>NC_066629.1:12102667-13424181 GCF_025201925.1 Gopherus flavomarginatus
ACCCATGACTATACCCAGAGCCTTGTAGATCCCTTACCACAGTTCTTGTAACTTAAACGAGTTGAAACACTTCAGCAAGCTTAAACTGGGTTGTCCCAGTCTGTCTCCAGCCCTTGCTGACTAAAACAATGTTATGTCACAGGCGGACAGCTTTGGACAACTTGCTTTTCATCATCTTGGACAACACAGAGCGAAGGCCTCTGGACAGCTCCCCCATACTCCTTCCTCAGGTGTCCTATCCCCAGCCGCTTAGTGACAGTAACCATTAACCTTCTCGAACATGGAATGTGCTTCCTTCAAACTGTTTCTCTAATTTTCTGAGCATGAGTGTCCAGGATTGATCTGAAAGAGACCAGGATCTTCCTTCATAAGTCAAATAAAAGCTAACTTTTCTCTAAGATGATGTACTTGTGACTTCCCAAATGCAAAATCTGTAATCGACAGTGTCTTTATAATGGACTAATCCTGCAAGCTCTTCCTAGGCAAAACACCTTCAAAGTCGTTGCAAATCTTGCTGAAGTAAGAATTGCAGGCTTTGGGCTAATTGTTCTGTGAAGAATATTCAACAGTGATATCACTATTTAGAGTTTGTGATTAATAATTAACCCTTATATGGGTCAACACATCACACTACACACTATTACTCTATTGTCCTATAATGACTCTGTAGCATGTTGCTTAAGTGGGTCAGACTAGATGATCACAGCGGGCCAGGAATTCTATTTGTGACATACAGCAGTGCTTTAATACTGTGAGATGCCGCACTTGTGCATATCTAAAGTTGTTGTGACCGTGACGTGGTCAAATTGGGCATTTTAAGGTGTAAGAGAGCATTGTGTAATTAAAGACCATACAGTGGGGTATGTACGGGGGCCAGAGTTAAAGTTGCACATTCCATCTTGTCAGCTGCTGACTTCTGTGTGACTAAACGTTCATCCAGACCATTCTGAGAGCATAGGACAGCCAGTCGGGGATGCTCAGTCTGGAGGTACTAGGGAAGAGCTGTCACAGACAGCTGAGAAGTATGCTCCATGATTAAAATGTGAAAGCCCTGAACCCTGGAAATGAGAACTCAGAGTACAGGAGCTTTTCCCTTTCCACTTAGGGGAGGCTGCTCTCTTTGGCCCTCAGAAGCTCTGGGTGTAACCTTCCCCTCCTATCCCCCAGTAAGGATGGAGATCTGTTTGTCCCACCCCACTGCTTTTGGACTGTGGGCCCAGCTGATGATTGTGATAATCCCATGAGCTCTTTCTTCTTATGACCATTCTGTTACTCTGTACCAAGGGTGGGCAACCTATGGCACGCGGGCCGAAGGCGGCACGCGAGATGATTTTCAGTGGCACTCTCATTGCCCTGGTCCTGGCCACCAGTCCAGGGCCTCTACATTTTAATTTAATTTTAAATGAAGCTTCTTAAACATTTTTAAAAACCTTATTTACTTTACATACAACAATAGTTTAGTTATATATTATAGACTTACAGAAAGAGACCTTCAAAAAGTGTTAAAATGTTTTACTGGCACACAAAACCCTAAATAAGAGTGAATAAATGAAGACTCGGCACAGCACTGCTGAAAGGTTGCCGACCCCTGCTCTGTACGATGGCCTCTCTGAGGGCAGTCTCTGGTCAAGCTTCCATCAAGCTGTGTAGCTGCAGAGTACTGCAGGGTCTAATAAACTGTGACTCAGCATCTCAGGGGCTGCCGCTATAAGAACGGCCACGCTGGCTTAGATCAATGGTCCATCTAGCCCAGGATCCTGCCTTCCAACAGTGGTCAGAGCCAGGTGCTTCACGGCAAATGAACAGAACAGGGCAATTATTGAGTGATCCATCCCCTGTTGTCCACTCCTAGCACCTGGCAGTCAGAGGTTTAGGGACACCCAGAGCATGGGGTTGTATCCCTGACTGTCCTGGCTAATAGATCCGTCAGTGGCTATCCTCCATGAACTTATCTGTTGAACCCAATTTATACTTTTGACCTTCACAACGTTCCTTGGCAACAAGTTCCATAGGTTGACTGCACGTTGTGTGAAGAGGTATTTCCTTTTCCTTGTTTTAAACCTGCTGCCTATGAATTTCATGGGGTGTCCCCTGCTTCCTGTGTTATCTGAAGGATTAAATAGGACTTTCACTTTCTCCACATCATTTGTGATTTTATAGACCTCTATCCTATCCCCCTTAGTCGTCTCTTTTCTAAGATGGACAGTCTCGGACTTTTTAATCTCTCCCCATATGGAAGCGGTTTCATACCCTCCTTCATCTTTGTTGCCCTTCTCTGCAGCTTTTCCAATTTGAATGCGTCTTTTTTTGAGATGCGGCGACCAGAACTGCACGTGCTATTCAAGGCATGGCCATACCATGGATTTAATAAATGCTGAGCCACACCCAAACTTGCAGTGAAATCACTAACACAGCTTTCATTCACTCTTGATTTTGGTGCAGACACTCCAGCAGGTGCCCTAATTTGATTTTGCTGAGATTCAAGCAGCTGTCCACATGCAGATTTGCATTGAAATAACAGCTCTTTGGTTATTTCAGCACACACTTATGACTGGCCCAGCCCTACGGCCTAGCGGCACCTGTGCAAATCCGCTGAAGAGATTCCACCGGTGGTAGACCTGATGTGAATTGCAGAACCTCTGTTTCTCAGGATGAAACACGAGAAGGAGAGATACCAGCAGAACTCCTAATCCAGGGACATTTGCAGGGCTGAGAGTTGGCATAAAATAATCTCTTTGCTTGTAAACATGACAGATTCGATACCAAGATCACTGAGTCACAGCTGTGGAATCTCATCGTGCCATTTTTAGTCACTTTCCTTAGTAGAGCTGCCTTTGAACTCCAAAAGAAGAAAACCCCACAAACAGAATTCTGTTGCACGTCGGTCGGCTTTAGTAGGCATAAACTTCCATTGAGTTAGTGAGGCGTCTGTGAGCATTTACAGGGTACTTGGAATAGTCAAGTGTCTGAGGATAGAAATCAGATTTGAAATGGGCAATTTACTGACAGTCTTGGGAACAGCAAACTTCTCCCTTGTGCCGTGATGAAACAGGCAGTGACTGGCAGAATCCCCTTAATAGGCATGGAGAATAAATGGACAAACCCCAGCAGTGCCTTGGGATGTGGCTGGGGTTAGGTGGTGAACCCTGGGCAAGTGGGTAAAAGTCCTTGTGGACAAACAGTGGACAGACTCTCTGTTGCTGACAATGTTTAAATCAAACTGGATGCTTTTCTCAAAGCTCTGCTCTAGGAATCCTTGTGGGGCAGGTCTCTGGCCTGTGTTACATAGGAGGCCAGATAAGATGATCACAATGGTCCCTTCTGCCTTGGAATCAATGAATGAACTGATCTCCAAACCTGTAGCTGGGAGAGGGCTTCCCTGGGGCATGCTGGCAGGGGCTTGGCCATACTGTCCCCTTCTCTGGGAGCACTGAGCTGGGATTGCATGTTAGACTCCAGGGCTTTTATCCTGCAGTTGTGTGGAGGTGTGGCTTAGGCACTGGTTGGCATTGGTCCCATCATGGCTGTCTTTTCCATATTCTGTACTTTGTCATCTGCCCTGGGAGCCGGCTGTATGTTAAATTCCAAAGCAGCTGTTCACTTCTCAAGAGCAAATAGAGCTGAGCCCTGAACTGGCCTGTTCTGGACTCTTGATAAGCCGTTATCTGCTGGTGGGGAAAGGTGGTCTCCCTGGCACTGACTAGAAGTCAAGAGATGTGGTTTCATTTCCTGCCCTAGCCACAAACTCCATGTGCACTTGGATAAGTCACTTTATCTCTCTGGCCTCAGTCCCTCCTGTGTGCAGTGGGGATGATAATCCTTCCTTTCGCCCTTTGTCTGGTCCATTTAAACAGTCAGTTCTGCGGCACAGGGCCATCTTTCGCCATGTGGCTGTACGGTGTGTCGCACCAGGCTTCCAGGGACTATCGTCATAAAACAATTGTCTGAAAGGTTGATACAACTTTAAGTTTACCTCTGGAGCTGTGAATGAGTGTCCTAACTAGAGTAACATGGCAGAGAGAGACTTCAGTTTAGGGATTTTCCTATACTGAAACATTGGTGGACTCCAGCCTGTGCAGGCAGAGCCAGGTGTCACTGCAGAAAATGAGAGAGCGCTGATACGGACTGAAAGAGTCCTTAGCGTTCTCTCTTCTTTCTTCATTTAATTATAATTTTAAAATGGAGACGTGCACACTCCTCCTGGGCCCTGGTTACTATTACAAAGTCAGGAAATGCAGCCTTTCCACTTCTCCTCAGCTGTTCTGTGTGCATTTTGTATTCCTCTTGCAAGTGTCATTGTGTAGGTTAATGTTGTGAAATGTGGCCCATGACGATACGAGATGGGCCTATTGCAGACTTGCTAGAACCTCCCTTTTGTATTTCCTGACTTGCATTTGCCATGAAATTAGGTAAATATATGTTTTTTGAGGTCTAATATATTGAATGTGCCTGTCATGGGGCTGGGACACATGACTTATGAGGAGAGGCTGAGGAAACTGGGATTATTTAGTCTGCAGAAGAGAAGAGTGGGGGGGGGGGGATTTGATAGCTGCTTTCAACTGCCTGAAAGGGGGTTCCAAAGAGGATGGAGCTCAGCTGTTCCCAGTGGTGGCAGATGACAGAACAAGGAGTAATGGTCTCAAGTTGCAGTGGGGGAGGTCTAGGTTGGATATTAGGAAAAACTTTTTCACTAGGAGATTGGTGAAGCACTGGAATGGGTTACCTAGGGAGGTGGTGGAATCTTCTTCCTTAGAGGTTTTTAAGGCCCGGCTTGCCAAAGCCCTGGATGGGATGATTTAGTTGGGGATTGGCCCTGCTTTGAGCAGGGGGTTGGACCAGATGACCTCCTGAGGTCCCTTCCAACCCTGATATTCTATGATACAGTGCCCCCCCTGCTGGCCAAGTGTGGCACTGCAGGCACTCCCTGCCTCAGTTTTCTCTCACCCAGATTTTGTCTGTCCTGGAGATTGACACAGCTCAGTTCTCCAGCTCCAGTCGCTCTGAGTTCAGTCCCTTCTCACTGTAACAAGTCCAAACAAACACCAAGTACTTTCTCCCCACGTGGGCTCTTTCCAGTCCTTTCTGGGTTATCTTTCAGGCGGTGGCTCTGGGATACAGCACGGGCTCTCGGGTTCCTTACCTGGAGTCCCCTCAGCCTCCTGCAGAGCCTAGCTCAGGGCCTTTGACAGCAGCCTGGCCACTCTCCCGGGTTCCACTCTGAGTTTCTGAGCCCTTTTAAGTAAATCACCCAGCTGATCAGGACAGGATGAGGGGAGGGGTCAGTTAATCCAGCACAGCAGGTGTGGCTAAACTCAACTACCCTTAAAGGGACATGGCCTCCTCCCCAGATTTAGGCTCCTTTTAAATCAGACCTAGAAATGTTCTCTGACAAAACTATAACAGAGAAATGCAGGTAGCAAAAATTTCCCATGCAAAGCAGGTGAGTTATGAAGCAGCAGCCAAACAAACAGCACGGGAGCAGCAGCAGCTCCTCTGTTCCCAGCCCTTCTAGTTGGACTGGCCAAGAGCAGGCAGCGAGCTCCCGGAGCCAAGTGCCATCATCCCAGGGCATGAAGCTAGGATGGGAAAGTGACTTCTCAGCATGCAGGACAACAAGCTGCAAGACAGGGAGGCAACACTAGAAGAGTGCTTGTTCTTTCACCTTCCCCTCATCCGAGACACAGCGAACGTGTCGGAAAGCGATGAGTGTTGGCTCAATTACCCTGGTATGTAGTACCCATTGAGCGCTAATGCGGTGATACGGATCCGTTCAAAAAGTGCAAATGCCACGTACAGGCAGCTGAAATCTGACCACATGGAGCTTCCCTGTGAGTGGCTCTGGTGCTATGGGGACAGGTTTGTAATAGGATCCTGGTCCAGCTTCCTTCAGCTGGAGTTGCTGTGCCTGTGTCACCGTATCTGCCGCAGCACTGTAGCTATTATCAGAGGGTAACCGTGTTAGTCTGGATCTGTAAAAGCAGCAAAGAATCCTGTGGCACCTTATAGACTAACAGACGTTTTGGAGCATGAGCTTTCGTGGGTGAATACCCACTTCCTCAGATGCATGTAATGGAAATATCCAGGGGCAGGTATATATATGTGTGCTAGCAAGCAAGCTAGAGATAACGAGGTCAGTTCAATCAGGGAGGATGAGGCCCTGTTTTAGCAGTTGAGGTGTGAAAACCAAGAGAGGAGAAACTGGTTCTGTAATTGGCAAGCCATTCACAGTCTTTGTTCAATCCTGAGCTGATGGTGTCAAATTTGCAGAATGTGAGCCGAAAGGCTGGACGTAATAAAAATCCACAGAAATCGGAACTCTCAGCCCTCCTGATTCACAGCACGAGCCAATGACTAACTGCTGGCTGAGATAGAAAGACGCTTCCCCTGTAGGTCACTTACTGTATAACCGTCCTTTCCAGAAGTTTGACACGTTCCTCTGAAGCAGCTGGGGCTGGCCACGGCTGGAGACAGGATACTGGACTAGACGGACCACTGGGTGGACGTGCGCTCGGGCAATTCCTGTTGTTTATTCTGCAGGGTCACTAGCGCTGGTGGATGCCAAAATGCAATTTGGTTTCTGAGTCTATTACCCTGACTTTTCTTAGGATTGAATTTACAACCCTGGGTTTAGCAGGCCAATGCTCAAACCACTCAGCTATCCCTCCCTTGAGTGTGTGTTAGCAAAAAAAATGACTGTCCCATCACCTAGTGTGTGAAATCGCCGTTGACTTTATATTGCAAACTGGATGATTGAAATTGAGCTCACTCCGAATGCATTTCCACAGCCCACCCCCATGTGGATTTTAGTTAATCACTTTGAGTCACCTAAACTATTAGGTAAGGTGAGAGTCTTCGTTTCAGAGCGAAGCACTAGCTCTTGGTGCCATGCGGTCATGTCCACACATGTGCAGCATTAAGGGTTTGTCTACAGCTGACTCAGGCTTGCAGGGCTGTTTCATTGCAGGGTAGATTTCCCACCTCGGGCTGCCACCTGAGTTCCAGGGCCCTCCCACCTTGCAGGGTCCTAGAGCCTAGGTGCCAGACTGAGCCCAGCACTCTACATTGCAATGAAACAGCTCCGCAAGCCTGAGTCAGCAGGGGGTGTCTAATTGCAGTGTAGACATACCTTAAAGGGACAAGCTGAGCAGAGGGCTGCTGCCTCTGCTGCAGCTCCATGCCCAGTGCTGAGGTCCCCCACCCAGGCTGAGCCAGGGAACTGATGCACAGGCAGACTCAGGCCTGCAGCTTAGTGGTCAGAGGCCAAATTTTTAACTAAGCCAGTAGCAGCCCTGTACTTTGGCCAGGACAGGGAGCAACTGGAATAAATTGGAAAGCACGATGCTGTCCAAGCCAAAGTGGGATAACAGGTACCTTGGAGCAAGGGGCTGAGCTGCAGAGGAAGGGCAGTCTGGGATATGGTGAATGCACTGACTAGTTCTGGCCCCCCCAAGCAGAGAAACTGCTGGCTCTGTGGCAGGAATTAGTGTCTGACTGTACTGAGCGTGTGCTGTAAGTCCCAGTTACAGACCCACACACAGTGCTGAGTGTGGTGGGTTAGGGGCGCATATGAGACTGCCTCGCCCCAGCCAGCTGCAGCACCCTCATTCTTCCTTCATCCATGCCCCAGAGCTACATTTTCACCTTGTATTGCTCCAAGGCCTAACAGCCCCAGCCCTGTGGCTGCCCATACTCCCAGGGCCTGGGCTATACGAATGCTGTGCTAGCTGGGCTGGTGGTCCCTGAGTCTGCACTCGAGGGCATGCTTTATGTAGTATCGGTTGTGGACTGTTACTTCTCAGTGCAACAGTAAATAATGCACGACAGTCATTCAGACAAGCACTAAAAAGTGAAACGCTGTGAAATCCAAACATCAGAAGGGTGCATTTGAAAGGAGAAAAGTTTGCAGTTAAACAAGAAATCTCTGAATGCCTGTGTGTCGTGCTTTCTTAACGTGATTCACTGAAAATGTTTCTATGTAGGACAAATGCTGTTTTTGCAGCGTATGGGACAAATCTGTAGTCCTGTGTTCAGGTAGAAAGGCCCTCTCAAAGCTCCAGTGGGGCTAATGTAGACCTTGTCTGTGACACTGGTGATCGAAGGGGGACGATAGAGCAGATCAAAATTTGGAATTTCCATCCCAGAGGAAACTTCAATATTTGTTTCTGTCCCAGATTGGGAAGAAAAGGTGAAATATCACAATCTTTCATGGAACAAAAAATTCTGACAAGTTTTGATTTGAGAGTGTTCAAATGTTTTGTTTTTGTCTTTGGCTCAGTTCACCATTAAGCTGTCTGCCTGAGCCACCAGGGCATCTTGCGGGATTGTAGTTGGGGTGCTTCATTTCCCGCATTCTCACCCATGGCCAGGCTCTCCAACCAGACTACATCTCCCATGATGTATTCTGGGCACAAGACTCCCATGATGCATCACTGCAGCTCAACCAGAAAGGCAACCATGAGGCATCATGGGAGATGGCACTGCAGTAGCTCAGGTGAGCACAGATTAACGCTGTGCTGAAACTAAACGTTTTGATTTGATTGAACGAACCCCACTGTTTCAATTCAGGATCACCTGACCCAGCATGAAATACTTTTTGTTTTGATTTTCCTGACGGAACATCAAAATTTTCAGCAAAATCAACTTTTTCAGGCAGAAAGCCTTGACTTATGGAAACCACATATTTCACTGAGGACACATTTTGATGGAAAATTCCCACCCAACTCAAATATGAAGGTGGAGGGGAAATGACTATGGCAGCAGCTGCCTAGCAAGAGTGTTCTTTACCACACCCAGCTGGTTAGCAAGTTGGAATGGTCTCTGGCAATTCAGTCCCAGTGGTTTGATTTTGTCTGGCATCCTTTGTCTGTAAATCAATAAGAGACTCCCGAGGGAAGGGACTGGGATTGTGCTGTGGGTGAGTGCGTTGTTCATTTCTCCCAGCTGGTGACTGCCCACCAGCCTGTTTAGACTGAGTTGTGAATATATATATATTTTTCCATTTCAAGCAGGCTACGTGCGAGTTTTGCCCATGACATTCTCACGTGATTAGGAAGGAGCAGTTTTACAATGCTTATTGAAAAAACGCCTCTGAGTCTCTATGCTGGCTATCTTGGGACAACTTGATGTTCTATCCCATGAGAAATACGAACTAGCTCACTAAATAGCTACGTGATGATATGCAGTGCTTATTCCAAAAATGTTAGCTAATGCCACAGTGAACTCTCTGGGTTATAAAGCATTTAGTATTCACTGATCTATCTCTAGCCTCAGAAAGAGAGATTTCTGGGTCATGCTTTAGGATAAAATCAATACAGATCCTACTAGAAAAGGTAACGTAATTTAAAATATCTGATGCCTTAATACTCTAAAGATAAAAGGCCATGGTGTAATGAGAATCCAGCCCAACATGTCAAAAATATATTGCAAGGTGATGCACAGAAATCCAGATGAATAGAGTTGATCTAACTGCTTCTGCCCACCCACACTCTGTATGTCCGAGGGGTGACTGCAGCAAATGTAGACATGCCCACGCTAGCTTTGAACAACAATAGCAGTGAAGCTGTGACAGTGTGGACTAGCCACTCAAGTACATACCCAGGGTTCGGGGCAGACTCGTACAGCCTGTGTCACTGCGGCTTCACTGCTGGCATTATTTAAGCTGCCGCGGGTCTGTCTACACCTTCTGCAGTCACACCTCTGTTTGCAGTATAGACTGATCCGACAGGCATCAACCCTGGAGGAGGAGTTAAAATTGCACATGCAAACTCAAATTTCCTGGCTTTGGGGGACTTTAACTCTGCAATCTTAACGTCGCATTAATGTAGGGCTTGATTATTTATTTAGTTATTTATTGCAATATTAAAGCTTCATTTACCAACCTTTCTAATGATTGAAAGGACTGGATGGGAAAGCAAATGTCATGGACATGAGTACTGCCCTCTTGTGGGGTAGCTGACATGCCCTTGCTAAGAGTTCAGGAATTCCCTCCTGGATGCGGTCAGGGCTGGAGCATTAAACCCTTCTCATACTGATCTGAAATCTCTGCTTCTCGCAGGACTAGACGTTGGTGAAGTTTGCGTTTTGAGCCAGCAATGTCACTGAATTCTTTCTTTTTATAAAGCCCCAGTATGTGTCTACGCCCTTTCCTACTGTCCAATATCCTCAAGGCTGCATAGATTTCCCTTCCCTTCCAATAATAAAAAGTTCATTCTCTGGTTAAAACACATCTAGTAAAGCTTCACTTCAGGACTTGGCAGAGTTTTAAGCAAGTGAAAGGGCTATAGTGGCAGTGATAAATTTGGGACAGACCATCTGGAGTAGTGGTGGGGCTGCTCCAGGTCCTGCATGTAGTCACAGTCAGACTCAAACAGACCACTCCTGGGATGGAGTTCCACAGTCAGCATGCCACAGACGGGAGTGTTGCCCTTGGCCTGGTCCTGACGGACCTACAATTCATCTGCTACATCCTGAAATATGTACTGTGACAAAGTTCCTCCTCTACCTTGGTGGGTCCTGCACTTATTGGCGGATTTGCTCACCTCAGTGATCTTGCCCTCTGGTGGAACCCACAGTCTGGGTCAACTCCTCCTGTGTTTGATCAGGAGTTGGGAGGTTTGGGGGGAACTCGGGCCCACCCTCTACTCCGGATTCCAGCCCAGGGCCCTGTGGATCTCAGCTGTCTGTAGTGCCTCCTGTAACAGCTGCATGACAGCTACAACTCCCTGGGCTACTTCCCCATGGCCTCCTCCAAACACCTTCTTTATCCTCACCACAGGACCTTCCTCCTGGTATCTGATAATACTTGTACTCCTCTGTCCTCCAGCAGCACACCCTCTCCCTCTCCCTCTCCGCTTCTTGCACCTCTTGCTCCCAGCTCCTCACACGTGCCTCGCTGACTAACTGGAAGGCTTTTAACTAGTTCCAGTCAGCCCTTGATTGGCTTCAGGTGTCCAGATCAATGTAGCTATCTCCACTGCCTTCTAGAAAGATCTTAACTGGCCCCAGGTGTCTTGATTAACTTGGAGCAACTGCCATTTGGTTACCGTGGTACCAGGGATTTGTTTAGCCTGAGGCTAATACCTGTTCCTCGCTACTTTACTGTAGCCATCTGGCCTTGCCCCATCACGTAACGTGCTTGCAATCCCTACCAGATCGCACCATAATGGGGTGTCCCTATAAGAGAGGCTACATAACACTCCTTGTGTAAATGTAAAAAGGCTGGTTCTATAAGCAGAGGTAAGACGAACCAGACTGCTGGATGCCACCAGACTACTCCACTACAGTTGATCTAAAAGGCTGTGAAACCAAATGACTAAAATGTGTGTGCTATTCTGCACCCTCTCTTGCATTCTGAAACCTCCTCTCGTCCTGCCATCTTGGACTCCCTGCTGGGAGAAACTTCCAAAAGAGAGACTCTCCTGGTGAAGAGAGAGAGAGAGAAACTGCTGCACCTCGTCCAAAATATCCACCAATGAGAGAAAGAGAGAGCGAACCAGCCCTCTGGTGGGCTGCGAGCAACATGAAAGGGAGACTGGCTCAGAGCAAACCTTGCACAAATAGAAGCCAGGTGTTTTCATCACAAATATTCCCCTGCTTAATCTTCCCAGCGTTGAAGTGTTTTAATCCTTTCCTAATCCAGCAGCAAGAGTCACTGGTATTAGAATGTGTGTGTGTACTGTATAGAGATTTATAGATGGCTATATGAATCTCTCCCTTATCACAGAATGCAGCCACCTCTGGATTGGGAGGAGGGTGGGGGAAGAGTTTGAAGTAGAACATTGCATCCAGTGGAAACTAGCTGGGGATTTTGACTGCAATTCTGGAATAGCTCAGTCCGTCTCCTCGAGGCATCTCTTGGTTCCTACAGAGGTTAACTTCCTGCTGTGCGAGCATGCCCAGTGTGAGAATGGTAGAGGAGCAAAGGCCATGGTCCCAGCCCGTATCTTTTGTGGGCGTTGAAAAGGGGGGTTGTAGACAGGAGCGGCGCCAGGCTTTTTGGCGCCCTAGGCGGGGGTCCTTCCGCACTCCCGGTCATTGGCGGCAATTCTGCGGCGGGGGGGGGGTGTCATTCCGCGCTCCCGGTCTTCGGGGCACTTCGGCGGCGGGTCCCGGAGCGAGTGAAGGACCCGCCGCAGAATTGCTGATGACGACCCAGAGTACGGAAGGACCCTCCATCGCCGAATTGCCACCGAGGGCAGCAAAATGCCGCCCTCTCAAATCCTGGCGCCCTAGGCGACCACCTAGGTCACTTAAATGGAAGCGCCAGCCCTGGTTGTAGAGTCCCCAGCATTTGACTAGTGTAGTGTAGCAGGTCGGATAAACACTAACTCCTTCACCTGCACACACAATCCTATTTTCCCTTTCTGGCCCCTGTCTGGCTTTAGTAATAACGCCATTCAGACCAGACCCCCTTGTGCCCCCATGTCTCATCGCACTCCGGGTCCTATTGAATTCCGGTAAATACCACCCAGCGCACAATTTGCTCCCAGAACCTCAGGGATCTCCTCAACCATCACTGTTACTAGGAATTGGCCTCCATGACCCTGCTTGCACTGCTTTTGGATCGCGGTTTGTTCTCAGTGGCTTCAAGCTTGTGTTTAAATCTTTTATAATTAAATTGTGCATCATGGACCGTTAGGGCAGCCTCAAGTGTAGCAATTTTACCACCACCTTCTGGATGTGCGGCGGCCGGATCTGTTGGAGAATTGGCTCTTTGCAGAGAATCTAGGCTGTGAGGCCCCAAAACCTTGCTAATTGCTGTTGGTCCTAGGCACGAAAGAAAGGGGATCTGCAGTCTTGTGGGTGATGCCTGTCTTGAATCCCACGTAGCTGAAGAAGGCTGTCTTAACAGGCAGAGTCTGATGCTGTTAAGGGGATTGGTGCATTTCTTGGTTCATTGAGTCTTTTTGTTGGCATCTAAAAATGTGTCCAGGCCCTCCCCTTCCACATGTAAATCCAACATAATGAAGATTAGTGGATCTCAGCGGCGGAAAACTGTTCAATATTCACAAGGCCCCATCCACAGGCTGGTGGGATGTAGTATTATGCTGCAACATGGAAGGGTTAATAGTAAATTAATGCCCCACCAATGCACTGGTATTTGCCCTATGCATCTGTCTTGTATTCTGCATGTGGTCTGCGTTCGTGATTGTATTTATACTGCAAGGTGCCCAGATGCACTAAGGGCTGTGCCAGCATAGTACGAGATAATCCCTGCCCCCCAAAGTCTATAGTCTTAGCTCCCCAGTTATCCCCCTGCTTTGTGTATTCTAGGCACCAGTAAGACGAGATATGTCCAAGCATAAGGCAAGCTCACGGCCCAGAAGAGTCATGGCTAGATACCACAAGCCCCCAAACAAGCTTTGACGCTGCTGAGTGGTGTTCAAGGCCTCTAACCTGGCACGTTCAGAAAAGTGACCCCCTTTTAACAAGCAATACAAGATGCTGAGGGGAAGATGGTGCTGCTGCTGTTTATCTGGATATCTATCTATCTAATCTACCTTACCTTTTAATCTGCTGCCCATCACCATAGTATCTGATCACCTTCCATGTAAAGTCATTAGCCATAGCAAAATCCCTAATGGATGGATAGCAAGTGTGGAAAATTGGGATGGGGGTGGAGGGTAATAGATGCCTATGTAAGACAAAACCCCAAATATCAGAACTGTCCGTATAAAATCAGGACATCTGGTCACCCTACCCAAGCTGCACCTTCAAAGCGCTTCTATGCAGCTATTTTTAGAGCCCCACTAGCCCAAGTCTGTCAGCCAGGGCTGGGAGGTTCGCTCCCTCGGGCTCCAAAACCCTTATAGCCAAACCCAGTATGAACAGCCCTTGGCACAGAAAACACAGGCTCTTTCTTCCTCTGCCCCATTTCTGCGAACTGTGTAAGCTCTCCAGAAAAGGACCAAGGCCCTTGGAAACTGCGTAATAGACAATAACCACAGAGCTTGTCAGTGGAGAAATAACTGCAGTAACTCTGGACTGTGAAAGGTTGAGCTGCTGCATGCAGTGGGTTTTCTCTCTGCATGCATGTGTCCAGTCTGCCAGTCACCTTGGTATCTCAGTTCTACAGAAGTCTGTAGGCCAATCTCAGAGTTCTGATGGGATGCTCAGAAAGTGGGTGAGGGAAATGCCACCAGTTTTTCTAGGTCCCGTAATTCAAAAGCTGCTTTTCCAAGAACCTTGATTCAAAACCAACCAAATCACTGGTGCAGTGCCAGTTCCCAGCTGGCGTTAGGACTCAGGTGAGTGGGTGTTTTTGAATCGGTGTTAGACTGGTAGTTTGTCTTTGTATCCTTAACGATAGAGTTGCTGCTTGGGGTCCCTAACCCCAGGATGAATGATGTAGCTAGTTCCTCTGAGAACCAGAACATCCTCAGTTGTCCACCCATGCAGCCTTAGCGTCGAATTAACATAGGCCTCTGCTTTTAGCACTTCATTTGCATTGCTTTGTCTTACCGGTGTTGTTGGTTGCGAGTGGTTACTGTTCCAGTCTGCACCTTGTGGAGAGTCAAAGCCCAGGCAGGAATGGGGTGCTACTAACAAAGAGAGCGTCACAAGGTCCAACCTAAACTTTCTCCCCAGGCTGGGCTTTCCCGGGGTTCCTAACTCAGAACTGCTCAGCCCACACTCTCGGTCCTCTGTCTGGGCTCTAGAGCATTCTGGCTAGAGGGTTACTCCCACCTCCCTTTATATCCACGAGTAGAACTAGCTGCACCTGCCTCAGAGGGGCTCACTTAGACCTTGTCTATGGTAGAAAAGGTTTCCTGGGGTAGTTGTCCTAGTACAACTCTACAGCAAACCCTCCTAGTGCAGACACAGATTAGACTGGCAAGTGTGTTTTTACCAGGATAGCTTATGCCAGCTCCCAGAATGAAAGAAGCCAGGCCAGCGAAAACACTTTTTTACTGGTGTATCTGAGGCTACGTTAAGGCTTTTGCTGGTGTAGAAATGTCGTTTTAAAAAAAAATCACTTCCCAGCTGACACCGCAAAAGTGCTAAGTGTAGAGTTGGACTTAGGCCATGTCTACATCTAAAATTTTGCAGCGCTGGTTGTTACAGCTGTATTAGTACAGCTGTATAGGGCCAGCGCTGCAGAGTGGCCACACTTACAGCAACCAGCGCTGCAAGTGGTGTTAGATGTGGCCACACTGCAGCGCTGTTGGGCGGCTTCAAGGGGTTTTGGGGAAGGCGAGAGCAAACCGGGGAAGGAGACCAGCTTCGCCGCGGTTTGCTCTCGCGTTCCGCGAACCACCCTGCAAACCGCAGGGAAGGAGACCTGCTTGTTCGGGGAACGCGAGAGCAAACCGCGGCGAAGCTGGTCTCCTTCCCCGGTTTGCTCTCGCGTTCCGCGGACCACCCTGCAAACCGCGGGGAAGGAGACCTGCTTGCTCGGGGGTTCGGCGAACGCGAGAGCAAACCGGGGAAGGAGACCAGCTTCGCCGCGGTTTGCTCTCGCGTTCCGCGGACCACCCTGCAAACCGCAGGGAAGGAGACCTGCTTGCTCGGGGTTCGGGGAACGCGAGAGCAAACCGGGGAAGGAGACCAGCTTCGCCGCGGTTTGCTCTCGCGTTCCCCGAACAAGCAGGTCTCCTTCCCTGCGGTTTGCAGGGTGGTTCGCGGAACGCGAGAGCAAACCGCGGCGAAGCTGGTCTCCTTCCCCGGTTTGCTCTCGCGTTCGCCGAACCCCCGAGCAAGCAGGTCTCCTTCCCTGCGGTTTGCAGGGGGGTTCGGGGAACGCGAGAGCAAACCGCGGCGAAGCTGGTCTCCTTCCCCGGTTTGCTCTCGCCTTCCCGGAACCACCCAGCAAACCTCAGGGAAGGAGACCTGCTTGCTCGGGGTTCGGGGAACGCGAGAGCAAGCCGGGGAAGGAGACCAGCTTGATTACCAGAGGCTTCCTCAGGTATGCTGGGATACCTGCTTATTCCACGGAGGTCAAGAAAAGCGCTGGTAAGTGACTATACTTGATTACCAGCGCTGGATCACCAGCGCTGGATCCTCTACACCCGAGACAAAACGGGAGTACGGCCAGCGCTGCAAACAGGGAGTTGCAGCGCTGGTGGTGCCCTGCAGATGTGTACACCTCCTAAGTTGCAGCGCTGTAACTCCCTCACCAGCGCTGCAACTTTCTGATGTAGACAAGCCCTGAGTCTCCTTCAGGAGGATCCTCAACAGCAGCTCGCAGGAGAGGATGGCCAGCCTTGTATGCTGCCCTAGAGACGTCAGCCAGAGCTCTGGAGAGACAGGAAAAGAGGCTGCTGAGTCCCGTGAGACAAAGGTCCTGGCGGTGTTCATTAAAAAGCCACTTGCTAATTGAATTTCTCTCTCTTGGGTATTTTCTGTGCAAACTCCCCAGGATTTGTTGCCTCTTTGCTGAGGGAAGTGCTGATAATGCATGTAGAAGGGCCCTAGTCAGATCCATCCAGAGGTTCCTCTGTGTCAGGCGAGTTCCAGCTCTGTCCTGCCCAGAGAGTGTGTTTGCTAAACACAGCTGGCTCTTTGGAACATTAAACACTGCCTGGAATGTGGGGGAGCTCCCAAAATTGACACTTCTGGTTTATTCCAGTGGATGGTTTCCCACACTGCCAAGAGCGATGGGGGAGAACCTGTTTGTGGAACTCTTTCCCTTTTCTCTCTAGGATTCTCCTGTGATTGTTTTCCCCGTTGTGGTGGGGATCCATGCACTTGGCACATTGGGTGACCAGATGTCCCGATTTTATAGGGACAGTTCTGATTTTTGGGTCTTTTTCTTATATAGACTCCTATTACCCCCGCTCCCCCACCATCTTGATTTTTCACATTTGCTGTCTGGTCACCCTATTGGCACGTGAGCGTCTATCCCAGCAGGCATGGTGCAGGAAGGTGACTGCTAAGAACAATGGTCCTTGCCAACTGATGCTCATCACTAAACAGAGGTCACAAAATAACCAGGACCATCGTGGTATCCTAGGAATGTAGCTAAAATGCAAGAGAAGGCAGAGTGTAGCAGATGGTCTGGGTGGGCACTTAAAATGCCTAGATATTTAGCTACATATAATGATCTGAGTAACAAGTTGTAATCTATGATATTGTTTCCAAAATGGAAGAAATAGAATATATTCCCAAAGTATCTGAGCACCTTCCCCCAGGTCTTACAAGCTCACGCAACCCATGTTTATTGCCATTTCATTTAAGGTAAAATAAAATCTCAGGTATGTTTGGCTGGTCCCATGGAAACAGCATTCTCTAGCTCCTCAGAGCAGATTGTGCAGCCTGACAAGTGGAAACAGCCATGCGTCCTGGAAGTTTTGTGGCATGCAAAGAAGTTAGCACAAACTAGTGAATATTTCACCAACATTTCCCCCTCCTCCCTCCCCAACCTTTAGTTTTATCCCGCTGTTTGCCAGCTGCCATGTGGGACTTAACAACCCTGTCACATCTCATTCCAGCAAGAAGCTTCTAAACATGGCAGTTTTAATAACCCCAAGTGATGGCCTATCATCACATGATGAGTTGTAATCAATAAATCATGTGTGAGATGTGGCTATGTAGGCCAACTCTTATCTACGTTTCGATGTCCAGACCGTAAGAACATTTCTGAGCTTGGTTGCTGAACTGTTCCACCTCCTCAGTGCCTATGTAAGAGTTGTTCTTGGCTCACAGCAATTGCAAGAAAAATCTAATTCCATTTGTTTCAGGCAATAGAAGGCAATGGAATGAAGTAATTAACTGAAATCTCTTGCCAAATAGCCCTTGCTGCCATCTATGGCTTTGCTAAGCAAGTGTGGAACTTAGACCATTTGCAAAAAAAAGCTGCCTGGTTTAAAAAAAAAATCTGCATGACCTGTAGGAGGCCATTTCAGTGTTTTATCATGCAACTCGCAAGATTTTATGTGGTATTTTCAAGCCCCACTCCTGGAGTCACCTGAATCCATGAGAATCTCAGCTTTCTTTTTTTTTTAATGAAAGTTTATAGCCTTCTTGGGGGCAGAGATCTGGGAAATGTGAATCTTGACGTCTCAAGCACCAGAGGACAAATCAAAAGACAAAAGTAGTTAATCTTAAAAAAAAAAAAACAACAAAAAAAAAACCACCTTCATGATTCTTTTTTCAGGGGAAGGGAGGAGTTGACTCATGATTTTTTGGGTGCTTGGGGATGGCAACCCTGCAACCAGTTTTGGGTGTAATGGGGGAGCGCAACTTTTCAGATTTACAGCTGAATATTATTTGGAGCCAAAGTGACCAGAAGCACAATCCTGATTTGCAACTGCCCTGGGGTAAATACTGTACAAATCATAGAATCATAGAATATCAAGGTTGGAAGGGACCTCAGGAGGTCATCTAGTCCAACCCCTTGCTCAAAGCAGGACCAGTCCCCAGACAGATGCACACAGATGTTCAGATTCTCAAGAGGTGCTGAGCACTTTGCAGCACCTGTGGACTCCAGGTAAAGCCCCAGATGCTCACTGGGTACAACTTAAATCAGCCATTGAAATCACTCAATTTCCAAAAAGATTCCTTTATTGAAAACAAGTTGAGGCTTTGTAAAAACAAATTTGAAAACTTGCAGCTTTAGATTAAACATATAATGAACTAAACGCTGCTTTTCAAAGCCTCTCCTGATATGATGTCGTCTTTTAAATTTTACAGAACTGCTACCGGTAAAAACAAAATATTAAAGATGAAAGCCATGATCCCGCAAACATTTAACCAACTGTGTTCCTTTACTTCCATGAATAGTCCGCTTGACGTCTCGTGCTTAAAGCTTAGCGTGTGCATAAGAGTTGGTCAAAACTGTATTTTTAGTGGCATGAAATCTTTGTAACTTCAAAACAACATTGCTCCAGTGCTAACAATGAAAAGTGATCTAGACGCTGCGATATCTTTGTTAATGTATTGAAACTTTTTTATACGGGCTAAAGTTTCCAAAAATAGGAGTCTGAAATCCTAAACCCATATTTAGGCACCTAAGGGTAGGGATTTCTCAAAAGTACCTAAGAGTGTGTCTATACTGCAAAGAAAAACCCTTAGCACCAAGCCTCAGAGCCCAGGTCAATTGACTTGGGTTTGCGTGGCCAGGCTATGGTGCCTAAAATAGCAGTGTAGACACTCCCACTTGGTTGGAGCTCGGACACTGAGATCCTCCCCCATCACTGGGTTTCAGAGCCCAGACCCCAGCCCAAAGGGGAATGTCTGCACTGCTAATTTTAGACCTACAGACCATTTCCTGCTAGCCCATGTCAGTTGATCCAGGCTCTGAGCCTCCACACTGTGGGAATTCTTTACAGTGTAGACATATTCTCAGTGACTTAGGAGCACAAATCCTATTGACTTTGAACTGCAAATCCTGATGGAGGAGTATAGCCTGGTGAAAGCATTTCAGCTGTTTTGGCTTGTGGAAAATCAATGCGTTGGAAAGTGGTGCTGGTCGCAAATACAGCGTGGGCTCTTTGTTCTCCTCCTTGGTTTTGGGTTTGTGGAGGTCTCTCAGTAAGGAAATTAACAAGGCCCTGGATATTGGGTGAGTGGGTGGGGCGGGGTGTTTTGGTAGAGTTGAGCATTTTAAGTGTGACACTTTAGAAAAAAAAATTCTATGTAAATCTGAAATTTTGCTAGGAATTAGGAAACTAATTAAAGCAACGAGTACAAACCATCCAGGTTAGCAGTTTGACTCTCAAAAGGGAAGAAAGTAAAGAACCAGTGACATGTATGTAAAAGGAGAATCATAGAACCAGAAGAGACCTCGAGAGGTCATCTAGTCCAATCCCCTGCACTCAAGGCAGGACTGAGTATTATCTAGACTGTCCCTGATAGGTGTTTGTCTAACCTGCTCTTAAAATCTCCAACAATGGGGATTCCACAACCTTCCTGGGCAATTTATTCCAATGCTTAACCACCCTGACAGGAAGTTTTTCTTAATGTCCAACCAAAACTGCCCTTGCTGCAATCTAAGCCCACTGCTTCTTGTCTTATTATCAGAGGTTAGGGGGAACAATTTTTCTCCTTCCTCCTTCTAACAACCTTTTGTGTACTTAAACTGTTATGTTTTCTCTGAGTCTTCTCTTCACACTAAACATACTAAATTTTTTTTCAATCTTCCCTCACAGGTCATGTTTTCTAGACCTTTAATCATTTTTGTTGCTCTTCTCTGGACTTTCTCCAATTTGTCCATATCTTTCTGAAATGTGGCACCCAGAACTGGACACAACACTCCAGCTGAGATCGAATCAGCGTGGAGTACAGCGGAAGAATTACTTCTCATGCCTTGCTTACAACACTCCAGCTAATACATTCCAAAACAAAGATTGCTTTTGCATCTGCATTACACTGTTGACTCCTGCTTAACTTGTGATCCACTATGACCCCCAGATCCCTTTCCGCAATACTCTTTCCTAGGCAGTCACTACCCATTTTGTATGTGTGCAACTGATTGTTCCTTCCTAAGTGGAATACTTTGCATTAGTCCTTATTGAATTTCACCCTATTTACTTCAGACCATTTCTCCAGTTTGTCCAGATCATTTTGAATTTTAATCCTATCCTACAAAGCACTTGCAACCCCTCCCAGCTTGGTATCATCAACAAACTTCATAAGTGTACTGTGTGTGCCATTATCCAAATCATTGATGAAGATATCGAACAGAACTGGGCCCAGACCTGACCCCTGCGGGACCCCACTCAGTATGTCATTCTAGCATGCTTGTGAACCACTGATGATTATTCTCTGGCGGTGGTTTTCCAACCAGTTATGCACCCACCAGATAGTAGCTAGGTTGTATTGGATATATATTTTTAAAATTGATTTTAAATTTTTTTAAAACAGGTAATTTTTAAAAGCTGTGGTTTTCCCCCTTGACCCTCCTGCTCAAAACCACTGAAAGCCAGGGTTGTTGGGCTCAACCTTTGATAGGTCTAAAACCCCAGGACTCCTTCATAATGGTTCAGGCCGGGGGCAAGGTTATTCTATGGAAAGCAGCACAAAGCTGCAAAAGGATCGTAGGGAGTGCTGGAACTTCCTAGGTGAGACTCTGCCTGATGATGTGCTTCTGTTGAAGGTAGATCTCCAAAGGCATTAATGACTCCAGTGTCCTTTCAAGCAAGCCTGGTGAACAGCCACTCAGAAGCGCAGTGTCCTGGAAGATCAGTGACTGAACTGCTTAGCACTGTAAAGGTTGCATGTTCCAGCTGGGTTTCTTAGGAAAGATCCAAGTTCCGAGATGCTTCTGGATGTTGGTGCATCTGGTCCAGGTGCTGCAATGACCCATTCTGCGTTAGTTAGTTTAGATAAAGAGCATTTCATTGGGGAGTATTGGCAGGCTTCTACGGAGTTTTGGGCAAGTCAGCTGCCTGTTCGAGCTAGTGTCAGACACTGGCACAGCGGTTTACAGGAATCACAAGAGACTATATCACCGGTTTGGGAAAACAAACAGGAGCTGGTGCTCTGCATGGTAACCACACGGCCAGGGCAGTTTTGTTCATTCTTCATCCTCTGAGACTTTGGGTACATCTAAAGTGCAATAAAAAATCCATGTCTGGCCCAGGCCAGCTTACTCAGGCTCATGGGGCTCGGGCTGCAGGGCTGGGAATAGCAGTGTAGATGTCCAGATTGGAGCCCAGGCTGTGAGACGCCACGAGTGGAGTGGGTTTCAGAGCCTGGGTTCCAGCTGAAGCCCCAGCATCTATACTACTGCTGTTAGCCCACCACCCAAGCCCCTGAATCTGAGCCAATTGACCTGGACTCTGAGACTCAAGGCCCTGGGTTTTGTATTCCAGCGTAAACAGACCCTTTGTGTCATGTTGTCACTGATGGCAGATCTTTGCCTGAGGGTGTGTTAGGAAGTGTTTGGAGCAGCGGTGGGATGAAAGGGTTGTGGTTAGAACTGAGCAGATGGTTTATTTTTCAGTTTGCTGGCAATTCAAAATATTGTTGTTATAAGTCATTTGGAGGTGAAACATAATTGATTTTTAAAAAATTTTTTGGCGATTTGAAAAGCTGAAAACAAACAGTTTCAGATTGAATGAAATGTTTGTTTTTAAAACCTCAATGTTTTGTTTCCGTTTCAACCCTATTTTAATTTTTTTTTTTTAATAAAATCAAATGTTGACACACACATCCTTTGGCAACGAAAAATCGAAACATTTAGAAAATGACCAAATGGAACATTTCTGGTTTTTCAGAAGTGTTTTAGGTTGTTTTTTACGCAAATCGTTTGGTGAAATCGCAGATTCAGCAACATCTAAATGTTCAGAATTCGTGTCATTTTTCCCCCAGAAAGAGCTTAGCCTGAAATTTTAGCTCAGCTCTGGGTGGGGAGCTTGTAAACGATGAGGGCCATCTGCTGTAATCCTTCCACCCAGTGGGGGTGTCCCGGAGGTTTTGGGAGGAGTTGTTGCTGCGCAACGTGTTTTGCTCTTCATAGCTAGCGCCACGCCAAGATGGTTTGTGAGGCAGGATGGGGCCTGGGCACTGCCCGCTTTGCAGAGTACTGCCACTGGCAGTGCATGCCCAGGGTACTCGCGCCCTGAGTGTGTCTTGTGCAGAGTCACATTGCAGGGAGATGACTTGTACCTTTCCTCCCCTGCTCCCTGTGCACCTGTATGAGCACAATACACCCCTGCTTGTCAGCCTGGAGACTGGGGGTTTCTTCCACCCTAGTGATGCCTTTATGCATTCAGGCGAAGGTGTCGTCTATGACCCTGGCTGCTTCTGCAGTGGCATGGCTGGGTCTGGAGCTCCTGCACCATAACTCTTGGGCCAGTGAGGAAATCCTCTCTAGTAGTAGGAACGCTGTCAGCATTGCAGGGAGAGCTCCTCTGGGCAGCACCCACCAGGATCACCGCCTGGGCTAGCAGTGAGGAGAGCTCAAGATGTGCAGAAGCCACTGACCTTGGGCAAGGGCCTCCCCTCTGGAGGAGCAGCGGTCTCCACCCTGCTTGCCTTGGCCTGGTTCCTCTTGTGCCATGGCCCTTCTCTCTCAGTCATGATGGGGCTGGGTGTAGGGAGCTCCCTGTTCATTTCTCCCCCTTATTCCACATGATGAGTTGTGAGGCTGGGCCTATCTGGGTGTGCTCCTGCAAGAGTTCTTGGGGAGGGGCAGGGCTATTGCTATGCCCAGCGAAGGGAGAAGGTGCGCGATGTAAAGAGAGCCTCTTGGCTCCTTGTTTTGCTGTCTCAGGGTGTTGCTGGGGTGTAGGATCCTTGGCCACAGAGCTACTGGAGGTGTCACACCTGTCTGAGGAATGAGTCTGATAAAAAGAGTTTGGTTACTTTGGCAATGGCTTTGTATTCCAACTTGGCAATTCAGTGCAACTCTAGGGAAAGCCACAATCCCAGTGGCATGGCCCAAACTGTCCATATCTGCAAACTGTCCTAGCGTTGGCTTGGTGATGTATTGAGTTCATTAGACTTAGTTACAGACAGTCACATGCTCACCAAAAGGCCAAGTAAATCCAAGCAATTGTCACTCTTTTAACAAAGTTACTCAAGCAGAAAGAGAGTGCGTTCAGTGTGTGTTTGCTGTCAGTTATTCATTGAGTTCTAGTTCCAATAAGTGTGGTAAGAGCAGGAAACTGGGAATCAAAGAGCTGGAGTCTCAGGCTGTGACTTTGGGCATCTGGAATAGAAATTAGAGATGGGAAAGAACTTTCCGGTCCCATCTAGCCTGCCCCGTGAGGGCCTGAGCAGGACTGTGTTCTACACTCCATGCTGGAGGAAACCTGAAAAGCAACATCTCTTCCCTCAGGCCCCGAGAGAATCTGGCCTCTTCCTACCCCATCCACAGGAGGGTTCTCCAAGCCAGTGCTTAGACCAGTTTTTGGGACAGGGTTTCCTGTTTCCCTGGGATCTCGATTTGCAGAGAATCCTCTCCTGTCTTTGCTCCTGCCCTGCCAGACACATCACATCAGTTAGGGCTGCTGGCCACTTCTCTGAATACTGTGATCTGTAGGCCGAAGGCCCTCTCACCCCCACCCATAACATGACAGCTCTGGATGTGCATCCCAAAATCAGACTGGCTTCCATTGCCACCGTATTGCTTTGCTAAGCTGACGTCCAGCTTGTCCATGGTCACCTTTCAGTTTCTTTCAGCACAGCTGCTTTGGAAGGGTCTCCAGTGAGTGACTGAAACCTGCTTGTGTAAGACTGGAGGACTGTTCTGTCTCTTCAGTTGTGCATCCAAGGAACATCTGACCATGCTGGTTCTCACTGTCCACGGAGCAACTAGGAAGAGTATTCCAAACCCAGTTGGGCTTTGCTATCACCAGTGTGTTGATGAGAACTTAAAACAAGCAAACTCAAATTCTGTCATTAGCCTGATTATCAGTTTAGTTACAAAGCATCTGTTTTCAGATTATGAATGTCTTTGAATGATGTGACATAACCCTTTTCACATAACATGAGAACCAACGATCACCCAATGACATTAATAGGCAGCAGATTTAAAACAAACAAAAAGAAATACTTCTTCACACAACGCACAGTCAACCTGTGGAACTCATTGCCAGAGGATGTTGTGAAGGCCAAAAGTATAACTGGGTTCAAAAAAGAATTAGATGAGTTCATGGAGGACACATCAATAGTAACTATTAGCCAAGATGATCAGAGACTCAACCCCAGGCTCTAGCAGATGGATCACTCAATAATTGTCCTGTTTCGTTCATCCCCTCTGGGGCACCTGGCATTGGCCACTGTCAGAAGACAGGATATTGGGCTAGATGGACCATTGGTCTGATCCAGTATGGCCATTCTTATGTTATGCTCCTTTGAGTTCTCTCCCTAGTGAATGATCCATATGGAGACTCCAAACATCAGAGATGGCCACACCTGGAGATGGGACAGTGGATGGTGTGATATGGAGAATCCTGCCTTAGATGCCTGGCTGGTGTCTTGCACACATGCTCAGGGTCAAATTGATCACCAGACTTGGGGTCATGAAGGAATTTCCCTCCTGGGTCACATTGGCAGGGACATTTGTGTTTTTCACCTTCCTCTGCAGCATGGGACGGGGATCACCCCCTGGGTTCATCTGGACCTAGAATCATAGAACCACAGGGCTAGAAGGGTCATCTAAGCTGACAGATTTGTTGTGTCTGTGTTGTACCAATTATATTAGACCAGTAAAAACCAGCAGGATCTTATTAAAGGGGGCAAGGCAAAGATGCCACATTTATTATAAGAATTCATGACTAATAATTAATATCTTAATTCTTATACACACACATTATACCTATTACCTACACACACACACACACACACACACACACACACACACACACACACACACACACACACACACACACACACACACACACACACACTCACTCATCAGGTGTTCTGCAGCTGCTGCATAGTTAGCAGTCCTGAAGATAGCTTAAGTTCATGGCTTGATTTTGCAGCTTGGGTTCGTAGCTTGTGGCAGCTAACTGGCCAGGAAAGCTGGGCACAAGGCTGAGCTGGATCTCTGTTGGGCAGGCACTGATGTCCTTCCATGTTGGCAGCAGAATGTTACCCAGAGTCTCTCATCTCACCCTTCTTTTTTATAGGCTTTTAGTTTGGATTCAAAGTCTATAGGTCTTGCTGTGTCACGCTGCCTCTGGGTTTAGATTGATCACCCATCAATTGCAGGCGTGACTTTCAGCCTTGGACCTGGCTTTGATCTTCTTTCTGTTGTTCTGTTGTCCTTTTCTTTTTAGGGTGGATGCTTCTTACTTTGTTTAGGGCTGTTGTCTAGGTCTTCAGCCGTTGGTATTTGAACTTTATCTCATCAGGACAGGCTGGCGCTGGAGGTTGATTCCAGCATTCATACATACCTCATTCACGCATCTAAACTAAACTAATAAGATTACAGCAGAGTTTGCAAAAATGAAGGTTGGAGGAAGCTTTTACAGAATGGAATGAGTGTTTTAAAATGGGGTTTGAATTACAATATGGAACAGAAGTTACAGTATAGGCAAGTGTAGTGAATGATGAACAGAAGTTACATTAATAAAGTGAACAATTAAAAACAATTTCATTTATCAGTTCTACATCTGAACCATCCAAGACAAATGGCTCCAGCCTCCTTTTGAAAACTTCCAACAACCTCCCTAGGCGCCTGTTCCATTGTCCTACTCTGCTTACTCTGAAGAAGTTTTTCCTGAGATTTATGTCTCACCTGATCAATTCCCTGCCATTGCAGGGGTCACAGGCATTGGTGGCATGTTGGTGTCTCTGGTTCTCTGCCTGGAGACGGAAGTGCTTTGGTCTAACTGAAGTGATTGGGTCAATGCTGGGATAACTGGGGGAAACGTAATGGCCTGGGCCATTAGACTATATGGTTTAATGGTCCCTTCTGCCATTATACTCCGTGAAACTCAAACTGTGGCAGCTTAAGGGAATGAATTTGCCCTGTGATGTGCTTGCATCCCAGCTGTTCTGTGAACAGTGAGCACAGCTGGAGCGCCTGTTTGCAGGGAAGGTTGAACCTTGCTGCTCCCCTATAGGGGATGTGACTTTCAGACAATCAGTCCCCCTCTCCTAGGGCAGAGGTGTTTGGAGTGGTCAGTGTGGCCAGGAGATGCTCGCCTTCAGGCAATGCGGGCTGCTTGTGTGTGTGGGGAGGGGACTCTCCATCCTCCTGGGAGCCACTGGTTCCTCCCCAAGGAACTGCTTTAGGAGTCAGTCATTTCACTCTCTCCATGTAAAGGCATCTGGTATGTTAGCCCCACGCTGCTGGGGAGTTTCAATATTTAACTTGAAATCCGGCCAGCCAACTGGGAGCTGCTTCCCTTCTTTTCCTGAGGGAGTAAATAAATAAAAGGGCTGGGAACAATAATGGGAAAAAACCTCACTTCCCAGGCTGCCTACTGCAGAGCAGCTGAGCTCGCAGCCAGCTCGCTGGTTTATTTACAAAGCCTCTGTTCGGAGATGATTAATCTCCGGTGAGCGAGTGAGTGATATGGAGACTCCAGTGGTGAATTATCACTCTAGCGGGGAGGCAGCGGCTGGGTTTCGATGTCAGCCAGGAGCATAACTGGCTGTGGTAGGCGACATGATGAGAACTACCTCTGTGATCACAGCCATTCTATTCTAGCCTCGCTGTGACTCTTGGCAAACTCTCAGTACAGGAGCTGCCAGGGAATGGCCATTTACTAAGCATACTATCAAGCTGGGTCGATCATGAAGCTGACAGCAGATCATTTCCTTGCCAAACATCCGCTGAAGGCTAGTTTCAGCCACTTGCCTGCCCACATAGTTGTAAAGCGCCCGCCTTGTTAGCCTAGTGGCCTTTTCCTCTTGCTGGGATTTCTTAAGTTCTTATGTTCTTACAATGGAGTTAGCTATTCTTAGCTGATGAGTCGTCTACCCAAACATGCCCAGTGATGTTAGGCTAATTTCTCTCAGCCATAGGCAGAGAGGGTGAATCCTGCAGCTTTCCTCAGGGGAGCCATAGTTAATGAGAGCCGAGAGGACTGGAATTGTGTTGAACCTTTAATTCAATGTGCAGCCCCATCTGTTTTGGTGGAGACAATTCCCTTACATTGTTCAAATTGCCTTGTAGAAATCTTGGAATCTATTGTCCTCCTGAGAAACTAAGTTATCGCCCAGCAGCAGCGCTTCCTGCCTAGGAGCTGCGAGGAATTGTCAGGAAATGTTACTTGTGTCTGGGGAAAAAACAGATATCTTAAAGAAGTCTAAAAATATCCACGCACATGTGCTCATGTTTATATCCTGTGAAATATGAAGAATTTTGCAGTAAATTCTGAAGTCATCGCAGGATGTTATTCGCTTATGTGGAGGGGCAGTCGGAGCTTACGGCATTGTTATCAGCTCCTTGATATGCTGGGTTTAGTGGGTTTTGAGCCTCTTTCTGTGGAATCACCAGCTTCTTTCCATTTCTAATGCTGGTGCTATGTTGTGGATGCGCTGGTGCAATTGCAGGGGCAGAGAAACAGGTTCCATTGTGCAACTTTACTGCTTTTTCCCCCTAAATTTTAACTCTCTTGGATTAGTGGCTGTGTCTGCAAGCCAGGCGGTGTGTTTACATTGCCACCGAATTTAGTTCATAGAGCTTAAGGGACCGTTAGCTCATCAAGTCTGACCTCCTGTATATCACAGGCCCTTGTATTTCGCCGGGTTACCGCTGTACTGAGCTCCGTAGTTGTCAGTTAGTTATAGTTAGTTCAGGTCAATGCTGGACCCCTCCGCAGGGGCTTACTTGGACTTGTTACACTGACAATGCCGGGTCTCCATAGGGTTTACATTGAGCTCGGTAGCGGAGTGTAAAAACGCTGCCTTTTTTTAGCAGTGAAGACCTAGGCTAACAGGTGCCTTTGACATGTGCTCTGAAAGCCAAAAACGGGGAAAACCAAACCCCAGAGCAACAGAACAAAACCAATCTCTCTGTTTTATTGAGCAGGCTAAAACCCAGGTTACTGAGGCTGAACGATCTCTCCTGCCTGGCGTGGTGCTGAATTTCCTTTAAAAACTCAGTCAAACGATCCACATAACCTTGCCCTTCACTTTGGCCAAGAGCTGCCCCGACGTGGCCAGAGCTGGGCTGAGGGGTTGATGTTTTCGCATTTCAGCTGCCTGATCCAAGCCTAGTTTGACTTAGCTGTGATTAGATACGTTGTTCCGTGGGGCACTGAAAGTGAAATCTCCTCGCTCACTGTTGTGCTGTGGGGGAACAGCCCATCGTCCATTTCCCTGTCGCTCTTTCCCACGCAACAAGATACTAGAACGAGTGCTCCCCCAAGGCCCGTCCTGGGTGGGGGGTTTCTTCTCTGCACGGAGCGAATCTGTGCTTTGGTGAAGCGCTGTGTGCAGCAGTCCCACCCGTTGTCAATGGGAATGAAGAACTCTCCAGTGATGAGAGCTTGGAGTGGCTATCCGCCTTGTGCGCCAACCTCTAGGATGCCTCTTCCTGACAAAGCAGCCCTGACTGAATTAGGGACACCACTTGAATCGCCCACAATCTGACTGTTTTTCACCAAAGCTGCCATTTCCAGCTGGTGGAGCTGGCACAACTGGCAGTGTTCCTGAGCCTTGTGTAACCCACATACCTCCTGGTTGTGGTGCTCTGTCCCCTACAGAAGCACCGAGACCATTTTGAGATGAATCTGCTTTACAGGCTTAGCTAAGCGCCAGGTGGCTTTTAGCTCATGCAGTAGATGCTCCTGCATTTTACTCCAGAGGTCCCAATTTATATCCCGCCCAACAACAACCGAGATCTGTGGGCATTACACTTGTATCACCTTCCTCTGTGTTATGTCAGAGCCCTCCTGTCAATTCATGAAGATAGTCACCCCCCAGGGAAGCCACCTCTCCGTTGCCATCTGGGAGGAGGGTCCTTCTTTTCCATTTGCCCTCCTCCCATCTCTCTGTGCTGCTCTCTTAGCAGCCACTTAATTTTGGGTTATCTGGATGAAGGAGCCCTGTGCTCATGGTCACTGTCCCTGGTTATCTTTAATAGGACCAGCTGAGATATGGAGGGTGGTGCATGCACATCCAGTTTAGGTTTCTTAGACTTTATGATGAGCTAGATCTATTGCTACCATTTCTCTAGCCATGTATCATAAAATATGCTTGGAATTACTCTAAGCCCCAGAGGTTTTATGAAGACTAACGGTTATGCCCAGACAGTGCAAACCTGGTAGCTGCACTTAGAACAAGAGACTGCGATGAAATTGCTAGACACCACGTGCCTAGGTATTGGTTCTGGGTGAAACTGCACCGGTGCAGAGGGCCTGCCCCAGGCCTTGTAAGAGGGACTTGAGGGATGCCTAGGACTGAAAGTGGCCCACTGCACAGGGGGAAATTTCACTCTGTTCACCCCTAGGGCCCTGGATGTGACTGAGAACTTGTCTATATGGGAGAGCCTGACCAGCTGGACTGGTCTAGTGATCCCAGGCTGACTCAACCCCCAGTCCATTAGGAGAGCGGTTTTTCCCCATTTAGCTTAAACCTCTTCTCAAGCAACGGACACTAGACCACAGAAGGCCCTCTCCCACCAGAATCCTAGGCCACGTCTACGCTACAAATTTACGTCAACTCAAGTTACGTGGGCATACAGCCGCCGCATTAATACATCGCTTGTGCGCGTGCATACTTAGCTTCTTGTGTCGGTGGTGTGTGAACTCACCAGTCATGCTTGTATTGATGCGAAGTACAGTGCACCACAGGTAGGAATCCCAGTGTGCAACTCAACATTGTCCAGCATGCTGTCTTTTGGGACGTGTTGGCAATGCATGATGGGGCTGAAACAGGACACGCTGGGGTGACTGGGAGCATGGGACCAACTTGACAGTTTGCAACTGTTTCCATCCCGTAATGTCATCTGCATTAATCGTTCTTGCACCTTTTTTTTATCAAAACTCCACAAACTCACATGCCCCCCATTGCTGTCTGCCATCTCTGACAGAAGCATGGAGCTTGCGCAGCTCTGCACTGTTGTTATGAGCGTTGCAAACACAGGGCGCATGATCTTGGAGCATTTGCAGAGCTATGAGAAGAACCAGATCAGTGGGGAGCAAGACACTTCCTTGGAGACAGATCGCTGTGGGACATAGCGAGAACCAACTCAAGTTGTTGGTGGCTGTCATAGGGCAGCTGCAGGTGGTGGAGTGCTTGTTCTGGGCTGGAGAAACGAGCACTGACTGGTGGGATCGCATCATCATGCAGGTTGGGGATGATGAGCAGTGGCTACCGAACTGTCAGATGCGCAAGACCACGTCTCTGGACCTACGTGTGGAGCTCTCCCCAGCCCCCCAGCATAGCGACACCAGACTGAGAGCTGCACTGAAGAAGTAAGATGGACAGATGTAGCAGATGTAACAGGTTCTGACTCGCTGCACAGCTGGATCCCCTGGTCATCCACCATATTCCTCCTTCCTCATCCATCATCACCTCCACCTCTTCCTCCTCACTTTTCATGGCTGGGGGCCTGTGACTCAGGCTCCTTGGGGGGGATCCACAGTGCTTTTTGGGGTGGGGGTGGGGTCTCTGCTGAGGATGGCGTGCAGTTCTTTGTAAAAGCAGCAAGTCTGCGGCTCAACCCCAGATCGCTTGTTGGCCTCCCTGGGCTTCTGGTACACCTGCTGCAGGTCCTTGGCTTTCACATGGCTTTGCTGCCAGCCCCACTTCCACCCCTTCAACTGCATCCCCTGAGTGATCTTCTCATAGATGTCGATGTTCCTACAGCTGGTCTGTATCTGTGCCCACACAGCCTCCTCTCACCACAGGCTCAGGAGAGCCGATATCTCCTGAAGTGTGTATGGAGCGCGTGGCAGGGTCAGCTGAGCAGTTGCAAGCAACAATGGAGAGCTGCTAGGTGCTCACCAAGCCAGGCAATCAGGAAAAAGCATTTAAAAACATCATGGGGCTTTCAAGGGGCAGGGTGCTTCTAGTCTCCATGAACCCCTGGGCAGTGGCGTTCACAATGGTGACCAGAGTGATCAGTGTGGGGCATTGTGGGACAGCTGCTGGAGGACAAGTAGGGTTGACATAACTACACAGTGTCTACACATTCACTGTGTCGACCTAAGTACACCACTCATGTCTCTGTGCCGCTCGAGTGGGGTGCTACCATGTTGGCATAGCGGGACATCTACAGTGGTGGGAGACAGATTGCAGTGTAGACACATGCCACAGCTAGGTCAACATAAGGTGCCTTGCATTGACCTACCTTTGTAGCATAGCCTAGGTCCTAGTGCCACCTTGGGGTTAGACTAAGATAACTAACACGGGTTTAAATTCACCCCTTTAGCCGTATACCCAACCACATTCCTGTGCAGACAAGGCCTGAGGGCTAGGATCTAGGATTTGGAGCTGTGAGGAGCTTGGACTGGCTGTTAGTTGAACTGTAGTAGCACCTGGAGACCTGTACGAACAGTGAGATGGCCTTGCCCTGCAGCGTTTGTGTTCATAGGCAGGTCCCTGACCTCTTGCTTTGGTGAATGGGCCTTGGAAGGGAATTCTGCAGACAGTGCCTTGCAGGCATTGGGGGTTGATGTGTTTAAAGGGGCCACCTGACACCCGAGGGCAGAGGGTTGGGTCTGAGCAGATAATGAGTTAGGAGCTGGGAGCACGTGCTAATGTGCAGATGCCACAGCCCATGGGAGAGTCAATGCCCTGTTCCTAGAGCACTCTGGGATGTATGAAATAATGGAGCTATTAATTTATGGCTTAGTGCCGTGGCCTGACCTGCTGGAGCAGTCACATAACTGATCCATAGTGGTGGCAGGTAATCAATGCCCTTATTAGAGCCCTTTATGTAAATGGGAATGGAAACCCCAGGCCTAGTGCAGAGAGAGCACGGGGGCTGCTGCTAGAAAGCCAGCTGCTCGCTGTCACGGCGGATCTGACCGGATCGGCCTGTTTTAACTCTTGTTTGGAAGCGGGCAGAAGGGCAGTGAGGAGATTGAACTCTAACAAGGGGTTCCTGGTATGCTCAGCTAGAGATGAGTCTCAGGGAGGGCCTGTTTGGATCTGGCAGCGCGTCCCAGAGACGTTTTAGATGTGACTGAGTGACCCAGCCTCAGTGAGATGCTAGAGGAAGCAGAGGCAAGTATATCTCCAGCAGTAGCTCTCTGCCTCTCCCCTTCCAACAGTGCACTACTGACCTCTCTAGTAGATTACTTTCCAGCTGATCCTCCTTCTGCAGTGTTGGAAAATAATCTCTGGGCTGTAACTCCCAGCAATTAAAGTAGTTCTCCGCAGTGACGGGGGGACAGCGTTCTCCCTGGGATGCCTTTAAGTTGTGAATGTGACTCCGGGATGCACTTCTAGCCCGTTAATATTCTCCAATGCTTTGCTTATTGGTTGTGTCATCACCCGTGCCTAATCTGGCGAGCATGGCCTGTGTTCACATTGCAGAGATAGCAGCAAAGAATCCTGTGGCACCTTATAGACTAACAGAGGTTTTGGAGCATGAGCTTTCGTGGGTGAATACCCACTTCCTCAGATGCATGTAATGGAAATATCCAGGGGCAGGTATATATATGTGTGCTAGCAAGCAAGCTAGAGATAACGAGGTCAGTTCAATCAGGGAGGATGAGGCCCTGTTCTAGCAGTTGAGGTGTGAAAACCAAGAGAGGAGAAACTGGTTCTGTAATTGGCAAGCCATTCACAGTCTTTGTTCAATCCTGAGCTGATGGTGTCAAATTTGCAGATGAACTGAAGCTCAGCAGTTTCTCTTTGAAGTCTGGTCCTGAAGTTTTTTTGCTGCAGGATGGCCACCTTAAGGTCTGCTATAGTGTGGCCAGGGAGGTTGAAGTGCTCTCCTACAGGTTTTTGTTTGACACCATCAGCTCAGGATTGAACAAAGACTGTGAATGGCTTGCCAATTACAGAACCAGTTTCTCCTCTCTTGGTTTTCACACCTCAACTGCTAGAACAGGGCCTCATCCTCCCTGATTGAACTGACCTCGTTATCTCTAGCTTGCTTGCTAGCACACATATATATACCTGCCCCTGGATATTTCCATTACATGCATCTGAGGAAGTGGGTATTCACCCACGAAAGCTCATGCTCCAAAACCTCTGTTAGTCTATAAGGTGCCACAGGATTCTTTGCTGCTTTTACAGATCCAGACTAACACGGCTACCCTCTGATACTTGACACCATTGCAGAGATAAGCAGCCTGTTGCTTTGGGCTTTCTCCATGGAAACCAGCTGTCTGTTTGCAGCATTAAAATGGGGAGCAAGGGGTCTCAGAAATGGAGTCCTCCCATAAATAACCCCAACTGGAGAGAGACTAACAAGGGGAAACTGGATGAATTTTAATAAGCTCCAGAGAGGAAGGCAGGTTACGGCCAGACTGGGATTGAGGAGACCCCCATTCAATTCCCTGCTCTGCCTACGTGACCTTGACAAGCCACTTAATCTTCAATGTGCCTCAGCTGCACAATCCTTTCTCCCCCACCCTTGGACTGTCAGCTCTGAGGGGCAGAGACACAGTCTCTTATGGACCCTGAGCTCAGCTGGGGCCGCTTGGTGCTACGTAGTCATACGTGAGACTAGAAAATAACAATCCAATGAGATGGAAAGTCTTAAATGCTGAGAAATTGGCCCTGGAGGGCACAATTCACATCCTCGGCATAGGCGTGACAAAGATCACAGACCAACTATGTTTCTATTCCAGACCATGAGATCTAATGAGAGAGAGAGAGAGATTGAGCCTTGCACCAGGGAGATCTCTAGCACTTGCACTGCAGATCAGATTAAGCTAATTTTAGAAGGTTACTAATTGCCGCTGTTCTTGACAGGCAGCACCTGGGAGGACAGAATCAGGAGGATTAAAACTACAAAATACCTATTTATGACTTGTCCCCATGTTGGAAACCCTGCAAGTGAAGTCGGGCCCCCTGCTGGATCCCTGTTATCAGCACAGACCGTTTGGAAGCCTCCATCCAAACAAGGGGTCTTGCTGGGCTATGGCCTGAAACACTGAAGTAAAATTTAACACCTGACAAATGGCAGTGAGCGAGTGGAGAGATTTCACCCAGTCCTGTTATAGTGTTGCTAGACTGGTCCCATAGAACTCGGTGCTGGGACCGGGGCAAGTTTGGGAGCCTTAGGCAGGAAGAACCTTTGGAAGAACTTATTTCCCGCGGTTTGAGAAGGTGTCTGTGCCTTGACGTGCCATCTACAGTCTCCCAGGTTTATAGGCATGTGGTAGAGACGCTAATATGCTACCAAGGGAGAGTGGGCCCTGCTGCCTGGATTCGGGCATGTCTAGGCATATGGACAACTAATAAGTGAAAACTGGCTCGAGAGGGCTCTCAAGCTGGGGCTCAGAGCTAAGGGCTCAAGGAATATTTATTTCTAGACTACCTTCTGCCACTCAACCAATTTTTCACACACTTAGGTAGCTCTTGTGACAGCCAGAAAATTGGTGCGGGAGAAGGTGGGTGAGGTAATATCGTTTATTGGAGCAACTTCTGTTGGTGGAATCTCCTTCCTTAGAGATTTTTAAGGTCAGGCTTGACAAAGCCCTGGCTGGGATGATTTAGTTGGGGTTGGTCCTGCTTTGAGCAGGGGGTTGGACTAAATAACCTCCTGAGGTCCCTTCCAACCCTGATATTCTATGAGAGAGAGAGAGAGAGACACTTTTGATTCACACACAACTCTTCTGGAGGTCTGAAGGCGAGCTCGGTGTAGCTCGAAAGTGTGTGTCTTGCACCAACAGAAGTTGCGCCAATAAAAGATGTTACCTCGCCCGCCTTGTCTGTAATATCCCTGGATTGACACAGCTACAACTTTGCAAACCAAAAATTCAGGGATATTTTTGCCCACTCCTGTCACCATATTGAGGGCCACGTTTAGACCCTGTCATCCCCCTCCCTGGGAACTGTGCCCCCCTTCCCCGTTAAGAACTCTTCTGCAGGAGGTGTTTAATATTCTGATTGCCTTAATGCAATGTTGCTCTGCCTGTTCTCCAGCTTGTCTCTCTGGCTGGCCACTGTCTGGAGGAGGGAAATCTGCCTGAGCTGGGCACTGAGCTGCTCCGTTCTGCCAGTTCAGGGGGTGGGTCTTACTCCGGGTTTCCCTTGTGAAGAGCATTGTATGTTCTGTGATGCAGAGTCCTCATGCATGTGTGCTGCTCCCAGACCCAAGCCCTCCTCTACAGCCCAGAACGAAGCCAACATTGGCTGGGTAATCTTCTCACATGCTGCCCAATGTCACCTAGTCCCGCCCTCCAAGGAAAGAGGCCATTAGTTGCATGCTAAGGCAGACAGTCATATGAATGGTCCTCCTGGAGCTGGCTCTTCTGATAGTCCCCTTTGATGGAGTGCTGTCATCAAACCTTTGGTCCCCCGGTGTGAATAGCCTTATACTCATTTCAGAGGTCACCCCACTGAGTCCCCAGCCATGAGTAGCAGGAGCGTGAGCAGAAGAACTGAGGGGGTTTGAACCAGCTGCCTAGGACTCTTAGCACTCTTATCCTGGCCTCTTCCGCCCGTTGATAAGGCAGGAACAACCAGCTGGAGGAGCCTGTGGGATGCCAGTAGACGGGAACGAGACTTAAACAAATCTAGATGCTTTATCAAACAGGTCATAAGTGCAGCTTCCTGTTGTTGTCGTGAGCATTTCCAGGGCTTTGTTTTTTGGCGGGGTCCTGTGGAAATGGCTGGGCCTGATATCAGAGCTGTTCCTGAGTGCAGGGAAACGTCTTATTCCCATTGTCTTGCATCCTCTTACCAAATGCTCGACCTCGAGCGCCCGGAAATCCCTTCCTTCTGAAGGCAGATGGCACATCCTTTGGCACTCCTGAGGAGCGCAAACACGTAGCAAAGACACCTTGTGCTGTTCTGGGGTGCGGGAACCCGGAGAGGGAGGAGCCATCTTCGCTCTTGCATTGCCACCCGCTCTTGTTGCGATGATCAGATCCAGTCTGGAAGCAAATTTGGTTTTGCTAATTTTGTCAGGGTGGAATGGTTCAGCCATTGGTTAAATTGGAAGGGGATTGAGCATTGAACGTGGCAGTTCCAGATCTGTGCACCTCTGGTCTGTACCAGTGTTCCAGCTACATGCATTGTTTGATGTGTAACCCATATGTGTTTGAGGCCCCAGTTCTGCAGGGTTCTTAAGTGCGTGTCAAATTAACCTGCAGAATCAGGGCCTTGCACTGACCAGTAACTAATGAGACCTGCTGACTTTGGGTATGAATATTTCTCTTAGAAAAGCAACAAATGCTGAGGCAGCAGCACAAGGGGATTAGAGAGGGCTCAATCCCTGAAGCCTCACTCATGGAGCTAGATGAGAGCACTATTTGCAAACTGTCAATGCCATTTGGCCCATTGCATGCTGGCCAGCTAACCAGTCTGCTCAGTTAGCCCCATTCAGGTTCAAACAGCCTGTGAAATGTGGCTTCCAAAGATACCTGGAGGCTTCATTCCAGGGTCTATCTAGCCCAGTGCTTCTCAAAGTGGTGGTCCGCAGACCAGTGCCGGTCCGCGAGCCATCGGCTGCCGGTCCGTGGCGAGTTTCCTCATAAGAGCATCCAATCGGATAATATGTCACCGGTCCTTGGCACATAGGGAAAAAAAATTTGCTGGTCCCCCACATCAGATAGCTTGAGAAGCACTGATCTAGCCCATAATCCTGTCTGTCAGTGGCCAGGACTAGCTGCTTCAGAAGCAAGTGCATGAGCTCCCTGGTGGGATGTTTCTTCTGACCCCAGGCCACTGGTGGTGGGTTGTGCCTTGAACTATGAGGCTTTATGCCCCATGTCGCTTTTATCCTGTCAGCTATAACTATGGATGTTCTTAGATATGATTCTGAATACGAGCAGCCTTTCTGATGTTCTGTGGTCAGGGAGTTCCACCGGCTAATTATACACCATGTTAAAAGTCTTTTTGATCAGTTTTAAATGTTGCCTTTTATTTTCAGTGGCTGTTCTCTTGCTCTTGCATTATATTGGAGGATAAATAAGGATGCCAGTCTTCTATCAGCTGTTACATGAAAAATAATTCTCTCTCTCATGTTCTCTCAATCTCTAAATTAAACTGTCTCAATCTTTTTCGTTTCATCACACGGAATTTTTATGGCCCCTCTAAATTCCAATGTTTACACACATCCAACTGCAGCAGGTGACATGACGCAAACCACCTTGCCGGGTGCCAGGAGGGAAGGGCAGAAAAGGAATCGGCATTCTCTGCCCCTGCAGTGCAATTGGCATGCAGCAGAAGGCAGCCAGAAGTGGGTAGGACTGTCTGTAAAACACCAATTATCAGTCACAAACAGGGTGACTATTTTCCCTTGAGCCCCAGTGCTGTACTTAATGCTGTCCAAAATGCCATCCCCCTGCCCTGAAGAGCCTATAGCGCGAAAATCTATTGCATCTAGCTGGCAGCCCTGCCTGCATGTATGTTGTGGAGAGAAGAGCCCTGGCTGATTGCAGAGACACAGCCACAAGAATCCGCTCGTCCAGCTTCATCGTTACTGGCACAAATGTAAACACACGTGATCAACATTTCTAAATAAATCCTAAGGCAGCTGGTGCATTAAAATTCATTGGACAACTTGTTTCTGGTCACTAGCCCTTATATACAAAGCCTCCCGCTAATGGATTGTATTTGTGATGCTAACAAACATTGCAGTCAGGTTATTTATGGAATTTAGTCAACGGAAATGGCATTGGGCAAAGTCCAAGGGCTATATGATAATTCCTCTTCCCTCGTGGGCAAGTCGCCTCTCTCTTTGGCCTGTTCCGTGGTATTGGAATGTCAGAAAGATGCAGGATAATCTCGGCCAGTCAGATCTCAGCTGATGCATCCCCCTGCAGCTTCTGTATACAAATCGGAACAGTTAGAATCAGGTTCATCACTATCAGGAACCGTTAGTTTCAGTTTGAATTGTTTCTGTGAGCGCCACTACAATTAAACCATTAAGAAGCCAGAAGAGCTGTAGCAGCCAGTGCCTTCATGCAGTGAGAGTACAAGCAGAAACCTTCCCAGTGTCTCTGCACAGCCCTCATCCGAAGAACACAAACTGTCCTATAAACCGTTTCACTTTCACTGTCTCTTCGGAGTTTCCCCTTCTCAGCTGTGATAAAAGAATACAAATGCTGCAGATCAGGGATGCCAAACCCCTCCCAAATCTAGGAAGGTGTTTAGCCGGCTCCAGTGTTGTCAACTCTCTGGTCTCACTGCTGTTATTTTTTCTTAAAACTTCAGCTTCTGGAGTCAGGAGATTAGGTGAGAATCTCCACTTTCAATTAAAAATAAGTTGGTCTCGCAGTTGTAGAGAAAAGCTCGAAACGTGACACAAGCGCCCCCTAAAGACTCGGAAAATAGAAGGCAAAATCTCATGTGTTTTTTAAACCAATCTCTTGATTTTGGAGGGGCCATACTCGTGACTTTTGTACCCTCAGCACGGGCAACAATGCAGCCCCCAAGACTCGTTCAGATTCCGGAGAAGCTAAGCTTTCATTTAAAGATAACCAGAGTTTCCAGCCCTTGTGGTTGTGAAGGGAACCTGAATTTGACGTTATCTAGCATTGTCACTGTTACATGCTAAGTTGTAACACGAGAGGTCTCCAGCTTGTAAAACTAAACTGGCTCTTTACTAAGAGAACTATTTAGAGGGGTCTGCTGCTGGCGTTCAGGCCATGTGCACACAGACTGACTTCCTAGTGCCTCCTCCAAATTCTTCCCTTCTGCAGACTTTGCTCTCCCACCAAATCCCATGCAGGTTGGGACAGTCAATGCTGTAAAGGGAGATGAATTCCCCTGTTCATCTCAAAAGGGCTATTCACTCTGAAGCCCAATAATGATACTTTAAAGGTCAGGTAGTTGAAACAGTTTAGGCATCCACTTGTTCTGCTGTTGCTCCAGCTGAGCTGGTACAAAAACATCACCTTGCTCCCTGCCCCACCCACTCCCTGTGCCAGCTCCACCCTTGAAATTCTGCCTGTAACTGCACCAGGCAGCCTCACATACATCTTTGCAGCTATCCTAGGATGTGCAGAAGGGGCGACCCTGCTGGATTACGAAGGGACGCTACAGGGGAAGCTCCCTGCCTGCATTGCTTTTGAATACCATGGGAGCAGGGACCCAGCTGCTGCAGAGCTCAGGGTCCTGCAACACTCCCACCTTGCTGTGGGACCTTGTGCTTTGAAGTTGGGGACAGAGTGCAGAAGTGCCTGTTTGGAACAGCTAACATAGAAGCCCTTTGACAGGAGCTTTGGCATCACCCAGAGTTCACAGAAAGCATCTTTTAAGGCATTTTTATTCATGAGCTTTTATGATCAGAATAAAAACATCTGATTAGAGGCAGGATAGTCCAATGGTTAGAGCACCAGCCTGGGACTCTGGAGACAGGGGTTTAGTTCCCTGTTGAGCCACAGACTCCCTATGCTGCAGCTGGGAGCTGGAATTCCCAGCTCGAGTGGGTGTACACGTGCCAGCTCTGCTCGAGCTGGGGCTCGAGTGGCATGGGCAACGGCTGAGGCTGGCCTCCTGAGTATGTACCCCTGGGGTTGGGCGTGATTCTACTCGGGCAGCTAGCCCATGCCGTCCCGACCACACTGCTATTTTTAGCAGGCTCACTCAAGCAGAGGAAGTGTGTGCGCCTCTACCCGCACGGGAGACAAGCTCCCAACTGCAGTGGGGATAGATGCCAAGGCCAGACGGGACCATTGTGACCATCTTGTCTGACCCCCGTATAGTACCTACCGGAGACCTAGCCCACAATATTTCCTAGAGAAGAGCTTTTAGAAAAACAGCCAGTCTGGATTTAAACATTTTCAGTGACGGAGAATCCACCACAACTCTTGGTGAGTTGTTCCCATGGTTAATGACTCTCACCGTCAAAAAGACCTGCCTTATTTCCTGTCTAGATTTGTCCAGCTTCAACTTCCAGCCATCGGATCACGTTAGACCTTTCCCTGCTAGACTGAAGAGCAGATTATTAAATATTTGTTCCCCAGGCAGGTACCTATAGACTGTGATCAAGTCACACCTTCACCTTCTCTTTCTTACACTCAAAGAGCTCAATCTGTTTATTTTATCACTCTAAGGCAGATTTTCTAATGCTTTATCATTCTCGTGGCTCTTCTGTGAACCCTCTCTAACTTATCACCATCCTCCTTGAGCTGTGGACACCAGGACTGGACACAGGATTCCAGCAGCAGTTGTGCCATTGCCAAATTCAGAGGTAAAATTAATCTCTCTGCTCCTACTGGAGATTCCCCTATTCATGCGTCCCAGGATCACATTAGGTCTTTGGTCATAGCTTCGCTCTGGGAGCTCATGTTCAGCTGATTATCCACCAACACCCCAAAATCATTGTCAGTCACTGCTTCCTGAGCTAGGGTCCCCCATCCTGTAAGTATGGCCCACAGCCTTTGTTCCTTAACATATACATTTAGCTGTATTAAAACACGTATTGTTTGCTTGTGCCTGGCTCTCTAAGAGATCCAGATTGCTCTGTATCAGTGACCTGTCCTCTTCAGTTTGTACCAGTCTGCCAATTTTTAGGTCATCTGCCAACTTGATCAATTAATACTTTTTCTTCCAGGTCACTGATAAATTTTAAACAGCTTAGGGTCAACAACTTGCACCCCCTGTCGGACCCCACTAGAAATACACCTGCTTTATGATGATTCCCTGTTTACAGTTCCATTTTGAGGTCTGTCAGTTAGGTAGTTTTTAACCCATTTAATGTGTGCCGTGTTAATTTTTATATCATTCTAGCTTTTTAATCAAAATGTCGTGCAGTATCAAGTCAAACACCTTGCCGAAATCTAAGTATATTACCTCAGCATTGTTACCTTTATCAGCCAAATTTGTAATCTCATCCAAAAAAAAGAGATCAAGTTAATCTGACAGGATCTATTTTTCATAAACCCATGTCGATTTGCTTTAATTATATTACTCTCCTTTAAGTCTTTATTGATCAAGTCCCATGTCAGATGTTCCATTATCTTGCTGGGGATCGATGTCGAATTGATAGGTTATAATTACCTGTGACATCCTGTTTACCCTTATTAAATAATGGTACATTAGCCTTCTTTCAGTTGTCTGGAACTTGCACAGTGCTCTAAGACTTATTGAAAATCAACATTCATAGTCCAATCAGTTCCTGAGCCAGCTCTTTGAAAACTCTTGCATGCAAGTTATCTGAACTTGCTGATTTTAAAATGTCTAACTTTACTATCTTCTGTTTAACTTCCTCCAGATATTCCAGTGGAATGGAAAGGGTGTTATCTTCATATGAGATAACTACAGCATCTGTGTTTTTCCCGAAATACAGAACAAAAATATTTGACCAATTCTGTCTTCTCTGAATTATTATTGATAATTTTGCCATTTCCATCTAGTAATGGACAAATATTGTTGGCAGGATTCTTTTTGTTCCTAATATACTTAAAATCCTTTGGATCATCCATAACTCTGCTGACCATAGATTTCTCCTTGTGTCCTTTGCTTCCCTAATCAATTTTCTACAATTTCTAGCTTCTGATTTATATTAATTACTATTGACTTCTCCTTGCTTCTGTTTCTTTTATATTTTATTTTTATAGCTGCCTTCACTTCCCCATCTCAACCAGCTCAGTTTTTAAACTAATATGGCCTCCTTCCTCGATTGTGGCTTTTTGGGCTTCTAGTAAAGTGTTCTTAAACAAGTCCCAATTATCATTTATGTTTCTCTGATTACATTTTTCCCTCAATGGATTTCTTTTCAGCTTTGTGAAATTGCTTGTTTTAAAGCAGCAAACATTTATATATCACTGATTTGGACTTCATTCTGTTTGCACATTATAAAAGTGAACAATGTAAACCTATCCTTCACGTCTTAATTCTTCAGTTTGCCATCTGTGCAATGAGAATAGCAGCACTGCTCCGCCTCACAGGGGCGATTGGAAGATAAATACACTGATGACTGTGAGGCACTCAACTACTGCATTGATGGGCGTACACAGGATAGATAATGACCGATGCTCATGGCTTCCTTGTTTCTGGTGGTTTTTATAAAACTGGTCCGTGCATAAACTATATTTTGGGGTTTATTGTTAAGAGGAGTCACCTGCCTACAGTTTCATGTGTTTAAAAACAAAATCTGTTTGTAAATTAATGAGGTGCAAAATGATGTTGGGCTCCATCTCTGAAATTTCAGGTGCAGCTCCTAGACTACTGCACAGATTTGCTTGTAACTTTCCAGGCAACGAAATCATTATCCTGAGAGGAAGTGCTGGGAGGGTTGGAGACGACCTGTGCCTGCCGATAGTGCGGGAGGGAGGGCAGATGGCTTCAGCAGTGTTACTGAGCATGCTCAGTCCACGTATACGCCAAGCAGCAAATCTGGGGGGGCACATGACCCTACATGCCACCCTTGTTTTCAAGCCTGACAAAGGATTCATACTGCAGAAACTCAATGCCACCTTTAAGCATGGCACCCCAGTGACGCCTTCCTAGGGTTGGTACTGTGCTTTGAGAGCCTCCGATTACACGTGCTGTTGCAGTGCGAGGTATCGTTTACAGTATCTGTTTCACGTTGTTCTGAGGTTCGGCATTGTCAGCTGTGGAGTGTCCTTTTCTCTTGCACCTGGTGCACTGTAAGATCCTGGGATCTCAGTGTGTGCTGACGGGCTCCGGGGTTTGATGCTCAGTTTTGGATGCTGCCCTTTGTCTGTAGTAGGGCTGGTTCCTGGGAGTCAGGATGCACCCATAGGACTGAATTTCTCTCTCTCTCTGCAGGTCTGTCTTCGGCGCTGCTGGAAGTCAACGTGGGACAAGCCTCTATCTCTACGATCCAAGGGCAGAGGGTGGTGTTGCCGATCTGGTACACGAGCATCTCTCAGAAGAATCCCTATGTCTCATGGGTCCTTGAGAGACCTGGAGCCAATCGTTTGCAGGTAAAAGGCATGGGGGGCAGGGAGGTGGACACCTCGCAAGGGAGCCCAGGGCTCCAACTGTGCCTGATAGGGGTACTCTGGGGACTTGGCGAGAAGTCTCACAGCGAGAGGAAATGCTTCACTGATGACCACAGGGTGAGAGTGTCAGCTGCTGGCTGCACCTCAGCTACCAGCTCCTCTCCCTTGGCTCTTCCATGCTGCTGTTAGGTTGAGAGGGGGAGCTGGGAGCTGCTCTGTCAGTGATGGTCACCCGCACCTCATTGCGGGATAAGTGTGATAGTGAATGAGTGCGTCCAGTGTGGGCTCCCTCGATGGCTGCTGTGGCACAGGTCGCGAAGCCCTGCCTGGAAGCTAGACATTTGCCTGGAAAGTGGCCTAGGAGCTTAGACATGGGGCTAGCTTCTCCTCTAGCCTCTGCGTCAACTTAGACTGACAAGGTAGGGGAGGGAATATCTTTTATTGGACCGACTTCTGTTGGGGAGAGAGATGAGCTTTTGAGCCACACGGAGCAGTTCTTCAGGGCTGGGACAGGTACTCACAGCTAAATAAATCTGTTCCACCTGGTATTTAACTGTGACGCTCCCCGATCTGAAGCAGAGTTCTGTGGCGCTCAAAAGCTTGTCTCTCTCCCCAACAGAAGTTGTTCCGAGGAAAGATGTTACTTCACCTACCTCGTCTCTCTAATATCCTGGGACTGACACAGCTACACCAACTCTACTCATCTTAGACTGGTCATTCAGTCTGGGCGAAGGTGCTGGAACTAAGGGTGCAGGGGGAGTTGCCACACCCCCTGGCTTGAAGTGGTTTCCATCATATACATGGTTTACAGTGTGGTTCAGTGGCTTTCAGCACCCCCACTGTACAAATTATTCCAGCACCCCTGAGTCTGGGACCCTTTCTGTAAAATGGAGATGGCTGTGTACATCACTGGGGCTGTGGGACGCAAGGAAATTTGTCAAGTTCTGTAGAAGGCTAGTTGGCAGCAGAGGTGGGGATAAAACTTGGGGTCCTCCAGCTTCCTGTCCTGGGCTTAATTCCATAACTAGACAATGTGGATTCTGGAGGCACCAGCTCCTCCCATTCAGAAACTTTTTTTCAAAATTCCATGCCAGCATGGTGAGATTTGCTCACGGAACCACTCTGCCTCCTCCCAGGTAAATGTGACCCAGGTTCACGCATGTTTCTGATGAAACTCTTGTACTTTTCTTCGCCCGGTCCTAGAAAAGAGGGCTCCTGCCACCCAAAAGATGTCCTGGGTGCATCTACAATATTTGGGCCTCCCCTATACCCTGGGGATAAATCATTGTGGAGGAGAAGCCTGTTCAGTGAGACGAAATGCCTTGTCCCGGGCATTGCAACACATCAGTGTGACCAGGGCTTTCCAAACGCGGAGGAAAGTGTGTGTGAGGATGGGGTGTGTGGCATTTTTCACGTGCTTCCAACTCCTGGCGTTGCACCGCCCAGTTTCAACAGAGCCAGTTTGCTACCTGACTAGCTTTAATTTCCATCTGCTTGTTTTGACTCCGAGCACAAAGGAGCATCTGTTGGGGGTATCTCCGCGGGGAGCAGTGTACAACAAGCTAACCAGATCGCTGACATGGACAATAGTGTATTACATCGCCAGGAGGAGCCGGAGGGCAGAGAGTCCTGGGGCCAGAGAGGGATGGGAGGGACCCATTGCAGCCTCACCAGGCCTGTGAGCAGTGAGAGGAGCCTGGAGGAAGGGTTCTGCACGGGGACAGCTGGAGCTGGGCCAGGCTAGTGCATGCACTAAGGGGCCGGGAGAGCCCAGAAAAGGGACCGCAGCTAAGTGCGGCTTCCTCCCTGTGCTGCACAACGGTGGTTCTCAAGGCCCGGCCGGTTTGTTTATCTGCAGCGTCCGCAGGTTCGGATGATCACGGCTCCCACTGGCCACAGTTCGCTGCTCTAGGCCAATGGGGGCAGCTGGAAGGGCGGTCAGCACATCCCTCGGCCCGTGCTGCTTCCTGCAGCCCCCGCTGGCCTGGAGTGGCGAACCGCAGCCAGTGGGAGCCACGATCAGCTAAACATGTGGAGGCGGCAGGTAAAGAAACTGGCCCAGCCTGCCAGGGGCTTTCCCTGAACAAGCGGCGGACCGGCTTTGAGAACCACTGCTGTACAAGACCTGTTCTGCCGCTCCCCTTTCAAAGTGCTCCTCTCCCCTGCTCCCTAGTTGTCATGGGTACCTAGCCTGGCTGAAAGCTGCCCCAGGCACTAGGCTCTGAGGCTGTCCTCCTCCCCAGTGCTGCATGCAGGCCACCCTCCTGTCTCCTGCTGCTGCTCTATGTTCTCCTCCCCTCAGGCCAGGCTGCTCCTCCCTGCCCACCCTTTGCTCCCTGCTGGGGGCATCTCTCCAAACAAGATGCTCTACACCACATTCTCTGCTTGTGTAAATAGACGTCGCTCCCCTGCGGTCCATGTCACAACGCTGGCTTGCACCAAGGGAGGGCCGGCCCACTGATTCCATTGCAGCATTAATGGCTCGCTGAGGGTTCCTAGTGTTGTCCAAGGGTTCACCTTCTAGAGTCAACTTCCCTCACTCCCAGAGCCGCCAGTCCTAGAGCAGAGGCAATATGTTTGTCTCTGCTTGGGCACAGTTGCTGGCAGCCAGAGATCTGCTGTGACGTATGTCACCAGGTTTTGTCCCACAGACGTCTCTGAATTTTGTAATCTGTGGATTCCTGGTGAGTGTTCAGAATTTGAAGGTTTGCTCCATTGTGCACGGGCAGCTTTCGTTCTGGCATTTCCTAACTCCTGGGCTCTTGACTTTGCAACTGTAATGTTCTTTTAACATATGTCTTGTGTGTAATAAGTAAAGAAAGCGTGACTGAGACGGGGGATGCTATTTGCCTCTGATGTGATGCCAGTGTGACTGATGCAGAGATGTCTACCCGAGTCTGCAGAGAACCTAGGGCAATCACTTGTAGAGGTGAGAATTGTCACCTCAGTCCCAGTGCTGGGTTAATTTAGTGCCCAGTGATGCAGATTTAATGGTCACCATGGTTAACTATTTCATTTCTTTTGTGGGAAAGGAGAGGAAGGGTCACAGATCATCACTAACTTGGAAGCTTATCTGTGAGGACTCAGTCATCAGCAGTGACTCAGCGGGGCTGATATTGAATAATGTGGGTGGAGCTTGGCAGAGTTTTACCACTTTTTATTCCAGTTTGACCCCTATCCTCACTTAGGTTTCTCCCATAAAAAGGGGGAGGGATGGTGTCAGAACTGCTATGTTTAACTTAAAAATCATGAGAACAGCGGTTATGACAATGATAAAGCAGCACTGGCTCTCTATGAACCAGGAGCTAGGAAGGCCCCCTAAGCCAAGAAATATATGGATGCTTCCAAAGTTTGATTGGTGGTTTTTTTATGAAATCTTGGTTCGGCACCAACCCCACAGTGCGTTTCATGGCTAAGTCACCAGTCCCGAGAACAGAACTTGCCACACATTGTAGTGTAGGTTGACCTGTGGACAACAATAGTCAAATATTTGGTGTTCTGGCTGGTTAAATCCGTGATGACCCAACGATACCTGCACAGGTGAGTCACACATTGGTCCAGAGCAGCAGCCTCACCTTGGGACTGTTGGAGGAACAGCTGTGACATTATGGTGCCAATGTCTAGGCAGCTATTCCGCTTTTGTTTAGATTCAAGAGCCCATCTAGTCTCAGTGCCTACTCCCCCGTCCCTGTGACAGTCCTGCCACCTACACAGCAACCCAGCATCATCTCTGTGAGGTGCCATACTGTTACCACGTCAGGTGGGAAACAGGCTCCAGGAGCCGATGAACTGCCGAGCATGGATCGTGACTCCTTCCCATGCACTGAGAGAGGAGAGGTCTCGCTCATCCAGCGGGATGGTTTGGTTGAAATGGCTCAGTCCCATGAGTGGTGTTGGTAGCTCTGGGGTCTCCAGATCCCGTCCGTCACGGGTCCGAGTCCTCTGAAGTCCAGCAGAAACTGCTTTTTCCCCCGGCTCCTCTCTACTCCCGTTTTCCTTCTGCCCTCATCTAAGCTCAGGCCTTGCTTGACTTTTGTTAGAGGCATAGCTCCTGCTCCATCCTGCACTTTGCCATGCTGCTCACCAGCCAGACCTGCTCGGGGCTCTGCAGTGATGGTGGCTTGGCCGCTGGCACTACCTTCGGGGAGTCTGTGCCATTGCTGTGCCATAGTTGTCGTGGCTCTTAAATTTACTCCACTTTCTACCATCACCTCTGTGCGTCTGCCTCAGCCCCACCGCTGCTGTGTCTCCTGCTAGCTTTCCTCTCCCAGGGAGTCCTTTCGCTGGCTTCCTCACGTTCCAGCTCTCCAGAGGCCAGCATGTGCAAAATGCTCCTCCTGTGCCCACCTTCTCTCATGTGAAAATTGTGTCACTACACGCTCATGGAAAGTATTCGGTGTCCTCATCAGCCTCGTCCCAGCGTCTCCTCTTTCCCAGCTCCCTTAGTCTCTCTGCCATTCCTTACCCTCTCCTCCATGGGTCATGCTTGTTGCTCTCCTTTGCTCCTCTTGTCTTTCATTGCGGGCTTCCCAAGCCCTAATCCACAGAAGGATTGATCGTGAGGATTGATGCCCACTGGCCCAGGCTATTAGTGGTTATGATGCAATCTGGAGATGTGCCTCTTGAAGCCAAAGCAACTCCCTTGCGCCACTCATTTGTCCCCTGAGAGCTGCAGGACTTCCAGATGCATTGTATTCTCTTCTGTCTCTTTTCAGATACTGACGTACATGGATGGGACAGTGAAAGTGCAGGAGACGTACCTGAAGAACCGGACTGGCTTTGTGTACCCCATGCCTTTCTTCAACATTTCCATTGCCATTAACAACACCCAGGAAATGGATTCTGGCGAATACATGTGCACGGTCAACATTCTGGATGAAGATACCATCAACGGGAAAAATATTGGACTCATCAACCTGACTGTTCTGGGTAAGTTCTGGGTCCTCGCGCTCTCCCTCCCAGCCCCGGATGTGCCCTTTTGGGGCCATGAGAGCTGATGCAAGGCACCAGGGTGGGCCCGAATGGGATGTGCAGCTCCATGCTGGGCAGTTTGTGACAGCACCATTTGCAGTGGGCATCAGCTGGCTGCTGTGGGAGGGCAGGAGGGAGAGAGTGAAAGATAAAAACTGTTCCTGTAACAGACTTGAGTTCAATTGTCCAGAAACTGAGGGTTGTGGTCCGGACCACAGAGACAGTCAGTTACCACGGTGATGAGTGCAGTGTAAAAAGGAGAATTGGATAGGGTCTCTTGTCATGATCACATCCCATAGCCCAATGCACTAACATAAAACCTCATGACCAAAGGCAAACAGCGAATGCCTCAAGGTGATATGCTAGGTCCCAGGTTGATTACTGGTGATCCAGAAAGTGAAGGTGTGGGGAGCAGTAAGGCAGCAAAATTTGAGGATAACACAGTTATTTGGGTTGTTCAGGACCATAAAGGATTGCGAGACATCTCAGAGACCAAACCAAGCTTAGGGGAAGGGGTCACATGAAATGCAATGAAATTTAAATTTGATGGAGAAATGTAAGCTATTCGTACACCTTACAGGGTTCTCAATTACCTGCATCAACTCAGGAAAGGGACCCGAGCATCTCAGCAGAGAGCTCAGTGGAGCCTCTGCTCAATGCACAGCTGCAATCAAAAAACAAACAAGATGTTGGGAGATGTAAGGAAAGAGATGGAAAAGAATTTGGAAGATATTATAATGTCATTAAAGCAATCAGTAGAGCAGCTGGGTGCTTTGTGTGCAGGATATTGCAAAGCTGGAGGTGGTTCAGAGAATGGGACAGGACTGGACAGACACTTTAAAGAGAAACTGAATTTTGGGATTATTTTAGAAGGGAGATGAATAAGGGAGGGATACGGAAAGTCTATTGAATAATGAATAGTCTAGAGAAGGTACATTGAGAGCTTCTGTTCTCCTACACAAATAAAGGGACAATAACTAATTTAAAGGTGGCAAATTCAAAACTGATGAAAGCAAATACATTTTCGCTCAGTGAATAATTAGCTGTTGGAACTTGCTGCCACAGTGTGGCATTGACACCAAGAATTGAACAAGAATCAAAGACGGATTGGCCATTTATATGAACACCTAGAAGTTAATGCCAAGAAGTTTTTTGGGGAGGGCATTAAACCTCCTGCCTCAGGGCTTGGGCTGGTCTCGCATTGCTAGTGATCCGGATGAGGCCTAAGGTAGGGGCAGATCACAGCACATCATCAAGCTGTGAGGTTCTTGCATCATCCTCTGCCACTGTCAGACAGGATACTGGGCTTGATGGACCTTGGGTCTGATCCAGTCTGGCAATGCCTGTGTTCTGATGTTGTAACTGAGACTTTCCAAACAGCATGTCTCTCATTCTAGTTAACTGAGTGACTTGTTGCGTTGTGGCAGTAGGGCCTGGCATAAATCTTGAATCGTAGTAACACTGAATGTATGGGAAGTCTTGAAAGTTCAGAAATAAACATTTAAATGGAACCTCAGCACAACTCCATCCCTTGTTGTTGTCTGCGGACAGCTCTCAGGATCTGGCTGCTGCTGCTCTTCAGCCTAGCACAGCAAGACACCTCTAACCTGACCAGATAAGAAGTTGGTTTCGGTGCAGTAAGCCTACCATTGGAACACGGGATACTGCAGATGCTGTGCTGTGTGGTTGCATTGGTGCTTTAGGGAAACGAACCATTGCATTGCAGATTCATCTGGAGCTGGAGTGCTTTCCTGAGTTGTTCACAATAACCGCTGATGAGGGGTTTCTCTACAGCCTTGGCAGCAGAGCCAGGGCTAGAAAGTGAGGATGCAGGTTTCAAGCTTACCTGACTGCTCTGGATTTCAAGTATGGATTTGTTCGGTGCTGCCTATGGTCAATAGATGGCGCTGTTTCTTTTTGCAAGTTACAGCTGGAGCTAGGCCCTATAATGATGTCCACATTCAAAAGGCACTAACCTGTTTTCTCCTCCTGCTCTCTCCAGTTCCTCCATCCCCCCCGATGTGCCAGATCCATGGGAAACCCTACCTTGGGGGCAACGTCACCATGAGCTGCAAGTCATCCTTCAGCAAACCCAGCCCCAAGTACACCTGGCAGCGCACCGCCCCCAACACCCAGGTCTTCTTCGCACCCGCCCAGGGTAGGAATCCCCATCCTGAGTGCACCAGGATCGTGGCACTGACGGGCTGCAGGCAGGAAACCCTAATGCTCTCACCAAGGGGTCTGAGCGGCTGGGGCAATGTGGGAGAAGGGGGAGGAGGATCATTATCAGCAGGCACTGGCTTCCCTGTGGCATTTGCCTGGCTTGTGGCCAGTTTGGAGCAGGTCCATGGACCAGGCATTCTGTGCTATCAAACAGCTGCACACGTGTGCCAGGCATTGGGGGTAACATTGTAGCATTAAACTAACGGGTGTGTTCTATTGTGTGTGCACCCAGCTCCATTCCTACCCAGCTGGGCCAGTCACCTGGGGGAATGTGTATCTGGCGGCTCTGCAGTTTAACATCCCCACCGCTTGGGGAGAACGCTGTGTTCAGTCTGACTTCCCCCCCACCCCCTCTGAAATGGCTGGACCTCGCAGGATTGAATTCTTAAGCTAAAAAATCCCCATTTGGGCAGAGCCCGAGCATGGAAAACGGCAGCCCAGGAAGTAACTGTTCTGAGCACATGGAGTCAGGGGATTTGCATGAGAACTTCACGCAGTGCCACATCCAGAGCTGCAGAGGGTTGGAGAAAAGGTCAGGGAGTCCTAACTTAGTAGCAGATGGAATCTTTCAAACTCTCTTCTTTGATTTGATCCTCCCTTCTCTTTCTGCCTTGCTGGAAGTCACATGTGTTCGTTACAGGGACCCTGGTTCAGAAGGGTAGTGACTGTATAACAGAGGGGAAGGGTGGCATTGCGGAGGAGGGAGATCTGGGTTGAATTCCCAGCTCTGTCACCGACTCCCTGAGTGGCTGTGGGCAGGTCATTGAATGTCTCTGGCCTCAGCTTCCCACCCTTCCTTTCCCCTGCCTATGAAGCACTGGAATGGGTTACTTAGGGAGGTGGTGGAATCTCCTTCCTTAGGGGTTTTTAAGGTCAGGCTTGACAAAGCCCTGGCTGGGATGATTTAGGTGGGGATTGGTCCTGCTTTGAGCAGGCGGTTGGACTAGATGACCTTCTGAGGTCTCTTCCAATTCTGATATTCTATGATTCTATGTAGATTGTAAGCTCTACGATGAATATGTACATATCCCACACCTAGCATGATGGGTCTCTGATCTTAGCAGACGCTGCAATGATAGAGATTCTCCCAACACCGAGTGGGACTTTCAGGGGGGAAGAGATGTCAGATGAGTGAATTTAGCATTTGAACTAGTCAGATTTCTGCCAAGCACACAGCATAACACAGCGGACATTACTCTTCCCCTGCCTGGGAATTTATGCAGGCTGGACCTCTTGGTTAGTGGAGTTCTATTAGTCATTGTCACTTCTCCTAATTCACATTGTCCCCCTTGCTCCTGATCATAGAATCATCGAATGTCAGGGTTGGAAGGGACCACAGGAGGTCATCTAGTCCAACCCCCTGCTCAAAGCAGGACCAATTCCCAACTAAATCATCCCAGCCAGGGCTTTGTCAAGTTCGGCCTTAAAAATCTCTAACGAAGGAGATTCCACCAACTCCCTAGGTAACCCATTCCAGTGCTTCACCACCCTCCCAGTGAAAAAGTTTTTCCTAATATCCCACCTAAACCTCTCCCACTGCAACTTAGGACCATTACTCTTTGTTCTGTCATCTGCTACCACTGAGAACAGTCTAGATCCATCCTCTTTGGAACCCTCTTTCAGGTAGTTAAAAGCAGCTATCAAATCCCCCCTCATTCTTCCCTTCTGCAGACTAAACAATCCCAGTTCCCTCAGCCTCTCCTCATAAGTCATGTGCTCCAGCCCCCTAATCATTTTTGTTGTCCTCCACTGGGCTCTTTTCAAGTTTTCCACATCCTTCTTGTAGCGTGGGGTCATTTCAGACTGTAGAGTGAAGGGCCCTGGTTCAGTCTCCCTTGATGCTGGCAGGGAGGGTCTTGCCTTGGCAGCGGGCTCTGGTTACTGACTGGGGATGTTGCCTTTTCCCATTGTGCTCTGTACTGGAGCAGATGGGAAGCTGAGGAGCACCCTGGGTGCAGCCATTTGCTGGAAGGTTTATTCTGTGTGAATGGATGTTTGCCGGGCTGGCACTTGCTGCTGCAGCCTGTTTCCAGCAGCAGACAATAGCTGCCACCGGGCAGCTTCTTTCCAAAGCTCTGGTGAGGGTTATTAAACCCTCCGCGGAGCCTGTGGTCCCCTGTGCAGTGTTCCGAGGCTGCCCCGAGGCTTACACCAATACGTGTCGCGTCAAACGGGCTGCGTCAGCAACGTGGGTGCAGCTCTGGGTTCTGCCGCAGTGACGGAAAGGCGACATGGGCCCTGCAAATGCCGTCTCTTCTTATGCCAAGCTGGCAATAGGATTTGTGGAAAACAACCCCTGCATGGTTTAGAGAGCATCTCTCTTAAAAGAAACCCAGCGGTGTGAGGAACATACGCAGCTGGACACTTTCACTGTTTGCTATCAGGGCTACAAGCGCCTGCCGCTGTGGGTAAAGTGAGCGAAACATCCCTTCTTCACCAGGAAGGGACACAGCGCGCTCTTTGTTTCAACAATCCTTTCGGAAGGGGATTAAATTTCTGACCTTTCTTGCCATAAGCTCCGCCCCCATGAGCCTCCCTTCACATAGAAGCACCTACACCTGTGATACAGACAGTCTCTTTCTAACACCCTGAGCTCTGGGTCACCGAATACTACAGTCATCAGAGAGGCAACAGCACGGGGGATTAACCTTCAAACAGCACCTCTTTGCCAAAGCATTCCTTTGTGCACAGCGTGGTCCTTGCTGCTCTGTTAGGAGCAGGGCTCTCAAAGCAGGGACAGAGGTGTTTAGGGTTTACTCATTTAAAAGCTTTAAATATTGTGCAGTGCCATAATAAACGGGGGTTGTTTTGGTCAGTGAGCCAGAGTGTTGGGCATGCAGGCGGCAAATGGGGAGTTTATTTTATTGTGCTATTCAGTAATGTCGCTTTATGAAAATGGCTGAACTCCAATATAATACATTTACACACACACCATTTCAGTGGGAAGCAGCAAAGGTTTCCCTACACCTGTCACAGAACCACAAACGCAAAGCACTATAATGTTAAGCCACTTAACAGTCCCTCCCATCTCCTCCTCCACCCACACACCTGCTCTACCACTGTGACAGCTACTGCACACCACATCACAACCTCATAGTCTGTAAGGTCAGAAGGGACCATTATGATCATCTAGTCTGACCTCCTGCACAGTGCAGGCCACAGAATCTCACCCACCCACTCCTGTAACAAACCCCTAACGGTAACTCTGCCCCCTTAGAGATGCCAGCCTCCCAGCTGGTGGCTTTAATACATCTGCACCTCTTGTACTCCATTGGCAGGTGGGATGAAATGTCATTGAACGGTGATTTAGACTCTCTGGATCTCTTGTTCTTCTTTGTGAATTTTGCAGACCTCACGAGAGGCACCCTGATGCTAACGAACCTCTCCAAGGAGATGTCTGGGACGTACGTCTGTACGGCCGCAAACGTAGCTGGCAGCTCCAAGTGCAACATCACCCTGGAGGTGAATTCACGTGAGTACACTCCCTGAGCAGCAGGCTCTGCATGTCTGGAGCCTCAATCGGAGGGGACGTGGCCATTAGACCTGCCGCTAATGCTTGAAGTGACCTAGATCCTTGGGAAGGGAGTGTTAGCCCCAGGAGGGGAGGAGCCTGGGAACGGCTGAGGGATTCCAGCCCGCTCCGAAGGGATGCGCTGTACTTGTGACCTGGGAAATGTTGCTGCAGACCTGGAGTGCATGAACTATGTACAGGATTGAGGGATTATTAATAAGGCTAAGATTTTTTTCAGTTATTTTTAGTAAAAGTCACGAACAGGTCACGGGTAATAAACAAAAATTCACAGAGGCCATGACGTGTCCTTTACTTTACTACAAATAACAGGGGGAAGAGAAGGGCTAGGTAGGGGAGAGGAATAGAGTCCCACAGCGGGGGGAGACTGACAGGCCAAGCCCCCCGTCCTGGCGGGGGGAACAGCCTGGACTCCAGTAACTGCAGCAGGTAGCACAGCCACGGGGGGAGCACAGCCCCTGCTCCAGAGCAGGCCTAGCTGCAGGACAGGGGTGCACAGCCCCCAATGCAGCCCCTGCCAAACCATGGCCATGGGGGTGGGGAAGGGGCAATGGCCCTTGGAAGCCGCACGCTGCAGCCCCAGGTGAAAGCTGCAGGGCTGGGGCACATGGCCCGACTCACAGCCCCGCCCAGCTAGGGACACTGCGGGGCTGGAGCACACTGCCCAGCTACAGCCACTGGTGGAAGCCACGGGGCTGAGGCTGCAGGGTCCTGGTTCCAGCCAGCCCCAGTTGCAGGGCAGGGGCGCACACAGTCCCGCCGCCGCCTCCTCAGTAACGTAGCTGGGGGGGAAACAGGGCAGTGGCCGCTCTCCCACTGAGCACAAGTGTCGCCTTGTCAATTTCTTGGCGTCTTTTTAATTTTTACTCACCCAGAGGGAACAGGGGGAACGATCCAAAAAAAAAAAGTCGCCACCCGCTGCGGCACTTTTACTCATCCTGCAGCGCTCCGGGTCTTCGGCGGCACTTTGACGGTAGGACCTTCACTCGCTCCACAGGTCTTCGGCAGTATTTCAACGGCGGGTCCTTCAGTGCCGCCAAAGACACCCGGAGCGAGTGAAGGGCCTGCTGCCAGATAAGTAAAAGCGCCACGGCGGGTGGCACCTTTTTTTTTTTTTTTTTTTGATCGCTCCCCCTGTTCCCTCCACCTGGCTACGCCACTGCTGCTCCTGAAGTCACGGAGGTCCAGTAAAGTCACGGAATCCGTGACTGCCGTGACCTCTGTGACTAAATCGTAGCCTTAATGAACACTGTTACCACTAGCAGCACACTGCACAGATGGCAGCAAAGGTGAATAGGATCCTGGAGGACATCAAGGAAGGGGATTTCTGTACCGTGGGGCGGCCCTACTCCTGAATCCATGGGCTGTACCCACCACTTCTCCTTCCCCCATTCCAAGACAAGTGGGAGAAGCCCAGCTTTGCTGTGCAGAAGCCAGCCAGGCCAGCCCCTCTCACGCTGACTTGAGTGTTGCATATCTCTGGCCCTGGCGTTCCTCTCTCTAGGCTCGCGCTCTCTCTCTCTCTCATTCTCTAGCACTCAGTGCAGCCGTGATCGCCGGAGCCGTGGTGGGGTCTCTCATTGGAGTCGGCTTAATTATCTTGTTTGTTCTCCAAATGTTTGTCTATCGAAAGAAAAAGAAAGACACGCAGGAGGAACTGGCCAACGAGATCAAGTGAGAATCCCCACATTGCTTGGCAAAAGCCCATGTGAAACATTCCAGACACAGTCCCTCTGTGGCCCCTTGACAGCTGGCCACAGAGCTGCATGCTCAGACCCACCTGTGGAAGGGAAGATGAGTGTTAACTGCCGGAAAGGCATCAAATCACCGTTCGCTTTGAGGCTGGGGATGCTGTTACAGGGTTGCCAACTCTCAGGAGCGCTGTGCTATTTGGTGTTTGTAATAAAGCCTCAGCTCCCAGAGTCATGCAATTATTGTGAGACTCTCTCGTCTTTCATGTAAAAAAACGTTTCTAGCCCTCTGAAATGAGGAGAAAAGCTTGAAAACAGACACCTAAAGGTTAAAAAGGAGAAGAATTTAGCCTCACAAAGATGATTAAGAGGTGACTTGATTAGTCTATAAGTACCTACAAAGGGAACAAATATTCAGTAATGGGCTCTTCTGTCTAGCAAAGAAGCTAGACAAATTTCAGATTGGAAATAAGGTGTCAATTTTTAACAGTGAGGGTAATTAACCATTGGAACAATTTTCCAAGGGTTGTGGTGGAGTCTCCATCACTGACAATTTAAAATCAAGATGGAATGTTTCTCTATAAACTCTGCTCTAGGAAATATTTTGGGGCAGGTCTCTGGCCTGTGCTATCCAGGAGGTCAGACGAGATGATCACACAGGTCCCTTCTGGCCTTGGAATCTATGAATACTGCTAGTAGCTCTGCTCATAGTTAAGGTTACCTGACACTTTCCATTATAAGACCCTGTTTTCAGTTGCATGTAACTATGGGAAACTTTAACCATGTAGGCTGAAATTTTCTAGGACAGGTGTTTCTCAGGCTGAATTGTGTTCCAACCAAAATAATTCAGCCATTTCTGAGAATGAGATTAGGGAAAAATACATTGTTTTGGCCATTTAAAACAGCTCCTGGGGCTGTAGGGGCTGAGCAAGGTTTTCTTTGCAATTGCCCCTTCCTGCTCCCAGGGCCTGCAGCAATTTGGGCACAGGAGCTGAGAGCAGACAGCCTGTCTCCCCTGTGCAATCAGTCCCATCCTCCCTCACTGGCACCCAAGCAGCAAGAAGGAAACGGAGGAACTGGCTTGACTGGAATGCTGGGAGGGGGTGGGGGGCAGGATATGGGGAGAGGAAAGTTGGAGGAGCCATGAGGAAAAGAGGGGCAAGAGTCCAGAGTGGGGCAGAAGCAGAGGGATTCAGGAGACAATGCAGGGCAACAGAGAGGGAGGAGGACAGACAAGGTGAGGGTAGCTGAGTCTGTAACCACTAGGGAATACTCCCCCCCCAGGATTTTGGAATTGAACCTGAGAGTCCCGAGTCTCTATATTCCTCTGCTGCCCTGGCACTGACTCCATCTCTGCTTTTCTTTTCAGGGAAGACGCTGTTGCTCCAAAGACACCTTCTTGGGGTAAAAGTTCCGGTTCTGATATTGTCTCCAAAAATGGTACCTTGTCGTCCGTGCACACCACCCGGGACCCCAAACTGTACCCATCCAAGCCCGCTTCAGACACCGCCTCCATCACCACCACCGCCGGCAGCACAGTGGGCTACAGACCTCCCTATAACCACCCGAGGAGCAGAAACCCGACACCCACTCCCAGTTTGTCCAGCCAGAGCCTGCCCCTCTACTTCCCACCAGGAATGAACGGCAGCCATTGCCCAAGCACTGTGCCAAGCAACAGGAACACTCTGCATAGGACAAACGGTGCACAGCCGCAGGCCCCCAGGCAGCAGCCCACTGTCCCTCAAGGGCTAACCACCTCTACCCTTACCAGAATGGGTGCGGTGCCAGTCATGGTGCCTGCCCAGAGCCAAGCAGGGTCCCTGGTGTAAGCATCCAGCAGCTTGGGTGCCCTCTGTATGCTGGAGAGGCTGGGGAAATGGCCATTAATCCCAAACAAAACAGACTGGAAACATAGCGACCAAGCCACCTCCAAGCTCCTGTGCATCAGGGCTGAGCATGTGTGGGGGAGCCATGCACACAGCATCACGCACAGACTTGTGGGAGCTTCCCACGAACAAGCTTCCTCAGATACACACTCTGCCAGCTCCCAGTGTTATCCTTCCAAATGCCTTCCGGCCCTGGCCCACTCCCCCTGAGGGCTAGGAGCCAGCCCGGGTCCCCTCAGTGTGGGGCGGCCACTGGCCAGCAGACTGTTTACTGAAGAAATGTCGCTGCTCTTGGTGTTGCTAGTTCCCTGCTGTGGACTTCAGCCCCCGCTGCTTCTTGTAGGACAGGGGTTTTCAACCTTTTTTCAGCTGCGGACCCGTAACAAATTTCAGATGGAGGTGCGGCCCCCTTTGGAAATTCAACCTGTGTTCTGCGGATATAGGTGTTGGGACAATTTGTACAGTAGGGGGGTGCTGAGAGCCATTGAACCAAACTGTAACGCCTGTGTATGATGGAAACCACGTCAAGCCGACTGTGCAGTAGCACCCCTTGCCCCCATAGTTCCAGCACCTATGTCCGCAGACTCCTCCCATAGACACCTTAGACTGCAAACTGGCTGAAAAGAATTCAACTGTAAATGTTGCCCGTGCTTGGCACAGCATTGGCCACCACGTGAGAAAGGGCCCTGGGCTTGCGTGGTGACGGCAGCACTTCCGGGGTTTGACCTGTGGGTGGGGGTATTCACATACGTTTGGTTGATCAGAAAAACGAAATGCCTTTTCTGGTTTCGTAGTCACCTTTCACGATAGTCTGTGGGCCCCCGAGGTTGCTGTTGTAGGAAAAGGTCGGCTGAGATGAGACTGTCTGAACCCATCCCAGGGATTTCAGCGTCAGGTAGAACTTGAAGCTGTAAACATAGCTCTGCCCTTCCCTCGGGCTGGCACAGGGCAGGGCTGCGGCTGGGCTGACCCCAGCACAGGTTTGGTTATTTCCAGCCTGAGGGAGCCATCACCACAGGGCTTGAAAGATCCACTTGCTAGTTGCGGGGAGACCGGACTGCTCGGCCAATGATGTCTGTGGGATTCAAGCTTCTGCTTCCACCTTGTTGCTGGGAGGGGATCTCCCGCATGTGACCCCACATGGTGCCACCTTGTTGGTGCTTGGATGGAGTTTACCCATGGCTGGCGAATGCCAGCCACAAGATGGCGGTCGGCCTGTGCTTTGCTTGGAGCAGCAGCCCAGGGGCTGAAGCAACTTGCTGGGGAGAGGTGACATAGTGGAGAGTCCCCTTGGGCGATGGGGTCAGCAGGAGGGAAGAGTGCCCCTTCCCTGTCACCAGCCGGTGGAGGCACAAGGCCTTGGCTGGGAGGGCTGTGTGGACTCAGGGGCTTCACCCCCTGGTCTTGCTGTGAAGACCTGCCCTCATTCTGGGTTTGCCCCTGGCTTGTAGCTGCAGCCCTGTGGCTAGTAGGTGTCGGGCTCTGCTTGCCCAGACTGACACTCATAGATTCTGTTCTGCCTAGGCCAAAGGACCCTGCCCCACCCCATCATCTGCTCTCTGAGTGCTCCAGCCGCCAGAACTGCCTGTTCCAAGTGTTGGGAGACAGGCCAGAGACTCCCCTGGGGTCTGTTGTCCTCCATTGGGACTCTCCATGGAGCTGCACTTTTGTAAAGATTTCCCCAGGCTCCTGAACCCGAGGCCCTGCCCTGCCACGGGGAACAGGGCCTCCGCGGCTTCCCTCCAGGCGATAGTTGTGAGCATGTGCTACTAACCTGCGTGTCACACTCTAGAATAACCTTATAGTCTAATATCCTAACGACTGATTTCTAAGGACGCCTTCAGCATTTGAATTCATACTGTGCAATTATTACTTTGGTTTATTTAATGGACTCCTTAAATCTTGTGTATTCACTTTATTTTTTTGATAACACATAATTTATTCCTGTAGATACTAACCACACTTCCAGCCTGGGCTGTATCCCTCTGATCCATCTCATGCTGGCTGTTTCTAGATGTCCGTCAGACCCTTCTGTTAGGTGCGATGGGGAGGGACTGAAAGATTATTTTTCTGTACAATTTCAAAATGTAATATTTTTCATAAGTGATCATTAAAAGTGTTTCTGTTTTTTATATTTAAAATAAGGCCGTGCTAGCTGTGATTCCGGGAGGAGGGGCAAGTGGTAAACTGGAAGGGCTTAAGATCTTTGCCACCTCCTCTCGCTAGCATAGACCATGTTAGCAACACCACTCCCCCAGCCAGGTCAGGCACCTAATGCCGTCAATCCTACTTCATCCATAAACCAGCGTTGTCTGAATGAAAGAAAGAAAAGTTCAGAGATAAGGGGCTGGCAGGAAAGGAGGAATAGCTGGAATCAAATTATGGAGCCACAGAACCTGGAGAGTCTAAGCCAGGGGTGGCCAACTTGAGCCTGAGAAGGGGCCAGAATTTACCGATGTGCATTGCAAAAGAGTCACAGTAATACAGCAGCAGCTCCCAGTGCTTCCCACCCACCGGCAGCGCTGCCTCCTCCCTCCCCGCACCTGATCAGCTGTTTTGTGGCATGCAGGAGGCTTTGCAGGGGGAGGAGTGAGGGTATGGCAGGCAAAGGGGTGGAGTGGGGGCAGGGCCTGTGGCAGAGCCAGGGGCTGAGCAGTGAGCATCCCCCACCCCAGCGCATTTGAAAGTTGGCGCCTGTAGCTCCAGCCCTAGAGTTGGTGCCTATACAAGGAGCCGCCCCTCTAAGCACTAGAAGGAAGATGAACTGTTCAGTGTAATACAAGGGGGATAGAACAAGGGTTACATAAGAAAAGGCTCCTATCAGCCACTCAGAGGGAAGGAAAAGCTAATTGTCTGCTTGGACCAAACTGAATTGCTGCTCTTAGCCCAAGCCAGGCCTCTGATCCACTATTCTCCTTGAAACCAGCCTAATGGGCTGCAAATTGCTGTACAGAGTCTGAGGGGAAATCTTATCGTAGAAGATTAGGGTTGGAGGAGACCTCAGGAGGTCATCTAGTCCCATCCCCTGCTCAAAGCAGGACCAATCCCCAACTAAATCATCCCAGCCAGGGCTTTGTCAAGCCGGGCCTTAAAAACCTCTAAGGATGGCAATTCCCCCACCTCCCAAGGTAACCCATTCCAGTGCTTCACCACCCTCCTAGTGAAATAGTGTTTCCTAATATCCAACCTAGACCTCTCCCACTGCAACTTGAGACCATTGCTTCTTGTTCTGTCATCTGCCACCACTGAGAACTGGTTCCTATCTATCCAGATGCCTGTATGTCATCAGTGTCTGAGCACCTCACAGCCCCACATGGATTCATTCGATCAACGCTGATAGATAGGGCTGCATTATTCATGTGGAAAACTAAGGCGCAGGGAGCAGAAGTGAATGGATGATGATTGTATAGGGATTCCGTGGCAGATCTGGGAATTAAACTCCGCTTCTGTGTGCCGAAGTCCAGTGCCTTAGCTACCAGGCCACTCCCCAGAACGTTGCGTGGGTGACACACCCAGAACTTCAGAGCTATGTGTGCAAGTGTCACTCCCCAAAGAAGAGGAGGTCCCTTGTTTGCAGGGTTATCGATACAACTCTGGATGAGGGAGAAACTAGAGCTGAGCCAATAATTGATGTGTCGGTTTGGAGCCCAGCCCGAGAAAATCCCCGAAGAAATGTGGTTTGTGTCAAACCAAAACCTTTGTTTTTCACCAAAATAAAAAGAAACAAACAGAACAACATTTCATTCAATCTGAAATGAGATGGGCTTGGGGTTAGTTTTTGGGTGGTTTTCCCCCCTTTTTCTGTTGTTTAAATATAGCAGCTAAATTTTCAAATGAAACATTTTGAAATAAAAAATCAAAACCTTTTGATTTTGAAATGGTGAAAACTGGTTGGTTTGTTTAAAAAGGCAAGTCTCCTTTTTTTTTTGACCAAAACTATTCTCTGAATTCAGGCAGAAATTGTGAACCATTTCAGTGCCCTGAAAAATGCAGCTTTTGGCAAATCTGCTATTAATCAAGAAGCATTGGCCCAACTCTAGTAGCTACACTTGCCAGTCTTGGATGGTCCAACGACTTCTTGTCCACATCGACCTGTTTGACCCTGTGACCTCTCGTTAACCATCATCCCGTTCTCCATTCCTGAAGCATTCCAGTTACACTCTGATCCTCTCTCTCTACTCCCCACTTGTTTTCTTTCTCTGACCAAACCGATGGGGGTAAACTGGCCAGGAATAAATTTTGGCTGGAAATTAGAGACAGGTTTCTAACCATCAGAGGATGGAGATTCTAGAACAGCCTCTCAATAGCAGTGGGGGACAAACCACCTACCAAGTTTGAAGCTGGAGTTTGATAGGTTCATGAATGTGACGATATGGCAGGGTGCTCTGGAATAGCAGTAGTTGAACTCGATGACCCAACCGTATGTTCTTCTCCCACTCATTCCACCCCTACTCTTTTTTCTGCCCTCTGCCCTGCTGCCTCATCTCTCAGCTTATTGACTCTTGGAGGGAGAGACAGGGCCTCATCTGTTTGTTAAGCATCGGGACCTTTACACCTCCCCATGCCACATCTGCATCAGGGGCGGCTCCAGGCGCCAGCGCAGCAAGCGCGTGCCTGGGGTGGCAAGCTGCGGGGAGTGGCGTGTCAGTCACTGTGAGGGCGGCAGTCAGGCAGCCTTCGGCGGCAAGCCTGCGAGATGTCCGCCAGTCCCACGGCTTTGGCGGTAACTCAGCGGCAGTTGCCAAAGTCGCGGGACCGTCAGATCACCTGCAGAAACGCCGCCAAATCCGCGTGACCAGCGGACCGCCTGCAGGCGCGCCGCCGAAAGCCGCCTGACTGCCGTGCTTGGGGCGGCAAAAAACAGAGCTGCCCCGGTCTGCATTTGCCACCTGTGCAAAACTGCAGAGCTGTGAATTCCCTTTTTGTTTCTAATACTAGCTCTTCAGTTGGCTGAGTAAAGCAAAGTCTTGCCCTTGGCTCGGGGGCATTTCTTTCGAATGCCACATCTGATCAATTCCAAGCAATAGTCAAGGCAGCAGTGGCAGAACTGCATGGACTGTGATGAATTCTCCAGGTTTTGGCGAAAAAAAGTCACTTTTTTACATTGTCTGCAGAAAAGCCCCTGCTGGTCTGCCCAGCCCTACTAGACACAGAGACAGCCAGCTCCTTGTGGTACCACCTGGCAATCCTCGCTAGTTCTACCCATAGGCTCATCTCCAAGGAGTGGCCCCTGAGTGGTCACTGAGCAATGTCCCCATGGCATGGACAGGGGGACAATTCAGGGCTGGTTTTCCAGATGAAGTCAATGGGAGCTGTGGGTATGTCCCTGACGATCAGGCCTTGGGTAATTGGCCCAAAGCCACATAGGCAACAGCATTTGAACTCAAATCTCCTGCCTTCTGCCTGAGCCATAAGGCCCCACCCTCCCGGGGGCAGGCAGGGGGAGTACTGGGAACACAGGACATGCTGCCTGTTTTCTTTTTCGGGAGCTCCTTGCCAGGCGTGTGGCTGTCTGTGATGGACACGTGGTGCTGTCTCTTTCCGAGGCCTCACCTGGCTGGAGTTGACTCGGCTTTTTCTCTTTGGGACTTGTAACAACCACTGACAGCTACCCGGAAAGCACTGCCTTCACTGTAATCGGCTGGGCCTTTTCAATCTCCCTGCGGCACCTACCCAGCTCCTCTAAATGCACTCTCAGCCCCTCAGTATAGCATTCACCCATGGTACCAGCCCTCCCACACTTGCCACCTGTGGAAATGCTTCCCCAGAAGCAAAGCAGCACCTGTGCACACCAGCTTCACTCATACTGGCCTGCCAGAGTTGCAGATGCTCTGGCCGCTGTCCAAGGACAGCCTGTGTGGGAAAAGTAGGGAGCTGCAGTGATCCCCTCAGTGGAGCTAGGTTCCCCATGCTGCTGGTGGAAGTGGAACCCATGTCACTGTGGTCCCCAGAGAAAGTTGTGCATCCTTATTCATCTAAGTGCCACCTCCCTGGCTTTTGTCACACATCACCTTTCAGTCACACGCCTCCCTGGCCCGCTTCCCTCCAGACCTTTATGTTTATGAAGCACTTATTGCCACGCTCTTAGTGCTTTTCCTGGACACTAGGCTCGAAGCGGTCTCCAACTCTCCTACCCACACCTGCTGAAAACACTGATGCAAATTCCCATTCAGCATCTTTGGTTCAGCTTTTGCGCGCAGGCAAAACTTCAACTCCCAGGAGAATTCCTGCTCCCGAACGGATTATAAAGGTAATTTTTCTGTGCAGGAGGAAGCATGGCCACAGGGCCAACACAGAGCTTGGGTCAGACTCAGTGTCTGACCATGGGCAAGCCACTGCATGTGTCTATGGCTCCGCTCCCATCTTTGTTTTAAAAGGGAGGATACCTACCACACAGGGGTATTTAACCAGTGAAGCCAGGCCTGACTGGGAAGTGCTTTGAGAGCCTGAGATGGAAGCACTAGGAATGCAAAGTGGTCCTGGTGGCTGCAGAGAGCTAATATTCCCAGAGAGCCACATTCAACTCTTGTCCCATGGATGCTGAGGACACCATCTACCTGGCTCTATGACACACAATCTTGCTTGCCTGCATCACTGCTTTGTGCCTCACTCCCAAAGCCAACCAGTCGGCTCTGTCTCCCTCTTTGCATCAGGGGCTGGGAGACCCACAACTATCCCCTGCTGAGTTCTGAAGCTTCCATGAACTGTGGGGTATCTAACGACTCCAGCCCATTGCTTTGGCTTCCAAAGCTGGTGCCAAGCAATAGAGTCCAGAGTAATTGGGATTCATCACCAAGCCCCTTGCACTGATAAACACCCTTTGCCTGCAGCACAGGAAGTGTTTCTCCGCACGCTGGCTCGTGTGGTCATGGCGTACACTCAGAGAGGGAGAAACAAAACATTGCAACCTTCAAGGAAGAGCATCTATGTAACACGCCTGTGTTGTTTAGAACCCAGAACCCTAACACACAAGCCAAATACAGAGAGAGATGAAGCAGGCTGCACCCTAAGGCAGAGAGGCACAAGTCACCCCATCTTGTTCTTTTGTTGATGGCCCGTTGAGGTCCCAGACCACACAGCTTTCCTCAGAGCCCCCTAACCTGCAAGCAGGATCAAGAAACCCCTTACATGTTTAAAGTAACAACTTTTAATCTGAACACAGTTTTCAATGCACAACATCTCTTCATCTTTCCACACTGGATCTGACACAAGGACCCTGCAGGCTCCCATTTCCCAGCAGGGCTCCTGGGCACTTCCTTCCATTATGAACAGATGGCCTTTGGCCTGAGCTGCTTTCTGAATGGGACCACCTGTGTTGTGGCTGGCCTCACAGGCGTCTGTCCCCATGGCAGGACATGGTCCCTCACTCTGCTCATGGCCCTGATTGGTGGCTCAGCATCTGTGATGTGCTATCACACTTACCCCGCACACATGCTGTTCTCAGCGCGCTGTAACTGGTCTGGCCAGGCCAGGCCCGGAAGCCCCCAAGGATCCCACTCAGGATCATTCAGTTGCTTGCTGCTAGGTCAGCCCGTTGGAGGTCAGGCAGCATCCCCCTACTCCCGCTCCTCCTCACGCCGCTGAGCAGAAATGGAGCTCCGTCTGGAAAGCTGCACGCTACCGCCCAGCCGAGCATTGTTATTTAGTAAATCTGTTCCCAGCCCTCTGTTTTCTGGCTTATCTGGGCAGTGCTGTTTGCGCTGGTGGGGTTTGGGTGGAAGCGACAGGCACTGTTTTTGGAGCGCTGTTAATTTTTAACCACTCCAACACAGTTCTTTCCTGGGTGTAGAAACCAGCTTTCCCTTTTCAGAACGACCCCAATCTTCCACTGGCCATTCTCCCTCAAGCCCTCAACTCTGTGCAGGAAGAAGTCGTCCCATCCTTCAAGGCAGGTCCTTCCTCTGGGACTCCTGCCTCCCCATTCGCTCCACGCGCGCACTGCCCCTACCCCTGAAATCCCGTCCGTGCCAAGGGGTCTCTGGGCAGTGCTATGGGGCAGGCGGTGGGCTGAAGGCGTTGCTGAGGGGGGTCCACACGAGCATGGTCAGCGGGCACAGCATGCGATTAGCAGTGGCCGCCTCTTGCGTGAGTCAGATCTTCACACCACTTGTTTGCTTTAGCTGAGATATAAGATAAAGAGCAGCCGCGCTTGCTGCACAGTTTCAGCTCTAAGCAGAAAGGCAACATGGCCAGGACCAGGCTCCCCAGCCCTCCGCTCTGCTGCTTGGCTTTGACCTTCTCCGCACTCTTTGGTGAGTAATCAGTGGCCAATGGCTTGTGGCCATTGACTTTTCATGGCTGTGGGTGCCCAGGCAGGGACTCCTCTGGCAGGGATCTCAGTCGGGGCTGTTCGTGGGGCTGGGTTTCAGCTGTTTGTTCCTACTTGCCCAGACCAGGCAGTAGAGTAGGGCTGCTGAGCCTGGCTGGTGTCTCTGGAAGCCTCGGCACTGGGACAGAATGCGGAAATCCTGGGCGCAGTCCTGCAGCTTCCTCCTCCTGTCTTAACGGGAAGACTTGCACTGCTGGCAACTCTAACGCTTTCCTGGGACACTGGCCTTGTGCTCCAGTTACGCTGACTACAGCAACCCGCAGCTAACGCTGTATGTCCCAGTACACTCCAGCCAGAGTAGGGCCTACTTCACGTTCGGTCACATGCTGGGAAGCGCTCTGTAGCTCGCTCTGCAGCCTTGTTTGAGGAACTTGTCACATATGGTTACAGATTCTGCATCTTCTACCCTTTGTGAGAAGGCTGAAAATCTGGGAATCCAACCACCCAGATCAGTCTGGGCCCAGCTGGCCTGAGCCAGGACCTTCCCAGCCCTCACAGCCCTGGAGTCTTTCTACAATCCCCATGTTGGAGATTCCTGGAGTTGGCTGCCCTCCAGCTGCCAAGCCCTTGTGGGTCAGCCATGCCCAAGTCACCCCAACCGCAGAGCAAGCAGGGTGGCACAGACTTGGGAAAGCAGAAAGGGTCCTATCAGGCCTGTGGCTGTGGGGTGAGAGCAGGAAGGGACTAGTGGGATGGAGGTTGGATTGAGCCAGGAAAGCAGGAGTGCGTGCGGCTGTGCCTGGGTGTGGAGGGTGGTTTGGTGAGGGGTGGGGCCATGTGTGTGTGCAGGTGCAGGGGAGGGTGGGACAGCAGCAATGTGTGTGTGGGGGGAGGTGATTTGGGGGAAAGGGGGGCTGTTTGCAGCACACTTCCGTTGCACCTTGTCTTCAATTGGATTGTAAGCTTTTGGGGCAGGGACTGAGCAGGAGCAGTGCGCGAAGTGCGGGGAGGGGAATCAGGCTCAGATTGGCAAGTTCAACACAACCGTAACCATGGCGAGCTGAGCTTCTCCCTAACAACAGGAGCAGGGTGGGAAGGGTAGCGAGAGAGACAGAGGAAACCAAAGTCAGGGATTAGAAAAGACACTGTTGTGAGCTATGTAAGGAAAGAGACGATGGGGTAAGGAAGCGAAGCCCAAGAGCATGGGAAGCAGCTGGCTCATGTACCCCAATATGTGCAGCATCTGTGATGTTCTGTGCCTCGTGGGAACACCCTACACCCCCATGTTCATCCTTATAAAATGATTGTGTGGTATCCAATGCAAAATTTGTCATGTTGAGTGTCTTCGAAAGGCTCATGATGCACTGACCATTGTTGTTGTAATGATGTTATAGTAATTGTTGTTATGGTAATCTTATAGGTTATAATTTCATGTATATAGTTATGAGGCTGAAAATGTGTCCTCATGGCTTAAAATAAGACCAGGCAAAAACTCTCCAAGAGCAGAGAGGCTGTTCACACCTCATCAGGGCATGTATGAGATGAGACCAGCCCAGTCACACAGGAACAAATGACACTGGCCTAGGCACCAACAAAAAGATCTGTTGGACTCTTGAGTGAGTCACCCCCCTTCCTTTGGTCAGTTTGGGACTGCGATGAGGTAATGTTCACCTGACTCTGAAGGGGGAGGGGTGCAGAGCCAAGAGGGAAGAAAGAACATGATAAAAGGGAGAGACGTTTGCCATGCTCTCTCTCTCTCCCACCTACATCTACAGACATCACCACCCAGCGTCTGAAGCGCTGATCAAAGGGGAGAGCCTGGCTGAAGGGCAACCAGCCAGCCTGTGGCGAGAAGCATCTAAGTTTGTAAGGGCATCAGAAGTGTTCAAATCTAAGCACAACATTTTTGATGAAATGAAATAAGAACAGAACGCATTCTACTCTGATCTTAATTGAGTATAAGTCAATCTTTGTAGTTAATAAATCTGTTTGTTTATTCTACCTGAATAAAGCAGTGCGTTTGGTTTGACGTGTGTCAGTGTCATAAACAGATAGCTAAGGGTTAATGTCTCTTTCACCTGAAGCACCTGACCAGAGGACCAATCAGGAAACCGGATTTTTTCAACTTTGGGTGGAGGGATTTGAGTGTCTGAGTCTTTGTTTTCTGGCTGCCTGCTTTCTCTGAGCTTTGGAGAAGTAGTTCTACTTTCTAGTCTTCTGTTTCTAAGTGTAAGGACAAAGAGATCAGATAGTAAGTTATATGGTTTCTTTTCTTTGGTATTTGCATGAATATAAGTGCTGGAGTGCTTTGATTTGTATTCTTTTGGAATAAGGCTGTTTATTCAATATTCTTTTAAGCAATTGACCCTGTGTTGTATCATCTTAATACAGAGAGAACATTTGTACTTATTTTTCTTTCTTTTTATATAAAGCTTTCTTTTAAGACCTGTGGGAGTTTTTCTTTACTTCAGGGAAATTGAGTCTGTACTCACCAGGGAATTGGTGGGAGGAAGGAATCGGGGAGATCTGTGTGTTGGATTGCTAGCCTGATTTTTGCATTCCCTCTGGGGGAATAGGAAAGTACTTTTTGTTTCCAGGATTGGGAACAGAGAGGGAGATTCACTCTGTTTGGGTTCACAGAGCTTGTGTCTGTGTATCTCTCCAGGAGCACCTGGAGGGGGGAAGGGAAAAAAGATTATTTCCCTTTGTTGTGAGACTCAAGGGATTTGGGTCTTGGGGTCCCCAGGGAAGGTTTTTCAGGGGGACCAGAGTGCCCCAAAACACTCTAATTTTTTGGGTGGTGGCAGCAAGTACCAGGTCCAAGCAGGTAACTAAGCTTGGAGGTTTTCATGCTAACCCCCATATCTTGGACGCTAAGGTCCAAATCTGGGACTAAGGTTATTACATGAGTGGCAGCTGGTGGGAGATAGACAGAATCCAGAAGCCAGTAGAAATATTATATTTTTCTTTTCTCTGCTAAGGGCTTTTTAGCAGAGAGAAGCAGTTGGTTTTAAAAGGGAACCAGAGAGAATTTTTTTTTCTGCTCTCTCTGGCAGTTTGTGGCTTGCATGTTAAGGGTCTTTTGTCATGCAATAGCCCTCCCATTAGGAGGCAAGTACCAGCACTTATAGGCATGCAAATAAAGTGGTTTTTCTGGTTTCCCTTCATTGAACATTAGCTAGAGAGAGAAAAGGAAAATTAGCTAAAGGCACTGTTGCTAGGCAGACTTCAGGAGGCAACAGAGAACCTGCAGTTCAGAAGATAAACACCGGAGGGCACCCCAACACAAGAAAACAGGAACCATGACTTCTAAGGCAAAAATTGACGCCGAAGAACAAATCAAAGAAGCTGAACACAGGCGACAGATGGAGATGAAAGAAAGAGAAGAACAGATCAAAGAGGCAGCCTACCAAAGAGAACAGGCAGCCAAAGAGGCAGCCAAGGAGGCAGCACACAAAAGAAAACTAGAAGAAGAAGAGGTGGCCTACCGAAGGAAACAAGCAGAAGAAGAGTTGGCCCACCGCCGAGAAATGGAAAAGCACCAAAAAGAAATGGAAAAACAACAAAAAGAGAATGAAGAGAAGGAAAAACAGAGAAAACATGAACTGGACTTGGCAAAAGCTGGGCTGCATGTGCCAGCCAACCCTAACAACCCGGCGCCAATTATTGCTCCACAGCACAGGAAATTTCCCACCTACAAGGCAGGTGATGACACCGAGGCCTTCTTGGAAAATTTTGAAAGAGCCTGTCTTGGGTACAGCATTCCCGAAGACCAGTACATGGTAGAATTGAGGTCACAGCTCAGTGGACCTTTAGCAGAGGTGGCAGCTGAAATGCCTAAGCACCAAATGAATGACTATAAACTTTTTCTAACCAAGGCCAGATACAGGATGGGGATAACCCCAGATCATGCCCGTCGGCGCTTCAGAACCCAAAAGTGGAAACCAGAGGTGTCATTTCCCAAACACGCCTACTACATTGCAAAAAACTATGAGGCCTGGCTAACAGGAAACAACATTCAAACCTTGGAAGAACTGAACCTCCTCATACAAATGGAGCAGTTCTTGGATGGTGTTCCTGAAGACATCACGCGGTACATACAAGATGGAAACCCCAAGAATATCGCTGAGGCGGGGGAGATTGGAGCCAAATGGATGGAACTGGCAGAAAGCAAGAAAGCTACTGTCAAGGGGAACGATTACCCCAGGGGGCACACAGACCATAAACCCTACAACCGAGGACAGCCAAAGACCCCACATACCACCCAAGTAAAGCCACAGATACCCTACCCTTCAACCTCACCAGTCTCCAGTAACTCACCTCGGCCCAGTGACCCATCAGATGGAAGATGCTTTAAGTGTAATGAACTGGGACATATCAAGGCCAAGTGTCCCAAGAACACCATGCGAGTGCAATTCATTACACCACCATCACACCAAAGATCCCCAGGCCCGGATGCCTCTCAAATACCCTTGGAGCGAAGGGAAAATTTGAGAGTGGGCGGAAAGAAGGTTACTGCGTGGAGAGACACGGGGGCACAAGTGTCAGCTATCCACCAATCCTTCGTTGACCCCAAATTCATCAACCCAAAGGCCAAAGTTACAATTTACCCCTTCATGTCACAAGCTGTAGACTTGCCTACAGCTCAACTGCCTGTCCAGTACAAAGGCTGGTCAGGAATGTGGACTTTTGCAGTCTATGACAATTATCCTATCCCCATGCTACTGGGGGAAGACTTGGCCAACCAGGTGAGGCGGGCCAACAGAGTGGGAATGGTTACACGTAGCCAAACCAGGCAAGCTTCCAGACCCATTCCTGTTCCTGAACCGTCCACAGAGGCCCCGTCTGTGTTACCAGAGACCCAGACAGAGGTAGTGGACCCGGATTCCATGCCTACCACTGAAACAGCCACAGCATCTCCAGTCCCAGGCCCGGAACTGGAACAGCAACCAGCACCAGCAAGTGCAACTACATCTTCAAACTCAACGCCAGAGGGCGCCAGCGAGCCAAAACTGGCAGAAGCAACAGACAGCCATACCCAAAAGGCTCAGCCAGAGCCTGAAATACCCTCAGGTGCACCAGCGGAGAGCGGTTCACCAGCAACGGAAACAACCCCATCACCTACATCGCTTCCAGAGGGACCAAGCCCAAGTCCACAGTCTGAGGAAGAACTGGTGACCCCAGCCTCAAGGCAACAGTTCCAAACTGAGCAGGAAGCAGATGACAGCCTTCAGAAAGCTTGGGCGGCGGCACGGAGCACACCACCGCCTCTCAGCTCTTCTAATCGATCCCGGTTTGTTATAGACCAAGGACTTTTATACAAGGAAATTCTTTCTGGTGGACACCGGGAAGAATGGCAGCCGCAAAAACAGTTGGTGGTTCCAACTAAGTACCAGGGGAAGCTCTTAAGCTTAGCCCATGATCATCCCAGTGGCCATGCTGGGGTGAACAGAACCAAGGACCGGTTGGGGAAGTCCTTCCACTGGGAGGGGATGGGCAAGGACGTTGCCAAATATGTCCGGTCTTGTGAGGTATGCCAAAGAGTGGGTAAGCCTCAAGACCAGGTCAAGGCCCCTCTCCAGCCACTCCCCATAATTGAGGTCCCATTTCAGCGAGTAGCTGTGGATATTCTGGGCCCTTTCCCAAAAAAGACGCCCAGAGGAAAGCAGTACGTACTGACTTTAGTGGACTTTGCTACCCGATGGCCAGAAGCAGTCGCTCTAGGCAACACCAGGGCTAACACTGTGTGCCTGGCCCTAACAGACATCTTTGCCAGGGTAGGTTGGCCCTCTGACATCCTTACAGATTCAGGGTCTAATTTCCTGGCAGGGACCATGGAAAAACTGTGGGAAACTCATGGGGTGAATCACTTGGTTGCCACCCCGTACCACCCTCAAACCAATGGCCTGGTGGAAAGGTTCAATGGAACTTTGGGGGCCATGATACGAAAATTCATCAAGGAATTCTCCAATAATTGGGACCTAGTGTTGCAGCAGTTGCTGTTTACCTACAGGGCTGTACCACATCCCAGTTTAGGGTTTTCACCATTTGAACTTGTGTATGGTCACGAGGTTAAGGGGCCATTACAGTTGGTGAAGCAGCAATGGGAGGGGTTTACGCCTTCTCCAGGAACTAACATTCTGGACTTTGTAAGCAACCTACAAAGCACCCTCCAACACTCTTTAGCCCTTGCTAGAGAGAACCTAAAGGATGCTCAAGAAGAGCAAAAGGCCTGGTATGACAGACATGCCAGAGATCGGTCCTTCAAGGTAGGAGACCAGGTTATGGTCTTGAAGGCGCAACAGGCCCATAAGATGGAAGCATCATGGGAAGGGCCATTCACGGTCCAAGAGCGCCTGGGAGCTGTAAACTACCTCATAGCATTTCCCAATTCCTCACTAAAGCCTAAAGTGTACCATGTTAATTCTCTCAAGCCTTTCTATTCCAGAGACTTACAGGTTTGTCAGTTTACAGTCCAGGGAGAGGATGCTGAGTGGCCTGACGGTGTCTACTACGACGGGAAAAAAGACGGTGGCGTGGAAGAGGTGAACCTCTCAACCACCCTGGAACGTCTGCAGCGGCAACAAATCAAGGAGCTGTGCACTAGCTTCGCCCCATTGTTCTCAGCCACCCCAGGACGGACTGAACGGGCATACCACTCCATTGATACAGGTAATGCTCACCCAATCAGAACCCCACCTTACCGAGTGTCTCCTCATGCCCAAGCTGCTATACAACGGGAGATCCAGAACATGCTACAGATGGGTATAATCCGCCCATCTACCAGTGCATGGGCATCTCCAGTGGTTCTGGTACCCAAACCAGATGGGGAAATACGCTTTTGCGTGGACTACCGTAAGCTAAATGCTGTAACTCGTCCGGACAACTATCCAATGCCACGTACCGATGAGCTATTGGAAAAGTTGGGACGTGCCCAGTTCATCTCTACAATAGACTTAACCAAGGGGTACTGGCAAGTACCGCTAGATGAACCTGCCAAGGAGAGGTCAGCATTCGTCACCCATGCGGGGGTGTATGAATTCAATGTCCTTCCTTTCGGCCTTCGTAATGCACCCGCCACCTTCCAAAGGCTGGTAGATGGTCTACTAGCTGGACTGGGAGAATTTGCAGTTGCCTACCTCGATGATGTGGCCATTTTTTCAGACTCCTGGCCCGAACACCTACTACACCTGGAAAAGGTCTTTGAGCGCATCAGGCAGGCAGGACTAACTGTTAAGGCCAAAAAGTGTCAAATAGGCCAAAACAGAGTGACTTACCTGGGGCACCAGGTGGGTCGAGGAACCATAAACCCCCTACAGGCCAAGGTGGATGCTATCCAAAAGTGGCCTGTCCCAAGGTCAAAGAAACAGGTCCAATCCTTCTTAGGCTTGGCCGGATACTACAGGCGATTTGTACCACACTACAGCCAAATCGCTGCCCCACTGACCGACCTGACCAAAAAGACCCAGCCAAATGCAGTTAAGTGGACTGATGAGTGTCAAAAGGCCTTTACCCAACTTAAGGCAACGCTCATGTCTGACCCTGTGCTCAGGGCCCCGGATTTTGACAAGCCATTCCTAGTAACCACAGATGCATCTGAGCGTGGTATAGGAGCAGTGCTCATGCAGGAAGCAACAGATCACAACTTCCATCCTGTCGTGTTTCTCAGCAAGAAACTGTCTGAGAGGGAAAGTCACTGGTCAGTCAGTGAAAAGGAATGCTATGCCATTGTGTACGCCCTGGAAAAGCTACGCCCATATGTTTGGGGACGGCGGTTCCAACTACAAACTGACCATGCTGCACTAAAGTGGCTTCATACTGCCAAGGGGAACAACAAGAAACTTCTTCGTTGGAGTTTAGCTCTCCAAGATTTTGATTTTGAAATTCAACACATCACAGGAGCTTCTAATAAAGTTGCTGATGCACTCTCCCGTGAGAGTTTCCCAGAATTCAGTAGTTAAAAAGTGTTCTTAAAATGTAGAAGTCTGTTAGTTATATACTGAGGAGTATATGTAAAGGTGTATGTGTTGTATTAATCTGTTTATTTTCAAGTTCTAGAAGGAAATCGCCGCCAGTGAGCTTCCCCACTGTCTGCAATTTGGGGGGCGTGTCATAAACAGATAGCTAAGGGTTAATGTCTCTTTCACCTGAAGCACCTGACCAGAGGACCAATCAGGAAACCGGATTTTTTCAACTTTGGGTGGAGGGATTTGAGTGTCTGAGTCTTTGTTTTCTGGCTGCCTGCTTTCTCTGAGCTTTGGAGAAGTAGTTCTACTTTCTAGTCTTCTGTTTCTAAGTGTAAGGACAAAGAGATCAGATAGTAAGTTATATGGTTTCTTTTCTTTGGTATTTGCATGAATATAAGTGCTGGAGTGCTTTGATTTGTATTCTTTTGGAATAAGGCTGTTTATTCAATATTCTTTTAAGCAATTGACCCTGTGTTGTATCATCTTAATACAGAGAGAACATTTGTACTTATTTTTCTTTCTTTTTATATAAAGCTTTCTTTTAAGACCTGTGGGAGTTTTTCTTTACTTCAGGGAAATTGAGTCTGTACTCACCAGGGAATTGGTGGGAGGAAGGAATCGGGGAGATCTGTGTGTTGGATTGCTAGCCTGATTTTTGCATTCCCTCTGGGGGAATAGGAAAGTACTTTTTGTTTCCAGGATTGGGAACAGAGAGGGAGATTCACTCTGTTTGGGTTCACAGAGCTTGTGTCTGTGTATCTCTCCAGGAGCACCTGGAGGGGGGAAGGGAAAAAGGATTATTTCCCTTTGTTGTGAGACTCAAGGGATTTGGGTCTTGGGGTCCCCAGGGAAGGTTTTTCAGGGGGACCAGAGTGCCCCAAAACACTCTAATTTTTTGGGTGGTGGCAGCAAGTACCAGGTCCAAGCTGGTAACTAAGCTTGGAGGTTTTCATGCTAACCCCCATATCTTGGACGCTAAGGTCCAAATCTGGGACTAAGGTTATTACAGTCAGAGACTCCCCTTGGGATAACAAGCCTGGTACCTATCAATTCCTTTGTTAAATTGATGAACTCCTGTAAGTTTGCAGCGTCCAGCGGGCATAACTGGACACTGCAAGATGGAAGTTCCTAGGGTTGTGTCTGGGATCGGAGATATTGGCTAGTGTCATTTGCTTGCAAGTAGCTGGGCGCAGCTTACATGCTAGGGGCTGTGTGAACAGCCCGGGAGTGGGAGTTCTCACAGCGGAGCAGGGTAAGGCTGCCTCCCAGAGCCAAGAATTGGAGTGGCCTAGCAGATCCCTAGTCCAGATAACACCAGAGGGGAATGCCACAGCATCCCAGGGCTAAAAGTTATTGATGAGTTGGTCCAAGCATGTTCCCTCATCACTCCCCTTCCACCCTGCTGGACACCCACACTCCATCCCCCTTTGACTTTCAGTCCGTGAGTCACCGTCACTCTATGGTGCTGGACCTGGCTCACAGGTGCTGCAGATGTGCCCCGCCTTCCTTTCCTTTTGGTAGAAATACTGGTGAATGTGGCGGTGAAGCTCTTGATACATGTTTGCAATCGACGCGTATTTGCTACGTGACACAGACCTAGCGTGGGATGTATGGGAACCTCAGTATGCCAAAAATCAATAATGTGATGAGTAGAAAAGTCCAAAATCTAGTTAATATAAAACATGATCAAAACAGCAGCATTGGGATTGCGACCCCATACCAGACTCGCAGCCCATCTAGCCCACATGCTATGTCCAGCAGTGGCCAGAACCAGCGGCCTCAGAGGATGGAACAAGATTTTCGTTATGCATCTGAGAACCTCCTCCATGTCAGCTGTCTCCTTCTGGGTATAGGGTGACCAGAACTAGGCGCAGTGGGCATGGGTACTACTCAGAATGGCAGCATGGCCTCAGTATTGTTTTATAGCACTCTGCATGCTTTTCTGACCACTTTGGCGCAGTGAATGGAGGTTCTCATTGTGCTCTCCACAGTGAGTCACAGGGGTTAAGGGCAGACGACGGCACCATTAGATCATTTAGCCTGGCCTCCTGCATGGCACAAGCCATTAACTGTCACCCACTTACCCCTGTATGAAGACCAATAACTGGTGTTTGTCTAACGCATCTTCCAGAAGGCGCCAGTCTGGATGAGAAGACAGCAAGAAACGAAGCATCCTCCCCTTCCCTGGGGAGTTTGTAGCAATAGTTAATCACCTGCATTGTTAAAAGTTTGGATCTTAAATTTGAATTTGTCAGGCTTCAGTGTCTAGCCATTGTCTTTTGTTCTGCCTTTCTCTGTGCATCAAAGAGCCATTTAGTACCTGTTGCTTTCTCCCCGGGAAGGTGCCTTATTCACTGTCGTTGTTACACTCCCAGTCCAGGGATGGTTTTAAAACTGAGGTTTAATTAAACTTAATATAAAAACCAAAAACCAAACTCCAAAACCATGCAGCCTGCACAAGCCCCATGCCAGCTCAATCTCCCCGGGGACACCACAACCTCTCCGGGACCAGCCCTCACTTCCAGACTGCTCTTTCTCTCTTCAGCTGGGCTCCACAGGTCTATTAAAACCATTATTCCCCTATGAGTGCTACATTTCCCCCCTCATAAATATTATGTCGGCCTGACAAGTCAGCTAACAAAACAGGTTGACACGTACAGATCTAGTGCTATAATATTTGATTTCCTCCTCAATCTGTGGGCAATAAAACCCATCTCTTGTGAGACTGATTACCCGCTCTGCTCCCGAGTGTCCCATCTCTCCAGGCAGTTCTCGCTATACCTGCCTTTAGAATTTTTCAGGTAATACCAGTTGATTTTGTAACTTGTAACTTTTCTGATCAAGTATCCAAATGCAACCAATATCACTCATACCTCAAAGCAGAGACCTTATACCACATCCTCCTGTGTTCTGTTGTTCTCCCTGGACTTACCATGGAGAATTTTAGCAATCACTGGATCTTCTTTCTGAGCCGCCAAAATGTCTTCTCATGGAATATACTGGAGAGTGGATATAATGCCCATGGAGAAATCTCCTACTGCCAAACAATTAGCAGTAATAGCTGCTAACCAAGCTACCTTGTACATCTGTGCAGAACAGCCTTAACAACATTACTTGTTTCTTCTGTGCAGCCCATTGTATCGTTTTCCTGGGGGCATTCTGGGTAGAGCATTTGCCTCTTCGTTAGATTTCCCTGAATGATATTTGATTTTGAAGTTAGTCAGCTAATTCTGCAACCCACTGGTGTGCTCTGGCGTTCAACCTGGAAGAAGTGAGGACATAGGTTAATGAGTTGTTACTGCTGTAAACTGTGAAGGATTGTTAATGAGACTACGTGCTGGTGCTTCAGATGAATTGCAGTAGTGGTATTTTGACTATCTCCTCAATAACAATGTAACCAGGGATCAGTTCTCCAGTTTTTGTGGACTGACCAGCACAGTGATAGTCAAGATGTCATCATCTTTGCTTAATTGGAACTGGACTTGTAAGGGATTTCAGTTCCATTGCAAGCTCTAAAATCAAGCCCATCTTTTATTTCTAGTAACTTTTCAAGCTTCCTAAAATGTGTCACTGGGACATTTATCTTCCATCCACTACACAAGAACGGCCATACTGGGTCAGACCAATGGTCCATCTAGCCCAGTTCCCTGTCTTATGACAGTGGCCAATGCCAGGTGCTTCAGAGGGAATGAACAGAACTGGGCAATTATCAAGTGACCCATGCCAGGTTGTTCACTCCCAGCTTCTGGCAGTCAGAAGCTAGGGACACCCACTGCACAGGATTGCATTCCTGACCATCTTGGCTAATGACCATTGATGGACCTATCCTCCATGAACTTAGCTAATTCTTTTTTGAACCCACTTTTGGCCTTTACAAGATCCCCTGGTAACAATCCACAGGTTGACTGTGTGTTGGGTGAAGAAGTACTTCCTTTCATTTGTTGTAAACCTGCTGCCTATTAATTTTTAACAGGTTACCCCTGGTTCTTGAGTTATGTGACGAGGTAAACAACACTTTCCTATTCACTTTCTCCGAGCCAGTCACAATTTTATTGACCTCTACCATATTCCCCCTTTGTCGCCTTTTTCCAAATTGAACAGTCTCAGTCTTTTTAATCTTTCCTCAGATGTAAGTTGTTCCATACCCTTAATCAATTTTGTTGCCCTCTTTCTTCACCTTTTCCAGTGTTAATATATCTTTATAAGATGGGACGACCAGAACTGCAACCAGTATTCAAGGTGTGGGCATACCAAGAATTTACATAGGAGCATGAAGATATTTACTGTCTTCTTATCTGTCCCTTTCCTGTGGTTCCTAGCATTTTTTTGACTGCCACTTTACATTGAGCCGATGTTTTCAGAGAACTATCCACAATGACTCCAAAATATTTAAGTAATAACAGCTAATTTAGATCCCATCATTTTATATATATAGTTGTGAATATGTCTTCCAATGTGCATTACTTGCATTTATCAATATCGAATTTCATCTGCCATTTTGTTGCTCAGTCACCCAGTTTTGTAAGATCCTTTTTTAACTCCTCATCGTCATCTTTGAAGGTAATTATCCTGAATAATTTTGTATCATCTGCAAACTTTGCCACCTCACTGTTTACCCCTTTTTCTAGATCATTTATTGATTATGTTGAACAGCACTAGTCAATTTACCTCTCTTAACTGTGAAAACATTTATTCCTACCATTTGTTTCCTAACCAATTACAATTTAACCAATTACTGGTCCATGAGAGGACTTTCCCTCTTTTCCCTTGGCAGCTTATTTGCTTAAGAGCATTTGGTGTAGGATCTTGTCAAAGGCTTTCTGAAAATCCGAGTACACTATATCCACTTGATCACCCTTGTTCACATTTGTTGATCCCCTCAAAGAATTCTAACAGATTGCTGAGGCATGATTTCCCTTTACAAAAGCTATGTTGACTTTTCCCCAGCAAATCATATCCATCTATGTGTCTGATAATTGTCTTTACGATAATTACAACCAATTTGCCTGGTCCTGAAGTTAGGCTTACTGGCCAGTAATTGTCAGGATCACCTCTGGAGCCTTTTTTAAAAATTGACATCACATTTAGCTACCTTCCAGTCATCTGGTACAGCGGTTGATTTAAGGACTACATTATATATCACAGTTAGTAGTTCTACAATTTCATATTTGAGTTTCTTCAGAACTCTTGGGTGAATACAATCTGGTGACTTATTACTGTTTAATTTATCACTTTGTTCCAAAAATTCCTCTATCGATAACTCAATCTGGGATAGCTCCTTTGATTTGTCTCCTAACAAGAATGGCTCCGATATGGGAATCTCCTTCACATCCTGTTCAGTGAAGACCGATGCAAAGAATTTGTTTAGCTTCTTGCAGTGGCCTTGTCTTCCTTGACCTTGATTGTCCAGTGGTCTCACTTTCTGCTTCTGAGGTACTTAAAACATTTTTTTGCTGTTAGTTTTTGTGTCTTTTGCTAAGTTGCTCTTCACTCTCCTTTTTGGTCTTCTGCCTAATGATACTTGGCTGCCACAGTTTATGCGCCTTTCTATTTTCCTCTGTTTGACTTCCAATGCTGCACATGTTCACAGGGGTTTGGGCTGTAATTTCCTACTTTCTTTCCTGAAACTGTTTCAAGCTCCTTTCATTTTGCAGTATGCTATTTCTGAACTGTTTCTACTTTAGGAACTTCAATCTGCTCTTTTCTTGCTGTAGCAATTAGTTGTAAAATCGGATCTCTTAATGCCAGTGATGTAGACAATCCCTGATCTTCCAACTCCCCCTGCTCTTCACTATGTAGGTGGCTTGTTGTATGTTGTGGTTAAAATCAAATGGCTTTTTGATGCATTTTTACTGCGATCCGTCCCAGAAATTCCCAGAGCTTCACAAACTTCTCTTAAATGCTCATCTTTTCCTCCTCCCTTCCTAAGAATGTCCTTTAACTCTCTCCCAGCCAGCCATAGTGCTTGCAAACAATTAAATCTTCCCCTCTTACTTCTGGAGAAAACTTTCTTTATGCAAAATCACTTTTCTGCTGGCATTACCTTGGGGCAGCTTTTCCTGGAACAGCCTGCAACCACTCTAGATAGCTTCCTCTCTGGTCAGATCACTGCAGTTCAGCTTCTCCCGCCTGTGCTCATCATGTGTTACACTCCTGTCCAGGGATCATGGGTTTCAAATGGAGCTTTTATTAAACTTTAAATATATAGGGCAGCCAGCACCAGCCTCACACCAGCTCAGTCTCTTTGGGACACAACAACATTAACCCCGATGGGACCACTGTGTTCTCCAAACTGTAAAATGGCAGGGCACGGGGAATTTAACCCTGACATTCCCTTGTGAGTGCTACATAATCAAGTCACCTCTCAATTTTTTTTGATAAGCTAAACGGCTTCAGCTTTTTTAAAGTCTCCCACTCTAAGGCATTTGCTCCAGCCCTTGAACCATTTTGATTCACACTAAGAGCTTATACTGACTCGCTTGTCCACTATGACTTTTCAGAGCCCCTGCTTTCCAGGACACAGATTCCCATTCTTTGGGTGTGGCCTGCATTCCCTCTTTCTAGATGTAGAACTTTGAGTTGGCTGTATTTAAATGCAATTTGTTTGAATGCAAACATGGGTCTTTTTCATGAGCGCGTACAGTTATATTCAGCCAGTAGGAGTACTCCCGCTACTTTGCATTTGCCAACACTGAATTGCACAAGCCGCCATGTTGCCCGTTCACCTGCCGTGACACTGTATGGCGTGTGTGGGACACTTTGTGATATTGTCGATACCAGTATTATAAAATTGCAAGGAATCGGATCAGATATGCCATGTGAGGTACCTGCGACAATGTTATCATTTGCCAAGTAGGATAATCTTGTTTATATGTTTGTATCACCTTTGTGTTGTGATTTAGAGATATGTACGGTTTATCTGTATTTCCAAACTTGTACTGTGTTTCTTGGTGACACACCCACACAGACTGGCATCAGCACTGCCTAGCCTGTTTGATGGTCCATCAACGGTCATCAGTAGTACAATGAACCCATGGAAAGGAGCCAGAGGATACACCTTATGAGTCAGCAAGACATATGGGGCAGGCCTGTGGACAGAGAACTCTAAGGATGTTCCATGCCCATGTGCTGTCAACCTTGTGTTTGGGACACAGGAAGTACAAACCACATGCCAAAAGGAATATAAATGGCAGCTGAACATCATCTCCATTTTGTCTTCATTCCTGCTTCTTACCTCTGGAGTGACTTTTCATAGAATCATAAACTATTAGGGTGGAAGGGACCTCAGGAGGTCACCTAGTCCAACCCCCTGCTCAAAGCAGGACCAATCCCCAATCAACAAACGAAGCTCTGAACAAAGGACTGAATGACCCATCCAAGCTGTGGATGTGTTCTAGAGGGACTTCCAAGCCAGCAGCTCACCAATACTGCTAAAAACCTGATATATGGACTGTGAAGTCTCTGTATGTATCTGACTACTTTACCATTTAATAACTCTCTTCTTGTTCTAAACTTTAGAACTAGACACTAAAGGACTGGCTGGCAGCGACGTATTTTGAGTAAGATCCAAACTGATACTGACCTGGTAATGTGGCTGGCACTTTGGGTTCAGAAGAACATTTTGTATAGTGAGCAGAGTTTTAAAATAACTTCTCACTATACTGGATCTAGGTACTGATTGGGAGCCAGAGAACTGGAATGCAATAAAGGGGGCTGGGTGATTTCTTTTTTCAGCTTCTCGATAACCAGTGTGGGGTTACCGTCCCCTGCTAAGGGTCCATTTAAAACTTGCCTGAAATGTCAACAAAGTGGGAAATGAAAGGAAGGAAAAAACAGTATCTGGTCATCACAAGTTTTACCTGATATGTTGCTACTGATCATGCATTTCTGTTCGGAGTTGTGGTGTGTAGTGCCCAAAGGCCCCAGCCAGGATCGGGGCCCCTTGTGCGGAAGAGATGATCCCTGCCCCACAGGGCTCTCCCAAGGTCCGTAGTGGGGGAGAGGGGTCTTCCAAGGCTGCCATACTCAGAGGAGTGAAGGCAGGAGTCAGCATCATGATAGGGTAATAGAGCAGAAAGGGGGGGTGCTGTATCCTGGAGGACTTTGGGGTTTAGGACAGGAGGCTTGTGTCTGGGGTAGTGGTGGAAGAGGGGCAGGTAATGGAGGGGCTTGCAGAGGAGGGCAGAGTGAAAGCAGCGAGCAAGGAAGACGATCTTAGCCGCATAGGGTTGCCAACTGTCTAATCGCACAAACCCAAACACCCTTGCCCTGCCCTGCCCTGCCCCGCCCCACCCCACCCCGCTCCAAGGCCATGCCCACATTCACTCCATTCCCCTCCCCTCCTTTGTTTGCTCTCCCCCACCCTCACTCACTTTCACCAGGCTGGGGCAAGAGGATTGGATGCAGGAGGGGGTGTGGACTCTGGGGTGGGGTAGGGCGGTTTGGAGTGTGGGAGGGGGCTCAGGGCTGGGGCAGCAGGTTGGAGTGCAGGCTCTGGGGTGGGGGATGGGGCCAAGGGGTTTGGAGTGTGGGAGGGTGCTCAGGGATGGGGTAGGGGGTTGGAGTGCAGGCTCTGGGCTGGGGGGTAGGGCTGAGGAGTTCAGAATGTGGGAGGGAGCTCAGGGCTGGGGAAGGGGTTGGGATGCAGGCTTTAACCAGGCAGTGCTGATCTTGGATGGCTCCCAGAAGCAATCAGCATGTCTGGCTCCTAGGCGCAGGGGGGACCAGAGACTCTCTGCGCACTGCCCCTGCCTGCAGGCACCAACCCCACAGCTCCCATCGGCTGCAGTTCACAGCCAATGGGAGCTGCAGAGTCGGTGCTCAGAGTGAGGGCAGCACGTGGAGAGCCCTTGGCCGCCCCTGCGCCCAGGAGTCGGACATGTCGATAGCTTCTGGGAGCTGCGCAGAGCCAGTGCAGGCAGGGAGTCTGCCTTATCCCCACAGTGCCACCGACCGGACTTTTGGCCTATTAAAATCTCCCAAATTGCTTTTAATGGTCACCATGAGATTGAGGCTGATCCCGGGAGACTGCCAGCCAGTCTAGGAGAGTTGGCAACCCTGTTTAAGCTGCAGTATTTTGAACGGACAGGAGGGCAGGGAGGCTGCAGCTGCGGGGGCCAGAGAGCAGGACACTGCAGTGGGGGACAGGCAGTGACAGAATGGAAGGACTCATTCACTCTCCTCCACAGGTGCTGGGCTGTGTGTGGAAGTGACAGTGCCACAGGACCCCGTGATGCAGGAACGAGGCTCCAGTGTGGAACTTCCCTGCCACTATAAAACCTCGGTTGACAAAAATTTCATGCTGGAGTGGAAGTTTGCGCCAGCCTCTGTAGCACCTGAGCAGAGCAAGCAGGTGAGGGAGGCACCAGGGTACCAAGGGGAGGAGCTTTGGGGGGTTACTTCAGGGCCTGTGGGGAGCTTTCTTCAACATGTTACTGCTTCCAGCCCAGGGAAAGCCAGGTGGGGATAGTTCAAGGCTGTTGATGCCTGTATGAGGAGCTGATGCGGAAAACGGGGGTGAAAGTTGTCAGCCCAGGCTGAGGGCCTGGTCCACAAATAACCACCAGGGAACAAGAGTGAGGCCAAGGAAAAGCCCCTAAAGGCTGATGGGCTCATTGTTAGAGCAGGGGACATAGTGGATAGGGCACTGGAGTGGGAATTGGGAGACCTGGACTCAACTCTCAGCTTTGCCGTTAGTTCTCGGGGTGCCTTGGGCAAGTCAACTCCCTCCTTGTGCCTCAGTTTCCCCATCTATAAAATGAGGCTAATGCTGCTGCCCCCCTTTGTCCAGCATTTTGAGATCCATGAAGGAGACACTCTACATAAGAGCTGGTGTTGCTTTTTCCCAACCAATATCTTTTGAGTCAAAAAAAGATGTTTGTCTAAATGTTTCCTGAAAGCAGCTCAGTTTGGTCCAAATCTTTGATGGTTCCAACAGCAACAAAATGAATTGGAACCGACACAAAGGGCCCTCTCTCTCGTTTCCGAAGCAATGCCAGCTGAATCCATTTCATTCCCAACTTTTGGTGGAAATTAAATTGGATTTTTTGAATGGCTCTAATGTTATTGCAGAATGTGGGGGGAGCAGCCAGCACTGAAGGGCTCTCAGATCCGAGTGATGTATGCCAGGGCTATTAGAAACACCAGTGAAGCCACACATCCAAGAGCAGGGATGGGACCAGGATCAACTGGGAGGCTGGGGAAGGACTTGTGGAGACAATCGAATGAGAAGCTCAGAGGCATGTACAGTAGTGAGTGTCACTGCAGATACAACTGTTGTTTCGGACACCTAGTGGGAACAGCCAATGGGATGGTCTTATCCATGGAGGGGGAAGGATGGGCTTGTGGTTAAAGCCCTGGGCGGGGTGCAAGAGATCTGGGTTTTATTGCTAGCCCTGTGGCAGGTTTTCTGGGATATGCCATGTACGGCCTGGGCGGGGCTGTGTGTTCCCCTGATATACGCCATGTACGGACTGGGCGGGACTGTGTGTTCCATTGACATACGCAGTGTACAGACTGGGCGGGACTGTGTGTTCCCCTGGCTTACGTCGTGTACGGACTGGGCGGGGCTGTGTTCCCCTGGCTTACGCCGTGTATGGATCGGGCCGGACTGTGTGTTCCCCTGGGATACGCCGTGTACCGCTCGGGCCGGACTGTGTGTTCCCCTGGGATACGCCGTGTACCGCTCGGGACGGACTGTGTGTTCCCCTGGGATACGCCATGTATGGCTCGGGCCGGACTGTGTGTTGTATTGGAAGACTGTACATTCTGGGTACGTCCTTGGGCCATTTTGCAGCCTTTCTGCATGCTCGCTCTCTGTCTCTCTCTTTGTGTTAAATTCTATAAGGGCTTTGGAAAGAGCTGAGATGGCTGCTCTGTCTGGGTACCTGCCTGGCCCCTCGCTGCCGGGTCTGAGGGCCTGGGACAAGCTGGTCTGTATCTCTGCTGGCTCAGTATCCTCTTTGACTTCATGTCCCCCTTTGCATAGTGTTAGCCTCTCCTTCTTTTGTGTTTCTTTCTACTGATGAATCTGTCAAAGCCCCTCGTCTCCCCCTCGCATGAGCCCCGAGGCTGGCTGCTGGAGTCTCTGAAGCTTTCACCTTAACCTACTCTCCCAAGCCACATGCTTTGCAATGAAATGCAGAGCCAGCCAGAGGGCAGGTTTGCTCTTGGCGCTGGGTGACACTCCGGTGCCTCCCTTGTCCGATTCCCCCTTCATTCACCATGTCAGCATTGGACAAACCCCTCTCTCTGAGGAGGCTTCACCAGAACATCCTCTCTCTGCAGATCCTCTACTTCACTAATGACAAGTTGTACAAGCCCGGCTCTCAGGCCGAACGGCTCAGCCTCCTGCACGACCCTCCTACCATGGGGGATGCGACTCTTCAGCTAGCCAACATCCGCGCCTCGGACAACGGCACGTACATCTGTGTGGTGAACAACCCCCCAGACTTCTATGGCAGCGGCTCAGGGCTCATCCACTTCACTGTGCTGAGTGAGTCTGGGTACTGCGATCCCATGGCCCACCACTGAATGGGGATCCCTGCTCTGAGCAGGACCTGCGGGGCTGGGTCTGAGAGCAGCTGGGATCCATCCGTCTGGCCTTGGGGCTGGGATATTGCGGGTCCCTTGTATCGCATCCATCAGTGTTCCCATCTATACAACGGGGCAATGACCTGGACCTTATTGGAAGGTACTTTCAGATCTCTGGGTGGGAAGTGCCAGAGAAGAGCAATTATTACAATAGTTTTCCATTCACTGGCCTTTGTGTGGCACCCTAGTAAATAGCAAAGAGGCCCTTTCAGAAAGCTTGATGGATGGCAAGAAGAGTGGGTGGAAGGGGAAGAGGAGGGGAGGGGCCGGTGATGTGGGGAGCAGGAGGACGAATAGACAAGACTCGGTTAAAGAAGGCAGTGACGCAGGAATCATAGAATCTCAGGGTTGGAAGGGACCTCAGGATGTCATCTAGTCCAACCCCCTACTCAAAGCCCCAATCCCTAACTGTCAGCGGTGAGCAGGTACCAGCTGACGGCAGTGGCAGAGGAGACATCCAGGTGCCATGCTACACAATGGTAGCTAATGCTCTGAGTTCAGAAGTCCATTGTTTTCTCTTCTCATTCCCTATTCAGTGCCTCCATCTACTCCTGTTTGTAAAGGGACAGAATATGCCCGGATTGGGGGCGACGCCACACTGACCTGCAGCTCTGTGGAGGGGGTGCCTGCCCCGATTTACGCCTGGTCACGGGTGGACTCCAAGACCTCGTTGCCATTGGCCAATATGGTGCAAGGTAGGTGGGGAGTGCCATCCCTTAGACTCTCCTGTGCAGAGATGTTTAAAGCTTCCACTGACAGATTCGGCGTAATCTGATAAAAACAGAATTGAAGGAATCCAGACAGCAACATATGACCTGCCATATTGGATGGGACCAATGGTCCATCGCATGCAGTATCCCTAGTGCCTAGGCCTGATGCTTCAGAGGAAGGTGAAAAAGGGATCTGACCAATTGTACAAAGCTGTTCAGGGTTGGGGAAGATTCTTTCTTTCCTCCCCTGGCAGAAACGTTTATATCTGAAGCATGGAGGTATGCACTGTTGTGATTTTGGGAATAACCAGTCCCTTTTAAAATCCAGGTATCATATTTAATGTTGACCTCCTGTGATCGTGTGAATTCAAGGTTCTTATTGCCAGATACAGTCTGGAGTAACCAGCTGTGAGTCCCAAGTAAATCTCTGAATCAAAGGGAATATTTTAGAAATTCGGAAAAAAGGTCAGGCCCCAGTCCCACAAACACTTTCTCACGTGCATCTTGATATATGGAGTCACAGATCCTATGAATTAGAAGGTACTACATTTATAAAAGAAAACAGCTGTAAACTACAGACGCAGCCAGAGATCCACACAGCTCAAGGTCCAGCTTTGTCTGCCTTGTTCACCAAGAACCACACAGTCTGGAACTCTGTACCCCACACAGAGACATCTGGTGGATAAATAATATATTGCAATACATTGCAACTCGCACAGTCCTGACACACAGGAGTAGTCTCATTGATTTAAATGAAAGCACTGGCCAGAGTAGACACTACTTATTTGAGTATGAGTTTGCAGGATCAGACCCTTAATCTTAGCTTTAGAAACCTATTTTTCAATGCCATTTGCAGTTTCCTTTGCTACCAGTAGGTTGCACCTGTGGATCAGTTTCAGAGGCAAATACCATGTCCTTGTTTGTTTGAATACATTTTAATGTCCCAGATGGAAGCTGTAGAGGAGTTACTGCTCAGCTTCAGAGCAGTGGTTTTGCTCTTCACCAGAATTTCTTCCAGCGAGTTTAAACCAGACTAGCTCTTTAGAACAGATCTTAAAGAAAAACCCCAAAGGACACAGCCTAGAAGCAAAACCTCCTCTTCAAAGGCCCCTTTGAGTCCTTTTCAACAGAGTCTGATCAGAAGGCCTGAATCCTTCATCAGATGCTGGGACAGTAGCTGGGTGAGAGGTGCTGGTGAAGCTCTCAGTGAAATTGGAACTAACTGTTCCCTTTCCGAGGTTAGCCAGTCTCCTGTACAGTCTCACGTTTTCCAATCTCTCCCCTTGATGTCTTGCAGTCTCCACTCCGGGGCTGTCTCTCCTCTGGACTCAGGGCAGGAAACCAGCATCTTGCCCGTTAATGGACTTAAGTGACTGAAATGACAATGTTTATTTCAAGGGCAGGTCTCTTTGCAGTCTCACTCTTGGGCTGTTAAGCCCTGGGGCATGGAAGGCACATGGCCTGTTTCAGACAACCTCGGCTATCTGTCTTGATCTAAGAGCATGAGCTTGTAGGAGATACAGGAAGGGGCAAAGCCAGGACCCAGCTCCCCTACTACCGCTGACCACTGGGTGGAGCTGTTCCCATCGGCTGTGTCTAGGGTGACTCACAACCATATGTGCCAGCCTCAGGGCAGACTATTAAGAAGCAGGGCTCAAACCCCAGACCAGTTGGGTGTTCTACACTTAGATTTCACCAATCAAGTATCACGTGTGAACTCTTCAAGCTCTACCACAGCCTTGCTATAGAGCAGGGGTGGCCAGACTTAACTGGCCCTCTGAGCCACGTATGACAATCTTCAGAAGCTCTAGAGCGGGGGGTTGGGGCGTCGGCTTTGCTCCCGCTGAAGCCCTGAGTCCCAGCAGGTGTGCTCCACAGAGCTGAAGCCCCAAGAGCCCCGCTCCCTGCTGGGCAGAAGCCCTTACCCCACCACCCTGCTGTAAAGCAGAGCTCCTGAGCTCTCTCCCCACTCCCCAGTCTGGTAGGTGGAGAATGGGGGTGGGGGGCTCCATGAGCTGCACTTTAATGGTAAAAAAAAGCCACAAGTGGGCTCTCCTGCTGTAGAGTAATGGCCAGTCCCCTGGGGGACTCTGCTCTATCTTGCCACCCTCGTACGCCTGTCTTTGTGATAGATAGAGGCTAAGGGCCCTATTTGTCAGAGGGTGGTGATGGATGGCAGGAGAGAGATCACTTAGAATGATAGAATATCAGAGTTGGAAGGGACCTCAGGAGGTCATTTAGTCCAACTCCCTGCACAAAGCAGGACCAATCCTCAGACAGATTTTTACCCCAGTTCCCTAAGTGGCTCCCTCAAGGATTAAACTCACAACTTTGGGTTTAGCAGGCCAATGCTCAAACCACTGAGCTATCCCTCCCCCTGATTGATCATTACCTGTTCTGTTCATTCCCTCTGGGGCACCTGGCATTGGCCACTATTGGTAGATAGGATACTGGGCTGGATGGACCTTTGGTCTGACCCAGTACGGCCGTTCTTATGGTCCCTTACACCAAAAATCACATTAATATTCAGGTTACTCCCAGTCCCAATGGACCAGTCACTTACCTCAAGTCAGTTGTACCTTAGATCTCAAACCAAAGATAATGCTTGGAGCCAATCCTATAATAAACTAACTAAAGATTTATTAACTAAGAAAAAGACATAAGGGGGCTATTTACAAGGCTCCAGCAAGTAAACATACAAGCACAAATGACTTAGTCTTTGGTTCCAAAGGGCAATAGAAGCCGCTGCGTTATGCAAGCTTTCTGTGTCCTTTAGAACAGTGGTTTTCAAACGTTTTAGGCCGCATGCCCCTTTCCAGATAATATAGTCCACTACCTACCCTCATCAGCAGTGCAGAACTTCACAGCTGGATGGCCAGAGAGCAGCAGCTGCTGGCTGGGGCATTCATGTTGTTTGCAGCATGGGAGAACTTTTTTTTTTTTTTAAACCCACTCTCATCCCACCACGCAATACCCACTCCCACCCGCTCATGCGTCATTTCTTGAATTTTTATCCCGCTCTCACTATTATGGCAGTGGGTCCTGTGAGGCCCAAGGAATCCCAGTCCCGCTGCAGGGCTCTGCTCGGAAGGCAGCGCCGCTACCAGCAGCAGCACAGAACTTCAGGGCTGGGTGGCCAGAGAGCGGCAGACACAGTTCATGTTGTTTGCGGTGCGGGACTCGTCCGCCATTACAGGATTTTTCTCACATGCCCGCGACGAGAATTCGCGTAGCCAGTTTGAAAACCACTGCTTTAGAGCTAAGCAGCTTGGGGATCCTTTGCTTATGCTTAGAAAATATTGCCCCGTCCAAATTCCAATCATCATAGTCTTCTGGTCTCCCTTTATTCCCTTCTCCCAGAGTTCAAAGTGATGGGACAAGTGTTGGCACCTGTCTCCTCTTCCTGGGTGTGGGAGGGACAATCAACAAAGTCTTTTGTTCTTTGATGTTTCCCAATGGCTCATCCAGTTTCAATGGGCCTTCTTGTGTGCAGGACCAGCACTTTTCATTAATTAATGCTTCTTTCCTGGTTGGTTAGGTACACAGGTTAACAATGCAAACACTCAATATAAGTTTACACTCTGGGATACAGATGTTATATGTGAGATTAACACATACAGAAGCTCTCAAGCATGTCATAAAGTCACAACAGACGTTAGAGATATAACGTGTTCAGTGTTGGAACAATGCTAACACACTGGTGAGCCAGGCTGGTTTCCAGCTGGGCATTTGTCAGTGTTTAGTGAGCCTTGGCATGAGCTGGCACCTGGTCTGTAAGCATAACAGGCTGCTTCTGCCAAGTCATCTACAGAGCTTGAGTACACACAGAGAAGGACTGACTGATAGCAGACTCTGGCCTTTCAGAAGCCCTTCCCAGCCCTTCCCAACCAATCACCCGGAGGTGTCCCAGTGTCCAATATGGGTTATTTATGACATACATGGTAGGGAATTGGGTTGCAAAGCCGCCTGGCTGGACAGGGTGCTAGGCACACATGCCTTTGTGTGAACTACCCTGGCCTAGCAAATGGGCCAATGTCTCTCGCTAGTGGCTGGCTCTAGAGAGGAGAATAGTCTGCTACTAGTGGAGTTCCTCTCAGCTCCTAAGGCCACTGCCACGTGAGTTAAAGTCCCAGCGTCAGTCCCTGCAGCTGACCAGGGTCATTCCATGTGCTCATGGTTGGCTACTCCCACTCCCGCTCCCTATCTCTCTTTGTGCAGGGTACAGCTCGTCCCAGAATCCAGGGCATCTGCAGCCCTGCACCCTTTGGAAATGCTGCCAAAGCCCACTGCTGAGTCCCACTGCTCCCTCTACCCCATGCCCGCTTCCTCTGCTAGTACAGGGGGGTTCCTTCAGGTGCCTCTGGCATTGATTTGTCCTGCTGCTTTTCTCCTTGCAGATGACCAAACAGGGAAGCTGCAGCTGACAAACCTCTCGCTGGCATTCTCAGGGACCTACCAGTGCGTGGCCTCCAACCAGTTCGGCCACGCCAGCTGCCAAGTGACAGTTAACGTGTCAGGTGAGATGTCCGCTCTCTTTGTGCCTGTGTGCCCACCAGGAGCGCTGCTTTCTGCCCACGTGGCCCAACCCCTCCTCTGCAATATGCCTGCTGGTGCCTCTCTGCTATGCCAGGGTCCAAAGGACATCTGCCAGTTATGCTCGATGCATCTTGCCTTGGAGACTGGACCGCTGACAGAGAGCAAAGATTGGAAAGGCCGAGGTCACATGGGATCAGCACAATCTTTACAGTCCTGCAAGGAGACAATGATAAAACTGAGCAGCTTGGATGTGCAGGGAACTAGCTGAAAGCCTGCAATCCCCACCTAGTGGTCCCTGCTGAAGCCATACTCCTGGGGAGGCGAGGTGGCATCTGGAAGCAGGGAAGAGGCCATTGATTTCCATGCATGTTCTGAAATCTGTGTAGTCTCCATGGTGGCAGTGGGCTTTGGGGGCTGGGTTCCACCCACCAACAATTCCACATGTAGGCAAATTCCTCTCCCCGATGGAAAGATAGGTGTAAACTTCCCAGGTTGGACTCAGTTTCTACATTTCTCTTTGATGTCAGGGCAAGGCACAAACGCGTGTGCAAGCTGCTGGCCAGTGGACATGTCTTAGTGGACATGACAGGCCCTTGTCTTGTGTCCTGGCTACAATAACACGCTAACTGGGACATTGTGAAAGAAATGAAAAGTTGCAGAATGTCTGGGCACAGGCAGGTAGTTCAGGAGCTTCACGTTCTGCAGCTAAGCCAGAGGGAGAAGCTTTGGTTTCCTTGTGAAATGCTAGTTGTTCTGCCCTCAGTGACGTCTAGAAAACATGCTGGGAGTTGGACAGCGAGCACAAGCAGCAACGTCTGGATGTTCATCTGTGGAGCTTTCAGGTGTACCAAGCAGGGCAGAAAGCAAAGAGGCCCTGAGAATGAAATATCTTAGACCATGCATGCAAAGCCGCACCCCGGTTGCCTACCCTCTACAACAGAGAAACACAGGGCTCCCGCTCAAGCCAACGTTGCTATGGGCAATTTTTTTTTCAAGCCGTTAGATTTCTGAGGCAGCTTTTCACCATGGCAACCTGTTAATATCACATAGTGTTAGTTGATTCAATTAAAGTAAATGATCCAATCTGCTCTGGGTTGGGGCAGGGGGTTGTCAGGAGCATCCCTAGTCCCTATTTCTGAGCCCAGATCTCAGAGCGCAGCCACAGATGAGCCATCCCCTGCTAACGAGGGCTGGGTTCCATGCATTGGCTTCTCCTGTAAGACCCTCCAGTGGGCTATTTACACCTCTGCCTTATCCTCCTCTCCTTCTGTCTTCTGCTGTCTTCTCTCCACTGAAACTTAATGTCCTCAAGGTCACCTGCAACTGTGACCTCTCCCTGGCCATGACTCCCACTCCCCACAACCTCTTGCCCTCTCCCCTTGGCTTTTATGACACTGTCCTGCCCAGGGCCATCCTTAGGATTTATGGGGCCCTACGCAGTATTATTAAACTGGTGCCCCTATGCAGGGCCGTCCTTAGGATTTATGGGGCCCTACGCAGTATTATTAAACTGGTGCCCCTATGCCGGATGGCAGCCCAAGCTCACAGCCTGGTGGGGGAGGGGGAGGAGGGACTTGACAGCAAAGGATAATGAGATGCCCAGCCTGCCTCATGGTGGCAGAGAGTCACAGTTCCCCGCAGAGACTTCCATGCCCTCTCCCTCATGCAGAATGGACATGAAGAAAGTACCTAATTAAAAGCACTAAAATTTGGGAATAAAAAATGTCAGTCACAGGTTTTTTGATATGCCCTGAAGTTTGTCAGAGATTTATTTGCAAAAACTTCATAGTAAGGGTGAGTCAGCTGTCCTGCTGAATACAACATTACATATAATGGAATACATGATGCAGCTCTTCTCTGTTTTACATTTTCTTCATCAGTATTTCTAAATTGAATTTATATTTTAAATGTACTCAAATCTTAAGCCAGCATTCCAGATTACTACATATTTAACTCATTGAAACAAAGACATTCTTTTAAATTAATCAGAGAGGTTTAGTGTGTTCATAACAATATTCATTGCTTTTAGAAAAAGGGAACAGTAATTTACTTTGTGTGATCTCCATAACAAGAGACATGGTTATGAAATTTCACCAACTTTAAAAAAATATGTTTCCAAAGATTTTAGGTATAACAAGGATTTTGTCTTACTAAGGTACTGATTTTGCTGGAGGGTTCTTTTAAAACTAGTTTGTCGGATAGTCAGAAGTAAAGAAGGGGAATTCTTTGTCCAGCTATCTGGAAGGGAAGGACTGTTGTCCCTTTAAGGGCTCTCTTCAGTGGGGAGTGGGGGGAGAGGTGGTGAAGGGATGGACAGAAAGGACAGGAAGACTTGGAAGCACTTTTTTTTAACTATAGTAATTAAAATGTGTATTTTAGATAAGGGAGGTCTTTTGAAGGATTTATTTAAAAAACTATGTCTGAAGATCCACACACTTAAGGCTAAAGATGATTGTGCATCTAAAACTCTACGCAAGCATTTTTTAGAAATGTGATTTTATAATCTTCACCAGCTCACTAATGAAATATTTTTAAAGCAAATTTTAAACTAAGGTCCTGTAGACTGACATGTTCAGTGTAAATATTACATTAATGCACAACTGTTTTTGTCAGTAAAGTCAGAAACTGACAGTATAAAAATTTATTTGGGCATAAGCTTTCGTGGACATCTGATGAAATGGGTTCTAGTCCACAAAAGCTTATGCCCAAATAATTTGTTAGTCTTTGAGGTGACACAAGGACTCGTCCTTGTTTTTGCTGATACAGACTAACAGGACTACCACTCTGAAATCTGTCAGTATATACCTTGGGGTTGGCAAATGCCTGTTAAATGGCTTTATTACCCCTTGAATGTCTCTTTAACAGTTTCAATGTTGTGCTGATAGGTCTGGCAGGCTGGAGGTTTTTTCACTTTTAACTACTAGATTCCCTCCCAAGGAAGACTCACCAGGCTAGAGCAGCCATCTGTGGGAGCCTGCAGGAAGGGTCAGAACAGGGATAGGAAAACAAGCGGTGGACACTAAGACCCAGTGGTGCCCCAAATTTTCAGGTGCCCTACGCAGCTGCCTATGTTGCCTATGCCTAAGGACGGCCCTGGTCCTGCCACCTCCCCAGCTACCCGTCTATCTACTGTGCGCTATCTAGCTGTCGTTGGCTAGCGGGCACCATTGAGGGCTTTATCTGCAGCACTGGAAAATCGGCAGAAATGGCCCCTGTTATTCCTAGCACTTGTGCTACCCACCACCAAGTTAAGGTGGGGCTTGTCCTCCCCTGTCCCTGCTTTCCTCTGCGGATTGATGAAGACGTGAATAGCTGCTCTGTGCCCCTCCCCAGGAGAGAGACAGGCCAGCTCCATCCCAGGTGCAGCCCAGAAACTTGATTGATGGGCAGGTGGGGTGGGGATTGGAGGACTTTCCAGCTGCAATGCCCTCAAAGGGAACATCTGGGATGAGAGTAACTGTTGGGACTGTCAGCAGCGAGATGGTTTCTTGCTGATGGTTCAGAGGCGGTGTGTGGAGCTGCTTGCATTAAGGTGGCACAGGAGGTTGGGGAATGGGTGGAAAGGGGGACATTTTTTGCTCCCTTTTTCCAGAGGGGCAGGACCCGTGTGCCCTGTCGATTGCAATGCCCTGGGTCCTGACCCAAGGCCTGGGGAATGAGAGCTGGTTCTTCTCGCTCAACTCCTCACCATAAGGCTTTGCTACCATCTAGTGGCTGATGCACAGGCTGAAGTCCTAGGGCTGAGGCTTATATCTCGCTCTTGCTGAGAGTACTCGCTCCTACCCACCCTGGGGGAAGCCACAGATACTTTATGCTCAGGCCCAGCGTCTAGCTACAGCATGGGGCCACCACACTCACCCATCTTCAGACAGGAGCCCCAACGGGGAATCACTTAGGATTCGCAGTGAGAGGTTTTTTATTCATCTCTTATCTACATCAACCCTTCTCTTGAGGGCTCCTTTGCATTTCCTCTTCTCCCGCTTTCTTGGTGCGGGGAGCCCTGAGTTGAGATTTTTGAGCAGTCCAGTGGGAGTTACACCCAGATTTCACCCACTGGCTGGGAAAGTGACTGACGCTGGCTGAGGATCTGGGCTTAGCTCCTTAGGGGTTCAGCCCGGGCATGGTCAGGAATGCCTGAGGGCTGGTTGGGAAACACGAATGCCGCTATGTGAAAAATGGCGAGGGCCCAACAGTCTCTTTCATTCCAGAGCAAACCTGAGCGTGCAACATACTTGTGAAACAGTGTGAGACAAACAGAATACTGCCTTCCTAAATAGCCAACAGCCCAGTGGTTTGGGCCCTCCCCTCCTATGTAAAAGATCTAGGTTCAAATCCCTGCTGTGCCTGATTTGGAGCAGTGTCTCTCCTGGAGCTGAGACCTGCCCCACCTGAGTTTTGACCCATCCATTGTCATGAGACGTTTTGGTTTCAACAAACCTGCCTTTTGCAATGACAAACCATGTTTGACGACAAATTCCGAAGCAGATCTCAGATTCGGGCTCTGGAGTTAGAGTTCAAGGAAATCTTCTCCCTTGGTAAAAAGAACAAGAGTAGTTGTGGCACCTTAGAGACTAACTAATTTATTTCAGCATGAGCTTTCGTGAGCTACAGCTCACTTCTTCAGATGCACAGAATGGAACACACAGACAGGAGATATTTATACATACAGAGAACATGAAAAGATGGAAGTATGCATACCAACAGGAAGAGTCTAATCAATTGAGATGAGCTATCGTCAGCAGGGGAAAAAAAACTTTTGAAGTGATAATTAAGATGACCCATAGAAGGTGTGACGAGAACTTTACATAGGGAAATAGATTCAATTAGTGTAATGACCCAGCCATTCCCAGTCTCTGTTAAGGCCTGAGTTAATTGTGTGTAATTTGCATATTAATTCGAGTTCAGCAGTCTCACTTTGGAGCCTGTTTTTGAAGTTTTTTTTGGTGCAAAACTGCCACCTTCAAGTCTGTCACTGAGTGGTTAGAGAGGTTGAAGTGTTCTCCCACTGGTTTTTGAATGTTATGATTCCTGATGTCAGATTTGTGTCGATTTATTCTTTTGCGAAGAGATTGTCCGGTTTGGCCAATGTACATGGCAGAGGGGCCTTGCTGGCACATGATGGCATATATCACGTTGGTAGATGTGCAGGTGAATGAACCCCTGATGGCATGGCTGATGTGATTGCTAGAGTCTTGGCTAAGTATCCCAGGTGTTGCTTTTAACGCTGGCCTCCACTAGTCAAGTCCTGTTTCCCCACTTGGCATGTGGATCCCATTCAGGTCTGGCTCCCTGTGTTAATTAGTGCTGGCACCTGTGACAGCTCCCTTCTTAGCTGGCTTCACAGCCTGACTGAGTGAGGCCTAAAAGGACAGGTTGAGAGCCCGCTGCCTGTGGGAAGGGTGTAAATGCCCCATCTGGAGAGGCATTATGGTGGGCCAGGAGGGAGGGAGGAAAGACACTGTCAGAGAGGCAGTCCTCTCTGAGTGGGAAAGAGCGGTGTGTGACTGGAGAAGTCTCTCCCGTAGGAGGGGTGGCAGTGCCTACATGCGGACCTTTTAAAGGGCAGAGCCTTAGAAAATGCCCCAACAGGGAACACTCCTAGCCCGGCCCAAAGTGACCTGAAAGAGTTCCTCTAACTCCAATTTCTAAGACTATCTTCCATCAAAACGAATCTGCTCTGTTGGAATGCAGAAAAGTCTCCCAGGTTCATCTTATGTCTGGTGATTAAAGGGCTAGCAGGATAATGCAGAGCTGGGAGCCCTCAAGTTCTCATCCTGACTCTGATTCACTATGTGACCTCAGGCAAGTCACTTCCTCCTGCTGCCTCAGTTTCCCTTTCTGTAACCTGTGGCTAGAAGAATGTGGCTGGGACTGACACATGGGCTTACTGATCCAGGGGAGAGCAGTTGGTGCGGCTCCTTCTACTGGTTAAGGATGTGAAGGTTCCTACACCGCCCTTTTTAAAAAGTGGTGTGCTGGGATAGGTGTGAACAGGGTTGCCTGGCTGAGAGGAGACAGAACGAACTCCAGAGCATCACAGAGAGTTGATTTAATTGTGTTACGACCCAGCAAAGGAGCCTGCAGCCTTTGCACCCATGACAGATCTATGTTGGTTAGGAATGTTTGACTGCTCTGGCATCATCTCCTGGCTGTCCTTTCCCTGTTCTTACTCGGTCACTCTGTTTTCCTTTCCCTCTCTCTTCCCGATGCTTCTCTCTAGCCTGCATTTCCAGGCTCTTCCTTAGGGCTCTTGCACACCTTGGTTGTTTCAAAGTCACTAAGGGCCAAATTCGGGGCTCGTTATTGGTTGATGATCACAAAAATCTAAGCCGAGGGGGTGGAAAGCCCAGAGTTACCTCCTAAGCCAACCTTCCCCTCTTGGGTTTGTGTTCCCAATAGGCACTGCAGAAGCTGGAGCGACCGCAGGAGCTGTGATAGGAGTGCTGCTGGTGCTCTTGCTGCTCGGGGCAGCTGCCATCTATCTGTTCTGGTACAGAAAGAAGGACAAGAAGGAGTCTCAAGCCACGTACACCGGGAATGATATAAGGTTAGAACCCCCGAGCAAAGCTTTTCCATGGCTAAAGCAGGCAGGATGTGTTCAGTCACACTGCGCGGATCAATCTATAAAGGCTCCTCTTGGGGCGTACTGTGGCCAGTGCTTCGCATGGCACTCACAAGTATAACTGCATGATGGCAGTAAGGGGAACCCTTCAGACTTGGCTTCAGATCTCACTGAGATTCCATGAAAGGCACCAGCCAGATTGCCCCTGTCATAAACAGATAGCTAAGGGTTAATGTCTCTTTCACCTGAAGCACCTGACCAGAGGACCAATCAGGAAACCGGATTTTTTCAACTTTGGGTGGAGGGATTTGAGTGTCTAAGGTCTTTGTTTTCTGGCTGCCTGCTTTCTCTGAGCTTTGGAGAAGTAGTTCTATTTTCTAGTCTTCTGTTTCCAAGTGTAAGGACAAAGAGATCAGATAGTAAGTTATATGGTTTCTTTGCTTTGGTGTTTGCATGAATATAAGTGCTGGAGTGCTTTGATTTGTATTCTTTTGGAATAAGGCTGTTTATTCAATATTCTTTTAAGCAATTGACCCTGTGTTGTATCATCTAAATACAGAGAGAACATTTGTACTTATTTTTCTTTCTTTTTATATAAAGCTTTCTTTTAAGACCTGTTGGAGTTTTTCTTTACTTCAGGGAAATTGAGTCTGTACTCACCAGGGAATTGGTGGGAGGAAGAAATCAAGGGGAGATTTGTGTGTTGGATCGCTAGCCTGATTTTTGCATTCCCTCTGGGGGGAATAGGAAAGTACTTTTTGTTTCCAGGATTGGGAACAGAGAGGGAGATTCACTCTGTTTGGGTTCACAGAGCTTGTGTCTGTGTATCTCTCCAGGAGCACCTGGAGGGGGGAAGGGAAAAAGGATTATTTCCCTTTGTTGTGAGACTCAAGGGATTTGGGTCTTGGGGTCCCCAGGGAAGGTTTTTCAGAGGGACCAGAGTGCCCCAAAACACTCTAATTTTTTGGGTGGTGGCAGCAGGTACCAGGTCCAAGCTGGTAACTAAGCTTGGAGGTTTTCATGCTAACCCCCATATTTTGGACGCTAAGGTCCAAATCTGGGACTAAGGTTATTACAGCCCCACAGGGCAAAATCCATCCAAGGCAGGCCCACCATCAGAGCAAACTTCCCTGTCCCCCACCGACATGCTTCCTCCCTGACCTACGGTGCAGAGGGAAGTTCAGTCTGTGCTTCGCGTCTCTGTCAAGGCTGCGAGTGGAAGCTAGTCTCTATTGTGGGGATGTGGACGCCGGTCCCCCAGAAATTGAACTGCGATCCACCAGCTCATTTCACATAGGCTGCCGAACAGCCACCCCTGGGGGCTGCTGTAGGTCACTACTGATCCAGGGAAGATTTGAGCAAAATTGAAAGACTCTTGCTGACAACTTCCACCATTTCCATCCTGCTCCCAGGGGCTTGTCATCTTTGGGCAAGAGAGACAGAGCACAGGCAGCCAGTGGGGCTTTGAGAAGCAGGTGGCTTTGTGCAGCTAACACGTCTTTAAGGTCTGGGATGCAGAATTCGCTGAGAGGTCCCAGGTGCACCTGGAGTTGAAGGTTGAGAATCAGGCACCGCAATTGTGCAGCCTCCGACTTGAGGGGTACTTGCTGCTAGACTGGAGAACATGTGAAACCATAGGGCTGGTGGGAAGGATGGGGCAGGTGATGAGGTCACTTGCCACTAGACTGGAGAACATGCAACACCGTGGGGCTAGCAGGAAGGATGGGGCAGGTGATGGGGTAATAGGTTTTCTCTGTCTTTAACTGATCTGATGGAATGATTGTGATTTCCCATAGGGAGGCTGGCAAGTCCCTCAGTACATGGGTGTCGCTCTGCACCAGTGAGAGGAGAGTGATTTGTTAAAGGGACAGAGGACCACATCCTCAGCTGGTGTCAATCGTGTTCACGGATGCTGATAGAGCTCAACCAGTTGGTGCCAGAGCTAGCTGATTCGTTTCTTGTTTCTTTACAGGGAGGATGCCACTGCCCCGGGGATCTCAGACACCTCGTTGCAGAGACAAGACAGCGACCCTGGGAGCCGTTTCCTGGAGCAGCCAGTGTCAAGGCCAGAGTCCGCCAGCACCACCAAGTCCAGACTCAACATGATTGTGTGAGCGGGGGGCAGCGCTGGCTCCTGTTCAGCTCAAAAAGCTCAGCTGGATTTTGATAAGTGACTTGGGTTTTTTTGTTTTTTTTTTTTTTAAATAATGAAGGTTTTTACTGTCTCCTATTTACTGCCTGGGGGGACCTTGCAGGGACCCATCGAACAGCCTAGTAAACACTTTCTCTGTTATACACTTCACCTGGGTTGGGATGTATCAGTTAGTATTTCTACATAACCACTGAGTGTGCAAATCAATGTAGCCTGATTGGCTAACAATCTCTCTAGGTCAGCCAATCAGAGGACAGAGGTTTTGTATGTTTATTTCACAGTAACCCTGTTGTGTCTCCATTGGCCTCTGCTCTGACTGGCGCCAGGGCTTGGTGCTTCTATGGTGTAGCTGGGGTCGAGAAAGGCCAGCAGGACCTGAGTTAGGGGACAATAGTGGCCAGCTGAGCTGCAGGGGGAGAGCAGCATAGACACGTTAGCTCCTAGAGACTGGAAACACCAGCCAAGCAAAGGACTACTCTGCACTCAGGGTTCATAGCAACATTCCTTTATTGACATTCCAACTTCGCTGGAGAAAATCACATGCAAAACCAAAAAGAGCTATAGAAAAACCACTCGGCATCGGCACACGCTCCTTACAGCTGTGTTGAGGAAGGTGAGGCATGCATAGGGGCAGGGACCCGGGGGTGGGAATGAGGCAGGCAGGAGGAGTGCACAGCCACAACATGGCAAATGGGCACAGAGGGCTATTTTCATATGATGCTACTTTGCAATCTCTCTCTTTTGTGGCCCTTTACCAGAAAGCTATTTTGTATGCAGCTTTCAGTGAAGTTTCCAGAGGATTCTGTAGTAAACAAGATCAGATTGGTGGTGCTAAGAGGGCTGATGACTGGGGCGTGGGTGGGAATAGTATGCACAGTCTGGAATAAACAGGCAGTAAGAATTCAAAAAGACTGTTTAAAAAAAAAAAAAAGACACACCAAACCCAAACTCTATGCTAGTAAAGCAGCTGAAACTGTTTAAAGCCAAAGCCCTGACCGGTGGCTGGGTGAAGAGTGGGGCTGGGTGGGTAAGACAAATTCAGGCTCGTTACCTGGCCTAGGAAGGCAGGTGCAAAGAAGGAAGTGTTATGCAGCATGCAAGGGGCTCTGCAGCAGCCAAACTGCAGCTTGACAGGCTGGGTATTCTACCTCTGTGACCAATTGCGGCTGGCAGGAGGAGTCCAAGGGGGGGCTGCCCCTAAGGCTATGTCAACAGGGCAAAGACAAACCCAGGGCAGCTGACTCAGGCTGGTGGGGCTGCAGGGCTCTTTCATTGCTCTGTAGATTTCCAGAACCTGAGCTCTGGGACCCTCCCACCCCCCAGGGTCCTAGAGCCCAGGCTGCAGCCCAAGCCCAGAAGTCCCCACAGCAGTGAACCAGCCCTGCAGCCCGAGCCCCATGAGCCCACGTTGGCTGGCATGGGCTAGTCACAGGTTTTTCTTTGCTGTGTAGACATACTCAGAGAGCTTGGACTCTGGCAGAGTGGCATGGGAGTGAGGGTCGGAGGATGTGGCGCTGTAAGGGAAGGAGGAGTGGGATATGCAGGGGGCACGGGGGTCTATGCTCTGGGAGGAGGCAGGATGTCACATTGCCAGGCTAAGCGGAAGTGAAGGGGACACTGAAATCTAAGGGGTTTCCGAGGGAGGCCAGAGGGTTGCAGGTCTCCAAGCCCAGGCTCCATGGGACAATGTTTCTTCTGAATGGTGATGGGTGTCAGTCGAGGCAAATCAGGAACGGGGCTGGGTGGTGTCTTCTCTGCAGAGGGGATGCTCCATCCATCCCGTCTCAGCCACTGCAAGTAGAAACAGCCCATGAGCCCTGGACACTGTGCTGCAGCCTCCCCCGTGAGGGAAGAAAACCCCAACCAGCCTCCACTCCTCGCCAAGGCAGGAAGGTGGCCGCTTGCAATGAAAGGAGTTTAGGGCTAGAGTGTAGTCAGCCCAAGTAGCCAGCTGTCCATGAGGCCCAGCCAGGCTGTGCTGGAAAGCCAGGAGTCAGAGGAGGGCGGAGCTGGCCTGGCCTGGGGGCTTCCACTGCAGCGGGTGCTGTCCTGTGATTCCCTCTAAGCTGCATGGCCATGCAGCAGCCTATTAAGTGCCACGCAGGTGCTCAGGGCTGCGGGGGCGGGAGATGCCTCTCCCCAGGCCTGGACCTGCTGTGGTGGGGGAGGGGCCCTCCCCAGTGGTCCCAGCCCTGGCCCGAGACCTGCCATGGTCAGGGGAGAGACACACCTGTCCCCCAGCCCCAGAGCTTCCACAGCAGGGACAGTACAAGACTCAGGTGCTGGTGCGGGGAGAGAAAGAGACAGCTGGGGGGAGTCCTCTCTTCCTGCCATACCCCTGGGGCAGCCTGCACCCCAAACCCCTCATCCCTGTCCCCACCCCAGAGCCTGCACCCCCAGCTGGAGCCCTCACACACCCCCCATACACCCCAGCCCTCTGCCCCACCCTAGAGCCTTCACCCCGAGCCAGAACCCTCACCCACACTCCACCCTTCTGCCCCAGCCTTGAATCTCCCCCATATGCCAAACACCTCAGCCCCACAAATTTTGTTACGTGCACCAATATGAAGATGATGTATCACACATCACCTCCATTTTCATGCACATAACACAATAAATTGCGCACATGGGTGGGAAAAATAAGAAGAAACACTGCCTGTGAACCTCAAGGGCAAGCTGATCAGTGTCAGCCTGTTTACCCCCCCATCAGCCTCTCTCGAGGTGGCTTCCCTGCTGCTAGCCCAGCCATGGGAGAAGCTGGCTTCCCACGGGATTTCCAGCGCTCCACATGGATCCAACGGCTCCCAGTGCTAACGCTCCCTTGCCTGCCAGGCACAGGGGAAGGGAGGCTGTTCTAGCCCTTTTCTCGCAGACCTGTCTGTGTCGCTTCCGTTCCCCAAAGGACTCTGGGAATTTGCCCCCTCCCCTGTTCCATTGCTGAGCTGTCACTCCTGCTCAACTATACGCTGCACTTGGGGCTACACCTCCTGGTGGGTTCTAGAGGCAGGAAAAGCTGTATCCATTAGCAATAATCGCCAGGCCCCCATCCATCACAGTACCAAAGTGGCTATTACAGCAGCCACCTGGGGGGTGAAATCAATGGCAGCCCTGAGCATAATCTCCCCAAATCCTCCATTGGTTGGGGTGGGGGGTGGGGCAGCAGCAGGGCCCTGGCACTAGTTTACTTAATGCCACTCCTAAGTGAAACGCCCACAGCTGGAGCGAAACTCCCCTTATTAAAGAAGCCATAGCATGGGGGAGGGGTGGGTGGAAAGAGAAACTGCATCGTGTTAGGACAGAGTGTAGGTGACATTTACACACACACAAAACACACACACACCCCCTGTCCCTGGAGCCGTTGCTACTGGCAATCACTGCACGTCCATCCTGTTTGCGTTCTCCTCACCAATGCCAATGAATCTGTTCTGAAATTAATAAGCTGACATTCAGCAGAGAATAATTAAGTCCCCTGGGACCCACCACACTAGTAACAGGTTTTGAACAGGCTTTGAGGGGAGGGGGGGGCCGTTTATCCTAGAGCTGGTTTGTTTTTGCATAAAGTCACTGCGTGGGCTGATGTCTCCTGGAACTCATCCTGGTTTTGCACCTCAGAACTCCCCCGTCCCCTTCCATTGCCCCCCCCCACACACACACACACACCCCAGCTAAAATGGACAGAACCCCAAACCAAAACCCCACCTGGCTGTGGATTCCTTGCCCATAGGAAAAGGCTGCAATTCTGCTCCAGCAGGTGTTACAGAGGATGGAGTGGCCGAGAAGCAACCGATGTAGGAATGTCACTCAAGGAAAATGCAGGATCAGCGTGTGACCTGCAGCCAGCCAGGAAGCAAGGGACCCGGCATGAACATAAATCCTAGGGACCAGGGTCCTGAGTGGGGGCATATGCCAGGTCAGGCACCAGCCAGAGGAGCTGCAGTAGCAGTGGCTAGACAGCCCACCAGCCAGGGACAGTGGCCAGGTACACCCACCCAAACATGACCCGCTGTTAGCGCTGGGTCTTAGAAGAGGTCCTAGCCTCCTTGAGGTTCTGGGTGGAACTCCTGCACGTGAGCACCATCCCTGCTGAGCAGAGACTGGAGCTGCACCAGTGGTGTGTTGGGGCCCGCTGGGATCTTTGCATGCCATAGGCTGAGCCCCGGGAGCATGGCCATGCCCTCAGCACAGAGCTGAGGTTGGGGTGGGGGCGGGTCCTGTGTTCTTCAGAGCTGGGAGGAGAGACTAGGTTGGGATGCAAGTGCAAAGAGACTGAGGTAGCGGAACCAGGCATGCTCTAGGGGCTGGGTGAATCTGTTTTTCCATCCGGAGCTGGAGTCAGAGGGTGGAATGGGTTTCATTCCCACTGAAGCTGTGTGGGCACAGAGGGACTCTGGCTCCAGCTGGCTGCTGGCAGCTGCTCAGTTGCATGATGCTGTTAGCTTTCATACAGCCACCTACTGGCAGTGCTGCAGGGATGGACATGGGATGCTTTCCAGGAACAGGGCCAGATCCTCAGCTGCTGTAAACCAGCTCCATCAATGTCAGTGGAGCTGTGCTGATATACACCAGCTGAGGTGCTGAATGGAGCACCAGCCTATGGACTCAGCCTCAGGCCTCTGATCTACAGTGTGCGGATGCTGCTGTTGCTCCATCCATTTCAGTACGGTTCCTCTGGCTTTGCACCAGCGAACTTGACAAGCCGAGCAAAGTGCAAGTCAGCATGGTGCTCTGCAGTGACTACAGCAGAGGAAAAAGAAGCTGACCCACAGCTGCTGCTCCCTGCCAGGGAGAGAGACCTGTACCACCGTGATGCTGAGGGCCCCACAGCAATTAGCCTGTGATACGGCGGCACAAGGAACACTGCAGTTTTGGGCTCTGTGCATGGAGGCATCGCATCACAGAGCAAGGTGACGAGAATCCCCACCTGTACAGGTCTGAGGTGGCCAGCTTACTACCCTGCATTCAGTTCTGGGCACCTCACTGCTGTGACAAGCTGGAGAAACGAGCACCAAGCTGTCAGGCACTTAGATTAGTTAGGGAGCCCAATTGCCAAAAGATTTTTTTTTTGGGGGGGGGGGTTGCAAAACGCTGGTTCCTCAACATCAAACCTTCCCAGAAACATAGTGGTTTTGACAAAACTTTCACTGGGGAGGCTGCTCAAGGCAAGGATGGAATTTCTGGCCAGGACAAGAGTGGCCCACCCCACAATAGCTAAGAGCCAGCGATGCATAGGCAGTGCAAGGACTAGAACCTCCTACATCCCAGGTGAGCCACCCTGCGCTCGAGTCAGAGTCTCCTGTCGGCGCTGGTCCACTTTGTATAAATAATTGACTATTCATCGAACCCCGGAGAGATGCTGGAGCCTGGTCAGGTTCCATCTCTGGTGCAATGACTATGAATGATTTATACAACGTGGACCAGCTCCAATAGGAAAGGGAGGTTGTCAATAACTTCTTTTTTAGGGCACAAGGATGACTTGAACTTAAGTCTGCCACAGCCCACATGAGGCCCATAATCAGCCAGCATTTGGGGTGGGGGAGTCCTCACCTGCTTGCACTCACTCTCTATTTCATTCCACAGAGAAACAAAAACAGATCACAGAACCGTGATGCTTTGCATGACCTGGAAACCTTGTTTCCTGGCTCTTGGAGAGATGCTCTAGGGACAAGACACCCTGTCATGTTCCTTTCAGACTCCCCATCGCTTCCTCCCCCAGGAGTGATGGGATCAAAACTGTTCTTAATAAGCAATTACCAGCACTCCACACATGCAACCCCAGCACTGTACTAATGATCCTGATGCACCAACCGGCTTATGAGCATAGCAATTCCACTTCCTTGTCATCCTACAAACTTCCCATAGTCCAGGCCCACCAGGGCAGGCCTTCCACAATGCTCCTGTCTGCAGCAGGTGAAGGGCATTGACTGAGCCACTCAACCCCAGCGTCAAAACAACCTGCCTCATTCAGCATGATAACCAGTTACGGCTTCGCCTTTTATTGTTCAGCTTTTATTCATTATCACACAATTCAAAGCCCTGCATTTGCATCACCTGTGCATGCTGCCTGGTACTCTCAGTATGTACACACACACGCACACACACTAAACCCCACCCTCTTTCCCCAGTTCAGCCATTACCATGGCAAAGTCACCAGCTAGTGTTGCTTAATTCAATTGTGAAGCAAAAAAAAACACACCCGAGAAGAGGCAAATTCTACAGTATCAGCCAGAGTGCACTTGCCTAAAATTAGCCCTTGCTTCCCCTAAGCAGCATGATAACAAAGTGAAGCAGAGTGTAGCAATCCAGGGGCGCCAGTTACTACCCCTGCATATGGAGGTGATACGCCCTACAGTCAGCACAAGAGTCTTGTTGCCACTGTCTGGGTGTGCCATGAACTCCCTCCTTCCTACCCCCACCACCTGTATAGGGGCAGCCAGAGTCCAGGGGAGGCTCAACGGCCGGGGGGATTGTGCCTCCAAACACTATAGGCAGTCTATGCTACCACCTCCCCACCCAGTCCCAGTGCAGTGGGAGTGCCAGCTATCAGGGGTGGGGGTATAATGCCTCCCACCATCCCATCCCGACCTGTGGTGCAGGCCACGGACTGCTGCCATGACGCAACTGGGGCAGACTCAGTTATTCTGGGGGCCTTTTCGGCCTATAGTCCCGCAATGAACTCTAGGCCTGGCAGCAATCAGTGCTCACTTTCCTACTGTGGGATCCCATGGCACACGGCTCCACCACCAAGGGCCAGAGTCCGATCTCAGGGGCAGCGGTGTAGATCCAGGACAAGGCCATGGACGGCCGGGGAGTTACAGCAGTGAAACAGCTCAGAGTTTGGCCTGCCTCATTTACAAACTAAATCTAACCATGCAACCAAGGTGACACCGTGACTGAGTCAGCTCCCCTCACGTGACCTCTCTGAAGGCAGCAGGCTGCACCCAGGGAAATCAGGGCAAGATTGGGCCCACTACAGCCAGCTCTAATTGCCTCCATTATATTTACTTTTCCTGCCAGGAGACTGTAACCCAGCTTTTAAAAATAGCATGTGCTGATGTGAGGCATTTAGGACGGCGTTGCTAAGGGAGAAATTAAATTCCAATCTGGGGCCTTTGCCGCCTCTCGGGAGTTACTGTTGGTTTCCATGCTAACTGCTACTCTGCTGCAATGCAAAACTAGGGCATGCAGCTGTGCCTCCTCCTTGGTTTGACTTCAGGCACTGCAGGCGAAAGCCTGCAGGACAAAAACCCTCCAGCACCCACTAGCAGCAGGCAGCTGCCCCCCGCCGCCTTCCCACCCCCCCCAACTCAGCCAGGGAAGAGCAGGGAATGTGGCTCTGGCCTTTCTCGCATTAGGACAAGACACGCTGGGCCTAGTTCTGCTCTGATCACTGGCGTACGGCAGGCATTAAGGTGTTGACAACAGGATTCAGGCTCTAGTGTACAAGCACCAGGTTGTATGGGGGCCTCCCCGGGCATACAAGGCTTGCTGCCGGCTGTACTGGCATTTCTGATGATTTACACTGGCGTGAGAGGAGAATCCAACCAGGGAGCCTCTTCCAGCACCAGAGCATGAAGGGGTTGCAGGAGCACAGCAGACCATGAGCCTGTCTCCAACAAGCAAGGGACAGATCAGACACACAGGGGAGGGTGAGACTGCTGGGCTTGGATGTGGCAGCATCCTGCTCAGGAAGCAAAGGGGCCTCTTCCCCCAGCTCTGCAACACTGGCCTTTTACAGTGACATTACTCTAACTCAGGGGTAGGCAACCGATGGCACGTGTGCCAAAGGCGGCACGCGAGCTGATTTTCAGTGGCACTCACACTGCCCGGGTCCTGGCCACGGGTCCGGGGGGCTCTGCGTTTTAAATTTAAATTTTAAACTAAGCTTCTTAAACATTTTAAAAACATTACTTACTTTACATACAACAATAGTTCAGTTATAAGTTATAGACTTACAGAAAGAGACTTCTAAAAAACATTAAAATGTATTACTGGCACACGAAACTTTAACTTAGAGTGAATAAATGAAGACTCAGCACAGCACTTCTGAAGGGTTGCCAACCCCTGCTCTAACTGCACTGAAATCTTGCCAGCACCAACCTCAGAGATTGGGCCGGGGGAGGGAGGGGCTTCCTGCTCCAGCCTCTCCCAGGTGCTCTGGGTGTGGTAGCAGGTCTGGACTGTGGGCTGCCATCCAGCCTGGGTGGCCCCGGCCAGTCACTCAGTGTCTCAGTTTCCCACCTGTACAATGGGGTAACTGCCCTGCCCTGCTGCACAGTGCGCTGAAGATTGTGAAGTGCTCAGATGCGAGGATATTAGAGGCCAGGTAAGTACCATGGCTAGAGTCTATAGCCAGCTGCCAGGAATCTGGCTGTGACCTGGGGTGCGGCCGCAAAGGGGCTAACAGCTTTGATAACTTAGCTGCACTGCGGCCCCAGAGGGAAGCGTAGGAGAAAACCCTCTCTAGCCAAAACCCTTTGGCTTTGTGACTGAGCAGCCTGCCCCACACAGCCAGGTGAGGGAGCCCCACTTTTATTCTTCCCAAGAGAAACCTGCAGTCCAACCTGCTAGCAGGGCATGGAAATCTGCCTGTGCTATGTGTCACATGGAGGGGCTCCCATGCTGTCAGAGCCAGGTCTGTGCAGAAGCTGCTCTGGCAGTGCTTTGACCAGTCTAACTCACTGTGCCCAGGCCCCATGGGCTGATCCCCACATGGTGCCCCACGCCCCTTACAAGGAGTGAAATCAGGCATGGAGTGCAGAGGGTTTCTTACTGCCTCCGAGGGTGTGGCTTCCCTCAGACAAAGGGATTTTAAGCCCTTGCTGATCTCTAGCTTCTCCTTTGGGGAAACAACCTTAGCTGGCATCCTCCAACTTCCCTGTCCATTGAGCCTCGTGGGCTGAGTCTTGCAGGACCTGAGGCAGTGAGGGCAGGCATATCTTAATGTTTGGGCCCAGGTATTAACGGCTGACTATCCTGCCAGGTGCTTCCCGCTCTGGGGCACCCAAGCACATCCCAGTTATTTATAGATTTATCCTCACAGCCCCCTTGTGACATAGGGAAAGATCATTATTCCCCTTTTACAGAGGGATAAAATAGGGCCTAGTGATTAAAAACCAGCTATTGATCACCGATGAGCTTTCTTGCAGATCTGGCCCATATTTTGGTACTTCTCTGGGACCTGAGGCCCAAGGGACCCAGGCACCAAAACACTTTTTGGAATCTGGGTCTCAGCTCTCTTGGGAAATCAGACCGGACATGCCCAGAACCTGGACCCAGATCTCCAGAGTCCTTCTCCAGTATATTACCTTAGGGGCTTGGCTACACTTGCTAGTTACAGCGCAATAAAGGAGCCCTAGCTCACTCCCCGTCCACACTGGCAAGAGCGCTCTGACTCCGCGGCTACAGAGCTGCTAGTACTCCACCTTGGCAAGGGGAATAATGTTTGCTATGCCCTGCTGGAGCACCACAGTGCCAGTGTGAACAAGATGTTGCATTAGTGCTGTGTGATCCGCCTCCGGAAACATCCCATAATCCCCTTAAGTCAAGTGGCCCCTCTTTTCATTGTTTTGAGTCACTGTAGGGATGCGGATATGCCCTTTGAAAGCTCCGTTTCTGACAGCCGGGAATGCTGTGTGTGAGAGAGCGAGGCAAGGGGGACGAGGAGGTCTGCTGCTGTCTGAACTTACAAGACAGCATGCTGATATGCTCTCAGTCCCCCAAAAACTCACTCTCCCCTCCCCACACACAACACAACACACTTCCTGTCACACTCCACCCACCCCCCCCCCCCGTTTGAAAAGCACATTGCAGTCTCTTGCACTCTGGGATAGCTGCCCATAATGCACCACTCCCAATGCCTCTCCAAGTGCTGCTAATGTGGCCACACCAGTATGGTGTCAGCTGTCAGCGTGGACAGACTGCAGCGCTTTCCCTATTGCGCTGTTCGAAGGCAAGTAACTCACAGCACTCTACATCTGCAAGTGTAGCCATGACCTAGGACATTGGGACTGCTGAACGGGACCACAGGCATGTCACTCTGTGCCTTTACCACAGACTTTGCCTCTGTTGACGATGCACAACGTAGTGGGGCATTACTGCAGCAATTATTACGAGCCTCTTAGGTTGTCATGACAGACATTTTACAGATCTAAAAATAAAGAGCGCCGGGTGCTGGTGGGATTGCTGGGTACGGAACCAGAAAAAGCCACTCCTTCAGATCTGGTCACTCTCCGCAAAGACTCAAGGGATGTAAGGGATGGGACGCCACCCACTGAGCCAGCATAGGTGAGATATCAACAGGTGTGGCTGAGTGAAGGAGAACAGCCTATTGTCTAGTAATGCAGCAAGGGAAGGCAAAGCCGCCCAGGGGTATGGAGGAAGGAAAGAATGCTAAATTAGGCTGGGACACCAACAGCGATCTGCATTTTAATACAGATCAGCAGCAAAGATGAAAGCCGTGGCAGGCCTGGTTCTCCTGTCACTTATGCCAGTGTCAGTTAGGACTAAGTGCTGCTCATACAGCTGTCAATTCACTGATTCCTGCAGAGCTGTTCCCAATTGACACTGGTGTAAGTGACAGGAGAACTGAGCCCTGGGAGTGTGCAGGCAGGGCAGGAGGTTGCAAGGGGTAGGCCAACGGAACAGAGCGGAAAACCAAAGCTACTTGCCCAGGAAAGCGAACACCTTACTGAATACAGGTGGGACAGAGAGCAAGCAGATACTGTGCTGAAGAACCAAGCCCATGACTCAGGGCAATGTATGAAGGACCCAGTTGTCAAGATGACTCCAGAGACCCTTGGGGAAGACACTAAAGGGCTGATAACCACAGAGAACTACCGCCAGCACAGAATCAGAGCTAGTCCTAGGTGAAATGCTGCCTAGCACCATGGAAGAGAAGCCTGCATTAGGATTTCGGGAGCTGGGTCCAGAAGACTGACTCACATCTGAGCTAGGCAGAGCACCTTGGAGAGCAGGGGCCTCATGTCTTGCCTTCAGAAGCTGCCCTCACTATGCTTACATTGGCCCAGCTGCTCTGCCCACTCGTGCCTGAGGTGCTGGTACTAGAAGACAGGCCCCGATAAAAGCAGGTTCACATGGGCCCTTCTCCTTTCACACTCCTGGAAATTGGGAGCCTCTCCTCTAACAGCAGTGGAATTACACTAGCGTAAATCAGATGGAACCCAGGCCCTGTCAGCGTGGGGAGGTGATTCTGATTGTGAGCACAGCGAGGAAAGCTGGAGGACCATGGGCTAAAGCTTCAGTCGGCCCTGATTTCTTTGTTGGATTATCCCAGGGAGGAGAGAGAGAGAGGGGCAGCTTCTCGGGGCAATGGATGCCTAGGTGGGGCTGGCTATCTCACCATTGTGTGGTTAGCTCTGGCTCCCGGGAAGCCGGGTGAGTGCCATTACTACAAATAGGACGGTCAGTTGGCATACAAGGCTTTTCATAGCAACCAAAATGCCTGCTCAGCACTGCCTCTAGGTAATCTTCTCTGTCTAGGAAGTGCTGAGCTGGGACTTGTGACCACAAGGCTGGGAGCTGGAAAGTGTACAAACATGAAGCAAAACGCTAGCCAGCCTGGGGCAAACCCAGTGCACCTTCCTGGGTATGTGTGCCCTGAACGCAACAGTGCTATAGGGAGCCTGGTGCCAGTAGCTTTGCTCTGATGGAGCTCCCAGGGCACAGGATCTTGGGGAGATATGGCTGGGGGGACAACAGCTCTGATATAATGTAGTCCTCTAGCACTCCCCGCTCTGATGCTCGCTGCAGTTACTGACACTCCTCTCTTTATGCTATAAAGAGATCAGCTAGGGTGAAATTCTGATTCCCTCATGCAGACCTACTTAAAGGGCTCAGTGCAGGGAAACTATTAGGCGGTAGGCGACAGAATCTGCCCAACCTCCTAGGAAGAGCATGGAGTACCCATACAGCCCGTGCCTTGGAGTAGTGGCCACATCCCAGCGCATCCTCTCCCCCAAGGGAGGGTGGCCTAGTGCATCTAAGCCGTTCACAAACCCCACAGCTCTGCTGCCCGGGAGATTGCTTGAAAGTGTGTTGGGAACAGGATGAGTTTAACATCTCTAGTGTCCAAGCCAAGGCCTCAGTCCTGAAGCCTGCTGTGTCCCCTCCCCGCTTTGCAAGCTCACATGGAAACTTTTAGGCCAAACAATTAAAGCTAATAAGCAACTGTACAATGTCAAGTGATTTTAAGCATAAGTGGTGCTACCAGGCTCCATTTTTTCCCCTTATGTGCAGTGTGCTATGGGCATTGGCTGGCCAAGTGTGATCTGGTTGCATCAGTCACTGGCCACTGCTTCTGCCCCGTGACTGGACTGTTTCTCTTAGGGCGGGAGCTGCGGAAGCCACTAAGGGTTAAGTTAGTTTTAGAAACTTTGAAACTTTCTTTGTGGGGGGCCACCTAGGCCGTGCCCAAGGCAGCAGTCCCAGAAAATTAAGCGGCTGTAAAATATATTGGCAGGTGCAGAGTTAAGTTAATTTGTCTCAACACATTCGCACGCTTGAGCGATCCTGGCTCACAAAGGGCTCTGCTAATTGTCTCTGTGCTGATGGGGAGGGCAGGAATGCTGCCTCCTGCTGCGTCAGTAACTGTACACGCTGCACCATTGCAGTGAGTCACCTGAAAAGCTGCTTTCCTTGGTCACTTGTGCAAGCCAGACTCAGCTGCTCAGCCATCCCACTACTAACAGGCCAGCTTGTGTTTCTTGCTCTTTACACAAGTGTAACATGCAGGAATCATATGGCCACCGTGGGCTCCAAATACCCTAATGACATACAACTGGCCTGGTCTAGTTACATACACAATGCTGTTGGGGTTGGCTTCCTTCTAAACAAACTCAGAGAGCACCACCAGTGGGCTCACAAACTATTTAAAGCTATACTGCTCTATTCTATAAACAATAGGATTAAGACCCAGGTCCTCAAAGACATTTCAGTGTCTAACTCCCTTGGAAATCATGGGGAGTTAGGTTCCCAAATACCTTTGAAGATATGTCCCTAAATCCATAAGAGCAAGGCCCACGCAACTGCTTTTTTTCAGTGGCACAACAGTCTTTGGGAGTCTGCCTGCAGAGTTCACCCCACACTCGGGCAATAGTGAAATCACAAGAGATCCCAGGGTCTCCAGGGCTCTGATCGTGCTGTCCCCATTTGGGCAAGCTCTACCCCTCCATTGTTGAAGGCATTATGCCCAGCTTGATCCTGCCTACCCATTGGCTGCTTTGAAGTCAGTCACATGGCCTCAGGATAACTGTGCCCCAAATCCTTGGTGAACGGTGACTAGCGTGGGTGAATCAAATACATGGGCTGAACCAGGAGCAAGCCACATTGCTCTGTGCTGCGGTTTGCATCTCTTTGGCTCGGAGGGATTTGATTTTCCCCAAATCTTCCTTAAAGCGCCACTAGGCTGCCCAGGCATTGTACAGAATCATGGGCTTGCAGAAGCAGCTAAACATCCTCCGCTGGCATTCCAACCTGTTCTTGACCTCACTTACGCTCCCACAATGGTCCCGTGTTCTGACTGGGCCCAGTCATGATGCTCCGGGAAGACTCCAAGCCCCTAATCAGAACATGAATAGAGTTGGACCCATTTTATCGGTCCCTCTCTGCTGGCCATCGAACTCTGGTGGCTGGGGAACATGACAGAGGGAAATTGGCATCAGCAATCATGTCCCTAGCCCCATCAGGGCAGGACAGGAGAGCACGGGGGCTAGAATCTGTGGCCTGTCCCATGTTGGAAGGACGTTTTATGTTCCTAAGTGCTCCATCTTCAAAGTTTCAGATGGACACCAGCAGGAGGCGAAGAAGGAATTCCCGTCTGCAAGGTTTTTCATAAATCTTCCTCTGAAGCACCAGGCCATGGCTGGAGACGAGACGTTGGGTAGGGTGGGACTGAGCATTCTCTCTTTGGTGCTTTGCTGGCTGGTTTTCACTCACATGCTCAGGGTCTAAGTGATCACCACATGTGGGGTCGGGAAGGAATCTTCCCCCAGGTCAGATTGGCAGTGACCTTGTGGGGGTTTCACCTTCCTCTGCAGTGTCTGGGCACAGGACACTTGCCAGGGTTGTCTGGGTGTATCTCACTTCATCATTTCCCTGCCATTGCAGGGTCCTCGGGCACTAGTGCCCCTCGGTCCCTCCTATTCTCTGCCTGTGGCACAGAACAGTCTAGTCTCCTATGCGCTGTGATACTTCAGTTGTTGGGTTTAGTGGGCAGTGGCTGTGGGGAGCTGGGGGCCTGTGATGGACAGGAGTCAGCCCAGATGGTCTGGTGGCCCGTTCTGGCCGTCAGCTCTGTGGGCAAACAGCCGCAGCTCAGGGATGGATGTGTTCCCTTATTCTCACGAACACCATGTTCTCTCAGCATCGATCTCAGGGCATTTCATGGCAGCCTGAGCTGCTTTTCCTGGGCCTTGGGATCTGTGCTGTAGTTGTGCCTCTGCCTGTGTTCCCAGTCCAGTGAACACACCTCGGGCGACCATTGGGTGGGGCAGAGGGGGGCAGAATCTCACTCCACCCCCCCAAGTTTCTTACAGGAGGTGTGCAACATCCTAGGTGGAACTCTTAACTACAGCACAGCATTAGTGTGAAATGTAAGCTCTGCAGAGGAGAGGTGCCCCTGGGGCAGGGAGGCAGTAGTTTGTTTACAAACAGAGGTAGGGTGATTAAGATAAGAAAGGGCTGATGATTAAATTAAGGATCTGGAAGTTTAGCCTGTAAAAGAGTAGGAAGATATATATATAGAGGCACAGAGAACATGAAACAATGGGTGTTACCATACACACTCTAATGACAGTGATCAGTTAAGGTGAGCTATTACCAGCTCCTACCATGTTTTCCACTGCATGCATCCAATGAAGTGGGCTGTAGCCCACAAAAGCTTATGCTCAAATAAATTTGTTAGTCTCTAAGGTGCCACAAGTACTCCTGTTCTTTTTGCGGATACAGACTAACACAGCTGCTACTCTGAAACCTGTAAAAGAGGAATCCCTCTGTGGAGGGGGGAGAGAGAGAGAGAGGAGGGGTTGTTTTAGAGAGAACAGCTGGGCAGGACTCAGGAAAAATACAGCAGAGCACTGAGCCTAGGTTACATTCAGAAAAGGGGGAGATTTGGGGGGGCATAGGTGAAAAGAAGGGGTCAAACCCAGGGAAGGGCTAGCTGTGGATAGAGAAGTTCCCACTCTACCTGTGGTACTTATGTGGCCCCATCACCATGGTATCTGAGGCTGTGCCTCACCATGTCTAACCTATTTCTCCTCCCAGCCCCTCAGTGAGGTAGAGCAATGCTGTATTCCCATTGTACAGGTGGGGCACTGAGGCACACACAGACTAAGGGCCAGATTTTCAAAGGTATTTAGGCACCTTGTCATAAATATAAAGAGAAGGGTGACAACCTTCCTGTATACAGCACTATAAAATCCCTCCTGGCCAGAGGCACAAAATCCTTTCACCTGTAAAGGGTTAAGAAGTTCAGGTAACCTAGCTGGTACCTGACCAAAAGGACCAATAAGGGGACAAGATATTTTCAGATTGTGTGCGTGTGGGGGCTTTGTTTTGTCTGTCTGTTGTGTGTGCTTGCCAGAGACAGATCAAGAAAGCAAGCAATCCAACTCCATTAGGATTAGTAAGTACTAACAAGGGAATGTGTTAGCTTACTTTTATTTTGGCTGGTGATTTTCTCTGGGCTAAGAGAGAGATGTATTCCTGGTTTTCTTTTTGTAACATTAAAGTTTTGCCCAGAGGGAAATCCTCTGTGTTTTGAATCTGACTGCTCTGCGAGATAATCTTAAATTCTAATTTTACAGAGGTGCTTCTTTTACCTTTTTTCTTTCTAATAAAGTTCTGTTTTTTTAAGAATCTGATTGTTTGTTTGTTTTTTTAAATGTCCTAAAAAAAAACGAAGGTTGGTCTGTGCTCATCTTGTTTATTCTCAAGCCTCTCCAGGAAAGGGGGTGTAGGGCTTGGACGGATATTGGGGTGGGGAGGAAGTAGAAACTCCAAGTGGTCCTTTGCCTGAGTTTTGTCTAATCCAGGGGTCAGCAACCTTTCAGAAGTGCTGTACCGAGTCTTCATTTATTCACTGTAATTTAAGGTTTCACGTGCCAGTAACACATTTTAACGTTTTTAGACTGTTTCTTTCGATACGTATATAATATATAACTAAACTTTCTTGTATGTAAAGTAAACAAGGTTTTTAAAATGTTTAAGAAGCTTCATTAAATTAAAATGCAGAGCGCCCCCCAGACCGGTGGCCAGGACCCGGGCACTCTGAATGCCACTAAAAATCAGTTTGCGTGCCGCCTTCAGCATGTGCGCCATAGGTTGCCAACCCCTGGTCTAGTCACTTGGCGGTGGCAGTGTTACCTAATCCAAGATACAAGGGAGAATTTGTGCCTTGGGGAGTTTTTAACCTAAGCTGGTAGAAATAAACTTAGGGGGTCTTTCATGCAAGTCCCCGTGTCTGTACCCTAGAGTTCAGAAAGGGGAGGGAACCCTGACACACTTAGTGAGATTTTCAAATGCACTTAGGTTTGGTGCTTTGTAAACCCACTAGATATCTAGCTGCATCTTTGGGTGCCTGAAAACTTTTGAAATTCTGTCCTTAAAGCACTGGCCAGGGTCAGACAGGAAGTCCATGAGTGGGGGCGGGGGTGTAGAACCCAGGTTTTTCAAGGCTAGCCCCCTGTCCCGCAGACCAGCTATTCTCCCTCTGCTGGCAGGCTGCAAAAAAAAAAAAAAGGAGGACTGATAGATGAGAGCAAAACCAAGGCATCCAGTTCTGAGACTCCAGCAAATGGTCCCAGGATGAATGTCATGGTTGACAGCATGAAAAGCAGCACAGGGGTTAGGAAGGATGGAGAATGAGAGTCAGATGAAAGGAGAGCACTTAACTCCCAAGGGGTGGCAGATTCTGCCCCAGGCTGGGCTGTACAGCCATGGCTGCTGTGCAATTTTACATTTTAACTGAAAACCATCTTGTTCAGTCATTTTTTTTTTGTTCTGAGTTTGAGAAAAGGAAGGAATGAGAAAGTGTCATATGAGCGTCAGAGGTGTTTATGCCTCAAATTCTTAGGGAATCAGCTGTATTCAGGCCAGTTCCAGAACAAACATCATAAACTGCATCCACAGGAGTCCATAAAGTTGACAGTTATTGTCATGATTTGCATTATTCACTGGGCACCATATGTGCTGAGTACTGTTCAGAATACACCAGAAAATCCAGGCCCTGAGCCAATGCATACAAGATGGCTCAGATATTTAAGTATGACATATAATTATTGACCACACACATTATTACATATAAACATCACAGTGAGTATCTCTGAGTAGGGGCACTGATGACAATAGAAGTTTTAGTTGATTAAGGACTAGAAGATTTGACCTTCCAACTTTCTTTCTAAAGGAAGAGGTGTCCAGAGCTCCTGTGCCTGTTTATTTTCTTTTCCTGGCTGCAGTGACCCTAATATACCTCAGAAGTCTGTTTTTCTCTCAACTTTAAAACCACATACCAAGAAAATTCTATATTTTAAATATTCTCCTGTGAGAACTGCAACTCAATCACTGCAGTGTTGTGTTTAAGAACCTTCTGGAAAGTAACTACCTTTTAAACAGAAATAAAAAGCAGTGTTGCCAACTCTCATGATTTTGTCATGAGTCTCATGATAATTCTTTTCCTTAAAGCCCCAGCTCCTGGAGTCAAGTGGAGCTCTGCTGATTTCAGCCTTAAAGAAAAATGAAGTTTCTAGTCCTCGTGGCTGTGGACAAAGCTTCAAAACGTGACACCAGTGCATCCTAAAAAGCTCAAAAAGCAGAAAGCAACTAAAAATAACCCCAAATCTGTTATTTTTACATAATCTCATGATTTTAAAGCCAATCTCATGATTTTTGAACACTTGGAGTTAGCAATACTGTGAAAGTGCCTTGAAAGTGTCAGTTTCACTCCTGTTTAAGGTTAGTTTCTAGTGTGACAAAGTTCCTCCTCTACCTTGGTGGGTCCTGCGCTTATTGGCAGATTTGCTCACCTCACAGATTCACTCTGTGGGTCAGGAAACAGCCCAGAGACCTTCCCCTCTGGTAGAAGCCACAGTCCAGGTCAATTCCTCCTGTGTTTGATCAGGAGTTGGGAGGTTTGGGGGGAACCCAGGCCAGCCCTCTACTCCAGGTTCCAGCCCAGGGCCCTGTGGACTGCAGCTGTCTAGAGTGCCACCTGGTACAGCTGCATGACAGCTACAACTCCCTGGGCTACTTCCCCATGGTCTCCTCCCAACACCTACTTTGTCCTCACCACTGGACCTTCCTCCTGGTGTCTGATAACACTTGTACTTCTCAGTCCTCCATCAGTTTGCCTACTCACTCTCAGCTTCTTGCACACCCCTTGCTCCCAATTCCTTGAACATGCTGCTTCTCCTCTAGCTCCCTTTGGCCTGACTGGAGTGAGCCCTTTTACAGCATCCGGGGGGCCTTAATTAGAGTCAAGTGCTTAACAGCCTCACCTGACTCTTAGCAGGTTAATTGGAGTCAGGTGTTCTCATTAGCCTGGAGCAGCCCCTGCTCTGGTCACTCAGGGAACAGACACCTGGTTCTCCAGTGGCCAGTATATCTCCCTTCTACTACTCTGCTGTTCCCAAATGACCTGGCTCTATCACACTAGTCTAGTATCTGTAGTGAGGGTAACACCCCTACAGCCCCAGACAGGTGCAGTATAAACTCGTGGGGGCCTTACCCTAGTTAAATGATCTATTCCAAGCTTGGTGAACTGCAAAAAGAGTGACAAAGTAATCCAGGTTTTTCTACAGTTGTTGTATTCAAGAGTTAGTAACAAAGAATATACATTACAATTTTAAACCTACCCAGTGTTACTTAAGTGACTTGACACAAGATGTGAGGACATGTTAGTATTAGAGCTGAGTGGGTCTAATATTTATTAATATACAGGGCTCCTATGAGCTAACTTTCTAAGTTATTATCTGCAAAAAACCCTAGAGTTTTAGAGTGCCTAAGTAGCCCTTGGAATCACAGGTAAAGTTGCCCTCACCCCTAATCTGAAATGGTGCCCCCGGAACCACAGCCGGCTCCAGCTTTTTTGCCGCCCCAAGTGGCCAAGCGACAAAAAAGGACTCTGTTCTGTGGCCTTTTGGCGGCAGCTCAGCCACGCCGCTTCACTCTTCGGCAGCAATTCTTTGGAAGCAATTCAACGGCAGGTCCTTTGCTCCGAGAGAGACGGAGGGACTTGCTGCTGAATTGCCGAAGACCCGGACGTGCTGCGCCTTTTCATTGGCCGCCCCAAGAACCTGCTTCCTTTGCTGGTGCCTGGAGCTGGCCCTGCCAGAGAGGAAGAAGCGCTCACCCCCCAAAACAGCCCCAATCGCTGGAGACACAGGGAATCAGAATGGCCTTTCTGGGAGCTGAAGTGCTCAGGTCAGGGGGCGAGACTGGGAATTGAGGCAGCAGCAGCTGGCCCCTGAGATGTTGTGTAGGCGGGAAGAACTGGCAGGAGGCAGGTAGGCCGAGCTGCGGGAAGGCTCCATATGAGGAGATGGAGGGGGTGGCAGGCGCTCTGCAGAGGAAGGAGGTGGGCAGAGGGAGCCAGCTGCCAAACAGGTGGATGGCTCATTGCCCTAATTCTGATACCCATCAAGGTTGGTCCCATGAGCAGATGCATGGTCTGCCTGCAGGGCTGGGCATGAAGTGAATAACTTGCCTAGTCTGTTTGCATAATCAACAACAATCCCAGCTTGCATTTAGATAGCACTTCAGACCCCATATGCCTAAAAACCACATACTACCATACAGGGATCCCTCCACCCCTCTGAAATGCAGCCTCCCATTGGCACCCACTGCAGGCAAGTGTTTTACATTAGAAACAGCAAAAATGCTGCGGTTCCCACAGCCGAGTCTGAGAGATTTAACACAACTGGGGCAAGAGCCCAGGCGCTCAGGACAAACCAGGCCGGAGGGGGGCAGCGAGGGGGAGGTCTGGGGCCGGAGACAGAAGCACACCTAGAGGAGACATACAGTGAGCCACAGACTTCCCTGCTGTAAGTCTGCTGGGGTCGGCGAGCTCCAGGGTCACCTCGGGCCAAGTGCATTGGTGGCAGGGATGATGGCGTAAGATACAGACTGCCTAGGGAACAGGGAGCTCAGTAGTCTGGTTTTCCATGACATTGGCATTTGATAGGCGTGTGACATGCACAGGCCTTGCATGCCGAGAGTGCCAGAGGAGGGGTAGTGTGAAAGGCAGCTCACGGGAGGTGACGGTCAATCAGATCACATCGCTTCCCTCCCTCTTGGAAGCCTTTCTCCAAGCCTCCCCCCACCACATCCCCCTCCAACACAGTCCATAGTTGGGATCTCATTTCTCATTCTGCCCACCCTCTCCCCAGCGACAGCAGCCTCAGCACCTCACTCATGTCCATCTTCCACTCTCTCCTCTGGGCCCCCGCATGCAGGGCATGGTCACCCTCTGCCTGGGAACTCCCCCCTCATGCAAACCCTACTGGCCCTGGAAGCCTGCAAAGTCCAGCACGCCTCACTCAAGTCCATTTGCCACCTAGCACAGAATAGCAACTGTTCTTTTCTTCCTATTGGTGAGGAGGGGGCCATGCCCGCCCAGGTCTGGCAGGGCGACGGTGCCAGCAGACAGCACGTGCTCCTGCAGAGGGGAGACAGGTGGCTACTGCAGCCTGAGGATTGGGGAGCCCACAGCAACACCTGGCAGCCTGCAGAGAAGCACCTCAGGCCCCTCCCAGAGACACGAGAAACACCCACAGCTCTTTCAATGAGGGGAGGGATACGCGAGCGTGGGGGGACAAAGTGACATCCCAGTGGGCAGGAGGCCCTGGAGAACATGTCCTGAACATTGGCCTTGGCCCATGATCACCTCCCTGCTCCTCAGCCGCCCAGTCACAGGGTCCATTTTGCAGCTGGTGAGGAGGAAGCCAGAGCCTGGCCTGTGTGAATCCCGCTTGGAGAGAGGGACACCTGGGGAGGTGAGAAAGCTTCTATTCAAGCTGCCTGACGGGTTCTCACTTCACCAGCCAGTGCTGCCTCTCGATCCTCCACTGCTCCCAGAAACCCCTCTGCATGGAAGGCTGCTGTGGAGAAGAGGAGCCCTGGCAAAGGGAGATAATGGGGGTGGGGGAGCAGTGGGGGGCCCGGGGAAATAGGAAATCTTTCTTTTGATGTGATCTCTAGCACAACAGAAAAGAGAGAGGGTCAATTTTTTACACTCCTAGCAGGGCAGGAATCTGTGTCTGCATGGGTCAGGGATGGGGATTATCAGCCTCAACCCCATACTGCCTAGGCTCCCCCTACACCCCCAGGTTCCCCACTTCCTGTCCCGCGTTCACGTTCCACCTGGCCAGCCTGGATTTGACCAAGGCCCCTGCTCTGCTGATCTGACTGGAGCAGGAGGTGCTCTAATCTATCCAAGAAAGAGAGAGAACCAGGCTCCTTAGCCTCTGCTAGAGACCCCTTATACCTTCCCTTTGGGGTCCACAACAGGTGTCTCTCCCAGCCTGAGTAAACAGACACGCGCTAGCTCTGCTCAGCCTAGTGTGCTAAAAACAACACTGTCGACATGGCGACACGGTCTAGCCTCTCCACTTGGACCCAGAAGATGGGGCAGGCACGTACGCGGGTGGCTAGCCCAAGCCTCCATGTCCACATTGCTAATTCTAATGCCCTAGCTCAAGCTGAGCAAATGGGCATCTGTCTATCCAGGCTGCAAGGCAGGCTCCCAGCTGCAGTGCAGACATCCCCAGCGAGCCCGACTATCAAAGTCCCCATTGACTAGACACTAGCGTCCGTTCTATCAAGATCAGCATGGGACAATCTCAGAGCTGGAGGTACCTTTCAGATCAGCCTCCCCGACATATCCCAAACCAGAGGATTCTCTGCTCTACAAGTCTGAACTAGAAGTTTCCCAGAACCCACGATTTTCTGGTACTTGCTGTTTTCAATCAGGTCAGAAATTCCATGGAAACTGTCTCTCTCTGGTCCCTTCTGTGCCCAGGGCAGGACCAGTCACTGCTGTGGCAGCAGTGCAAAGCCAGAACCTCGTACAGAGAAAGTTTGCTGAACTTTCTCAAACTTTGGAAGGTTTGATACATGTTCAGGGTGGAGTGAAGGCTCTAGCCAGCTGACCTTACCCAAACAGACTTCTCCATCCCTAGTCTGGAGAGAATCTAGGCTCTGTTCCCAGCTCTGCCACAGCCCCAGTGGGTGACCTTTGGCAAGTCACTGCCCCATGTGTGCCTCAGTTTCCCCTTCTGTAAAACAGGGATAATGATCCTGGCTCTCCTTTGGGGCCCTGGAGGGAAAGCACTGTATGAGGGCTAAGGAACCCCCACTCTGTGCCATACTTTTTCATTTTGCCCTGGAGATCACCCCCATGCCTCTGCTCCCAAAGACAACAGGCTCACAGTGGACAGGGAGGCTGTATACATTTTCTGCTCGGTTACAACAGCTTGCCTGGGGTTCAGTGCTGGGCACCCTTAACTCCCAGTCAAGTCCAGGAATCAGCTCAAAATGAGAACGTCAAGATTTGGTCCACTGGGAGCCAAGGGGGCTCTGTGCCCCTCAGCCCATATGTGCAGGTCAGCATTCCTGATGTACCCATTTCTGGGAGGACGGCAGGCCAAGCCGCTCCAGCCCCTGGGACAGCAGGCCAGCGTGGTTGGGAGCTCACCTGGCTGTCTAGTCTCCGTTGCGTAGGTCCCCTACACGGGTGCTGCTCGCACACTCGGGGTCCTTGCTTTTGCGGTCTATTTCTCCCCCTTTTATCTTCTTCCTAGTCATGTGACCACGGAAACTAGCCTGGATTTTGGCTGCTGCTGCGTTGGCGTCAGGATCGTCTAGTGGGATATCCAGGATGTCTTCGTCCAGCTTGGTGCAGGCCCCTTCCTGGAACAGAGGCAGAGCAAGAGTCAACGCCACACACACGGGAGACTGTACACCGCCAGGCTGTGCTACCACAGGGGAGGGGCTAGGAAGGTCCTGACAGCGCGGGAAGGGGGCTAGATCACAGAGAAGAGACAGAAGGAGTCGCAGTATGGGGAGGCTTGGGTTAGGATTCTCATGCCTATGAGCAAAACAGGAGACCCTTGCCCTGTAGTATACCTCCCGGTCACACGCCTGCACAGAGGCCTGAGGACTCCCTCTGTCCAGCCAGAGGAGCTCTCTGGAGTACCTGGGCTGGATTCCGTACAGGCGCCTGGCTTGCCATGGCTTGCGACATGGGCTCCAGCCAATGCTAGACAAGTCAGCAATGCAATCCCTTGAAAGGCAGCTCTGCGACGAACAGGGACTCGGGAAGCATGGCGTCACGGGCTTCCACCTGTCTCATCTCTCAGTTTACGCAGAGCAGCTTGTAACCTTGTAAGTGCCTGCCCTGCAAATTTCCCTGGGATCTGAGCAGCCCTCCTCCTCACACATCACTAGCACTGCAGGTTCTGCGGGTGAGGTTCTTCCCTTCCAGACACCTGTGCAACTCCTCTTGCCTTCCCATGCCTGCAGGCCCTAAGGGACCTGTACAGCCCCGTTGCCCTCAGCAGGCCGGCACACCTGTGCAGAACTGGAATGGAGTAGACCAGTGATTCTCAAACTGTGGGATCTCCACCCTGTTTTAATGGGATTGCCCAGGCTGGCATTAGACTTGCTGGGGCCCAGGGCTGAAGCCGATGCCTGAGCCCCACCGCCCAGGGCAGCGAGGCTCAGGCAAGGGCTTCAGCTTTCCCCTCCCCGACCCCCGCCCAGGGTGGCAGGACTGGTGTGGGCTCAGCCTTTGGTCCCCCCTTCTGGAGTTGTGTACATAGCACCCATGGAGAAAAGTCAGTGAGTGCTCTGCACCCACCAGCAGCCAAGCTCCCCTCCTCCCCCGTCCCACGACCTCCTCCTCCCCCTCCCCTGAATATACCGCATCCCCATTCCTCCACCTACATCCCAAGTGTTTCCCACCCAGGTGCCACCAAACTGCTGTTTGGCGGCGTAGTAAGATCCAGGAGGGAGGGGGAGGAGCAGGAAGGTGGCGCACTCAGGAGAGGAAGCGGGGAAGAGACAGGGCCAGGGCAGTGTTATGGGGAAGAAGTCGGAATGGGGGCAGGGCAGGGGTGATGCCTGTTTGAAGGAGTGCAGTGGGGGCGGGGGGAGGGGGTCGAGTATCCAGGGGAAAGGAGGGGAAGTCAGTGCCTATTGTGTAATTTTTGATGTCAGGAGGCGGTTCCAGTGCAATGAAGTTTGAAAACCACTGGAGTAGGCAACCAGCTGATGCTTCAGAAGTGCCCCAGTCCTAGACCTGCCCCAGCTCACTCTCTCATCACTAGGCTGACCCTGCAGTCTGACTCCAGCTATTCGCCTGATTCTGATCCCAGTTATACTAACAAACACCTGGCATGACTGTACTGAAATCGGCGGAGTTACTTGAGCTTTACGCTGGCACTGAGATTAGAACTGGGGCCAAGATTACCACATTGCAACTGAAAAACAGGAAAAGAAACAGAAATGAACAATTGTTTTTTTGAATCTTCCATAAGGTGTTGAGTTGTGCTAAGTTAATTACAGTTTGACTAATTTCAGCCCACCGTCTCTTCAAACTGCAATTAGCAAAAGGTTCATTACACTTGGTTGCTTTGTTTTGCCAGAGAAGTGGTGAAAATTTTTTTGGTTTGGAGGAGGAAGAAAGAACAGCCTGAATATTTTAAAAGGTAGCGACTGGGAGGAGGGGGAAAGGGTAACAACTGCATTGCAATGCTGCCACTGTCCTGATTACATTGAATCAGACCCAAATGCCAATGGTGAGAGTCTCACCTTCTATTATTTAACGTTTCTATTGTGCTTTAAACCAGGTCAGGCCGCATTGCACTGGTGTTGCACAAACACATAGTAAAGGACAGCCCCCCCACCCCAGAAGTTCTAAATACAAAGTGAAAAGATGCTAAAAAAGTGGCATTATAAAAATCAACTGAGTTAAACAAGTCTCACTACAGTACCCATCAGAATCCTGTTGGCAACAATAAACAGGGTTCAGGTGGCTACATGAGATAGGGGACAAAAGCTGTACTGGGTAAACGCCCCATGTTCCAGGGCATATGCCAAACACTAACTGCCTGAGTTAGGAAGAAACTTCTTGTATAGGAAGGTTAAACTATCAGTGCCCATTAGGGGGTTTCTTGCACTTTCACCTGAACCATCTGGCTGGCCACCATCAGAGACAAGATTATAGATTCATAGACTCTAGGACTGGAAGGGACCTCGAGAGGTCATCGAGTCCAGTCCCCTGCCCTCATGGCAGGACCAAATACTGTCTAGACCATCCCTGATAGACATTTATCTAACCTACTCTTAAATATCTCCAGAGATGGAGATTCCACAACCTCCCTAGGCAATTTATTCCAGTGTTTAACCACCCTGACAGTTAGGAACTTTTTCTTAATGTCCAACCTAAACCTCCCTTGCTGCAGTTTAAGCCCATTGCTTCTTGTTCTATCCTTAAAGGCTAAGATAAACAAGTTTTCTCCCTCCTCCTGATAACACCCTTTTAGATACCTGAAAACTGCTATCATGTCCCCTCTCAGTCTTCTCTTTTCCAAACTAAACAAACCCAATTCTTTCAGCGTTCCTTCATAGGTCATGTTCTCAAGACCTTTAATCATTCTTGTTGCTCTTCTCTGGACCCACTCCAATTTCTCCACATTTTTCTTGAAATGCGGTGCCCAGAACTAGACACAATACTCCAGTTGAGGCCTAACCAGCGCAGAGTAGAGAGGAAGAATGACTTCTCGTGTCTTGCTCACAACACACCTGTTAATGCACCCCAGAACCACGTTTGCTTTTTTTGCAACAGCATCACACTGTTGACTCATATTAAGCTTGTAGTCCACTATAACCCCTAGATCCCTTTCTGCTTTCAGGATACTGGACGAGGAACACAGGAATTGCCAGACTGGATCAGACCCATGTCAGCTCCCAGACTGCTGCACTGGGCAGCACAGCATGGGGAGGAGGTGACCAGCCCTCTGTGGAGAAAGAAGTGGTCCAGGACTATTTAGAAAAGCTGGTTGAGCACAAGTCCATGGGGCCAGATGCGCTGCATCCGAGGGTGCTAAAGTAGTTGGCGGATGTGATTGCGGAGCCATTGGCCATTATCTTTGAAAACTTATGGCGAACGGGGGAGGTCCCAGATGACTGGAAAAAGGCTAATGCAGTGCCCATCTTTAAAAAATTGAAGGAGGAGGATCCGGGGAACTACAGGCCAGTTAGCCTCACCTCAGTCCCTGGAAAAATCATGGAGAAGGTCCTCAAGGAATCAATTCTGAAGCACACAGAGGAGAGGAAAGTGATCAGGAACAGTCAGCATGGATTCATCAAGGGCAAGTCATGCCTAACTAACCTAATTGCCTTCTATGAGGAGATAACTGGGTCTGTGGATGAGAGGAAAGCAGTGGATGTGTTATTCCTTGACTTTAGCAAAGCTTTTGATAACGGTCTCCCACAGTATTCTTGCCAGCAAGTTAAAGAAGTATGGGCTGGATGAATGGACAATAAGGTGGATAGAAAGCTGGCTAGATCGTTGGGTTCAACGGGTAGTGATCAAAGGTTCCATGTCTAGTTGGCAGCCGGTTTCAAGCGGAGTGCCCCAATGGTTGGTTCTGGGGCTAGTTTTGTTCAATATCTTCATTAATGATCTGGAGGATGGCGTGGACTGTACTCTCAGCAAGTTTGAAGATGACATTAAACTTGGAGGAGTGGTAGATACGCTGGAGGGTAGGGATAGGATACCGAGGGACCTAGAGAAATTAGAGGATTGGGCCAAAAGAAATCTGATGAGGTTCAACAAGGCCAAGTGCAGAGTCCTGCACTTAGGATGGAAGAATCCCATTCACTGTTACAGACTAGGGACCGAATGGCTAGGCAGCAGTTCTGCAGAAAAGGACCTGGGGTTCAGTGGATGAGAAGCTGGATATGAGTCAACGGTGTGCCCTTGTTGCCAAAAAGGCTAACGGCATTTTGGGCTGTATAAGTAGGGGCATTGCCAGCAGATCGAGGGATGTGATCATTCCCTTCTATTCAACATTGGTGAGGCCTCATCTGGAGTATTGTGTCCAGTTTTGGGCCCCACACTACAAGAAGGATGTGGAAAAATTGGAAAGAGTCCAGAGGAGGGTAACAAAAATGATTAGGGGGCTGGAGCACATGACTTATGAGGAGAGGCTGAGGGAACTGGGATTGTTTAGTCTGCAGAAGAGAAGAATGAGGGGGGATTTGATAGCTGCTTTCAACTATCTGAAAGGGGGTTCCAAAGAGGATGGATCTAGACTGTTTTCAGTGGTACCCGATGACTGAACAAGGAGTAATGGTCTCAAGTTGCAGTGTGGGAGGTTTAGGTGGGATATTAGGAAAAACTTTTTCACTCAGAGAGTGGTGAAGCACTGGAATGGGCTACCTAGGGAGGTGGTGGACGTTTTTAAGGTCAGGCTTGACAAAGCCCTGGCTGGGATGATTTAGTTGGGGATTGGTCCTGCTTTGAGCAGGGGGTTGGACTAGATGACCTCCTGAGGTCCCTTCCAACCCTGATAGTCTATGATTCTATGGCCCATCTAGCTCTGTCTCCTAAATACCAGCTGCTCCAAAGGAAGCAGTAAGCAGACATAAGAACGGCCAGACTGGGTCAGATCAAAGCTCCATCTAGGTCAGTACCCTGTCTTCCGACAGTGGCCAATGCCAGGTGCCCCAGAGAGAACGAACAGAACAGGGAATCATCAAGTGATCCATCTCCTGTCGCCCATTCCCAGCTTCTGGCAAAGAGAGGCTAAGGACACCATCCCTGCCCAGGGCCAGTGCAAGAAAGTTTCGCACCCTAGGAGAAACTTCCACCTTGCGCCTCCCCCCGCTAACCCCGCCCCCTGCAGCAGCTACCCGAGCCCCCCGCCCATCCCCCCCGCAGCAGCTACACACCCCCGCAGCAGCTAACCCCGCCCAGGGAGCCCACCCCCACCCTCTGCCGTGGCAGCTAACCCCACCTGGGGAGCCCGCCCCAGCTCACCTCGGCTCCGACGTCGCGCTAATTCTCCTCCCCTCCCAGGCTTGCGGCGCCGATTGGAGGAGACATAGAGTGGGGGCTGTGTGCTCAGTGAAAGAGGCAGAGTAGAGGTGATCTGGGGCAGGGAGAGATTAACCTGTATGCCCCTCCCCAATTACTGTAGGCGGCGCCCATCCGCCCCCCCCCCAGCTCACTTCCACTCCACCTCCTCGCCTGAGCAGGCTTTTAAGCGCCCTCAACCACTAGGTGCCCTAGGCGGCTGCCTAGTTTGCCTAAATGGCTGCACTGGCCCAGTCCCTGCCCATCCTGGCTAATAGCCATTGCTGGATCTGTGCTCCGTGAACTTATCTAGTTCTTTTTTGAACCCTGTTATAGTCTTGGCCTTCACAACATCCTCTGGCAAGGAGTTCCACAGGTTGACTGTGCATTGTGTGAAGAAATACTTCCTTTTGATTGTTTTAAACCTGCCACCTATTAATTTCATTGGGTGACCCCTAGTTCTTGTGTTAGAAGGAGTAAATAACACTTCCTTATTTACTTTCTCCACACCAGTCATGATTTTATAGACCTCTCTCATATCCCCCCTTAGTCGTCTCTTTTCCAAGCAGAAAAGTCCCAGTCTTATTAACCTCTTCTCATCTGGAAGCTGTTCCATACCCCTAATCATTTTTGTTGCCCTTTTCTGAAGCTTTTCCAATTCCAATATATCTTTTTTTTTGAGATGGGGTGACCATATCTGCACACAGTATTCAAGATGTGGGCATATCATGGATTTATATAGAGGCAATATGATATTTTCTGTCTTATTATCTATCCCTTTCTTAATGATTCCTAACATTCTGTTCGCTTCTTTGACTGCTGCTGCACATTGAGTGGATGTTTTCAGAGAACTATCCACAGTGACTCCAAGATCTCTTTCTTGAGTGGTAACAGCTAATTTGGACCCCACCACTTTGTATGTAGAATTGGGATTGTTTTCCAGTGTGCATTACTTTGCATTTATCAATACCGAATTTCATCTGTCATTTTGTTTCCCACTCACCCAGTTTTGTGAAATCCTTTTGTAGCTCTTCATACTCAGCTTTGGACTTTACTATTTCGAGTAGTTTTGTATCATCTGCAAATTTTGCCACCTCACTATTTACCCCCTTTCCCAGATGCAGGGTGTGACGAACTGGGAAAGTTCTTAATGTTTTCTCTGAGTACTGTGTTGGTGCCTCAGTGTCCCCATGGCAGTTCTTAAGTATCTGGCAGAGCAAAGGGCTAGTGCACCTAAATGCCTGGCACTCTGTCTCCTAGCAACTGATGGCCTGGGCCCCTCCTCTGCAAAGGTGCCAGCTGAAGGTGTTGGAGACAAAGGGATCAGGTGACCTCCTGGCCCGGGAAAGGAGCTGAGCAGAGAGGAGGGGCTGGGAGGGGTTGTGAGTCTGGAGCTGGCTGGGGTCAAGGTTGGAGGGCAGACCTGGGGGTCTGGCTCACTGCCCCCCAGAATGGACCCGGCCGAGGGGTCCGGTTCGCTGTATCTACAAGCTCTGTTTTAGACCCTATTCCTGTCATCTAATAAACCTCTGTGTTACTGGCTGGCTGAGAGTCACGTCTGACTGCAAAGTGGGGGTGCAGGACCCGGTGGCTTCCCCAGGACCCCGCTGGGGTGGACTCGCTGTGGGAAGCGCACGGAGGGGCAGAGGATGCTGAATGCTCCAAGGAGAGACCCAGGAGGTGAAGACGTGTGAGCTTCTTGCCCTGAACAAGTCTGCTCCAAGGGAGAGGAGGCTCCCCAAAGTCCTGACTGGCTTGGTGGGGAGCAGTTCCAGAGCATCACCCGGTGACTCCGTGACAACTGGTGGCAGCGGCGGGACGTACTGCACCCCGTGAATGGCGCTGCTTGCAGTAAGTGACTGGGGAGCAGTAAAACAAAGGAGGGATAATGAGGACCAGGCATGCTGAAGGCTCAGAGTAGGACGGTTTCAGGGGGCAGTTAACCTCTGGGAGTGTGTGACCAGCGAGAAGGACTGTTGGAGTAACGGGGTCCCCCTGAGGATTGCAGCGAGCAGTCTCAGGGGCGGAGGAGCTTGCCGCTCGACCCTGGGAGAGAGAAGGATTTTTGCAGTAGCAGGGTTCCCCGGGGGATTGCAGGAGCAGTCCCAGGGGCGGAGGAGTCTGCAGCTCGACCCTGGCAAAGAGGTGGTGATCACGAGAAGGGCTGGCACACCCGGGGTTCTTCCTGGAAACCATGGGGGAGCCAAGAGCACACAGGCCTGTGAGTCCAGAGCCACTTGGGAACGGTGAAGTGATGGCCTATCACCATCTCCTTAAGAAGGACATTGTGATCCTGTGCACAAAGAGAGGGTTACACATGGGGAAATTCACCAAGGCACAGTTAATCGTGCAGTTGGAGGAGAAGCACCGCTCTGAGGAGCAGATTCCTGGCCCAGATGGGGCTACAAGAGGATCTGAGAGCGGCTGGAGCATCAGCCAGGCATCCCCGGGAGTCTGGTCCCCAATCAGGCGAGGGTCTTCACGATTGGGTTCCCCATCAGGAGATTGGAGACGGATGGGATGGGAGCAGAGCCCGAGAGAGCGAGAGGACCATGAGAGAAAGGAAGAGCCCGAGGAAAAGCTGCATGAGAAGCAGCAGCAGCGTGGACTGGTGATGGTGGAGCAGAGAGACATAGGGGGCTGCCCAGGGGTCAGTGGGGAAACACGTCTGCAGGGACGAGACCCTAGGACAGAGAGAACTGTCGTGGTGCAGCCCCAGATGCTGAAGGGCTGTGGGACCTGGGTGAAGTTCCCTGGGGTGAAGCCCCTCACCCTGCCTATGCCCCAGATCCCTGTGCAGACCCAGGAGGGGTCGGGCTGGCTGATAGTTGGGGTTCTCCAGGATATCGGCTCGGAAGCCCTGTTGGGGGGTGACTGTCTCCCCATGGGACAGGATCCAGGCCCCGCTCCTGTAACGGCCGAGGGTTTGAATTCAAATCCAGGGAACCAATTGGCTAGGATTGAAATGGTCAGTGAAAATGCAAATAACCTGGCTGGCAGGGGGGAGGGGCTGCTGGGCTCAGGATACCTGCCTACCTATAACCAGCCCCCTGGGGCTGAGTGGGAGGGAGAGATGCTCCCTGCCCCCCTGCACACCGGAGAGGGGGCTCACGCTGGCTCTGATGCTGTGACCAGAGCAGAGAGCTCGCTGCCTGCCCCCACTGGGACTGCAAGTGCAGTGCTGAGCACGGGGGGAGCTGAGACCCCAGCTGATTGGGGGGACACCCGGGCAGGGCAGGTCAGCTACCAAACAGGTTTGCCTGGTCCAGATGTGCTGCTGGGAAGTGATTACACAGCAGGGAGGGAGCTACCAGGGACAGGGCTCAGGGGGGCTGTGACCCCAGGCCCAGCCAGCGAGAGGGAGCAGGTCCCACTCCCTGCCCCAGCTGCTGAATCCCAGACCGAGCTGCAAAAGGATCCCTCCTTGGAGAAGCTGAGGGAACTTGCTGGCCACAGTGCTACAAACCTCCTTGGGGAGGGCTGCAGGGACAAAGTCCTGCAGGAGGAGGGATTCCTGTACCGGGAATGGGCTCCCCAAGGGGAAGTAGAACTGGGGGGAATTGGGAGGCAGCTGGTGGTGCTCCAGGAATCCACAGGGCTCTTCCCATTTGAGCTGCTGGATGGGAGGAGAGTGAGGGGACCCCTGGACCTAAAGAGGGAGGATTGGATGGAGAAGGGGGAAGACCCCAGGGGGGATCTCTTCCCTGAGGTGGGAGCCAATCTCCCCATCAAGTGTTCCCCATTCAGAGTCATTGGGAAAGCAACCCAGATCCTGGAGAGAGACGTCAGGAACATCCTGGCTTTAAATGGGATCCAGCCGTTTTACAGCCCATGGGCCTCACCCATGGGGCTGATCCCCAAGGGAGACAGGAAGATCTGGTTTTATGGGGGCTATCAGAAGCTTAAAGCCATCACAGTGTCAGATGCCCACCCCATGCCTAGGCCTGGGGAGATTCTAAACAAGCAGAGGGAGATGGGGAACTTGGCCCTGGCAGACACTGATAACGTGCATCTTTAGCCAGACCTGGGAGGAACAGGTGTCCCAGGTGAAGAGGGGGCTGGGTTGCCTCAAGGAGGTGGGACTGACATTAAAAGCTGGTAAGTGCAAGGGGGGACGGCAGAGGTGTTGTGTCTGGGCCACAAAGTGGGAAGCAGCTGCCCAAGCCCAGAGCTGGCAAAGGCCAAGATGGGGGCTCTTAACCAAGGGAGCCCGAATTGCAGCCCAGAGTGCTGGGAGAAGACCCAGTCCCAGTTTGAACCTCAGGGGTGTTGGGGATAGCAAAAAGGCTCAAGCCGCATAAACCTTCTCACATGCGGCCAGCAAGGGCCATCAAGCACACCCAACCTAAGGGAGGGCGTGAGACTGGACTGTCCTGGTGTAACTCACACCAAGGAATGAGAGAGATGCTGGGGCATCCATGGGAACATTGGTGGGTTCAAACTTCCCCAGGTCACTGGCTGGAGTGACCTCGCTCAGTTCGGTCTCGAAGGGGGGAGAGATGTGACGAACTGGGAAAGTTCTTAATGTTTTCTCTGAGTACTGTGTTGGTGCCTCAGTGTCCCCATGGCAGTTCTTAAGTATCTGGCAGAGCAAAGGGCCAGTGCACCTAAATGCCTGACACTCTGTCTCCTAGCAACTGATGGCCTGGGTCCCTCCTCTGCAAAGGTGCCAGCTGAAGGTGTTGGAGACAAAGGGATCAGGTGACCTCCTGGCCCGGGAAAGGAGCTGAGCAGAGAGGAGGGGCTGGGAGGGGTTGTGAGTCTGGAGCTGGCTGGGGTCAAGGGTGGAGGGCAGACCTGGGGGTCTGGCTCACTGCCCCCCAGAATGGACCCGGCCGAGGGGTCCGGTTCGCTGTATCTACAAGCTCTGTTTTAGACCCTGTTCCTGTCATCTAATAAACCTCTGTGTTACTGGCTGGCTGAGAGTCACGTCTGACTGCAAAGTGGGGGTGCAGGACCCGGTGGCTTCCCCAGGACCCCGCGGGGGTGGACTCGCTGTGGGAAGCGCACGGAGGGGCAGAGGATGCTGAATGCTCCAAGGAGAGACCCAGGAGGTGAAGATGTGTGAGCTTCTTGCCCTGAACAAGTCTGCTCCAAGGGAGAGGAGGCTCCCCAAAGTCCTGACTGGCTTGGTGGGGAGCAGTTCCAGAGCATCGCCCGGTGACTCCGTGACACAGGGCAATCTTCCCCTACATTAGGGATCATGCTGGTCTAGGGAGTCCACCATCTGGTTTCATATCAGGAGGTCCTATTTTTGCTGGTTTGTCCCCTGTCTAGTACTGGGACAAAACCTGACATGGCATTGTCCTGTATTGGACGGGGGACACCATTTTGAAGAGCGTGACCTCACACACACCAGGGACAGGGTGGTGCACTCCTGAAAACGGCATCCCTCATGTGGCATGACATCGCCTATGCCGTGCATGCAAGGTCAAGCTGGCAGGGCAGAGTGGAGCACTCCTGAAAATGGGTGTCCCCCGTACCGTACATGCAGGGTCACACCAGCAAGGGCAGCAGGGTCATGCCATTCCCAGATATCAAGCTAGAGGAACAAGACTAGGAAATACCAGTGACCTTTTCAGTGGCATCAGTAAGCTGAGTCAAGCTGTTCAGTTGTTCTGTTCCAAACTAATACAGTCCTGGCTATCTGCATGGCATAATGGAGGATGCTCCCCTTCTCGGCAAGCTGAGAATCTGTGAAAACAGAGCTAGCCAGAACCTAGAGCATCAGCTGCCAGGATTATCTGGGTCTCTCTCATGTAACCATTTCACTGCCATGGCAGGACCTCAGGCCTGGCGCATCTCAGTCCCTCCAATTCTCAGCCTGCGGCACAGAACAGTCCAGTCTCCTGGGGGTCTCATTTCAGTTGCTAGGGTTAGTGCGCAGGTGTCAGGTGATGCTGGTGGCCTGCTATATACAGAAGGTCAGACTAGATGGTCTGATGATCCCTTCTGGCCTTAAACTCTGTGACCTGCGAAACCAACGGCATCAAGTGGGTGTAAGCAAAGACAACAGAAAAGAGAAGACAGATGAAAGAAGCATCAGTAACTTGAAAGCACCAGCATCACTACAGTGTCTGGTTACAGAGACAAGGGAACTAAATTATATATATCAGGATCTCATAATAAATGCTCAGGGAGCTTGACTGGCTATAACTTAACCGCATTAACTTAGCTGTGGGCTTTCTAAGCATTAAAGAAACTACTAGGTTGACAGCCTCTGATAAAACGGCTGCTAAAGCAGGAGAATTCAATCCTTTCTACTACCTGGGAGGGAAATCTCGGGGCCAACTTTAACAACCATCTTCACTAGTTGGGATGACACCCCACATCCCTAGGCCTTCAGCAGCTATTCCATGGTCACAGGAACTCCTGCATCAGTGGCTGGGAGAGCAGAATGGAAGATACATGTCACTTCTAGCACACCATCAGCCAATACAGCAAACCCTCACTCTCCTGCACAGCAGTAAAGGATCCAGGATGCCATCCAAATGAAAGTCCCAGATAACATCACTCCCAGGCTGCAGTAGTACCAGCCTGACTAGTGGAGCAAGCAAGCAATCTCTCCCCAAATGAGAGCCGGCTGAAACACAGGAACATCCTTATCAAAAGACATTTGTTTGAAGTTGGGATTTTTTTCCAGTGAAAAATCAAACAATGCCTGAGACACCCCTAGGCAAGTCATCCAGAAGAACAAACTGGACTTCTCCGGATCCCCACACAGGACTATTGCACTAATGAGGGCCAGATTTAGGGGCAGGCAACCACCGGGGGTGCCAGGCTTGGGGCCACTGGCTCGGGGGGCTGTTTTTCTTGTTTGCGACAAAAGAGAAGATAGAATGTTTGTAGTAAAATCTTTCAGGTATTCTGTATGTGGGTTCGTTTTTCATTAGCCTCCTAGAATGTTCTGGCCCTTTGTAGAATCACGTGGAACCTTCCAGACTTTCTGAGAACAAGTCTCCTCAAACCTCCTAGAATGTTGTCAGCCATGCCCTCGCAGATATATGGCATGAATAAATATAGATTTACAAATCCTAGTGTGCAAATTTATTGTTTTAAATGACAGGGATAAATGAGGCATGCAAATTATGCATCCAAGTTGTGAAATGAGCTACAAATGCAATACAAAATGAGGTATTCAGAAGTTTAACAAATGGAGGGGGTGCGCTGAAGATGCTTCTCGCCTGGGGAGCCACTGGGTCTAGGGCCAGCCCTGACACTAAACAGAGTCCTCAGTAGGATGATATATGTAAAGCTAAGGCAGGCTTATCATATACAGACTCAGTAAACGAGATGTAAATGAGGAGACACAAAACACAGCGCAAACTGGCAGAGGAACTGGAGCAGCAAGGGAGCTATTTAAGAGGCAGATGCTCTTTGCACCAATGGCCAAAATAGCAGTGAGGACAAGAATTTTTTTTCCAATAACCAGAATTTAAAAAGATGTTTAATCAAAAAGCTCTGAGGAAAACTCACACTTGACCCATGCATCATAGTACGGCGCAACTGCTACTGCTATACTATAAAGAATCTAAAACAGCTGCCAAGATTGTACCCATCTCGGACAGAGACCTGAAGGCATCAATCTGTCTCATGGGTGGTGGTGGGGAGGGGAGACGGGTTATAAACAGTTCAAAAACTGAAATTGTAACAACAAGCAACAGTAACTCTGGTGTGTTGAGGAAGTTCTATCCAAGGCACCAGTTCAGTTGGGAAAGGCAGAGAAGTATAATCTTTGTGACTTATGGAAAACAGATTTCAGCAACAAGGGAGCCTTAGAAGTCCTTCCTAGTGACCGATAACTAACAGGGTCTGGAAATGGTTATATTATTTGAATAGCTGAGAGAAAGACAGAACTGTTCTCTCCAGAACTGAAGAGGGTTTCTTAATACCCTAGGAGGAGGGGGGGCTCAGATAGCTGATTCCTGAAGAGTCAGAGACCAGCTGTACCCAGCAAGAGGCTCTGAGATGCCACATACTTGAGAAGCCAGCTACATTGGAGAAGCAAGCCCTTGATGTACAGACCATGAGCAGTGCATGCACCTACATTTGGGGAGGCTAGTACCCTGCCCCTCATCTTCAGCCCAAGGCCCAGCCCCACTCCACCCCTTCAGCCCCTCTGTTCTCCCTGGCCAACCCAATGGCACAGCCCTGAACCCCAGTTGGTGCCTGGAGCAGCCCTGAACCTTGGTTGGCCCGCTGGTGCCCGGAGCAACCTTGAGCCCAGGCTAGTTTGCCGGCTAGTAGCCCCGAATGCCAGACAGCCTTCCAGCACCCGGAGCAGTCTGGAGGAGCCCCGAACCACAGCCAGATGGCCAGGGCCAAGCCCTGAGCCTGGACTCCTGGGTTGTGGCAAGGAACTGTAGCCTCCCACAGCCTCCATTTCCCACCACCCATGGTCCAGACTAACAGACAAACAAAGAACTTCTCCACCAAAGCAGGAACATCACTGAAAACAGACCAGATCTGAGGAAGGGTGGAGCTAGTCATGTGTCTATCCATCACCCACCTTAGCCTTCTCACTGGGCATAAGCCATATCCAGAGACTACCAAGCCAAACTGGGGTATACTCAATACACACCTGGCACAACCCAGACCAAAGCCAAACTTTACCTTGGATTCTTATTCACTCTGTGTCTTAGCTGAGCAAGAGTAAAGACAAGACAAAACTGAAGTTTCTTAAACACTCTAATGTGATAATTGGTTATCTGCCAGCCTGACTTGCCGACAGAGCAGTTACCAATACTTACTCATAAGGATGTATGTGACATTCATTCCTGAAATTTTATCTCACACATGCTCTGTTCAAAGTTACGTTTAAAAGGACACATCCTTTCCTGCAGTTCCTAGAGATCTTCATGCTCTGAATGGACTATTTGCTTTAGCACCTTGCTGGTCACATTTAATTGATTTTAAAGACATTTATCATTTTAATCTCTACATTCATGGTTCAGATGTTCATGCCTACCTGCGCATAAAACTTTAACGTGGTTTTGCAATGCTGAAAGACCAATTTACCATCATGCCTTCACACGGCAAGTGCCAGCTATGGGCCTTTTCTGTACAGACCAGCACTGCTGGATGCTGTTTGGGTTATTTACTATTTTAGCTATCTGGTCTAGGATAGCTCATTCAATAGAACCCACAGAGTTCACTAGACTTCACAGCTTTCAGAACTCCACGTTTTCGTAAAGATGTATCTATATTGCTGCCCACCACGACCATAGCTGAGCACCTACACTAGGCATCTGAAGTTCCTCATACACAAACAAACCACCTTTGTGATCTCTTCTTAAATGGATCCTTCCTAAAGTGCTTATTTTGCACTGCCAACACAATGGGCTGGCCTCTGCCCAGAAGGGAGAGGCCCTGCTCTAGCCTGCTCTATATTTGAATGCTTGACTTGTGCTCTGAGCATTCATCTGTGTTTTCTGCTGCTCTTGTGCAGAAGAGGCCAGTTTTACTGATGAAGGTGGTGAGAAAAGGAGATCAGGAAGAGTCTTAGAGGATGGAATTCCAGGACCTGAGGTCCCCTACTGCGAATGTTGTTCGTCTGTCTCCCTCGGGTTAACAGCTGAGCTCTGTTCGTTAGCAAGGCTGGCCAGATGGGTCATGGAAGGAGAGGCTCAGCAGCCCAAATGGCAAGTATTGGCCTGTCAGAAGCAGACCAGGGAGCTTAACCTAGGATAGCTCGGTGATTAAGTTATGCAGCTGGGATTCAGGAAATCAGGGTTCAGTGCTAAGCCAGGGCAGTTGCATGATCTCGGGCAAGTCACTCTGGACCTCAGACCTCTGGGTCTGTAAAATAGAGGGACAAATCTTTCCTTTCTCACATGCCTGTGTAGCTGGTGAGCAGTTTGAGGCATCTCTCTTGCTGTGTATTTGTACAGAGCCCTGATTTCAGCTGGCATAGCTAAGGGCTATTGCAACACACATAACAGCCTGGGTTTACCCCCCCGACAGTTCCCAGCTGAACACATACAGGGAGGACCTCTCTGGATCTGAATGCCTGGGGGTGCCAGGCAGCCACCTTAGGAGAGGACCCTTGTCTCTATTTCACTTGGTGCAAGATACCGTATGTGCAGGGTGCACTGAGGGTTAGATGGGCTGTGGCCCTGAAAGTGAGCACCCGAAGGTGGAAAAGGGTGCAAGAGCCTTTCCCCCTTGTTGAGCCCACACAGAAACTCAAGTCACAGTGTCTGCACTCACTCCAGGGAGTCCTGGGAGAAATAGGGCTATGGGTGGCATGCAGCAGTGGCCGGGTGTGCTGGGCAGAGGCCTCACTGCAGCCCATGATACGGTGCAGCATGAACATTGGGAGCCCAGAGAAGTGGGGAAAAGGATTAAACCTCAGAATTTGGCTCTAACTCTAGCCGCAGCTACCACGTTTAGAGGGGATTCTCCCCTGTGCAGAGCATCCTGTTAATGACCCTGTCCAGTACTTCAGGGGTATTACAGCCGTCTCGCAACACCCCGGTCCATGGGTCCTGAGGTGTCTTCTTCACCACACTCCCACCACTTGGAGCTGCTGCTCTGCATCTCCCCATCTCAGCTCCTCCCATCATTGTCATATCTCATCTTAAACCATCCCTCTCCACCCTTACCTAGGCCTCTTAACATCTCCTTGCCAATGACCTTCTGGCTGCAGCGTACTTTCCTTTTTATGTCACAAGATACTCTTCTACCAGTTACACCACACCAGGCTCTAGAAGCTATTCTGGGGTCTGGTTTGAATGGAGGGTTTTTTACAAATGCACTAACATGAGCTACGCAACGTGTGATGTTACCAGAGTCAGAGATGGCTCAGTGTCCAGAGGACTGGGTGTTATAGACTTGCCTAGTGTTTGATCTCATGTCTCCTATTAGCAGCTGGCCCAAGTCCGTGGGGAAATCTGCTGCTTACACCCAGAGTTCTCCCTGAGCTCAGGGGAGAATAGCTTTTGGGACTGAAGTTTCCAAATCCAACCTTAATGAATAAGTGTGGGGCATCAGAAGGTGTCTGTGGCCACAGTTTATCATAACAGCACAGAACTAGATCTCAGGGATTCCTGCATTCCAATCTGGATCCCACACAACTCCCTCCCTGGTCTTGGGCAAGTCATTTAACCTCCCACCTCAGTTCCAGCATCTATCAACTAGTAATAAGGCTTGGCACAGAAAGGATTGGGAGGAATCAAGGCAACTCTCTTTTATGTTCTGGCCAATTGAGCTCTTCTGAGGACTCACCATTCAAAACTCACAAGCCTGAATCGGTTGTGAACTAGTGTTTTATTCCAGATCCATCCTTCATTCTGCACACCAGACATAGGCTGCTCTCCCACAGGAGCAAGCCAGAATCCCTTTACACATATTCCACTGTAAATCAGGAGTAACTCCACTGGAGTTCTTAGAGTTACTCTTGTGTAAGTGAGAGCAGAACCCAGCCCTTAGTGCCCAAGATCCTAGTGGAGACAAGCAGGCCATATGAGGCAGGGGAAGGGCCAGGACCCTATTCACTTTACATCAGCTCTGTGACCAGCACACATACTATACACTCAATGAGGTGTAGCAGTTACTACTCCTGATCATGCTCCCCAGAGGCATTCCATGCTTTCCATAGGCACAAAGACTCTAGGAAATGTCCCTCTACTCAGCATCCCCATGTCCAAAAGGGGCTGTGGCTTTAGAAGGAACAACGGGGCCCTGGATACACCAGTGTGGTGTGAAGTGCTGCTCTGACACAAGTGCATTGGGTTTTGATCCCATTTAGTCCATTAAAAGAGGAATCCGCCATCTCCTAACTGAGGCTGCTGGAAACAACCTAGCCCCATGGGAAACAGTAACACGTCAAATAACAACATCTCCCAGCTTTGCAAATAGGATAATGACATAATTCCACTTTACCACTGTACTGCAGCACGGAGTGAGCATTGCAAACCCAGCCATCAGCCAGCTACGCAGATTGCTGGGCCTTCCAGTTACAGTTCATAGAGGCCAAGGCCAGAAGGGACCACTGTGATCATCTCTAGACTGCCCTGCAGAGCACAGGACACAGAACCACCCCCAAGCAATTCCTAGAGCAGAACTTCCAGAAAAACATCCAATCTAGATTTCAACATTACCACTGATGGAGCATTCACCACAATCCATGGTAAATTGTTCCAAAGGTCAAGGACTCTCCCTGCTAAAAATGTGCACCCTATTTCCAGGCTGAATTTGTCTAGCTTCAGCTTCCCCCCCCAACTAGATCAAGTTAGACCTTTCTTTGGTGGACTGAAGAGCCCCTGGTTAAACATTTGTTCCCTGTGCAGGTACTTACAGGCTGTAATCAAGTCACCCCTTCACCTTCTCTTTGTTAAGCTAAACAGACTGAACTCCTGGAGTGATCACTACAAGGGAGGTTTTTTCAATCCTTTAATCATTTGAGTGGCTCCTCTCTGTATCCTCTCCAATTTATCACCATCCTTCTTAAATGAACCCCAGCTCTGTCTAAATGCTGATTTAACTGCAGACAGTTTCAATTAATTAGTTGCTTTTGTCATTAGAAAGTACAATTCTCCTAAGTGCTCAGAAGAAGGTGTCTGGTTGCCCAAAGTTCAGAGTTTCAGGTTTAGGTGGGTGGCTTTCATTCCAAAAACTAAATAAATAAATGAAAGGCAGCTTAAGTGGCACTTGCTGTTTTTCCTCAGCACCGTGGGAAAGGACTTCGTTTTCCCGGCTCTCTTCCTCTCCTGAGTGCCGGAATACAAATAAGCAGAGAGACTCCCACACACGAACTAGCTTTTCAGCTGGTACCATTATTATTTCATGTTCAAAAACCCTGCAACAGAAACTACCCTGCCATGCAGTGGAGCAGATTCAAGAGTCCAGAGCTGGTGGCTAAAACAACTGGTTTTGAAAAAGAAATAGAGACATTTCAGTGCACAGCCTCATGCTTTTTACTTTTTACAAATTAACCTGCTTCCATGCCACTAGTCACAGGCTGTGCATGTAACCATGTAACATGCCCTGGGTAGAACTCCCCACTGCCTGCCCCCAAACACCTCAGTGCCTAGAGAAAGGAAGGCATGTCTGAACCCTTAGATTGCTGAGAACAGTTCAGCAATGGCAACAGACCCTGCACCCCTTCTACCAGGGCACCTTGATTTCAGTCCTTTGCAACAGGGACTAGTAACCTGCATTTTTGTTGCTGTCAGATTAAAAAGCAAACAGGCTTGTACATACATTGCAGCAGTCCATCCCTGGTGCCAATCCGATTAGGAGGTGTCCAGTCAACTGGAGGCTTAAGCAATGGGACGGCAAGGATCTGCCTTTCTGCTCCACTTGTAACTTGGTTTTGCCCTGCTCTCTCTGGATCAGCTCCTTCTGCAGGTGCTCAAGTTGAACAGAGCCTCTTGCCTACGTAACCCAGTTCCTCCTGGCTGCGGAGCCTATCAGACCTACTCACACAGCTCCAGTTCTCTTCGTGCTTTTCATTTTTTTTTTCTCCTCTCCAGTTTATTTCACGGCAACTCCCCTTGCTTCTAACACACTTTAAATACTTAAAGGGACAGGCAGCCTGGAACAAGACTTCATACACTATAAATACAGCCGCAGACCAAATAGTACAAATATTTAATGTTACATGGAAAGTTCTACGATTCTCCGTCATTAGAGCCCTTAAATATGTGCCCTTCTGCTTCTCGGCTTTCAGTGTGTTCCAGCCTGATCCAATCTGCTGTAAAACTAGATCTGGAAGGGAAGAGTAGACAGAGCTGGATTCTTCTCTCTTACACTGAATTTATGTCAGTGTAACTACTACAGCGGCCAGGTAGCAAGTGTGAAAAATTGGGACTGGGATGAGGGGCAATAGGCGTCTATATAAGACAAAACCCTGAATATCGGGACTGGCCTGATAAAATCAAGGCATCTGGTCACCCTAGTAACTACATGGACTTCAGTGGGCTTGCTCCTGTCTGACCTCAGGGTGAGTTAGCGGAAAAGCAGCCCCATAGATTAGACTGATATGCAGTTGTGAAACCTAACAGCAACAGAGGGGGAAATGTACAGTTACACGACATAGCTTCCCATATATCACTCAAGGTCACAGGAATCACCAGTCCAGATCAAAGCTATGGTTTAAACAGCCCCATTCCTGTCCCTAACAGGGTAGGGGCCAGATGCTTCAACTCCCATGAGGTGAGTTACTTCCCATCTATAGGCTTAATGCCTGGAAGCACTAAGGGCCATCTCTCTTGGTTCACGCTGATATTGGCTAGATCATCAGCGTGACAGTGCACCCTATATTCTTCACAGTGATATTCTTATGATATGATTAGGACATAATTGTCATGTATTCTATGCACGATAAGTCATGTGAGGTGTCATTGGAAGGGTTATGATTCGCTAAATATGATTATCCTATTTGTATGCATGTATCATTTTTCTATCTGAAGTTATGCATATTGACTATGTATCTGTATTTCAAATGTAGTTACACCTGGGTAATGCCCACTAGAGAAGATGCTTTCAATCTGGATAGTGGGTGGGGAAGGATCTATTCAGGGCAATGGGCCACTAGGAAAAAACAATAGACCTTAGGACAGTGGTCCCCAACCTTTTCGTCTGGTGGGCGCCAGAAGAAGGACCACTGCGGCAGTGGAGCACCTGCTGAAATGCCACCGAATTTCGGTGGCGATGCCTCTCGATGACACTGCTTGCCGTCAACAAGCGACATCATCGAGAGGCATCCCCGCCAAAATTCAGGAGCGATGCCTCTAGGTGACATCACTTGTTGGTGACAAGCATCTTCATCGAGAGGTGTCCTCGCTGAAATGCCGCTGAAATTCGGCGGCATTTCGGCGGGTGCTCTCCCAGGGTTCAGGATATGGGGGCATTAAGATGCCCCTGTGGGCGCCATGGCATGCGTTGGGAACCACTGCCTTAGGAGAAGCTTATCTCCTACCTGGGGGGCCTTCCTGAAAATGCTACAGACAGCCTCCAACTAATGGCTGCTAGGACTCTACATAGACATGACGTGACCACATGTCTCTAGACTCCATCTTGGGATGTCAGTATTTCAGGCTAAAGGGATTTTTAGCCTATGAATGGAAGACCTGGGGATTCCAAGCTGTAAAGCAAGTGCAGCTTGCCCCTTAAGAATCTGCAGCCTGCTTGTATCATCTCTTAGGGTGAGAGTCTGCTAATCATATCCAATCTATTTAGTATATTAAGCTTAGCTTGCATTTTTTATTTATTTGCTAGGGAAACCTGCTTTGATCTGTTGGCTATCACTTATAATCACTTAAAATCTATCTTTTTTAGTTAATAAACTTGTTTTTGCTTTATCTAAACCAGTGAGTTGCAATGAAGTATGTAGGAATCATAATTCAGGGGCAAAGGCTGTTGCATATTCCTCTCCATATTGAGGGAGGGGGTGAATTTTATGAGCTTACCTGTGCAGCACAAGACGATATAATTTTGCGTTTAAACTCCAGAGGGGGGGCGTGCATGGGGATTTGGGAGTTGCTTTAGCTGTAGCCTTTCCATTGTTGGTTCATTGCAGAGGCTGGTCAGAGAGCCTGCAGGTAACTGCTGCTGGGTGTGCCCCAACCTGTATGTGTGCTGGTGAAATTGCAGGCTGGAGTGCTTTGCAATTTGTCACAGCAGTACAGTGTGAGAGGAAGCAGAGGCTGGTGGGTGATGGGGCTCAGTGGTACCCTAGTTCCAGGTGGCACCCTGGGTGGGACCCGTCACAATCCTATGTGTTCTTCCGGCTCTGGTCAGAGCTTCTGATGCTTCTTGGCTGTTGCGACGCATCTAGCTATCTGGCGATCCCCAAAGTTTCAAGCCACAAAACAGGCTGTTCTTGAGGTGTCACCAGCAGAACTGTGAAAGAAGAGCTGAGCAGGAGCACGCAGGAGGTGTTAAACCTGCCCTAAACTCTGGGCTCTTGGGAGAGGGACACAGCCCTTTTCCAGAACTGTTTTTTAAAACTAAATTGAGCATTAAATCCTTTGGTGGGTTGAAACTATGAAATCAGGACAAACACACCCACCCATTCTACAAACCTTGTGAAGCTGAACCTTGCCCACACAATGAAGCACAGCAAACTGCATCTGACCTACTTACACAGACACCCACACACAGCTCAGAGATACCCAGGGAGGCTGGAACAATTTGTGTAAAAGAGGGGCCGAGAGCCATTGAACCAAATTGTAAGTCCGATGGAAACCACTTCAAGACAGGGTGTGCGGCTGCACCCCCAGCATCCCTAGTTCCAGCACCTATGGCTATACCATACCCCCAACTCAGAGAGTTACCCCTACCCAGAGCACTAGACTGACAGCACACAGACATCGTTACCCTCAATACACACAGCCCTCCCCACAACTAACAGATCCACCCCAGTACACCCACACCCAGGGACACAAACACACTGGGAGACACACAAGCAGGCCCAGATTAACTAATGTGCACTTGGTGCATCTGCACAGAGCCCCCATCTCGAGGGGGCCCCCAATGATCTCCGCCACAACAAAAACAACCCAAGGCCAGAAAGGGGAGAGGGCAAGTCATCACAGAGCAAAGGCCCCGTCTGCACGCCATGGCAAGGACCAATGGGCTGGAGTGAGGAACCAAGTCCATCCTGCTGCAGAACATGAATCGCACCCCCCCACGCCAGGGCCTCCTACTCCGAGGCAGGACCCAAGCCCCATGCCTCCCACCTCCCAGGAGGCAGGACCTGGCAGACAAAGTGAGTGTCTCTCTCAATTCCAATCGTGAACAGGGCCCCAAAATTCTTTAATCCAGCACTTCACCCAGTGATGCATTGCTGCAGACACACCTGCTCACCGACCCCCGAGACACGGATCCCCATTAGAATCCCACCCGGGGACGTGAATTCAGAGAGATACAAAAAGAGCGATATACAGATACACATGTCCTCCCTGTGTCTGCACTAAAGCAAGGAAGCCAATGCAAGGCTGCTCACTGCATAAATGGCTGGTGCCCGCGTGCACCCTTGCAACGTTCAGCGTGTCCCATGCAGCAGTGCTGTTTGTGTCAGAACTAAAAGCAGAAATGGCTACAGGAAAAATAAAGATAAAACGGTTTCTAACCATAACACACTAGACTTGGTTCAAAGTTAAGTGCCCTTACCACATTTCCAGTACTATTGCTGACCAAATTCTCAGGCCAGGATCTGCTTCCGAAGTCCAATGTCTGTTTCTTTTGTCTTCTGAGGCGAAAAGGGAGAACTCAAGAGGGAGTGAGAACTGGGGGTGTTTTGCCACTCACTTTTATAGTTTAGTCCCCCTTTGAAGTGGTGAGGAAGGGGTGTCGAAGGGGGAGGGGAGGCTGTGTGGTTGGGAAGGGGTGTCGAAGGGGTGGGGTGTCAGGTGGGGGAGGGGAGGCTAGGCAGTGAAGAAGAGGTGTCAGACAGGGGAGGGGTGGCTGTGCGGTGGGAAAGAGGTGGCTGATGGAGGAATGGGCAGAGGGGTTCTGCTGGGAGAAGGTGAGACTGGGGCATGGGAATGGGGGGAGGGGGTCTGGAAGACCCCCTGCAGGGAATGTGTGATGGGGAGGGATGTCCGAGGTGTGCAGAGTTGGTGGGGGGCAGAGTGTGAAGGGGGAAGTGAGTGACAAGACTGTGGGGGAAGGGATTGGGGAGGAGTTGGGGGTAGGTAGGGGAGGGATGTGTAATAGGGAGATTGCACTTTTGGCTAGCAGGTCCTTAACGAGGGAGGGCGATGGGTTCCACTGCAGCTGGCTGTGGCATCCAGTCTCCTGTGTCACCTGCCAGTTTCACTGATGAAATGTTCGCCTCTGGGATTGCCATGCTCCTGCTGCCCACATCTCAACCCAGTGTCAGAGCTGGCTGGACCCCCTCCCACTGCCCTGCAGGGAGATAGCAGGGTTTGTTTTCCTCCCTCGGCCTGTGGAGCAGCTTTCAGAACTGGCTGTGCTGCTAGGACTGCCCAAAACAGCAGAGAAAGCAGCTGACGGCTCTGAGCAGGCCAAGGGAAAGGAAGCCACTTTCAGAGCAGTGGACTGCAGGCCTAAAGCAAAGCACCCAAAGGCACTAGTTCCTCAGACATGTGGGTGCCTAGCTCCCGTTGGTGTGAAGACTGATTGAGGACTTGGGCCTAGAACAGCGTGGAGGTTAACAGAGAGGTAGAGTCACCTGCTCAGCTGGCTCAGGGAGCTGTAATGTTTGATGTTTTGCTTAAAGTGCCATCTTCTGGAGTCATGTGATTCCATTAAACCTCAGTTTCCGTTAAAAGAAAAAGTTTTTAGCCCTCAGGGCTGCAAATAAATACTTGAAAATGTGAGGGAAATGTGCCCTGAGAGCTCATGCACTGGAAGCCTTGAGAGCCCCAAATAAAAAGAACCCCAAGCTGATTATTATCATTATTTCATCTCGGAATTTTTAAGCCTATTTCATGATTTTTGAGGGCTGGGGCTGGAAATCCCAGCAGTGGCCTATCCTGTGGTATTAACATGTGGGGTGAGGCCTGGGTGGGTTTTCAGTGTTAGGGAGAGTTGTGCTGGAAGGTGCTGAAGGGGTTCCTAGTATAGCTCCCACTATTGGATATAGGGCTGCCTCTCTCTGCATGTCACTTCTTAGGGTTTACTAGCAGAGCACTTACCTCTGTTGCAACAACACTGCACTCTGTGCTCTTGGCTGCTCCCTGCACCACAAACTGGGAGGTGGGAGGTGGGTACTGGAGGGAGGGCTGGAAAAGAGAGGATGTAGGAGCTCACATGCACGGGGGAGAGGGTGCTCAGAGCCACCCGGGGGGGGGAAGTGGGGCAATTTTCCCCAGGCCCTAGGCCCCACACGGGCCCCCACGAGAGTTTTTCGGGGACCCTGGAGCGGGGTCCTTAACTTGCTCCGGGGCCCCCAGAAAACTCTCGTGGGGCCCGGGCCCCCAGAGCTTCTTCCACTCTGGGTCTTCGGTGGCGGGAGGTCCTTCCGAAGTGCTGGGTCCTGCTTCAGGGGTAATTCGGCTGCAGAGAGCCCCCGCCGCGGGTCTTCGGGGCACTTCGGCGGCGGGTCTCAGAGCGGAAGGACCCCCCGCCGCTGAATTACCGCCGAAGCGAGGCCCCCCGCTGCCGAAGACCCCAGGCCCCCTGAATCCTCTGGGTGGCCCTCAGGGTGCTCGGATGGAAGGAAATGTGAGGGAGTTTCTGTGTGGTAAAAACTAGAGCTGTAAGGCAATGAGACCTCCAGGTTCCCAAACCTGCTCTTCTATTGCACTGATGTCGTTTGCACTAGCGCTACTGAGGATTCCATTTATCCTCGCTAAGCAGATCTCCTGGGACTGACGAGACTCCAATGAATTAGAAACTCTCTCACGTGTCCCTATGTGAACGGCGAGTAAGTGATTCTTTATTGCTATGGCAGCTTCCTAAATATGGCTACTGTTCAGAGCATGTGCACTGACTCAGATGTGTCTGCTAGACTCGACACTAAAATGTGGTTCTGTGCTGGAGAGTGACTGTGTAAAAATGGCCCCACCTGACTCAGCAAATCTGCTCCCTGTATGTATGCAGCTTCCTATTTTTGTTCTGCTTTGTACTCCGGCTGTCCCTGGAGAGGGGAGCTGGAGTCTCTTCCTTTTATGCATCATAACGGGAGTTCTTTCCATTCTATGTCATTTACACCTATGCAAACCCACAGAAGGTCATTGGGTTCAGCAGGTATTAGGCACAGTTTGGTTTGCAAAATCTCGACTGCTGGTGATAATGCATGAGAAAGGAAGACCCCAGTTTGACTCTGGGATCCCTGGGGGAGTTTGCTGGGCTGGTGGGGGTTAGAAACAACAGCCTGATTCATTCTTCTGCTGAGACAGATTGAGGTTGCTATAATTCCATTCACAGAGTGGCAAGTCAGGCCAAACACCACTGTATTTGTGACTGACTATATTTGCTCAGGAGTCACAATGCACATGGAGATCCATGGTGCCATTTTTATAACATAGAGTTGCACCAAAAAGCTGTCAGATTTTATTACAATAAAAACAATGAATGCTGTTATTTTTTTGGCCACATGGAAGGAAACGTATTATTGCTTTACAATAGCACCGTGAGTCCCCGTGTGAGAGCAGGGCCTCGTTGTCCTAGGTACTGTACGTACACGTAACAGACAGTCCCTGCCCTGAAGACCTTACTGTCTAAATAGGCAAGACAGACAAAGGGGAGAAGCAGAGAAAGATTCATAGATTCCAAGGCCAGAAGGGACCATTGTGATCATCTAGTGTGACCTGCTGCGCAACACAGGCCAGAGAGCTGCCCCGAAATAATTCCTAGAGCAGAGCTTTGAGAAACATCCAATCTGGATTTAAACATTGTCAGGAAAGGAGAATTCACCTCAAGGCTGGGTAAATTGTCCAATAGTTCATTACCCTCACTGATAAAAATTCCTGCCTTATTTCCAGTCTGAATTTGTCTAGCTTCAAATTCCAGCCACTGGATCATGTTATAAATTTCTCTGGTAGACTGAAGAGCCCATTAGTAAATATTTGTTCCCCATGCAGGTACTTATAGACTGTGATCTAAACACCCCTGAACCTTCTCTTTGTTAAGCTACATAGATTGAGCTCTTTGAGTCTATCACTGTAAGGCAGGTTTTCTAATCCTTTAACCATTCTTGTGTCTCTTCTCTGAACTCTGGAATTTATCAACATCCTTCTTCAATTGTTGGCACCAGAACTGGACACAGGGTCCAGCAGCAGTCGCACCAGTATCAAATATAGACGTAAAACAACTGCTCTGCTCCTACTTGAGCTTCCCCTGTTTATGCATCCCGGGATCTCATTAGCTCTTTTGGCCACCACTTCACATTGGGAGCCCATATTCAGCTGATTATCCACCATGACCCTCAGATTTTTGTCAGAGTCACTGCTTCCCAGGAGAGAGTCCCCCATCCTGTACATATGGCCTACATTATATATAGATATAGGGTGATCGCTTTGTGAATGAACTCTTGAATGAACTCACACAGGAAAATGATACAAGACAAAAACACCCTATCGCCTGTGGGTGAACACTTTTCACAGAGCAATCGCTTATCTGACCTCTCAGTCCTCATCCTCAAAGGAAAGCTGCACAACGCTTTCAAAAGACAAGCCTGGGAGTTTAAATTTATAATTCTGACATTAAAAATCACGGACTGGATTTATGGTTTATTACAACAGTCTGTAACCACTAGCCACCCTATTTGTCCTGTGACTGCAGAGGTGTCAATGGGCTACTCTACCAACCTTGAATGGTCCCTTAGAATATGTGCTAACTACTTATGCTAAGCAAACTGTTCCACCTTGCATTTAGCTGGGACACTCGAGTGCCTTTCCCAGACCTGAAGAGAGCTCTGAGTAGCTTGAAACCCTGTCTCTCTCACCAACGGAAGTTGGTTCAATAAAAGATCTTACCTCCCCAACCTTGTCTCTCTAATATCCTAGGATGAACACAGCTACAACTACACTGCATACGTATCTTTAGTTGCTTCTGTTTAACATCCTCCAGAGCAGTTGTTCTCAACCCACAGCCAGCAGGCCTCTTGTGATTTAATCAGTATACATCTGTGGCCAATGTGATGTCCTCAGGGCCATATAGGTAGCATATATATTGTGTGGATGTGGCCCACATAACACGTAGAGAGCTGCATATGTGACCCACAGTGGTAAATAGGTTGAGAACCACTGCTCCAGAGATACTAGCTGAATGAGACTATATCATCTAGTTGTTCCCCCCAAATATAGAACAGAAATATTTATTGCAAACTTCTCACTTCTGCCCAGGGCTGTGCCTAGACATTGCTGTGCTCTACACAGTGCCCATCCCCCTCTCCCCAGCACAGGGGGCGGGAAGGTGGCTGCACCCAAGGTCTGTGGGGGGCAGGAGCAGGCTTGGGGGGCAGAGGGGAAACTGCTCCCCAGCATGAGCCGGCGAAGCGGATCAGGTTGGGGCCGGGTCGCTCCACTTCCTGCCACTTGGTGATTGCAAGGTGGGCCCAACCCCACACTCAGAGGGTGGCAGGAAGTGGAGTGATCTGGCCCCAGCCTGCTCTGCTTCCCTGGCTCCCAGCCTTGGGACTTAGGGGGCAGGAGGGAACCATGCCCCAGCACTCAGCGGCGGTGCGGCTGGGAGCTGGCAGAGTGGAGCAGACTGGGGCCAGGTCACTCCATTTCCCGATGCCCAGTGAGTGCAGGGCGCACCCAAACCCTGCTGCAGTCCCCTGGGATATAGCTCAGGGGAAGGGGTGGAGTGGGGGAGGGAGGGAGCAGTGAGGGGTGCAGCTTTCCTGGCCCTCTCAGCCAGCTGGGGGATCGGGCTGGCTGCTGGAACAGCACGCAGCTGCATAGGGCACTAGGAAATTTGGGGCAATTTCCTGGTGCCCTGTGCAACTGCGTAGTTTACGTATAGGTAAGGATGGCCCTGCTTCTGCCTTTCCTGCATTATTATTGATTCTGTCTTGTAAAGGACCAATACCATTGTCAGGATTCTTTTTGTCCCTAATATATTTCTAAAAACTCCTCCTTATTGCCCTTAATTCTGATGGACATGGATTTCTTCTTGTGTATCTTTGCTTGCCTTATCAATTTTCTACACTTCCTAACTTCTGACATATTCATATCTGACATTACTATCACCTTCCCTTTTCTTCCACTTGTTATATATTTTAAAATTATTTTTATAACTGCCATCACTTCCCCTCTAAAACCAGGTCAGTTTTTTTAACCAGCACAGCCTTCTTCCTCAAATTGTGGGATTGTGGCTTTTGGGGTATCTAGTGCCGTGTTCTTAAAGGATTCCCAATTACCATTCATATTTTTCTGATTAAATTCTTCCTCCCTGCTGATTTGGCTCATAATTGTTTTTGGCTTTGTGAAACTGGCCCTATTAAAGCTCCAAGTAGAGATGTTACTGGTCTGACTTTATTCTGCTTGCACAATATAAATGTGATCAAGTCATGATCACTTGTCCCAAAGCTGCCATAATTTTTTAGTACTGTGATCATTCCTCATTATCTGTTAGGACAAGATCCAATATAGAATTTCCTTGTGTTGGCTGCAACACTTTTTGAGTTGGGAAATTGTCATCTATAACAATTTAGTAATTCCAAGGAAGTTTTAGGACTGGCAGCATGAGACCTCTATGATATGTCACTCAGAATGAAGTCTCCCACGATCACACATGGTTTTTTTTCTACACATTGCGGATGGGTGCTTAAGGAGGTGGTCATCCTGTTCCCTACTGTGATTTAGTGGTCTGTAGCAGACACCAACACTCCATCTTGTGCTTTATCTGTTAGGATATTGATCCAGAAGCATTCAAGAGCATTTTCTTCTGCAATATCAGTGACTCGGAAACAGATAATGCTATTTTAGACAGAGTGCCAACCCCTGTCCCCATTTATTGATTCGATCATTTCTAAATCAGTGATAACCATTGTTTTTAATATTCCAAGCACATGGATCATCCCACCAGTAATACCAACTAGATAGAATTTACGCTCCTAAATGAGCAATTCCAATTTGTCTTGTTTGATACCCAGGCTCCTAGCATTGGTGTACGGGCAATTCAATATTTTTTTTCTCTTCATATCCTTTGATTCCTTAATTAATTTTGTTCTTAGCATCTCGATTTTACGCTGAGCGCTCATATCTTCCCTCTCTTTATCCTCTCTTTAGCTATTAGTTGAACTCCTTCCTGACTACTCTAGCCAGCCTGTCCCCAAGGAGATTGGTCCCCCTTCTACTGAGGTGATGACCCTCCGAACTGTAGGAAGTATTATGTGCATTTTACATATGGGAAGTGAGGCACAGAGAGGAGAATGGTCAGATTTCTAACATCCAACAGCTCCCAAAGTCTGGCCCTAAGTGACTTCCCTGTATCATAATGTATATGCACAATGGGGCAGAGTTAAGGTTACACTGGTGTTTCCTAACTGCAGAGTACTTTGCTTTGCAATCTGAACACGTTTTGAACATCATTTGTTGTATGGAATGTTATATAAAGTCACAATATCTTAGTCATATGAGACCTCACTGCAGTGTTGTCCCTGCTATTAGATCTGTGCAGAGGGAGTGCGGTGAAACTTCTGGATTTGTGTCTGAGAACTAAGTAAGGTGGTGAAAATTAGCCAGGCTTTACTATGCGTTTTCTCTGCAGAGCTCCCCTCCCAGCTTGCATTAGTTTTCTCTTCCATAAAATACAGATTGAAAGTTGCTAGGCAACCTTCCTATTCTCCTTCTCATTGTGCTGTTTTTGGCCCTTCTTGTACATAGCCCAAGGATACATGGGACTTGTTTTTCAGGCCCAGGTATCAGAATCACCATCATTATGCATTATTTATATTTCTACAGCAGCTGAAGCCCCCAGCTGAGATCAAGGACCCTTTGGATACTTACCCAGAGCAGGAGACAGGCCCTGTGCCAAAGGGCCTGCCCTATAAATAGAGAAGACATAAGGGAGTCTAATCTCCATTTTGCAGAGAACTGAGGCAGAGAGAGATTAAATGACCTGCCCGGGGACACACAAGGAGTCTGTGGGAGTTGAACCCAAGATTTCTGAATCCCAGTTAAGGTCCTTAACCTGGTTTCCATGCTGGCTCCCAGGGGATACCACATGGCCTCTTGTCTGAGGGCTGCTGTTCCTTCGTCATTCTTTGATGTCAGCTGCAATTAGAGTTCTTTCCATTCTGCCATGTGTGCCCGCAGGGTCATCTTTGCAACCATATACCTGCCCCCTCACATCTCTCTCATCAGATGCTGCTCATCTTCTCCTTTCTTTAGTATTGTCCCACCCAACGTGCAATGCTTTCAGCATGGGGTGGGACTGTGCCTAGCTGACAGATTAAGAACTCGGAGATGGAAGGAAATCATTGCTAGTGAAGCTCCGTAAGAACATAAGAGCGGCCAGACTGGGTCAGACAGACCAGTGGTCCATCCAGCCCAGGATCCCAACAGTGGCCAATGCCAGGTGCCCCAGAGGGAATGAGCAGAACAGGGCAATTATCAAGTTATTATTCCCAGCTTCTGGCAGCCAGAGGTTTCGGAATATCCAGAGCATGGGGTTGTGCCCCTGACCCTCTTGGCTAATAGCCGTTGATGGATCTGTCCTCCATGCACTTTTCTAGCTCTTTTTTTAACCCAATCACATCTCCAGTAACAAGTTCCACAGCTTGACTGTGCATTGTGGGAAGTACTCCTGCATGTTAGTTGTAAACCTGCTGCCTGTTCATTTCATTGGATGACCTCTGCTTCTTATGTTATGTGAAGGGGTAAAAACCCTTCCCTAATCACTTTCTTCCACCAGTCATGATTTTATAGACCTCTGTCCTATCCCTAAGATGAACATTCCCAGTCTTTCTAATCTCTTCCCATATAGAAGCTGTTTTATATCCCTAATAATTTTTGCTGCCCTGCTCTGTACCTTTTCCAATTCTCATATATCTTTTCTGAGATGGAGTGACCAGAACTGCACATAGTATTCATGGTGAGGGCGTACCATGGATTTATACAGTGGCATTATGATATTTTCTGTCTTAATTATCTATCCCTGTCCTAATGGTTCCTAACATTCTGTTAGCTTTTTTGACTGCTGCTGCATATTGAACAGATATTTTCAGAGAACTACCCACAAGGTCTCTTTCTTGAGTGGTAACTGCTAATCATATGATTTGTCTATATAGTTGGGATTAGGTTTTCAAAAGTGCAGTACTTTGCATTTGCCAACATTGAATTTCATCTGTCATTTTATTACACAATCACCTCGTTTTGTGAGATCCCTTTGTAATTTGCCAATCTGCTTTGGACTTAACTATTTTGAGCAATTTAGTGTCACCGGGAAATTTTGCCACCTCACAGTTCATCCCCTTTTCTGGATCATTTATGAACATATTGAACAGCACAAATCCCAGGACAGATTCTTGGGGTACCATGCTATTTACCTCTCTCTGCTGTGAAATCTGACCATTTATTCCTACCTTTTGTTTCCTATCTTTTAACCAGTTACTGATCCATGAGAAGACTTTCCCTCTTATCCCAGGACTGCTTACTTTTAAGAGTCTTTGGTGTGGGACCTTGTCAAAGGCTTTCTGAAAGTCCATCCACTGGATCCCCCTTGTCTACATGCTTGTTGATACCCTCAAAGAATTCTAATAGATTGGTAAAGCATGATTTCTCTTTACAAAAGCTGTTTGACTCTTTCTCAATGTATCATGTTCATTTATGTGTCTGATATTTTTTACTATAGTTTCAAGCAGCTTTCCTGGTACTGAAATTAGGCTTACCAGCCTGTAACTGCCAGGATCACCTTCTATTAGCAGCAGTGCTAGACGTTTTTCTCCTGCTGGCTCTGCTCCTTGTCTAGCACATCCTGACATATCAGTGTGACATTTTTTCCTGGGAGAATTGATCTGTGCAGTACTGTATCTGCTGGAAGAGAAAGGGGTGATCTCTGGGTGAGATGGATTCAGTCATAAGTTTTTTGGGAGCTGCAGAGAAGTGGTGTCAATATGTCATCCAATCCCAAATAGAAGAGACCTCTTAGGCCAGTATGTCCGTCTCCTTGGGGTCAGGTAAGGGTTGCTCCCTAGAGCACACCTTTTTGTGCTTTGAGCAGTCTGAATTTACAAGTCCTGCCTGATGGTGCATTTCCCCTTTCCCTTGAAAGACAATTCCACAGCCTGATCTATTGCACAGTAAGGACAACTTCTCTAATATTCAACCCAGATGCTTCCTTTCCTAATTTTAGCTCAGAACTACTAGTTCTGCCCTCATGTGCCATCCTATATATTTCTGCTCCTTCAGCACTAATGTTATTCCTCTCCTGCAATACAACCATTTCAGGGAACCTAAGTGCTACACTGTTCAAACATGATTCCTGTTGTAGTGAAGACTAGACCTCAGGTCAGACCAAGTCCTTAGCTTGGTTATGAACCATTGCTGAGTGCTACCTAGCTCCGAATTTTTAAATAAAGCATTTATCCCCATGACATCTATGCACAGGAATTAAAGAGCTAAGGCTCAAATGACAAAGGTCCAGTTACACTACAGATTGGCCCCATGGTTGTAATGGGCTTCGTGAGCAACTGCGGTGTAACCAGGTTCCCTGACATAGCTGCATTTGTAATGTAGACTGGAGCTAAGAGAGGACTTAAGTCAACAAATATGCATAGATTTTAAGGCCATTATGACCAAAATTAAAGGAACCATAGCTGTTATCTCCAACTGCCAGGGCATGCTCATGATTTGAGCCCAGGACCACTAGCATCCAAAGCCGACGTCAATCCCCAGGGCCCAGAGCTGCTTGTATTCAAAGAATTTTAAGGTCACCACAATGGCAGGCAGTGGAAAGCTTTTCTTTAGAGTAGACATTTTGCAACATCCTTTCCACCCACATGGTTTCTGTGCTGGAACTTCAGTAGAAAGTTTTTTTCTGGAACATACTGTTTTTGAAGCACCTCTTGAGTCCTTACACTCCATTGCACCCGCTTCCTCTGCCAAGCATAAGCTTCTAAGTACTGCAAATGTCACTCTTCCCACCAGTGTTAGGAAAAAAATAGCTCTTCTCTTGCCACTGCCTCCAATAGCATTTACATTAAAATTCTCTTCCAGCCTCTAAATAAAGGCTTTATCGCCTTCCTCTTTCACTAAGTGGGAAGCCATGTTTCCTTTCTCTTTTGATTCTTTTTAGCCAGAAAGCTGCTCCACCTCTTCTGAGCTCTTTGTTCTTTACAATACCTGCCCCTGTTGCTCAAATGGCTTTACAGCAGATTAAGGGAAACAAAGAACAAAGGTAAAGTCTCCATGAGAGAGAGCACAAATGTGTGAGTTGCCCTGTGACATTATGAACGGGAATACAAAATGGCCACTGCCTCCCAGCTGTCTCTATAGCAGACAGCAAGAATTTACAGGAGCAGGCCCCTGGGAACAGAATGATAACTCTGCCTTTCAATAGCATACAATCACAATGTACACAGAACATTTAAAGTGCTCCTCCCTTGCAAATGAGAGTCCCGTGATGGTGCAAAATATGAGTAGGGTTCACTGGTGTTAAATAAGTGTGTTCATAGTTGGGGAGAGGTTGGTTTGCACAATTTGTTCAAACAGCAAATCCCACTGTGGGGCTATTCTTCAAGGTGAGATAGCAATTGTGATACACGGGGTCCCATGTTTATTGTCTAGTAGGGACTCCAGATCACTTCTTCCCTATGTATACGTAAAAAGTTTGTTTTTCCTACTCACTCTGGGCTCTCTCCTTCTCACACATCAGCACCTGTTATTAACATTCTGCAGGACAAACTCTTCCCATGCGACCCCCTTGCCTTCAAGGATGGGCAGAACGAGGCCCTGAAATTGGCACTTAGTTCACCGTTTTGTTGCTCATGCATATGCCCGAATGGATCCCAGCTCTCTCTCCCAGGCTGGCTGTGCAATGCAATGTCCAGTAGTCTACCAGAGCCCATGTTGGGTAGGCACAGATGTTTAACGGGGCTTTCAGACAGCAAGCAGGGCAGAACTCACAGCTTAGTCATTTAAAATGGCAAGTCTCTAACCGATGGACTAATGATGCTGTTTTGATGTATTTAAAGAGCCCAGAAACAACAGCAAACAAATGTATAAATAAAACCCAGTGACTTCATCCTGCCCTGCGCTGAGGGGAGGAAGCTCCCATGCATCCACCAGCAATAGGATTCAGGCTCCTTTCTAGGGCAGAGGCAAAGCTAGCAGCAGCGAATTCCATCATTAGTCCTCCCTTCTGTTCCCAGACTAAATCTGTGTTAGAGCAACTTAAACACAAAGCAGGAATGTAAGGGAGGAAAAGCTTAGACTAATGTAGATTGGGGAGTGGGGGAGGCTCGGGGAGATACTGGAGAAGGAGGGAACCCTGAATTGCAGTAAAACAAGCCAGTGCTGGGGAGGTTGGAAGGGCCAAGTTTAGGCGGTTGAGGAGGTGCTAATGCCAAACTGCTCAGCAATTTGCTCTTGCCCAGACTGGAGAATGGTGCTAACTGAAGGCAGAAACATTGGAAGGAGCTGGGGGATAGCCCTTCAAAAACAGCTTTCTCACCGCCCAACCAATAACACGCAGCAGGTAAACCTAGCAGGCCAGAGCCACAGTCGCTGGCGGGAGCACTGCCTGTGCTGGAAGAAAGGGAGGGTTACGCCAACTCAGTTCTTCCTCCCTGCTTTTATCGTTTTCCCCCTGCCATCAGCAATGACAGCTGGGGGCTGAGGAGCCCAGGCCGTGGGTGTAGCTCCCGCTTAGTTTTCTATGTTTGGCACCTTTAAATAGTAGGAGGCCTGATTCTCTACCAGATCCTACCCTATTTGTGGCAGTGTAACCCACTGGAGGAAAACTCAGGCTGATTAAGTCTGCCGATCTGCTTGTGGGAGGGTAGGGGTTGGGAGGGGGTGCAGGATGGAGACTTGGGGCCTGTTGGGCCCGTCTCTGATACTGTTACATCCACTCACCTCAGCGACGGGAAAGGATTTGCAGTGGAGAAAAGAAATGCCTCTGTGATTCTTCGCTTATATCCACAATAAATTAGACTGACTATACACGTTCTGCCTTTTATGGGTTGTTGGCGGAAGGACGGGCCAGTGGTTAGAGCACTAACCTGGTACTTGAGAGAACTGCCACAGGCTTTAAGATAGAGCTGCAGAGACTCAGCATTACAAAGCCTAACTTTAGATAACCTGCCTTCTAGTAGAAGTCACAGCCCCAAGATAGGCAGCCAAGCTCTCTCTGCAATGTACGGGGACTGAGGCACCTAAGAATGGGATCCGCAAAAGCCAGCAAGCTGAGTGTGTTGCTGCCTAAGCCAGGGAGTAGAAAACATTCTGTGTGTGTGTGCGCATGCGTGCGCAGCCGCAAACCCTCTCCTGGAGTTAGAGGTCTGTGCCCCTGCTTGAAAAAATCAGAGGTAGCCACAGAAGAGCAGGTTGTGCAGCTTGCCCCAAAAAGCCGTTTAGCATGCAGGTTAGAACACTCCCCTTGTCTAGGTGGGCGACCCAGGTAGTGACAGAGGATATGGAAAAAGCTGATGTACTCAATGATTTTTTTGCCCCTGTTTTCACAAACAAGGTCAGCTCCCAGACTGCTGCACTGAGCAGCACAGTATGGGGAGAATGTGACCAACCCTTTGTGGAGAAAGAAGTGGTTTGGGACTATTTAGAAAAACTGGACGAGCACAAGTTCATGATGCTAGATGCGCTGCATCCAGGGGTGCTAAAGTAGTTGGTGGATGTGATTGCAGAACTATTGGCCATTATCTTTGAAAACTCACGGCAAACGGGGGAGGTCCCGGATGACTGGAAAAAGGCTAATGTAGTGCTCATCTTTAAAAAAGGGAAGGAGGAGGATCTGGGGAACAACAGGCCAGTCAGCCTCACCTCAGTCCCTGGAAAAATCATGGAGCAGGTCCTCAAGGAATCAATTCTGAAGCACATAGAGGAGAAGAAAGTTATCAGGAACAGTCAGCATGGATTCACCAAGGGCAAGTCATGCCTGACTAACCTAATTGCCTTTTATGAGGAGATAACTGGGTCTGTGGATGAGGGGAAAGCAGTGGATGTGTTATTCCTTGGCTTTAGCAAAGTTTTGATATGGTCTCCCACAGTATTCTTGCCAGCAAGTTAAAGAAATATGAGCTGGATGAATGACTATAAGGTGGATAGAAAGCTGGTTAGATCATCGGGCTCAATGGGTAGTGATCAACGGCTCCATGTCTAGTTGGCAGTCGGTTTCAAGTGGAGCGCCCCAAGGGTCGGTCCTTGGGCCGGTTTTGTTCAATATCTTCATTAATGATCTGGAGGATGGCGTGGACTGCACTCTCAGCAAGTTTGCAGATGACACTAAACTGGGAGGCGTGGTAGATAGCTGGAGGGTAGGGATAGAGTACAGAGGGACCCAGACAAATTAGAGGATTGGGCCAAAAGAAATCTGATGTTGTTCAACAAGGACAAGTGCAGAGTCCTGTACTTAGGACGGAAGAATCCCATTCACTGTTACAGACGAGGGACCAATTGGCTAGGAAGCAGTTCTGCAGAAAAGCTAGTGATTACAGCGGATGAGAAGCTGGATACGAGTCAACAGTGTGCCCTTGTTGCCAAGAAGGCTAATGGCATTTTGGCTGTATAAGTAGGGGCATTGCCAGCAGATCGAGGGATGTGATCATTCCCCTCTATTTGGCATTGGTGAGGCCTCATCTGGAGTACTGTGTCCAGTTTTGGGCCCCACACTACAAGAAGGATGTGGAAAAATTGGAAAGAGTCCAGCAGAGGGCAACAAAAATGATTAGGGGGCTGGAGCACATGACTTATGAGGAGAGGCTGAGGGAACTGCGATTGTTTAGTCTGCAGAAGAGAAGAATGAGTGGGGATTTGATAGCTGCTTTCAGCTACCTGAATGGGGGTTCCAAAGAGGATGGATCTAGACTGTTCTCAGCGGTAGCAGATGAGAGAACAAGGAGTAATGGTCTCAAGTTTCAGTGGGGGAGGTTTAGGTTGGATATTAGGAAAAACTTTTTCACTCGGAGAGTGGTGAAGCACTGGAACGGGTTACCTAGGGAGGTGGTGGAATCTCCTTCCTTAGAGGTTTTTAAGATCAGGCTTGACATAGCCCTGGCTGGGATGATTTAGCTGGGAATTGGTGCTGCTTTGAGCAGGTAGTTGGACTAGATGACCTCCTGAGGTCCCTTCCAGCCCTGATATTCTATGAATCCCCGCTGATGGCATTGGAACAGAGATTGGAACCCACATCTCAGGAGAGTGCCCCGGCCCCTGTGCAATGGGATGTTCTGAAGGGGGGCTCCCTCAATCTCTCTCTTGTTGAAACAGTTCCTTCATGGGTGGTGGGTGGAGCCCCCCTTAGGAAGGCTAGCCCCTGGCTCTGGCCCTTCTGCCTGAGACCCCCTACCACTCCCCTGCAGCCAGAGCCATGAGTCCTGAGCACCTCCCTTCAGCTGGAGGAGCCCCGGGCTAACCAAAGCCCCAAGCCTCCCCGCCCCACCTGCTCAGAGGCGCCCTGAGGCCCCTCCCCACCTGCCTGAACGAGCCCCAGGCCAACCGCAACCATGCCCCAGACCCCAAGCCGCTGCGGGGCAAAGTCTCTCACTCCCATCCAAAGACGCTTTACTATGCCCCATGCAGGTTCCAGGGCAGCGGAAGCAGCAGTATTTGCTACTCAGCACCCAGAGAGAGCAGCCGCCCTGAAACCTGCATGGGGCACAATAAAACAAAAACTTCCCCCCCAAAATCCAGCACCCAGGGGTCCAGCAGCAGCACCAAGGGAGGCAGAGCTTCCCCCAGCCTAAAATACCCGCCGCCCAAAAGTTCTATTTTGTATGAATAATTATGTCCTGGAGGCAGAGACAGCATGAGCCTGACTCTGTAACTGACTGGTCAGGGCTCTCACCTGGTATGGGGAGACCCAACGTCAAGACCCTGTTCCAGTGACAGCTTCAGCAGGAGAGACTGAGAGAGACCCTCACCTCAGAATGTCCCATAGCCCAGATGCTACGCCATTCACCTCATAGGGGGATCTGAAACAGGCATCTCCCACAGACTGGGTGAGTGCTTTGACCACTGGGCAGAGGTAATAAGGGGGCTGCTGCCGCTGCCTGCTCCAGTGGTGGTTTGCGCAGGGCCCAATCGGTTAGGTGACCGCTGACAGATCAGGCAAGGTGAGCAGGGCCATGCTGCGTTTGAGCATCCCACAGGGGCTTAGCTGTGAGACAGGCTCCAGGCAGCGGGACTTAGGCACCTGTGCACATGCTCACTGGCAGAAACTCTTCAAGTTCAGGGGCAGCTGAGCATGGACTTAGGCACCTAAATCCCTTTGTGGATCTAGCTCTGCCTGTGGAACTTTGAGTTAGGCCCAGATCCTCAAAGGTACTTGGGCACCTAATTCCTATGGATTCCAATGGAAGTTAGGCGCCCACGTAACTTTGAGGATCCAGGCCTTGTTTCCTCTGTGCCTTAGTTCCCCATCCGTACAATGGGAACAATAGCACTTCCCTGCCTCACAGGGGTATGGGAGGATAAATACATTAGAGTTTGTGAGGTGCTCAACTACTATGAGAATGGAGAGCGTTTATGTACCAGAGAGAGATTTCCCACAGCCCTGCCTGAGTGAGGAATCCTGGGTTGGTAGCATTTCACCCTGCTGAATGACTACCCAAGGAGCAAGGCAAGGGGAATCAGGCCTGCTCATTCTACTTGCACATACACCAGTAAAAACCCCGCTGAATTCAACGCAGTTCTGTTCACCATCTTCCGTACTGAAGCCTTAGTCCTAAAGACGCAACACTACTGCTTAATTTTCAGTGGTTGGGGTCCGTTTTTCCAGCATTCATGGCGAGTGGCACAATAAGTAAGATTGAACTTAGTTTAGTACATTAGAAACGTTTAAGTTTATCAATCAAGTGCTAAGTTCACTCATGTGAATGGCAGCCCCTTTGGCATGTTACTGAAACAAAGCAGCCATGGAAAATGTGTTACCCAGCGTAGGCCCAGCACATCCAAACAAGGTGGCTAGAAGTTACTTTGAGACCATAAAATATGTTAACTGCAGCACCCCAGTGCCTCTCCTCCCCCACCACCAAGCATATTGATGGGGTTTGTAATGATAGCAGATGTCACATCCCTCGTTCAAGCAGGGATCTGTACTAAATTGTGACAACCTCAAGGGATACGAGAAAATTAAAAATAGAGCATTAAATATAATCTAGAGATGTGCACATTTACATATCTTTTCTTCCTCCTTCAGGCGCTCCGGCAGGGACTTTCAAGATGATCAATGAGCATTCTTATCCTAAAAAGTCGAGCAATGAGTAAGAAATCTCAGGTGAGCGACCGTAATAACTGCAGGGACCTTGGGAAATAACGCCCAATTATTGGGGCCAATTTATTAAGTTTTCATTAAAAAGTGTCTTGAGCCCAACTGACGAGATAATCCTCCACCCAAGGATAGGCGGAGGCTGGCAGGGAGCTTTTGTTCTTCAATCATTACTTTCCGTTTTGTGTTACAATATTTCTAAACTATTGGTTCAAGACAAAGTGACAGCCTCAGTGCTGAATTCTGTCAGGTTCTGTCCCAACAGAACTGTTCCCTTAAAAAAAAATCTAAGTTTAGTGTTTAAGAAAGGTAGTAGAATAAACAGAATTTAGCCATCAGCCTAGCATGCCAGTTAAACCTCTGATAGGAACTGGACTGAGATTGACCCAATCAATTCACAAAGGGCACCAGAGAGCTATACTATCAGCTGTGCTCACCTGGCCTGGATTCAGACTAGTGAGCTAGAACAGAAAGAACGTGGACCTGACTCCCTGCTTCTCACATGCCGAGCAGGTGCCTTGCAAACTGGGTGCAAAATGTCAACATTCCACTGGGTAACATTTCACACCCGCTCTGCACGCAGGTTAAGTGACAACACAAGGCTAAAAAGTGCAGAATAAAGCCTGTGTATGGCATTACCACTCAGGGGTCTTCCAAGCAGGGGCGGCTTTAGCTTTTTTGCCGCCCCAAGCACAACAGGCAGGCTGCCTTCGGTGGGGCGCCTGCAGGAGGTCCCTGGTCCCACGGATTCAACGGCTTGCCTGTGGGAGGTCTGCCGGTCCTGCGGCTGAATTGCCACCAAATCTGTGGGACCAGCAGACCTCCCGCAGGCAAGCCACCGAAGGCTGCCTAACTGCCGCCCTCGCAGGGACCGGCAGGGCGCCCCCCGCAGCTTGCTGCCCCAGCCACACGCTTGGAGCACTGGTGCCTGGAGCCGCCGCTGCCTCCCAGTCCTCACAAGTATTGAATCCAGTCTTTTGTTCTCTATTTTCTTCATTGTTTTCCCAGGCATCAATCTAATAATATGTTGCACTTTTACAGCATCTTTTCAACAAGGAATATCGAGCTACTTTACAAACACGGTTTAATTGCCTAGAGCCCCTGACTACAAAGGCAGCAAAATTATCCCTAGTACCAATGAAGGTACTTAGGTGCCTAAACCTCAAATGTAGGTGCCTAAATCCAGTTTTAGCTTCACTGCAGTCCACGACACTCCCCTGAACACTGTAGGTGCCTAAACTCACTCAGCAACTGACTTTGCATAGTCAAAGCTGCTTAGGAGCCTGTGTTTCTGCCCATAAACATGGGCACTGCTGCCTTTCTCTAGGTGCCTGGACACCAACCTCATGCCTAAGCCCCAGAGCAATTTACAAAGAACAGGAAGATAGGTGTCCAGCCACCTAAGTCACATGCAGGGCCCAATCCAGTAGGCGTGCTCAGAGGCCACCTACTGGATCAGTCCCATTTAAAATCTGGCCAGTGGAGAAGCAGCAGCCCACCTTTTCACTCTGAACCCACTGGTTCAGGCACTCACCTGGGATGTGGGAGACTGAGGGTCTGGCAGAGGGAGAGAAGGGAGACCTCTGTTCAAATCCTGCCTCTCAGGAGAGTGCTCTAACCACTGAGCTATGGGATATTCGGATGCAAGCTCCCCCACTGTCTCCTGTTGAAGCTGCTGCACTCTGGATAAATAATGAAAGAGTGAGTACAGCAGGGGGACTGGACTTGGGGCTTCCCATCTCCCGGGTGGATGCCCAAATCACTAGATTACAGTCATTCCCACTTAGTCTCTCTGGCCCAGTGACTGTTCTGCTGTGGATAAACACTTAGTCATCAGGCCAGAGAGAGAGACTGACTCTATCGTCCAGACCAGCCCAGGCTTTGGAGACAGCAAGCCCCAGGTCTAGTCCCTGTGCAAGAGCACACCTGGAGAAGGTGGAGCAGAGCAAAAGCGACGGGATGCAGAACACATCTTTGGTGTTTGCTCCCATAGCCCCCTTCCCATTCTGTCATCCTTTGGGGAGAGTTTGGAACCAGTGACCCTAACACGCAGCCAGTAAATGACATACTTCAGGCAATGGACTTTTTGCTTTTAGAACTAACATTTGCAAAAAGGCAGATCTCTGTGGCTTACCAGATCACAACCAACTTGCTAGCGAAGTTCAGTGTTTACCCATCCAAATGAGTCTGTGCCGATGACAGATTGAGCAAGCAGCTCTGCAAACAGACTCAAAAAAAAAAATCACACAATGCTCTGGTGCATTTTGAATATGCGATGTTTATTAAATAAAAATAAACCTACTGTCAATAGTGACAAACAAGCCATTCATTCACCTGCATCTAGTCTGGAAATCATGACACTGGCAGGTCTAATGGCATTAGATTTCTTCCATGGGATTCGTTACATCCTGACCTAGTTCTTTCAGTCTCCTCACTGTCTCTCTTACCCTGTATCCCCTGTAGACAGCCTGGATTTTGGTGGCAGCTCTATCTTCTATTTCATGGGTGGTTGTTTCAAAGAGGCTGTGTTTGTCAGGCTCCTTTATTAAAGAAATAAAACCACAGAGGAAATGGCTTCGTAAACAGCTGACAGGCTGATCATTTTCTTGTAGTAAAAATGAATGCCTAAATTACAGTAAATCTGCATAATGTGCAGCCACTGAAAACTGCTGCTTCTCAAAGGCATTTTGGAAGCTGTGTGTGAACCAAAGGTTGAGTGGGAAACTAAATGTGTTTTGTCATCTGCACCTTTTTTTTTTTTTTTTGCAACAGATCTAATTATTACTGGGGTTGTTTTTAGGGCCAAATCTTGAGGCCCTTACTCGGGCAGAACTTTGTCTGACTCACTAGGAGTCTTGTCTGAGTAAGAACATTGTGATTTGGTCCTTATTTAAAGACCAACTGCTCATCTCAGAGTTTCCAGAACACGAAGCTCCCTTCTGTGGGAGACTAACGGTGCCATTAAGCTATCAGCATTTGCCAAGAGTTACTGCTTGGTGGTGTGTGATACGATAGTTATTTCCTGCTAAGTACAGGGGGAGGGAAATGGTGGCCTCTCGTTCCCAGGGAGTGATGATAACTGTTGGCAAATGTTGATTTTTAAAAATGATGAACACTGTAAGCCTGAACCATACTAAGCATGACAGAGACTTAGTTACTAAGCAGAGGGAGAGAAAAAGAGAGACCTATTTTCAGTGGGAGATACGAATCAGGCTCCCCAACCTCGAACAAGGTGCCCCAGCTGGGAATGATGGAGAGGAGCAAGTCAAATACCACATCAAGTTGCAGTCAGAGCATCATATTAACTAATTAGCTGGGGGGAATGATTTCTCTAACAGTGATCTAGAAACTAACATCCAGAATGGGGCAGGAGGGACACAGAGCCTCACAACAAAGGCAAATTCTCTGCAGAGAAGAATGAACTGCTTTATAAATGCTAATGGAACAAATGAATCCCGGATGAAACTCTACAGAAAAGTCACCCCAGAGCTGACTTTGACTCCACACTCTGGGAAATCACATTGAATAGCAGAAAGGCATGGATCCTAAGCCAGCTGGAACAAAAGGTCTGGATTTTCTCTCTTCAAATTATTCAGAGAGAGATGCTCTGGAACTGGTGGAGCACTTCCAACTCCTGCTTAGCCATCTGGACATGGACACAAAGTGCAGCTCCAGCAGAGTCAAAATCCAGGCAGACTTTGGGAGATTACTTACGGGCTCCATGGATGAATCTTTCATTGACTCCTTCACCTCTTCTTGCAAAGATACAGCCTCCTGTAAGAAGAACAGCACAAAATAAAGGTTCAACCAACCGTTCCTTCGCAATAGGAAAGAGCTCCAGTCTGAGTCTCCTTGGAGACTTCTCCAGAACAAGGATCCCAATGGGAAATTCAACTTCTCCCCATCTGTGTGAATCTGACTGTTCTCAGTGGTACCTGATGACAGAACGAGGAGTAATGGTCTCAAGTTGCAGAGGGGGTGGGTTAGGTTGGATATTAGGAAAATCTGTTTCACTAGGAGAGTGGTGAAGCACTGGAATGGGTTACCTACGGAGGTGGTGGAATCTCCATCCTTAGACGTTTTTAAGGTCAGGCTTGACAAAGCCCTGGCTGGGATGATGTAGTTGGGGATTGGTCCTGCTTTGAGCAGGGGGCTGGACTAGATGACCTCCTGAGATTCCTTCCAACCCTGATATTCTATGATTCTAATTGACGTTCAAAAGCATTGAGTGACATTTTGCTTTTTAGTCCTGTGCACTGCATTAAGACGAGACCCCCTTAGGGCAGCAATCCCAGCCTACCTCAAAAGCTTTGTTGTTGTAGAACCTGTCGTCTAGGTTAGCTCCCCATTCTGCTGGGTCAAACTTGGCTTCTGAAAATAAATGCCAACATTTATCATGTCAATGTCAAGCTAGTAATTAAGACAGGAAGTTCCCCAGTCAAGTTACACTCACTCAGCAGGCTGACAGGAGAATGAATATGATAGATTCAGAACAGAGGCAGCCTTGACTGTGAGAAAACAAAATGCTATCCTCTGCACTGCCACCAGGGGAGGGTAAAGGCCATGGCAATTCTCCTTACAGCCCCAAAGTGTGGATCTGACTGGGAGGAGGAAGTTGATTACCTTACACTAAGGAATGCGCATTCTTGCTCCCTGGACATTCCCTGCTGACAAGCTTTTCTTGTGCAATAACCACACAAAAGCCTCTTACCTGTAGTGTAATTTATTCGACATTAAAAAAATATTAAGTGGAAACCATAGTGAGACTGAGTAGTTTTGAGTCTGCATGTTCATCATCCCTTAACCAAACATATTCAGAAAATTAGATTGCTTCCGCAAGCCTGCCATTTTCTAAAGGGTTACAGAGAATGTCAGTTATAAGCTAATGAGTTGAGAAAGGCCGTGTAGAAAAAGGAATGATGAAGGAGGGAGAGAAATACAATAAGCTTGAAATGGGAAAATGCAATAAAGAAAATGGATACAGAGATCTATGATGCATGAAGAGTAGGGAAACCCATGAAACAGTCATTCATGTTTGTATAATAATTAATATTAGGATCTTTAACAGCCATTAAAGGGAGACATGTCATCCATAGGCAGGTCTGACATTCCATGCAGCTAAGAGCCATACATACACACAGAAAAGGAGATACAAATATGGCAGCTCAGAAAACCTTGTCATTTTAGCACTGTAACATCCGTTAGGAAGGAATTTTTAAATCTCCATTTTAGGAACTGAGAAAACAGAGAAGTTGAACTTAAGTACCCTAGATCACACAGGGAGAATAGAATTCAGTTCTTTTGACTCAGCCCTCTACTGTAACTTTCTTTTATAAGCAAAATTCTTCATTTATTTTGCACTCACTTTCTCTTTTATCCAGCAGCTCTTCAAAATAGTTGGCTGCAAAGGCTGGTATATCTTCAGGCTGCTCCCTCAAAACTTCTCTGGCTAGTCCTTCTAGCAGATTTGCAAATCCCGGTGGAATGCGGTGATGGGTGTTTGAGAATGGTATAGACATGGTGTCAGAACAGGCCTTCTATGGCACCTGCAGTTCCATTTAAAGAGCATGGGCTAGTTACTTCTCGCCTGGGTCCAGCATTCAGAATTCATTGCTATTCGCTCAAATACAATGTAGAGTTCAGAGAGCTAGCAAATGTTATAGTTAAGGTTATGGAATTCACACCTCCCCCAGCCAATGCCCCTCAATGAAGTGTGAATATCAATGCTCACACAGGCTCTTTATTTCTAACATTATTAAATACAGGCAATTTATTTTTTTACTCTCTTAAAAATTACACTTTTTTGGGTTTAAATTTGTCATGACTTTAATTACAAGGCAAGTCAAGGAATGAAGGAGTTAAGGTTTCAATTCAATCTCACTGCACATACATATTTTCAGACATGCTAGATTCTGCTTTCCCTTTTCACAGGCACAATGTGTATTTGCAGTGGGATTGTGGGAGCAAAGCTGATTTTTAACCTCCAGTTACCGGATTAGCACAGTCAGGCAGCTGGATGTATAAGTGCTCAGCGTTGCATTTAACGGTGCAAATTCTATGGATGCAACTTGTGGCTGCACAACAAATCCTGCATCTTGACGAGGGGTTAGACTAGATGACCCTTGAGTCCCTTCTAACCCTATGGCTCTAGGAGGATTCTGTGAGTGAGGCCACCCTTCCGAAAGTGCACCCTGACTAGCTGGAAGGCAGAAGTGGGTCAGTGCCAGCACCTCCCACTCTCTCTCTCTGGAATGAGAGGGGTTTCAGTTCAGGCAGCTGGATCAGGTCTCCCGACAGGGCTAGCAGGGGAAGCTGGTTCTGAGCAGGTCATGGAGCCGCTCTTCGCAGCTGAGTGCCCCTGGGGTAGCTGCCTGCTGGCACATGGCCCCTGGCGCCCAGATTTCCAGCCAGCTTCAGGCAGCCACAGTGAGACCCTTTTAGCAGTGGCACTGTGGCTGGCACAGGGCACGGAGCCCACGGGGGGAAAGTTCCTGCCATGAAAGTGCTGGCTGCACCTTGCCCCGAGTGTGTATGTGGGGAGTCCTGGGATCCCCAGCTGCACCCCACACCTGGCCCAGTGTGTGTGAGGGGGCGCTGGCCTGGAGCGAACCGTGTGTGAACGGGGTGGGGCTCGCAGCGACCTCCCCCTCCCCCACACACCCCCCAGGCTGGGCACAGGGGTGCAGCCAGGGACCCCCTGGGACTCCGCCGCCCACATTGGGCCAGATACAGGCAGAAGCTAGGGACTCCCCCCCAACATAGCCCGGGCCAGGCACAGGGTGCAGCTAGGGACCCCCCCGGGACTCCCCCCCAACACACACAGGAGCCCAGCGAGGTCCCTAGTACGACTCTGCACCTGGTGGGCAGACCCCTGCTGTGCCCAGCCCAGAGGTGGGGGGGGGGAGTCCCAGGGGGTCCCTAGCTGCACCCTGCGCCCGGCCCGGGATGTAGGGGGAGGGGGGGAGTCCCAGGGGGTCCCTAGCTGCACCCTGTGCCCGGCCCGGGATGTAGGGGGAGGGGGAGAGTCCCGGGGGGGTCCCTAGCTGCACCCTGCGCCCGGCCCGGGATGTAGGGGGAGGGGGGAGTCCCAGGGGGTCCCTAGCTGCACTGTGTGCCCGGGATGTAGAGGGAGGGGAGAGTCCCGGGGGGGTCCCTAGCTGCACTGTGCGCCCGGCCCGGGATGTAGGGGGAGGGGGGGAGTCCCGGGGGGGTCCCTAGCTGCACTGTGCGCCCGGCCCGGGATGTAGGGGGAGGGGGGGAGTCCCGGGGGGGTCCCTAGCTGCACTGTGTGCCCGGGCCGGGGTGTAGGGGGAGGGGAGAGTCCCGGGGGGGTCCCTAGCTGCACCCTGCACCCGGGCCGGGGTGTAGGGGGAGGGGGGGAGTCCAGGGGGGGTCCCTAGCTGCACCCTGCGCCCGGCCCGGGGTGTAGGGGGAGGGGGGGAGTCCCGGGGGGGTCCCTAGCTGCACTGTGTGCCCGGCCCGGGATGTAGGGGGAGGGGGGGAGCCCCGGGGGGGTCCCTAGCTGCACCCTGCGCCCGGGATGTAGGGGGAGGGGAGAGTCCCGGGGGGGTCCCTAGCTGCACTGTGCGCCCGGCCCGGGATATAGGGGGAGGGGGGGAGCCCCGGGGGGGTCCCTAGCTGCACCCTGCGCCCAGCCCGGGGTGAAGGGGGAGGGGAGAGTCCCGGGGGGGTCCCTAGCTGCACCCTGCGCCCGGCCCGGGGTGTAGGGGGAGGGGAGAGTCCCGGGGGGGTCCCTAGCTGCACCCTGCGCCCGGTCCGGGGTGTAGGGGGAGGGGGGGAGTCCAGGGGGGGTCCCTAGCTGCACCCTGCGCCCGGCCATGGGTGTAGGGGGAGGGGGGGAGTCCCGGGGGGGTCCCTAGCTGCACCCTGCGCCCGGCCCGGGGTGTAGGGGGAGGGGGGGAGTCCCGGGGGGGTCCCTAGCTGCACTGTGTGCCCGGCCCGGGATGTAGGGGGAGGGGGGGAGCCCCGGGGGGGGTCCCTAGCTGCACCCTGCGCCCGGGATGTAGGGGGAGGGGAGAGTCCCGGGGGGGTCCCTAGCTGCACCCTGCGCCTGGCCCGGGGTGTAGGGGGAGGGGAGGAGTCCCGGGGGGGTCCCTAGCTGCACCCTGCGCCCGGCCCGGGGTGTAGGGGGAGGGGGGGAGTCTCGGGGGGGTCCCTAGCTGCACCCTGCGCCCGGCCCGGGGTGTAGGGGGAGGGGGCGAGTCCCGGGGGGGTCCCTAGCTGCACTGTGTGCCCGGGCCGGGATGTAGGGGGAGGGAAGAGTCCCGGGGGGTCCCTAGCTGCACTGTGCGCCCGGCCCGGGATGTAGGGGGAGAGGGGGAGTCCCGGGGGGGTCCCTAGCTGCACCCTGCGCCCGGCCGGGGTGTAGGGGGAGGGGGGGAGTCCCGGGGGGGTCCCTAGCTGCACTGTGTGCCCGGGCCGGGGTGTAGGGGGAGGGGGGAGTCCCAGGGGGGTCCCTAGCTGCACCCTGCGCCCGGGATGTAGGGGGAGGGGGGGAGTCCCGGGGGGGTCCCTAGCTGCACTGTGTGCCCGGGCCGGGATGTAGGGGGAGGGGGCAGTCCTGGGGGGTCCCTAGCTGCACCCTGCGCCTGGGCCGGGGTGTAGTGGGAGGGGGGGGAGTCCCGGGGGGGTCCATAGCTGCACTGTGTGCCCGGGCCGGGATGTAGGGGGAGGGGGGGAGTCCCGGGGGGGTCCCTAGCTGCACTGTGTGCCCGGCCCGGGATGTAGGGGGAGGGGGGAGTCCTGGGGGGTCCCTAGCTGCACCCTGCGCCCGGGCCGGGGTGTAGTGGGAGGGGGGGAGTCCCGGGGGGGTCCTTAGCTGCACTGTGTGCCCGGGCCGGGATGTAGGGGGAGGGGGGGAGTCCCGGGGGGTCCCTAGCTGCACTGTGTGCCCGGGCCGGGGTGTAGGGGGAGGGGGGAGTCCCGGGGGGTCCCTAGCTGCACCCTGCGCCCGGCCCGGGGTGTAGGGGGAGGGGGGAGTCCCAGGGGGTCCCTAGCTGCACCCTGCGCCCGGCCCGGGGTGTAGAGGGAGGGGAGAGTCCCAGGGGGGTCCCTAGCTGCACCCTGCGCCCGGGATGTAGGGGGAGGGGAGAGTCCCGGGGGGGTCCCTAGCTGCACCCTGCGCCCGGGCCGGGGTGTAGGGGGAGGGGGGGAGTCCAGGGGGGGTCCCTAGCTGCACCCTGCGCCCGGCCCGGGGTGTAGGGGGAGGGGGGGAGTCCCGGGGGGGTCCCTAGCTGCACTGTGTGCCCGGCCCGGGATGTAGAGGGAGGGGGGGAGCCCCGGGGGGGTCCCTAGCTGCACCCTGCGCCCGGGATGTAGGGGGAGGGGAGAGTCCCGGGGGGGTCCCTAGCTGCACTGTGCGCCCGGCCCGGGATGTAGGGGGAGGGGGGGAGCCCCGGGGGGGTCCCTAGCTGCACCCTGCGCCCAGCCCGGGGTGTAGGGGGAGGGGAGAGTCCCGGGGGGGTCCCTAGCTGCACCCTGCGCCCGGCCCGGGGTGTAGGGGGAGGGGGGGAGTCCAGGGGGGGTCCCTAGCTGCACCCTGCGCCCGGCCCGGGGTGTAGGGGGAGGGGGGGTGTCCCGGGGGGGTCCCTAGATGCACCCTGCGCCCGGCCCGGGGTGTAGGGGGAGGGGGGGAGTCCCGGGGGGGTCCCTAGCTGCACTGTGTGCCCGGCCCGGGATGTAGGGGGAGGGGGGGAGCCCCGGGGGGGTCCCTAGCTGCACCCTGCGCCCGGGATGTAGGGGGAGGGGAGAGTCCCGGGGGGGGTCCCTAGCTGCACTGTGCGCCCGGCCCGGGATGTAGGGGGAGGGGGGGAGCCCCGGGAGGGTCCCTAGCTGCACCCTGCGCCCAGCCCGGGGTGTAGGGGGAGGGGAGAGTCCCAGGGGGGTCCCTAGCTGCACTGTGTGCCCGGGCCAGGATGTAGGGGGAGGGGAGAGTCCCGGGGGGGTCCCTAGCTGCACCCTGCGCCTGGCCCGGGGTGTAGGGGGAGGGGGGGAGTCCCGGGGGGTCCCTAGCTGCACCCTGCGCCCGGCCCGGGGTGTAGGGGGAGGGGGGGAGTCCCGGGGGGGTCCCTAGCTGCACCCTGCGCCCGGCCCGGGGTGTAGGGGGAGGGGGCGAGTCCCGGGGGGGTCCCTAGCTGCACTGTGTGCCCGGGCCGGGATGTAGGGGGAGGGGAGAGTCCCGGGGGGTCCCTAGCTGCACTGTGCGCCCGGCCCGGGATGTAGGGGGAGAGGGGGAGTCCCGGGGGGGTCCCTAGCTGCACCCTGCGCCCAGCCCGGGGTGTAGGGGGAGGGGAGAGTCCCAGGGGGGTCCCTAGCTGCACTGTGTGCCCGGGCCAGGATGTAGGGGGAGGGGAGAGTCCCGGGGGGGTCCCTAGCTGCACCCTGCGCCTGGCCCGGGGTGTAGGGGGAGGGGGGGAGTCCCGGGGGGTCCCTAGCTGCACCCTGCGCCCGGCCCGGGGTGTAGGGGGAGGGGGGGAGTCCCGGGGGGGTCCCTAGCTGCACCCTGCGCCCGGCCCGGGGTGTAGGGGGAGGGGGCGAGTCCCGGGGGGGTCCCTAGCTGCACTGTGTGCCCGGGCCGGGATGTAGGGGGAGGGGAGAGTCCCGGGGGGTCCCTAGCTGCACTGTGCGCCCGGCCCGGGATGTAGGGGGAGAGGGGGAGTCCCGGGGGGGTCCCTAGCTGCACCCTGCGCCCGGCCGGGGTGTAGGGGAAGGGGGGGAATCCCGGGGGGGTCCCTAGCTGCACTGTGTGCCCGGGCCGGGGTGTAGGGGGAGGGGGGAGTCCCGGGGGGGTCCCTAGCTGCACTGTGTGCCCGGGCCGGGGTGTAGGGGGAGGGGGGAGTCCCGGGGGGGTCCCTAGCTGCACCCTGCGCCCGGGATGTAGGGGGAGGGGGGGAGTCCCGGGGGGTCCCTAGCTGCACTGTGTGCCCGGGCCGGGATGGAGGGGGAGGGGGGAGTCCTGGGGGGTCCCTAGCTGCACCCTGCGCCCGGGCCGGGGTGTAGTGGGAGGGGGGGGAGTCCCAGGGGGGTCCTTAGCTGCACTGTGTGCCCGGGCCGGGATGTAGGGGGAGGGGGGGAGTCCCGGGGGGGTCCCTAGCTGCACTGTGTGCCCGGCCCGGGATGTAGGGGGAGGGGGGAGTCCTGGGGGGTCCCTAGCTGCACCCTGCGCCCGGGCCGGGGTGTAGTGGGAGGGGGGGAGTCCCGGGGGGGTCCTTAGCTGCACTGTTTGCCCGGGCCGGGATGTAGGGGGAGGGGGGGAGTCCCGGGGGGGTCCCTAGCTGCACTGTGTGCCCGGGCCGGGGTGTAGGGGGAGGGGGGAGTCCCGGGGGTCCCTAGCTGCACCCTGCGCCCGGCCCGGGGTGTAGGGGGAGGGGGGAGTCCCAGGGGGTCCCTAGCTGCACCCTGCGCCCGGGATGTAGGGGGAGGGGAGAGTCCCGGGGGGGTCCCCAGCTGCACCCTGCGCCCGGCCCGGGGTGTAGGGGGAGGGGAGAGACCAGGGGCTCCCTAGCTGCACTGTGTGCCCAGCCCGGGGTGTAGGGGGAGGGGGGAGTCCCGGGGGGTCCCTAGCTGCACCCTGCGCCCGGGCCGGGGTGTAGGGGGAGGGGGGAGTCCCGGGGGGTCCCTAGCTGCACCCTGCGCCCGGGATGTAGGGGGAGGGGGGAGTCCCGGGGGGTCCCTAGCTGCACTGTGTGCCCGGCCCGGGGTGTAGGGGGAGGGGGGAGTCCCGGGGGGGTCCCTAGCTGCACTGTGTGCCCGGGCCGGGGTGTAGGGGGAGGGGGGAGTCCCGGGGGGGGTCCCTAGCTGCACCCTGCGCCCGGCCCGGGGTGTAGGGGGAGGGGGGAGCCCGGGGGGTCCCTAGCTGCACTGTGCGCCCGGCCCGGGGTGTAGGGGGAGGGGGGAGTCCCGGGGGGGTCCCTAGCTGCACTGTGTGCCCGGCCCGGGATGTAGGGGGAGGGGGGAGTCCTGGGGGGTCCCTAGCTGCACCCTGCGCCCGGGCCAGGGTGTAGTGGGAGGGGGGGAGTCCCGGGGGGGTCCTTAGCTGCACTGTGTGCCCGGGCCGGGATGTAGGGGGAGGGGGGGGAGTCCCGGGGGGGTCCCTAGCTGCACTGTGTGCCCGGGCCGGGGTGTAGGGGGAGGGGGGAGTCCCGGGGGGGTCCTTAGCTGCACTGTGTGCCCGGGCCGGGGTGTAGGGGGAGGGGGGAGTCCCGGGGGGTCCCTAGCTGCACCCTGCGCCCGGCCCGGGGTGTAGGGGGAGGGGGGAGTCCCGGGGGGTCCCTAGCTGCACCCTGCGCCCGGCCCGGGGTGTAGAGGGAGGGGAGAGTCCCAGGGGGTCCCTAGCTGCACCCTGCGCCCGGGATGTAGGGGGAGGGGAGAGTCCCGGGGGGGGTCCCCAGCTGCACCCTGCGCCCGGCCCGGGATGTAGGGGGAGGGGAGAGTCCCGGGGGGGTCCCTAGCTGCACTGTGTGCCCGGGCCGGGGTGTAGGGGGAGGGGAGAGTCCCAGGGGGGTCCCTAGCTGCACTGTGTGCCCGGGCCGGGGTGTAGGGGGAGGGGAGAGTCCCAGGGGCTCCCTAGCTGCACTGTGTGCCCAGCCCGGGGTGTAGGGGGAGGGGGGAGTCCCGGGGGGTCCGTAGCTGCACCCTGCGCCCGGGCCGGGGTGTAGGGGGAGGGGGGAGTCCCGGGGGGTCCCTAGCTGCACTGTTTGCCCGGGCCGGGATGTAGGGGGAGGGGGGGAGTCCCGGGGGGGTCCCTAGCTGCACTGTGCGCCCAGCCCGGGGTGTAGGGGGAGGGGGGAGTCCCGGGGGGTCCGTAGCTGCACCCTGCGCCCGGGCCGGGGTGTAGGGGGAGGGGGGAGTCCCGGGGGGTCCCTAGCTGCACCCTGCGCCCGGGATGTAGGGGGAGGGGGGGAGTCCCGGGGGGGTCCCTAGCTGCACCCTGCGCCCGGCCCGGGGTGTAGAGGGAGGGGAGAGTCCCAGGGGGTCCCTAGCTGCACCCTGCGCCCGGGATGTAGGGGGAGGGGAGAGTCCCGGGGGGGTCCCCAGCTGCACCCTGCGCCCGGCCCGGGGTGTAGGGGGAGGGGAGAGTCCCAGGGGCTCCCTAGCTGCACTGTGTGCCCAGCCCGGGGTGTAGGGGGAGGGGGGAGTCCCGGGGGGTCCCTAGCTGCACCCTGCGCCCGGGCCGGGGTGTAGGGGGAGGGGGGAGTCCCGGGGGGTCCCTAGCTGCACCCTGCGCCCGGGATGTAGGGGGAGGGGGGAGTCCCGGGGGGTCCCTAGCTGCACTGTGTGCCCGGCCCGGGGTGTAGGGGGAGGGGGGAGTCCCGGGGGGGTCCCTAGCTGCACCGTGTGCCCGGGCCGGGGTGTAGGGGGAGGGGGGAGCCCGGGGGGTCCCTAGCTGCACCCTGCGCCCGGCCCGGGGTGTAGGGGGAGGGGGGAGTCCCGGGGGGGTCCCTAGCTGCACTGTGTGCCCGGGCCGGGATGTAGGGGGAGGGGGGGGAGACCCGGGGGGGTCCCTAGCTGCACTGTGTGCCCGGGCCGGGGTGTAGGGGGAGGGGGGAGTCCCGGGGGGGTCCTTAGCTGCACTGTGCGCCCGGCCCGGGGTGTAGGGGGAGGGGGGAGTCCCGGGGGGTCCCTAGCTGCACCCTGCGCCCGGCCCGGGGTGTAGAGGGAGGGGAGAGTCCCAGGGGGTCCCTAGCTGCACCCTGCGCCCGGGATGTAGGGGGAGGGGAGAGTCCCGGGGGGGTCCCCAGCTGCACCCTGCGCCCGGCCCGGGAGGTAGGGGGAGGGGAGAGTCCCGGGGGGGTCCCTAGCTGCACTGTGTGCCCAGCCCGGGGTGTAGGGGGAGGGGAGAGTCCCGGGGGGGTCCCTAGCTGCACTGTGTGCCGGGCCCAGGATGTAGGGGGAGGGGAGAGTCCCAGGGGGGTCCCTAGCTGCACCCTGCGCCCGGCCCGGCCGGGGGGAGAGTCCCGGGGGGGTCCCTAGCTGCACTGTGTGCCCGGGCCGGGGTGTGGGGGGAGGGGAGAGTCCCGGGGGGGTCCTTAGCTGCACTGTGCGCCCGGCCCGGGGTGTAGGGGGAGGGGGGAGTCCCGGGGGGTCCCTAGCTGCACCCTGCGCCCGGCCCGGGGTGTAGAGGGAGGGGAGAGTCCCAGGGGGTCCCTAGCTGCACCCTGCGCCCGGGATGTAGGGGGAGGGGAGAGTCCCGGGGGGGTCCCCAGCTGCACCCTGCGCCCGGCCCGGGAGGTAGGGGGAGGGGAGAGTCCCGGGGGGGTCCCTAGCTGCACTGTGTGCCCAGCCCGGGGTGTAGGGGGAGGGGAGAGTCCCGGGGGGGTCCCTAGCTGCACTGTGTGCCCGGGCCGGGGTGTGGGGGGAGGGGAGAGTCCCGGGGGGGTCCCTAGCTGCACCCTGTGCCCGGCCCGGCCGGGGGGAGAGTCCCGGGGGGTCCCTAGCTGCACTGTGTGCCCGGGCTGGGGTGTAGGGGGAGGGGGGGAGTCCCGGGGGGTCCCCAGCTGCACCCTGTGCCCGGGCCGGGGGGGGAGGGGAGGGGGGGAGTCCCGGGGGGTCCCTAGCTGCACCCTGCGCCCGGCCCGGGGTGTGGGGGGAGGGGGGGAGTCCCGGGGGGGTCCCTAGCTGCACTGTGCGCCCGGCCCGGGGTGTGGGGGGAGGGGGGGAGTCCCGGGGGGGTCCTTAGCTGCACTGTGCGCCCGGCCCGGGGTGTAGGGGGAGGGGAGAGTCCCGGGGGGTCCCTAGCTGCACCCTGCGCCCGGCCCGGGGTGTAGGGGGAGGGGAGAGTCCCGGGGGGTCCCTAGCTGCACCCTGTGCCCGGGCCGGGGGGGGAGGGGAGGTCGCTCCGAGCCCCACCCCGCTCACACGCGGCTCGCTCCAGGCCGGCGACCCCACGGCGGGAGGCCGGTACCCGGCCCGGGGCACTAACGGCCTCGGCCCCCGGGCGGGCTCTTACCGCTCCGCCGCCGCCGCGCTCGGCCGCTTCTGTTGCCTGGCAACAAGACCCCGCCCCTCCCCCCGGCGGGGGCTGGTGCCCGGGAAGGGACAAACGCGAAGCGGTACCCGGCCCCGCCCATCTGCCTGTAGGCCCCGCCCCCGGCCCCAGCTGGGCTGCCCAGGCTGTTGGCACTGGGGTGCCTGGCTGCAGCCAGCACCGGGGCAGGGAAGCAGGTTTGCCTCCCGCTTGGAACAAGAGGCCTCGGCCCAGAACCAGCCAGGCGGGGCCCGAACCTGGTTTCCAGCCGCTGTCCAGGAGCAGCCTGCCCGAGGCCAGCCTTTGGCACCGTGCCCAGGCTCAGCGCCCTCCTGTGGGCCTTGGCTCGCCCCCTTCCCACGAGCAGCCTGCTCAGCCCCCTATACAGGAGCCTTGGGAGGCGCAAGGCTGACCATTGCGTGCCCAAGCAACGCCCACCTGGCTGAGCTCTCCATGGGCTGCCTGCAGCCTCGCTAGGGTTGCCAGTTTGGGCTGGATGTATTTCTGGCTACTTCGTCACATGACAATCTTTTAATTGAAGATTAAGCTTTCATTCCTGAAGGCTTCCGGTCAGTCCTGGAGGGTTGGCAACCCTAAGCCTCGCCTGGCTGTGTGGGCCCTTTGCTGGCGTCAGAACTACGGAACATCTGGCCCGGTTGCTTGGAGGGGCTAGTCACCCATGGGGCTGACACCAGGCTGAACCTGACTGTAGTGATAGGGCTGAGGGCCATCTCGGTCTCCTGGGGTGCAGGAAGGCCCCAAACACAGGGGCGGCTGCTGGGGAAAGCCCATGTGGAGGAGTCTAATGTGTGGTGGCTGCTGGTCAAGCTCATTAGTGGCTCCATAGTTGCTCTGTGCCCCTGGCTTTGAGGCACATGAGATTTTTGCCCTAAACTCACTTGTACCCATTGGCTTTGGTTCTGTGAGTGGTGTGACCTGTCCCTGTTCATCTGCGGGCTTTGGTAAGAAAGGACTGTGTCTGTGCTAGACACTTCCCCCTCCCCCTGATTTCTCACTATTGCTGTGACCGGCTTATGTCCACTGGTGTCCATCCCCTCCCCACGATCCTGCTAACTTTCCCTGCCTCTGGCCTCCTTTTTATTCAACGACTGGAGGTGGAAGCTTGTCTCTTTAAAACTCACTCTAGATTGCTGGCTTAACCATGTGATTTGACTTCTTGGCAGCTGTCCCGTTATCCTGGAGAGGAAATGGCTGCTTACCTGCTGCTGCTTGTGCTTTTGCTGGCTTCTGCAGAAGGTGAGGGGTTAATAGGAGGAGAGGGGGCTTCCCTTCCCACGAGTCATATCATGTGCATGAAAAGTGTTGCCCAGAAAGTGAGAGAACATGAGAAGCAAAACTGATTTTCTAGTGACAAATCAGAGGGGCCCTGCAGCGAGAACTTTCCTTCTCTCTGTCCAGAGTTTCCTGCTTCCAGGAAACACCTGAGAGAAGCAAGTTGGTTAGGCTTCTGTGGTTGCAATAAAAATCTCACTGAGACATTCTGCCCCTCTGGAAGCTTTGTGGAGGGGGACTTACCTCTCAATCTAAAAAGAAAAAAGTTAGGGTGTAGAATACCCCTGAGAGGTCAGATTTGAGGACCCCTCTGCTCCTTCCTTCATCACCATGTTCAGCTTTTTTTTCTTTTGGGTTTGCTTCGCTCATTAAATGAGACACACAATTTTGTAGGAGGCAGAATTTCTATAAAAGCCCCTGTGGATTTCTCCCATCTTCCCATTCTCCCTTCATCCTATTACACCCTCACGTGTTGCTCCTTCGGTAACTCTTTTTCCTTCAGTCTTGTTTTTCTGTAACGTGTCCTTTTAAGAGTCTGTTTACTTCTGTTGCTCTGAATTATGCAGGGCTTTGGTGGAGCAAACTGGAAATTCTGGTAGTTTCATTTAAATGAAAAATGAAGGGTTATTATTGAATTAATTATGAAAGTGACTGATCCCATTAATGCAATCTCTTCCAAGCTATTAAATTCTATTTGTTTGATGCTGTTTCTGCATTTTCAGTTGGCAGTATGCACAGATTCTTGTATTGGCTAATAGCCACATCATGGAAGTAAGGGGGTGGTACTTGGATGCGTGGCCATCTGGGGCTTTGGATCCCTGGGGTGGTAAGGGAGGTGGATTGGGATCATTAGGTAAGAACATTATCTAGATATTGAAATTTTAGATGGTCATCTTGAGGATTCTAGAGTTAACATTCCATTGAGAGATGAGGCTGGTTACACGTCTCAGAGTCCCAGTTGCAGATTCTGGAAGACAGCATTGCGTTGGTTAAATGCAGTTCATGTTTTCAGGGTTATCTTCAAAATCATGAGAAAGAGAGAAACACAATTATTTTTACATGGAAGTTCAGATCTAGAAATGGCGAATTCCGTGACAGATGGGCAGAGCGTGAATTCCGTGGTAAATTCAGCAGGAGCCGAATAAACAGGGCCCTGGTAATACACATCTGAACTACTATGACTATTGTTACAAGTTGGTCCCAATTATTTATTAGAGTCCGACCATCATCATATTTACAGCATTGGTACAATATTGTGATTTCTTGGAGCATTGGATCAGTGGAGAAATAATTTGCTTTTCAATTGTGTGGAATTAACTTTTGATGATTCCAGCAATTAAAGTTCTTCAGTTCCCATGGACCTATTTATCCTCCTCAAAATCTTGCTCATTTAATTGTTACATGCTAGAACAGGGGTTCTCAAACTAGGGGTTGGGACTCCTCAGCGGGATCGTGAGGTTATTATATAGGGGGTCATGAGCTGTCAGCCTCCACCTCAGTCCCCACTTTGCCTCCAGCATTTATAATGGTGTTGAATATATAAACAAGTGTTTTTAATTTGGGGGGGGAGGGCGCACTCAAAGGCTTGCTATGTGAAAGGGGTCACCAGTACAATAGTTTGAGAACCACTGTGCTAGAAGCAGTGTTTACAATTGACATGTGGCTTTTTAACAGAGTAGTTTATAGTACACAATATTTTTCCTATTCCTCCTTATCTGTCTCGGTATTTGTATCATCATGCTGATATCTGAGCCACTTGCAAGGCAATATATAATAATATGTATTTATTAGCAGTTTACGCTGTGAGAAAATGATCAATTTTTGTTGGCTTGTTTGCTTTTTTTAGAAGGATTTTTGGCTCAAACATGCTGTATTATCTCAACATCAATATTGTAGGTGTCACAACAAAATCAATAGCTACTGTGTGCTGCCATCTCAAGACTTACTTTAGATAAAGGGAAACAACAAAATAAGAAGGAACAAAAGGAAAGTTGTCATGGGAGAGCACTGTGTGTTTGTCTCCCCATAACATGCTTCATTAACTCTGTCTCACAAAATGACAGCTATAGGCAGAAATTCCTAACAGTTACCTACCTCCCAGTGCATACCCCGTAGAGGATAAGGAGTTTGGCATTTCTATGAGGAGTAAAATATTGACAGGATGATCATGACATTTTTGTGGATCCTAGGTGTGACGTTTCGCTTTGCATCCTATTATGGTGACCACATGGTATTACAGAAGAAACCAGCCGGCGCAGTGGTATGGGGCTACGGGGAAGCTGGCGCCAATGTTACCATGTCGCTTTCCAAAGACAGCAAAGTAATAATGAAAAAAATGGCACAAGTTGAAGGTAATAAAATAAATCTCAGATTCCTACCGCTTTGCATTTCCCCATTATCACACAGCTTCCCTGCCCTCTCTGCCCCCACTCCCTGCCTCTGATGAAGGCCAGGAAACATCCCCCAAACAGCAGCACCTATCCACTTCCCCAGCCAAGTGGCTATCCTACAGACGAGCTCCCAGGCAGTGGGGAATGTGGCACCAAACCCGTGTTAACGTGGTACCGCACACGGATCCCAAATCCCGCGTTCTAGCGAGGGTCTGGTGTACTTCAGCAAGGCATTGTAAGGCATCCAAGCTTGCAGAGCAGGGGTGATGCAGCCCCTCACTGGTCTGGACTGTACCCTGGGATGTCACACCCCTTTGGATGCCCCCCTACAGAGCTCCTTTGAAGGCACTGGAGCTCTGATCAGGTGCTGGGATTTGATCACTCAGAACAGCTTGTGGGATTGGGGCCTGTGTCCTTCCCAGTAAATTCGGCCTGCATTGTGAGGCTCCTAGTGGACATCATGGCGTCCCCTTCTCTTCTCCCATCCCTGGTTACTGGAGACGCTAGGATGATGGATGCGGTCCTAGAAAGACAACCTTTGCCAATAGTTGGGGCTTTCTAATCACATTCTTCTTATAGCTTAAAATGTTTTTCTGTCCCTGTTGCTGGGGGAAAGAGCCACAAACCTCAGGGGCAACTGATTCCGCTCCTTAAGTGCTGTAGAATGTACAAAGTCAACATACTGAAAAACCAGAGGAAAATCATGTTTTCTGCATTGCCTCTCTGTGGTGGAGGTGGCAGGATTTACTTAGAATATCAGCAGGAGAGCAAATTTCAGATAAAGTCTGGAGTGGGGTTTAAGTGACAATTTTCACAGATTCCACGGTCAGAAAGGACCATTATGATCATCTCGTCTGACCTCCTATATAACACAGGCCACAGAACTTCCCCCAAATAATTCCTAGAGCAGAACTTTTAGGGAAAAAAGCAGCCACTCTTGATTTAAACATGGTCAGGGATGGAGAGTCCACCATGACAACTGGTAAATTGTTCCAATGGTTAATTACTTTCACCGTTAAAAAAGTACACCTTGTTTCCAGTCTGAATTTGTCCAGCTTCAAATTCCAGCCATTGTATCATGTTAGACCTTCCTCTGCTAGACTGAAGAGCCCATTGTTAAATATTTGTTCCCCACGTAGGTACTTATAGACTGTGATCAAGTCACCCCTTAACCTTCTCTTTGTTAAGCTAAGCAGATGGAGCTCTTTGATTCTGTCACTGCAAGGCAGGTTTTCTGTCCTTTAATCATTCCCATAGCACTTCTTGAACTGTGGACACTGGAACTGGACACAATATTACAGCAGCAGCCACACCAGTGCCAAATACAGAAGTAAAATAACCTCTCTCTCTCTCTTGCTCAAGATTCCCCTGTTCTATGCATCCCAGGATCACATCACCTCTTTTTGTCCCGGCATCACACTGGGAGCTCATGTTCTGCTGATTATCCGCCACAACCCCCAAATCTTTTTCAGAATCATTGCTTTCCAGGATAGAGTCCCCACATCCTGTAGGTATGGCCTACAGTCTTTGTTCCTAGATGTACACATTTATATTTAGCTGTATTAAAATGCATATTGTTTGCTTACACCCGGTTTACCAAGGGATCCAGACGGCTCTGAATCAGTGACCTGTCCTCTTCGTCATCTACCCCATCCCCAATTTTTGCGTCATCTGCAAACTTTATTGGTGATAATTTTATGGTTCCTTCCAGGTCATTGATAAAAATGTTAAACAGCGTAGGGCCAAGAACTGATCCCTGTGGACCCCAGTGGAAACACACCTGCTTGATGATGATTCTCTGTTTACAGTTACACTTTGAGACCTATCAGCCAGTTTTTACTCCATTTAATGTGTGCCATGTTAATTTTATATCGTTCTACTTTTTTAATCAAAATGTCGTGTTGTACCAAGTCAAATGCCTTACAGAAGTCTAAACATATTACGTCAATGCTATTACTGTTATCAACTAAACATGTAATCTCTTAAAAAAATCAAATGAGTTTGACCAAATATATTTTCCTTAAACCCATGCTGTTTTGCATTCATTACATTACCTTCCTGTAGTTTGTTATTAATCCATTATCTTGACTGAGATCAGTGTCAGGCTAACAGTCCTATAATTACCTAGGTCAACCCGTTTACCCTTTTTAAAAATTGGCACAACATTAGTTTTCTGCCAGTCTTCTGGAACTTCCTCAAGACTTATTAAAAATCAACATTAACGATCCAGTCTGCTCCTCAACCTCCTTCCAAAAGTTTTAAAAGAGCTGGCTATCTGCACATACTGGATTTTAAAATATCTAACTGTAGTAGCTTCTGTTTAATTCCTCCAGAGATACTAGTGAAATGGAGCATATCATCATCATATGATGGGATTATATTAGGGCTGTCAAGCGATTTAAAAAAAAATTAATTGTGATTAAACAATAATAGAATACCATGTATTTAAATATTTTTGGATGTTTTCTACATTTTCAAATACATTGATTTCAGTTACAACACAGAATACAAAGTGCACAGTGCTCACTTTATATTTTTTATTACAAATATTTGTTCTGTAAAAAACAAAAGAAATAATCATTTTCAATTCACTTCATACAAGTACTGTAGTGCATTCTCTTCATCATGAAAGTTGAACTTACAAATGTAGAACTATGTACAAAAAATAACTGCATTCAAAAAGAAAACAATGTAAAACTTTAGATCTTACAAGTCCACTCAGTCCTACTTCAGCCAGTCGCTCAGACAAACAAGTTTGTTTATATTTGCAGAGATAATGCTGCCCACATCTTGTTTACAATGTCACCTGAAAGTGAGAATAGGCATTCGCATGGCACTGCTGTAGCCAGCATTGCAAGATATTTACTTGCCAGATGCGCTAAAGATTAATATGTCCCTTCATGCTTCAACCACCACTCCAGAGGTGATGCTGGTGACATCCATGCTGATGACGGGTTCTGCTCGATAACGATCCAAAGCAGTGCAGACCGACGCATGCTCACTTTCATCATCTGAATCAGATGCCACCAGCAGCAGATTGATTTTCTTTTTTGATGGTTTGGGTTTTGTAGTTTCTGCATTGGAATGTTGCTCTTTTAAAACTTCTGAAAGCATGTGTAATGGGCTGGGCCTTGCTGGTCGAGCTGGGGCGTCAGTCCAGTAGAGGGGTGGCCCACTCTGCCACTCGGTCATGGGCTTCCCCAGGGGTGATTTCTGTCAGCTGTGGCCCGGCCCGCGCATGGGGTCACCTAAATTGGTAATCCTTGGATTTTGAGCAGCCAAAAAAATCAAACAGTTTGTGGAATTAGCTCCCTGGGCAGGGCGAAGCAGCAAGCAGGCTGCAGCCCCTGGGCGGATAAAAGTAAGCAAGTAATCTATAGCCCAACAGCTTCCTGGCTGAGGCAGCAGTCAACCACAGTCTGGGGAATTAGCCCCCTGGGCAGGGCGAAGCAGCAAGCAGGCTCAGCTTCCATGGTGGTGGGTAGTCTGGTGGGTAGCCCTGGTCCCTGGGCTTTACCGCCAGGGGCGCTGCAGGTACCACTGCAGGAGCCAACAGTGTACTCCCTTCCTCCTTTGCCCCCACCTCCCCTTGACTGGCCTGGGCTGCCTCATTTTATCTGAGTTCTCCATTTGGAGCATATACATCAGGGGAAGAGGGGGCATGGCCTCCTGGGCCCACAATAATTGGTCCTCCCTTGGCGGCCCAGTGCGGGGCTGGTACACCCCGTCACAGCATGCTCCACATCTCATCCCTCTCAGATTTTGGAAGGCACTTCTGATGCTTAAACCTTGAGTCGAGCGCTGTAGCTATCTTTAGAAATCTCACATTGGTACCCTCTTTGCTTTTTGTCAATTCTGCAGTGAAAGTGTTCTTAAAATGAACAACATGTTCTGGGTCATCATCCAAGATTGCTATAATATGAAATACATGGCAGAATGCGGGTAAAACAGAGCAGGAGACATACTATTCTCTCCCAAGGAGTTCAGTCAAAATTTAATTAATGCATTATTTTTCTAACGAGCGTTATCAGCGTGGAAGCATGTCCTCTGGAATGGTGGCCGAAGAATGAAGGGACATACGAATATTTAGCATATCTGGCACATAAAAAACTTGCAGTGTTGGTTACAAAAGTGCCATGCGAATGCCTGTTCTTATTTTCAGGTGAAATTGTAAATCAGAGGGCAGCATTATCTCCTGCAAATGTAAACAAACTTGTTTGTCTTAGCGATTGGCTGAACAAGAAGTAGGACTGAGTGAACTTGTAGGCTCTAAAGTTTTACATTGTTTTGTTTTTGAGTGCAGTTTTGTAAGAAAAAAAATGCATCTCCATGATAAAGAGATTGCATTATGGTACTTGTGTGAGTTGAATTGAAAAATATTACTTCTTTATCATTTTTACAGTGCAAATATTTGTAATAAAAATAATAATATAAAGTGAGCATTGTACACTTTGTATTCTGTGTTGTAATTGAAATCAATATATTTGAAATGTAGAAAAACATCCAAAATATTTAATAAATAGAATACCAATTGAAATTTAACAGTGTAATTAAAACTGTGATTTATTGCGATTAATTTTTTTTAATCACAATTAATTTCTTGAGTTAATCACATGAGTTAACTGTGATTAATTGACAGCCCTAGATTATATCATCTGTTTTTTCTCCCCCAAATACAGAAAGAAAATATTTATTGACCACTTCTGTCTTTCCAGCATTGTTATTGATAATTCTGCCATTTCCATCTACCATTTTCCATCCACCATTGTTAGGATTTTTTTTGTTCCTAATACATTTTAAAAACTCCTTTTCTTCTTGACTCTGCTGGCCGTAGATGTCTTCTTGTGTCCATTTGCTTCCCCTATCAATTTTCTACAATTCCTAACTTCTGATATATGTTCATTATTCTCAACTTCACCTTTCTTCTGTTTGTTATATATTATTTTTTTAGTTTTTATAGTTGTCATCGCTTCCCCTCTAAACCCGTTTGGTTTTTTTAATGGGCACGACCGTCTTCGTCATTTGTGGGATTGTGGCTTTTTGGGCATCTAGTAAGATGTTCTTAAATGATTCCTAATTATTGCACATATTTTTCTAATTCAATTCTTCCTCTCCTCTGCTTTGGCTCATAATTGTTTTCAGCTTTGTAAAATTAGCCCTATTAAAGCACCATGATATGAAATGTCCCTTTTCATGTAATAAAAACCTCTGCTTGTATCGCTGGATTGATACCAGTCAGGGATCTGTGCTTGCTTCTATCAAGTCAGGGTCCTTTGCTTCATGTTTCAGAGCACTCTGAGACCTGGAAAGTTGTACTGGCTCCTATGGAGCATGGCGGCCCTTATAGTGTGGTAGCAGAGCAGCACTCCAAGGAAGAGCCAAAGAATCTGACGCTGCAGGATATCTACTTTGGAGATGTCTGGCTTTGCAGTGGGCAAAGTAACATGGAGATGACAGTTTCCCAGGTAGGGGTTGGGACAGGGCTGGTAACTATGTCCAAAGGAAAAGAAAGTTGTTCCCTTTTGATCTGTCAGTGTCAGACGTTAAGCTTGCTAAGTTACAAGGAATCATAGAAATCCAGTTTAGTTTTCCTAGTGTTTTGTCCAGTCTAGTTTTAAATCTCTCCCATGCTGTGGAGCGTCCACAACTTCCCAGCCTCTTGCACTCCAAGTCCTAAGTGTCCTCACCCTCCGGAGTATTTGTCACTGGGACCTGCAAGGGTTCAGCCCTGCAGACTGTATGTTAACCACACAGTTAGCAGCCACACAGTTCCTGTTATAGGAGAGGCCATGATGATTCACCACCCTGCCTGTTTCCTAGATAATCAATGCCAGTAAGGAGCTCTCCGAGGCATCTCTCTATCCATATGTCCGTGTGTTCACGGCCTCTCTTATTCAGTCTGAAGTGGAATTGCAGGACCTGGCTAAGATTGACTTGGAGTGGTCTATACCGACAGCTGGTGAGTATAAAGCGGGTCAGTACAAAACCCCCTTAAAAATGGCCTGTTTAGCTCCAAAGCCTAACTGACACGTAGGGTCAAGAATGTCAACACACATTCTCTGAGACTTTCAAGAACCCTGTTGTTTAACCAGGCGAGACCAGATGCCCCTTCCAGGTTTAGCTAAGGTAAAAAAACCAAGCAAAAAGAACATTTCAGGCCTTCTTCATCCATCATAAAGAAGCAAAAGAGAGCAAACCCTATCTATAAATTTAAAATCCTGTAGGTGTTCTCTTCCAGCTCTGATTTCTAGAATACTTCTTCTAGTCTGTATAGATTAGGGATGTCCAGTTTTTATAGGGACAGTCTTGAAATTCGGGGCATTGTCTTATATAGGCACCTATTACCCCCAATACTCCCTTCCCGATTTTTCACACTTGCTATCTGGTCACCATAATATAGGTTCTTCTCCCACCTCACCCTCAAAAATATCTGAGCATCAGTCACGAGCAGTTTATTTTTTCTCTCGTCTTCTCCCAGGGGCGGGATTATGCATGCAGTGTGGAGCCGTTTGCTTTGGGAGTGGTTTTGTTGTTTTTATATGGCTGTGCTGCTCTGTGTCTTAGCAATGACTGGTTGGAGAATGTACTTGGCCCTTGGAGTGGAAGGTGGGGAGGTTTGTGATGGTCCTGAGGGAGTTTAGTCCAGAGTCTAGACCTAGCCCCCGAGAAAGTTCTGTCTCCTGGACGGACCAGCTATACCGTGGTGTTGGAAAGTTCCATTGTGCCTGAGGAATGGAACTGTCATCACATCTTCATCCTGGACTTCGAGTCTCTTAGATACACTGGGCCTAGGCCATCGAGCATCCTGAAGATAAGGATCGAGACCTTTGAAATGGGTGGGAAGCCTCTGTAGGGAGCAGTGATGTCCTCTCCAGGCAGCCCTTGGGATCAGTGCAGGTTGTTTCCACCAGCATGTTTTACAGTGTGGTGTTCAGTCTAGTTCTAACGGGAATTTCTCCCGTCCCTTGAGAGGTGATGCCCATTTCTGGAAGTCTTCCCTGATATTCAGCGCTATAATTCCCCTCCCTTTGGAATTGCTCCTCTGGATCAGACAGGACACTGGCCAGGTAGACTCTGTCCTTGCACTGGCCCTCCCACAGGATGAATTTCCCTGATGGGGGTGTCCCTCCCAGCACTTGCAGCTTTGCCTCTGGCACCTCCCCCTGACGTTTGCATCGCCTGCAGTTTTCTGATGTTTGTCTCTCAATTCTCTTTTTCCTGAACAGAAAACTTGGGTCACGAGAACTTCAGCTACTTCTCAGCTGTGTGTTGGCTGTTTGGCCGTCACTTGTATGAGACGCTTCGGTATCCCATAGGATTAGTGGAGTCCTCCTGGGGAGGGACCTGCATTGAAGCCTGGTCCTCAGGAAGGGTGCTGCAGGAGTGCGGGCTCACAGGCGACGCCGGACGGTGAGGACATTGAGAGCAAATTCACGGCTGTGAAAAACACGCTGTGGACCGTGAAATCTGATCTCCCCCATGAAATCTGGCACCCAGCTGGGGGCTCCCACCCTGCACAGGCTCTAGCTGCTAGTCCTGGCAGGGGATGGGGAGGGACCAGACTTCCTTCCCCTTGCAGGGGACACGCCCAGGGCAGGTCAGACCCATCTCCAGGAACTTCCCCAGCTTGCAAGAAGCTCTGTGACTCCAGCTGTCACCTCCCCCATGCGGGGAGGTGGAAACTGGACAGAAACAGATCTGGGGTTACAGTGGACGAGAAGCTGGATATGAGTCAACAGTGTGTCCTTGATCCCAAGAAGGCCAACGGCATTTTGGGCTGCATTAGTAGGAGCATTGCCAGCAGATTGAGGGAAGTGATTATTCCCCTCTATTCCGCACTTGTGAGGCCACATCTGGTGTATTGCGTCAAAAAGGATGTGGACAGATTGGAGACAGTCCAGAGGAGGCAATGGAAATTATCAGGGGGCTAGGGCACATGACTTACAAGGAGAGGCTGAGGGAACTGGGATTATTTAGCCTGCAGAAGAGAAAAGTGGGGAGGATTTGATAGCAGCCTTCAACTAGCTGGAGCGGGGTACCAAAGAGGATGGAGCTCGGCTGTTCTCAGTGGTGGTAGATGGCAAAACAAGGAGCAATGGTCTCAAGTTGCAGTGGGGGAGGTCTGGGTTGGATATTAGGAAAAACTATTTCACTAGGAGGGTGGTGAAGCACTGGAATGGGTTACCTAGGGAGGTGGTGGAATCTCCATCCTGAGAGGCTTTTAAGGCCCAGCTTGACAAAGCCCTGGCTGGGATGATTTAATGGGTGTTGGTCCTGTTTTTAGGAGGGGATGGGACTAGATGACCTCCTGAAGTCTCTTCCAACCGTGATATTCTATGATTCTATGACATATGGTAACCCACCACCTCCCAATAGACCTTCACTTCAGCACTGCTGCTGGCGGTGGTGCTGGCTTTAGAGGTGGGTGCCTGGCCAGCAGCCTTCCTCTCTGGCTGTCCAGCTCTGAAAGCAGCACGCCTGTCAGCAGCAGGGCAGAAGTGAGGGTGGCAATCCCATCACCCTTCCCGCCCTACAATAGGCTTGTGACCCTCCATACACTGATCACCTGTTGGGTCAGGACCCCCAGGGTTACAACACCATGAAATTTCAGATGTAAACATCTGAAACTGTGAAATTGACTAATTTTAAAAAAACCCTGGCCATGAAATTGACCAAAAGGCACTGTTAATTTGGTAGGGCCCCAAGTATAAGATGTCCCCTCAGTGCCCGTGCTGGACCCATTCCACCTGAATTAACTTCCCCCACCACGCCCCTCTCCAGAGCCCAGAGCTTCCAGCTCCTGCCCCCATGTGCACATGGCTTCCTGCTCCTCTGCACCACCTTGCCCTTAACCTCCTCTTCCTCCCCACCCCATCAGACTCACAGCCGCCACCTCCTTCAGCCCACTCCCCTGAAGCTTCCCTGGCTGCTGCCTCCAGCCCTTGCTGGGCCAGCGTCAACCCTTATTTCATTCCGTGCCGGAGTAATTCAAACCCTGACTTTCCTCTTTTGAAAAGCCTCCCCTGTGGGTTGGTACCCGGGGGGAATGCGACATGGCTAGAGCAATGACACAGGCAGGGCTGGCAGGGCACGTGCTGGAATAACCCCAGATGGAGGTGGAAACGGCATCTCGTTAGTGACCATTTAACCCCTTCCCTAGAGGCTGTTTTTCCAGCTCATCTTCCTCAGGCTGAGCTTGTCTTTTCCCAGTGCTTTTAGCCCTGTCAGTCTGACCCCAAGCTGTTTACCTCTTTTGGTCCTGTGTATCCAGTCCCCAAGGAACAGGTCCAGTGATTGCTCACCATAGGGGATCAATGCCACCTGGAGTCGGCTGGTCACCTTATGTGGCGTGAGGTGCTGCCCCACACCAACTGATGCTTGTCTTGTGTCATAGGTTTCTTCTTCCCACGCTGCTTTCTGGCCCTAAGATGCCCTCCGTGCTCTGGAATGCGATGATCCACCCGCTCCTCAACATGTCCCTCATGGGCGTTATCTGGTACCAGGGTAAGTCTGGCAGCATATCACGGCACCGGCCACGCCACTTTGGGTGCTGGGCTCAGCTCTCGCTTGTCCTGTGTGCTCATTGCAGGTGAATCCAACACCTTCATGAACCCAGATCTGTACAACTGCACGTTCCCAGCTCTCATCGCGGACTGGCGCAGGGCCTTCCATGCCGGGTCTGACGGGCAAACGCAGCCGCTTTTCCCCTTTGGGTTTGTCCAGGTGACTGGTAGCCAGGGTACTGACCATGGTGACACTAATCGCTGCTCAGAGCCAGCTCCTGCTTGCTGCTGGTTTCTTTCACTTCACCGCAGAGCAATCCCTGATGCTGCGCAGGACCAAGGGGAGGGCCAAGCTGAGTCAGTTTGATCAGAGTTTTCCTGCTGACTCCTTGATGCTAATGGACCCGGGGGTGGTCTTGCCATAGGCTCCAAGTCCTGGCACAGAGGCCTTCTAAGGGGAGAGTGATCTGTGAGTTGTGCTGGAGGGATAATATACCCCTCTTTCCCTCAGGGGGGCAGTCAGACACTGCTGCCTGTCCCCTTTTCATTCGGGCTGGGGTCTGTGCCCTGCTGGCTCCTCTGCTCCTGTCTCTATCTCACAGCAGAACAGGGAGGGGGGAAGACAGGGCCCCCCGCATCTTAGACCCTCACTTCCCCTCCTGACGCACTGGGAGGGGGAATGGGGAAGAGAAGCCTCCCCTGCTCTGTCCCCTTGTCTGCGTCACCCCCAGGCTCTCCTGGCTTCAGATGAGTGGGGGAGGCAGAGGAAGGAGTGGAGGGAGAGGCTTGGGAGGAAGGAGGAGAGTGCTGGGACGGAGGAGCGTCAGAGGCGCACTCTGAGGAGAAGGACTGAGCCCAGCAGGGATGTGGCGGAAAAGGGGAGGAGGGTACGAGCTGAGAGAGTCCAGCTGACTTTAGAATGAGTGCCCTGCCCGCAGTCCCGCCGATGGGCCTGGCCCAGATCCCTTCCCACTGGTCACCTGCCCTCCGTCCCAGCTCACCACACCTCCTCTGCCTGCCAGCCTCTGTGCCAGGGGTTCCCAACGTGCTATAAAAACGCCACGGCCCACCTGTGCCGCGATAACTGGTGTTCTGCATATAGAACCATAGGTGCTGGAACCAGGGGAGCTGGAGGTCCAGCCGCAGCCCCTGGTTTGAAGCGGTTTCCATCATATCCAGGGGCTGCAGTTTGGTTCAATGGCTCTCAGCACCCCCACGGTACACATCGTTCCAGCACCACTGTATAAAAGCCAGGCCGGCACTGGGGGTAGCAAGAGGGGCAGTTGCCCAGGGCCCTGCAAAGCTAAGTTGCTCAGGCTTCGGCTTGAGCCCCAGGAGGCAGGGCTCGGGCTGGTGGGGCTTCTTCTTTCTGCCCTTGGCTCTAGTGAGTCTAACGCCAGCCCTGCTTGGCGGATTCCCTGAAACCTGCTCAGGGGGCTCCCCAGGGGGCCTCGGTTGAGAACTGCTGCTCTGTGCTATGGTGACCCTGCTCTGCCTGGCTGGGGCATCCCCTGGCCCCGGTGTCTCATGGGCTGGGGTGGAGCAGACGCTCAACTCTCCGCATGGGGAGTTAGTACGGGGCTGCTAGTGCAAGTCAGGGACTCCTGGGCCACCCCCTGCTGGGGTGGGTTGATGTGTGGGACACTGGGAAGCAGGGCTGTGCGGGGGGAGGCTCTGGCCCCGGTGGGGGATCAGCTCTTTCCCAACTCGTTCTGTCTTTGCAGTTATCCACGTTCCGCCGGCAGGACCGGGATGACCGTTTCCCCCGCATTCGGTGGCACCAGACAGCTGATTACGGCTACGCACCCAACAAGAGAATGCCCAACACCTTCATGGCCGTGGCGGTGGATCTGTGCGACGAGCACTCACCCTATGGCAGGTAACTGCCCACTCCCTGCACAGCAGCCTGCAGTGCACCCAGGAGACATTCCATAGCACCTGGCCTGGAGGTGCCAGGGCCTTTCCCCACACAGGAGAGGCGGGGCTGAAGCAGGCTTTTGTTGGGCCATGCTGCAGTGTAGGAGGAGGGCGGGGCAGGGCCGGGAAAGAGGAGGAGGACAGGGAGTGCCGAAAGGGGAGGAGAAGAAATCCCCTAACGCACAGTGCTCCAGGGCCACTCCACACCCCCTGTCACTGGCCTCCCAGATCTGTTCGCTGTGCTTTCCCCAGCTGGGTGTGTGAGATATACAGGTCGCTAGCCCTGTCAAGTACTGGGCGGCACAGCGTGCTTGGGTGCACTGCTGTGATAGCCAGTAAAGGAGGACACTGGTACTGGGGGCAGGCGCTCGGAGCCAGCGACCAGCTCCCCGCTAGTGGGCAGAGGGCTTTGTGGAGAGGCTGGGGCAGGCGTGTTTGGCGCATGGGTGTACTCAGCGTACGTGGGAGGGGCGACTGACAGCGCCTGGCACCAGATCCTTAGGGCCCGTTGCCCCCCAGAGCAGCCTGGGGAACTGAGCTGGGATCTGTTCGGTAGCCTGGTCTCTGGGAGACCATCCCGTGGAGGCTGGGCTCTTTGAGCTTGTGCTCTCGGCGGTGGCTTGAGATGGGCGCCCCCTCTCCACTCGGTGCGGAGGGGATTGGGAGGGATCTGCACAGGAGTCTTCTCCCTGCCTCCAGAACTAGACTGCCTGCCATTATCTTCATGCATTGCAGCTTCATTGCTGCACGGAGACGGGTAACTGGCCTTGGCTCAGGTTTGGCCGGTGGCCTCTCTAACCTCTCCTGGTCCCGTTGTGCTATTCCTCTAGCCCAACTGGCAGTCGCAGCTGCTCCCCGCTTCCCTTCCAGATCATTTGTCAGGCCAGACCTACCACCGCTCCCTGCTGCTCCCCACCCCAGCAGCTGGCCTGGTCAGCGGCCCTTTGATTGGGGCCTTGCAGCCAGTCTGCAGTCCAGGAGATGCTGCTGCTGCTCTGGAGGGAGCCCCTAGCCCTCCCCTCCCACGGCTGACTTTACCTCCAGGGTTGGCCGCTGTCTCAGTCAGTCCTCTGCCCTGGCAGACCTGATCCCTCCAGCACCTGCTCCCCCCTCGCATCCCAACCTCTCCAGGCAGCTGCTGCTCTCTGCAGGGTCTCGTTGACTCATCCTGCAGTTAGACAAAGCTCTTTGCTGCTGGGGTGGGGTGAGGGCACCCCGGAGCTACATGGTGCCCTCTGCTGGCAGAGGTGGAGTTTCAGGAGCCACTGCCGGCAAGTGGCTCCCTGCCCTCTCCCCCTCATTTCCTCTCTGCTTTCCTCTTTGCAGCATTCACCCCAGGGATAAACAGAACGTGGCGTATCGGCTGCACCTGGGAGCCCGTGCTGTGGCATATGGAGAGAGAGGCCTGGTCTTCCAAGGCCCATATCCTACAAAAGTCGTGGCGGATGGAGCCAGGGGCCTCATTAACGTCACGTACGGCCAGGAACTCCTGCTGCTTCTAATGCACGACCACATCTTTGAGGTGAGGAGCCATGTGTGTGGGGGGTCCCTGCCCGTCTCAAGGAAAGCACCAAGGGCAGAGGGGCTGCACTGTTACTGGGCTAGCCTGAGTGCTCTCCGGGGGGCACATGATCCCTCTAGCACCATCAGCTCGGGCTGTGCCCCCTGCTGGGATAGCTGGACAGATGTCAGCAGGGCAGGCAGCTCTTGCTGCCCGCTGGCTAGCTGTCTAAATAAAAGTTTGTATTGGACAAATCCCAGATGTGCTGGAGCCCAGGGCTAGAGGGGCGATCTAGCAAATGCAGCCTCTCCTGCTGCTGAGGTGGGGGAGCTGTGTTCTCCTGCTGTCTGAGGGGGAGAGGAGGCTGAGCCGGGGGATGCAGGGCAGCTCTGCAATCTCCACCCCAGAGCACAGCGATGCAGCCACCTAAGCCAGAAAATAACAGAGCTACAGCCCAGTGGGGCAGAGCAAGGTCATGTGACTGGTCTGTGCGTCTTCCGGCAGGTGTGCTGCTCTCACCGGCCCCAGCTCTCGGCGCAGGAGCCATGCCAGTGGGTTCCAGCACCCATGGTGTCTGCATCTTCCCACACAGTGACACTGTCCAGCCCTGGCTGCAGGGACGCCGTCACCCGCCTGCGCTATGCGTGGGCGGAGTGGCCATGTGAGTACAGACAGTGCCCTCTTTACAACAAGCACCTGCTGCCAGCACCTCCATTTGTTATCGACTCTGCATTAAAAACAGGCTGGGCCAACTGCGAGGAGGCAGGGCCGGCTCCAGGCACCAGCTGAGCAAGGAGGTGCTTGGGCGGCCAATGGGAAGGGGCGGCACTTTGGGCTCTTCGCTGGCGGGTCCCTTGGTCCCTCTTGGAGGGAAGGGCCAGCCACCAAATTGCCACCAAAGAAGAAAGCGGCGCGGTGGAGCAGGCGCCGATCGCAATCACGGCTTTTTTTTTTTTTCCCCTTCGCCGCTTGGGGTGGCAAAAACCCTGGAGCCAGCCCTGCTAGGAGGCGGGGTGATGCAGAGAGGATATAGACTCATAGCTAAGGCCCCATCAAATTCACGCTCCGTTTTGGTAAATTTCATTATCATAGGCTGGGAGTTGGGTCTAGGAAGGGGGTGAGGGTTCTGGCTGGGGGTGTGGGCTCTGAGGTGGGGCTGAGGGGTTTGGAGTGTGGGAAGGGATTCCAACCTGGGGTAGAGGGTTGAGGTGTTGAAGGGGGTTCAGGGTGTGGGCGCCATCCTGGCAGCACTTACCTGAGGTGGGTCCCGGGAAGAGGCTGGCATATCTGGCTACTAGGCGCAGGGGTGACCTGCCGTCTCCGCACGCTGCCTGCACCTACAGGTACCGCCCCTGTAGTTCCCATTGGCCATGGTTCCCGGCCAAAGGGAGCTGCAGAGCCGGTGCTCGGGGTAGCAGGCAGAGCCCTGTGGCCCCTGTGCCTAGGAACCGGAGGTGCTGGCTGCCTCCAGGAGCCACGTAGAGCCAGGGCAGGCAGAGAGTCTGCCTTAGCCCCGCCGCACCTCTGACCAGACTTTTAGCGGCCCGATCAACAGTGCTGACTGGAGCCACCAGGGTCCCTTTTCAACCTGGCATTCCAGTCAAAAACTGCACACTTGGCAACCCTAGTGTTGCGGGGGCCCCATTTCTTAGCAGTTTGTTCTGAATTTGGTATTCTGAAGTGTGACCCACCGAGGCATGGTGAAACCTGCCCCAGTGGTTCCGGTGTGCAGCTGCAAAGGCTGATGGCTCACTGTTTGTTCCATGCACACTATGGGTTGCCTTGGCTGGGACGGATGCAATATTCTGTTGGACCTAAAAGCGGTTCTGCTTTGCACAGTGGTACTGTGGGGCTCCGTTTGTGTTTCAGCCACCACCTCAGATGTGCTCTGCTGAGGAGTAAAACAAAGCACTGTAAACTCTTCCTGGGAGCTCATGCTGGGCTCTCTCCTTCAGCACCAGTAAAATAGCTTCCCCTGACTAGATCTAGCCCTCATGCCCCCTCTGCCACTGCCTCAGGCGTTGGTAAGTGAGTGGCTCTTAGCATCTCCCATTTCACAAGGACAGGCAGCATCTCGTGCTCAGCTCTGGGTTGCCTGGGCTTTGCTAACGAGCTGAGAATATTTCTATCATGATGTCAGCTGGGTTTGAAGGGGCTAAGATGCAGGGACTTTACAGAGCAGAACCACGCGTTCATGTCATGGAGGATGATGTATAAAGCCTTATTTACTCCACGTCAATCTGTGATGTAATTAACAGCCCTTCTAGCTGGAAGGGTTCTGGACTGGGAGGTTTGATTAAGATGTATATTTTTCCTCCTCTTTAACTGGGAATTCCTGTGTAACAATTAAAGTTAACTCTATTATGAAATAAATTCTGAGCCTTTGTCTACTGTGATGTTTCTCTTCTTGTAAATTAGTGAAACTACAACTAATAAAAGGTGATTGTGATTCCTTAGAGACGATTCCTTTTCTCGCTGCCTTTTTTGAACTGGTTATATCCAGAGCTTGTACATGCAGGTCTTTTGGGGACAGCATTTCCATTGACTTGGGTGGAAGTGACTATTAGTTGTTCGCATTGCAGTGAGGTGGAGAGGCCCCAGCCGAGAGCAGCGCCCTCTGCTGTTGGATACTATACACGTGCACAGAAAGACAGTCCCCGTCCACCAAGCTTCCAATCTAAGCAGAGAAGCAGACCAATGGAGGAAGATCACATCACCCTTATTTTATAGCTGGAGAACTGGGGCACAGAGATGAAGGGCCACGTTCTCTAATGGTCAGCACCCAGCACATACAGCTTTTTGGAAACTGCCCACTTATTTAGGTGCATCAATGGGAGCTGAACACTTCTGGAAATCTGGCCCCGTGTGGTGCCCAGGGTCCCTCAGGGTGTCTGTGCCAGGCCTTGGATCTAGCTCTCCTGAGTCCCAGTCTAATGCCTTACCCACCAGACCTTCCCCCTGCTGGATCCTATGACTTTGAGAGCAATGTCCACCAGGCTAGATGCAAGGGCTCCCACTCCATTGTGCTGAGCGGCCTGCTCTTAGTGGCATCGTGCTGCCCTGCTAGGCCTGTCTTCCCCCTTTTCCTCAGCCCTGGCTCCCTGGCCAGTCCTCTTCTGCAGGTAACTAGCTACCTATGGTACTTACATGGCCCCTATTACCCGAGTACTTGAACACCGTGACCTCACAGGTCGTTAATGGAGTTATCCTCCCATCACCTCTGCACGGCAGGGCAGTCCTGTTAACTCTATTGTAAGCTGTACAGACAATGGCAGAGCAGGGACCTACAAATCACTGGCTAGCACACTAACCCCTGGGCCATCTTCCCTCACTAGCAGCACCTGCCCCCTGTTTCCTCTCCACCTTCCCTGACATCACTCTGGGATGTATTAGCAGGAGTGTGTATCATAGAATCATAGGTTTCAGAGTAGCAGCCGTATTATATAGAATATCAGGGTTGGAAGGACCTCAGGAGCAAGATGTGTAGGCAAGACATGAGAAGTAATTCTTCTGCTCTGCTCTATGCTGATATGGCCTTAACTGGAATATTGTGTCCAGTTCTGAGTTCTACATTTCAGGAAAGATGTGGACAAATTGGAGAGAGTGCAGAGACTAGCAACAAAAATGATTAAAGGTCTAGAAAACAGGACCTCTGAGGGAAGATTGAAAGAAGTGGGTTTGTTTAGTCTGGAGAAGAGAAGACTGAGAGGGGACATGATAAGTTTTCAAGAACAGAAAAGGTTGTTATAAGGAAGAGGGAGAAGAAGTGGTGCTCTTAAACTTTGAGGCTATGACGAGAAACAATGGGCTTAAATTGCAGCAAGGGCAGTTTGGGTTGGACATTAGGAAAAACTTCTTGTCAGGGTGGTTAAGCACTGGAATAAATTGCCCAGGGAGGTTGTGGAATCTCCATCATTGAAGATATTTAAGAGCAGGTTAGACAAACACCTACCAGGAATGGTCTAGATAATAACTTAGTCCTGCTATGAGTGCAGGGGACTGGACCTGATGACCTCTCAGGGTCCCCTCCAGTCCTATGATTCTATGACATGGCAGTAGCTCTTCACAGAGGCAGTTGTGCTGACTCCTGCTTCTTGTTTCCAGCTGCTTTTAAAGCCTGACACCTACAGCTGCCAAGGGAGAGAGCCAGGACCATGTGCTCGGCCAGCTGGGTTGTAGTCCCCAGCTTAGGGCTTGTGGGTTCTAGCCTAGCACCACCCTGTCCTTCAGAGCAGCCTACTTCTGCAGAATCCCAACACCTTTAAAGCAAGAGCAATACACGGCGTTTACTTTTTAATTATAATCATTCCATTTCCTCTGCTTCATTCTGAATATGCCTTCCTCAGCCCCCTGGGCCTGCTGGTATTCTCACTTCCGGCGGGGGAAAAGTAACTCCACTGAGATCATTTATGCTAGAACAAATCAGGAGTATCTCCTCTGGCATCCATAGTTATACTGGGGTATAATTGCTATAAAACCAGAATGGCTACACTGGAGCAGCTGGACCCAAGAGAATGGCAGGGTGAGGATTACACTGGTCCAGATAAAAACCAGTTTCATGGGTGTTGCTCAATGGATCTGACAAATCACTAGAGCCATGAACAGTTTCAGCCATGATAACATTGGTGGGATGAGCGCAGAGCCGATCCAAGAGCAGTAGCTGGGTGTAGGCCAGTGGCCTGAATTCACCCCATGGATTTGATTGCTACATTTCTTAGTCGTCCTCTAACATCTTGTCATGGCTCGGCAGGGGAGCTGTGATCTTCCCATCCCTGCTCAGCAATCTGTCAGGGTCCTCCACTCAGGCAGAGCCAGGCAGGCTGGGCTTGGGGCCAGCGTTTCTTTTAGCTTCTCCTGTGGGTTCTATTTCTAGATAAGGGGAGAGAAGAGAAAGTCACCAGTGTATGTGGGTGATAGGGCTCTCCCTTCTCCCTTTATTTCTAAGGGATGTGACCAGTAGCTGTGGCACCTGCTCCCTGCCAGCCTAGCCCTCCCATCCCCCCTGTCTCAGACACTCAGGATACATTCTTTGCTGCAGGGATTGCTGTAGCAGAAGGGTCCAGCTAGGTTGGTACTCTTTGTCCAAGCGTGGCCACTTTGGCGGGCTCCAGAAAGAGGCATAATGTCCCCCGCTTCCCTCATTTCCTATCCCCCATGGAGTCTGTTCTTTGTGTAACAAAGGAGGGAATTTTCCCCAGCTCCAGCTGACACTAATGAGCACCCATACTAAAGCACGAAGACAGCTGGCTCTTGGCATCTGATCATAGCCAGCAACAGGGACTTACTACACTTGTATCATGTCCAGTGGCAGTGAGTTCCACTGTTTAATTATACATTGTACCCAGTTTCCTTTTATCCAGTCTACATTTCTTGCTTTTTGCCACTGTGTGCCATTTGTTCTCTTACAGGATGCTGAGATGGGCCACCCTCTTCCCCCTTCATTATTTCATTCAGCTAAAGGTATCGGGATCTCCTTCTATTCTCTTTCTAGCAAAGCAGCCCCAGGTTTTTACTGCTCCTGTTCCCTTCCACTCAGCTCCAACTCCCTTCTCTACAGTCTGGCTCTCCCCGCTGATGGGATCCAGCCCCTGGGTCACAGTTTGAAGAGTGATTGTTCTCTCTAGCCACCCTCACAGCTGTTACGTGGCCTCCAGGGGTCACTCTGTACTATGGCACGGCTGCAAGGACACCGGGAAGCTCCCTTAGCCTAACTCATAGACATTCCTGCTGCCTGTGGATAATCATTGGGCCAAGGAAAGAGCAACAACAAGGTATCAGGCAGGGATAGGATTTGAACTTGGGTCCCCCACATCCCAGGAGAGTAGCCTATAAGGGAGGCATGGCTGCTGGTAAGGGTTGGGCTGCCCCTTCAGGATGTTTCCAGCCATGAGCATGGCTGATAGTTACACCACGTACAGGTGACTCCTCTGATCCCCTAAGCTCCCCCTGCCTGCCATGCTCTGCTGCACTCCCCTCTTGAAAGGAAGCAAGCTATGGTTGTTGCTTGCTGGCCATCCAGGAGCTGAAGCAGCTGTTACCATGGTGACTGGGCTGATCATACTCAGCATGGCCGTGGTGTTTTTCAGCCAGCGATCTCAGGGCACTGCCTAAAGGGGGATAAGGATCATGCGCCCCATTTTACAGAAGGGGAGACTGAGGCACAGATGGGCAGGGGGAGAAATCACACAGCCAATAATGGCAGAACAAGGAAGAGAACCCAGGAGTCCTGGCTCCTAGGCCCGTGTTCTAACTCAGGACTGCATTGTCAGAGTGAGGAGGATGCACCTTCGATCAAGGCAGCAGCCCTGAGGCACACAGGACAGCTCCTGTCCGTGGGGACCAGCTGCCCATGCTGTACCTGGCCGGGGGCCCAGACAGGCCAAAGGACACCAGTTCAAGCTGGGATAGAGCAGGAGGTAGGGAACGGAGCGTGGCTGTAAACCTCCCCCAGAGCGCGAGCGGCCAGCCAGGCATTGCCCAGTGGCGCACCCCACATGGTGTGGGAACCAGCAAGCAGAATGGGGGCTGGAGAGAGAACTAGGCCTGGAAATCAAAGCGCTCAGACCAGACAGCAGCTGCCCCAGAGCGGTGCGGTGGGAACAAGACAAGAGGTATGTCAGAGGCTGCTGGTGCCTTTCGCTGGCCCAGTGGAGAGACACTGATGTGCCTGAGAGACATGGCTGAACTACGCAGTGTTCCCTTCGCAGGTGCCTCTGTTCCCACTGTCCTGCCTTGGCAACGTTTGCTCAGGGCACAGGAGAAAGGCACAGGGGAGCCCAGGCAGGAACCCCGCGTTTACAGCCAAACAGCTAACCACCAAGATGCATCACTTAGTGCCACACCCGAGATCCTTCGGTGACCATGGAGAAGCAGGGGCACAGGACTCCAAGCTGCTGCCCCATGGCCTGCAGGGTCTGACCCCCAGCAGTGACCCCCAACGGGCGGAGCTTCGGCTCCCTCTGAGCCTCGCAGGCAGCCTGGCTTTTAAGCTGCCAGCTCTCCAGTGAAGCTGCTTCAACTGTTACTATGACAGCCACCCACCCACATGCAAAATCCAGCCAGCCACAAAATCCCGGCTACCATGAAGCATCCACAACCTAGAAAGGTCCGGTTTGGACTTTCCACACCAACCCAAGAGGGGTCCTGTTATGCCCTGCAGTGGATGGTTGCCCTCTTGTGGTTCAGTGTTGGTCTGTGGCACACAGTGATCTTCTAGGTTCATTTCTATTGCAAAAGAAAAATTGGGGAACATGAGAAGGTTGTGGCGGGGGGGCCAGACGGGTTCCTCCCTCTGCACAGAGCTGGGCAGATCCTGAGGATATTCCCAGGGAGTTTTCTGAGCCTACCCTTGTGCCCCCAGCGCGTTTGTGTTCCACAAATATCCCAAGCAGCTTTTACCCACCAGGAGCAAGTTCCACAATTGGAAGAGTAGCCCACGCTCGGACATGGCTAGTCACAGAAGTCATCCAGTTGGGGAACAGAAAGAAGATCACATGACTTATGTAACTAACATGCAGTTTGAATTTTGTATTCTTAATGAGCTGCTGAGGAACGCCCTGCAATCAAGTAAGAAACATGGTTCTTGGGAGAGTACCCAGAGGTGCCGAGCAGAATGTGTGCCCCACACAAAACCCTGCCCCACCAGCTCGTTCAAGCGAATAAAGAAATTTGGGATATTACCAAATTCGCTCGAGAGCTTTGCAGGTTTCCAGCAGACAGGGTATTCACCACCAGCAAGGCTACAAGCAGCAGAGGGATAATTGGGCTGGTGCAGGGGGAGTGGAGAAGTAATGAGATGGAAGTAAAGAGAATTGAAGATGGCAGTCAAGAAGAGATCAGCGCCTGTAAGCTCTGGAATATTCCCCCAAAGGAAGCGACGGGAGCCTCCTTGCCCAAAATACTTAGAACTAGGCTGCTCAGGGCATGGAGGATCACCCAGTAGGAAGCTCTCCTGCCATGGCAGGCTGGCTACAGGCTAGGTGAGCAGGTAAGGTTTGTCCATCTCTGACTTCTAGCAGGAGGAATGGAGGCACTTTGACAGCACTACGTCAATTTTTCATCGACTTCCCAGTCCCACTGAGATTTCCATGCTTTGATTCAAAGCAACCCAGAGGGAGGGAGGAAGGTTCCATTCGTCTCTTACCTAGGATCTCGCTGCTTGGAGAAGGAGGGTTTCCTTCAGCCCCTGCAGCGCAAGCCGAGTGTTTCGGTTTGGATGTCTCCAAGCCAGCGAGGAGGGTCATGAAATCCACCACGGTGTCGATGTGCTGTGGGCTGGAGGTGACCTCCCTCAGCGCGCACACCGCGTTCAGTCTGCTGAAAGACTTGAGCTCAGAGATATTGGCCTGCAAGAACAGGAGGATGATGTTCAGGTCGTTCAAGGGGCAGGTCAGCATCTTCCTGCTGAGGAGGTCGAAGGCAGGCAGCATCTCGTAGATGGACAGGAGGCGCTTGTCCCACTGGAGGAGCTGCAGCATGTTGTAGATGACCACAGGTGCCAGGAGGACATAGCCACCCCCGTTGGAGATGCTGATCAGCTGGAAGACAGAGAAGAAGACCAGCTTGCAGGGAATCACATCGGGAACATGGGGCTCATCTCGCAGGAGCCCTGTCTTGATGGAGCAGCTGAATTCATCTTGGAAAAAGACGCGGAGGTGGAGGAATCCCAGGTAGAGACAGGTAGCAGTGATGAGCAGCAGCAGCAGCAGGTTCCGCAGCAGGTAGGCGCCCACCAGCGAGTGCGAGCGCTGCTTGCAGGCCAGGTACCGCTCCAGCAGTGGGAACTCAAAGTACCGCTCCCTGCGAGCCCTGGGGGAAAGACAGCGGGCTAGTTGGGGCCAGTTCCTCAGCTAGGGTAAATCACTTCACTGAAATCAGATTACACCAGCTGAGGACCTGGCCTGTAAATGCCACCTCTAGGGTTAAATGCCTGGGCCCCTGATGCCAAGGGCATGTAGTGCTGGATGGATCAGAACACTGCCCAGGGCATTAACCAGAATCACAGGGCCAGAGGGTTAGAAGGGACCTCAAGGGTCATCTAGTCTAGCCCCCAATGTGACTCGGGTGGATGGGTGAGTGTGTTTATACTCAGAACATGTTTTGATCAACTTTTTTCTTGTTTGTAGCCAACACATTTTAAGTAATTTTGTTTAATAAAAAGATCAGCCTTTAAATGCTGGTTTTGTGCATCTAATTGAATTTTAATTTCCACCCAAATGGAGCATGACGCAAATCACGAGGAAAAAATTAAATCCTTCTCTAGTCGCTAAAAATTGCAGCATTCACCCTTTTCTAGCATAATCAAAACGCAGAAACTAAGCAGCTGAAAAAACGTGCCTGGATAAAATGTAACCTCGTGGTTAGCAAAAAGTAATATGGGATTTAGGGCAAAGGCTATTATTTCAATCCACGTGTGAATGGCAACCCTCCAACGAGTATCAACCTTCCTTTAGGAAAATAACTCAAAAGTACAAAAGCAAAACAGGATTAAAATTGAGGCTTTAAATCAAGGGTTCCTGCCTGCTAATTTCCATCATGATTTAAATCAACCCCCCTCTCCCCTTCCAGTAGATTAAATGCAGAAGAGCTACATAAAGGACCTAATTCTGCCCACAAGCCAATCCCCTCGCACCCTCCACCCCGTCAATGGGAGTTTTGCCTGCATACAGGTGGTGGGACCCTAAGGAAACCATAGAGATGAGTTTCCTTAGGGTCCCATAGGGTTGTTCGAGACAGGAGCCCTCTTCCACCATGGTATCTGCAGCCCCCTGGCCTTCCACTATCAGCAGGATCCACACTGTGCATGCAGTTTATCCACAGCTGCTTCCTGGAGAAGAAGCCAGAGTCCTGGCTGCGGGGGGGAGAAGGGGGCAGGAGGCAGTTGGGGATGGGAGGAATCACATGTGGGGGGAAGGGGCAGTGGCCGTCAGCTGGGGCCCTGCACTGTTACCTCCCTGGGGGTCTGCTGACCCTAGGCCCAGCCCTGAGTGCTCTGTACCCCATTCACAGGCCCACCTCCAGCCCTGGGGCAACTCAGGCTTAGCCCCAGGTGGAGGGCGGCCCGTGCTGTGGATGGGATCAGACACACACATGCCAGACCAGATTGGACCACAGCCCCATGTGAGGTGGGGGCTTCCAGGCACAGATCTCATAGAATCGTAGAATATCAGAGTTGGAAGAGACCTCGGGAAGTCATCTAGTCCAATCCCCTGCTCAAAGCAGGACCAATCCCCAACTAAATCATCCCAGCCAGGGCTTTGTCAAGCCTGACCTTAAAAACCTCTAAGGAAGGAGATTCCACCACCTCCCTAGGTAGCCCATTCCAGTGCTTCACCACTCTCCTAGTAAAAGAAGTTTTTCCTAATATCCAGCCTAGACCTCCCCCACTGAAAGGAAAGGTCAAGGAGGGTCCTGAGGAGATGCCATCTGAAGTTGCTGGGGAATACCACAGGGGGAAACAGTCCCTCTGCCTGACCAGGGACTTGAACCCAGACCCTCAGATTAAAAATCTGATGCCCTGTGGAGGGCAAATCCTGCAGCCCATCCCAGGCTGCCACAGAGGGCTCTTCACAGGGGAGGGAGTGGGGCCCAGGTTATAGGGATCCACCACCCAGCTCCAGTCTGTCACCCTCCCCTCAGAATCCCTGTGTGCTGAGGAACCCACCCCCCCCCACACACACACACACACCAGGGCGGGCCTGAGGGCAGCCTCGGTGACGGAAGGTCCTGGTAGCATGGCCTCGGGGGAGCTGGGGCTGGGCGGGAACCTCAGTGCCGACAGGTTCAGAGGGCAGAAACCTGTCATGGAACCAGTCCTAAGGACATTCTCCAAGGAGACCCCTCCACCTTGCCCCACTATAGAGCTCTCTTTCCCTGGGTCTCCAAGAAAAAGGACCCCCTCCAGCGAGATGGTGGCTGCGGGACTACGCACGCTGGGAGTGGGAGGAGGAACCCAAAGGGTCAGTTCTCAAGCCACTGACTCACTTCTCAAACTCCTCCCAGAAGAGCCGGGCATCCGTGCTGGCTTGGCGGACCTTCACCATGTGCTGCACCAGGCGGATGGAGCGGTTGTAGGACTTGTCCAGCTCATCGATGATGAAGAGCAGGTCGCTGTTCAGCGCAGGCGCAGCTGTGTATCGCCACAGCAGGGAGGGCAGGTACATGGCCACCGCGATGAGCAGCAGGGAGTAGGGGAAGGCCTGGGCAAAAGACAATGCAATGGCTGAGGCCAGCTCGACCGGCGAGAGTGAGAGCAGAACAGCAGTCAGAACAGATTATAACAGGAGCATAAAAGGACAAGCCAGGAAGCAAGTCAAGGCTGTTCAGGGCTGCACATTCTACTCCTGAGGGTGTTCTGTGCCAAAAAAAATTAAAAATTCTGCACACAATATTTTACAATTCAGCAAACTTTTGCAAATTTTATTTGTCAAATACATTTGCAGGCTCCATCATGGCGTTGGGGAGCACCGATCACTGGCTGCCCAGAGGTGGGAGATCACTGTGCAGCTCCCCACACCGAGACATGACTCAGTCGTGAGGCTGCACCTGACCCTGACACAGCGCAAGGACTGGGCCTGCCCCAGAAACACCCCAGGGCTCTGCCCCTCCATGCCAGGTGCGGGCAGGCAGGCAGGCTCAGCAAGGCAGGATCTAAGTGTGAAGGAGCTTAGTGTGGGGGGATCCAGGTGTGGGTTGAGACCATTCTGTGGGGTAATCTGGGTGCGAGTGGCTCAGTGAGGAATCCGGGTGCAGGGGGAATCTGAATGCACAGGGGCTTGTTGGGAGCTTCTGAGTAGATGGGGGAGCAGCTGTACAGAGATCCCTTCTCCTGCAGCTGAGAAGCAATGAGGGCAGGAAGCATAGGTTGAGTTTCCTGCAGCGGGGGGAGAAATCTGGGGGTGGGTCTGACCCAGCCCCAGATGCCGTGAAGAGGAAGAGGAAGTCCCGTTCTCCCTAGCCCAGCTGGGACTAGCAGCTGAGCCCAGTGCAAGGTAGGAGCCACTAGCCAGGTCTTCCTCAGTCCCGCCCCCTGCCCCATAGTGATTTACTGCCCTGGGCACCTGAAACATACTGCTGGGCAGGGTCGCATGACTACTCTGCAGGGAAGCAAAGAAATCTGTGGGGGACATAAATTCTGCACATGGGCAGTGACACAGAATGCCCACAGGAGTAACATTCAGGAGGCAGGGAATGGTCAGGCTAAGGCTGAACAGCGGATTAGGAGTTGCAGCCCTGAGACCTAACCCCAGATATAATGATACCGAGCGATTACACAGCTCTTCCCACCTGACCATCTCCAAGAGCTTTACAATGGCTCATCCTCCCCATCTTACATATGGGGAAACTGAGGCATGGAGCAGGGTAGGGACTTGGTCTAGGTCCCACAGGGAGTCAGTGGCAGAGCTAGGGATTGAATCCAGTTATCCTTAGTCCCAGTTCAGTGCCCATGAGGCCTCCAGGGTGGGGGAGCTGGACAGACCCACGGGAACTCAAGCCCCAAACAAGATTGCTCTCCAAATGAGCCTCACAGATCAGGACAATCCATTTGGCCCCTGGGAGCTGATGCAGGGTTTGCAGGGTAAATAGAGGAGATCCTGGGTGGGGGATTCTTGGAAACAGCAGAGATGGTTTTTGCTTCTACACAGAGGTGGTTTGTTCAGAAGCTCTGCGGGGGCTGCTCCCAAACACACAGAAGTGGCATTGAGGCCTCTCTGCCCAATGAAGTGACCATGACCATATCTTTGAGATCTGGACCTTGAAGAGTCGCTGCCTTGTGACACCCAGGCTGGGTCCCTGCCATGGACTCTGCACGGGGCTGCCCCTGGAGACCACTGGACAGTTTCAGTTGGTGCAGAATGGAGCTGCCCAGCTGAAGGGCAGAGCTGGCCGCAAGGAGCATGCTACAGCAGAACATAACCACACTGACCCTCTAGTCACTTCTGGAGCCGTTTGCCCTCGATTACACAAGACCTCGGTGGCTGGAGCCTGCCTGTCAGGTATAAATCTCCCTGTCGCATGCCAGGGCCATGATGGAGATCAGCAGGGATTCCACCAGCTGGGGCTGAGGGCAGGGCTTCCTGCTGTGGGGCAAATTGGTCTGGCACAGTCCCTTAGGGTGCAGTGCAAAGTCCAGCCTGTCCCTCTTGCCTTTGGCTGACAAGGGGGTGGGGAGCACTGTATCCTGATGAGCTGTGTTCTTCGTCTGGGTCCCTTGCCCACCTGAATGCCACTGGCCCTGGAGATGCTGCATCAGGGGCTGATTTTCAACTCCTTGAACTGCAAAGCTCCCCTAACCCATCAGCCCCACTACCTTGAGAGTCCAGAGGGATTTGGCTGTAGTGTTTCCAGCAGCATCAAATTCATAGTGGATCAAGGAATCCCAGCAAGACGTATCAACGTATGCAGACTGCTTCCCTGTGAAGTTGGCGGGCGAGAAACAGCTGATCTGGGTCCCTGGAACAAAGCGCAAGTGGTTACAGCAAGAGGGAGGAGCTGCTGGACCCACAGGTGGGGATTCCTCCCACCACCATCCCCACTAATGTGGAACCCTGCTGCTCTGGAATCACTGCGGTGAATGTGTCCAGCAGCCACATTCCAGCCCACGCCCCTCCCAGCCTGCAGCCACCCTGTCTACACTGCCCCTTCTGTTATGCAGTGTAGATAGCACCCCCTTGTGGGCACAGAGCAGCCAGCAATGCTGTGCTGTCAGCGCCATCTGGGATTGCATGGGCCCCAATTTTAAACTCGGTGACAACACAGCAACATCTCTGCTGGCTGGGGTCATGCTGGCTGTGGCCAGGCTGCCTGATTCCCTGCAGGCTGGAGCTGTGTGTTGTCCACACTCTTCACAGCTGCCTCAGGACTACGCATAGGCGCCGACTCCATGGGTGCTCTGGGGCTGGAGCACATACGGAGAAAAATTAGTGGGAGCCCTGCACCCACCAGCAGCTCCCCATGGCCTCGCCCCGCCCCACTGCTCCAGCTCACCTCTGCCTTCTCCGCGAACACGCTCCCGCATCCTGCTTCTCCCCACTCCCTCCCAGCACTTGCGCCGCAAAACTGCTGTTTCGCAGGGCAGGGAGGGAGGGGGAACGCGGTACACTGGGGGAAGAGGCAGGGCTGGGGCAGGGATTTGGGGAAGGGATCCAATAGGGGCAGGGAAGGGGCGGAGTTGGGGTAGAGACTTTGAGGAAGCGGTTGGAATGGGAGCGGGTCCAGGGGCAGAGGGGCATGAGCACCCAGTGGCGCCGGAGAAAGTTGGCACCCCTGGGGTATCCCCTCCCTCCCGGTCTCCCCAACAGCCCATGTAACACAGTCGTCCGGGCACAACTGGTCTTGCCCTGGCCCAAAAGGGTGATAGAGTCCCTGTGGCAAAGGCACCTGCCAGCCCAGGAACGGCCTCACTGGCAAAGCCAGGCTTGGCAGGAAAGTCTGGCTCCAGCCAGCACCGAGGATCAAGCAGTATGATATGAGTGGTTCAGCACAGCCTCGCTGAGCTCGTATACTGCCATCCTGCCTGCAGCCACACCAGTGCCTCCCTACACCTGTTCAGTTGCAAGGCACTCTGGGTACTTACCCCACAAACCAGTGGCCACTGCAGGGGTGGCAAGGCAGGAGTGGTCTGGTGAGCTCCTATAGACCACTGGCTAAGGGATCCTTCTCTGCTCCCCGTCCATCTTCCCCCCCCCACCCCCCCGCCATGCAGGCCATGCCTCCAGGGTCCGGGACTCTGCTGACTCCAGCTGTCATGTCACACTATGTGCTCAGACGGAGTTGCAAGCTTGCTGATGGGGTTGATGCAGCAGGAATGCAGCTACCCATCCCTTCTCCAGGCCTGTTAGTTTTGGAGGAGGCCAGAGGAACTGGCAGCTGAGGGACTGGGGAAGTGCTATGCTCCTAATGCAGCAGCCCCAGCCGATGGGCTACAGGTGGGTCACTAGCTGAGATGCCTATTCTGTCAAACCCCAGGCAGCAAATCAGGCTAGACTTCGCTGCTGGTAAACACAAGTGCAGTTGTCGGCTCAGGCCAGGCCAGCTAGGGTGCATTTACCTGCCATCTTGCCCAAATCATGATTTAGGTTTGGAAGGGGCTACCAAGGAACCAGCTTTGCTAATGAAGGCATTTGAGATGATCCTGTCCCTGAAGATTTCATTCCTGTAACACCATGTTCTGATGCTTTACATATACACAGAGTGAGCCACAGCTCTAACACCGTGAATAGCCTACAGAACAGTAGAAAGCCCATCAACTAGACTATTTCAATGTCCATTCAGGAGACCAATAACCTGGTGGCACCTCAATCTATGTTATAATCAAGGAACAAGCCAGCAAAAACACATCCATTTTATTCTCTCTGACTCCACCCGGCCTCCTGAACATTGAGTCCAAGAACAAATTTCTGAGGCAGGATGGAAATTACATCCACAAACCTCACATTTTCTAGTCAGACATACACAAATAGCCCCAAACACACGTGTCCTCTGCTCCCGTGACTAGAGACCAAAGCTTTCCTGGCAGAAATGTTAAATCACTGGCAACACAGGAGCTTAGATTCACAGATTTTAAGGCCAGAAGGGATCTCTCCTGAATAACACAGGCCTTTTACCCCTGTATTGAGCCCAATGACTTGTGTTTGGCTAAAGCATCTTTCAGAAAGCTATCCAGTCTTGATTTGAAGACTAGAGAGTCCACCACTTCCCTTAGTAGTTTTTTCCAGTGGCTGAATACCATCAGGCCTCATACCGATTCCTACAGAACTCCAGCGTAACACCCACATTCAATGAAGGTTCCCCACTGACAGCTACTTTCTGAGATCTGTCAGTTCGTTTCTAATCCATTTAATGTGAGTTCTATTGCTACCGTGGAGTGCTAAATTTTTTACATTAGAATGTTGCATGGTGCTAAGTCAAACACCTTACAAAAGTTTATTATAACTGACATACTTAGTTGGGTCATCCTGCTTGCTCTTTTTTAATATTATCACAACACTAGCACTCTTCCAGTCTTTTTGAAGTCCCCCAAGATTCTGAGATTTATAAAAAAAAATTAATATCAGCTGGCCAGAGATCTCCTCAGCCAGCTCTTTTAGGACTCTTGGTTACAAGTTTTCCAAGCCTGCTGATTTTAAAAATTTATCCCTAGATTTTCCACACTTCATAACTTCTAATTTCTATCAATTACTGTAGATTTTTTTCCATTTGTTATATATTGCTTTCTTATTGCTAATTGCTGCGTTCATTTTGCCACTGAACCAGGATGACTGTTAGCCAAAGCTGCTCTCTTTCTCAATTGTGGAATCACAGCTTTTTGGCCAACTAATACATTCTTTTTAAAAGAACCCCCAGTTTTCATTCACAGTTTTCTAAGTTTTTCTTTCCAATGCCAGTGATCATTTTCCTCAGTTTAGGGAAATGAGCCCTTTTGAAACATCAAGTGCTTTTGGTGGAGGGATAGCTCAGTGGTTTGAGCATTGGCCTGCAAAACCCGGGATTGTGACTTCAATCCTTAAGGGGGCCATTTAGAGAACTGGGGTAAAAATCTGTATGGGGATTGGCCCTGCTTTTGAGCAGGAGGTTGGACTAGATGACCTCCTGAGGTCCCTTTCAACCCTGATATTCTATTACTGGTTGGGCCTGGCCTCGACTTGCCCATCAAATGTAATCAGCTTCTGATCACTACCCCCTAGACAACCATCAACTTCAGTCCAGTGGTAATTCATCTTTACTTATTAGAATGAGTCCAAATACACTTACCTGGTGTTAGAGGCAACACCCTTTGTGTTAGAACATCATCGCTCATAAAAGAAGCTAATGATATTTTACTACTGGCTCCATGAGACCTTCAGCAGATGTCTCCCAAACTGAAGTCTCTCATAAGACCACAACTTTTCTGATCACACATTACAGTAAGGTTGATCCAGGGGTTGCTCCCCTGGTCCAGCCTGCCTTGTATTCATTCTCTGATCAGAACCATAACTTGTACAAGTTAGTGAAAAAATCATCTTGATAGTTAATTACATAGCAATATGCATTTGGGAATATTTCTTCATAGTCCCAGCTAAGCAATGGTTGGCTTCTGTCATGAAGTGAGTATCCCTCATAAATGTCTCTCACAGCAGGTCTAATTGTCAAGGATATTCTTAATATTCAGGGAAACGTCTAACACTGTTATGGAAGACGCTTAGCAGGTTCCCTCTCTAACATCATGTGGAGGGGAGTTCCACAGGCTAAACACACATTGTGCAAATAGGCATCTCCCTTTTGATTGTACTAGATGCTCTCTCTCTTCCAGGAGCAACAACTGAACCAACAAAGGGGACTTAAGAAAAATTGTGACATAACCCGCTTATCTACCCCCACACACCCCTCTCTCAGCAAGAACACAGGGCATATAGCAGTGGAATGGACAGAAAGAGGTAGAAAGCAAGGAAGCCAGCCCAAAGCCTCTGAAGGCAAAAACAGATCATCCTCCAAGTCCATGTTTAGCTTGAGGTTAAGATGCATTCAATTGTGTTATCAATGAAACTTTGTGTAATAGGATCCCAGGCCAAGTCCTATAACTGGGGAAAGAAGAGTCAATTCACGCACTGTCAGCATTCCAGTGCTAGCTGGGCTGGCTCCCCAAGGGGCTGCAGCGACAGAGAAAACCACAGCCTTCGAGAACATCCAGGGGCAGGAGAGAGAGAGAGCGGACTGAACGAGACCACCCCATAACGCAGGCAACCAGCTAGTGAAGTGCAATGCCAACCACGTCAGCACAAGAACTGGGAACCCCGAGGAGAGGGCAGCAGCCGTTGTTTTTGTCAGAATTGTGGCAAGTTATGTCCAAGGTTATATGCTGGCTAAGGAACGGTCCCACCAGCAGCAGCACCCTACTTAGATCAGAAGCTCTTTGGGGCTTTCTGTTCTCTTTGCACAGTGCCTTGAACCATGGGGCCCTGGGCCGTGACGAGGGCTCCAAGGCACTATTGCAACACAGATGATAAACACCACAGATTCTCCAGTGGAGCACAGAGTGTTCACAGGAACATAGGAACTGGCAGCCTGGATCAGACCGAGGTCTATCTAGCTCAGTGGCCTGGCTTAGACAGCGACCAGAACCAGATTCTTCAGATGGAAGAACCTTGCAGTGGCAGATGTGGGACAGTCAACACCCCATTAAGGTCTCACCCTAACTCCTAGTAATTAGAGGGTGGAGCAAAAACCGAAATAGCACAAGGTTTTAACATCCTTCTGAAACTATTCCACACCCCCAGAACTCTGACTAGTTCCCCATAAACACCCCCTCACTCCTTGAACCTTCCACGTACCTGTGATGCACTAGCGGAACTAGAGCCAGTGGGGTCCGTGCTGCATACCCTACTCCTGCCCTAGATCTTTCTACCCTTAATGATGATCTAAACCCAGTCCCGATAACACAACACCCTGCAACTTACCCATGGAAAACTCCCGCGCAAATGCCAGGGACACCAGGAACAGGGGCAGGCCCACCGCAACAAACTTCACAACGCGGTCGCACGGTAACTCCAGGCGAAGGCCTTTGGCTCGGGAGCCGCTGGGTTCCGGGAGCAAAGCATCAGAGAGCATGTACTCGGCCGCCGTATGTGCGATAGACATGACTCCAGGAGTAGAGAAGACGCAGATGCTGCTGCTGTTTATGGCTTGATCCCGGCCGAGCGGTAGCTAGCAGGGCACGAGCACTTGTGGGGTTGAAAGCTGTATTTGCCCAGTATTATGTACCAGGCAGTGGTAAATGACACCATGTACATTGCTAATTACAAGGGAAGCCTTTTCTCTAGGAAAGTTACAAATAGCCTTTCCTCAAATAGAGCAAGCAGAGTCGCAGCAGCAGGGCCTCACTGATTGCTGAGCCCTGGCATGCCTCACCCAGCCACAGGCAACCCCACAAAAGCCTGCGTCCTTGTGGTTTTACAGCCTTCTCTCATAAACAGATTTATTTCTAGCAGCGATTTTAAGGGGTGTGGAGCCGCTGGGCTATTTTCACATCCAGTAATGAGCAGGAGGGTTGGCAGGGAGGCACAATCCCAGGCCCAGCTCCCATGCCTGGGGGTAGGCGATGCATGCACGTGTCAGCTGTAATGACCTCTGACACTCATGCGAGGTGAGTGATTCTCAGCCAGGCAGATCCCCAGCCCTGCGGGCAGCCATTAGTGGCACGATACAGCGGGGCCTTTCTACAGCCTGACACTGCCCCAGGCACAGCAGGGCTGCAAGGCAAGGATGGTAGGCGTTTACCAGGCCAAGCCCTAGCCTCCAGTAGACACTCACGCATGCACCTACTTGAGGGAAAGGACACCGCTGAGCACAAGAGCTGACGGCCCCTCAGGGCAGGTAGAGAGGAGTGGGCAAGGAACCCTTACTAGGGATCTGCAGATCTAGTGCATAGGGCAGATTTTCAAAGATATCGAGGTACCTCACTGGTCCACCCTCTTCTCCAGAGCCAGCAGCCTTTGACCTGTGACTCTGCTTCTAGAGGTCCCAGTGCAGTTTTTTCCACATCATTTCCTCCTGCTGGTTGCATGGACAGTTGTAGTCTTTCAGGGACAAGAGCCACGGTAGCAATCCCACTGCCCCATCCCCCTGCTCAGGTCGCCCATGCCAGACCCAACTTGGTGCAGCACTCTGCCTAGTTAAGCTCAGTGGCAGGTCCCTTGCTCCCCCATCCCCAAACAGCCACCCCTTTATAAGTTGACCTGCTTGCTCAGGATTTCACCCCTACCCCATGGCCAAACCCTGCTGAGCCTCCCCCACGCAGGCTTGTCAGAGGCACTTGAGTATAAAAGGCGCCCAAGCTTGTGCGCCTGGGCTCTTAGCAGGCCTCTCTGGTTGCTTGGCCACTCTAGCCCCTTGCTTTGGCTGCAGCAGCTTCTTGCCCAGCCATCCTCACCCCTCCCTATCCAAGCCCGGGGACAGGTGCAGACCTTCTCCTGGCTCTCCTGACGGGTCCATACCACCTTTCTGGAGAGACTAACCCTGGAAAAGAGAGGGGGTCTAGCCTGGATGAGTCCCAAGAGACTATCTCCTTGTTCTGCAGCTGTCTGTCCATCATCTCTTTGCCACGGGCCCCCACTGAATTAGCAGGGGCAGGACCCTGTTAGATCCCTCTGGACAGAAGTTTAGACCTCGCTTTGAGTTACTTACAGCACATCAGCGTGTCTCACTCTATGGCCATGGACAAGCGCAAGAATGGAGTGGAGGGGTCAGTGAGATGCTCTCCTTCCAGTCGTAAGCCAAATAGGACACACCTGGAGATCTCCTTAAGATTCCAGCCACATGGACAATCCAGTATTTAACACAACTCCTCCCCACCCTGCAAAACCAGAAACCGTCAAACCCTAGTGTACCACCACTTAACCTCTCCCCTCCCAGCCACTGCTCAACAAGGACCTGGGGCTTTGCCCTATGTCCTCACGGTCAGCAAACCTGTGCCCCACTGGATCAAAGGAGTGCGTGTGGCGGCTGGGGGCAGGATAAACTGTAGAGATAAGAGCCCTCTAGTAAGGACGCCATGCCCCCTCTCAAACCCCTCTGCAGAGGAAAGCCCTAGGCCAGCATGAGTTAATGAACTCTCCCATCTGGCCCGCACGCTGACATCTTAGACATGGCAATGGTTACTTTACATGGGCTCAGCTGTCTCTGTCCTACAATGGGCCTGTGCTGTGCTGTAGCCAGGGTAGGCTCTGTGGTGGAGGGAAGGATTAACTGATTCTAAGTCAGAGATCATAGTCTGGCTGTATAACACAAGTCACAGGAGGGTTAACCCCTTTCTATGGAGAGCAAGCACTAGAACCGTTGTGACACACAGACAGGGCAAGGCTGTATGGGGCTGGCTGGCAAGAATCACCATCCCCTGCCCCGTGCTGAGCTCCGCTGAGGGGGTTTTATGTTGATCTTGCATTTCACAGTTTGTCTTAGAATGAATTTGCTGTTGTGCCATCGAAGAATTGGGTGTCACAGCACAGCACCCAGGGTTCTTGCCGGGCCGCTAGGGAAAACCTGCTTCTACAGGGCTGGAAGCAAGCTGCAGAGCTGAGGGAATCCCAGCAGGAAGGCAAGTTATGTTGCCACGGGAGCTGTGGGCAGGGGGGCGGGAAAGCTCCAGCACAAAACTGCATGCATTCTGTGCAGTCTCTTGGCCAAGGCAAAGCCACGGCTGTATTTACACTGTGTGGTTTACAAATGAACATTACAAACGTCTGTGGCGGCGAAGAGCTCAGATCCCAGACACGGGCCTGCCCCATGGTCAACTGCCTGAATACACATTCCTGCCAGAATGGCAGCTCAGATAGAGCAATTCACAGAGCTCCTGCCTGTAGGGAAGGGCTGTGCTGCCCCACTCCATGCACCCTGGGCCCTGGCCATGCTGCCAGCAGTATGGAGTGTGAATGGGGCTAGCACCAGAATGCAGCCCCTGATGGAATTAAATGAGGGGAGGCTGCGAGACTTGTGACTCCACCTCTTATGAAATCAGAGATTAGCTCCAAAATTTGGAGACTTCCCCGTCCCCAGCAGTGTGCATCTCCGGCCAGGGTCATAGAAAGAGGGCACAGCTGCCCCAGAGCCCCCTTCCCCACCCCTCGAACACCAGGGTCACCGAGTGCACCCGTGGCCCTGTAGGGTCCCTTCAACACACGGTGAGCTTGGGGAAACCCACCTCATTTGTGAGCAGGATCCCAGCCTTGCACTTCCCTCCTCTCCCTGGGTCACACACCCAGCCCGTCAATACCTCCAGCCCAGGGCTTTAGAGGGGAAGCTGAGCCCCACCAGCTTAGCCCAGCAGTCAGTCACTCCTCCCAAGCAGGGTTTCGCAGCACAGTGCACAGCAAAATGGGTCATTCTGGTGCCTCTTGCTGGTGGCAGCTGATATCTCAGTGGTGGGAAGCCCCATGGCAGAGACAACCTGGCTTTCTCCCAGATTACACAACTCCTAACAGAGCGTTACCGCATAGAATGAGATCAGACCATTTATTGTTTAGAGACGTTCACAGTTTGGCTTTGGATTCCAGGCAAGGCCTTGCTCTGCCTTTGCCAAACCGTAATGGGATGAACCTGCTGGCTCTTCACTGAATCCAGTCCTGGTTCTGCACAGAACCAGACCTTGGATCTGAGTCAGAACCTCCCTCAAGCAGCTAAACGGCCCAAGATCAGTCAAGCAGGTCAATGCACAGACTTTGTCCCCCAATGGCTGGGGTTTTCCTGGAGCAGCTGAGACCACTGAACTCATCATCCCATTCTCCCATGAGGTAGACAGCACCGCACAGCAGCTAGGACCAGAGTCAGATGTCATCAGAGCAATGGTGGCTGCAGAGACAGGCAGCTCCACTCTCCTCTCACTTCTCTAGCGACTCTGGAATCTCCAGCTTCAGCCGCTTTAAAGTGTTTCTGAAGAAACGGGGCGGCCTGCAGACCAGGTGCAGCTCTTTGTCCCCGCAGGTCCCTGTGGGCAGGGTGAGCTGGTGGGCATGCAGGTGGAGAGGGAGGTGACGCACTTTGGCCTGTTCCAACCCCAGTCTCATCAGAGTGTTCTCGGGAAGCTTCTGCTCCAGGGAGAGAGAGCAAGAGAGAGAGCGCAAGATGGGTGAGAGCTGGTGCCCCAAACCAGCACACCACCTGCAAACATAAGGCAGTGCCCCAGCCCCTACTGCCAGGGAGGGGTGAGAACAAGGCTTCTGCAGGTACAGCAAGCTGCAGGAGCATTAGAAACACCCATAGCCATCCACTGCCAGACACCAACACAGTGTCCCAGGTACATGCTTGGGAGAGGGAACATCACAGGAGCCTTTGAGGTTACCCCCAATTCAGTTAAAGAGCACTGGGCTTAAGAATTAAGCTGACCATACACTATCCGAGAGGAAACAGGACCTGCGAACTGCTTTAGGGGGAAGATCGCTCCCTCTCATCTCACCTACGGTGAGGTGCTGCAGGATCTGGCTGGTGCAGAGAGGCCATGACACTTGCCTGCAGCATAACATCCCCTCCACCTCTTCTTGCCCAGGGAAAAGATGCCTTGGAATCTTTATGGTGACACCCTCAAGCTCCCAAAGAGAGGCTCCAGAAGCTGGGCATTGCAACGGCAGCCATTCCCTCCTCCCCTAGAGAAATGTGCCTACTGCACATTTCCCCACCTCTTCTCTGGGGAGAGGTGCCTTGGGATCTCTGTGGTGGTGGAGGTGATGCCCCCCAGGGAGATGCCCCAGGATCTCTCTTGTTGTGGGAGAGTAACCCATCATGCTAGGGCTTCTCCCTGCCCCTGAGATATGCCATGAGGACACCTCCAGAGTTTCCAGCTGGCAGGCTTGGGGCCTGGTTCCTGGATTCTACTCTGGGTTTGAGGCTCTGAGGAGAACAGGCGTCACCTGCCTGAAAGGGGTGCTGAAGATCCCACCAAACTGCTCTGAACTCCCTGGCCTGGAGAAGCCAGTCTCAGCAGGTTGTGGATGTGTAAGGAAGTGCTGTCAGGGAAGGGTTAGTAACAGGCCTCACACCAGGCAGTGGAACCTTCCCCAGGGTGTGAGGTGCAGCGGGGAAATGGGCCCATAACTCTGCAATTGTTCTCCTTCTGAGGGCCAGCAGCTCCCACTCCCTCCCCTTGCCATATCACCTCTTACCTGGGGTGCCAATTTGCTCCAATGTGCGTATTTGTGGTCTCCGAGGATTGGACACCCCAATCCATAGGCCAGGTGGACCCGGAGCTGGTGCTTCACTCCTGAGCACGCAATAGGAGAGAGAAGAACCAGGCGTTAGAAGACAGCCTGGTGCCACCTGCCTGATCATGTGCCTGCTGCTTGCCCAGACTGACTGCCAAAGGAAGAGCGGGCATGGAGATTGCAGCCTGCCATTAGCCCCAGCAGCCAGAGAGGCCTGGATGCAAACAAGCACTCCGACTGACTGCTGGAGCAAACCAGTTGGTCCCCACCGCACTAGGAATGCTCCTGATTGGCTGAACTGCAATCTTACCCAAAAGTCAGACTCGAATGCAAAGTCCTGAACTCCCAGAGACCCACAGGCTCAGCCTGAACCATTTCCCATCAAGCTCAGGCACCCGCTGTCACTATAGGGACCTTTACAGAGGCAGCACAGGAAGCACGTCAGGGGCTCTGGTCGCTAGCATATCCTAACAAACTGGGGTCCAAACGAGCCTTACCTGTGATTGGCTGGAGCTCCAGGAGGGAACAAGAAGGAGAACTAGCCAGAATGCGGTACCGGGTCACAGCACTGTGGGCATCTCTGTTCCGGCGCACTTTCACCATCTTCTCATTCTCGGGAGATATGCGGTAGTTCGGTGCCAGCGTCATCTGAAGCACAGAGAAGCCCGCACAAGGAAAAGAGGGTCACAAGAAATACACCTTGAGCGCTGTGAGGCCAGGGTAACAGTGCGGATGGCCTGGCTAGAGATTCACAGTGCTAAGCCCCGGCCGGTAGTACCGGAGCCCGGCTGGGAGGCAGCTCACTCACCTTATAGTGCGACTGGTGGCTCTGCACTTCCTTCTCCACAATGGGAATATCCACCAGCCCCTCCGAGGGGACTGGGAGCCCCACGCTGATCGTCCTGGGAAGAGAACATAGCTCAACAGGGCCCCACCCTAGCTCTCTGCACACAGCTATCAGCTCTCTACAGGGCAGAGAGAGGTCAGTCTCCTCTATTCCATTAGCAATACTGCAGAGGTTTTGACCCTGCAATGGAAGGCTCTTCAGTGGGACAAAAACGATGAGCCCTTCCAAAAAGCTGTAAAGTGCAGCTAGCCCCAAGTCCCCAGAAAGAGCTAACAAGGCTTTGGGATGCCAGCAATTACACGTGGAGATCTGAGCACCAGATTCGGAGTGCCCCTGTCGCCTTTTCCCAGGCTCTGAGCCCCAGACTCACCGCTGGCTGCATGGAGTAAGATGCCCTTCCCACTCAACCTTTCTCCTTACTGTGTACAGGAGGGGAGAGGAGACAAGCCCCACCTAGTCCTGGGGAGCAGGAGATGGAAGATCGCTCTCCGGGCTGGAGCACAGCAAGCAACATTAGGCTACCGGGCCTAACAACTAATTGCTCATCTGATTCTCAAGCATGGCACAACCAATCCAGAGCAGATGGTGCTTCTATCACTCCCAGATGAGAGCATATAAGCATGTGATTAACAGGGGGCCTTTCCCCTCTAGGTCACAGGTTCAAACACAGCCTAAGTGGGTAGCGAGCCTCACCGTGAGGGCTGTTCGTGGCGTACGTGAAGGAGCTGGCAAGTATCCAGCTTCTTCTCAATGGGCAAATGCACTGCGCTGCAGAACCACCACTGGCACAAATCCCACCCCCATGCTGTCTCTATGAAAAGACCAAGGGCTGACTGGGCCATGGAGACTGAGCTCCCTCTCTCCTTAGAAGGGGTCCTTTCAGGCTCCATAGGAAATCTGCACCGCTGCTGCCCATTCTAAGGCCTCAATCGGCTGTCAGGACAGAGCTCAGTTCACCTTTAAGAGGACAGATGCCCCTCTACACCTTGCTCCAAACCACATACGAGCCTGCGCTCCTCCTCCCAGAAAACCTCTCGTACCAGTATTTCTTCTCCACCTGTCGCGTTTTGAAGAGGCACTGAATCCGATGTGCTGTGTCCTTGTCCCGTGCTAGCACCATCACGCCCGTCGTCTCCTTGTCCAGCCGGTGACACAGGTGCAGGGGTTCCGCTTTCATGCCATCCAGCATCTTGGCCAAAATTGGCAGCACATCGGTGATGCAATTCTGGATCCCAGGGCCACCTGGGCGATTGGAAGAGAAACAAGAACCAGATTAGCGACCCACGAGAATTCCCCTCAGAAGCGGTTTCCCCGGAGTGCAGAGCCAGCAAGGACAGGCTCTATCAGGGCCCCATGGAAAGAGCTTGATATTCCAATGGTCCTGTTGGAGACTCAGTTGCCACAAAGACACTTGTGAGCCTGCACATATTCTCTGGGAGATGCCCCCCAGTTCTCACTCTGCCAGGCACCACTGGGAACCTTCAGAACTTTAACCCTGGAGGCCAGACACTCAAGAGTTCCCAGAGGAACCCTGGATTTACTCCAGGTGCCCACCTGAAGCAGAGCAATCCCAGGCAAGTTCACTCAATGACTGGCTCCTCTACCCACCATCAGAAGAGCTTCACAAGCACATTCCAGCTTAGACAGCAAGTTCTTTAGGGCAGGGATTGTGCCTATCTGTGAGTAGGGAACCTTGTGCCACGGTCCTGATTAGGGACCTTCAGGCACTACCACAACAAAACTTTCACTTTTCCATTTCCTTTAGTGCCCATAAGTGCACCTCCTGCTAGGAGAGGCTGGAGCAGCCGAGTGCTCTCTAATGCCAGGTCTCCCGCATCATTCCCCTTAGCACAGCCTGCTGGGAGAGGCTGAATTGTCTGACAATCAGCATTGTGGGTGAAACATTCTCCTTTCCTCAAACTGAGATGTGACCCTAAGAAGATACACGCTGCTCTGTCCTTGGGACCAGATGTAGGAAGAAAATCCCCAGGCTAATCAGGGACGTTAGAGACAGAATACTGGGCTCACTTTACCCCAGTCCCCTATTCCCCTGTGCAGCTCCCGCAGGAGGCTGTCTGGGGTACAGCTCCATTTCAGGTCTCTATTCATGAGCACAGCATGACCCAGGCTCAGTTCAGATCTATACAGCGATGAGCGCGTTGGCGTGGCGGCAGAGATCTGAGTGGTATTTAGATACCTTTGGAGCTGAATCCATTAGCGCTGTTTAACATAACATGAGGCCAGACACTGCTAAGCAAGAGAAGGCACCTTCAGGGGTTGGTGAAGCTGCTCTCACAGTAACTAGAATTGACTGACACACACTCCTAGCATTAGCCTATGTACTGCCCAGCATAGAGCGGCCTCCCTTGGCCCTCTCTCACCGTGCACAGGGAGGCCATAGGGTTTGTCAATCACCACAAGCTCTTCATTCTGGTATAGGATCCTGTGCTTCAGTTCCTTGGCCAGTACGTTGGGGTGAACCCGCTGCAGCTGCTTGCTGAGCTCGGACAGTTCTCGGACCCGCCTCAATACTGGGTTTTTAGGCTCCTGTGAAGAAAGAAAACGCTGTAAGTGGAGAAAGGATGGTCTCAGGTTAAGTAACAGGGATTTAGGAGACCAGCATGCAATTCCTGACTCTGTTGCAAACTTCCTGTGAGACACTGGGCAGTTCATGGAATGTCTCTGCCTCGGTATCTCCTCACCTCACCATGGTGTTTTGAGGAATCTCAAAACTGTGTGAGGCACAGTTACTACAGTGACAGGGCCGCAGACACTGCCCAATGGTCCTATCACAGAAGCTACCTCACTGGAATCTCACCTGGCTGGGAAAGATTTATCCCCAAATGTTTAAATTCCAGTGCGCTCTCAGTGCCTCACCACTTTATGTATGTTTCATCACCCACTGGATGCAGGCCTAGGAGCTCTGATGTCAGGCTGACATTTGACCCCGGCCGACAGCATCCAAGGAAGTAAGGCCAAGATTTCAAAGTAAGGGTATGAGCAGACCAATGACTGTAAAAATGGTACTCGCTGGTTCTGAAGAAGGGCCTCGGATTAATTCGAGTACGTTAGGTAATGCGAAGGGTCAGATGGACCCCATGCTGGCTGAGCCACGCAAGGCTTTTTGAGCTGTGAGTACAAACCCCTCAGAATGAAAACTGAGATCACATTGGGGTTTCGTCCGAATCAGGATTTAAAGGTGTGTTAGAAAGCTTTACCTAACTACTTCCAGGGGTCCAATGCAGACAGAGAGTGTAAACTTTAACTTATACAAAGCTAGGCTAACCCCAGGCCTTAACTTGACCCATTTAGTGCACCTTTTAAGTCTACATTGCCTTGTCTACACTACAGTTTTAGAATGTTTTAGTTAGAACATGTCAACTAACATCCTGTAACCCCACACCTTTACTGTCTAGACTACACAATGCCTGTCTGATTGAAGCCAGGTCAAGACTACAAACTTACATTAGTATAATTATGTTGCTCAGGGTGTGAAAAATCCACACTCCTTGAGCAATGTAGTTAAACCAACCTAGCCCAGGTGCAGACAGCGCTGTGGCGATGGGAGAGTTTATTCTGTCAATACACCTACCGGCTCTCATCGAGGTGGATTAACTACGCCAACGGGAGAAGCTCCACTGCAGTGTTGTACATGTAGACAAGCTTTGAGCGTGCAGGCAAGGAAAACAGCTTTTGAAGCTCTCTAGTTCCCTGTGCATTCAAAGGGAACTGGCATTTCTTGTGTCACATTGCACCAGATTCAGGATGGCAGTATTATGCTTGCACGTTAAATACAAATAATTATGAAGCATTTTCCTTTAACACAAAGGTTTGCAAGCTGTTGGTCCTTGCAGCACCGGCTGCTTACATGTTGGCTCTCATAATTTCTAATTACTAAATCACATTTAAAAAAACCAACAGCTAAACATACAATAAATACTTCTTTAATAGGTACTGCCCTGCTGGCAAGCTTATCCTCTGCCAATATTGGGCTTCCCTCCCCTTCTGTTTTGTTGTTACTCTCCCTTTATATCCCTGTTCTGTCTTTACTAGATCTCGCTTGCCTGGTTCAGTCTGAGGGACGGGATGTGGACTTGGCATCAGGGTGGTGGCACGCTACTTGGGTAGTTTCTTCATTTGATTGTAATGTTTACTGCTGGGCCATTTGATGCCTATTTACAAGCACCTGGTAAAGGCGGCAAAGAGAACAGGGTCTGATTCTGAGAGCTGGATTGCCAACTTTCTAATTGCAGAAAACTCAAGGCCCTTGCCCCACCCTGAGGACATGTCCACTCCCCTCCGCCCCCATCACTCTCCTCCACCCTCACTCTCATTTTCACTGCAAGGCCCAAGCAGGCACCAGGAGAAGGCCAGCAGTTGCAACAGTTTGAACCTAGGAGATGGAACGTGTGATTCAAATACCCTTCACCTCTCCAGGGAGGTATTTTAAACACTACTGTAAAATTAACTGCCCTCCTCCCCCCCCACCCCGGCCCCCCAAGTGTCCCCTTCACTCATTATGAGCGAGACTAAAGAGACTATTGCAGGAGCTTGATTTTTCTTGCCTTCACCCAACTGTCCTGGTAAGGAATCCAGTAGTGCTGCAGCCATTGACTGACACTTTCCCTACCTGACAATGAACCGTATAAGAGAGGGGAAAAGTGATGCTGTTCCATGTTTAACTCATGTTTAAACGTATGCTTTAATAGACAACATATGCAATGTGGACAAATCGACGTTAACATTTCCTGACACTTACATTTAAATATATAACCTTAATATTGTATTAATAATTCATTATAGCTCTTTAAAGTTAAGGTGAGAGTGCATAAAATGTAATTCATGCTGCAGAAACTGACCCCTCCCTATTTTACCATCCTGCTAACCAAAAGGTTTTCTAGGGTTCTTCGTTTCAAGTTGTCTCACCCGTACTGTGTCCCAGATTTGTTCCAAAGCAGGTTGAGAGGAAATGTTAGAAAGTCACACACAGCCCTTCGTTCGGGTCCAGTGTTCCATATTACACCTCAAATCAATAAATATTGTCTTGCATACACCAATAATAATGCAAAGATTGTACACTGTAATACAGTGTGTTATTTGTATATTTAACTCTCAATTTCCAAGTTGGGGTGGGTGTGTCCACAGAGCAATCAAAGCTGGCTGCCCGTCTGCTGATTAGGGCTTGCTGTGGGGCTGTGTTTGGGCTAGCTGAACCCCAAGCTCTGAGACCCCTGGGCAGGGAGGGACTCAGAGAGTCCAAATATCTACACAGTAACGTTTTGACCCCAGCCTGCTGAGCCAGGCCAACAGGTTAATTGCAGTGTAGACATACCCCAGAGGACTCAGACGGACTGAAGCGGAGGCTCCCGGGTAGGAACTACTGGGGAAAGGAGCCACAAATCTGGAGCATCGCCACCGGTCACTTGTGGAGAGCAGGGCCACCTAGCTGGGATGGCTGTTAGGAAGAGCAGGATGGTGCTTGGGGCAGGGGATATGTGAGAGGGTTAGGGGTGAGAGAGCAGGGTGCAGGCTGGGGGGCAACAGGGGGTACAGGCTCTGAGGTGGGGCCAGAAATGAGGGGTTCAGAGTGTGGGAGGGGCCTCTGGGCTGGGGCAGGGATGTGGGAGGGTTATGAACTAGGGGTACAGACTTTGGGGTGGGCCGGGCATGAAGGGTTTGGGGTGCAGGAGGGGGTTGGAACCAAAGGGGTTGAGGCGCAGGTTCCAGAAGGGAGTTTGGGTGCAGGAGGGGATTTGGGGTGCAGCTCTGGCTGGTGTGGTTCATGGGAATCCAGGAGGAGCTGACCTCAGGTGGCCCCTTAGCAGCAACACCAGCACTGTCCCGGCATTTCCCAGGGATGGAGGAAGCAGCAGCGTGTCCAGCTCCTAGGCAGAAAAGCAGCCAGGGGCTGTGCGCGCTGCCCCCACCTGCAAGTGCCACAGCCCCCATTGGTCGCAGTGCCCCGGATTTGTACCTGTTGTGGCCTCCCAGCCAATGGGAGCTGCACAGCCAGCGCTCAGGGAGGCACCTGCGGGCAGGGGCAGCGCATCGAGCCCCGCTGGTCACCCCTGTGCCTAGGAACAATTCATGCCACCACTTACTGGGAGCCGCATGGAAGCGGGCAGGGAGACTGCCTCAGCCCCACTGCGGTCAACCAGACTTTTAAGTGGCCTGACCGGAGCAGCCAGGGTCCCTTTTCGACCAAGAGTTCCAACTGAAAACCAGACACCTGGAAACCCTGACTGAGAGGCACTGAGCACTCACAATTCCCATTGGCTCTGGTAGGAGTTGCAACCACTCACCTTTAGAGGGCTAGCCTGAGCATTCTCTGAAAGCCTCCAGCACAGCATGCTACAGAACTATTAACCCCTCAAGGGTAGGGTTGCCAACTTTCTAGTCGCACAAAACCAAACACCCTAGCCCCACCCGTTCCCTGAGGCCCCGCCCCAGTGTTATCCCTTCCCCAACACCCCAACCCCCCTCACTACATTCCCCCTCCCTTGGTGGCTCACTCTCCCCCACTCTCACTCACTTTCACTGGGCTGGGGCAGGGGGTTGGGGTGTGGGATGGGGTGAGGGCTCTAACTGGGAGTGCAGGCTCTAGGGTGGGGCCAAAAATGAGGAGTTCAGGCAGAAGTGCTAGAACAATTTTTATACTGGGGTGCTAAGACTACTGAAATAAATTGTAAAACCCTGCATATAATGGAAACCACTTCAAGCCAAGGGGTACTACAGAACCTCCTACATCTCTAGTTCCAGCACCTATGGAGAGTGCAGGACGGGGCTCCAGGCTGGGGCAGGGAGTTGGGGTGCAGGAAGAGATAAGGGCTGCAGCTGGGGGTGCTGGCTCTGGGGTGGGATCACGGGTAAGGAGTTTGGAGTGCAGGAGAGGCTCCACACAGTCACTGCTCTCAGGGCTGCCCAGAGGATTTAGGGAGCATGGGGCAAAGTAATTTCGGGGGCCCCTTCCATAAAAAACCATTGCAGTGCTATAGAATACAATCGACAGAGTGAGTATTCACCCACAAAAGCTCAAATTAGTCTATAAGGTGCCATAGGATTCTTCACTACTTTGACAGATCCAGACTAACACGGCTCCCCTCTCATATTGAATACTATGTTCTTGTGGGGGACCCTGTGGGGCCCAGGGCCTGGGGCAAATTTCCCCACTTGCCCCCTTGGGCTGCCCTGGCTGCCCCCCACCCCCCAGTTCCCATTGGCCGGAGTCAGTGTTCAGGGCAGGGGCAACATGCAGAGCCACATTGCGCCCCCCTGCCCAGGATCCGGCTTCCAGGGCACAGCGCGGTGCCAGCCAGGACAGGTGGGGACTAGCCTGCCTGCCTTAGCGCTGCAGCCCCCCGACCAGCCTTTAACAGCCCTCCAGGGTCCCTGGCAACCCTGGGGGCTCTGGCTCGGGGGCGCAGCCCAAACGCCGCGCGCAGCCTGCCGGGAGCTGTAGTAAGAGACTAGCACCCTGAGACTCCGCAGTGCATGCCGGGAGCTGTAGTCCCCGATAGCTGCACAGCCTGCGGGGAGCTGTAGTAAGAGACTAGCACCCTGAGACTCCGCAGTGCATGCCGGGAGCTGTAGTCCCCGATAGCTGCACAGCCTGCGGGGAGCTGTAGTAAGAGACTAGCACCCTGAGAATCCGCAGTGCATGCCGGGAGCTGTAGTCCCCGATAGCTGCAAAGCCTGCCGGGAGCTGTAGTAAGAGACTACCACCCCGAGACTCCGCAGTGCATGCCGGGAACTGTAGTCCTCCATAGCTGCACAGCCTGCCGGGAGCTGTGGTAAGAGACTAGCACCCTGAGACTCCGCAGTGCATGCCGGGAGCTGTAGTCCCCGATAGCTGCAAAGCCTGCCGGGAGCTGTAGTAAGAGACTAGCACCCTGAGACTCCGCAGTGCATGCCGGGAGCTGTAGTCCCCGATAGCTGCAAAGCCTGCCGGGAGCTGTAGTAAGAGACTACCAACCCGAGACTCCACAGTGCATGCCGGGAGCTGTAGTCCCCGATAGCTGCACAGCCTGCAGGGAGCTGTAGTGAGAGACTAGCACCCTGAGAATCCGCAGTGCATGCCGGGAGCTGTAGTCCCCGATAGCTGCAAAGCCTGCCGGGAGCTGTAGTAAGAGACTACCACCCCGAGACTCCGCAGTGCATGCCGGGAACTGTAGTCCTCCATAGCTGCACAGCCTGCCGGGAGCTGTAGTAAGAGACTACCACCCCGAGACTCCGCAGTGCATGCCGGGAGCTGTAGTCCCCGATAGCTGCAAAGCCTGCCGGGAGCTGTAGTAAGAGACTACCACCCCGAGACTCCGCAGTGCATGCCGGGAGCTGTAGTCCCCGATAGCTGCACAGCCTACAGGGAGCTGTAGTAAGAGACTACCACCCCGAGACTCCGCAGTGCATGCCGGGAGCTGTAGTCCCCAGTACACCGCAGCGCATGCCGGGAACACTCGCCTCCCGTTTCTGTTCCTCACGCTTTTGGGCCCTCAGCTTCTCCGCCAGCTGCTCCGCGCTCACCGCGGCGGCTGCCCCGTGGGTGGTGGAGAAGGCCCGGAGGCTCTGACTCAGAGCGGGCGCAGGGCCCCAGAGGCGCAGCCCGATGCTCCCCAGCACCGCCATCTTTCCGGAGTTGTCAGAAGGGGGAGGGGCCCCCAAGTGCCCCGCCTCCCCGCGCTCCCTGCGCGCGGTTAAGGCGCCGAATCAGGAGAGTATGGCGAAAGCCTTCAAGGGGAAGGCCCAATGAGATTAGGCGATGGGCGGGGTTACAGAGAACTCACCCAATCGCTAGCGACAGGACGAGGAGATACCGATAGCCCCCAATGAGAGTACGATGCAGTGCGGAGGAGGCGGGGCCACCAGCACGGCACCCAATGGGAGGAGAAAAGCCGGAGGCGGAATTTTGGGGCTGAACGCCCAATGAAAGCCAAGCATGCGGCGGCGGTAGGCGGACTTTAACAGAGGACGGTCCAATAAGAACGCTGGATTGTGCGGCCTCGGGGGAAGTCCCGCCCCGCGATTTAAACGGCGGCGGAGCCGGCCGTTGGGAGTGGGCAGGAGCAGGTAACGGTCGATGGGTGCGGACGGGGCCGGAGTTTCTCAGGTACGGGGGGAGGGGGGGTCGCTGGCGCCGGGCGGTCACCCCGCCCCGGGACTGGAACGTGTCTGCCCTGACCCCCCCCCGGGGCCGTGCGCCGGCTGCTCGTGGGGGGGCGAGCTGCGGGCCCTGGCGCCCACCTTGTCCCGATCCAGCTCCTCGCAGCCGGGCCTGCTGATGGACTGGGAACCCCTGTGTGCCTAGACTCAGCGGGGCTTGTCACTGCCCCGGGCACCCGGGACATCTCCCCCCGCCCTCCAGTTCCCCAGAATGAATGGAGCCAAATGTGTGGCTTCTTCCATTTATGTATGGCAAAAAACATCCAGCACAAGTTTAGAGTGCATAAGCTGTTTTATCTCTTAGATCACTTTATGCATTGACAGTACTGAAATAAACCGTCTGAAAGGGTGGGTTTTGGGTAAAACATGCACTGTTCTCCCTGACGGATCTGCATTGCTGAACATGTAGTTTCCGACTCAACCACTGCTGCATCCTCAAACTTTCAAATATTTAGTTATACTTTCCTGTATATATGACATTCCACTCCTTAAAATGGTCTCTCATACTGTGATTGAATAGAGCAGGCTGCAGCCTTATAATCTTAGGAGTTATGAAACATAGTTTTTCAACAAACCAACATAGTGCGCGAGTAGTTTCAAGGCATATTCACATTCCCGGGTAGGACTGCCTTACAAGTGGACTGAAGTAAAGAAGTCCAATACAGAGAAATCAAGTCTCTCTCTATATGAGGATGCTGGTATTCCTAGGGCAGGATTGAGCTAGTTGAGGAAGAAGTCATAGTTCAAATGAACATAGTCCTATTGATGTCAATGCTAGTTTCTACGTGTGTGTAAGAAGGGAAGCAGTTGCAAGACTGCTTAGAGGATTGGTGCCTAAATTCCTTTAAAGACAGGATTGAGGGCCTGTAGTAGGTACTTTCCCCAATACCAGGTATTATACTTTTCACTCATTAGTGTGGCTCACTCCTTTAGGATTGTGGGCAGAACTTTCTTTAGAGTCGCATCAATTTCCTTCCAGTGCATCTCATCTAAAATTGTACTTTAATTACAATGTCATGAAGGTGCTTGTTTCCTTCATAGGGAAAAAATAAAGCATTTGAAACAACTAGTAAAATTCATCTGATTGCCAAATTAGTCAATCTCTAGTTTAAAACTGAAAACTGTTTAATGATCTGGTTCAGAAATTAAGACATTGCCACATCCTGACATGGCCATCCTACTATTGCCTTTCAATTCTCCTGCAGTACAGGCTCTTCCTTTCCAAAATAATTTCTCCTGCCTTCTCTGCCTTTCCTGCCATCCAGCCCACACTGTATTTGTAATTGGGACAAGTGTTTCATCTGAAATTGTATCCTACTTGTTTCCAGAAAAGGCTGATTATTTCGGACATGATTCTTTTAGTTAACTTTCTTTCAAACTTCCTTGCTCCCTAGTTTCATGCTGACACTTTTAAGGTGCCTGGAGGTAGTCTCCACGATCAGCACTGTTACCCAAAGCATTTACACTTCCACAGAGCTGTGGCCATAGTAGCCTCCAAGTATTTCGCCTTCCTCAACTACATAAAGCCTGTAGGAATGAAGGGGAAGGAACCTAGAAAATTCATAGGTTCCTCCAAAGCACTTACGCATCCCGAAACCTGCCATATTTTCCACCTTTTGGGTACTATCCACCAAAATGCACTCTCAGTGACAAACAGGAGCCTGGCAGCAGTTGCTGAGACAGCACTTTACTCAGGGAGCTGGATGAAAAGGGATCCTGGCCAGGGTGCTAGCTGGTTCTTTCTGCAACTCTTCCATGTGCAAAGTGCTTAAGCAGAAAGTGCAGCATGAAAGGAAATAATGGTGTTTCTCACGCTAGTGCCCTGTGCACTTAAACAGTGTAGTCTGGAGGTAAGGTAGCAGCTTACCCACCTTAGAGTAGGGGTTCTCACTTTCCTAGTCTGGATCACACTAATACTGTCTCAACCACTTGTCCTCAGTTATATGGGGTACCACCTCTTCCATTTAATCACATGATATTCCTGTGGCAAATACAGCAATTGCTTGCATGGAAAAGTAATAGCTACTTTTAACGCATTTTAGCAGCTGGTAAAAAGGAGGCAAAACAAGTACCATATGCCCAGCATTTTTCATGGACCTGTTTGAGAACCTCTGCACTATATTATCGTATAACAATTATTGATTTCCAGGCGGCTATCCAAATATTTAAAAAAAAAGTAGGTGCAGAATTGCACCATTAAAGGGATTCCTCTCCTCTGTGCCCTTCCTCCCACCCCCAAAATGTTTCCTTTCCTAAAATCCTAGGGGACCACTTCCACCCCATCACTGAAAGATGGTCCTGCTTCTGCTATCAGGTGACAAGGTCTCATTTAGAGCTCTTGCACTCTGTGTCCATGCAGACTCGCTTGGCAGCTTGTCCTGGAACCTCACTATCTTTTTCTGCAGTGTCACTGTGGCCTCTCTTTGTTTCTAGGTGCTCCTCTTTGTCTGCTCCAGTCTCTTTCTCCCTGCAGTGTGGCAGCTCGATACGTCCCCTGCGAACAAAGTGATTGATCCGGGACTCCAAACCTTCGCACTTGGGACGAGCCAGCAAAGGTTTGTAAGTGCGGGCCTTCACCCCCTCGATGAAACTGCTGATCTGGTTGTGGACTGGGGGCTTCACCTCTCTCCAGAGGACCATTCTGTTCTTCTCTGGGCCTGTAACATACAAAAAAGTCAGATGCTAGAATCTCAAACAACCCAGGCTACTCATTTCAGGAATTAGCCTTTATCCCTACATAACTTTGATTTGTTAGGCATACTCTCAGAACAATTTTCCTACCTGTCCCTGTGGGTATGACAGCAGAGTCCAGCCCCTGTAACATGTTATATAACATGTGAGTTTTGACTGCATGATTGGCCCAGAGTTGCTGTAGATGAGTAACATTAAACTCCTGAACTTCTTGGTCGTAGATCCACTGGATATTTTCAAACTCGCAGTCATACAGAACCAGAGGAAATTCCACTGCCATGCTGCAGAGAGGAAAGGAGGAGACATTACCTAACCGTACACAGGCACAGTCAGCAGGAAGTTAAAACAAAATGATGCAGTGACCTGGGAAAAACCTAGAACATAAGACTGCAGATCCAATGTGATAGCACTGATTTCAGTGGAAAAGACAATGACTAGCTCACTGCTATCTTGTATAAGAGCTGTCAAGTCAGCAGCTCCTTGAACCTATGAGTAATGCTTACATTTTTACTAAGTCCTAAGGAGTAAGACCCATCAAGAATTTCATGTTTCTTGCCTGAAGAGCCAAAGCTTAAACACTGAGGCAACAGGAAAAGTAGTTTCTTAAGTGCATGTTTTGAAAATTAAGAGGGTATGTTAAGTAGCAGGCTGCCGCTGAAAGCACTGTCTTCCATTTCACTCTAGACTTGATAGTGACAGGCTGCTTGGATGTTGATAGGAAGCGTGGCAGGGGCACTTAGGGCACTAGATTCAGAAACAGGGACTAAGATGCATAAATTCTTTGAGGTAAAATTCTGAGGATTTATCTTGGTAATTCTTGCCTGTACTGTGGTTTTTGAGGGTTCTTCTCTACATCCAATAGCTCATCAATAATCTCTGGATTCTCCATCCTCTGTCCAATTAGCAAGAGGACTGCCATCATGCAACGGACTTGATGATAGAGAAATGCCTGGCCTGTGACTTCAAACTGGTACAGTTGGAAAGGGTCCTGTAGCCCAGGTTCCCCTCTTCTATCCACCAGCTGCACCTGTGCGGTGAGAATAGTCCTTTGGAAGTTTGTCACGCCATTGGCTACATCCATCTTGCACAAGTTCCGGAAGTCATGGGTCCCCACGTATTTTTGTGCCGCAGCATTCATGAGGGCCACATCTAAATCTGCACGAGGGAAAAAATAGCGATAGGTCCTCTTGAGGCAGCTGAATCTAGCACTGAAGCTGGGCTCTACAGGGGCCCAGGCCAACACACGTATGTCAGGAGGGAGCACCCGATTTAGGATATGGGTGTAGCGGATTTCGTTGGCAGGGCTACTGGTTTTGTCTTCCAAGCCACCCTCATGACCATTCACTTTCTTTCCCTCTGAAAGATTTGAGCGAAGGTCCAGGGAAATCACCTGTAGGATTGGAAAAAGGGGATTACACTCTGAATCCCTCAGGATAGGCAAAGCAAGCTTCCAATTACATTCACTTTTAAAAGAAACAAATTCAAGACCTCTGGAAGAGACACTGATCCTCTGGTGTGCTTTAATAACAAGACCTAGCAGTAGTCCCTATTGAAGTGTATAGTTGCAGCTGCCGGAGGTGGTTGGAGTGAGCTAACAGTTTGCTGCAAAGTTATCGATTTAGCGATAGACTAACAGCCCTCAAAGTCCTAGTAATCCATGGAATATATCGGTATCTTGGAGTACTTTCAACCTTGACTTGGAGGAAACACAATCTCAGATGGCAACATAGCTCAGGTCCATGGCTAACTCACTCCTTAACCTCAACAAGGGGGCCAATTTGTGGTGTTTTATATTTGTGGTGCCACTGGGCAAGCTACTGCCCGCAGGACCATCCTGCCCGGTCCCTGAGCTCCTGGCCTAGGAGGCTAGCCCCTGGACCCTCCCCTGCTGTCCCTCTTCCCCCACAGCCTCAGTTCGCTCAATCCGCTGCCAGCGCAATGCTCTGGGCAGCGGGGCTGCAGAGCCTGGCATGACCCAGTGCTGTGTGGTGGCGGCAGCAGGGCCCAGGTCCAGCCAGGCGGTGCGGCTGTAGCGCTGCCAGCCACTGGTGCTCCAGGCAGGGAGCAAAGGGGGTTGGATAGAGGGCAGGGGGGAACAGGGTTGAATGGGGGCAGGAGTCCGGGCGGGGGGGCAGTCAGGAAGGAGAGGGGGGTTGGATGGCAGCAGGGGACAGGGAGAAGGGGTGGTTGGATGGGGCAGGAGTCCCGGGGGGAGAGGGGGGCTGTTAGGAATGAGAGGAGGAGCTGGATGGAGCAGCAGGGGTCCAGGGCCAGTCAGGAGACAGGGAGTGGAGGTGTGTGGATGGGGCAGGGGTCCCGATGGGGCGGAGAGGGGGGAGATAGGGGAGGGGATTGTGGCCCAGCCCTCCACCTGCTAACTGGCCCTCCATACAATTTACAAAACCCGATGCGGCCCTCAGGCCAAAAAGTTTGCCTGCACCTACACTAGGCACTGGGGTCAGATCAACTTATTGGTAGATTGTGGCTAGTCTACATGCAAACAAAAGCTGCTTTTGGCCCTTATCAAGAAGGTTTGGGTTCAAACCACTGACAGAAGTGGGGCTTTTACCCATAGACATGACAGTATACTGCTCTGTTCTGACCGAAGTGTACAGTGGGGCTAAAGTCTTGTCTAAATACAGTTGTACTTTTAACTATACCAATATTGTTACAGTGGTAGAGTCCTTCTAGCGTTCAGGTAATCATATTGGTTTAAAGGTGCTTTCTCGCCTTCTCCAGTGGAATAGCTATACTGGTAAAATTGCCTCCACACCCCTAGGTTATGCTGAGTTTACTCATTAGTTAAAAATCCCACACTCCTAACCATAGTAGTTATCCAGTACAAAGGCAGCATGTAGACAGGACCGAAGTCAACTGGACACCGTTCTGATTAGTTTCAAAAGGGGTTTTTTTGTTTTTAAAGGAATAGGAATTTAACCAAATCAATGACTGTTGGGGATACTTGGTGCAGTTGTAATTTTGCTTAGCGTTGGTTGTTCTAAGTTTCACACTAATGGCTTGTCTACATGGGGAAATAGCCGAGAACAGCTATTCTGCCGTTACTTATTGTGTGGACACCTCATTCCACAATAAGAGTGCCTTTGTGCTGAGTGAGGGTATGTCTACATCTACAATTTTGCAGCGCTGGTTGTTACAGCTGTATTAGTACAGCTGTATAGGGCCAGCGCTGCAGAGTGGTCACACTTACAGCAACCAGCGCTGCAAGTGGTGTTAGATGTGGCCACACTGCAGCGCTGTTGGGCGGCTTCAAGGAGGGTTAGGGGAACGCGAGAGCAAACCGCGGGGAAGCAGGTCTCCTTCCCCGCGGTTTGCTCCAGTGTTCCCCGAACACCCGCCCTGCCCCACCCCAAGCAGGTCTCCTTCCCCGCGGTTTGTTCTCGCATTCCCCGAACCCCCGTGCAAGCAGGTCTCCTTCCCCGCGGTTTGCTCCAGTGTTCCCCGAACACCCGCGCCCCCCCCCCCCCCCCAAGCAGGTCTCCTTCCCCGCGGTTTGTTCTCGCATTCCCCGAACCCCCGTGCAAGCAGGTCTCCTTCCCAGCGGTTTGCTCCGGTGTTCCCCGAACCCCCCTGCAAGCAGGTCTCCTTCCCAGCGGTTTGCTCCGGTGTTCCCCAAACCCCCGTGCAAGCAGGTCTCCTTCCCAGCGGTTTGCTCCGGTGTTTTTTGAACCCACGTGCAAGCAGATCTCCTTCCCCGCGGTGTGCTGTCGCGTTCCCCGAACCCCCCTGCAAACCGTGGGGAAGGAGATCTGCTTGCACGGGGGTTAGGGGAACGCGAGAGCAAACCGCGGGGAAGGAGATCTGCTTGCACGGGGGTTAGGGGAACGCGAGAGCAAACCGCGGGGAAGGAGACCTGCTTCCCCGCGGTTTGCTCTCGCGTTCCCCGAACCCCCCTGCAAACCGCGGGGAAGGAGACCTGCTTGATTACCAGAGAGGCTTCCTCTGGTATGCTGGGATACCTGTTTATTCCACGGAGGTCAAGAAAAACGCTGGTGAGTGTTTACACCTGATGACCAGCGCTGGATCACCAGCGCTGGATCCTCTACACCCGAGTTTCAACGGGTGTACGGCCAGCGCTGCAAACAGGGAGTTGCAGCGCTGGTGATGCCCTGCAGATGTGTACACCTCCTAAGTTGCAGCACTATAACTCCCTCACCAGCGCTGCAACTTTGTGGTGTAGACAAGGCCTGAGTCTCCATGCAGGGAGTTACTACAGAAGAGCACTGCACTTTAAAGTCACACCCTCACTTATTTCACAATAGCTTCTCCAGGTAAACAAGTCTTATGTGTCTTCTTGATTAAATGCATTGCTGAGCACAAAGTTAACTATAGGCTCTCTCTGCAGTGTGTCCTTTTACATACTAGGACAGCTTCTTACCATGTTCATTTTCAGATCAGAGGGAAAAATTAGAATCTTTTTAGATTGGTCGAATGTTTTTATCCCTTACGCTTGACACCGGCTTTGTCATAAAGCCTGTTGAATTATCCTAAAGGACTGTACACCCTCCACCTAGGTTTCACAGCGTAATTAACGCAGAATCTCTCATATCTGCAAGAGCTGGGAGAACTGGCAGCCTCAGGTACTGACCTGTCCAAATGCACTGACCCCCTTGTCTGTCCGTCCACAGCGATGATAATTGGATGTCTGCCTGTTGTCTACCAGCCGGGTCTTGCTTAGCGCCTCAAACAGTTTTTCTTCAATTGTGTTGCTGGTGTTCTCCTGGCTGGCAAAGCCCTGGTAACCCCAGCCCAGGTAGGCGATCTTCAGTGCCACATGTCTCCGGCCATAGGCACTAAAATCAAACGGCCGCTGCTGGCGTTTCTTCGTTTTCCCCAGTGCTGAAGGGTTGCTTTTTATGGCAGTGCCCTCCTTGCCCTCCAAGAGTTTCTCTTGCAGTCTCTTCACTTCTTCTTCCAGTTCTTGCACCCTCTTCAGTAGTCCCTCTCCTTTATCTTTCTCCGCACCCATTTCTGCCATACTGAGAATTCCTGTGACTTATCCCAGTTGGGAGACGGTGGTAGCTCCTTGGTGTCTGCAGAAGGGAGAGTAAGGAGATAAGCAAATCTGAGGGTACGTCCAGACTACCCGCCGTATCGGCGGGTTAAAATCGATTGCTCGGGGATCGATATATCGCGTCTAATCTAGACGCGATATATCGATCCCCGAGCGTGCTTATATCGATTCTGGAACTCCAGCAACCCCAATGGAGTTCTGGAATCGACAGGGAGAGCCGCGAACATCGATCCCGCGCCGTCTGGACGGGTGAGTAATCCGATCTTAGATATTCGACTTCAGCTACGTTATTCACGTAGCTGAAGTTGCGTATCTAAGATCGATTTCCCCCCCCAGTCTGGACCAGCCCTGAGTGTCTCTTTAGTTCCTGTTAGATTTAGTATAAATCCGCCTCTGATGTTTACCCATCTGAGAATTTACTTCACATACTGGCTTTGGCTTTCTAACATTCCTCAGTGCGCTACATTTCCCATGTTCTGACCTAGCATATGGCTGGCTGGGCTTAGCTGTGACAGCTTTTCCTTTTTCAGTGCAATTAATCCTTTCAATGCTTCTAATCTCACGTCCCTCATTCCATTTGCTGTTATAACATCAGATCTACTGCATAGGCCCAGTCACATCTATACCAAGCTTTCATGTAGTCTTTTGAGGATCTGTACAGAGCTGCCAAGCAACAATCCTCATTTTCAACAGCCCCCTGACTCTACTAGCATCAGCACGTGAGGCAACTTGTTAATGTCTGTTGTTAGTCTTACGGAACCATCTGTTGTAATGTCATCTTTTCTTCAAAAGAGCTTCTTTTGACACACTATTAAAGCTCAAGTTTTCAAAGCTGTCTAATGGATTTGGTGCCCAGTTGCTCTTAGAATTAATGTGAATTAGGTATCCAGATTCCCAGCCTAAATGTTCCCCAGCTTGGCTTCTGCTGTGGACTGAAGTCTTGTAGTATGCAATTCAACTGCAGTCTCCAGCTCTGCCTTAGGTACGACTGTGGCATCAAGATGACCTCCTGGGGTGGGCCTTTCCATTATCTGTGCTAGTAAAACATTTCTAGGGTGCCCCCTTGGAGTTAGCACAGCTAGTAAATAGTTGTTTAATAACTGTTCTTGCTCACACAAGGCAGAATCACACTAGAAAATGTTACTGATACTTCCCCCCCAAGTTTAGACAAAGTATTCTGCCTCATACTTAGCTATTACCTTAGTAACTGTCCCTTGTGCTAGGATAACTAAGATATTACCCCTTTGCTGTTTGAATATCACTGCAAATTCTTATATGGCACAGTTCTAATATTTGCTTCAAAAGGGACATTGGGGCATGACTACACAATAGGTAGCTATTTGTATCTGACATATAAACGCATCTGTGGAGAAGTATCATTCAAAGTGAGGGGTAAATTTGGGGATCCATAAAGGATTCTGATTGCACTACTCTTTTCAGTTTCACTAGCTCTTACTCATTTTTTAAATCCCTTTTTCGCATTCAGATGGTCACTGGTAAGTGGTCTAGAGTCTGATTTTAATGTTCACTAACTATCTTTTCAGTGGTAGCCGTGTTCGTCTGTATCAGCCAAAAAGAAAAAAAAATGGTCTTGTGGCACCTTAGAGACTAACAAATTTATTTGGGAAAGCTTATGCCCAAATAAACTTGTTAGTCTAAGGCGCCACAAGGACTCCATTTTTTTTTGTGCTAAGTATCTTTTGTATCTCAGTCAGTTCAGATGTACTAAGAACTTAATTACAATTTACTCTTGCAGAATAAGTGACAATCAATCCAGCCTAGGTGAAATCATGGAGGCACCAATAGGACCAGATCGGTACAGATGGGCCACTATGAACCATAAAGAGCGGATGGCAGCAGCCGCTATGGCCCTCACCCAACTTTGTGTAGAGCAAGGAGATGGAGATAGGTTCCTCTCAGGCTGTGCTCCAGCCCAGTATGACCCCTACAGTAAAGCATCTGTGACTTCTGGGATCAGGCCATCTCTTCATCTGCTGATGCGGCACCACCAGGCAGAACACAGCATGCAACCAGAGACCCTCTCAGAGGGACCTAGAGGACCCAGGAAGCTAGTGATGAAGAGGAAAGTTCTGAGGCGGATGCCTGATGGAGAGGTACATGTGTCAGATGAATCCGTCACCAGTGAACCAGAAACCAGTGCTGAAAGTGACCCTGAGATCTCAGACCTGAGACAGAGACTGCTCCATCTACACCCCTACCAAGAAGACACTGCATCAGAGGTGGAAAGCGAGCCGAACCACAGTTCCCATGGGAAGTTTTACTTGGATCTTCCTCGTCGCAGTGGCTCTCATGGAGACCCCCCATTTCTTCCTAGGGATTGCCATGGTCAGGGTTCTCCAGTTTATGAACAAGACTTGATCATGGCTGGACAACCAAAATCCTTCATTCCTCCAAGATTAGAGCAGCAAGGCCATAATCGTGGGAAGATTGACCGGGTAGCCCGGTACTTTGAGTATAAGCGGGACTGGGAGTCATTCCGGATACCAGGGGAGGATCACAGGAAGGAATTACGCTGGGGCATTCGGGAACAGATGCTCTACAAGCCCGACCTCCCAACCAGGTCTCAACACATCTATGTCCCCAACAACTACCTGGTGCCTACAGAAAAGAAGAGATCTGCCCTGCGCTGGGGGGTGCGCTGTGACCTGGCAAATGGCCTCATTCCCAGAAAGAGCTCCTTTCCTTCATAGTTATCTAGAGTCTCATCAACGCCCCCATCCACAGGACTATCCATCCCTTAGTGCCAATCAAAGATCTACCTGCTCTGTGCAGGCACACTGCATCATTCTTAACTGTTTGTTCCTTCTAGAGATCTTGAATAAGTCAAGTTGATTCTAAAATTTCATTTGTGCTTCTAGACAAAGGAGGCTGATTGTGGTAGAAAACAGTGTTACCTGCCAGCTTCCTAAATATTTGTATTGAAATGCATCAGTTGTAGGCCAGTTGCCTGCCTATTAGCAAGACCTGCAGAGTTTCTCCTTGAGGAGACTATTGTTTCAGAAGCTGGTCAAAGTGGATATAATGAAAATAACCTACAGGAATCTTCTATGCTCATGGGAATAACCAATATCCCTAGTTCTATTTTTTGCCCCCCCCTTTTTTTTTTTGCTCTTGCTCCTGTGGATGACTTGCTGTGATGCTACTGATGTTTTACTTATGGCTTCTGGGTGATGCATTTATTTTAATAAAGTGTGTGAAAGGATCTGCTGTAGTTCTGTGGATTATTTAGAAACACTTCTGATCAGCTTAAGATAGAACTTTCTTAACAGGTGTAGGGCAAGTAACTATTCCATGCAGTTGTCTATGCCTTTACATTCGTAGGCCTTGTCTACACTGCAGAGTGTTGTCACCAAGAGTGGCACTGCAGTGCCTCCATGAGGCTTTTATATTTTTAAGAGGCAGCTATCTGCCACTTTGTTGCCAAGGCACTTTCTGTAAATGGAAGCATTTGCCATGGTGTCCTTAGCCAGCCCAGTACCAGAATAATTTGTCTCAGTCTATAAAGGTCTTTGGGATCCAGTGGGATGGAAGGGGTTAGAACTTAATATATTATTTCATTGTATAAAATGTGTCTATCCAGTGTTCTGGGGTGCCCCATGGTTCACAGGATAGAACAACTAAGTGAAGAAATCTAGGTTCTGTGCCTGGCTCTGCCACTGACTTGCTGTATGACTTTGGGCCTCAGTTTCTCCATCTGTAAAACAGGGATACTGAAAATGCTTAGCAACCACAGATCAGAGAGTGCCACAGCACTGTGTGTTGTTCAGCACAAACTCACACATCCTATGCACTAAAGTCAAGAAAGCCCACCCCACCTCAGCAGAAATATCAATTCCCTCGGCCACCTACTGTGAAAGAGAAGGCCTCTAGCCCTCCCAACCCCCTGACTTTTTCCAGCCAAGGAAGGGATCCTTGCAAAGCAAGATCGCTCGCTAAGAACACCCTCTCCACCGCACCCCACCACCCCTCCTTTAACCCTGGAGGCTGTTAGCTCACCACTGCTGCCACTGCACTTCCCGAGGAGCGATTGTTCCCGGTCTCATGCTGCCTTGGACCCGAACCCCAGGGAGGCCCAATGGAGAGAGCGAGGGTTTCACGCCTGCCCCATTTCTCTCCCTGGCGGGATCGGAGAGAGCGGATCCCGCATGGCCAAGTGACACCGTGCCAGGCAAACCTACCTCTACAGCAGATCGGCCCCGACTCCAGCTGCCCACTCCCGGGAAGGGCTGGGGCGGCGGGTCACGTGCGCGCTGCTTTCCGCGTTCCCGGCAGGAAATGACCTTTCCGCTCCCCCTATGCGCTGCAGGAGGATCATGGGAAATGTAGTTCCGGCCCCACGTGGGCCACAGTCCCTCATTTCCAGCGAGGGGCTAAGGGGGGGTTTTTTTTGCAATGTGAACGCTGCCCAGGCAGACTCTCCCCCATCCGCAGGGACACTCCCGCAGTTCTATGCTGCTTCCAGGACGCGCTGGAGGCGTCTTTGCCCTTCTCGGGGACGTTTACAAATAATCACCATCATGTCGGTGTGAAATCCTCCTTCAGAGACCCCTCTGGAGCCAGCCTCTGCTGTAGAGGAGAGAGGGATTTTTCATGATTCATCACGCTTGGCACTGACTGTGCTTTGCAGCTATGGACCAAAAAGCATTGTACAAAGGCAGGCAAAGTCATATTGTTCCCAAGTGAGTGTGGAGTGGCGCTTTCAGGCCCGATTTTCAGAGTTACAGGCCAGCATACCCATGACTCTAGTGGGAGTTGCAGGTAGTGAGCACATCTGAAAACCAGAGGGGAGTCAGGGAACAAGGGGGGGTTGGATGGGGCAGGAGGTCCTAGGGGGGGCATTAAGGGGTAAAAAGCGGGGCCGGGGGGTGGATAGGAGACAGGAGCTGGGGCATGCCTGGCTGTTTGAGGAGCCATAGCCTCCCCTAACCCACCCTCCATACAATTTCCAAAATGCTCAGGCCAAAAAGTTTGCCTGCCCCTGCCCTAGTGACTTGTCCAAGGAAGGCCACACAGCCAGTCAGTGGCAGAGCTGGGATTAGAAACTAGCTATGGTGACTCCCAGTTCTGTGCAGTAACCACTAGACCACACTGCCTCCCATGGTTTAAGCCAGGGGTTCTCAAACTGGGGATCGGGACCCCTCAGGGGGTCATGAGGTTATTACATGGGGGGGGGGGGTCACGAGCTGTCAGTCTCCACCCTAAACCTCACTTTGCCTCCAGCATTTATAATAGTATTAAATATACCAAAAAGTGTTTTTAATTTATAAGGGGGGGGGGTCACATTCAGAGGCTTGCTATGTGAAGGGGTCGCCAGTACAAAAGTTCGAGAACCACTGGCTTAAGCTATCACTCCACAGGTTGTAGCATTCTTCATCTAAGACTTTACAATGTGGGTGCAGATGGAGAGCAATTTTGTCACTGATGGTGCAACCAAGTTGTGGAGAACATAAGAAACCTGCCTTTGCCCAGAATATTTTTTAAATGTGCTCTTTTAAAATAAGTTTTTTTAAAAAGAGGTCTTTCATGTTAAAAATCATTAACCTGAATGGTCCTGAAATGTTTTTTTCTAACGGATTCTCTTTGTTTCTTTCACTAGCTCCGTGGCCTAAGGAGCTAGATTTAAAATCTTCTCTGATCACAGCTGTCTTTGGGGAGCTAAATGGCTCCCCATGTGTTAGAACAAGACTGGTACTAGGACTCTGGAATCAGGGGACACAATGAGTTCATCCCCAAGAGGTGGTGATTAGGTTATCAGGCCTCATGAAAATATAGTAGAAAATAGAATATTTTAGAAAAAAACTTATGAGCCTTTGTCTCCTTCCAGGCCTTGATTTGCCAAAGTGTTTTTCTTGAATTGCACTGTGCAGAGTACAGACTTGGCCCTCACTCCTTCATTCCAATCAGCCCCCAGAGAAGAAATGAAAACAAATCTCAGGACTTCTCTATATTCAAAGTTGCACCAGTTTATAACTTTAAATCAGGTTAAAAATTGGTTTAAGGATCTAGCTCCCTGTTTATAGCAATTTACCACAAACAGATTAAGATGGTTAATTTACTAGGCTTTTATTATTATTTATTATATTGCCCCTGTAGTAGAGGGGCAGATCCCAAGGCTGCCCTGTTTTTGAGTTGGTAGAGCCATCCCCTAATATTTGTGGGGAGAAGACAGGCCAAAGAAAATACTTCCCTTTGGGAAAGAAAACACAGGTGAGGGCCATTTCACATTCTCTCCCTTTCCTGATTAGGGAATTCAAAGGTGTGCTGCAGCCACATGGTTACAAAGAAGCTGTAAGGCCCCACACCCTCCAGGGAATAATTTCTCTGGGGGGGTTCATGACAGTTCTCCATGCTGCCCCCACTGAAGATCATTGATGCAGGGGGCATATCTGGGGTGTCCCTACAACACCCCAGCTATTTCCCATGCTGTACAGCCCATGGGGGCTGTAGTAGGTTGGATGCAAGTTAGAGCAGCCCTCACAATGCCCCCATGACTGAGGTATAGTAATCATTTTACTCATCCCAGAAAAGCAGCTACCTCTGGGGTGAAATGTAGAGAAGTACAATGCAATTACTAAGCATCAAATATGTTTGGGGGGGGGGGCATTAATAATACCAAAAATCTAATAGAAGTGGCTATGGAATTTTTAATGGCCCCAAGTAGTCAAGTCTTGGTTTCAGGCCTTAGCCAAAAGATTCCAATCCCTATAAGCCAAGCTAGGGAAGAGGAAAGAACACTAGATACTGCTTTACTACCTCCATTTCTTAAGTGCCTTGCTGCTCCCACGAGGTCACCTATTCATAAAATAGCCCAATGCTATTTAATATTTTCATTGCTGATGTGATTACAGCTTGGAGACCCCAAATTGGGCAGCAGAGAGGGAGTAATGGCACTCTCCCAAGCCTCACTCACATGAGATGCTGGTCACACTCGAAAGTACAAATTTGTAATCCTTCCTCTCCTTTGTTATATGCTTGGATATCAGCAAAACACAACAATTTTTACATTTAGATCTGACGAAGTGGGTATTCACCCACGAAAGCTTATGCTCCAATATATCTGTTAGTCTATAAGGTGCCACAGGACTCGTCTTCGTTTTTACATTTAAATCATTATCCTTAAACATCTGAGTTGCCTATGCTTGGGAATACTTCTCACTATTATTGTTTCAGGCTCTCTGAAGATTCAGACAGATGCTGCTGCATCAGTTTGCATGATTTTCCAGCTTTCTCCATAATTGTAAGTGCTAGACATTACACTTTTTTAAAATGAAAGCTGAGGTTTCTGAAGAACAAGATAGCATCCTCAAAAAAAACCTCATAAATTACCAGCTCAGCATAATCTGTCTCACTTCAAGCCCCACCCCAGCCAAGTGATTCTCTTTGTTCTAGATGGAGGAGCAGGTGTGTGTCACTTGGGCTTCAAGCTACAGGAACTCTTTCTCTAGTCTTCACTCTGCTGCCTTTTCCTTTCAAATTTTAGCCACCAAGACCAGCATATCCCTTATTAAAGAGTAATGAACCCAAACTGGAGGATGATTGTGGTCTTACATTAATAACTCCAGACCCCATAGTAAGATGCTGGAGGATTTTAAAAAATCATTGGTTGTATATTGTCAGAAAATGACACACACCTTTGAAAAAGGGCAGGCAAGTGGTGGTTCCCATGATGGAGTATAGCATGAACCAGCATGGCAGCGGTCTTGGGAGGCCAGCAGTCTAAGAAAGCCATTTGAGAGCAGAGATCCCCTTGGAGCCCTGGGGTGGGACAGAGAACCGCCTTTGGGGCTGGGACTCCCCCTTGGGACAGGTCACGGTGGGGCAGGACACAGAGCCCCCTTCGTGCTGGGGGCGGGGCTGGGAATCCCCCCTTGGGACAGGTCACGGTGGGGCAGGATACAGGACCCCCTTCGTGCTGGGGGCAGGCCTGGGAATCCCCCCTTGGGACAGGTCACGGTGGGGCAGGACACAGAACCCCCTTCGTGCTGGGGGCGGGGCTGGGAATCCCCCCTTGGGACAGGTCACGGTGGGGCAGGACACAGAACCCCCTTCGTGCCAGGGGCAGGGCTGGGAATCCCCCCTGGGACAGGTCACGGTGGGGCAGGACAGAGAGCCCCATTCGTGCCGGGGGCAGGGCTGGGAATCCCCCCTGGGACAGGTCACGGTGGGGCAGGACAGAGAGCCCCATTCGTGCCGGGGGCAGGGCTGGGAATCCCCACTTGGGACAGGTCACGGTGGGGCAGGATACAGAACCCCCTTCGTGCCGGGGGCAGGGCTGGGAATCCCCCTTGGGACAGGTCACGATGGGGCAGGACAGAGAGCCCACTTCGTGCCGGGGGCAGGGCTGGGAATCCCCACTTGGGACAGGTCACGGTGGGGCAGGATACAGGACCCCCTTCGTGCCGGGGGCAGGGCTGGGAATCCCCCCTTGGGACAGGTCACGGTGGGGCAGGATACAGGACCCCCTTCGTGCCGGGGGCAGGGCTGGGAATCCCCCCTGGGACAGATCACGGTGGGGCAGGACACAGAGCCCACTTCGTGCCGGGGGCGGGGCTGGGAATCCCCCCTGGGACAGGTCACGGTGGGGCAGGACACAGAACCCCCTTTGTGCCGGGGGCGGGGCTGGGAATCCCCCCTGGGACAGGTCACGGTGGGGCAGGACACAGAGCCCCCTTCGTGCTGGGGGCAGGGCTGGGAATCCCCCCTGGGACAGGTCACGGTGGGGCAGGACACAGAGCCCCCTTCGTGCCGGGGGCGGGCCCAGCACCAGCAATCCCGCCCCTTCTTCTCCTCTACTAGCCATCGCCCCGACTCATGAATATTCATAAGCTGCCCCGCCCCCGCCGCGGGGCGACACGCTGGGCGTTCCGTCCTTGGCGCCGGTAACGGGCAAAGGCGGCACGTGGCTGGGCGGCCATGAGCTCGCGGGGCCGCGGCTGGGGGAAGCGGGACACCGCCGGTCTGGCGGACAGTGTGAGTGGGGCAGGCCCGGCAGATCAGCGACCGTCAGCCCCGGGCCCCCTCCCCCTTAACCGGGACCCCGCCCTGTCCCCTTCAGTCCCGGTTACCCCAGCGCCTGTCCCCTTCGATCCCCGTTCCCCCATCGCCGGTCCGCTCCCCCCGTTACACCACCGCCTGTCCTCGTCACCCCAACCCCCTGTTATCCCATCGCCTGTTCCCTTCAATCCCCCGTTACCCCGCCGTTCCCACATCGCCGGTCCGCTTCCCCCGTTACACCACCGCCTGTCCTCGTCACCCCAACCCCCTGTTATCCCATCGCCTGTTCCCTTCAATCCCCCGTTACCCCGCCGTTCCCACATCGCCGGTCCGCTTCCCCCGTTACACCACCGCCTGTCCTCGTCACCCCAACCCCCTGTTATCCCATCCCTGTCCCCTTCAATCCCCGTTACCCCCCCGTTCCCCCATCGCCGGTCCGCTTCCCCCATTACACCACCGCCTGTCCTCGTCACCCCAACCCCCTGTTACCCCATCCCTGTCCCCTTCAATCCCCGTTACCCCCCCGTTTCCCCATCGCCGGTCCGCTCCCCCCGTTACACCACCGCCTGTCCTCGTCACCCCAACCCCCTGTTACCCCATCCCTGTCCCCTTCAATCCCTGTTACCCCCCCGTTCCCCCATCGCCGGTCCGCTTCCCCCGTTACACCACCGCCTGTCCTCGTCACCCCAACACCCTGTTACCCCATCCCTGTCCCCTTCAATCCCCCGTTACCCCGCCGTTCCCCCATCGCTGGTCCGCTCCCCCCGTTACACCACCGCCTGTCCTCGTCACCCCAACCCCCTGTTACCCCATCCCTGTCCCCTTCAATCCCCCGTTACCCCGCCGTTCCCCCATCGCCGGTCCGCTTCCCCCGTTACACCACCGCCTGTCCTCGTCACCCCAACCCCCTGTTACCCCATCCCTGTCCCCTTCAATCCCCCGTTACCCCGCCGTTCCCCCATCGCCGGTCCGCTTCCCCCGTTACACCACCGCCTGTCCTCGTCACCCCAACCCCCTGTTACCCCATCCCTGTCCCCTTCAATCCCCCGTTACCCCGCCGTTCCCCCATCGCCGGTCCGCTTCCCCCGTTACACCACCGCCTGTCCTCGTCACCCCAACCCCCTGTAACCCCATCCCTGTTCCATTCAATCCCCGTTACCCCGCCGTTCCCCCATCGCCGGTCCGCTTCCCCCGTTACACCACCGCCTGTCCTCGTCACCCCAACCCCCTGTAACCCCATCCCTGTCCCCTTCAATCCCCCGTTACCCCGCCGTTCCCCCATCACCGGTCCGCTCCCCCCGTTACACCACCGCCTGTCCTCGTCACCCCAACCCCCTGTAACCCCATCCCTGTCCCCTTCAATCCCCCGTTACCCCGCCGTTCCCCCATCGCCGGTCCGCTTCCCCCGTTACACCACCGCCTGTCCTCGTCACCCCAACCCCCTGTAACCCCATCCCTGTTCCATTCAATCCCCGTTACCCCGCCGTTCCCCCATCGCCGGTCCGCTTCCCCCGTTACACCACCGCCTGTCCTCGTCACCCCAACCCCCTGTAACCCCATCCCTGTCCCCTTCAATCCCCCGTTACCCCGCCGTTCCCCCATCACCGGTCCGCTCCCCCCGTTACACCACCGCCTGTCCTCGTCACCCCAACCCCCTGTAACCCCATCCCTGTCCCCTTCAATCCCCCGTTACCCCGCCGTTCCCCCATCGCCGGTCCGCTTCCCCCGTTACACCACCGCCTGTCCTCGTCACCCCAACCCCCTGTTACCCCACCGCCTGTCCCCTTCAATCCCCGTTACCCCCCCGTTCCCCCATCGCCGGTCCGCTTCCCCCGTTACACCACCGCCTGTCCTCGTCACCCCAACCCCCTGTTACCCCATCCCTGTCCCATTCAATTCCCCGTTACCCCATCGCCGGTCTGCTTCCCCCGTTACACCACCGCCTGTCCTCGTCACTCCAACCCCCTGTTACCCCATCCCTGTCCCCTTCAATCCCCGTTACCCCGCCGTTCCCCCATCGCCGGTCCGCTCCCCCCGTTACACCACCGCCTGTCCTCGTCACCCCAACCCCCTGTTATCCCATCGCCTGTTCCCTTCTCTTGTTACCCCACCGCCTGTCCCCATCACCCCAACCCCCCGTTAGCCCATCACCCTGTTACCCCACCGCCTGTCCCCTTGAATCCCCGTTACCCCATCGCCGGTCCGCTTCCCCCGTTACACCACCGCCTGTCCTCGTCACCCCAACCCCCTGTTACCCCACCGCCTGTCTCCTTCAATCCCTCGTTACCCCATCGACCGTCCCCTCCAATCCCTCGTTACCCCATCCCCCTGTTACACCATCGCCTGTCCCCTTCAATCCGCTGTTACCCAATCCCCCTGTTACACCATCGCCCTGTTACCTCATCGCCTGTCCCCTTCAATCCCCCGTTACTCCATCCACCTGTCACCCCAACCCCCTGTTACCCCATCACCTGTCCCCTTTAATCCTCCGTTACTCCATCACCCCAACCCCCTATGACCGCATCGCCTGTCCCCTTCAATCCCTCGTTACCCCATCCCCCTGTTATCCCACCGCCTGTCCTCTTCAATCCCCGGTTACCCTCATCACCTGTCCCCATCACCTCATCCTCCGTTACTCCATCCCCGTTACCCCATCACCTGTCCCCTTCAATCCCCCGTTACCTCATTGCCCTGTTACCCCATCACCCTGTTACCCCATCACCTGTCCCCATCACCCCAACTCTCTGTTGCCCCATCACCTGTCCCCCTCAATCCCGTTGCCCCATAGCCTATCCCCTTCAATCTCGTTCAAGCTCAGGGATAGCAGAAGTCACGTCAGCAGCTCCAATACATAAACATAAACCACCCCGTCACCCCATCGCCTGTCTCCTTCGATCCCCCTTTTCCCCATCACCCAGTTACCCCATCGTCTGTCCCGTTCAATCCCCATTACCCCACCCCGTTAGCCTATTGCTTGTCCCCTCAATCCCCCATTAACACCGTCCTACCTCAATACCCCATTACCCCATCGCCTGTCCCCTTGAGGCCCCGTTACCCCATCGTCTGTCCCCTCAATCCCCCATTAACCCCATCCCACTTCAATCCCTGTTACCACATTGCCTGTCCCCTTCAATCCATCGTTACCCCATCGCCCTGTTTCCCAGTCGCCTGTCCCCTTCAGTCCCCATTACCCCATCGCCTGTCCCCTTCAATCCCCCTTTACCTCATCACCCAGTTATCCTATCGTCTGTCCTATTCAGTCTCCATTACCCCACCCCCTGTTAGCCTATTGCCTGTCCCCTTCAATGCCCTGTTACCCCATCGCCTGTCACCCTCAATCCCGTTACCTCCTGTCCCACCTCAGTCCCCATTTCCCCATCCCCCCGTTACCCCATCACCAGTCCTCTTCAATCTCCTGAACCACCTCAATCCCTGTTACCACATTGCCTGTCCCCCTCAAACCCTTATTGCTCCATCACCTGTTCCATCTCATTACCCCATTGCCTGTCCCCTTCACTCCTCAGTTACCCCCGTCCCACCTCAATCCCCGTTACCCCATCGCCTGTCTCCCTGAATCCCCCGTTCCCCCGTCCCATCTCAATCCCCATTATCCCATCCCCCTGTTACCTCATCACCTGTCACCCTCAATCCACTGTCCCACTTCAATCCCCGTTATCCCATCCCCCTGTTACTCCATTGCTTGTCACCTTCAACCTCCCGTTATCCCCTATCCCACCTCAATCTCCATTACCCCATCACCTGACCCCTTCAATCCTCGTTACTCCCTGTCCCACCTCAATCCCTGTTACCCTATTACCTGTCCCCCTCAATTCCCCGTCCCACCTCAATCCCTGTTACCCCATTCCCCTGTTACCCAATTGCCTGTCCCCCTCAATCCCCTGCCCCACCTCAATCCCCATTACCCTGTCTCCCTTCAATCCCATTATCCCTTCCCCCTGTTAAACTCGGTCCTCCTTAATGCTTGTTACCTCATCATCCCCCTGTTACGCCATTGTCTGTTCCCCCTTAGTCCTCCGTTACCTCATCCACCTGTTACCCATCGCCTGTCACCCATCAATCCCCGTTACCCTGTCTCCCTCCAATCCCATTACTGCTTCCCCCATTACCCCTGTTAGAATCTGTCCTCCTTAATCCTCGTTACCTTTGCCCCACCTCAAGCCGTTATCCCATCCCCCTGTTACAGTGTTGCCTGTCCCCTTCAATCCCCCGTTACCCTCTGTCCCACGTCAATCCCCGTTACCCCATCCCCCTGTTACCCAGTCACCTGTCCCCATCAATCCTCCATCCCACCTCAATCCCCGTTACCCTGTCTCCCTTCAATCCCATTTCCCCTACCCCAATTAAACTCTATCCTCCTTAATCCTGGTTACCCCATCATCCCTGTGTTACTCCTTTGTGTGTCCCCCTCAATCCTCCGTTACCTGATCTGCCTGTTACCCCATTGCCTGTTGCCCCTCAATCCCCATTACCCTGTCTCCCTCCAATTCCATTACCCCTTCCCCCATTACCCTTGTTTAAATCTGTCCTCCTTAATCCTCATTACCCCGTCCCCCTGTTACCCTATTGTCTATCCTGTTACCCCGTCCCCCATTTCCTCCGTTCCTCTGTCCCACTCAATCCCTGTTACCCCCATCACTCGCTGTCCTCAGTCCCTGTTACTCTGTCCCATGTTACCTCATCACCTGCCTCCATTACCTGTCCCCCTGTTACCCTCTGTCCCCCTCAATCCCTGTTACCCCACGACCCTATCCTCAATTCCCATTACTGTCCCCCATTACCTCATTGCCTGTCCCCATTATCCCGTCCCTCTGTTACCCTCAATCCCCGTTACCCCATCTCCTTGTTACTCCTTATTCTGTTCCCCTATTGCCCCGTCCCCCTGTCCTCCTCAATCCCTGTTACTCCATCCCCCTGTTACCCCATCGCCTGGCCCCCTGTTACCCCATCTCATGTACCTCTGTTACCTCCTCAATCTGTTACCCCTGTTCCCTGTCTTCAATCCCTGTTACCCCGTCCCCCCCTCCCATAATTACCTCCTCTTAAATCCTGTTCCCCCTCCTCTGTTACCCTGCTCCCGGTTACCCCATCATCTGTCCCCTCTACCATTACCCTCATCCCCTCTCCTGTTACACCCTGTTCCCCGTTCCCTGTTATTCCCAGCCCTCTGCTACTCTGTTACCACACCACCACCCCAGTCTCTATGCTTGTTACTCCCAATCTCTCCTCTGCTTATCCCCACCCGCTGTTGTTCTTTTCCCTCTCAACCCCTATTGCCCCTGCCCTGCTCATGTCGGTTCTTCCTTCCAGTTTTCTGGACTCTGCACCTCCCAGAGCCTCAGGGGCGTCAGGAATGCCAGCTTCCTCACGCTAGGTAAGGGCTCAGCAGAGGATCGCACCCTTGAGTGAGCATTGGCCATATGAGTGGGGTGCTGCCCCAATGCACCCAAAGCGGGTAGTAAAAGGAAGGAGTGTTTCTTAGTTGCCCCCTTTACATTCCCCATCAGGTCAGTGACAGATTTTGTAGACAAACCCCATGAAAGTTAATGCAGAGTAAAGCAGGGTGTGAATTTAAAGAATAGCTGTTTCTGAATACCTTCCTGTGGACATGCTCTTATTCTAGAATAATAGTGCCTTATTCTGAATTAATTTTATTAACTTCCAAATGAATTAAGCTAATTTGGAGTAAAGCACACTTATTCCTGAGTATTCCTGTCCACATATGGAGTTAATAAGGAATAGCTAGTTGGAATAACTCCCTGTGTAGACTACCCCAACAGCGTCTACATGTAGACTTAATCAGGAATAGCTGATACTGTCCTTTGGTTTTGGCTATCAGTACACCTTCCACTTCTTTTAGCTTCCTCTTGGCAGTATAAATAACATTTCCTCTATCATTGGTGGCCCAGTCTCCAAATATTCAGCTGTTTTCCAAATCTTCTGTTATTCTTTAGGTATGGGACAGCCCCTTCAGAAGCTCAGTCTGCTGTGTGGTAACAGCATCTCTGTTCTTGTGCCATTAGGAGCATCTCTGTTCTCCTTGTGCTTTGCACTGTGCATTCTTCAGACATGCCTCCCTGGTGACCTCTTGGTTTTTGTTGTTCAGTTCCTTATTTCCTGTGAGGCACGATAATATGCACCACACAGTGGTAATGTTGGCTTCCTCCCAGTGGGATCTGCTTCCTCTCACCCTTCATCCCATGAATCAGGCTTAAGAGCCCTGCCCTTTGGATTCTGATCATATACAAGCCACTCTGAAATTTCCCTAGAGTTTGGTTTGATTTTTCCCAAAATGTGAAAAATTTTGTACTGTAACTGCAAGTGTTTTCAGTATCTCTATAACTGTGCAATCCTTTAATGACTCTCACGAAACTCTTGGAGTATTGAGTAATCTCACTAAGATTTTGGACTATAGCAATGACTCTTGTCACAGTGAGTTCCAACACATTATGTACTGGATAAAAATTATCTCCTTTATCAAATTAAAATGTATTCTCTTTTGATTTCATGGGATGTCTTTTTGTTCTTGTATTGTAAGAAAGGGTAAATAGAAGTGCTTTTACTTACTCTATGCCAGTCATTCTTGTCCCCTCTTCTTTGTCTCTTTTCTAAATGAAGTAGACCTGATCATTTCAATCTCTCATATGGAAATCTTTCCATTCTTCTTAGATATTAAACTTTTAAAAACTTTAAAATTGAAGTGACTCTCTCTTTGCAGGATCTAAATCTGTAAGATCCTCAAAGTTTTGATTTTTAAAAGTACAGTATACTTTGTCTTGTGTAAAATGTGCTGGCTTCTGACTAGCTGTATCTTTTAAAATCTTGGCTTGTGAATAATTGTTGTCTATCCAATAATCAGCCCGGCACATAGAATCACAGAACTGGAAGGGACGTTGAGAGGTCATCTAGTCTAGTTTCCTGCACTCGTTACAGGACTAAGCATTATCTAGACCATTCTTGACAAGTGTTTGTCTAACCTGCTCTTAAAAATCTCCAATGATGGAGATTCTGCAACCTCCCTAGGCAATTTATTCCAGCACTTAACCACCCTGACAGTTAGGAATTTTTTCCTAATGTCCAACCTAAACCTCCCTTGCTGCAATTTAAGACCATTTCTTCTTGTCCTGTCCTCAGAGATTAAGAAAAACATTTTTTATCCCATCTCCTTGTAACAACCTTTTACATACTTGAAACCTGTTATCGTATCCCCTCTTAGTCTTCTCTTTTTCAGACTAAACAAACCCAGTTTTTTCAATCTTCCCTCATAGGTTACATTTTCTAGATCTTTAATCATTTTTGTTGCTCTTCTTCAGACTCTCTCCAACGTGTCCACATCTTTCCTGAAATGCAGTGCCCAGAACTGGACACATTACTCCAATTGAGGCCTAAGCAGCACAGAGTAGAGCGGAAGAATGACTTCTCATTTCTGGCTTACAACACACCTGCTGATACATCCCAGAATGATGTTAGCTGGTTTTGTTGAACAACGTTATACTGTTGACTCAATTTTAGCTTGTGGTCCATTATGGCCCCAAGATCCCTTTCTGCAGTACTCCTTTCTAGGCAGTCATTTCCTATTTTGTATGTGTGCAACTGATTGTTCCTTCCTAAATGGAGTACTTTGCATTTGTCCTTATTGAATTTCATCCTATTTACTTTAGACTATTCCTCCAGTTTGTGCAGATCTCTTTAAAATTTAATCCTATCCTCCAAAGCACGGGTAACCCCTCCCAGCTTGGTATCATCCACAAACTTTGTAAGTGTACTCTCTATGCTATTATTTAAATCATTGATGAGGATATTGAACAGAACCGGACCCAGAACTGATCTCTGCGGGACCCCGCTCATTATGTCCTTGAAGCTTGATTGTGAACCACTGATAGCTACTCTCTGGGAACGGTTTTCCAACCAGTTTTACACCCACCTTATAGTAGCTCCATCTAGGTTGCATTTCCCTAGTTCGTTTATGAGAAGGTCATGCGAGACAGTATCAAAAGCTTTACTAAAATCAAGATATACCACATCTATGGCTTCCCCTCTATCCACAAGGCTTGTTACACTGTCAGATAAAGCTATCAGGCCGGTTTGGCACAATCTGTTCTTGATAAATCCATGCTGAATGTTACTTATCACTTTATTATCTTCTAGATGTTTGCAAATTGATTGCTTAATTATTTGCTCCATTATCTTTTCTGGGTACAGACGTTAAGCTGACTGGTCTGTAATTCCTTGGGATGTCCTTATTTCCTTTTTTTATATTGTCTGTTTATTTAAAATAAAAGTATTGTATTGTATGCTTGTACATTCAATGTAAGTTTTGTGACTTTTTCTTTCCTTAAGGGAAAAAATATGCAAGTGATAGAGAAGAGGAGGATAAGGAAGATGATAAAGGTGGGATCACAAAACTTGTTCAAGCTATGCTTGATTAAAGGAGCACTGCCAAGTCTATTCAGCTTATAATTAGGATTTCCTGGCTATGTTTTGATCTTGTGGGTGTGTGAACAATGACTCCGCCTGTCTGCTCCCTTTGAGTGATCAGGCACTGTCAATAAAACATACAAGAGCTTTGCTTTCTCAGTCCTTCAGAGGACAGGGTTCTTGCCTTTTTGATTCACTGTTTGCTCATGTCAGTGGCACATATGGAAAGAGTGGAGAGGCTAGTGAGATGTCTTCACAAAGATACCCATGTTAGCCACAAGTAGGGCTGTCAAACGATTCAAAAAATCGCAAGTAATCACTAGATTTAAAAAATAATCACAATCACAATTTTGATCACACTGTTAAACAGTAATAGGATACCGATTTAAATTCAGCATGGAAGCATGTCCTCTGGAATGGTGGTCGAAGCATGAAGGGGCATACGAATGTTAGCATATCTGGCACATAAATACCTTGCAGTGCTGGCTACAACAGTGCCATACAAACCTCTGGTCTCACTTTCAGGTGACATCGTAAATAATAAATCGGCAGCATTCTCTCCTGTAAATGTAAACAAACTTGTTTGTCTTAGTGGTTGGCTGAACAAAAATTAGGACTGAGTGGACTTGTGGACTCTAAAGTTTTACATCATTTTGTTTTTAAGTCCAGTCATGTAAAAAAAAAAATCTACATTTGTAAATCGCACTTTCATGTTAAAGAGATTGTACTACAGTACTTGTCTGAGGTGAATAGAAAAATACTATTTCTTTTGTTTATCTTTTTTACAGTGCGCACATTCATAATAAAAATAATAATATAAAGTGAGCCCTGTGCATTTTGTATTCTGTCAGGTTTCAGAATAGCAGTCGCTTTAGTCTATATCCACAAAAGGGACAGGAGTACGCCTGTTCCTTTTGTGGATACAGACTAACACGGCTGCTACTCCAAGCTCTCCTGTTCTTTTTGTATTCTGTGTTGTAACTGAAATCAATATATTTGAAAATGTAGAAAAATATCCAAAATATTTATAATAAATTAGTATTCTGTTATTGTTAAACGGTGCAATTAAAACTGTGAATAATGGCAACTTTATCTAGTTTGTTTGTTTTGCATTAATTGCTTGCTTTAACAGCAACTAATTGACAGCCCCAGGTATTATATACTTATCACAAGGTCTTATATACGTATCACTCCATAAATGTACACAGTACAGTAAAAGACATAGAAAAGCATAGTCCCTGCTCCAAAGAGCTTACAGTCTAACAGACAAGATGTGGAATGCAAATGAGACAAAACCGCTAAAATTGTACTTTTGTTACAGTCCTTATTTATGGAACAGGCTAAGTTTCTATAACCAAAGTTAGAGGTTTATTCTGGTTAATTACCATTGGTTAAAGATAGATTCTGCTTACTTTTGCTCTCCCATTGTCAAAAGGTATTCTCAAATTCAACGAGAGTCTTATTAACTCCCTGTCTTAAACTTTTTTATATTGCCACGGTACACTTTCTAGCAGCTGCTGTTTCACCTCAGAAGTGACTGCTGTTCAGTGCTGCATGAAGTGAAGTGATTCCTGGTGAAGCGAAGTGTAGTTTGTATAATCAAGTGTTTTAGGTTTCATTTAGATGAAAGGTGCTATATAAAAGTGAAATTGACATTGAGATCAGTAGGGAAAGTGAAAATGACATTCTTAAAGCAAGATGGGGTCTTGTATTTACCTTTTTGTTTTAAAAACACTCCATTTCTAGCACTTACGAGAATTAAGCTGTGACTTTTATACAACCTGCCAGGTGTGGTGAACTGTTCCCTTTCTTTCTTTCTTTTTTTTCCTTCCATGCTCACATAGTGGATTTAGCAGAAAATTCTCTTTTAAACAAGCTAATCCGGAAGTCTCTGGTAGAATCCAATCATCAGGTTGAAGTCCTGCAGCGAGATCCCAGCTCCCCTCTCTTCTCAGTAAAAACTTTTGAAGAACTACATCTGTGAGTACCTGGGACAGAACTACACACTGAAAAAGGGCAGTCTCAGATCAATGGGCCAGTGGTAACTACGTGGGGGTTTTAGTCATGTTCTGTCACGCCGTCTCCTTTGAATTTGGGAGTGATAGTACAATACAGTAAAAATCAAATACAGCTAAAATGGGGAAGACATGCAGACATACATTGAAGGATCCATCCATTCCACTGTAGTGTGAGCTTGTGAGACTAACATGTCCTGTATCTGTATGAGTTTTTCTTGTGAGACTAACATGTCCTGGTACCATATCCAAAAAACACATTGAAGCGCGATTGTAATCCACCATATTTTAACACTGATTTTTAGATGCCATAGTTATAAACACCTTAAAGAGTTTTTTTTTTCTTGCCAGTATGAAAAGGAAAAACAATCTATAGCTATAATGAAAACTATTTTTTAACGTTGGTAAATATATAGGCTAAAATAGTTCATAAACATGGTTTAAGCATGTCAGTCTTTCCACACAACTATGATCCGACTATATTACAACATGGATTTTCACTGATATTTCCTAACCATGTTTAATCATGGTTATTTTTGTGGTATACCCAGGCCCTGATTAGGATTAGATGCAAGATTTCCAAGGGAAACCTGAAGGTGTATAGGAAATGATGGTGTTATGCCAACAGATGAGTCTTCCTTCTGTCTGATGGACTAGAGCCACTGCAAGAAACAGTTAGAACACGTCTTCATAAGCTTTAAAACCAAAACATGCTGATAATACGCTGCAAAAGATCTTATGATGATACCTCTCCCAAGAGTATGTGTGGTACCTGTGACAGAGCATTGGGTTTGGTCAATATTTTATATTCCCCAATAGAAGATGGATTGGGCAATAATTTGTTTCATGGTAAGGTACATAAAATAAATGGTAAAAGGCCACACCTAATTGCTTTCCTCAGCAGAAATGGGGATTGGTTGAATACAGCAAGTGGGGCGGTATCTGAGCTAAGATGTTTCGCATGTGAGAGACAGATATTAAACATTGGTAAAGCAGTTTTGTATCCTCAGTGGCCCATCTCTTAAAGAATGCAGAGTCCCCCAGACCCTACTGAGTGTGTGAGTAATTGGATAAAACTGGTTTGGAAGGTAGGGTCGCAACCCTGGGTTGTGGTTGGGGTACCCTATCTATCTCTCTGGACCTGTCAGACAGAACAGGTCTTGCTTTTTAGACATTAAGATCTTTTTTCCTCTGACTCAACTGAGAATGTCCTATCCAGTTCAGCTAGATTGGTTAAGCTAACCATTGCTTTTGTTTTAACTCCTTTTTATTTGGCTTTTCATAAACCTTGTTTTTGTTACAAATACGCTCGTATCAGTAATTTCACATGCCTGAATATCCTACTCAAGTTCCCAGACTAGAGAAAGACGTGAGAAAAATCCTGTAACACATTTTATTTAGTAGGATTTGGAAATCTAATCATAGGTATGTTATGACCATATCTCAGATGGGGGTACATAGTAGATTACATTCTTTGGAAAGGAGTATGCGTCCTAAAACATTTTGAAAAGCACTGTCCTAGGGCATCTCATCACTTGCTTGTAAATAGTTTGATTTTTTTTCCTGGTTTGACAGGAAGAAAGAGTTATTAGAGGGGATTTATGAAATGGGTTTCAACAGACCATCCAGGATACAGGAGACAGCACTTCCTATGATGCTAGCTGACCCGTGAGTACTTGAAAAACAAGGTGTAAAACGTGCTATTTGCATCTGTTCATTATTTTCATATCTCTGCCATTCTGGTCATAGACATAGTTTGACTTCTGTATTTGCGGGGGCAAGGCCTGGCAGAGCAGGGCCAGCTCCACATGGAGGGGCCTGAAGAGGGAGCACCACCTGTACCCCCAACTGACCTCAGCAGTCCACCCAGCTTGTCTGGGTTTGAGGGAGGGGTAGGGTGCAATAAAAAATTACAACTCAAAGTGTGTGTGTGTGGGGGGGGCAACTCAAAAAGTTTGAAAACAGGTCAAGGTGCAGGGAGCGGATAACCGGGGGTTGCTCAGGGTGCAGGCAGAGAATAGTTCAAGGCTGTGTGCTGGAAGGGCCCCCCCTGTGGTCACTGTTCCCAGAGGGCTCTTCCAGTCCTGCAGCTGGGTTCCCCTGCCCAGGCAGCTCTTGCCAGCTGTATGAGCAGTCAAAGGGGGCTGAGAGCTGAGGAGCACCAGCAGAAGGAGGAGGAGGGGGGAGCCTCTGTGGCACCAGCCAGAGCAGCAGCAGCCACCCTGCACTGCCTGGCTCCAGCTTCCTGCCTCTGTCCTGGAGTGGGGTATCAGAGGGGTGGGTGTGGAGCTGCCCCTGGGGCTGCCCCGCTCTGTTTATGGCATTGCAGTTTGGGGGGGCAAGCCCCCATGTCTCCCCCAGACTCTTCCCGTGCTTCTGGTTCTCCTCCCTGGCTGATCATACCTGCAATGCTTAATCTCCTTCCCTGACTCCTTATGTCTTGGTGTCACACTAGATTCCATTCAGTTTTTCCCATGGAGTAGTTTGGGGAGGAGTAGGGGGGGCACTGCCCTCCCACAAATTGCAAGGCTTGGGCGACACATGGAGGGAGAGGGGACAGATTTCTGCCTTTCATTTGGCCCTGCTCCCTCCCCAAGCAAGCCCTGCTGCGCGGGGCAGGCCCAAGCCTCCCTAGAGGAGCGTGGAGGAATGTTTGGGTGGGGATGGGGGAGCAGTGACACCAGGTGCTCTACGTGTCTAGTTCAGTTTCCCCATGCAGGCTGCCTGCACAGCCTGGCCTCGCAGCAGCAATATCCCCTCAGACACAGCCCCTCCCTGCAGCCTGAGCTACAGTCCTCCTGGCACGTAGTTGCCTGTACCTGGAGCTACACCTCTGCCAGCACACAGCCTCTAGCTACCCCCTCCCTACACCTTAAGGGGTTTTCAAGCTTTTTGAGCTGAAGCCCTCCTTTTAGTTACAATTTTTGGTTGCATGTCCCTCCCTATCCCCCACCCAGAGAGGCTGGGTGGCCTGCTGAGGTGAGTCAGGGGATGGAGGTGCTGCTGTGTTCTGGGGCCTTGCCGTGTGGGGCTGGCCAGAGTCTCTCAAAGTTGTTCAGGACCCCCTGCCTGCCTGCATAGTCTCCAGTTGCTGGCTGTCCCAGGTATATCTACATGGGAATAAAAGCCCTGCAGCACGGCCATGGCTGGCCCAGGTCATCTGATTTGGGCTTGTGGGGCTCAGGCTACGGAGATAAATATCGCTGTGTGGATGTTCAGCCTCGAGTTGGAGCCTGAGCTCTTGGACTCTCCACCCATGCAGGGGTCCCAGAGCTTGGGCTCCAACCTGAGCTGGAATGTTTACACAGCAGTTTTTCAGCCCCAGAGCTAGAATCCTGAGTCAGCTGACCCTCCCAGGCCCATGATCTGAGTTAGGCATTAACTCTTTCCTTTTCTCCACATCATGAGTCTAAACACTTGTCATTATCTTCTTGATATCTCCAAAATCTGCCCATTTCTCACTTTTACCACTATAGCCCTCTCTTATTTGATCTTTTTGCCTATCACCTTTTCTCATCCTCTAGCCTGACCAAAATGCTGCTGCCAACGTAATCTTCCTCTCATCCTGTTTGACTGTCATCTACTCCTGAGGGTATTCTGAGCCAAAAAAATTAAAATTCTGCACACAGTATTTTAAAATTATACAAAATTATGTCAATAAATTTGTCAGTAAATAAACATGGAGGATCCAGCATGCAGTGGGGAGCACAGCCACTGACTGAACAGAGGTAGATCACCCTGTGCCTGCCACGGCATCCCCAGCCCCTCCCTCTCAGTGATTTACCTCTCTGCTGTCTGCTCCAGGTGCCTGAAACAATGCACTCGCGCTGCAGGGGACTCTTGTGACTTCCCTGTCAGTCATTTTTCTGTGGAGAAGCAAAGAAATCTGCAGGAGACATGAATTTGGCACACACGCAGTGGCACAGAATTCCCCCTGGAGTAGTCATCAATCCTCCACTGGCTTCCTGTCTCTCATAATATCCAGTTTGAGATACTCATCCTTTCTTTCAGGTCCTGAGTTATCTCCCATCCACCTGCATCTCTGTTCTGACGTCCTCCTGTACTTATCCCAATTCTCTTCCCTTACTCCTCTGTTTCCCACATTCTGTTTTGTGCCTTGTGTTGTGCTGCGTGTACCTGGGACACATTTCCTGTCATCTTCTTTCTGTTTTTATAATCTACCTCTCGAGGCAATCCCTTTTTGCATATAATCCTCCCCATGTGCACACACCCTCTCTGTTTGGAGAGCACCATGTACACCTAACAACACTACAGATGTTTTCGCAGTTATAAAACCTATGCATAACAGAGTAAATTCTTGTTGTTTTGCAGACCCCAAAATCTTATAGCACAGAGCCAGTCAGGGACAGGAAAAACTGCAGCTTTTGTCTTGGCCATGCTGAGCAGAGTTAATGGTGCTGAAAAATTCCCCCAGGTAATACTGGGAGAAAGTTAAGGTGGTCCGGGAGGAACAGCAATATATTGTCTTTCTTAAAGGGAAACCGCTTAAAGTCACAGTTTGAATGTGTTGCTACTGTTCCTTGTACCATCTATGGTCACTGTAGTGGGAAAGTTAAATGATTTTTCTTTTCCATTTTCTTTGTGTGACAGCACTTTGTATATATTATTTTTCACTGCTTCATCCATGTAGTCAGTTTCCCCTGTTTGTTTGGGCCTGTCATACAATTACAGGGGACAAACTTTTTTTTTTTTAAATAGGAAGATATGATTGTATAGGGAGACATAGGTATTTGAAATTACTTTTAACGCTGTTTTTAAAAAAATGAATTAGGTTTCATGTTGAGTGTTTTTATTTTCTGTTTGGGTTTTGTGATGCTGCTGTATTGGCGATATACCAGCACTTCCAGTCTAACCTCTGTCCTTTATGTAAAATATCTTGGTGGTACAGTCAGTTTGGAACTTGATATATAGGCTGTTGGTCTGGATGCGCTTTGTAACAAAAATGTGTTTACATCTTAAGTTGTTTGCATTATAGAGCAGAAAACTGTTGAATAGTTTCAGATTAGTTTTGAAAGCTCCATCTAAAAGTATAACTTACAAAAATAGCCTTGCATATTTACTAATTGTGGCTTTAGACCAGGTTTGAAATACTTTGCATTTAAGTTTTGGGAAAACAGAGATGTTTTGAAGAGCAATTACTGTGAGTTCATGATAGCTCTTTTCTATTTTATAATTAAAATTCTTGTTCACATGAATATTCTTATCGGCTCGAGTTTCACTGCTGAGTTCTTCTTTGAGTGCTTGCTCATGTCCATTCCATATTAGGTGTGTGTGCTCGCCACATGCACCAGTGCTGGACGTTTTCCCCCGTCCGACGAAGCTCATGCTCCAAAACGTTTGTTAGTCTTTAAGGTGCCACAGGACTCTTTGCTGCTTTTACAGATCCAGACTAACACAGCTACCCCTCTGATACTTCCCCTCAGTGATATCTGTAGGGGACCGTCTCTGGTGCCCCCTGGAGAGGCATGCAAATACTGCGGTATAAGGGACACTGCTGGCTCCCCCCACCCTCAGTTCCTTCTTGCTGCCAGTGACGGTGCTGGAACTTCTGCTGCTTCGGCTAGCATTTTGCTTTATTCAGTGTTTTTCATGAACGTTTTCCTGTAAAATAGTTGTATATAGTTAATAGTTCTCTTAGTGTTTAGTTCTGGTTAGCTGGTCCTGGACGGGACTCAGCCTAGGGACAGGGCATGCCCAGGTCCCCAGGCTTTAAGGCATGTGATCATTGTAAGCAGCCTATGCCCATCAGCAACCCACATGTTTCGTTGTTTAAGGTGTCTAGGCCAGCGTTTCTCAAATGTGGCCACCAAGGGCTTTTCTTGCATCCACAGCCTCCTGGGCAGTGATTTGGGAGAGAGGGATATGCAAAGCAGCAGTCCCTCCCCAGGAGCCATCAGCAGTGGTTAGGCCCTGCCCCTCTCTGGAGAAATACAAGCTGGAGGAGCAGGCAGTCAGTGAGTTCCCCACGTTCCCGGGGGTGATATAGCTGGGCTTCAGCCCTGGGGTGGCAGACGGCAGGCTCCAGCCATGAGATTTCCATATCTCCTGGATGTGGGGCTTTGGGCGCCATTCCCTGGCTGCACAGTGGCGAGCTCTGGCCCCGAGCTCATCTCCCTCCCCATTACCTCTGGCCCTTGCTGCCTCCTCCAATGCCCCATTGCTCCTGGCCCCCGCTGCCTCTGTAGCCACCTCCCCATCCAGGGCTTAATGTGTCCCTGGGCTTACTGGGGCTGAATAAGTCTGCTGTGAAAAGTGATATTAACAAACATACAAATATCACTTTTCAGAGCAGACTTACTTATAGCTATCAAGCCTTAAAAAAAAAGAGGGGGGCAAAAGAAACAAGACAAAAATACAAGAACGTTCAGAGCACCTTATTTGTGTTGCTATTCTGTTTAGGTCCAGTGAAGAATAGGCAACTGTACATTGTTTTTATTGAGTCTGCAAAAAACAAAACAAAAACAAAAACAAAAAACCTACATGGATAAATTACAATGATTTGGACATGTATATGTGCATATTTATTTGTTTTTCCTAAAGTTAATTAAGTATTTTAGGAAAAATTGTTAGAGTGGCCACCAGCAAGAGTTGGTGCCAGCCACCAGCAACAACACCATTCTTTCCAGCATTTTCCAGACCTGGGGTTATCCCCAACTGGATCTATTTGCCACAGCAACAAACAAAAAATGCCCGACATTCTGCTCCAGAGCAGGCCTGGGGAAACACTCACAGGGAGACGCCTTTATGCTCCATGTATGCATTCCCCCAGTGCCTCTATTAAACAGAGTAATTCAGAAGATAAGTGTGACATTGCACTTTATATGATTTTATAAATATATGCTAATGAGTGAATATAATGTAACTGGAATATGCTTTATGCAAAAGATCTTTTGTAAGGTATTATTACAAATCTTTTAATTTACTGAGTGTGGTTATTCTATTTGTATATATGTATCACTTTTGTATCTAAAACTAGAAATATGAAAAATAACTCTGAGAGCTTATTGTAATTATGCAAAGTGTGGGCCATTAATGGTGGTTTGGAATCTTGATGGCTCCTATCAACCAGAACAATTGACTGTGGATGGCTCTGTTTGCAGGCAAGCCTTCCTGTGAGTCAGGCTGGGAGGAATAAAGGCTTAAAGTCTTACAGTGACATGTGATTATATCACCTGAACTGGAATCCATCTTTAACCTCGTGTCTTTTCATTGAGAAGGAGGGGGTGGGAATCCAGAGAGGGACAAAGGATTCCTGCCTTATGCAAAAGATATATAAATGGATGGAACAGAACAAAGTGGGAGCCTTCATGAAGAATCCCCTAGCTACCACCTGAGCTGGAACAAGAGCTGTACCAGGGGAAAGAATTGTGCCCAGGCCTGAAAGGTGTCCAATCTGAGGAAAAAACTTAATAAAGCATCTCCAAGGATGAGATTATCTGTATTCAGTTTGATTAGACATAGATTTGCGTATTTTATTTTATTTTGCGTAGTAACTTACTTTGTTCTGTTTGTTATGTGGTGCTGGGGACTTAGTTTTGCCATCTCCAATAAGGTAGTTGTATGCGGTGTTGGGAAACTGTTAGTTTGGCAGCCTTCAATGAGGTTAATGCGTAAGGGAAATGCATTAGGTATGCCCCGGTGCTGAGGGGTTTTTACCACCTCAAGAGGGGTTGTTACTGCCTCATAAGGGAAAGTGTATTGAGTCCGGACATAAGGTATCTATCCATATCTCAACGACTGGCTTGTCAAAGGCCACTCCAGGTCTCAAGTCCAAAGGGATGTTGCGGTGCAGCAGGCCACGTGCCAATCCCTGGAGCTGCTGGTAAACAACAAAAAGTCGACATTCGTTCTGGTGCAGAGGATAGAATTAATCGGGGCGGTACTCCGCTCCATCTGCCCCAGAGCTTTTCTGCTGCAGGAGAGGTTCTAAACATTGGTGGACCTCATCACGGGAGTCTCCACATTCCCCCTGATCAAAGCCAGGGTTTTCCTGCCCCTGCTGGACCATATGTCTGAATGTACGTATGTCATCCAACATGCCATGCGCAGGATGTGGCCCTTACTATTCCACTGATGATACCTCGCTGCAATGGTGGACCGACCCCAGCGTGGTCCTGGAAAGAGTTCCATTCAACAGCCCATGTCACTTGATTGAGTTGGTATCAGACACCTCCGACTTCGGCTGGGGAGCGCATCTCGCCAGCTTCCAGACCTAGGGCATGTGGTCCCCGGAGGAGATGGCACTGCACGTGAACGTCACAGTTCAGAGTCTTTCTAACGCACCTGGCAGGCAAGGTGGTGAGAGTGTTTGACAGACAATGCTGCCTTGATATTCTACATCAACTTGAAAAGGGAGCACGCTTGTTGGCACTCTGTCAAGAGGCTCTCCCATTGTGGGATTTCTGCATTGACCACATGATCCACCTGGAGACCTGTCACCTCCCCGGTGTCAGGAACATGCTGGCAGATTGCCTCAGAAGATCCCTTTTCTCTCATCATGAGTTGTCACTCCATCCGGAGGTAGCCCAGACGCTCTTCCAGAGACGAGGAATTCCCCAAGTGGACCTGTTCGCTACCAGACAGAACAGGAAATGTCATTGCTTCTGTTCCCTGCAGGGTCTGGGCAAAGACTCCCTCTCTGATGCCTTCCTGCTATCATGGTCGTGGGAACTGATGTATGCATTCCTGCCAATCCTGCTCCTGAGCAGAGTCCTGTCAAAGGTCAAGAGAGACAAGGCCCAAGTTGTCATGATCGCCCCAGTGTGACTGCCAACATTGGTTTGGCACACTGATGGACCTGGCGGTGTCCGCTCCCTGCCCACTTCCCAACCGACTGGATCTGTACTCACGGGATCACAGGTGTCTCCTACCCCTGACCTCACCTCTGTCCATCTCACAGCGTGGATGCTGCGTGGTTGAACTTGGAGGAGTGGGCCCGGTCTAATGAGGTCCAACACCTCCTCCCGGAAAGCAGGAAGTTTTTCAGTAGCTAGAGCAACCTAGATGAGGTTCTCCCAATGGGCGTCTGAGCATAACGTCTCTCCAATGCACTCCTGTTTACAATCTATCTTAGATTACATGCTCCATCTTAAGAACAAGGAGTTGTCCCTCTGTTCCGTCAAAGTGCACCTTGCAGCTATCTCTGCTTTTCACTCTCCAATCCAAGGTTAGATGGTGTTCTCACACATGTTGGTTTGATTCCTGAGAGGCCTCGAGAGACTCTACCTTAACTTGGTTCTTTCTGCCCTTTGAGCCTATGGGCTCCTGCTCCCTCTCCCACCTGTCATGGAAGGTCGCATTGCTTGTGTAACCCTTCTGCCCCTCTGAGGTGGCAGCAGCAAGGGCTTGGGTTTTCCATCTTGTATGTACCGTGTGATGTCCTCAGGAACACCATCCAAGAACTGCTCCATTTGTATGAGGAGGTGCAGTTCTTCCAAGGTTTTAACATTGTGTCCTGATATCCAGGCCTTATAATTTTTCCCAACGTAGTAGGCGTGTTTGGGAAATGACACATCTGGTTTCCACTTTTGGGTTCTGAAATGCCGACGGGCATGATCCGGGGTTATCCCCATTCTGTATCTGGCCTTGGTTTGAAAAAGTTTATAGTCGTTCATTTGCTGCTTAGGCATTTCAGCTGCCACCTCTGCTAAAGGTCCACTGAGCTGTGACCTCAATTCTACCATATACTGGTCTTCAGGGATGCGGTACCCAAGACAGGCTCTTTCAAAATTTTCCAAGAAGGCCTCGGTGTCATCACCTGCCTTGTAGGTGGGAAATTTCCTGGGATGTGGAACCATAATTGGCGAAGGGTTGTTAGGATTGGCTGGCGCATGCAGCCCAGCTTGCGCTAAGTCCAGTTCATGTTTTCTCTGTTTTTCCTTCTCTTCACTTTCTTTTTGTTGTTTTTCCATTTCTCGGCGGTGGGCCATGTCTTCTTCTTCTTGTTTCCTTCGGTGTGCCACCTCTTCTTCTTCTTGTTTCCTTCTGTGGGCCACCTTTTCTTCTTCTAGTTTTCTTTTGTGGGCTGCCTCTTTGGCTGCTTGTTCTCTTTTGTAGGCTGCCAGTTTGATGCTTTCTTCCTTTTCTTTCAGCTCCACCTCTTTTTGTCTTTTTTCCAGTTGTCGCCTGTGTTCAGCTTCTTTGATTTGTTCTTCGGCCTCCATTTTTGTATTGGAAGGCATGGTTCCTGTTTTCTTGTGTTGGGGTGCCCTCCGGTGTTTATTGTCTGAACTGCAGGCTCTGTTGCCTCCTGGGGTCTGCCTAGCAACCGTGCCTTTTTCCCTTTCTTCCTCTAGCTAATCTTCAATGTAAAGTAAACCAGAAAAACCACTTTATTTGCATGAGTATAGTGCTGGTATCTGCCTCCTAATGGGAGTGCTATTGTCACAAAAGACCCTTAACAGCCCCTTAATGGTTTCTTGCTTAATATGCAAGCCACAACTGCCAGAGAGAGCAGAAAAAAAATTCTCTCTGGTTCCCTTTTAAAACCAAACTGTTTCTCTCTGCTAAAAAGCCCCTAGCAGAGAAAAGAAAAATATAATATTCCTACTGGCTTCTGGATTCTATCTTTCCCATAAACGCTGCCACCATGTCATAACTTAGTCCCAGATTTGGACTTTAACGTCCAAAATATGGGGGTTAGCATGAGAACCTCCAAGCTTAGTTACCAGCTTGGACCTGGTACTGCTGCCACCACCCAAAAAATTAGAGTGTTTTGGGGCACTCTGGTCCCCCCAAAAACCTTCCCTGGGGACCCCAAGACCCAACCCTTGAGTCTCACAGCAAAGGGAAATAAACCTTTTCTCTTCCCCCCCCCCTCCAGGTGCTCCTGGAGAGAGACACAGAAGCAACCTCCGTTAATCTAAGCAGAGGGAGTCCACCCTCTCTAATTCCAGTCCTGGAAACAAAAGCACTTCCCTCTTCACCCACAGGGAATGCAAAGTCAGGCTAGTAAATCTAACACACACAGATTTCCCTCTGACTTCTTCCTCCCACCAATTCCCTGGTGAGCTGCAGACTCAATTCCCTGGAGTTCCTCACTAAAGAAAAACTCCAACAGGTCTTAAAAGAAAGCTTTATATATAAAAAAAAAGAAAAATACATACAAATGGTCTCTCTGTGTTAAGGTGACAAATGCAGGGTCAATTGCTTAAAAGAAATATGAATAAACAGCCTTATTCAAAAAGAATACAATTCAAAGCACTCCAGCAACTATATCCATGTAAATACAAAGAAAACAATAGAAACCTTACTGTCTTACTATATTTGTACTCACAGCTTGTAAACAAAAGATTAGAAAGCAGGAAATAGAAATCCTTCTCATAGGTGAGAAAGATTCCGGCAGAAGACCCAGAACAAAAGACTCACACACAAAAAACCCTTCACCCAGAGTTGAAAAAATCCTGTTTCCTGATTGGTCCTCTGGTCAGGTGCTTCAGGTGAAAGAGACATTAACCCTTAGCCATCTGTTTATGACAGCAGCTATCTCTGCTTTTCACTCTCCAATCCAAGGTTAGATGGTGTTCTCACACATGTTGGTTTGATTCCTGAGAGGCCTCGAGAGACTCTACCTTAACTTGGTTTTTTCTAGGCTCACGGGCCTGCCCTTTGAGCCTATGGGCTACTGCTCCCTCTCCCACCTGTCATGGAAGGTCGCATTGCTTGTGTAACCCTTCTGCCCCTCGGGGGTGGCAGCAGCAAGGGCTGGGTTCAGTATCCAGGGGTTCCGTTTCAATAACACAATGCAAAACCGGCTAGAGCCCCCACCCAGTGACCTGGGACAATTACATACCACCCCCCACCGGGTGCCTCTAGGAGGCAATACTTCCCCACTCGCAAGCACGGAGTCCGAGTGTAGCAAAATCCTTTTAATAAAGGAGGGAAATAATGCGGCATCACATTGGAGAAACACCACAGACCGGATTATAACACAAACCATAAGCAAAAAAAGAAATCAAAACAACCCACCTCCAAGTACGTTTGGCAATGTCCATTCCCCCTTAAGGTCTTAAGTCCAATCACCCCAAAGTCCAACAACCCAAAAGTCTCTGTCTCTGGTCAGTGCCTCCCCAGAGTTCAAAATTTTATCTGCAGAGTTTTACCCCTGCTGCCTGGGTGGAAATGGGGAGAGGAGCACACACAGGGTGTTAAGGGGCACCTTACGTGGGCCGGGGCCAACTACTCCTCCTCCTCTCCGTGGAGTTCTGCTGCAGCCTTCACCACGACTGGCTCCACTCCACCAGCTGTGCCGTTTCTCCAGCTGACCCGTGAACCGCTTCAGCCGTCCCCGCAAACCGCTCCACTCCGCTCACCGTTCCGTGGGCTGCTCCAACATGCTGCAAACTGCTCCGCGCTGCCAGCCGCTTAGTGATAGATCTTCAGGCTCCCCCACTAGTTAACACAGCACTCAGTGATCTCAACTCAGTAAGCTTAGCTCTTTTAGTGATTTCAGCTCTTAGTGATTTCAGCCTGTAGTAGGGGAGCCCTAGTGCTGGTGCACCACTGGCCCAACATGAATTCAGCTCAGCAGCCTCTAGATGGACTCCTAAAGGGTTCAAAATTAGCTCTGCTCTTCAACAATGGAGAGAGGAGGATGTGCAATTGGTGTTCCAGGCCCTCAAAAGGGGCCCATACCATCAGGTACACACACCAGTCCCCAACCTCTCTCGATTCACTGGGTTTTGGCACCCATATCCCATGGATAGTGAGACATCTCTGTCATAAAGCAGTCTCATAGTTCCTCATTCACATAATCAAGGTGACAACACTTTATTCCTCCTGCCCCAATAATCAAAGAAATTAGGGATTCCAGAGCTAAAAAAATAACCATCCCAGGCTGCCATGGGCTGTGCTAGGTGGGGTGGGTGTGCCAATTTAAATACCTGAAATTTCTTTCCACACAACCCATAATTCAGCACCAGATATCAGGATAGAGCTCATCCTGACTCTCTTTACACTTGTGGTGATAACATCTGCGAGACGAGTGTCGGAGCTTAAAGCCCTGACATCAGAGCCGCCGTATAAGGCGTTCTACAAGGACAAAGTTCAACTGCAACCCCGTCCGAAGGTGGTGTCTTCCTTCCATGTTAACCACGACATCTTCCTCCTGGTATTTTGCCCCAAGCCGCACACCACTGGGGAGGAAAGGAGGCTGCGCACCCTGGACATCAGACATGCCCTGGCATTTTACCTGGAGCATACCAGGCCCTTCCATAGGACAACCCAGCTCTTCATCATGACACCAGACAGGATGAAGGATCTTCCGGTGTCTTTACAGAGGATTTCCAACTGGATCACTCTTGCAGCCAGACCTGTTACGAGCTGGCACGGGTTCCGCCGCCGCCGATTCTAAGGGCCCACACGAACAAAGCTCCAGGCGTCTTCGGCAGCCTTCTTGACACATGTTCCCATCCAGGACATTTGCAGACCTACGACGTGGTCTTCAGTTCACATGTACATGGCGCATTACGCCGTCTCTCAGCAAGTCAGAGACAACACTGGGTTCGGCAGAGCTGTGATGCAATTCACATGTCCATGAATTCCTACCCGCTTCCATTGGCACTTCTTGGGAGTCACCTAATATGGAATGGACATGAGTAAGCACTCAAAGAAGAAAAGACAGTTACTTTTTCTATAACTGGTGTTATTTGAGACGTTGCTCATGTCCATTCCATGACCCGCTCTCCTTCCATATGACGAGCACGCACACCGAATATGGAATGGACATGAGCAACACATCTCGAAAAACACCAGTTACGGAAAAGGTAACTGCCTTTTTCAATATGAACTAACTCAACTTGGAAGAGTAATGTTACAGATCATAAAGAGCTACCACTTATTGAAGTCACTGTTCTTATCCATGCTGGCTAAACTTAACAGTTAAATTAAATCCCAAATATAGAATAAGTTGCCCTACACTTCCAGGAACATTCTGAATGTTAGGGAATAAATATATATATGTAATTCTAATGTCTTCTCCTGTTGCAACTAAATCAGAGGTTTCACATGCATTTTAACCTGAGTTTCAGTTCCCATATGTTTTTTTTAATAACGTAATGAATATGTCATGGATTTACTTGATTGAAGAAGCTAGCTAGCTGGTCAGCATGTATGTAATGTTGTTAACTACCTTTTTCTTAAATCATGTGACAGATACGGCAATTTCCTGCAATATCTTTGGAAGATATTTTAAAATTACGTTTAAATAGCTTTGGAGTCCATTGATTACAAAGGAGAAGTTGTTGTGTTATTGGGGGATTGCAAGCAACTTCTCTAGGGTGAGACGTGGTCAGGATGAGCTCTGGCAGTGTTCGAGGTTCAAAGGTCTATTTTAAACAGTGTGCCAAATAAACCTGCACTTTCGGGATGAACAAAGTTAGATGGTTTTCCTAGGAAATACCTGTGGGGGAGGGGAATGCAAATTCCCACGTCTGGGCTCACCCTTTTGAAGCTACACCCAGAGAAGAGAACCATTGTCTGGCCGATAATGTGTTCATGGTCTCTGCAGATCAAAGACATAGGCTGTGTAAAGGAGGGACTCTCAGATTCATGGGTGTCCTTGTTCAGAGCAGAAGCTGTTATGAACTTGTGACCACAGGAAAAAACCCTTGGATAGGTCTGTAGGACTGAGCACCTGCCAAAGCCCTTCCTGGAGTTAGGGGTGAGCTCTGGTAAGCTGTCAGCATGCATGTAGGTTTTTATTGTTTTTAATATTTTCTCCGTAATGCTTTCACCTTTAAAAATAAAGGTGCATGTCTAGAAAGGGCTATGTGGTAATGTGTACTTGTGGGCAGTTATGCTGTGTATAGCCTTTGAGGAGAAAGCCGAGTAGGCCTGCTTAGGCAGTCTGACTTGCTGGGGAGCTCTGTATAGCCAGGAAACAATGTAGCCTGGAAAAACCCCAGTCAGGAGGGACAGAGACACAGGTCTCCTCCCAAGAGAAGTGACAGCCAAGAAACTTGGAATGAGTGCCCTTGCTGGACAAAGGAGCGGGTATACTTGACCAGTTGCCCTGAACTGTGACACACGTTAGTTGTTTTAAGTATGTTCAGCATTCCGTCCCCATCCTCCACACTTTTTTTGCTTTTGAATCATGGCAAGTAGTTGAGATGCTGCCATCTTGTTACAAAACACAGTATATCTTAGCCTGAGAGCGAGCACAGCTTTGCAAGATACTTTGTCATGTAACTACTTTCTTGACCATGTCCCATAAAGTTTTCCTTTGCCTTAAGGCTGGAACAATCCTATGTCATATAGATGAGACTTCTCTTTTGTTCAGTTTCTTGAACCTTTTAACATCTATTTATTGTCCTTGGTATTAGAAAACACTATCTATGTGTTCTTCTTCCAGTTCTTCTATCTACCTCAAATGGATCCGTTAGTGCACCAGATATTAGTATGTGTGTGGTGGGGAGGGGAGGCCCTGACATTTAGCTTCAGTGTGGTTGGTAATCTTTTTCTGCACATGGAGAGCTGTATTGGTTTGTTTCTTCCTGATGCGATTTCTAGAGGTTTTTATTATGTTCATTATTTCTTTCTTTAGTTTCTAGTTTCCTTTCCCCCTAAAACGACTTGCTGCTGCTACCATCAATGAAGCTTCAGGGGAGTTGAGTCCAAAATGGTTGATGCTTGTGCAACCTGTGAGACTCCCATAAGATGGGATGGTAGTTTAATGTATTTATTTTATTGCACTGATTTTTACTAAGTGCTGCTTCAGTTGTACAACATCTTCCATTTCATTTGCTTAATCTGATTTTAAACAATGCAGTTTATAGGTTGCTTCCATATCTGCTGCTGTATAACGTCTTTCTCACTTCTCTATCTGAAAGTGTCTCTGTTTAGCTCCGACCTATGAGTTGGCTTTGCAGACTGGACAAGTGGTTGAAAAGATGGGAAAACGTTGTGTCAACATCAGAGTTACGTATGCTGTCCGAGGGAATAGAAGTATGTTTGATTCACTTTTCTCAGTAGATATGGGAATAATCAATGTTAGCGTTGGTATTATGTAACATTTATATTCTAGAGGCCCCAGTCAAGACAGAGGACCCCATTTTTACTCCTGAGGGAATTCTGTGCCAAAAATATAAAAATTCTGCATACAATATTTTAAAATTCTGCAAATGTAATTTGTCAATAAATGTGGAGGTTCCAGCATAGCAGTGGGCAGCACAGACCACTGACTGCATGTAGATGGGAGATCACCCTGCTGACCCCCCCACCCCCGAGATAAAGGCTAATGTAACTTCTCCATCTCTCAGTTCCAAGAGGTACCAAGATTGAAGAACAGATAATAATTGGAACCCCCGGGACTATCCTAGACTGGTGTTTCAAATTGAAGCTGCTGGATTTGAAGAAGATCTCTGTGTTTGTGCTGGATGAAGCAGATGTTATGATTGACACACAGGGCTTCTTAGACCAGAGTGTCCGCATTCAGAGGTAATCCTTTAGTTAGCCATCTGAATGCTGAAGGCAGAGTAAATAGTGGTTTAGTTTTCAAAGTAAACAGTGGTTTAGTTTTCAAAATACTTGATTTTAACTTGCAAATCAATTTATATCTCTGAGTAATAGTTTTCGCTAAACCACTGCTGAAAAAACTCTACATAATACTGTCCTAGTCAGATGTACTCGAAGGGGAAGCTAGAGAGAAATCTCCTTAAAGCATGACTTAAAAAGTGGTTGAGTCTACCTTCCTTATTTATACGTGCTTCCTATGGATGTGGCTTCAGATTTGGTACTTTCAGAGCACTAGGTCAAAAGGAAATTGGAAAAAAAAATGGGCTTCTCAAGCACCCTTGTTTAAAGTTGTGTTTAAAATCAGCCTGGAACCCTCCAAATTCTCTTACAGTTGAGATGATGAATGTTAAAGGAAAGAGTGCTGGAAATTTCCCATTTCATGAACTTTTGACTTGGAAGCCTACATGAGCACTACTGTTTTATCTGCTGATCTTATTAATTCGATCTAAAATTAACATGGCTTTATGTGCATTATCAGTCCCCCCATATCTCCCTCACGCTTGAGAGCGTGAGCTACAACCCATGCCACAGTTTCAAAGCAACGTCCACACGGTTATTTGTAGTGTGCTAACATGAGCCTTGCTAACACCAGTCAGTGGACCCAGGCTGGGAGGCTTGCAGCCAGGTATAGTGTAGACATACCCTTAGAGCTTGTTTAACATTACAGCAGGGCTGTTTTGATCTGTTCTGTTGATGGATCTCTACTGCTTCCATGTAACTTGATTGCATGGAAATATCGCACTGTGATAAACAGCTTGTCAACTTAGATGATCCCTGGAACGGATGGAAAAAATTCATACTCATAAGGAAAGGAGTTGTTGGCACAGGAACGTGAAGGTATTGTGGCTTGAGGCTGTTGTCCGATAAAAACACCACACAATTTACTAGCCTCTCTCTTCTAGAACATTATCACAGGACTGTCAGATGCTCCTCTTCTCAGCAACCTTTGAGGATGCCGTGTTGAGATTTGCTGAGCAGATCATCCTTGACCCCAACGTAATTAAACTCCGCCGAGAGGAGATGACCTTGACCAATATCAGGCAGTACTACTTTTTGTGTGAGAATATACAAGATAAATACAAGGCCCTGTGCAATATCTATGGGAGCATCACTGTTGGCCAGGCTATCATCTTCTGTCAGGTAAAGCTCTCCTGTCGCTGTTACTCATGCAGTAGTAGAGCCAGATTACTGGTTTCATAGAAATTACAGTAAAAAATTACTCTTCTTTCAATGCTAATATCAACAGAGTAAGGAGTTTTCTTATGGGCAGTGCAAGAGGGCTTTTATCAGTGGGGCGTAATTTGAGGAATACTGCTCAACACGTGTTCCTCTACACTACACACACCCTTCCTCTGGACTCCTACAACTCTGCCCACCATGACTCCTCTTACCTTTTAGAGATGACTACATCAAGCTGGGAATTACTCCTCCAGCTGTAGGTAGACAGAATGCACTGTCTTTGATTGAGCTAGCACACTAAAAATAACACTGAAGCCGCAGCAGCTGCCCAGGTATAATCCCATCTGAGATCTTGGGTACGTGCTCAAGTAGCTATCCTGTGCTGCCATCTGTGCTGCTGTGGCCACACTGCTATTTTTAGCACACTAGCTGAATCAAAACTTGCACAGATCTGTCTACCCAGACATCGCCCAGCTGCAGTGTAGATGTACCATGATCCTTTTCTGTGTTCTGTACTTAAAAGGTTACCAGGCGTCCCAGTTGCATACTTTGCTGGGGTTCTTGTGTGACTTCTACCTCAGTTTGCTGCACGCTTCGGTACACAGTGGACTATTTGGCATCACATGTCTCACTCTTGAGTATTTGGGATTTGCAGTGCCCAAGATCCCATTGCATGCTAGAACAGGAAACAATTCTATTGAGAGATGCCGTGCATGGGCTCACCACAGAGGCAGCCGGGCTCCTAAGCTTATATTTGAAGAGAGGGAAGCGGTGGTAGGCAACAGAGCCCAGACCCACCACAGGCTCTTCAGACTTGCTTGGTGGCTGACCCAGGTCAGACCTTTATAGAATGTTTATTTAGTTTCACTCCTGACTGTAGTAATCTTTCAAAAACAGTATTATTTTCCATCTCTCCCAGCAGTAGGTGAAGCATATTACCCTGGATTCCACAAAGACACTTACAATAAGCCACACTATAGAGCTGTTTTTATTGGTACTCTGCTATTTATTCTGAGTATACATATCCTAAATATGGTTTCTCACTATATTTCATGTTTAGGGCCCTACCTAATTCACGGCCATGAAAAAAGCGTCACAGAGTGTGAAATCTGACCTTTTGTGTGCTTTTACCCTAAACTATACAGATTTCACGGGGGAGACCAGCATTTCTCAAATTGGGGTCCTGACCCAAAAGGGAGCTGGGGGGGGAATCACAAAGTTATTTAAGGGGGTCGCAGTATTGCCACCATTACTTCTGTGCTGCCTTTGGAGCTGAGCGGCTGGAGAGCGGCAGCTGTTGGCCCAGTGCCCGGCTTCGAAAGCAGGGCCCTGCCAGCAGCAGCGCAGAAGTAAGAGTGGCAATACCATGCCATGCCATCCTTATTTCTGCACTGCTGCCTTCAGAGCTGGGCAGCTGGAGAGTGGCAGCTGCTGAGGGCCCAGCGCTGCAGGCAGCAGTGGAGAAGTAAGGTTGGCAATACCATACCATGCCATGCCATACTTGCATGCTACCACCATCCTTACTACTGGTGGCAGCTCTGCCTTCAGAACTAGGCTCCTGGCCAGCTACTGCCGTTCTCTAGCTGCCCAGCTCTGAAGGCAATACCTCTGCCAGCAGCAGCGCAGAAGTAAGGGTAGCAATACCGCAACCCCCCTTGCAATAACCTTGCAACCCCCCCTCCAACTCCTTTTTGGGTAAGGCCCCCTACAATGACAACACCATGAAATTTCAGATTTAAATAGCTGAAATCATGACGTTTTTGACTTTTAAAATCCTATGACCATGAAATTGCCCAAAATGGGCCATGACTTTGGTAGGGCCTTATTCATGTTCTTTGCTTTAGGATCCAACAGGCCATGTACACTTACTCTTCAAGTCCTCTGGTTTACAGCAATCAACTTGAACTTCACCCTTTGTGTCCATGAACATTGGGAATGCTGAGTCACTCGCTCTGTCAGACTACACTGTCCCAACCTCTGTTCTGAAAGGGCTAGATGAACTATCTAATTTCCTGCCCCTTATTACATTTGGTGCCAATTGACTTTTCCCACTCTGGCTCTCTGCCAGCACACACATTATTATATTACGTATACTGAGAGGTTACAGATAAGTCAGAGCGCCCCAGTAGGATTCCATGACACCAACCACTCTTTGTCTATTTCACCTGCTGTTGTTGGCCCAATTTGTTGTCCTTTTGGAGTCCTGACCTATATTGTGTTGTCAGGAAACATATCATCAGCTCCTAACCAGTTTCTTCCTCCAGGCTCCTGTGTGAGACTGGCTGTGCCCAACTCTCACAGCAGATCCCAGAGAAAATCTTTCCCTCTCTGGTTTTAGTGAAAGGGAAAGAGGCTAGAAAACCAGCTGGAAACCTGCATAAAAGAATTAAAGGAAACAAACAGAACTGAGGCTTTTAATGTTTTTGTGTTTTCTACATTCAACTACTTAATGTTGTAGTATTAAAAAAACAACAACCCCTGTGTAGGGCAATTTTGATAATCAAACACTTCAGGTTGTTTAAATGTAAGACAGTGACACGTGTGCATGCATGTGTGTGCATGTATCCAAGGATCCAAGACACAATTTCTTTATTGGAGCTTTAGTTCTCTAATCTACTGTGTTTTTAAAGGCAAGAGTTCAGAATTTCACAGTAGTAACCACTTAGCACCAGCTGAGTATAGCCTGTTTAAGTGGAATTTATGCTAGTTCTGTCTTTGCTAAACAGTAGGCCATTGCCATTACCATTCCCTTGTATTCAGCTAAATCTTTCCTGAAGCCATCTTAATTTAATTTGTCTCCATTTGGTCTATAGACATGATCCACAGCTTTAACTAATTTTTTGTTTTCCAGCTGGTTTCAGCATAATCACTTTTGATTTTTTTAGAAACAGAAAGAGCCGTAGAGTAAAATCCCTGGACATCTCCCTATATCCAGTATTTCTTAAAGAGGGGGGCCTGAGTGAGCTCCCAGAAAAATTGATGGTGTGCTAGTGGGACTTGGACTGTGAGCCCGCAGGTTCTGCCTGTGAAGTGCCAGACAGACACTCCTCTGAAATGCCGTGAAGAAAAGGAATAAAGTATTTTAGGGAATACATAAGTATGATGGTTGCAAGTGACTGAAAGAGGAGGGAATATGTTTCCTCCCAAGGAGATTTTATCTCATGTACTTTCTTCCTGCATTTGTTTCTAGACTCGTAGAAATGCCAAATGGTTATCACAGGAACTGACTCAGGATGGGCACAAAGTGTCTATCCTGAGTGGAGAGCTGACAGTTGAACAACGGGCAGCTGTAATCCAAAGGTTTCGTGATGGAAAAGAGAAGGTCCTTGTCACAACGAATGTCTGTGCTAGAGGTATTTGTCTTTAGCTAATCCATTTGTTTCTCAAAGTATTACAGTATTGAGAGCTTTGTTTTTCCAGATGGGGTACACACAGGGCATGCAACTTTAGTATTGTTCCCGCATTACATAATCCACCATGCACACCGAAAACCCACTGTGGAGTGCAGAAGATGATGACAGCTGCTTGGAATCCTGTAATCTCTGACATATAGAGACCTCATCATAAGCTTTTCTGCTACATTGTTGTCACACACAGTGTTGGAGTCCGGTTGTCAATTTGTGGGGTTTTGTGGATTTCTAGATATAAATTCAACGAGTGTTTGGCCGAGCAAATGCTGATTCCTATAGCTTGCAGAAATAATACCAGGCTGATTTCTTATTCCAAACAGATCAAGTTAAGGATTGCAATTCCATGTATAACCCCTTTGTATACAGCTCAGTGCCTGCTTCTCAGGATGGTGTTGCTTGTCGTGACTGTGAAGCCTTATCTACACTGGCAAACACTTTACAGCCATAATTCACAGCTGGTACCACACAGTGGTATAAACACCTGAGTCCTGTTTACACTACAGCTTCCACAAATGGTGAATTACAGTTGTGAAATTGCTAATGTAGACAGTCAAAATTTGCATGTTTTACAATTGCCCTGTCTGAAAAGTCAGTCACAACAAATATAGTAGTCTGAGGTAAAGGCAGATTTTCTTCAGTAAATTGATCCTTTGGGTAGAGATTTTCATCCACAAAAACCCATTGAGATAGTGTTGAATATAAAAATTATACAATATGCACTCGTTAAACTAAAAGCACTTTTTAGAATGTTGTTATAGAAAAATAAATATTTGAAAGTCAGGGAGTTCAAAGTTGAAATTCCATAAACAACTTCACTCTGTTCTCATACTCTATCACAAATGTGTATAATCTTCATAACAATACAGAGAAGTTTTCCTGGTTTTGTTTTAAAGTAGTTTAACATTTTAAAATGACCAATGAAAAAAGTAATGCAACATGTATGTATGTCAGCTGCCCCTGTCCTTTCTGGAATGGTAAGGGTCAATAGGGTCTGCAAACAGCGTTTATTAAATGAGTGGGGTCAGGGTAGGTATTTAACTTAAGCATTTATGTGAGTGCCAGAAAGAGGCTTGATTATAGTGATTCTTGAGTGTATAGAGAAGTAGCCAAGTTAAATTGCCCTTTCTGGCCTGTAATGGAATGATGACTAGAGGTGGAGGGTGCTTGTGAATTCAAGCAAGAAGTAAAATGTGAAAATGGTCATGGTTTTAAGCAAGTAAAACTCATTTATTCTTGTCTGAATATCAATGATCTCATAGGATAATTTTCAGAAACAATTGCTAGCTTTCAACACTCAGCAGCTGACTTTCCAATGATCTGCCGCATTCCATCTTTCCATCTCCTCACATGTCATCCTCTACTACAATGACCTGTCACCATTCTTGCCATGACAATTTGCTCAAGGTTATTTCCATCTCTGTGCCTGAAGTGACCAAAGTACATAAGTTTGTGCCTGTTGACTTCTTACAACATGGTCCTATTTCCCCAGTAATGCTTCTAACATAAGCACTCCTCTAATTTTCTGTCTAAGAGATAGTCAAGAGTCTTTGCAAGCAGCACTGCGTTTCTAAGGCTTCATTTTTGTTCTTGTCAGCAGCATTAATTTCCAATGATTCACCTCTATAGTTTGCTACTTTTCACCAACTGAACCTTTATACATTTCAGGATGCCATGGTTTTTCCACAAATTCATGTGGGAGGATTGGCTGAGCGAGTCATTCCTAATCTTCTGATTTCTTTGGAATTCTTTCTCTGGTTGGATATGTTTGTTCCCAGATAACTCGATTGACAATTGTGTGTCCACTTGCATTCTGGTTTTGTTAAGCGTGTGTTTCGCGTATTCAGGGATAGTCCCTATTCCTCACTAACTATCCTTTGCAGACACCAACATTCATTGCGTTCTATCAGTAGTTGTACTAAAGACCATCATTGTGACTGTGGTTTCTGGAGGGGCCTCACTGAGATTGTTCAGTCAGGACAAAATGCAAAGAATGGGCCAGACTATCCCCCAAATGGTGGTTTATTCTAATAATTACATTCACCAAGCCAGCAACGAAACAGCTTCTACAATGCCTTACTGGTTACCCAGAAGCCAAAAACACAGCTCCCCTAAAGGAATCCAGCCTTGGGATCCCAAGTCAAATATTCATCCTATGTAAAGTTTTACCAATCTCAAGAGATTGGACACAATACCCACAAGGTCAATGAATATTTCACATTTTACCCAAATACATGCTTACAGCCAATTCTGATTAACTAATCTAAGATTTATTAAAACAAAAATGAGTTGTGGTTAGAAAATCATTATACATACAGATATGAATGAAAGTCTTAGGTCAGTTTCATAGCAGAGATGGTGAATTAGAATAATAGAATAATCAGGGTTGGAAGGGACCTCAGGAGGTCATCTAGTCCAACCACCTACTCAAAGCAGGACCAATTCCCAACTAAGTTGCTGAGTTGTAAAAAGTTTTTCCAGAATCAGTTCCATAGGCTATAGTCCAATGGGCAGTCCATGTGCAGTCTGTTTACATTTTTCCATGAGAAATTTCAGAATAATCCAGAATGGAACTGGAGACCTCAGTCTTGAGACTTAACCCTCCCCTGACAAAGTCCAAGCAGATCTGAGATGAACAGGATCAGGTCCCAGAGTTCTTTTATAGCTGAAGCTCAGCTGATAAACCTCTTGTCACAACAGGCATCCCTTGGATGAAGAATAGATGAAGAATAATTTATGTTGTTGCTTTGAAGTCTGTTCCTATTTCTTATGTAAAGAAGAATTGTAATAACTCTGTCACTGATTGGGTTATCTCCAAATACACACTTTGATGTCTCCTTAGATTGAAAAAAAAATAGGGTCGCATTTATCTTATTTTCTCAGATCCTGAATAGAAAGTACACTGTGAATTCATCCGTCATCATGAAATGGCCCCTAGCATTCCCTTACAGCTCCGAGACTCCACATGTATCTATCTAACATTGGGAACCTGATGGAGGAAATGCCAACAAAAGGTGGAAGAGTTAAATCAGGGAGTTAACCAATGGCAGCCACAAACCAGAGGGAAGGCAGCAGGAAACCACTCTCTGAACTTTCCTGGCAGAAAAAAGGCAAAGTGCCAATCAATGTGTGGTGCTGTATGGTGAGACTCCCAGGTCAGAAGGCGCAACAGTTTATACTAGGGAGGAAGTTCTGGTCATTAAGAGTACCAGTTACCGTTCTGTATCAAATCCTCCAGGTAGTACAGTGCCTGATGTTTGCTGAAGAAAAAGTTACCTGGACCTTTTGTAAACAGATTATCAGAGTAGGCATGTAAAATGTGAAGAGTGCATAGGCTCTGACTTCCTCTCTACCTGGGGATGCTCGACCCCCCACCTTCACTCCACCCCTTTCCCCAAGGCCCCACCTCGGCTCTGTCTCTTCCCACTCTTGCTCTGCATCCTCCCCTGAGCACACCCCATCTCTGCTCCTCCTCTCCCTCCCAGCACCACCTGCACACCGCCATGGAACAGCTGATCATGGTGTGCAGGAGGCACTGGGAGGGAGGGAAGATGGGGAGGGAGTTGATCAGCAAGGCTGCCGATAGGCAGGAGGTTCTGGGGGGAGGGAAGAGCTTTGCTGCCGGTGAGTGCTAAGTGCCCACTGTTTTTTTTCCATGGGTGCTCCTGGAGCACCCCCAGAGTCGGCACCTATGGAGTATGTATGAAGGGATGCTTACCATTGTAACCAAAGAATTGTAAATATGTATGATAGATTTGATTTTAACTAAGGAAGATTAAATTCTGGGATGGACAAACCCAGATGTGGAAGGCAAGAGAGCAAGATCTAGCTGCTCTGGTTGTGTAGATGACCCTATGTAGAGAGTTGTATGCCCATTAGTATTTAGAGGATAGGGTGATATAATGGGAGTAAGTGGTTCATTTTGAGGAATGTTGAAATGAAATATGCAGTGTGAGGAAATCAGAGGCAGAGAGAGAGGTTGAGTAGGAGTAGGATGGAACTAATTGCTTGTGGAACCCTAGCTCTGTATATCCTGACCATCTAGACTTTAAAACTACCGTGTTCAGCTGAAAGAACAGGAGTACTTGTGGCACCTTAGAGACTAACAAATTTGTTTAAGTCTAACAAATTTAGTCTCTAAGGTGCCACAAGTACTCCTGTTCTTTTTGCAAACACAGAGTAACACGGCTGCTACTCTGAAAAGTGTTCAGCTGAGGTTTTCTTTGTTTAAGGAAGATGTTTTCAAGCTTAGCTATCTTAATTTTTGTTTGGGATTTCCTTGGTGATTCTGTTTTGATGAATAGCACAATTGCAATATATCTAAAATATCATGTTGATGCTTGTTTTTATGAAGTTCAAATATTTCTCTAGTTTTTCTGGTGCATAACTGTTTTTCTGAAGAATCTCTAAACTTATGAACTTCACTGCATAATTTGTTGCGTTCAAAATTGTATGGATTTTGCTATGCCTGAACAGCTTCCTTCCTCCTGGGACTTACAAAATTTGCCAAATTCATAAGCCAAGTTGCTAAGATCCATGAAGCAAGCTAAATTTTGTACTTCTGCTCAGATTTTGCACAGCTCCTAGAGGTGTTAATTTTGAGACACAACTCAAATTATTCACCTCACTAGGGGAAGGAAAAACTTGTTTGAACATTGAGGACAAATCCTAAGGGAAAAAAACCAAACTTGCTGTTTTTAGAGCAAGTGATGTGTGAAATATACATCTTTAAAGTTAGATTGCTTAAAGAATGAAAAGCTCATTTGTTCGTTTCATATCCCCAAAATGTCAGATTAACTCAAACTTTAAAAAAATCTGAGGCATAAAATAAAAATTCCTGAGTGGAGAGGTGCCATATGGAGCTTATTATGGGAACTGTCCTACAACTTTAACTATAAAAACAACGAGGAGTCCGGTGGCATCTTAAAGACTAACAGATTTATTTGGGCATAAGCTTTCTTGGGTTAAAAAACCCTCACTTCTTCAGATGTGGGGTTTTTTACCCACAAAAGCTTATGCCCAAAAAAATGTTAGCCTTGAAGGTGCCACTGTACTCCCTGTCTTTGTGGATACAGACACACACGCTACTTCTCTGAAACTTTATCTATGGAGTCAGAAAAGAAAGCATCACTAGACTGACACTAAGAGTAGAGTATGGAAATATTACCTGGCCCCACAGCAAGCAGGAAGATCGCGCCACTAGCTCAGCGTATCCCAGTCACATGTGCAGAGTCATTCTTTCCAAGGGTATCCCTGTCTGTGCAGTCTATTTTGGCTCTGGTGCGTAAAGTGGGAAAGCCTCAATTGGTGCTTTGCGTTGCATCACCTTCCAGTCCAGACCAAAGCTGGTTACTTTCATTGTGTGATATCCACTTATTAATAAGAAAATCACATTTCCTTCTTGAATACCAGTTTGTTAAATTGTTCTGGTCCCCAGACATACATGAGTATTGGCCAATATTTTTTTCAAATCTTTGTCTACTCTATCCTTCACTCTCTTCGCCCCTCCTCCCCCGCCCCAATTTCTCACTGTAGCTACTTCTGGTTCAGCTCCCTGGTGATAGTAATGGTGTAAACTCTAGTATGAGCAAGATAATCTTGGCTACACTATCTTGTTTAGACCTGGCCAGAGCGAGGTTAACAAACACTGTTAGTCATTGGAAGCAGTTGACTATCAGCAGCTAAGCTGAACCAGTGGTAGCAACAGTGGGAAATTTTAGGCATGAGTTAATGTCTTCTCAAATACAAAAGGTTCTGTTCACACTCTGGGGGTTACCACTTCTCTTCACCCCATTTTTCAAGGTAACTTGTTTAGTATTTTCAGAACACCTTTGAAGTGAGCATATGAATTGGGTAGCCCCCTTCCAGCTGAGTGTCCCAAGCCAACAGTAATAGTCATTCTCAGTTCTCCATTGGGCAGGAAGTACTGAGATAACTACATTAGGCAGAAATGAAACTGGACACATTGGTCCTATTATTAATGGGTTTTAATGGCCATGGCCTATTTCAGGTGCAATGGCAGGTGCCTTCGGAGTTCATCAATGAGTTCTCTCTCATCCTTTCTTAGGTATTGATGTGGAACAGGTCACAATTGTTGTGAATTTCAAGCTTCCGACAAACCAGTTGCATTGTCCAGACTTTGAGACCTACCTACACCGCATAGGGCGAACAGGTCGTTTTGGGAAAAAGGGCCTCGCCTTCAACATGGTGGAAAGACACAACTTACCACTGCTACGCAGCATTGAAGAGCACTTCAGTGAGTACAGTACCCCCAACAAACCTGCACTGCACGTATAAAGCATGCAGAAGTTGGCCGTAGTAGCAAAGTGCAAATCACTGGTGCCGCAGTGCACTGTGTGTTGTATTACACTCACATAACTATGTTAAAAGTACATTAGTGAAGGTTGCAAAGTCTAGCACTCAAAAATGAAGAAATGTGCATATGCATTGTGATAGTTTGTAATTACAGGATAACATACATTTTTACCACAGGACCCTTCCTCATTCAGTGCACGGGTTAGATCAGGGGTCGGCAGCCTTTCAGAAGTAGTGTCCCGAGTCTTCATTTATTCACTCTAATTTAAGGTTGTATGTGCCGTTAATATATTTTAATGTTTTTATAGGGTCTCTTTCTAGAAGTCTATAATATATAACTAAACTATTGTTGTATGTAAAGTAAATAAGGTATTTAAAATGTTTAAGAAGCTTCATTTAAAATTAAATTAAAATGCAGAGCTCTCCGGACCGGTGGCCAGGCCCCGGGCAGTGTGAGTGCCGCTGAAAATCAGCTCGCGTGCCGCCTTTGGCACACGAGCCATCGGTTGCCTACCCCTGAGTTAGATGGTACTCGTTGCATGAGCAGCTGTTAGTGTTTTCTCAGCGTTCAGTGTGTGGCCCCAGGCTTTCCTCTATGCTTGCTCTGAAGATGGAATTATTAATTTCCTCACAGCCTTTTCAGTGGGGCTCCTCACTACAGCACCTGTGTGCTGCACAAACACTTCTTTTATTTATTTCACGACTGCTCTGTGAGATGAATGGCGCATTATCCCTATTTTACAGGTAGGGAATTGAGGCGTAGAGAGATTAAGGTCAAAGTATCTATTAATTTGGGGTGACCAACTTGAGATGCTTAGGACCTGATTTTTTCAGAGCTTTTTCCTCTACATTATGTAGCACTTCATATGTTCGAAGCCCAGCTCCCGTTGACTTCAGTTGCATCTGTGAGTGTTTAACCCTTCTGTAAATCAGACCCCAGAGCAGTGAAACTCAGACTACGACTCAGAAGCTGCAAGTTGCTCTTTGCAACGCATAACATTAAAACACCGTGCTTTAATTATTAACCAGTCAGGATGCTTTTACTCGGTTATTAACCAATTATGTTATCAGCTTGCACTGAATTATTAACTTATTTGCTGTGACAATAATATAGATAACTATTTCCTCTGTATTTCCCACCGTTTAAATGGTACAATTAACTCAAACTACTGTGGCTATTTTGGATAATGTTGGTTGCTAATTTGGCTCCTGAACCACTGAGGTCTGAGTATCACTGCCCTAAAGGCTCGGATCAGGCACCCAGAAAGTGAGGAACCCACAGGGTATGTGTGCGCACTCGTGCACGCACACACACACACTACCCTGCCAAAGTGAGCCTCGGAGCCTGGGTCAACAGACTTGGGTCATGGTGCAGGGCTAGAAATAGCAGCATGGATGTTCAGGCTCAGGGTGGAGCCCAGGCTCTGAAACCCAGTGAGGTGGGGAGGGTCTCTGAGCCCAAGCTCCAGCCCGAGGCTGAATGTCTATATTGCAATTTTTAGCCTTGCAACACAAACCCCATGAGCCCAGATCAGTTGATCCAGGCTCGGAGGGCTTTCTTTGCTCTGTAGATGTACTCATAGTTAATGATCACCTGTGAAAAGTTTGATTTAAGTGACTTGCCCAGTGTTGCAGAGGAACTGAGGCAGGGGTAGAATCCAGTTCTCTAGGGCAGTGGTTTTAAAAAAATTGTTCTGGTGACCCAGTTGAAGAAAATAGTCGAGGCCCACGACCCAATGGAGCTAGGGATGAGGGGTTTGGGGTGAGGGCTGCAGGGTGGGGCTGGGAATGAGGCTTTCAGGGTGTGGGAGGGGGCTCTGGGCTGGGGCAGGAGGTTGGGGTGCAGGAGATGGTCAGGGCTCTGGGCTGGGGGTGCAGGCTCTGGGGTGGGGTTGGGGATGAAGAGTTTGTGGTGCAAGAGGAGGGTCCGGGTTTGGAGGGGGCTGGGGTGGGCGGTTAGGGTGCAGGAGAGGCTCTGGGCTGGGGATGCAGGCTCTGGGGTGGAGCCAGGGATGAGGGGTTTGGGGTGCAGGAAGGGGCTCCGGGTCTGCGGGGGGGGGGGGGGGGGCTCAAGGCTGTGGCAGGGGATTGGGGCACGGAGTTGAAGCACAGGCTTACCTTGTGGGGCTTCCAATCAGTGGCGCAGAGGGGGTGCTAAGGTAGGTTTCCTGCCTGTCCTGGAACCGCAGACCCCACTTCCCCCCAGAAGTGGCCAGCAGCAGATCCAGCTCCTAGATGGAGGCACACAAGCGGCTCCATGTGGCTCTCACCTGCAGGCACTCTCCTCCCCCCTCGAGCCCCCATTGTCCAGGAACCTGTGACCCCACCTAGGAGCTGGACCTGCTGCTGGCTGCTTCTGGGGCACAGCATGGTGTCAGAACAGGTAGGAACTAGCCTGACTTAGCTGGGCAGCACCGCTGATTGGACTTGTAACAGCCCAGTTGTTGGTGCTGACCAGAGCCACCACAACCCAGTGCCTTATATTCCACAACCCAGTACTGGGTTGCGACCCGCAGTTTGAAAACCATTGCTCTAGGGCAACATTCATCTGCATGAAACCATCCTTTATCTTCCCGCAGTCCAACTGCCTCAGATCTTACATACTTTCAGAAAATGAAGCAGGGGTCCTACAGATAAGTCTGCTTCACTACACAACCCTCATCCATCCCCAGAGCAGGTCCCTCCTGTGCACTGAACGAGGCATGGAAAAAGAGTATGTGATCATGTAATGAAAGACTGTATCATAGTGCATTTGCGCAAGTGGGCGGAATTAAGGTTGCATAGGCAACCTTAATTCTGGCATTTTCTAACTTTTGAATGTTTGACTTTGCTGCCTTAATATCCTTTTTAACATAGGTTTTTGTGTAATTTTCGGGGTTTTTGAAAAAGGAAACTGAAAAACAAATTCCATCATGCAGAATCTTGGGTTCATTATAGGCTCTGGTGTGTATGGGCACAGTCTCTTCTGCCTGTTCCTCCAAGCTTGACCCCATCTGCCCCATCCTTTCCAGTCTTTCCCTTCCAAATCCTGTCTCTTCTCCTAGTCTCATTCCTTGGGTTTCTCATCTCCGTACCAGTCCCTTGCATAGCAATCCTAGTCTCACCCCTCTCAATTCCCAATCCTCTTGCTCAGCCTGTCCCAATTCCCTCCCTCCCAGATCTTCATGTGATCTTTCTCCCTCCCCCGCCTTCCAATAGTGCTCCTCCATTCCCTACCCTTGCTTGTTCCCAGTCCTGATCACACTCCCTGAACTCCTTGTCCAATCTGTTTCCCCAACCCCAAACTCCCTGCCTGAGTCTCTTTGTCCAGCCAGGCTCCGTTCTGCTTTTGCCCACTGGTCTTCTCTTCAGATTTGTGTCCTCCCCATTGGTTGCCATTCTTCTTGCCCTTCTCCCTATCTATTTGCCTCCCAGATCTGGCTCTTGTCCCTCTGCGTTGGAAACCAGCAGTTTCCTCCTCTATGCTGCCTGCGCCCAGCACAGGGGTCACTGAGATTTTAGGAGGACGTCGTCCTGTTAGGTGCCCAGCTCAGAGCTACAGTTGAAGGGAAAGTCCTACTCAGCCTCAGCTGGAGCATGCCCAGCGTGGACAGATTCTTTGGTGAATTTTGTTGTTCAAATTGCACATACTCGATAGACTTCTGCAAAGTCATTTTTCAGAGATGTAGAACATGGCCAGATTTGGGTGGATTTTCATGGGGATGGCAAAAGGCACATTCCCTAACACATTTCAGAATTCAAGTCCCCGGTCCAAAGCATGGGCATGTTAAAGTAGTTCAGAAATAAAGGCACCAGAATTTTTTAACATGAGCAACAAGTATTTTCCCTAACCTTTTCCTGGAAACAGCTGAACGTCTTTGGCTGACATTTCAAAAACGATAACAGTAAAAAGTCAGCCCGAGGCTGACATCAGCTATGGAAAGCTTCATCCCAAGTGGCTAGGCTGCCGAAGTTACAAGCAACTGAAAACGGGGTCTTATGATAGGAAGTGTTGTGCAACCTTAATAGGTGTTACTGCTAGCCCCTATTATAATTCTGTTAACTATTTAGAATCTATGAGGCGTGTGAGCAATACCGTAGTAAATAAGAACACTTATGGTTTAGAACAAAAACAGAGACTAAACACACCTCACTTCCCCCCTCTAGGGGGCACTTTCCCAAATTAGATTTACACATCTCCATCACTAGTGCAGGCCCTGGCTCCTTCACCTGATGTAGAAAACAAGCCATGTGCTGGAGGTAGGGCGGGAAGTGTTATGAATTATGAGGGACCTCAGAGGGTCATCCTGTGTTGCTGAGGATGGAAAGGGGGAGGAAACATACAACTGTGTATAGCCTTCCCCAGGTGAAAGAGAGGCTCTTCACTGAAGATGTCTTTGGGGAAATGATAGTGAGGAAGGGGGGAGCTAGAGTAGGTCTAGAAATACCAAGCCAAAGTAAGGATGCCTCAGGAAGTGATGGGAGTAAAGTTGGATTGGGGAGAAAGAGCAGAACCCACATGGAACATTATCAGCATGAGCTATTGCTTCAATAATAGTAGAGTACAACTGGGAGAGGCAGCAGGTGCAGGGTGAACTGGAGGTGCAAAACAGATGGGAGTGGTAATGGTAAGAGACTCTATTGAAGAGTTGGAGGGATCAGGGCTCCACCATCCCATGCCATCTGCTATTCAGTATGCTGCTTTGTAACACTCTAGCTAAAGTTCTGTGTTCAGTTTTTTGGTCTCCTCAGACCAGAAGGGTTTGATAAATTGCAGAAAATTCAGGGATGGGCAACAAACTGCAGCATTAGAGGGTTCTTGTGAATGCCTAAGGGATCCAGGTGTGTTCAGTTTGGAAGAGGGGAGAAGATAATGGAGTTTTATTCTAAAGGGACAGGGGGAAGTTATTCCAGGGACTCAAATGAGGCACGAATCAGAACAAAAGTCTCAGGAAATCCAATCTGCATATGAAGGATATATCCAGAGAATCAGCTGGTTGGGGGAATCCGCTACTTGGGCAACTTGAGATGCTGCCACTGTGTTCACAAAGAAAATTGGACTGAATGCTTGAGATGCTTATGCAGAACCAGCCCAAGAATGGGTCATCCAGCATCTCTACCACAATCTACAAGGGCCATTTCCAGCTTTGACACACAAATCTTATCCACGTTAAAGGCAAGAGACTGTTTGATGTAAGAGGGGAAGTTGTCTTCTGCCTGTGTACTGCCCGCTAGGAATGTTCGCACACTGTGCTTTGTTGCTCACCTGCTTGCTTAGCACAGCTTCTCAGTGTGAATGATTAGAAGCTGTTACTGTGGTTAGAACTCGTGACATGGCAAAGGGCAATTTCATCAAATGCTCATTTAACCTCTTTGACATTTTTATACTGATTTTGGATTGTTTCAGTCCAAATGTATATTTTTCTGAGAGAGGAAGCAAGGAAATGGTCCAAATTGTCCCTGCCTTGTAAAAAGGCATTGCGTTTTCAGGAAGTGCTTGTATGTCCAAGTCTAATCATGTGTGGAGTTAGCCTTGCTGTTGAATCCTATGGTATTAAAAGCTGAGTGTAATTAATGTAGGATAATCTGACTTTTCTTCTTTTTAGCCACTTTAATGCTGTAAACCTGAGCGTAACTTTGAGATTGAGAAAACAGTCAATTATTTAACAAGAATAATGCTTTGTAGGTGGAACTGTTTATTTTCTAAGGGTACGTCTACACTACCCACTGGATCGGTGGATAGTGATGGAGCTATCTGGGATCGATTTCTCACGTCTAATGTAGAAGCGATAAGTCGATCCCTGATCACTCTGCCGTCGACTCCTGTGCTCCACCGCGGCGAGAGGCGGAAGCGGAGTCGACGGGGGAGCGGCGGCAGTCAACCCCGCGCCGTGAGGACGTGAGTTAAGTCGACCTAAGATACGTCGACTTCAGCTATGCTATTCTCCTAGCTGAAGTTGTGTATCTTAGGTCGATCCCCCCCCCTCAGTGTAGACCAGGCCTAAGTGTTTCTAAACATTGCCTAATCTCCACAACATCCCATCAGAGTAGGTAGGGCTGGTGAAGTAAGGTAACAAGGGATGTGATTGGATCTATCCATCTAACTGCATCTGCTGTTTTGAGAAGCTCCCAGTGTGCATCGTGCTTGTTTAGAAGCCTCATGTTGACAGCTGCCTTAATCCCATTTACATTGTGCGTCTCAAAGTTTATTTGACTATCAGTTGAAGCACTTTGTCTGGAAATACGATACCGAACACTTAGTCGGATAGTTCCGTCCAAAAATAGGGGTACGTGTGTGCAGCAAAATATACTGTAACATTTTGCAGAATGGCTCCTAAGCAGAATTGGTCCGTACCCCTTTTGAGAATACAAACACCGTTACTCATTCTAATTATCGTAGCAGTACCTCAGTTCGGCAGATGGTGGCGACTGACATCCCTAAAGACCGAGATCTTCTGTCCGCAAGACAATTGTAGCATGGACAGCAACAGCACAGCTCCCTCGTGCACTTCTGCTGCTGTGCTGTGCCCCAGCCTAGAGGAATGATCTTCACAGGAAGTTCTGCCTAGTCTGCCAGCAGTTCCAATAGTTATGTTGGTGTTTGCATCAATGTTATCGACTTGGTTACTTACATACACGTGCAGAAATCTAATACAGAAGAATGTATTGGTACAGCCCCTGATGTGATTAGAAATATGTTAATCAAGTTATAGCCTCAGTTATCAGTGCGTCAGTGAGGCCTGGTCCACACTACAGCGTTAAATCGATTTAAACAGCATTAAATCGATTTAACACTGTACCCATCCACACTACAAGGCACTTTACATCGATTTTAAGGGCTCTTAAAATCGATTTCTGTACTCCTCCCCAACGAGAGGAGTAACCCTAAAATCGATATTACTATATCGATTTAGGGTTAGTGTGGACGGAAATCGAAGTTATTGGTCTCACTCTTTTACTGAGCTACCCAGAGTGCACCGCTCCGGAAATCGATGGTAGCCTAGGACCATGGACGCACACCACTGAATTAATGTGCCCTAGTGTGGATGCGTAAAATCGATTTTATAAAACCAGTTTTATAAAACCAGTTTTAATAATTTCGATTTTATGCTGTAGTGTAGACATGGCCTGAAATATATTGAGGGTCTCCATTTAATTACGTGAGTTGAGTTAAAATAACCAGAGCAAAAACCAAACACTCATAAAGGTGTGTGACTTTTTTAGTAGCCATAAGAACCAGGAAGCACCTAAAGTGACAAGGTTGCTGCACAGCAAACGCCAGATTCACAGCTGTGAACCACTGAGTCTGCTGTAGCTGGCACAGCCACGCCACTTACCTGGAATCTGGGCCACCATCCATTATTCAGGCATTTCATAGAGTCTGTTCAATGGCAGTTGTTATAACTAAGCAGAAGTATTGTTTCAGGGGCACTGTTAAGTGGATTCTACAGGAATTATTACAAATAGCGAACATCAATGTCTCAATTGTCATATTAACTAATGCAGAACATTTGACAGACGCTACCAATTACGTTGTGCCATACTTCTCTCACTTTTTTGTGAACTATCCTTCAGGTTCTAAAAATCTTTCTGAATCTACCCTTCTCTCTAAAGCAGCTTAAAAATCTAACCGACTTCTATGTCCCTGCTGTGAGTGGCCATACTAAATGTGTGCTCTGCTGCTGAAGCAGGGGATGTGCTAGCTGAGTGCTGTTTGCAGACCAGGATGTCACTCTTTACTTGGTCTTTTTTTTTTCCTCTCTTAGAGACCAAGATTAAGCAGTTGGACCCAGATGACATGGATGAGATAGAGAAGACTGAATATTAAACAAACACGGGGTGTTTGGAATCAAAGGAAGATTTTTTTCTTTAACCTTCGACCTCAATATTTTTTCTGTTTAAAAAAAATTGAAATAGTTTAAGCGAAACGTATTGCCATGTTTGGAAATGATGATACGGTGTCCTCTGGGAGGCTATATTTTTCATAAAGAATTTAGGAAAAGAAAAAAACTTATGCTTATGACTTCAGAATGGTTCCTATTTTCCCCTTCTCATGGCCTCCTGTGTTTTTGTCTAGTGTGTCTCATTACCAAGATATTGGCAGGTTTAATAAAAAGCACAGGAGGAGATTCTTTCACCTGACCAAGTTTCCCTTTCCCACATCATTCCCAGGGCACATCTCCATCAAAAGTAGCGAAGCAAGTTGTTCAGATGAAGTAAACTGCCAGCACAAAACTGACAGCTGTATGATAATTGACACCAGTCATTAATATAACTAGCCACTGGATGGCAATGGTTGCTTTCACCGTCCACACTGGCTTTCCTGCAGAGGAATAATAAAGAAACCACACTTCCCATTTTAATCATCAGGCCTGCCTCTGTTCTCCTATGTTATATCAAGAATTAAAATAATACAGGTGCTTGTTAACTTCCTTTCCACTAGATGGCAGCATTATTTCATAAATATAACCTGCCCGGTTGCTCTGAGCGTCACAGGCTTTGCATGTAACTTGGGGAATGAAGTTTTCTTTTATTTCAGAAATATTGTTTTGAGCCTGAAGTTAAAATCTTCTTAGCTGATCCAAGATTACCTCAGGACAGAGAGAAGTCAAACTTTCCTGAGCCACCAAAACCTCTCAACTCTGACCTACCTCTTAAAGACTCTGGACAGGGAATCAAGTCCTCTTTAGAATTTTTTGAATGTTTCACTTAAACAGTATCTTTCAAAGATAGTTGAACAATATGGAAGGTTTGTAGCACTATTCTGTCTATCAATGTGTTACTGAAATATTTATCCACCGCTTTACCTGTTCTGCTCCTTGTTAGATACACAGACAATGGAAAGGAGGTGTATTAAATGGCTTGTTTGTGCCTCAAAGTCAATTTCTTACTTTGAGTTTATTTCTTCCCACATCAGTAGTACTGGAGAGGACTCAGTGCAAGGGATAACCCAGTGGTTGGGAAGTAGCTTGGGATTCAAGATGTGGGTTCAATTCCCTGCTCCACCAGACGTGTGTGACCTTGGGCAAACCACGTAGCCACTCCGTGCCTCAGATTCTCCATTTTAAAGTGACAGCAATAGTGCTTCTGTACTTTGTGGTGGTGTGGTGTGCTCAGATAATACAGTAATGGGCTCTATAGAAGTACCTGAGAGAATTACATCCAGAGAGAGTTGAGGAACTAGTTACTCTAGAGCCAGACATAACACAAGCAGTTGCTGTGTGTCGAGAACTTGCACAGCTCTATTCAATGCACCTGAATCTTGACCTGCAGCACCTCTTTGTATGTGTTTCTAAAGTGCCCATCACCATGATATGTGGCCTAAATTGTCTACAAAGATGCAAGCTCTGCTCTTCTGTGGTCTGGCTGCTGTTGAGTCTGTTAGTGGCAGCTATTTCCGTGAGAGGTCACCTGCCCATTCTTCTCTGCTACATCACAGCGAGAGGCGATTGTGAAAAAGCGCAATGCCTAAAAGGATGTCAGGTTTATCTGAATGAGTTCCACAGTCGCAGACCCTCTGCTGAAAATGGCCTGTCCCTGACAGCAGAACTTCTGTGTTTGTCATCCACAGCTACCCGGTACAGCATATCTGGCATGGGAAACAATCAGAACCTTGCAAATTTGGAAACAAATAAGGAGCTGTATAGTGAGCACAGAGCTCTGGTCTCTCACTCTCTTCATTCTGTCTGCAGCACACAGCATCAGTTCGCTTCTAAAACACCTTTACTTTCATCCTCAGGCAAAGTGTCTTGCTATCATCCTTCGTGGAGATGAGAAATGTGCAGCTTGCGGCAGGTAGATCCCTGTTCAACAGGAAATAGTGCAGTCGCTAGGCTAATAGACAAGAGAAGGAGGTGTTCCTTGCCCTTGTAACAATGTGTGTAGTATTTCTGATGGGGGTACATAGGATATAGCTCAGGAAGGGTCCTTCTGGGTTACTGAGCCCAGTCCCCTACTGTCTCAGGCAACCCTGTCATATAATCTCCTTCATAAATTCATCAAACACCATCTTAAAAGTGATAGGTTTCTTGCCCACTGCTCCTATTGGAAGGCTGTTCCCGAACCTCACTCCAAAACCCTTTTGATTTCTAGCCCAAATTTATTCATGGCCAGTTCATGCCCATTTGGTTTTGTGCCAACATTGTCCTTGAGCCTCAATAGCTCTTCTCCATCCCTGGTGCTTACCCTCCCCCCCTGTATTTTATAGAGAGCAACCAGATCCCCCCTCAGCCATGCTTTCGTTAGGCTAAAAGACCCCAAGACTGTACTATATGTGACAAAGTTCCTCCTCTACCTTGGCGGGTTCTGCACTTTATGGCAGATTTGCTCACCTCACAGATTCACCCTGTGAGTCGGGAAACAGCCCAGAGACCTTCCCCTCTGGTAGAAGCCACAGTCCAGGTCAATTCCTCCTGTGTCTGACCAGGAGTTGGGAGGTTTGGGGGGAACCTGGGCCCACCCTCTACTCTGGGTTCCAGCCCAGGGTCCTGTGGACTGCAGCTGTCTAGAGTGCCTCCTGGTACAGTTACATGACAGCTACAACTCCCTGGGCTACTTCCCCATGGCCTCCTCCCAACACCTTCTTTGTCTTCACCACTGGACCTTCCTCCTGATGTCTGATAACACTTGTACTTCTCAGTCCTCCAGCAGTATGACTACTCACTCTCAGCTTCTTGCACACCCCTTGCTCCCAGTTCCTCGCACACACTTCCTCTCTCCTGGCTCCCTTTTGTCTGACTGGAGTGAGCCCTTTTATAGCATCAGAGGGGCCTTAATTGGAGTCAGGTGCTTAACAGCCTCATCTGACTCTTAGCAGGTTAATTGGAAGCAGGTGTTCTCATTAGCCTGGAGCAGCCCCTGCTCTTTTCACTCAGGGAACTGAAAACTGCTTATCCAGTGGCCAGTATATCTCCCTTCTACTACTCTGCTGTTCCCAACTGGCCTGGGTCTATCACATATGATATGAGGACAGACACCTGTCAGTAGAAGAGATGTCAATGTACTAGCCAGCCTCTCTTCCTCCTCATCTCTGCCTTTCCTCTACTTGCCTTGAGCCAACCACTTTTCATCTCTGGCATTGGGACCTGATGTAGCATCTGCTGAAGGAATGTACAACTAAGTGTCGTTGGTGTATTGCTGATGTTGGAGTATCTGCTAAACTAAAGGAGCTTGGTTTGAACTTTGTGGTCCTTCACACATGAGAGCTATAGTGAGAGGAGCACAACTGTCCGCTGAATTACTGGGACATGTTTGAGATGAAGTAGCAAAGCCAGCTGTGTGCTACTCTCTTCATTCCTGGCTGTGTGAGAAGGCAGCATTTTGTGATCAGTAGTAAAAGCAGCTGTGAGATTTAAGCATAGATATTTCTCCAAGGCCATCCACTGCTACTGTCACAGCTTTCTTTGCGCTATTTCGTAGCCTGGGTCTTGCTTGTGAGGTCTAGGATGTTGGCTGAGGCCCGGCATTGCTGTGGTGAACTAGTCACTACCTTCTCTGATAGTGCCAATGAATGGCAGCGTGGAGGCGGACAGTAGTGGGTGAGGTAGCAGTCCTGTTGTACGGAAGGTTGATAGGATACTTGAAAGCGGCTGAAAGTTTGCCCTTTTAAAGAGAGCATGGATCTCCACATGCTCTTCACCAGCTTTCACCAGCCAGGAGGCAAAGGGGGTTGTCTCACATAAGTGGCCCAGGTTTCTCAGTATTTTTATGGCCTGAGCTGGTGAGACTGGGCCGAATTCTGCAGAGTGAGATGGAACAGCCTGCTCTGCCTTGATCTCCTAGTGTCGGCTATTGAGTTAGGCCTTTAATAGTGCTTATTGCCTGCATCTCTGAGCAGTGCATAAAGTTAAAGTGCAAAAGCCTGTGAGTATTTTCTTATTACTGTGACTTCGGGTGGAGTTGGAACATGGCGCATTTTGTCATTTTTTCAGTGCTGTAGGAAGCTGGTTCTTTGCAGCTGGCGTGCTCAGGGATGGGAAGAGGTGAAGGCAGTATGGATTGACTGGTTCACTTTTTTGTAGAGTACTCTGGCTGATGGCGATTTTGGGGAGTTAAGCAAGTAAGGGTCTTTACGGGCTCTGGTTTATGGCTTCTTGCATACGCTGCTATTGTGGCTGCTGATTGATTTCCAAGCAGGTCTTGGCTTCACAAGTTGGAGTGCAAATACTTTATGTACCTCCTCTTCCTTTATGTTGTATTAGGGAGCCTGCAGGTGTACTGTTGAAGTCATCTAGACCAGTCTCAGTGACAGCAGCGAAGGTCAGGTGCCTTGTCCAATAGTAGGTTGACCAGTGGCTGTGCGTGATGACTGCCTGCAGTGGTCATGAAATGGTGCTGATTGCAGGGGTGCAGAGCAAGTCTGCAGGGAGCAGCCTGTAACTAGCCTCTTAGGTCTCTGGTGAATGCTTTTTTGAAAAGCCTCTATGCAAAAGTGTATGGAGGAAAAACAGAGGGTGTAGGGAGGAAATATTGAATACATATCCCATAGCTATTGGGATCATTTGATATATCAGTGTTGGTCTTTATGGGTTGCCTGAAAACGTTGGTGTTTGCATGTCTTGTCTTCCACTTTCAGGAATTTGCTGGTACTTAGAAGCTAAATTTCCTATGGAAGGTATCAAACACCTGCCTAGGAGAAGTATAGATGTTACTTTTATTGAAATGACCAGACAGGCTATCCCTTTTCTACAGCCCACTGTAGGAAGTGGATGCCAACCTTGGTTTCAGCCCATTTGACGTGTTTCATCCTTCCACTATCTTCAGACAAAAGCTGTAATAAAGTAGAATTAAAAATAATTACCAGGGAGTTGTGCCGCTGCTACCCTGCTGCCAAATAGTTCCTTAAAATGTATAATTTACTATTTTACTTTCAGGCTGAAGTATTTTTATTAGGTCAAAGTGTTGACAATGTTGTCATTCGCTGGATCTGCCAACACCCCCTACTTTGGCTTTTTTCCCCCAAAATCTGACCTGTACAGGCAGACAACTAGACTGGAGGTGTCTGGCACTGTATCAATATGGAATGAATCGGGGGAGATTTATGGTCTTGTTTCCAAAGCCCAGGGAAGCTCTGTGCTGACTGAGCTCACTAAAACAACGGTGTAAATGATCTCACTCTGTTGTCAAAATGAAACTGGCGTCGCACCACTGTGCTCAGATCCCCAAAGAACAGGCTGCAATTTTCATGTCTCCATCGCTTACGTTGAGAAGGTCGACTGACTTTATTGCTTTCAGCTGAGACATAGTTTTAAGTAAAAAAGGGGGCTAATCAGCAGAACAAGTAAAAGTGGCAAAGAATCCTGTGGCACCTTATAGACTAACAGACGTTTTGGAGCATGAGCTTTCGTAGGTGAATACCCACTTCGTCAGATGCATGCATCTGACGAAGTGGGTATTCACCCACGAAAGCTCATGCTCCAAAACATCTGTTAGTCTATAAGGTGCCACAGGATTCAGCAAAGATGTATTCACCCACGAAAGCTCATGCTCCAAAACGTCTGTTAGTCTATAAGGTGCCACAGGATTCTTTGCTGCTTTTACAGAGCCAGACTAACACGGCTACCCCTCTGATACAGAACAAGTAAGTCTCTAACCCATGTCAAATAGGCTTTTGTGTTTGCTCCCCAAGCTTGGGATAAAAATGTTAATTTGAAAATTAAGCTTATGGAGTGTCTTGTAACCCAAACGTGCCATTGCTAATTTCAGGTTCTCACCAGAACTCCTTGCCTTATTGCTTGGTAGAGCAAGAAGTTCTTGTTTGCAAGTTACTGCTGCTTGCACGTACTCATGTGAAAAGGGGGGAAGCAGAGAAATAAAATGCAGTCCTTCCCTGTTGTGTATATTTCATATAAGAGGAGGAAGGTAAAACCGTTGCAATAGTCAAGGTAAATAGGGCCTGCTGTCTCGCACCTTTAAATGTATATTTTTTAAGGCAAATATAGTAACTGTGGTATTTTCTTTGATGCTCATCACAGTAGTATGAGTGTCTCTGCTGATTTGAAAATAAATAGCAATAATCCTTCCCAGCCTGTCGGAGGAATTGCTTGATTAGTTTATAGACTGTTTGCTGCTCAGACTGGTGCAAAAGGCAGTAGGCTGTGTGCATCTGATGCTCTGCTCTGCGCTCAGTTTCTCCCATTGAGTACAAACTCCAAGGTCACTGGCCTGATATTTAAAGTTCTCCATGCAGCTGACCCTAGCTACTGAGAGATCCCATTCCCTTCTGTGATCTCTGCTACATACCCCTGACCCTCAAGATTTTCACTGTTCATGTGAATAAATCGCTGAGGTAGAGCTGAGTGTTGCATTTGGTTCTGAACATGGCAAGATCTCTTGTGTCTGGTGGGACAGAGTTTCATACACGTTCAGTGCCTGAGGGTACATCTACACACAAAGGAAAACCCGGGGCTGGCCCATGCCAGCCGACTTGGGCTTGTGGACCTCAGGCTCCGGGGCTGTTTCATTGTTGTGTAGATTCCAGGCTCTGTTTGGAGCCTCAGGCTCTGGGAACCTCGCACCCTGCAGGGTCCTAGAGCCTGGACTCCAGCTGTAAGAGTACTTAAGTGCTGGAACAGGCTTCCAAGGGTGGTTGTGGAATCCTGTCGTTGGAGATTTTTGAGAACAGGTTGGACAAACACCCGTTGGATGGTCTGGGGTTAGTTGGTTCTGCCCTAGTTGTGGCTGGGTGGGGTTGAACTCTGTGACCTCTCATGGTCCATTCCATCCCAAGCAATACTCTAGGCTTTCCCAAGGGAGGTTGTAGATACACTAGGCGTCCTTCAGCTGACCTGGTTCCCAACTATTGGAACACAGTAGTTCCCTGGCCCTGGAAAAGCACAGTCTGTCTTCAGTGTAGAAGGCACCAAAGCACATTGTCTAATTGTGTAGACAGTGTGGTTTGGGCATGCAGGTCTCCACGCTGCTGCAGGATGGAAAAGCCCACACACTAAAATGCTGTAGGGGACAGTCGTACAGCCAATGTGGTTCAAAAATGGGGGACCAGTTCTCATTTCCAGATCTGATTATTCCTGTAGCGTGGATAGGCCTAAGTTTTGGTTTCTTCAGAAGACATGTAGAAAGCTTTGCTCTTCTGATGATAAAAGCCAGTTGGATTCAGTACAGGGGCCTGCTGAAATTATCCTCGTACCCATCGGTTATGCCACAGTTCAGAGCTACGGTGTGGAGGGGCTCTACCTCCAGTTTTGTACCAGAATTAAGGCTGGGCATGGTGAGGGTGTGATGTGAGCCGTGCTGTGCTGTGTTTAAAAGAGATTTTTGGCTGAGGTTCTGAGAGCTGATGTGGACAGGCCTGAGGGTGTGAACGTTGCTGGGAGGACTAAACAGCATAGACAGTGTTAGCCTCTGGCAGACCCAGAACAGTGATGCATTTGGTCCAGTAGGTCACAGCCAAAAATAAATAGATGGTGTCAACTGGCTTCCTTACTACAGCTGAGAACGGGCTCATGGCCAATAACCCTTGGTTAGGAAAGGCTGTGCCTGTGTCCCAGATGCAGGCCCTAAACCCAGCCCCCAGCACTCTGCCTTTGATTGCTATGAGGGGCAAGGGCTGCTTGCTGCCACATCCTCTCCTCTGCTCCAGCTAATGCCCTGGGCCAGCACAGTGTAGCACCCCAGTTCTCTCTGCCAGGCCCAACCCTGCCTTCACCCCATTCTCCCTACATTGTGGTGATAGCCCATGTCATATGTAGCTAATCCGTAGAAGGGCGGTGAGGCGGGGATGATAAACTGTGTTTTTTATTTCAATAAAGTTTGTGCAGAACATTGGAAACAGCTGTGGGGCCGCGCTGTGAGCACAAGAGCTTTTTTCTGAGCAAGGCCGAGGTGGCTGATGCATCTCTGAGCTCCTCTTGACAGAGCCCAGTGCTTTGGACAGCATAATCCGAATGGCCTGGAGTTCCTCATGGATAAGCTGCAGTGGTAAATTGTTCCCTACTTGATCTGTCCAGGAACAGTTGTATTGAACGTTTCTGTAAGAATTCCACTGGAAATTGGCACTAAACGTCTCCAGATGCCGTGCTTAAATGAAAAAGAAAAGCTAATAAATGAGGTGCCTCGGGCTCGGCACTGAGTGAAACCTATTTAAAGAACTGACGGCCCTAACCACTCGAGGTAGGCTGGATCCTCCATGTCAGAGTAGCTGTCCTGTTTGCCGCCCCTTGGTGATATAAGTGAGAAATCAATATAATTTAATTCCATGGTAACAAACTTACCCTTTCAGCCAGAGCCTCTCGTGTTGCTGTACAAATGATGGCCTAGGTATTTATGTGGCCTTGCTCACTATCAGGTCTGATCTCATGATTATTAATGTATTTTATCCTCACAACATCCCTGTGAGGTAGGGAGGATAGATTAAGTGACTTGTCCAGGTCACAGAGCCTTGAGTTAAACCCATTGCTTTTGAGTCCTTGTGTATTATTCACTGGCCACCACAGCCCCTGTGTGAGGTGGGTCTGCATCACCCTCCTTTGAGTGGGGGAAATTGAGGTCCAGAAGCAGGAACTGGCTAGAGTGGGGAGCCAGAACTAGAATAAAACCAGCATCCCCTGGCTTGCCTGGCCCTGGATCTGCCGCTCTGCTTCCCCATATCCATATGCCCCATTTCCATAATATAACTTAATCTAAACCCCAGGCACAAAGAAGCTGCAGTGAAAGCTGGAACTCTGCCCTCAGTAGCATCTTGTCTGCAATGTGGCCTTCTGGAATGTTCCCATTACTCTACCCCTGCCCAGCTCCACGGGGACCTGCAAAATACTGGATAAGGTAAATGAACGTGTAAGGGCTAGTGCAACTTGAGAACTGTTGAGTAAGCTGAGCACTAGCCCTATGTTATCTAACCCTGTACCTGCTCTGTGCTACAGCTCATGTGCTCCTAGTAGACTCAGCTGTAGAATGAGACCTGGTTGCAGGAGCTCCCAGCAGCTGTCACTACTTCCCTGCATGCATTTGCCATAGACCCCTTCCCTTGCTAACTGTAATCACTGCAGGCTGGATGAGATCATGGGAAGAAATGTTCTGGAGCTGGCCTGGAGGGAGGGACTGCCCAGCTGGAGGTCTGCAGGAAGACTGGGAAGGCAGGAGGAGCTTTGCTAGGCTGGGGAGAAGGGCCAAGAGTTTGGTGGTGGTGGAGAGTTAACAGAGTGTTTGAGTATCCTCATCATCTCCTCTGAGCTGGGTGCAGGAGAAGGGCTAGTTGGGATAGCCAGTTCTGTAAGGTTTTCCCTGCGGTTTCAATATTGACTTATTAGGGCTTGTCTACATGAGAAAATTAAACCTGTTTAAAAATCAATTTAGTTAAACTGGTGCAAAGCCCTGTGTAAGCACTGTTATTCAGGTTTTAGAATGGTTTGCTTCAGTTTAGCTTAAGCCAGGAAGAAACCAATGCAATATAAACTGCTTTTAATCCCAAAGAAGAGTGTCTACACTGGGCTTGCAGCATTTTAACGAAGGCCATGTTTACACTTACAAGCTCACCATGCAAAGCTGTACCAATACAGCCATGCTGCACGTGTAGGCACGTTATCCCGACGGGAGGGAGCAGTGCCATTGACATAATAAATCCAGCTCAACAAGCAGTGATAGCTATGTTGGTGGGAGAGCGTCTCCTGCCGACACAGCGCTGTGCACACGAGTGCTTATGTTAGCAAAACGTATGTTGCTCAGGAAAGTGTTTTTTTCACACCCCCTGGGTGACAAAAGTTTTGCTGACATAAGTGCTAGTATAGACATGGCCTAAATCTGTCTTAAAACAGCCCTTTAGTTTAACCAGTTGGCGGTGAATGGGTGTATACATGCGTGCGTGCACACAAAACCTTCATGTCATTTATGCCTTTGCAGGGGGCATGTTCTGTAATGCTTGAGATGGCTCCTTTAAGCAATTTTTTCTGGCACATGTTACAACAGTCCGTTAAGATGGCAGCAGACTGAGGGCCCTCTAACCTTGTCTCTGACAATGGCCAGTGCCAGCGATTCAAGACAAATATGCATGAAAGCCTGCAGTTATGGAATAGCTCAAACACTAGCCAGTTAGTGGCTGGCGTGGGCCCTGATCTTAAACACCTAGAGCTGGTCTGAATCAGTGGAGCCCGTGGAAGTCAACAAAGCATTACAAATTTGTGTCAGCTGAGGATCTGCCCCCTTGATCCATTTAACATCTACAAGCTGAGCTGCATTTCTTATGTGTTCTAAGAGCCAATAGGCGTCACAGCAGAACTGGGCCATCAAGAGGGACTTCCCTATGGAAAGAGTGAGGATGTCTCTGTGCTAGTGTAAATCAGCAGGCAGTGTGGGCTAGTGGATACAGCATAGGGCTAGGTGGCAGGAGGCCATGGTTCTGTTCTCAGCTGTGCTGCTGGGTGACCTAGACCAGTTACCCTCCCTGTCTGTCTCTCTGTCTTATCTATTTGGGGCAGAGGCTGTTTCTCACTGTCTGGCCAGGGTCCAGCACAGTGGGACTGGAGGTGAAACTGTAAAACAATTAATAGCAATGCAAAGCCAGAGCACCCCAAAAGCCTGGTGGAGTCGCTCCAGATTAACACCAGCAGTAGAGTTGCAATGAGAATTTGGCCATGGGTTTATAAAACAAACCTGGGGATAATGTAGCAAAGCTGCTGCTCACCGCAGATAATTGACTTGAACAAGACCAGCCTTGCTAATGACCTGCTGTTTGAGCACTGCTCCAGCTGCTGTGGTCGACTCTATTAAAATAACGTAGACGTGGCCATTCCAACGAGGCAGTGAACAAGTGCACTAAACAGTAGGCTTGCACTGTAGTGGCGTCAAAACTACTAAGCCACAAGCCACTTGAGTAAGTCGAAGCCTCAGTGGCTTGGCTTAATAAACCCACCACCATAAAAATACACTTGATATAGTTCTGGTCAATTGTATTCATGAATTGCTGTCAGCCCCAGGATAGCTAGTTACATACCAAGGAGAGCCCTCCACGCTGCAGGGATCTTGGAAGGCCTCTCTACAGGGGGTGTCCATGGCAGTTTATTTGATCATATTAGTTCTGGAACCACAACAGGCGTCTGCGTAGAGTCACTGAGGCTCAGGGCAGCTCTGCTCAGGCTTGCGGCTGGGTGATCGGCACTCGTATCTTGCGCTTTCCTTGGATGTTGTCTGTCTCTGGCAGGAACTGTCCTCTGCCCATGGGCTGATCTGAGGGCATAAACTGACCCTATGGATCCATTTCCTGACAGTGAGAGCTGCAGAACCATGAGATGATCTGCCCCCAGGAAGTGCTGGGAGTTCCATTGCTTGAGACAATTAAAGCTAGATTGGGTAAAACACTAGGACGTGGATGGGAGGGAGCGATCTGGGCTCGTTTGGTGGTGATGGACTAGACAAGAGACATCAGTGGTTCCTCTCTGATGTCAGTGGTTCTTACCCCAGCAAGGGGGGTGGTGACGGCAGGTCACCTCCAATCTCCACAACCGCAGTGACCACTCCAAGCCTGTTCTAGATGTTGGTTGGAGCTAGGCCCATCAGCTTCCTTTCTGCCTTGCCCAGGTTAGAGAGCAGCAGCCTAACGCTCACTAGTAACCTGGCCAGGTCCAAACGCGAAGGACGAGGATTCTTTTCTTCTTCGATTGTCGCAGCCCAGGCATTTTTCTCTAGTGCTAGCACAAACCTCTAGGCCTCACAGCTGCCAAATGCTTCAGAGGCTTCCTGAAAACAGTGGTAGGCAGTCACGGTCTCACAGCATGTATCCCTCTGCAGCCAGTGCAGTGTAGTTAGGGTTGGCATGTTAGGGCAGACCTGAGCCCTGCTCAAACTGATTAATAACTAAGGTATCAAACTGTCACAGGCCATAGACAGAGGCTGCACAAAATAACATGCAGGTTAATAACATATAGAGTGACCAGATGTTCTGATTTTATAGGGACAGTCCTGATATTTCTCCTATATAGGCTTCTATTACCCCCAACCCCCTGTCCCGATTATTCACACTTGCTATCTGGTCACCCTAATAACATGTAAAAGGAGGCTTTACTGGGAAGGAACCAAGGTTGATACTAAGACTTTTGAGCCCTCTCCTGTGCACCACTGGCGAAATGCTTTATGAGCCTTATCACCCACAGCTCCCCTGAGATCATAGGGACATTTTGTAGTGTCTGTGTCACATATAAACTGTTACATGTCATGACCCTGATTACCTTGTCTCTTGTTCCGTTGACATAAATGAGTTACTCACCCCAGATTGAACCCACTATAAACGAGAGCAGTATCAGGCCTTATATCTAGTTAAGACACACTGATGCATAGATAAAATTACATTAAGGTGGATGCACAACTGGGTAAAAGTCTGTACTCGAAGAGTAGTAATCAATGGTTTGCTGTCAAACTGGGAGGGTGGATCTAGTGGGGTCCCACAGGGGTCAGTCCTGGGTCCAGGACTATTCAATATTTTCACTAATGACTTGGATCATGGAGTGGAGAGTGTGCTTGTAAAATTTGCAGATGACATCAGGCTGGGAGGGGTTACAAGCACTTGGAGAACAAGATTAGAATTCAAAATGACCTTGACCAATTGGAGAATTGGTCTGAATTGAATAGGATGAAATTCAATAAAGAGAAGTGCAAAGTACTTCACTTAGGATGGAAAAGTCAAATGCACAGGTACATAATAGGGAATAACTGGCTAGGTGGTAGTACTGCCAGAAAGGATTGCGGGGTTATAGTGATCACAGAATGAATATGAGTAGGGTCCATTTTGGTCAATTTCATGGTCATAGGATTTTTTGAATAGTACATTTCATGATTTTGGCAATTTAAATCTGAAATTTCGCAGTTTTGTAATTATAGGGGTCCTGACCCAAAAAGGAGTTGTGGGAGGGTTGCAAGATTATTGTAGAGGAGGGGTTGTGGTACTGCTACCCTTACTTCTGTGCTGCTGCTGGTGGCAGCACTGCCTTCAGAGCTGGGCAGCTGGAGAGCGGCGGCTGCTCTCTGGCCACCCCCCAGCTCTGAAGCCAGCGGAGAAGTAAGGGTGGCAATACCATGACCCCCCCCTAAAATGACCTTGTGACCCTCCCCTCTGCCCCCCGTGACTCCTGTTTGAGTCAGGACCCCCAATTTGAGAAGTGCTCGTCTCCCCTGTGAAATCTGTATAATTTAGGGTAGAAGCACACAAAAGACCAGATTTCAGGGAGGGGAGACCAGATTTCACACTCCATGACGTGTTTTTCATGGCCGAGAATTTAGTAGGGCCCTAAATATGAGTCAACAATGTGATGCAGCTGTGAAAAAGGCTAATTTTGTGGGGTATTAATAGGAGTATTGTATGTAAAACACAGGAGGTAATTGTCCCACTTTACTCAGCACTGGTGAGGCCTCAGCTGGAATATGGTGTACAGTTCTTTAGGAAAGATGTGGACAAATTGGAGAGAGTCCTGATAAAAGGTTTAAAAAACCTCACCTGTGAGGAAAGGTTAAAAAAAACTGGGTGTGTTTAGTCTTGAGAAAAGAAGACCGAAGGAGAACTGGATAACAATCTTCAGATCGATTAAGACTGTTATAAAGAGGACAGTTATCCATTGTTCTCCATGTCCACTGAAGGTAGGACAAGAAGCAATGGGCTTAGTCTGCAGCAAGGGAAATTTCAGTTAGATATTAGGGAAAACTTTCCACCTATAAGGGTAGATAAGATCTGGAGCAGGCTTCCAAGGGAGGTTGTGGAATCCCCATCATTGGAGGCTTTTAAGCACAGGTTGCACACATACCTGTCAGGAACTGTCTAGTTATACTTTGGTCCTGCCTCAGTGCAGGGGGCTGGACTTGGTGATGACTTCCAGCCATAATGTTCTACAATTCTATAATTTAAAAAAAAGCAAAATATGGAGAGTACAGACACAGCTGCCGCTTCTCAGCATCACTGGCCCTGGCTGTGTCGGCTTTGTGGAAACAGGTTCACCATCAGGCACTGAGCTTGGTTCTTCTCTTCGCTCGGGATCCTAAGAGATGAACTCCACTCAAGTCAATGGATTTGCAGTGTCAGAGGAGAATCTGGCCCTTTGCAAGTGGTGAATAGGTAGGTAAGCGTCTCGTTAGATTGTAAACTGTAGGGGACAGGGATGGTCTCTTTGTTCCGTCTTTGTACAGTGCCTAGCACAGTGGGGTCCTGGTCAAAGTTCCCTCTAAGCTGCATAGCCATGCGGCAGTGCAGCAGCCTATTAAGCACCGCACAGGTCTCAGCCCCAGCCCTGCTACAGTAGGGAGAAGTGCCTCTCCTCGCTGGCCCCAGACCTTTCACAGCTGGGGGAGAGGTGCCCCCTCGCAGCCCCCACCGAGCCCAGCCCTGGACCTGCCATGGCCAAGGAAGAGGTGCCCCTCCCCTTTCCCCAGGGCAACTCCTACCTGGACCTGCCGCGGCTGGGGGAGAGGCACCTATCCTGCAGCCCCAGCCCTGGAGCTGCCGAGGTGGGGAGAGGCATCTCCCTCCCAGCCCAGGTGCTGCTGTGGGAAGAGAGGGCTGGAGGGAGTCCTCTCTCCCTGCCATAGCCCTGGGGCAGCCTGCACCCCAAACCCCTCATCCCTGCCCCTACCCCAGAGCCTGCATCCCCAGTCAGAGCCCTCACCCCCACCCCCCTGCACCCCAACCCTCTGCCCCAGCCCTGAGCCCCCTCCCACACTCCAAACCCCTCAGCCCAACCCCCCGCCACATGAATTTTGTTATGTGCACCAATATGAAGGTGGTGTGTCACACATCAGCTCCATATTGGTGCACATAAAATTCATTGCGCAGATGGGTGGGAAAATTAGAGGGAACACTGGTTCCTGGCCCACGACTGGGACTCCTAGGCATTACAAATAATAAAGTGTTGCTAGTCCTTCTCTGCAGAGGGAGCAATTGGAACGGGGAGAAATGAAGTGACACAGCAAAGCCAGGGTTAGAGCTCAGGCCAGCCAGCTGCTCAGGGCACCAAACCACACTGCCTCCCTCAGAGTTATAGAAGATAGAAATGATCATGTCCACCCCTGTACCAGTGCAGGTGAGGGTGAGAAACAGAAGAACGGCCGTACTGGGTCAGACCAAAGGTCTATCCAGTCCAGTATCCTGTCTACTGACAGTGACCAATGCCAGGTGCCCCAGATAGGGTGACCAGATGTCCTGATTTTATAGGGACAGTCCTGATTTTTGGGTCTTTTTCTTATGTAGGCTTCTATTCCCCTCACCTCCTGTCCCGATTTTTCACATTTGCTGTCTGGTCACCCTAGCTCCAGAAGGAGTGAACCTAACAGGTGATCATCAAATGATCTCTCTCCTGCCATCCATCACCACCCTTTGACAAACAGAGGGTAGGGGCAACATTAAAGCAGCTAACTCTGCAGAGGACACTGCTTGTAATGTTTTCTGTGCTCCCCAAGTTTGGCGGGGGTGTGTGTGTGGATTCTCTTGACTTGCTGGCTTGGCTGCCTTCATGTCAGTGTCAGGAAATAAATCTGCTTTCCATTGGAACACGGCGCGGGAGCTGCATAGTCTCATGTTTAGAGCAGGAGCTGGGAGCACACTTGTCCTCCAGGCCCTAGTGAGCATCCCTACCATAATAAGGCAGCCGGTGCAGTCCAGCACTCCTCAATGACCCTACAGTAACAAACCAGTTCCCAGCCTCGTGAGCAGACCAAGAACAGCAAACCAGTTTGCACAGGAAAAGAGAAGAGCGAGGGAGCAGAAAGCTTTCCATTTCAAGTTCCTAGGTGTCAGCAAAGCTAACAGTGAGGACAGAAAGAATTTTCATAATTATCAAATTGCCTTGGCATTGGCCTTTATGGCATGATCCTATCTGTGCAATCTCACTCCCATATTGATTGCAGACAAAATAGAGAGCAGTCTCCAGACACTGACAGAGGCGCCTTTAGGGAAGCAGACACACCTCAGCAGGGCAAACTGACGGCTTGTCTCTGCACTGCTTAATTAATTCCACGGGTGTTGATCTACCCAGATTGAATTTCGAAATGTCAACGAGAGCATGATTGTGTCTGGACAAATCTGAGTCGTGTCTGGAGACAGAAAGATACAGCGTACGATCTTTCCTGTTCTTATAAAGCAGCTTGTCCCACCAGGCCTCTCTGTGCATGGTATAACCCCGTGCCATTGACATAACTATTCAGTTCAATGGTAGAGATGCGTCAGAAGCACAACCTTGGATCTAGAATGTCATCGCTTTACAGTGCCAGAACCATTTTATCCTGCAAACCTTCCTAGCTAGATTCCAAGGCCAGAAGGGACTGCTGTGATCCTCTGGTCTGACTTGCATAACACAGGTCAGAGAACGTCTCTGGATTAATTCCTGTTTGAACTAAAGCAGAGCTTCTAGGGAAAAAAATCCTATCTTGCTCTTGCCAGCGAGGAATATTCCACACTAACCCTTGGCAAGGTGTTCTAATGCTTAATCACCGTCACTGTCGAATATTTGCACTATATTAACTCTTGGGTCAGCGGCTTTCTTCACTAGATCTTGCACAAGCTTGCGCCATTTTTCATTGCTTAATGAATAATAACAGCAACATTAATAACCCAGCACCCTGGAGCTTGGGGAGCCAAGTCTGAATGTGGGCGAGATACTCACTGTTCCAATTCAGCCAGTTACAGCCCAGTCTGAGCTGCAAATTGCCCGTCATCACTAATGACAGTACTACACAGCCCTGCTGCACAATCTGTCAGGGCAAGGTGAGTCAATCTGTAAGTGCGGCATGTTTATTGAGGCTGAATTCAGATAAATGCACTGAAAGGATACAAAGAACCATCCTGCCGCTGATTACTTAGGCCCAGATCAAGGGGCGCCTTAATACCTGTGGGGATCTGAGAGGCAAGGTGGGTGAGGTAATACCTTATACTGGACCAACTTCTGTTGGTGAGCAGGATACGCTTCCCAGAGCTCTTCCTCAGATCTGCTCGAAAGCTCAGAAGTTTGTTCCTTCCACCAACAGAAGCCGGTCCAATAAAAGATCTTACTTCTCCCACCTTGTCTGGCTCGTACCCTGGGACCAGCACAGTTACAACAACCCTGCAACCAACAATTTGAGGATCTGGGCTGTCCTACTTGCAGGTTTCAAGGGACTGCTGGCACCTTGCTGCTGGTGCTCCCCTGCTCTTTTAAGGGACCCCAGAATTGGGAGGAGAGCAGCTAAAGTTTTTTTTTTTATCGCGCTGTCTCACCAGAAGCCAAAATCTTTCCACACAATAGACTAGTTAGTCATCTTCCCCAAGCATGTGTCTGCTGCACAGGGAAGGAAGCAGAGAATTAATGTTACTGCTCTAGGCTTTGCCCTGTGTGTGTATATAGCAGGAAGTCCTGAAATATCCCACATGCAGCCCCGAGTCAGGTGTTTCCCCTCATTTATGCTAGTAATTCAACAGGCCTTTGTCGTTTGGAGGTAGATCCAGCCAGTTCAGATCAGCGGTGCTGGTCTTTCAGGGAGACCTTATAAACCAAGGTGCTGCCTACTCTGTTTGAGGATTAACACTGCAACACTTCATGAGCACCAGAGATTGCCCTTCCCCACTGTTGTGTGTGTCAGTTTTCTGTTGCTCTCCACCCCAGATGTGGCTGCATTTCACTGATGCTCTATAGGCTCCATGTACGTGGAAAGTACTGTTACCTGTAGAGGTGAGGTGGGAGGTGGACCCATGTGAACACACCTCTGAACTCTGGGTCTTTGCTGACAAAGGACAACCAGCTATGAATGGGGTGCAGCGGGGGGATAGCCCTTCTGCCAGGTGGCATTGACAACAACCAGGGCCGGGTTCAGTAGCCAGGGGTTCCTCTTAATATGCCCCAGAACTGGCTCGAGCCCCCACCCAGGAACCTGGGAAAAAGAACCACCATCTTTGGTGACATCTAAGAGGCAACCCTGCCCATCTCACAAGCACCATGGATAACAAAAGAGAACAATCATTAGAAGGGCGGAGGAACCCAGTGTTAATTTGGGGAAACACTGCAACCACAATTCATGTGACTGTAGGCAACCAACCCCCGCTCACTGCACCCCCTCACAGCTGCTGTCCTTGGTCAGTAAAGACCCAGCGTTCTGAAGGGCATTCACAGGGGGTCACCTCCCACCCCTGAAGGAGGGTATCAGGCAATGCCTCTGCTGGTGCCTCTCCAAGAGCAACGGGGGGAAGAGGGCAGTGGTGTTTTAAAGGGACATTTGTCGGTCAAACTTTCACACCACAAGCTGGGAAACTGAGGCAAAGGGCACTGCCCAGCACACTGCAGGCTGGGGGTTTGCCTGCGGTCACACGCTTGTGAATCGTGATTGTGTTTCCCAGTTTAATGCTAGGTTCCCTCTCCTGTTTAATAAGCGGTTTATTCTGTTGCACACAAACTCAGTGCTTGTGAAAGGAGAAGCATTGACTCTTAGAGGTGCCCTGAGTTGGGTTTAGTCTCTCCAGGTTACTGGCGGGGGGCTCAAGCCGGTTCCATTCAGCGATGTCACAATCCATCGCTGCTAGAGAACACGGCCTTCCCACTGCACCCTGTCCTGTGGACACACTGTGACCAACAGGGTCAGGTCTGCCTAGGAAACTGCCTGGACAAGTAAGGAGCTCAGATCCCGCAAGGACGTGTTCCTATTTTCCCTAATTACTGCAGTTGGGTTCTGCTGCGCTAATCCCCTGGCACTGCAGCCATGCTCAGCTATCATCACACCCTCCTCTTCTGATCCTGCTGAGTGGAGAAGGATGGGGGAAGTTCCACCCCTCTGCGGAGGGAGGGGTAAGGGAAAGTGACTCCCTCACTCTTCTTTCAGGCTCTGTCTAACCTAGCCTTTTGCTCAGGACCATTTCCCACTGGCCTATCCCTGCACCAGCCCTGGTGGCAGCGGTGGGAACCCTAGTGTAGATAAGGTACCAATGCTGTACCCACGGCATCATCTAAGTCTGCTCAGGACTGGCCTGGATGACATGTTGGTTAAAAGGCCTGGGATCCCACCGGGAAATCCGCAGCTGCTGGCACCCCCTGCGGAGAGAAGTGGACCTGGGACCAGATAGGTCCTCCAGTTACAGTGAAACAACAGCCAGTCCTCATGCCAGCACCCATCTTGCACAGGGCAGAGGAATTCTTCACCCCATCATGGAGCAAGCATTCTTTGGCCTCAGACACACATGCCCAGTCTGCTCCCCTACACTCCCCCCCATCTGCAACCATTCTGCCCCCAGGAGACCCCGTGAGCGGCGGGGGTAGGAGCTGTCTCCGTCAGCTGAGAGCGCTCTGCTGAGCAGACCCCGCACCATAGGGGCTTCATTTCATGCCAGGAAGCAGCTCTCCCCACACTCCCACCTGCTGCAAGGCCCCCAGGGAGTGATGACAGCAGCTCTCAGCACATGCAAGCCCCTCGGGGCCTGCAGGTTATGAGGCAAATTGGGCCAAGTCTGAAGACACAGGAGAGTGGGATGTTTAGCTTGGCTCTGGCTCCCTCTGGAAGGGGTTCCTCGCAGGTAGTCTCATGTTTAATATTAATGGTGTAATTTTTTTGGTAATGAGCAATTAATTCTAATTAAAAAATGGGCTGTTTGGAGAGAGCTGATGCTGGCGATGAGAAATTGCAGGTAATTTTATGCTGTTTGCCTTGGCCTGGCTCCCAGTGCTGTTCCAACTAATTGTCATTATTTAGTCGTTTGTTGCCATGGTTATTGCAGATCCTTTTCCCGTTGCCAAGTCTCCCAGTACAAGCTCAGACAAGGCACTTTGTAAAAGCTTGTCTCCTTCCCCCTTGCCCTGCTAAGGGAATCCGCGGTTCTCCACTTGCTGCGAATGACCACGCTGCCCTTCCCGGGCTGAACTCACCTACCCTCAAACCCCAGTCGTGTGTGGAAGCGCCCGACCTCTGGTCCCCAGTGTGAAGCAGCTCACTGAACCGGCCATGGTGGCGTGCAGGTACTGGCCAGCGCGCTTTGGCGTTTTGTTTGCCGCTTTACGGTGGGGATGTGTGCACCGGGGGATGAATGCGGCATGCGTGGATCGTGATGCAGTGTCTGAAGGAACACGGAATCCCTGGGAATGATCATGGAGTATGGTCTCCTGGCATGCCGATAACCTGTCACCAATAGAGCTGGGTTCGTCAGGTTGCTGGAGAACTGTGATCTCTTGAAAGCCTCAAGCTGTCCAGACCTGTACACTGTACATTGCACTAATGCATTGGTCCGAGTTTTACTGTCCACACTGATACACTGTATACTGGACCAAGGGGCTAGGCTGGTTCTCATTGCGCAAGCCTATACACTGTATATTGGACCAGGGGGCTGACCTGGTTCTCACAGCCCAGGCCTATACATTGTATATTGGACTAGGGGCTGACCTGGTTCTCACTGCCTAGGCCTATATACTATATATTGGACCAGGGGGCTGACCTGATTCTCACCATCCAGGCCCATGCACGTTGCATCAAGGGGCTGTTCTGCCCTTCCTGCTTTTGTCTGCCATGGCAAGACAAGCCCTTGACGTGGCTGGGAGTACATCCTATATATGAGTGAGGTGTTAGACATAGATTTCGGTATATCTTGAGGCAAATCTGCTGCGTGTGTAAGTGATGCCGATGTCTGCAGAGTGGGCCTGGCTCATGTGAGTTCTGCATCTGGTTCTAAGTCTCTTTTCCAGGCCGTTTTCATCCTCTGAGCTGCTGCTCCTATCATAAACGCAAACCTGCCAAGGCTCCCACCAGCCTTAGGGGGATGAGTGGCCTCCAACAGGAGCTCTGGGGCTTCCCATCTAACCCAGCCGAACCCATGGACACAACCCCCTGGCTGTGTATGGGAGAGATCTGTCTTCAGCCATGGAACCATTTCCCCAGCCTTCCTCAGCAGTGCTGCATCTACCTCTGATATGCTCCCATGAGAAGAACGTCTTCCACTGCTATCCCCATGTCCCAAGCAGTCAGAGCCACGGGGCGGGGGCAGCCTGCTGAGACCCCCGTCCACTAGGAGGCCAGCATCCCTCTTGGAGTCCAATGATAGCTACATTCTCATTCTGAAACCCTGGCCGCATGCTAATGGGAGTCTCATCACTTGCACCAGTGTGGGCAGGACTGTCTCCATGGGCCTGCATTGGGGCAAGCTGCACTCCCATAGCCTGGGCTTGCTCGAGTTAATGCCTCGGAGCTGCTCTGACTTACACTTTGCTTCCCGTCGCCCCCTGTGGCAGGCAGGAATAACTGTAGTGTAGTGCTCGCCAGCCACAACCCTGGCATGTGCCAGGGGCTGGGAGCAGGGCCAGTACAGTGCCCTCCTGCCAGTCCTGAACTAGCCAGGGAGGACCCCCTAAGCATGGGGAATTCACGAGGAATGGCTTCTGCTCACTTTGAAGCCCCATATTTGCTGGCAAAGGTCTTTGTGTAACTGAGAACAAGGCCCTACATCTTGGTCCAGTCTATACAACTGGAGGGGAGAGGTCATGTGGTAACTATGCAGATGCTTCCCTTATGGGAATATGGGCCTGGAGCTGGAACCTGGACATAGGGGCGAAAGCCAGCCCTGGTGTAAGCAGGTGTAGGTTGCAGTCAAAGGTGCTGCACCTGCCCACACCAGGGCTGTATTTGGCTCCCTGCATAGAAAGAAGACCTTAATGTACCATTAAATCAGGGGGGAAAGTAATGTAAAGGACTTACAGTCCTGAGAGGGGCGTGGCCTCAACCAGAAGAGGCGGGGCCTGCGGGGATCCCCAGGCCCTTTAAATCTCCGCTGTAGCCTGGCTCCGGGGAGCCCTGGGCCCTTTAAATTGCCCCCGGAGCCCAGCTGCCACTGGGGTAGTCGCGGCGGGGCTCCAGCACCGATTTAAAGGGCCAGAGGCTCCGGCCGCTGCAGGGAACCCCAGGTCCTTTAAAGCGCCATCGGAGAAGCCAGTGCAGTCTGGACTGGACCGGCTTACTTTCACCTCTGCATTCAATGCAACAACTGCAGAACATTCCCACATGGCGCTGAAGGCTGGGTGTCAGCTGACTGTCTCTGTAGTTGAACGATGCCCATTATAAACCCAGTGGGTGTGACATGGTGGAGCTTAAAGAGATGGAAAGAAACCTATGTCTCTGGCTGCAAAAAGCCCCATGCAACAATTTTTTTTAAAAGAACCAAACCCTCTGGAAATTCCTCTTGGGCTGGGGAGGTTCTGGCTGGAGGGGCGTTGCTGGAGACAGTGAAAAGGGCAGGAAATAAGCGTCAAGGGCTCACGTGGCTGAGCTGCAAGAGGAATTGCACTGGGCATGCACCACAGTGGCATTTCCAGCACCCTTTTAGCAGGTGTGGCTGCGTAGTGGGCCAAGCATAGAACCACAACTCTTCTTTCTAGCTGCCTTGCTGGCCCCTGCATAAGAGATAGGCGCAGGTGGGGGAGGTGTTCCATGGGCTATTTGTTCTTCCCTCTTGTGTGCCTGAATGAATGCACCAGAACTAGTGACAGCCAAAAGAAAGGGGCCCTAGGAGCATGGATGGAGAAGTGAGTGGACTCAAATGTGGTAGCAGAGCTGTAGGTTCTGGGCCTTCTCTGGGACCTTGGATAAATCCCTTAAGCCAAAGCAAATTTTGAGTGCCCCACTGGAGACTCATTAGGTAGCTCAAGTCAGGCACCCTACATCACTGGAAAGTGTTGGCCTGAACCTCAAAGTGTTTTAGGCTCCACATCTGTAACATGGGGCTCGGAGACTGACCTGAGTGAGTCCTTTGAGGTACACAGAGGACAACGCTACAGAAGCGCTCAGGATGATGATCGTTACCCAGGCACCCCCAAAGGCTGGAATGTTGGGAACCTGAACCTGGATCCAGATCTTGCTGCACCTCAAGCCCGTTTCTACCCCGAATTCCTCCCTTGCTGCCACAAAGCTGCCATTGCACGTTGAGCTCAGGAGAGGGGAGCATGTTGTAAGAGGAAATCGAATGCTGGAGGCTGTGAGTACCTCCCTACGAGGGGGAAAAATTCAGCTTGTAAAGAACAACCAGGAATTGAAACAGAAAACGGACGTAATTGACTGCCTCTGATCCTCAGCCCTGGCTGAATGGTATCACCAGGGATAAGCACCCTGCACCCCAAAGAACTCACAAAGGCTGCACGCGGACCTTGAAAGCAACTCACCAAAGAGCCAAAGGAAGAAGTGACGGCATTGGTTAAAATGCCACTAGACATGGAAAAGAGCCCTGGAGGATTATAACTGAAGCCTGCTCGTTTAGTACCAATTAAGATTTTTTATTCAATGTATATTAAAAAACATCTGGGTTGTAACGTTGTCCGTATTTCCTAGTCCCAGCACCTACCTTCCATGCACGCCTTCCTGGCGTTGGATTTCCAGCCAGCACACCTCGGGGGCTCCAGTGTAGGGCCTGTTCCTGCAGCCCTCACTCATGTAAATCCCCCATTGCAATCAGCGGGGATGATATGTGTATAAGGCTTGGGGCTTGTAGCCTAAAACTTCCAGCCTCATGAAACAGGCTGGGGCTCAATTATTTTGCATTCAGTTCCCAGCTCGGACACAGACTCCTACTGCGGCCCCTGGCGAGTCCCTCGGTCTGTCTGTAAAATAGGGATAATACTTCCGTGCTGCCCCGAAGTGTTCTGCGGTTAACCAGATTCATGTTTGTGAGGCATGCATGTACTCATCAATGGGGCTAGATAAGAACTTTCTTCCATATCTTCAGCTCCCTTGTTCTGGTGCTTAGCATGTCAGGGGCGCCTGGATTACTTTAACCAAGTGACTTCACGTGTGCTAAAAACACTCTGCCTCATGTGATGCGGCAACATGTTCTGATGGCTCAGGTGCCAGCGATAATCTTTTGGTCCAGAAAGTAGTGGGATCCCACCAAGCGTTTCCCACAAGCATCCATGCTATTTGCTGCAGGGATCCCCTTTGGCTGTGCTCACACAGGCGTGTTCACACTGTGTGGGGACTCTGGAGATTGAGATTCAATTCCCAGCTCTGCCCCAGACCCACTTTATGACTCCAGGCATGTCACTTTATCTCTCCGGGACGCTGTAGAAATGAAGACAACTATGATAACGCTTCCTTCCTTTAGCTCTTTTGATGCCTGTTTAGATTGCAAGCTCTCCAGGGCAGGGGCTGTCTCCTGCTGTGCCTGTACAGCACCTTCGAGCACCATGGGAGCGCGATCACTGCGGTGGGGGACGGGATGCTATTGGAGTACAAGTAATAATCATAAATAGTGGTGTACTTAGCCAATCAGAGGACAGAAAGAATACCAGGTGAGGCCTGTGACCCATTGCAACAAACTGTCCTGTCTCGACTGCTGACTCTTCCCGAGCACTCTGGAGAGTTACAATAACCCCAGGTAATTTGTCACAACCCATCTGAATAAGGAAGGAATGTCCTTGAACCTGAGCTGGGAGCCTGTGGAAGAGAGGAAGGAGGCACAGGTGACAGAATACAAGCAAGTGGGTGCTTCGGTTAGCGATATACCCCAGAGAGTTGCCTGCGACCACCTCCTGGAAGAAGGGTGTTTTCAGGAGAGGTTGGAGATGGGGAGATTGGAAGGGTGGTGAGTGAGGCTCACTGGGCATGGGGTGAGCGTTGGGGAAGAGGATAGATGGAGAGTGAGGGAAGGGGATGAATGGGGCAAGATGGGGAGTGAGAAGAGACCAGCTCGAAGAGGAAAAATGGAGTTGAGCTGGGCAGCAACGAGGAGTTTGGCTCTGGTGGGAAGGTTTGGAGCAGGGATAGGTGTGATCTCAGGGCCCAGTGAGGCAGAGGTGTCCTGGGCACGCTGGAGTTAGGTAAGATGAGTCACGGATGCCAGAGAACAGGAGGTTACAGCAACCGAGGGTTGTACAATCAGGGCCTGGACAATGGCTTGGCAGAGTGGGTAGAGGAGATCAGACAGGCTTTGGAGATGACTCCCCATGAGTTTGACCACCATGTGCTTCATGGGAGCCCACCACGCCAGCAGACACTGCACTAACGAACATCCATCGCTGTGGGCAATGCAGGAAAGCGATGGGCCTCATTCCCCTCTAACCAGCCCAGGCTTTGCACCAGCATCACTCCATTACCTGCAGTGAACCTGCCCCTAGTTCACTCTGAGGTAGGGGAGAGGGCGATTCAGACTGAATATCTCCATCCAGATAGCCTGGAGGGCAGCAGTGGGCCAGGAGAGGATCCAGAAGGGGGTGTGTATTCCGTGGCCCCATGAGATTAACATCCTGACATGAAATAAATGAGAACCACGGAGCTGGAGATCACAGTGAATCCAGACACTGTGTATCCAGCTAAAAATACTCCTACCCCTGGACTCAAACAACCTTGAACTCTGGTGGGATTGAAAGCAGAGCCGAATGTTACAGCTCAGGCCCATCTCGAGTGCAAATAGGACATTAGGGAGACAAGCAAGAGAGGCAGAAGAAATACCTAGCATGGAATGTAACACATGGAGAGTTTCAGGGCTGGAGAACGTTATTATTTCAATTGCGCCAAGTCAAATACATACAGCAAGACAAGGTCACAGGCAAGGCTCTGAGAAAATATTCCAGGAAATACAGGCTGGAGTGCTCCGGGCCATCCCTGTGTTTCCTCAACCAGTAATCAAGGAAGGCAATCAGAGGGGAGCTTGCACATAGATCAGCCTCGCTGTCCAGTGAGATACATGGAACCACGGCTGACTTCATCTGAACTGTAAGCAAGGCATCCTTCCCCCCGCTGTAAGGTGCAGTCCTGCCAAGCAATACAAAGCCTCCGCAACAAAACCAGACAACAGCCTTGAATCCATCATGGGCTTCAATCTCCCTCTTGACGCTCGCATTCGCCTGTCTGGGAGTCTGCTAGAACAATAGGCAGGAGAAAAGTAATACAAATCCTGGTACTAGCCCATGGAGCAGGCTTGGCTGGTCTGATAGACTCATTCACTTTAAGGTCGGAAGGGACGACCGTGAACATGCAGAGAGATGTCCTAGCCACTGCCTGCCATGGCTCAGATCCTGCTCCCCGGCTGTGTTTGTGCCTCGAGTCAATGATACTTTAGGAATGACCCAGCACTGGACAGCAGTTTTAACTGGGCTGAATCGTGTTTTTCTTGAGGGTGGAACTCGGGGTTTGGTCCAGTAACAATGAAACTTGACACTGGCATAGGATGGTCCTTGCAGCTCCAAAGCAATCAGTGAGTATCAGTGCAATGAGGATCATTATCCCCATGGGGAAACAGAGTCCCAGAGAAGCTAAGTAACTATCCCAGGGTCGTCCAGGACTCAGAGTCCATGCTGCTTCCTCGGACTTTCCTCCTAGGAGACTCCAGAACCCCGCTACAAAACCCGCTAGTGACTCCGAGAGCAAACCCCTGAAAGCACACAGCGAGTTTGTGGGTTTAAAGTCCCCTCCTGGCCCCGTGCTGGGCCAAGCTACTCTGACAGAGTCCACGGAAACGTTATGAGCCAAGAAAAAAAACAATCATACCTTTGAAAGTGCTGCCGACCGCGGTGCCACTGATACAGGGAAATTGAGCACCCACACTTGGAGCCAAAGGGATCTGAGAGCATGCAGCATCTCTGGGAATCAGCTGCAGGGATCTGTCCATGCACACTCACTGCAGGATCAGGGCCCCAGTGGTCGCTTCTGAAAACATAGGGCTTGGAGGAAGGGAAACCAAGCAAGCCCCAGGCGGAGTGTGCAGGAAGGACTGTCAGGGAGGGCAGCATTTTGCAGGATTGCCATTCCCAGGATGCCTTTTAACATACATCAGAAAAGCAAGTGAAACTTGCCAGCCAGCCTGCCACAGGAGCAGGGAAGCAGAACTGCTGATGCCCAGGACAGCAGCTTGCTTGGAATAAACCATTGCTAGGTCCATGGAGTAGAGAGCTGGAAAAGAGACCCACGGATTAGGTCATCTCCTCCCCCAGCTCATCGGGCCAGGGTAGAACATGCTTCAGGGCTTTGTCCAATTGTAAATGGTACAAGCAACAGGGTTTCCACTGATCCCTTGGGAGACTATTCCACAACTGCATAGATCTCAGCGTAGGGATCTTTTCCTGCTCTCCCTTGGATCCCAGGTCAGTCAGTAGGGCTGGGCCCTGATCCAGCAGGTTCTTTCATGTGCAGGAGCTGTGGGGGCAAAGAACTGACCTGGGGCTTCTTGCTCCCAGATATGGGGTGTCCGATCTAGCTGTGTGACAGCTACTGTGCACTGGTGTAAATGGTGACACAGGGCAATAGGGGAGATTCTGGCCTATAGGGCCTGATCCTGTGAGTCTGCGACCTGCTGGAGCTCCCACCTGGTGGCCTGCGTACTGGACCTGCCTCTGATTGTACAGAGCCCTGAGCGCATAGAGTGCTCGGCATCTGCCCCAACCAGCGGAGCAGGGTGGCAAATCGGATGGAAGGTTTTCCCATTGGAAAATGCTGATTCAACAGAATAGGAACATTTTGCAGGAAAGTACCGATTTGTTGGTATTTTCAATGAAAAATTATCAAAACATTCCAGTTGTTTTGTTTCACTAATGTCCAAGTTCTTTGCTTCCACTTTATCGGTTATTGTTTCACTTTGCGCTCCCCCCAGAGCATCCCCTGCTGTCAGGACACGATGCTGCAGAGCTTCTGCTGCCGTAGTGACCCCTTTTGCATCCTGGTTCCGCAGTGGTCTGCTGGCTCCATGACCTCGCCCGCCTTCCAGGCCAGCTCTCTACCCTGGTCCACTCTGACCAGGTCCAGGACTAGACCCTTCCAGGGTTAACAGAAAACAAATTAAATCTTAACTCAGAATAGCTACCTGGGCATTAAAGTCCATGATATAAAGACTGGTCCTTCACAGAGACCAGTGTTGTCAAGGTGAGACCCCCTGACTGGGTCAGGTTACGCTGATTACAGCAGGGAGAACCTGCCTCCCCGTCCTGCCTCCACCCAGAACTGGCAGTGGCCCCTAGTAAGCAGCCAGCCCTTTTTATGTGGTCTGCTGGGATCCGATTGGCCTCTGCCTGCTCCCAGGTCTTCTAGGTGCTGGAGGACCAACCCTTGCTGGTTCAGCCTGAAACTGATAAGGGAGGCCTCTCTGGGCAACCCCAGAAGGTCTGAATTTGCTGGTCTTTCCTTCCAGCAGGGTGGGAGAGCCAAGGCAGTGAGGTCTCTGGCAGAGGCAGTGTAAGCAGGTTCTGATTGAGTTCTTCCCTAACAGCTAGCTGGGAGGGGGAGAGACTTCAAGAGCAAACTGTATTTACATGAACACACCTAGTCTGCCTATATATCCAGCAGATAGAGCAGTGTTGCTCAAAGTGATCAACTTTGGCTGATGTTAGGTTACAGATCACTTTAGTACTGAACGCAGGGGTAGTGATATGTTGTTATCAGTATTGTTGTTTTTATTGTATGAGTAAAGGGGAGCAGAACTGTGCTTAGCCTGTCCCAAATGAGAGGGTCACCCTCAGCTAAAAGGACCTAGTTAAGCCAGGGGCTCGAATGCCAGAGTTCTGTGAAAGTAAGAAGGAAGAGGATAGGTATTCTAGCCAGGAGATGTGGACTCTCCCTAAGGCATGTAAGCTTCCCGCTGACAGTATGGGACTGGACACCCCTTGAGGGGGTGTATCAACCCCGTGACACACAGTCTAAGATGAGTGAAAGGCAAAAAGTAAATGATACTGGGGAGGAGGGATGTAGAGTTCTTACTGGAAACACAAGTCAAGAAACATTTTGAGGACAGTGGGGGTTGTATGTTGACAGGACCTCACTGGGAATGTTTGTATATAAGCACCCCGTTCCTGGGCTATAACTGTCAGACTTTCACAAGGGTTTGGATATTGGCTAGTAGTCATGGCCATTCATCTAGCCAATGAAGTTTCGCTCAAATGAGAACTGGTGCCTGAATCATGAATTTCCCATCCTCCTGTTTACAAAGTGTCACTCCTCCAGTCAGATAACAGAAATAGAACTGTGCGGTGACCAGCCATGCCCCACAAATGGTTATTGATTTGCTGATGGAGCACCCACAATGTTCTGGGTGCTAATTTGCTAATGGAAAGCTTCTCTCCAGTTCTAGGCTCTTGGAATCCCTCCAGACCAGCAGAAAATTGGTATTCTTCAATGGGATCCACCCTTCAACTCAGGTGAGCTCCTAAGGCCTCAGGGCTGTTACTGCTGGCCTGTGGGTCTCAGCAGCTGGAGTGTGGAGTGAGATGATGTCACCCCACACTTGTGCTCTCTGTCCTGGTGAGCATGTCAGGTACATGCAGACAATGACGAAGCTCTGGGATGGCAGCAGGCAGAGTGGAGCTGCTCCTTGACCAACCACCAGTTACTGCTATCCACCTCCAAACATCCTGTTTGCGTGGCTCTTCTTACCACCTGTCCCACATTCCAGCTTCCCAGCTCTGCACAGCCACCACGCCTAACCTCTGATAGTGTCATAGAGCTAAGGCCAGATGAGATCAGTGGGCTCTGGCCTCCTCCTGCACATCACAACCCATCACCTTCCCTCCGAACACCCCTACACCAAGCCCAACAACTTCAGTTGAACCAAAGCATTTCTGTCCTTTGGACACTACACAGTTGTATGCCCCAGGCTGAGAACAATGCCCTGAGCATGTGAACAAGACACGAGCCAGGCATCTGACAGGATTTTCTGTACCAGCTCCGAGCACTGGTCCAGCCAAACAGTATCCTTCTGTCTCTAGCTGTGGCAGAACTTTGATGCTTCAAGGCCAACCCAGATTACAACTGGACATGGGCAGAAAATGCCCTTCCTGACCCTGTAGGTGCCTGACTGAAGCCCTGAAGCATGAGAGTAGATTATAATAGCTATCAAATACAGAGTTCCAACTGTTCTGAACATGTTGGGCTACCTGGAACTCCCCAAGGCCCATGCAGGAAGATGAACGGGGAAGTCTAAGAGTCGAAGGATCACCAAGACCATTTAGCCTAACCCATGCATACATCGACTGCAGAGCTTCTCCACAAACTGGATTAAATCTTGAACGTGCCCAGCTAGGCTGTGGAGCATCAGAATGCCTTGCACATGAGGACTTAGGGCAATTAGAAACACTAGGTATCTAATCCACTCCTTAAATGTAGTCTCCCCTTCCTGAAATCCTGCTGGGCTTTCCCAAGTGTTTCTCCATTCTGTGCATTAAAATAATTCCTACAGTCTTTCCACAGCCCCTGTCAAACCAACTGGTTAGCAATTTCCTCCCACGTCCCCAGATGTCGTTTTATACAGTAACGCAGTTGAGTTCACTACTCCTCCATCCTCTGGGATCACTCCCTAATGAAGCCAGACCTTGGCAAACCTCTCCAGTTTCCACCCTATCCTTCTTGTGTGCAATCAAATATATGTTCCTGGCCCTGGTGCCATGTCAGTTTTAAGAGCCTCTGACCTTTGAATCACTGTTTCCTGTGTTATCTGCACATTTCCTAATTCCTCATCTGCTGTCTCCAGAAACCTGATCCCTGATTTGGGTTGCTGGAAAGGCACATGCAAAAGTCATTCTCTGCACTCATCTGCAGTCAAACACTCCTTCTACGAGCATTGTCCTCGGCCCACTTGCTGGCTGCCTAGTTCCAATTGAGAGGTGACCTGCCAAGGAAAAATAAAGCGGGTGGCTCCTTTTTTTTTTCCTCTATCTGACAGAGAAAGAAGACTGGGAAATATTGTTTATTTCAGCTTTTTTCCTGAGGAATTTAGCTTTCACTTCTCTTCTTTTTCCTAGGATAGTCGGGGCAACCAGAGAACGAATGGGGCTAAAACATCACCAGAGGGAAGGAAATGACCTGAGCTTTCGGTCACTGGTTCAGACTCTCTAGCCCAGACGCTTGGGTGTGGCAAGACCGTTCCATGCTGTCAAACGGCTGCTCAGTCAGCGCAGGGCTCTCGTTGGCTAGGGCTGGGTTTGCATCTCATTCCTTTTCATTTCTTTCAGCCGCAAATGGCCATCATGAGCCGTGCAGCCTGACACCCTCAGTTACCTGCAGACAGGGACAGCATGGGCAGCAGGCCAAGGCTCTGCCAGCCAACATGCATTAGTCTTGAGCTGGAGGGCCCCACCTCTGGGGTGAGATTCTGCACGACCCCTTCCGATTTGGTGAGGACACTGCAAGGTGCCAGTTCCTTGTGACCCACGTTGGCTTCACATAGTCGCTGCAGCGACAGCAGACAGAGATGAGACGGGCCAGACTCCAGCCAGTGACTGGAAGTGTCCCATTACTAACCCCCCCCATCTTGACCCCTCCCCATTTTCCTGGGAGTCCAGTTCTTCCCAACCACAGTTCCTTTTTACTTAAAGGGATTTGCATCCTGTAGGGCCTGATCTTGGAACAGCTGAGCACCCACAACTCCCTAGCCTGTGTCTCTTCTCCCATTCCCTTTGGAAAACCCCTCTCCCGCGTCTGCTCCCCACCATGGTGGAGAAAGAAACCAGTGAGACACACACGAATAAACTCCGCTGTCACTCACATCTCGGCCAGGTCTTTGACTGTAAAGTTGCTGAGGGGCAGCATTGAGGTGGGTGGAGCAGTCCACTGAAAACTGTAAATTTCAGGGCAGGGTTTCCTAGCCCTGCTTGCTGGTTAGTGGGCTGTGTAGGGAAGCATGCAGGAGTCTGCAGCAAGCTGGCCTAGAGTAAGATGGGGTGACTTGTGCCTCTCTGCTGTAGGGAGCAACCTGCTTTGTCTCTCTCTGTTTTTGGGTTCTTGGGTGTGATCATTCCGATTCTGACAAATAAAGCAGTGTTATGCTGCAGCCTTCCAGCAAGAGTATTTATGTCTTTATCTAACTTCTCTGTGAGAATGTAACATTGGACCTACAGTTTTTTACTTTCTGTAACTGTTCCTGGCCCTCACTGCTCCTTGTGGACTGTATAATCCTCCCACTACATTTCTAGACCTCTAAATCAGCTGCTTTGTCTGTTGTTTCAATCCCTTTCTTCTGAGTCATTCCATTTGATGTAGCCTCTCTGGGGTGATTAAGAGCAGGGAGATTATGTTGACCAGCCCCAAGATGTTTGCCTCTTTTAAGACACCTTCTTAAAATTGCAGCATGTCCAATAAGGCCTCTGCTCTCGCTCATTGCTTAGAAACCACTGCAATGTGCCTTGTCCTGTTCCCATGCTGCCCTGTCCCTGTGGCTAGTGATTCAGCCCTTATCAGCAGAGCAAATTCTAAGGCAACATGAGACATGACAGAGAGAAACAGGCACCCAGCCTGCACATATTCAGGCTGATGGTGACGGCTTTGAGATAAACCCTGCAACCGATCTCGCAGAATTGTACGTCGCCTGCATACAGTCATATTGCAGGGCCAGCACATTGATCAGGAGGCAGTTTGTTGGGCTTTGAAGTATTGCTTTTATAACAAAGAAGCCACAGCCCAAAATCTTGACCTACTCCCCTCCCCGCCATCCCCCAGCAGAACAATTTGCAAAGACCAGGTAATACTTAGGTGTGTAATTGCCTCACCCCCTCCCCGTCATTTCAATATATTAAGTAAATTAGGGTCTGGTGCCAGGCACCAGTTTGCAGATGGAAATGCTTTTTACTTATCCCAGACCAGGCAGCACCAGCGCCACAGCCAGGACCTCAGATAGGTGAGATGGGTGTTCATACACCAGGTGCACTCAGTCATCTGCTAGCAAGCTAAGAGGACTGGTATATTTCAGTCATTAGCAGCTGGGGCTGGATTTGAACCAGGAACTTAAAGTCAAGGGGAGAGATTTTGGAGCATTACACCAATCTGCAGAGCTAGCTTGTAATCAGTACCAGCAGCTTGCTGCTTGCAAGTGAGGCTGTAGAAAACCAGGGGCCCAGAAGTTGCTCGTGACCAACATAAATATAATGCAGTGCTGCCACCCTGGGGCACTGGGTGGGGCTGTAAGCCACTCCCAGGCCCACTCAGGGGGTTCCAGCAGCAATCAGGACAAGAGCGCCCCGACAGTGGGAACCAGCTCTTCCTCTGGCTCCTCCCACGGGGCTTGGAGCATCCCCCATAGCTGTGAAGGTCCTTTTCCTCTCTTAGGGCAGGCCAATAGGACTTTTCCCTGGGGTCTTTCACAAAGCCCTGACCGGGGACAGTGGTGGAGGCAGCTGGTTTTGCTTTGTGCCCTGCCTGCAGAGGGAGCTGCTGTGCTGTGGGACAGCATTGGCATCACATGTTGCAGACCCGATGTGCACATCCTGTGCTCTCTCCTGGAGACTTCTCTTTTTGCTCATTCTGGTTTTCCCCCTGAAAACGGCTGTGGGCAGTTTGCCCCTTGCAAACTCCAGGGCTTCCCGGCATTTATGCCGTGGTGTGGGGTGCTGGCAATTTGCCTAAGAGCCTGGGCTTGGGCTCCCACCCGCCCAGCATGGGGCGGCTAGCCGGTCTCTCAGGAGGTGTTCTGGGAAGCCAGGGGTTTCTGGGGGTGCGGGAAGAACTGGCTTTGTGCGAGCTGAAGGTGAGACTAAAGGACTCATTACTACCCTCTGCTACTGGAGGGCTCCTTTGGCTCCAGGCCTGGGTGGTTTTGGTGCTGACAGTCCAGGGTCCTAGTCCCAGGTCCCCCAGAGGAAATGCTTGTGCAGCCCCTGGATCTGCAGGAGCCTGCTTTACTTCTGCATCCCGGGGTCACTTATGGACGCTGAGAGCCATCTTCCTGGCCTTCATGGAGCCCTGATGCAGAGCAATCATGCTGGTAAAATACGATCCATCATACCCGTGTATTGAGGGGCAGCAGAGTACCTGGGAAGAGGTGGCCCAGCCCTCCCAGGTGTCTGGGGCAGCCATGCCTAGCAAGAGAAGCTGCATGCCAGAAGCAGAGCCAGCCCTGACATGGAGCAGGTAAGGAAATTCTCAGTTCCAGCCACTGGCTCCCATTTCATTGTTCACCCTCTTTATTTTGTCTGAGCCAGCAGCTCCCCCGCCACCCCCAACCCCTGCAGGGTGAGCTCTGTGCCCGTTCCCCCACATGTCAAAGATACCCAGTGGCAACACTGAGGCTCAGCTGGCCCCTCTAACTTTACAGCTCCTGCGCAATGGCACTGCGGTTCCGTTACAAACACCCATATATATTTAATGGCCCTGGGCTAAATGGAGACTGAGGGATGAAATATCAAACCCAGCAGTGCACAAAGGTCCTCCTTGAATGCAAACCAACAGCCAGCAAGGTGGAGAATGAGAAAGCTGCACCTTTCCTCACCCAGAGAAGCTGTGTGATTCCACCCCTGCTAGCAGCGGGAGCCCAAGGGAGCTGGGTGCCTGTATCCCACTGAAATCCCTCTCCAGGCCCAGACTTTGCCACTCACAAACTGATCAGTGTCATGTTTTTTACATGGTGCCTCTCATCTGTTCTCAGCTTGGCTGTGTGGCTGCCAACTCCCCCAAAGGCCTCTGGGGACTCAGCAAGGGGAGAGCAGCTCTTGGGCTCTGGTTGCTGGGTGATGGCGCTCCAAGGGCCACCAAAACTCATGCTTCAGGGCATAATGGGACAGGAAGGAACTACAGTGCTAATCCCACCGCTAAATACACTGTAGTGCAATGAACGGAGTTTGGCATTGCAAGGAGCACTTCCCAGCAGAGGGATTTACAAGCGTTTGGGTTTTTCTGCTTGTTTCTTAACATTGCCAAGGAAATTGTGTCAGAGCAGCAGGGGCACGAGGCAAGGCTGGAGGGCAGCACAGGGAGAGCACTAAAACCAGGGCTGAACTCAGGCCAGTGGGATGTATGGCCCAAGAAGAAGACTAGACCGGGCAGCCCAGGCACTAGACCAGAGGAACAGCCTAGGGTTGGATACCCTAGTAACCCCTCTGCTGGCCTATCCCTGAGGGGGCTGTGTTGGGACCTGCTGGCCTGAGGGAATTTGCACCTTTGCATTCTGCCAGCCCCAGTACAGGATCCTTTCATTTGCACCATGCATGCTTACAGAGTCTGCTGCGTGCACAGGGTGCTTTGGGGCCAATGTCGTGAATTTTTTGCTTTGCTGGCCCATCCGAAAAATTGGAACAAAAGTTGTTCCGGGTGGAATGAAATATTCCGTGTCGATGCTGAGTGGGGTTTTCATGTGGTTAATTCTTTCAAAATAAATCTGAGAAAAGTGAAACAAAAAGTCATTTTGATTTGAAAAATCAAAACAGTTCTGCTTTTTTGGATTTTTTTTTAACGTGAAGAATTCAGCCAGTACCAGCAACATTTTGGTGTCATCAAATCTGCATTGTCTGCGGAACCTATTTTGGCTGAAAAATTTCATCCAGCTCCACTGGCAAGAACCTTCCACCCCTCCCAGCCCTGGGAAGATGGAAACATTACACTAACCTTTTGGATTGGATTGAATTCCAGTGATTTTTCCCTGCCTCAGATTTTTATCCTTGAGCTTGTCAGGTGAGGCTGGTTTTGGCACTAGGAAAGGGGCTCTTGGGAAGGAGGAGGAGGCCGCTTGCTGGTTCGGCGTCCAGGCGGCAGATTAGTTACAGTTCGAGAAGCCCCAAGACAGAGAGAACCACATTGCTACTGCCTAGAATTTTACTACACATGGTAATTCCTACTGTGTATCTTTGCCCTCTCCAAACGCTGCTGCTTGCTAATCCAGTAACTATGAAGCACAAAGGCAGAGAATGCTGCTTTCGTCTCTGTGGATGAGCTGTAAAACCAAGGCCTAATATTAATTATCCCACAGCAATTTTCATAAGAGGCACATCCACCACAACATCCTGGCTGGGAATTACATTTTGCCCTTAAATCCCTCTGCTTGTTTCAATTGGCCGTAACATACCATAACTCTTGCCCTCTTAATCGGCGGTGGAGGGTTGCTGTGAGCTGTCATGCTTCACCCTAGAAGTGGCAGCATGTCAGCAGGGGGAGATTTGATCCCTGCGTACTGCCTGTCAGCTAGAAGCACTGCTAAATTTGGATGCCTGCGTCTGCTATGATATTTACAAGCCTTTTATGGGTGGGAGAGAGGTAATTTCCCAGAGCTGTCGACTCACAGTGGATTTTTCTAACTGGAGAAACAAGCTGCCTTCCTTGGGTCAGCAGACAGGTACCCCAGGGAAGAGAACAGATGTCTTGGTCACTGCTCTAGTTAATACAGCCTCTGCCCTCCTCTACCAGCTGGGGAAGCCACTGATGCAGCATGGGTTCAGTCCTTAGGTTCCCAGTTCCCATCCCACGTGGCTGTACTGTGCACTCACTCCGCTCCCAGCAGGCTGCAAAGAGAGCGTTAATCTCACAGCACAGCTGATCAAAGGAAGGATCTTCCAGTCAGAATTAAATAGCTTTCCTTTTAAGCTGCTAACCCATCCAGAGCCGGCTTGGCCTTCTCTCTTTTTGCAGCTAGCTGTGGGGTAACGGAGCATCTCCAAGTATGAAGAAAAGCCAGGAGGCCCCCCTGTGTGTCATTAGAGCCAGGTCAGAGCTAGTATTCCCATTACTAAAGACTCAGCTACAGCCACGTGTTGTTTGTACAAGCCAGCGGGTAGGCTGGGCTTCACATTTTCCCCCAGCAGTCCAAGGAATCACATCAAAGTAGGGAGGGGGGATGGGGCGGACACATCAAGGGGCGCTGGCTCCAGCCCCACTCTATCCCTCTCACTTTTGGGAAAGAAACATCAGAGGCGCTGGATGTTGGTCTCGAATGCAACCAGGCTGGTGGGGGCAGGATAAAAAGGCCGACCATGTGGGCTGCACCTGACCAAACTTGCCCAAGACACCGGGATCTGAGGTAGAGTGGGTTTCGGTAGGAATCTGGGATCACACGTCCCCATTGCCAGTGCCCAAGTGTTTTCCCCAAGGCAGAAAACAAACCCATTACCTTTGCAAAGAGTTTGAAATGGAAAGCGTCACCTTCCACCAGTGAGAAACCATTTTCTCATGGGATGGCGATGCTTCAAACTGAATCTAGGCCCACATCGTTCAGGTGAATTTCATGGGACTAATCTAGATGTTCACAGAAGTCTGACTCTGCCTTGAGAGAGAATATCACTGTAATTGGGTTTGGTGGCAGAGCAGAGTTATTCTGCTGACTCACCCGAACAGACAGAGTGCATGGGTCTCATTAGCTCCAGCTCAGGAGCATGAAAGACTAAGGGCCAGGTATTCAGAAGAGCTCAGCTTCCGGGGTGCACTGCTATGCTGAGCTGTTCTGAATATCTGGCTACACAAGTCCCTAGGGCAAGACAGAGCTTTAAGGAAGGACAAACGGTCTTGCAAGGAGAAACCTCAGGAATAGCCAACTCCGGCCAAGCATTACGTCATGTGACAGACCCAGACCAGTGGGGTACAGGAGTCTGGTAGAGGGCAAATATACTGGTCACTGGATGAGTAGTTTTCTGTTCCCTGAGTGGCCAGAGCAGGGGCTGCACTAGAGTAATCAGGAACATGCTAGAACCGATGTGGAGTGGGCCAAAACTGGAAGTGGGTTCGAAAAAAGAATGGGAACGTGCGCGGCGCACGGGTCCCTCAGTGGCCGTTAGCAGAGATGGTCAGAGACGCGGCCCCGCGCTCAGGCCGTCCTTAGCCCGCTGCTGGGAGGGGCCGATGGGACGGATCGCTTGATAATTGGCCTCTACGGTTCATTGCCTTTGAAGCAGGTGGCGTTGGCCACTGCGGGAAGACAGGGCGGTGGGCTAGCTGGGCCATTGGTCTGATGCAATCTGCCCGTTCACGTTCTTAACGCTCCCCTCTGCCTGACGAGCGCAAGGGATTTGCAAAGGACTCACCTACCGCCCGGGTGAGTTCTGTCATCATTGGGTCCTGGGCTAGAGTGATGGGAGCACCCTCAGGTGAAGCTGTTCCACTTTAATGCCAGGCTGCTGGGCCCAGTTAAAAGCTATGGCTCCCTCTCTGATCCCGTGGTTAGGCCTCACAGAGGGACCCTGAGGATGGCTCGTTCAAATCCCCTTTCTGCCTGCCCGGTAGCTTGTGGGGGGGATTTGAAGAGGGCTCGCCTACGGCCTGTCTCCGCTCTGCGATTCCACAGCTCTAGCGATGGGGGGTCTTGTGTTCCCCTCCTCTTGCCTGTGAAGCTGTTCAACTTTAATGAACTATTATTTGGGCCGAGCCCCCCAGCACCTTCCTCTGTAGTCCAGCAGTGCAGCTACTGGTCTGGGTTGTGGCCCCTGTGGGTTCAAATCCTCTCTCAGTGTACAGCAAAGACTTTTGGAAGATACCCCCAGTGGTTCTGGCTCGCGTCTCATTCTGGGGCGGTCAGGTCCATTGCTTTTTCTTTGCCTGTAGACAGTGTTCCAAGTTAATTAACTATTGTTTGGGCAAAGCAGCAGGCATGGCTCCTGCTATGGTCCAGTGGTTGGGCCACATGTGTGGGATGTGGGTGCTGTGGGTTCAATTCCCCAGGTCTGCTGATGCTCTAAAGGGCGTGAGACGAGCCTTTAACACTGGCCTGGTAGGTTTTTGGGGGCTGCGTTCCTCTTACTGGTGGCGGCTGTTCCACTTTAATTAACTGGCATTTGGGCCTCCCTCAGCTCCCCTTCCCTCTGTAGGTTGTTGGTGGTTCACCTGGAGTAGGGGCAGATGTAAGTTCAAATCTCCACTGGGGTGCGTGTGTGCTCATCTTTCTGGGGTAGTGTTGGGTGTGCCTTCCTTCTTGCCTTTCAAAGCTGTTCCACTTTAATTAAATGGCCTTTGGTCCTCCACCAGAAGCAGTACCCTCTGTAGGCCAATGGTTATGCTCTGTGCCTGGGGTGCCAGAGATGTGGGCTCGAACCTTGCCTGGTGTGCATCCCCTGACCTTTCTGAAAAAGTGAGGGGGGGTGCCTGTCTCCTTCTTGCTTTGAGAAGCTGTTCCACTTTAGTTAAATGTGCTCTGGGCCAGCCCCACAGAACCCCTCACTCTCTAGTCCAGTGGTTAGGATACTCGCCTGGGTTGTGGGAGATCCAGGTTCAAGTCCCTCAGCTGCCTGTTCAGCAGGGACTTGCACAGGGATTTCCTGCCTCCTAGGCAACTGTCCTTTGCAGTGGGCCATCCTTGGCTGAACCCCCTCTCTTTCTCAAAAGGCCATTGTCTTCTTGGGACGGAGAGGGGATTTGGACAGGGATCGCTCACCAGTGACTCTCCCCAGGAGGTGGCAGCCCCCAGTTCACACCCCTCAAAAGAGCAGGGGAGTGCCCTGGGGTCTGCCACAACCTGGGTGTGTATCCTGATCATGGTGGACAAGAGTGAGAGGGGGGTTTTACTGCTCAGTAGCAAAGCCTCTTTAATTAAAAGAGCAAGAGGCCATGTGACAGGCCTCTTGCTCAGCTAGGAGGGGTCTCCTCTGACCCACCAGAGGCCCTCCTGTCCCACACAGCAAGGAGTTGAACCAGGGTCACCCACAATCCAAGCAAGCACCCTAACCCCCACACCACAGAGGGACTTGAGAGTTTGCCTTGCTCCGGTTAATATATAGTTAAAGTGGAAAGCTTGAGCGGTAAGAGATTGACACACCCAGCCCATCTCAGGGTAGGGATTTGAACCCACACCATTCTACTTCTCAGGTAAATACCCAAACCACTGGACTATAGCAGGAATTACACAAAACTTGTGGCCCAATTCTCATGTCATATTTACTGAATGTGTCCTACCTTCAACAGAAAGGAGTGAGGGGGACCCCACAGCCCACTAGCCAGGCACTTAGGCCATTGGATTGAGAGGCAGGCAATCACCCTTCAAATCCCATCTCAGGCAGCATAAAGGGGATTTGAACCCACACCTGGCACTTTCTCAGCAAAGCCATCCAAACCACCAGACCACAGAGAAACTCACAAAGTAGCAGTGGCCCAGTGACTGTTTAATTACCTAATGACATTGGCCCACCTTCAATAGGAAACACTGAGGGAGCCAGCCCATTGGCCTACCTCCTAGCCGAGCGCTTAGAGCATTGACCTGCCAGGTAAGAGATCAAGGTCTGAATCCCATCTTGGGCAGCATAAAGAGGATTTGAACCCCAGCCTCCCACAGGCTGGCCACAACCCCAACCACTAGACCACACAGAGCTGCTTGCTTGCTCCTTTGCCCGATGAGTATGTAATGAAAGAGCAGCAGCTTCAACAGAGAAGAGCAACGGAGCCCTAGGGGCAGAATACTGCCTAGCCCAGCACTTAGGCCGTTCACTTGCCAGGTAAGAGATCAAGGTTCAAATCCTGTCTCAGGCAGCATAAAGGAAATTTGAACCCCAGCCTCCCACAGGCCAGCCACAGACCCAGACCACTACACCACACAGGGCTGTTTGCCAAACTTAGGACCCAATGAATATGGAATGAAAGTGGAACAACTGCAGCAGAAAAAAAACCAGACACAGGCCCTAATGAGAACCCCTCTTAGCCCAGTGGTGGCATGTTCACCTTGGAGAGAGGAGATGGCTGTTCCTGTCCTTTCTCAACAAGCTAAGAAAGGAGTTGAACCTGCATCATCCACATGCTGGGGAAGTACCCAAAGCCACTGGACTACAAAAGGATTCAGGCAACAGGCCTGGCCAGTTACTACTGAATGAAAGTGGCACAGCCTCAACACGCTACTGCGAGCAAGCCTCCTCAGGCTGTCCTTTCCTTCAGGATCGGGGCTCATGCTCGAGAGACTGCAGAGCCCTCTACAACTCTCTGCTCATCAGGCACGGAGAAGGAAATTGGCCCAGTGTCTTCTCCCAACCTCTGCTTGCCGGCCACGGCCCGGAATCCCTCAGGTGACTTAGGTGCCTAACCCACTTAGTGTGAGCTGGTTAGGCACCTGCCAAACGCCTCTCTAGACAGCCCAGGGGGAAGGAGGCAGAGGCCTCTCATGTCACTTTTAACCTAGTGGTTAGGGGCCTCGCCTGGGATGGGGGTCGGGGGCTGCTTCGGGTTCAGCTGGGAAAAGAGACAGTTAAGGCTGGATCTGATAGAGGTCTAGACAATCATGCCTTGGGTGACTCGGGACGTGTTATTCACCCCTTCACGCAACGCAAGAACCAGGGGTCACCCGCTGGAATTAGTAGGCAGCAGGTTTAACCCAAACCAAAGGCAGTACAGGCGAGTCTCATCTTACGTGAATTTAACATGCGCGAATACAGCTTTGCGCAGTCAGCAAAAAAAAAAAGAGAGCAATTGAAATACTGTAGCTGTAGCACGGGGGATTCCGCCCACCATTACGCTCAATGTAATTTTGACTCTACGCGATTGTCGCTTTAACACGCTGACAGCGGAATAGAACCCCAGCCTAAGACGAGCCTCACCTGTACTTCGCCCCGCAATGCACAGTCAGCGTGTGGAACTCATTGCCAGTTGATGTGGAGCAGGCCAAAACCAGAAGCGGGTTAGAAAAAAGAATGAGAAAGTGCGGGGTGAATGGGTCCATCAGTGGCCATTAGCCGAGATGGTCAGGGATGCGGCCCTGAGCTCGGGGCATCCTTAGCCCGCTGCCTGCCAGCTGCTGGGAGGGGCTGACGGGATGGATCGCTTCATAATTGGCCTCTTGGGTTCATTGCCTTTGAAGCAGCCGGTGTCAGCTGCTATGGGAAGACAGGACGGTGGGCTAGCTGGGCCGCTGGTCTGATGCAATCTGTCCATTCACGTTAACTCTCCCCTCTGCCTGATGAGCGCAAGGGATTTGCAAAGGGCTCACCTACCGCCCGGGTGAGTGCCCTAATCAGTGGGTCCCGGGCTACCGTGATGGGCGGTGCTCTCAGTTGAAGCAGTTCCACTTTAATGTCAGGCTGCTGGGCCCAGTTAAAGGGGCTATGAGACTGGCTTGTTCAAATCCCCCTGCTGGGATGGGGGTGGGGGTTGAAGAGGGCTCTCCTACAGCCTGTCTTTGTTCTGTGGTTCGGTGGCTCTAGCGATGGGGGTCTTGTGAATCACTTCTGCTTGCTCGTGAAGCTGTTCAACTCCAGTGAACTATTATTTGGGTCAAACAGCCCAGTACTTTCCTGTGTAGTCCAGTGCGTAGGCTATGGGGCTTGCTTGTGGCCACTGTGGGTTCAAATCATCACTTTGCCTATTGCAATGGTCTCTGAAAGGAGATCACCTGTAGTTCTAGGGTGGATGCTTCCCTTGCTTTTTGCCTGTGGAAGGTGTTCCACATGAATTAACTATTGCTTGGGCAAGGCCTTTACCCTTGCTCCTTCCCTGGCCCAGTGGTTGGGCAGCATGTGGGTGCTGCAGGTTCAAATTCCCCTGCTAACACTTACAAAGGCCTTGAGATTGGTCTCTAAGGCAGGCTTGGTGTGCGTTCTCTGCTTACTGCAGGGGGGCAGCTACCCTCTTGCCTGTGGAAGCTGTTCCACTTTAATTAAAGGGTTGCTCGAGCAAGCTTGGCTACAGTTCCCTCTGTAGGCTGATGGTCACACTGGGTGCCCTGGGGTGGCAGAGGGTGAGAGAGGTGAGTTCAAATCTCTCCTGGTGCATGTGTGTTCACCTTCCAGATGTAGTGTTGGGCTTGCCTTTCAAAGCTGTTTCACTTTAATTATATGGTATTTGGGCATCCAACTTCCCCAGTACCCTCTGTAGGCTGATGCTCATGCTATGTACCTGGGATACAAAAAGTGGGGGTTTGAATCTCACCTGGTGTGTAGCCCCTGATCTTGCTGTGATAGTAAGAGGGTTGTCTGCCTCCTTCTTGCCTCTCGCAGCTGTTCCACTTTACTTAAATGTGCTCTGGGCCAGCCCCAAAACAACCCTCACTCTCTAGTCCAGTGGTTAGGATACTTGCCTGGGTTGTGGGAGATCCTGGTTCAAATCCCCCAGCTGCCTGTTCAGCAGGGATTTGCACAGGGATTTCCTGCCTCCTACGCGACAGTCCTTTGCAGTGGGCCATCTTTGGCTGAACCCCCTCTCTTTCTCAAGAGGCCTTTGTCTTCTTGGGACGGAGAGGGGGTTTGGACAGGGATCGCTCACAAGTGACTCTCCCCAGGAGGTGGCAGCCCCCAGTTCACACCCCTCAAAAGAGCAGGGGAGTGCCCTGGGGTCTGCCACAACCTGGGTGTGTATCCTGATCATGGTGGACAAGAGTGAGAGGGGGGTTTTACTGCTCAGCAGCAAAGCCTCTTTAATTAAAAGAGCAAGAGGGCCTGTGACAGGCCTCTTGCTCACCTAGGAGAGGTCTCCTCTCACCCACCAGATGCCCACCTATCCCACACAGCAGGGAGTTGAACCAGGGTCACCCACAATCCAAGCAAGCACCCCAACCCCCACACCACAGAGGGACTTGAGAGTTTGCCTTGCTCCGGTTAATATATAGTTAAAGTGGAACGCTTGAGCGGTAAGAGATTGAGACAGCCATTCAGTCTCGACTGACCCAGGAGGGTTCTGAACCAGGGTCAACCCCCATGCAAGCCTGCACCCTAACCCCCCGGCACCATTGAGGGACTTGAAAGCATTCTATGCCCAGTTAATAGATAGTTAAAATGAAACGCTTGCGAGGCAAGCGCTCAAGGGGCCCTCCCTTTCCAACAAACAGAAATGGAAAGGGGTCTTGAACCAGCCACTCACTGGTTTGGGGACAAGGAACCCAACCACAGGACTACCAAGGGAGCCACAGGCAAGCTGGGGCCCAATTCTCATGTACTATTTCCTGCAAGTGGCCCATCTTCAGCAGAAAAGAGAGGGAGCCCCCACATCCCACTACTTCCCAGCCTGGCAGTTAGGCCACTCAGTTGAGAGGTAGGTGCTCAACTCCCTGCTCTTCAAGAAGAAGAGGGAAGGGAACCACCAGTCTCCCAGTTGCTGGGCACATGCTCCACCCACTGCACTAACTGAACCAGCTGGTGCTGCTTGTGGCCCAAATGACTATGTCACCAAAGTGATCCTCCTTCAACAGAAAAGAGAGAGAGTCCCCACGTGGGAACACCTCCCAGCCCAGCACTCAGGCCATTCAGCGGAGAGGCAGGAGATCAAGGTTCAAATCCCTTCTCAGCAACAAGAAAGGGGCTTTGAACCCCAACCGCCCACATGCCAGGCACGCACCGCAGCCCCCCAACTACACCATGCTGCTGGGGCTCTTGCTGGCCCCATGACTATGTAATGTAAGTAAGTGGAACAGCTTCAGCAGAAAAAAAAGAAAGAGTCAAGGGGCCCAAGCGAACATCTCTGAGCCCAGCAGCTGCTGCTTCACTTCAGAACAGGCCATTCAAGTCTTTCCTCAGCAAGCTGGAAGAGGAGTTGAACTAGCTTCAGCTACACCCCAGGTAAGTCCCCAAGCCACTAGACTATACAGCAGTTCATTTTGCAAGCCTGGCCACTTACTACTGAATAAATGTAACTTCAGAACAGGCCATTCCAGTTGGGGAGGAGTTGAGCTATCATGGACCCTTGACTATGTTATGTAAGTGGAACATGCTCCTGCCACCCCACCAGTCGAAAGGCATAATCAAACCACAACCCTGACACACCCTGACAGGCATTAGTGTAAAGACATTATCGAAGCATAACCCTGACAAGTCCTTGCCAAGCCTCTGACACACCCCGAACACACCCTCAGACTAACGGCATTACTGAAGCAAAACCTTGACACGCCCCCACCAAGCCCCTGACATGCCCCCAGGCTAAAGGGATAATCAAACCACAACCCTGACACTCGCCCGCCATTTCCCTGATATGCCCCCACCACACCCCCAGACTAAAGGCATAGTCGAGCTACAACTCTGATACGCTCCTGCGAAGCTTCTGACATGCAGAAGGCATAATCGGAGCATAACCCTGACATACCCCCGCCAAGCCCATAGACACGCCACCAGGCTAAAGCCATCATCGAACTACAACCCTGACACGCCTCCCGGCTAAGGGCATGATTGAACCATAAGCCTGACATGTTCCTGACATGCCCCATGATGCCCCAAGGCTAAAAGCATAATCGAACCACAACCCTGACACGCCCCCACCACGCCCCCAGGCTAAAGGCATAATTGAACAACAACACTGACATGCCTCCGCCACGCCACCACCACACCCACAGGCTAAAGGAATAATAGAACCACAATCCCCCCATGCCCCTAACACGCCCCCACCATGGCCCCAGTCTAAAGGCATAATCGAACCACAACCCTCACACACCCCTGCCAAGCCTTTGACACGCTCCCGATATGCCCGCCGGCTAAAGGCATAACCGAACCACAACCCTGCCAAACTCGTGACACAGCCCTACCACACCCCTGACACGCCCCCAGCCTAAAGGCATAATCGAACCACAACCCTTACACGACTCTGCCAAGCCCCTGACACGACGTCACCACTCAGCCAGGCTAAAGGCATAATTTAACGAGAACCCTGACATGACCTCGCCATGCTCATGACGCCCCCCAGGCTAAAGGCATTATCAAACCACAACCCTGACAGGCCCTTGCCAGGCCCCTGGCACCCCCAGGCTAAAGGCATCATTGAACTACAACCCTGTCACATCCCTGCCATGCCCCCAGGCTAAAGGCAAATCAAACTACAACCCTGACATGCCCCTGCCGTGTCCCTGACATGCCCCCGCCACTCCCCCAGGCTAAAGGCATAATCTAGCCACAAGCCTGACACGCCCCCGCCACTCCCCCAGGCTAAAGGCATAATCTAGCCACAAGCCTGACACGCCCCCGCCACGCCCCCAGGCTATAGGCATAATCTAACCATAACCCTGACATGTCCCCGTGAAATCCCTGGCATGCCCCTGTCATGCCCCTGCCATGCCCACTCCCAGGCTAAATGCATAATTGAACCAGAACCCTTCACACCCCTGCCACGTCCCCCGATACATCCCCCAGGCTAAAGGCATAATCAAAGCACAACCCTGCCATACCCCCGCCATGCCCCTGACACACACCCCCAGGCTAAAGGCATAATTGAACCACAACCCTGACACACTCCCACCACACACCCATATGTTAGATGCATCATCAAAAGACACACCCCCTACGATGCCCCCATAGGCTGTAGACATCCTGGCTAAGCCACTGACACAACCCCATTACACCCTGGCACACTCTCACCATGCCCCTGCCATGCCTGCATAGGCTCGAGCCATCGTCGTAACACACCCCTGACACTTGTCCACTACACCTCTATAGGTTTGAAGCAGCCTTGATACATGCCCCCCGTCCCCCCATAGCCTTGAGGAAGCCCTCCCGCCATGGTCCTGACATGGCTCCATAGTCTCTAGGCAGCCTTGAAACATGCCCCCGCCATATCCCTGACACCGTGGTGTGCTCACATCAGCCTTGATACAGGTCCCTGCCAAGCCTGTGTACACTTGGATCACACCCTTGAAACATCCTGGTGTCCTCATGTCATCCTCAGACCACACCTCTGAGCCTGCCTCCATCCATGTCCTCTTACATTTGCGCACAGACACTGGAGGCCTTTGCATCCATTTCTAACAGGGCACAGGAGGGGCTCTGCAGGCTCCATTCTCAGCATAGCAGCTCCTCGGCTTGGCTGTGCCCTTGGCTGCTTCGGTGACAGCACTGCACTGAAGTCAGATGGAAATAAAATCTGTCCACAGACCCAGATTGATCTAGGGTCTCTGCTTTTGCCTGCCTTTGCTGCAAAGCTGGCCCTCAATGGCCTCTCCCCCCTGCAGATGGGCCTGTCTGCTGCTCTGAGACAATGACAGGCAGTTCCACAGGACAGGGAACTCCCAGGTGAACATCTGAATGATGCACAGCCAGGGGGACAAGCTGATGAGATTCCCCCAGTTGGGAGGTTTGGCTGCAGCACTGGAGCTGGGAATGCAGGCAGCTTTAGGTTGTCACTGGTTGCTTTTTTAAAAATTAAATATTTGGAGATATACCAATCTCCTAGAACTAGGAAAGACCTTGAAAGGTCATCAAGTCCAGCTGCCTGCCTTCACTAGCAGGACCAATTTTTGCCCCAGATCCCTAAGTGGCCCCCTCAACGATTGAACTCACAATGCTGGGTTTAGCAAGCCAATGCTCAAACCACTGAGCTATCCCTCCCCCTGTTTCAAGAAAGCAAACAAAGCCATTTCAAATAATCCTGCTTGGCCCCAGCACAGCCCTCCTTCCCCCACACACCATCATGTGCCCCCGATCTGGGGATCCCGGGGACGGAGGGAGGATCTGCAGCAAGCTGCATGTGTAACTGCAGAAAGCCTGATCGTTCTGCTTGTGTTATGCCGAAGGCGCTGTGTGTGGTCTGGACCCTACGTGGTAACAGTATCAGTCCCTCAGGGACTGACGTGCAGCCTGGATGGAACGAAGGCCTGGCCAAGTGGCTGGGATTTGGTTGCTGCTGCTGGTACACAGGAATATGCATGTTGCCTGGAGGGGTGTTTTTTCCTTCCTTTTTTGTATGTTGCATTTTCTTTCCCTTATTTGAGATGCGGGGACGGTTTGGGGGGTTTCTATTTTTTGCTAAGTTCCACCCCACTAAGAAAACCCACACTTTGCAAACAAGTCTATTTTCTGCACGAAGAGGCTGACTGGGAGGAAGTAAACCTGAGAGTAAACTGAGGTATTTGCCAGGCTGCAAACCGCGGGGCAGAAATAGCCTGGGATACAGTGAGCTCTTCACTGCCGGAGGCCGAAGAACCTGCAGAGAGCAGTTACCTAGAAAACGGGCTGGGCTGCAAAGTTCTGACCTGGATCCAAACTTTCCCCAACTCCAGAGGGTGCCAGATTCCAGGGGGTTGTTCCAGGTCCATCGTGAGTCCTGGACCCTCTCGTGTGCATCAGTGAACCCAACCGCACCAGGTGAAACTTCTCAGCCAGGAACGGCTAGATTTTCAGAGCACAGTGCTGGAATACAGAACAAATACTGCAGGGTTTTTCCTCCAGGAATGGGACCCTGTTCCTAACAAGGAAGCAAATGAAAGCCATAAGCAGTTCATAAAGAGGCAGGCCCCGTTGCCTGGGGTTTACCTACACTGTCAGACACATTTTTCCAAGGCCTTCCTCTGCACTGGGCTACATTCACCCTTGTGCTGCGGCCCCTTTATGCCAGCGAGGCTGGTGCAAAGGAGACGCTGAGCAGGCATGAGGGCCCTCGGGAATACCCCCGGCATGGGCTCCTCCAGTCCTGCACTACTTCCACAAGAACCGGGAATGGTCTTGGACAGGCATGGGGCAGAGAGGGGGCATGGCCACGCCAGTGGAAACAGTACATAGCTGGGGTGGACCTTCACCCTCTGTGTGCATGCAAAGCCCCCAGGGGCTACTGAAACTGGGGCACAGGAGGTATGTGCCAGGGTCTGAATCAGTGCCAACAGCCTCTTAATAGCGGGAGTGCAAGTTGTCTCTCCTCTATCCCTGGATAAACCTGGCTTTTTGTGTCCCATCTAGGCACTCCTCTGTCCTCTGTGCCGGGGAGAGGAGTTAAGTCTTGTTCGAAGGGAGCAGAGAGCGACCCTTCCCCAGCGGGCAGCTGATGTGCAAAATTTGCAGCCAAAACCTGAGATATGCCTGTGTGCGCCCAAGCACCCTGGTACTTTAGAACCCAGCCCAGCCCATCCGTGGCATTGAGAAACAATATTTGCACCTCAGCTGTGTTGGAAATGCACGCACCCTCTCAAACGGCTCCTGTGCCCAGCTCCCTGCACGCACCTTTCTCTTCTCCTCTGGGCTCGTGCTCATGGGCTAGTGATTGGAAATGCAGGCGTGTCAGTCCCAGGATCTTAGCGAGACAAGGTGGGGGAGGTAACGTCTCTTATTGGACCCACTTTGTTGGTGAGAGAAATACGTTTTCGAGGGGACACAGAGCTCTTCTTCAGGTCAAGCTTGGTGTAGCTCGAAAACTTGTTGCTCTCGCCAACAGCAGTGGGTCCAAAAAAAGATATCACCTCATCCCTTGCCTCTCAGTGACTGACGGCGAAATGCACCTGGTCCTCTGCAGGGCAAGTAGCTGGAAGTACAGACCCCAAGGCAGCAGCCACTGGGAACAACGGAAGAGATTCCCTGTGCTGTATTGCCATATGTAGAAAGCAATCACATACCTTCAGCCTGCAGGGACTTACTGCAGTTAAAGTGAATAAGTAACATCTCCAGGAGAGAGCACAGAGAGAGAGAGAGAGAGAGAGACAGAGAGAGAGAGTGTGTGTGTGTGTGTGTGTGTGTGTGTGTGTGTGTGTGTGTGTGTGTGTGTGTGTGTGTGTGTGTGTGTGTGTGTGTGTGTGTGTGTGTGTGTGTGCCCACTAACATACTGCAGCAACTCTGCAGAGAAAATGGCAGCTGAACTCTGCAGAGTTCTTACAAATGTCAAGGCGTAGAAAACAGAGAATAGCAGCTACATACGCCGGAGTCTCCATCTTGATCCTGATTGGCCCAAACAAACTTCCCTCAAACACTGGGACTACATCCAAATCTGGACTTTGCAGCATTGGCCCTTCGCCGCTGGATGGCACTTAGATCCCTTGGCAGGGCAGGAGGCTGGCTGGGGCAGCCCAGCAAAGGCAGTCTGGGAAGGGAAGTGGATGAAAACCTGGCACTTTTTGCTGGAGAAGGTGCCAGGTTGGCTGGCTGGTGTTTGTGTTGTGGGAGCAGCTCGGGGCAGCCTGCTGCCCACAGATGTTGTCAGTCGGATGAACTCTTCCTCCGAGTGGGTATCTCAATGCTCCGGTGGCGCCAGAGTGACACGGATCACTCACGGAAGAACCTTTGCTGCTCGTGCCGCTCCCCTTGCCCCTTGTGTAACGTTCTTTCAGGGGTTTTCAGCAACTTTCTGCAAACCCTGGGTTGCATTTCAGGGGCTGGGAGAAGTTGCTTAGTGGAGCGGCTAAGATTCCAACCTCATGCTCACTCGCACATCTCCTTGCTGCCCCATAGCAGGGGGCAACTCAGGGATGGATCATCCCTGACTCAGACTTGCATCTGTCATCAAACACATGAGAGCATGAGCACACGCCTCTCCAGGGACCCAATCAGCACAGAAGATGCTGGCAGAGGGTTGCTCACAGGAGATAAGGGCTTTCGCCAGGTCCAGATAGCTCAGTGACTGCATTTCACTTGGAATCACTGCTGGCCAGGGCTGGCCTTACCATGAGGCGAACTGAGGTGGCCACCTCAGGTGCCAGGCTGTGGGGGACGCCACTAGGACTCAGAGTGTAGAAAATTGTGTCTGCTACTCATGCATATGTGTTCTCTCTGCTCTAGATGCACAGAGATGGTGGAGTGCTGTGTTGGAGGAAGGAGGGCACGAGAGACATAGCAAGCAGACAGGCAGGAGAAAAGGTGAGAGGGAATATCAGAAAGCAGCAGGAGCTGCAGGGAGAGAGAGGAGGAGGAGCCTCTTATGTACCTTTCTAGCACGTCCAGGAGCCTGGACTGATTAACACCCGCTTCTCAAGGAGCTTCCTGTTTCCTGCTGCTTCCCTGAACCCACTTGAGGAGAACATGCAGCCAAATGAAGTAGTAGGAGATAGGCCCTTAAGACGCTGATATCTTCCCTCACTCAGGCCCTGCTACCAGCCTGCTTATTTGTCCCCTTCAACTGAGTGTTGAGAGCCACTATAACTGGCACAGAACACCAGTCATAGTGAAAGAAGAAAATGCCCCTCTGGGGCAGCATTCAGAAGAAGAAAGAAATTAAAGGAAGCTTTTCTATCTAAGCAGGAAGGTGCTCTCCTGAGATACATAGACACAAATGTTCATGGCGAGCCTTCCAGACCCAGTGAGGATGTGAGTGATGAGGAGATGTCTGATCTTCCAGTTGGTCAGAGTGCAGGTGACCTGGCAGCTACTGCAGCATCCTGATATCTCCATCTCAAATGGAAGTAACATTCCTGAAGGAAAGTGTAGATCAAAGAAGAGTGTGGTGGAGGTGCAAGAAACAGCTGCTGCTGAGTTTAGTTCCTTAAGTCTAGATGATCCAGGACTGTGGATCCACCTGAGCAGTAGCCTGAGGGACTTCCTTGTACTGCATGGGCCACAGCAAGTGAAAAAACTTCACGTTCCCCAAAGACAATGAAAATAGAAGTTTCCATCCAACACATTACTACCTTGGAAAAACAATTCAAAATGAGATCACACAGTTACTGGCAACAAAAGTCAAACAGAAGATTGTGGCAGATCTGAAGTCAGCAAGATATTACTCTGTTATTCTGGACTGCACACCTGACATCAACCATACAGAACAAATGACTTCAATGGTGCATTTTGTAACGACAACAGAACCTAGTGAAAATGTCCCTGCATTGGTGTCACGGAGTGTGGGGGAGTCCGGCCCTGCACCCCTCTTCCTGGGACCCACAGTGACTCTTAGCCAGCCAGTAAAACAGAAGGTTTATTGGACAACAGGAACACAGGTTACAGCAGGGCTTGCAGGCACAGTCAGGACCCCTCCACCGAGTCCTTCTGGGCTTTCAGGGTGCTTGGATCCTAGCTAGGATACCCTGAATTCCGCCCACACAGCCCCAAGCCCAAACTCAAACTGCTTCCCTCCTGCCACTCCCTTCCTTTGTCCCCTTCCCGGGCAAAGGTGTTGACCTTTCCCCTCCCTTACCTAGCTCAGGTTACAGGCCCTGGCATCGTCCATCCCCTAAAGTCCTCCCCTGCTCTCCCGCTCCCCACACAGACAGTCCCTACTGCATCACAATTGGTAACTGTCAGAGAGCATTTTCTAGAATTTATTGACATTGATGATACTACAGCAGCTGGTATGACAAATGTGCTTATTAGAAAGTTGGAAGATACAGGAATTGCGATAGCTGACATGAGAGGTCAGGGCTACAATAATGGTGCCAACGTGAGAGGAAAGAACAGAGGAGTGCAGAACACGAATCCGAGAGTTAAACCCTCAAGCTTTTTTTGTCTCATCCGGTTCTCATTCATTGAACTTGGTGGTCAGTGATGCAGCATCAGCTTCTAGTGAGGCTGCTGAATTTTTTAGTGTAATTCAAAGCATCTATGTATTTTTCTCTGCATCAACTCATTGACCGCAAATTTTGAAGCAACAGTTGGGAACATCCTCTCTGACACTGAAACTGCTGAGTGCTACATGATGGGAAAGTCAAGTGGAGGCTATAAAGCCTATCAAACACCAAATTGGGAAGATAGATGATGCCACAGTTGCCATTATGGAGGATAATGCTATGCCAGGAACTGTGGGAGAACAGTGGCAGAGGGAAATGGAATCACCAGAAACACACATAACTTCAAATTTCTGTGTGGCTTTGTGTTAGGCTATGACATACTGTTTGAAATAAACGTTGTAAGCAAGAGACTCCAAGGTGTTGACCTTGATATATCGGGAGCAATGGAACAACTGGACAAAGCAGTCATATCTACAGTCTTACTGGTCAGATGAGGGATTTCAAAACGTTCTGAAGAGTGCACAGATGTTGGCAGAGGAACTTCACACTGAAGCTATTTTTCCACCCATTCAAGAATACAAGAGTCACCAAAGAAGAAGACATTTTGATTACGAGGCAGGGGATAACCCCATAAGAGACCCCAAACAACAATTCAAACTTGAATTCTTTAACCAGGTGCTAGATTGTGCAATACAGTCAGTTGAAGAACATTTCATGCAGCTCAAGGAACACAGCAGTATATTTGGGATGTTGTATGATATTCCAAAACTCCTCACTATACCTGAAGATGACTTACACCAGCAATGCAAGGCGCGAGAGACAGTGTTGACACATGATGACATGAGTGATATCGATGCGAGTGATTTAGGTGATGAACTGAAAGCCCTTTCAAGCTACATTTCAGCAGGATCAACTCCAAAGGCTGTTCTGAAATACATGTGCACAAATACGATGACCACTCTCTTTCCAAATGCTTTTGTTGCTCTGCGCATACTTCTAACACTTCCTGTAATAGTTGCCAGTGGAGAACGCAGCTTCTCCAAAATGAAGTGAATAAAAACACATCTATGCTCCACAATGACACAGGAGAGGCTGGTCGGCCTCGAAAGCATCTCAGTAGAGCATGAGCTGGCCCAGACTGCAGACCTTGAGGAAGAAGTTCAAATCTTTGCAACCAAGAAGGCACGGAAAGCACCTCTTTGATTATTCAAACAGATAAAAATGCCAGTGTTAACTGTGCAGACAAGAAAAGTTACATTTGCTGTTCAGGCGTTTGAAAGTTAAGTGTTACTTAACATTTTGAACAAGGCATTTTAAGTTGTTAGTTCTTCTTTACTGGGGTAGGTAGCAGAGCAGTACCATGAGAGGAGTAGAACAGGAAGAAGGCAGAATTGAGACCTTTCGAAGTTTTGGCCCAAGCGAGGGGGCATGGGAGCGTCATTTGAGTTCCCCACCTCAGGTGCCAAAATGTTGTGGGCCGTCCCTGCTGCTGGGAACAACAGGCCCCGTTGTTTGCGGTCACTGCTGAAAGGCCCACAGCTGGGAAAGGACCTTGCTCCCCTCTCAGCTAGAGAGCCAGGCTCTCCAGGACGAGGCTGGCTTGGGGGAGTTTGCAGGGCAGCTGCCCCTGCAAGATCTATCCGACAGAGCGACAGCTCAGGCTGGGTCCTCCAACGAGCACCTAGCGCACTAGGACAACAGAGCACAGTGCTCAAGATGTAGCCAGCCCTGTGCGCGACAGTCACGTGGGGCACCCAGATGACTGTCCCCCCTAACCCCTCCCCAGCCCGTGACTGCTGGTGCCTCTGCAAGGAGGGGCCTGCTCCAGGCACTCCCAGGCCAAGAGGGAGAACACCAATCAGCTCCTGATCAATGGGAAGCCAAGAAGCCTAGCCCAGGTCTGCAGGCATGCCAGGCCCTACAGCATAGGCACTGGAACTAGGGGTGCTGCAGCACCCCCTGGCTTGAAGTGGATCCCATTATGTACAGGGTTTGCAGTTTGGTTCAATGGTTCTCAGCACTCCTGCTATACTAATTGTTCCAGCCCCCTGCCCTACAGAGAGATAATGCACATGGCATTACAGCGGCGGTTGGCACTAATGGAGCCAGGTGCCACCTGCTGCTAGGGGGCCCCCGTGCTGGCTACAGGTGGCAGGTGTGTCCCAGAGGAAGCCCGTGGGCTGGGATGACTCACGCTGCCTCCGTCATCTATTTAGAGTCAGACTGTGACTGCAGGCCCAGCCCGGAGCCTGGAGCGCCTCTAGGCTGCCTGCCCTGTGACTCAGAGACACCCTCTGCTTCCGCCGGCCGGTACCAACAGCAACTGCTGCCCCTGTGCCAGCTCAGCTGCTGTCTCCTGCTCATAGAGGCTGCCCACCCCCACCCCCGCAGGGAGCAATCAGGCACATCGCCCTCCGCCCCTTCCCCGACACACCCGGCCCCATGGCTCCCCCCAAGTCTGAATCACTGTCTAGCCCTTACACTGCAAGCTCTTCAGGGCAGGGCCTGGCTTACCCTGGGCACCTCCAGGATTCTGCAGCAGCCGAGTAGGGGTTTTGAGGATCAGTGGCGGCAGGGGAGAAGAGCATGCCCCTGCCTCCCAAGGGCTGCTGAGGGTGAATACAGTGAGGAGCTTGGATACTGTGGGAACAGGGGCTATGTAAGCACCTAAGATAGCTAGAACCCCCCCCCCCCCCCCGAAGCAACCTGAGAAGTCAAGTCAGCCAGGAGAAGTTTCCCAGCCTAGCTCAGAATGGGCCCAAACGCGAGGCTGTGGATCCACGCCCAGGAGCACCCGGGAGTTCTCCCTCGCTGGCGTTTTATAGCCCCGCACGTGTGATGTGAGTAAACTGCAGTAATGAAAAGCAGCTCAGCATGGAGCATGTGTGGGCTGGAGGGAAAACTGGCTCCCATGTGTGAACGGGGCTCCCCGTAACGAGGCCCAGTCGGCGTACGAGCGCCAGGAGCATGCTGCATCATCCCTAGCTGAGGGTTCCCTGGGGTCACTCCCTGGGGAGACCCTTCTGCTGGCTAACTGCTCCCTCCAGCTACGCAGGGCAGAGAGTTGAATGAAAGCAGGACAAGTGAGAGGGTGTTTGACGCCCTCTGACTGCAGAATACTGCTGGAGTTGGCTGGAGAGTTCAGCCCTGCGTTCAGCCCTCTTGGGTCACATCCCAGGGGCGCCAGGTTACTGGCAAGGGTGGGGCAGTTACTCGGACGGTAGCCTGCTAGCACAGGGTTGGCCTGTTTGTCCAGGGCCCAGATCCTGACTGGAGCTCAGGGGAGCTACCAGAGTAATAAGAACTACTTTGCATGGCTGGCGATCGTCCCCAGGAGCTCGGTCTAGGGAGGCCACTAGTGGGGACACAAGCCAGCAGGGTTATACCTGCCCAGAGCAGTTCAGGAGCTTTCCTTTGGAGCTAAAGAAAAAGTTCCGTTTTGATGTTTCACCCTCCTGTCTTTGGCCATGACCTCCTCGCCTCGGAGTGGCAAAGCGCTGGCCTGCTCAGTCCACCTCAGGGCTTCAAACATGTCATGACATGGTTTTGGTAGTGAGTTTAGTGCTGGTGAAAAATGCTAGGAGACCTCACAGGCCCAGTGCTGTGAACATCCCCATGCCAGCATGCCAAGGACTGGAGGAGTGAGTCCATGACAGGCAGTAATGCGTCACATCTCTGTGCTGCAGCATGGTCATCCCCGGATCTCAAAGCACTTTCCAAGCGTATCAGTCCCCCAATTTCATACACGGGCATGCCGAGGTGGGAGAGGTTCAATGACTTTGCCATGGTTGGACAGGTGCAGATCCAGGTCTCCTGGCTCCTTGCCCTGTCCGTGGCCTCGCTAATGAACAGCAATACTTTGCATGTGTGGCTGAGCATCCTGAAACAACTAATGGTTTAAGGCTCTCGTCACCTCTGAGCTGTAGGTAGCTGTAGCGATGCCAGAATATTCTTATTGCCAGGGCTCTTTCTGTGCAAGGTTCTAGCCTAGAACCCAGGAGACCGGGCTTCGGTGCGCGGCCCCAGGCAAGTGACTTAGCCTCTGGGTGCTCTAGCTCCCTGGCTGCCCTCCCTTGTGGGTAAATATGTTACAAAGCACCAGGAGCTCAGCTCCTTCACCAGTGGGTGGCACAAGCAGGGTTCGGTTTATACTGAACACACCTCCAGCCCGTGTGCCTTTCGTTTTCGCTTAAAGGAAAACAGCAGCAGAAGAAAGACCAAAAGGCCAATCCCCTGGAGGCAGTGTAGAGGGTGTGCTTCTCCAGCCACACGCTGCAGCTGACCCAAAGACAAGGTGGTGGCTGCTTCTATCCGACAGCAGAGCCTTAGGAATATAATGGTGCAGTATAGAGAGACCCAGGCCCAAGGAAGTACACACACCACATCCAGCTTGGTGACTCACCTGGAAGGGGTTCCCCTAGCAGCACAGTGCCTTTGTTACCAGGCTGAGGTGCTTATGCAGGGCTAATGCAGCGGGCAGAAGGGTGCACAGCTCTCTGGGGGTCTCCCATCCAAGCACAGACCTTCCCCGACATGCCTTTACCAAGTTTGGCATAAGGTGATAGGCCTGCTGGTACTTCCTCTGAACGTGGGCTCTCCCTGGGCCTGCCTTCAAATCCTGTTGATGACAAGATGGGGGTGAAAAAACACGGCGGATTCTCCATCACTGCAGTCTTTACATCAAGACTGGAGGTTTTCCTAGAAATATAGCCAAACTCACCCACAAAACATGGATGAATAGGTTGGACTAGAATGATGATCATAATGGTCCCTTCTGGCTCTGCAATCTATGAAGCTATGAGGGGGGTCAGAGATCTCTCCTGCCATGGCAGCAGCCCAGACCTCACCCACCCTCACATGAAATGGGTTATATGCAGAGCTGGATCCAAGCTCTACATGTGGGTACAGTTCTGGAGTCTGGCCCATTCTAGAGAGAGGAGCCAGGCATACGTTTCACATTCAGATCGAAGTTGGGCTGACTGCTTGGAACTAAGATTTTGGTTTGGTCTCATCTTTATTTATTTGTACTGTCGTATCTCTGAACCCTAGTCATGTACTGGGCCACCACAGCTCTAGGGGCTGTCCAAACACAGAACAAAAAGATGGTACCTGCCCCAAGGGAATGGAGTTCTGTTGCTAGGGTCTCGTCTAGTTGACTGTCCACTATTTGGTGGCTGCTGTGTAGAAGACTATTTTCATAATTGTGGGAATTGTAAGAGCATTGTTAGTTAAGGACAGGGGGTTTCTTTAAGGCCTATAATTCTGGGTCCACCTCTAGAACTTGTTACCAGGGGATGTTGTGAAGGCCAAAAGTATAACTGGGTTCAAATAAGAATTAGGTACGTTCATGGAAGATACGTCCATCGATGGCCAGGGACACAACTTCAGGCTCCGTGTGTCCCTAAATCTCCAACTGCTAGAAGCTGAGTCTGGACAGCAGGGGATGGATCACTCCAAATTGCTGTGTTCTGTCCATTCCCTCTGGCACTGGCTACTGTCAGAGACAGGATACCGGGCTAGATGGGCCATGGGCCATTCTTACAAAAGCCAAGAATCATAAGTAGCAGCGGACTCTTGATTGGGAGATTTGAGGAGCAGGGATCTCTGGGAAGAGGATCCTTGAGTCTCCCCGGCTGCAGCTAGAGCTCATATTGCTCTGAATAATTGTCTGGGAATGACACCCAGGGGCCTTTTGTCCTGCTATGAGCTTTAGTTTATTTCACTGTGTTTGCAAGGGTGGGAACTCATGAAACATTTCGATGATGTGTTCCCAGGACTTCCCCACCCCAGAAATGAACAGACTGGCCTTTGCCACCAAGGATCTGGCCTGCCGCCCTCCAGCTAAGGGATCGCACCTCACCAGCCCTGTAGAAAGCAAAGCAGACAGGCTCCAGTTTTGACTTGATGTTTTTGCTGCTTGCCCCAGAACTGGAAAGTGAAACACTTCCACATTGCTGTGCAATCAGTGCCCTTTTGGCCCGGTGAAAAGGAACAATTGCTCGCAGACTGAGGGCGCTTTGCTCTTCTACAGATCAAAATGGGGCAGTAACAACCTCACCTCACCCTGCTCTGAATTCTCACGAGGGCATCTAGCTGAGAGCTGTCAAAGCTGGCAATGCTCGTCTGAGATGCTGCGATTGAAGGAAAGAGCGAGAGCAAAAACCCTGCGACCCCTTTTGCAGGCAAGAAATGGAAAAAAATACATGAAGGGAAGTGCAGAGGGAGAGGAACGTAGGAGAAAAAAGGCCAGTTTATTAAACACCAGGCGAATCCAAACAGGTGAAGTCACCCCAGCCTCAAGCCAGACGAGTGTAAATGAGCTCGGCATGGCTGTGACTTCAGGGACGTCTCCAAGATAAACAGCCTTCACCCTCGCCCAGAAAAGCTCTGATGGAAACTTCTAGTCCAACACTCCTGCCTCTGTCTGCAGCAGCGAGCAGACTGTGTGATTGGCCTCACCTTAGAGCTACAGCCCAACTCGTCGGTCACACTGACTTTTTCTACCAAATGTTGCGGCGAGCAAATGGGCAGCTCGAATGCTGGGGATGCTGGTGAGCTGTTCTCCGGGGCTAGGCGCTGCCGGTCACTTCCCAGGCACAGGACTACAGGGAGGTGCTGTCTGCACACTCTTGCACTGCTCAGCCATTGCATAGCAGAGGAATGGGCGATGGGATCTGGGGGCCTGATTCAGCTACGAGCAAAGCCCTGTGTACTATTAACTACACAGTGTAAAAGACAGTCCCCCACACCCTTGGAAGGGAGCACAACTGATCGGCTTGATCCCATGCCTGTTGAAGTCAATGGTAAAGCTCTGTTGGTGCATGGCAGAGCTACACCCCAGCTTGCCACACACTAACTGTCTGTCTAGACAAGCATTGACTCAGTTGCCTAGGTCCCACCAGCAGGAACTGACCCCAGATGTTCCCCAGCTCAGTTCAATGCCTTAACCACACGACCATCCTTCCTTGCTGATACTTAGCACTCATCCTCACCTTGACTGATACTAAGGGTTATATGGGCCTCTTGCCCTCTCCCCATCTCTGACTCTAGACACAGATTACCCAGATCCAGGGCGAGGGACGGACAGATGTGGACAGGCAGATTTCACTCTCCAGAGATTTCAAGCTCGCACTGGCTAGCAGCACTAGGATTGCTGTCCTGTTACATCCCAGAATGGACAAGTCCAAGCCGCAGCAATCGTCCTCCTCTGGAGAATTATCACAGTCAATGAGCAGACTGTCTATCTGCAGCATTTTCCATCCTAAGCAAAGCCCTGGTGAAAGGCAAAGGCAGTGAGCAGGGGTAGCCAGAGTCTTCAAGCATCAAGACTTCTCCTGCCAGCCAGGAGGTTGCAGAGCATCACTAAGGAAAATGTTTGGAGGTTCCAGTTGCGTCAGGGGCTCCACATTCCTCAACTGAGTCCATTATCACCCAGTCCTGCTCCAAACTAGCTGATTGAGAGGATGCATACAGCGCATCTGGCATCTGGCTGCCATGCCCACAAGCTGTGGCAAGCTGCAGAGAATGAGTGATGTTGTGGGCTACAGAAGAGCAGGCCTGTGAGGCTGAGTGGGGGGTGGCTAAGACCAGCTGAGGCTGATGGGGCAGGGCCGGGCAGAGCAAAGTTTCCAGTATGTGATGGTAATGAATCTGTCCCAGTGGGGTTTACATGGTGGGTAGGCCTGGAAAGCAGATGTTCCCCTAACTGCCAGTGTCTGCGCTGTAGAGGACCACACAGTCCTGTTGAGACCTGGCCCCTGGGCAGGCCCAGTGGTTCCCTGAGCTTGATGTGTGCTGCTCAGCTGACAGGTTTGTTTTCAAAGCCTGGATGAAAGTTAAACCCACCATCCACCCCAGTCATGAGTAAATGACACGACGGATACCTAACCTGGTTTCTCCAGGAGGTGGACTGTAATACCAAGCAGCAGCCCATTGAAATCTTGTTTCACCTGCTGAGACTCAGGGTGCTGCTTCCTTTCGTCTCTGGAAACCGTTGTAACTGAGAGCAGACTCAGCTCTGAAAGCTCCCCCCAACTCGTGGGAAGGTGCCAGGGAAATGGGCTCCTGGCTGGAAGAGGCCACATGGTAGCTGGCTTTGTGAAGGAGCTGGGTAGGACCATTGCTAGTTTTAGGCTCTGGGATAAGGGTGATTGGGTTTCATGTTTCAGCCGACCCCTCAGTAAGGATCAGGAAGGAAATGTGCCTCTTATGCTTAGTTCTGCACAAATAGCCAGGACCATTACGGGTTGGAGGCACTGGTTTCCCAGGAAGCACTGGGGCAGGTCCAGATGGACTGGTGGACTTTTCTGATATGGCAAACGCTGCCTTTCTCCCCTGAGTGTCTGCTCTGAACGGGGCCCACATTACAGGGTCGTTTCTGCAAGGCCAGCTGGGCAGAGATGCCAAGGCTAGGATGGGCACATCCTCAGATGCAGCCGGGCACAGCCCCACTGCCCAGCTTACATTATAGAGCCTCTCTTGGGAATGTCCCAGGCAGGTCTCAGATTTGCACCCTCCTTAGCTCAGTGCATGAAATGCCCAGAGACACTGGCTGGGCCTTCTCGGGGGCCCATATCTTCAAAGGGGGAAGATGATGCCCTCCCTCATACTCTGCATCAAGGCCTGCCCGGTGCTTGGCAGCCCCCCCAGATGCGCACACACACTGAGAGAGACTCCAGCCCAACTCACTGGAGGAGCAGAGAGGCCCTAGCCTGAAACCCTGGTGGGGATTTCTAGGCTGTTGCCTGGAGGTGCTGGGAGGAGAGGGATGCTGCCCCTCACCCAAGCTACACCCAATAATGGGGCCTTGGGTCTGTTGGTGAGGCAGTTTGCTCTGGAGTCTGTGGTAACCTGAAGCATCAAGCACAGCTAAGGCTTTGGTGCAGGGAGAGGGCCCTGACCCGCACAGCTCTGGGCAGCACCCCAGTCCCTGACCATCAGATCCCAGATCCGCCCTTGGGGTCTCTTCAGTAGTTTCAATTCAGATTTCCATGAACGTGAGACACCAGGCCAAGGGAATGCGACAGGTGACTCCGTAAAGAGGTGCCTGCATAATAGATCAAGTAAAAATGATTAAGGAAGAGAAGGGATATGAATAATTGAGGACTAATCAGGGACTATCCAGAGTAACCTGAGACAGAACTGGGCTGCATTTAGGTGGATGGGAGATTGAAAGAGGAGACAGACATGTCCTGCTCCCGCACCACAGAGATTATCCAGGGCTTTGGACTCACCAAGAAGTGGAAAAAGTGGCAGCAGAGCTGGGTGCAGAGTGAGATGCGCCAGTGTGGAGGCAGCTAAGGGCTGATTGCCTCTCAGAGTGACATGGAGACATGGATTATGGATCAGCAAGGAACTCACCATTTCGAAACCTGCTGAAAATATTTTGCCTTCTCCCAACAGTGACTTACGGTGAGTACCATGCTCTGGCTCAGCCAGATCCCTGGGCGATGGCTCCCTTGCAGAGAGAATGGGCTAGGTACATTGCTATGGGCACAATGGCCCGGTGCCCTGCACCTGTGCAAAGCCAACATGAGTGGCCCCGTGCTGAGCCGGCGGCACTTCAAGCTGGTGTACATGATGACACAAGGCGCAGCGCAGCGGTGAACCTGGTCCGACGGATCCATGGGAGGAAGCAAAGGGTTAATTCCAAATAACCAGTGCGCTCAGCCCCCAGTAGTTAGAGATTTGGGGCTTATGTGCAGAAGCAGGAGGGTTTATAACCCTCCCAAAAGCTCTTGGGAGTCGAGATGATATTGATGGGTTAATAATATTCACACTGATAACTCAGGACCGTCCTGTGACCAGTATGAATGCCTGGAACCCTATCAATCACTTGTGACCCGAGCCATGCTAATCCTGCCAGGTCCTTGAGCAGCTACCTCAGATTATCCAGACTTGGGGCACTGTGCTGGAAAACTCCTGGCTCAGTAGTGCCTCCCCATTATCCGCCTCTCCCGGGAGCAAAGGCATACGCAGCACAGATTTCAGCAGGCTCCATTTCTCTGCTGCCACCCACCCCTCCTCTCGGGGGACGCATTGCTCTCGGTTAAATTGATTCCTCTCTGTCCTTGGCTGGAGGGGCTGCCAACTCCCTGGAACAGATTCCCTTTGAAAGGCTGAGCTCGGGGGGGGGGGGTCCTAAGGGACAGGACCCCACATCGCAGAACTAGCCCCATGCTTGGCCGTCTCACAAGCCGAATGCACCATGCAGCATGACCTCTTTTCTCACCCTGGCAGGATGCAACTTGTGAGCGGGGATGACACCCTACAGGGCCAGCTCTGAATGCCCTCCAAGTGTAAACATGGAAGGGTTGGGCCTGGAGCACCAACTGCCGCTCTGTGACTGCACTGTGTCAAATAGGCTCTTTCTGGGACACCAGTGGCCCCAATTCCCTTTTAGATCTGTCCCTTGGTCCTTCCTCTTCCCTAGCTGTGTGTTTCCAGGCTCTCGCCAGCTAGGAGAACACAAAATGAGTGTTACGGGCAAAGTTTTAAATTCTATCCCTTGGGCAAAACCTGCTGACCCTGGGGGCAGCTCCCTAGAGCTCCAGGGGACACTGCTCTTATGCTGTCTTCAGCACCTATTACCAGCACCTCTCAACCGTCCCCACAACACAGACAGTGCTGTATCCCCATTGAGCAGAGGGGAAGTGATGCACAAAGAGCCTGTGCCAGAGTAGGGAACTGATCCCCGGTCTCCCGAGCCGCAGGCTGCCACTTCTAACCCCTGGCCCACCCTTCCTCTCTCGTTCACCTCAGCTCAGCTACTTTACCTGGGTGATGCGAAGTACGAGGAGCAGACCGTGCGGGGGGTGCGGCATCGGTCCGTGCAGCTGGCGTGCGGCGACGTGGTCGCGCCCATGGTGGTTTTCTGGAGCTTCACCAAGCTGGGCTCGTTGGTGCCCAGGGCCGTTGCCATCAGCAACGGGATAGAGTCCAAGGTGGAGAAGGCTTCTGTGGCCCTGGGGCAGGTGAGGCTGAGGAACGGCACCCTGGAAGTGAGCGACCTGCAGACGGCTGCCCAAGGGCGCTTCATGTGCCAGGCGATGTTTGAGGAGGACGGCGAGATCAAAGCTGGCTACTTCTACACAGAGCTGGTCGTGCTGGGTAGGTAGCGTGGAGGCCGCGTCACCTCTAGGACTCTCTGAACAGATATACGGAGGCACCAGTCAGGGTCCCCCAACCCTAAGCCACAGTCCTACTGTGCTCCCTTCTGCAGTGCCCTGTTACAATCCTTGCAGACCCACTCCACCAAGGTGGGGTGCAACTGCAGCAGGCAAACTGAGGCAGAGGGAGGGGAAGTGGGGCACACCCAGGGTGGGACTAGAATCCAGGGGCCCCGACGCCCAACAATCTCCTCCAATCACTGCACATGCACCCCCACGCGTCTGTGCCTTGTATCCCTGCAGGTGAAGCTGCCCTTGAAATGGTGCTGCCTGCAAAGATGATGAATGACGGAAGAGACTCATTTGGTCCCAACTGTTCCACCCTCTCAAGATGTCCCTTGCAATATGTTCCCCGCCACCTAACCCAGCCTGTTCTTATTATATTGCAGTAGTGCCTAGCACCAGGCACTTCTATGCTAGATGCTGTACAAACACCGAACAAACAGGCAGTCCTTGCCCCAAAGAGCTTAGTTCTCAATGCCTCAAAAAATAGGACTTCCTCTGCTTCCTTCTGGAGGCTTCTCTCCTGGGAACCCTGTGCTACAAGGCCTTGTGTAGCATGGCCAACATTCCCCTCAGTCAGGAGCAACCTGAAGAGAGCCCTTTGGCACAGGGTTGTGTGATGGGAGTGAGTGAGATGGCAGGTCTGTCTGTCCAGCTTTACTGACCTTAACCACAACAGCACAAATCTGCGGGCACAATGGCATTCTCAGCTCTGGGACCTGGCGTTCTGCGTGCCCTCTGTGCCTGGATCTCACCTGGCTAGATACTGCCAGGGAGAGAGGCACATCCCCAGGCATCCTTCTGAGCAGAATGGTGTCCTAGACGGCCACGTCGCAGTCACATTCTGCATCATCACGCAAGCTGGTGCAAAGCAAAGCAGATGTTCTGCTCAGCAATCTAAGCAGGTGCACTTAGACCTCTTGAAATCCAGCTGGAGTTGTGGGTGGAGCTGCAACACTGTGGCCGAATCCCAGTATTCCTGCTAGCGGGGTTACTGTCGGAGATTTTCTGCCAGACCCGTGAGGAGTGTATATCCCACCTTTCCTGGGACACCCAGCTGTTCTCAGCTCCTCTCCGTGCAGTGTGTCTGTTCACATGCGCTCTGCTGGCTGGAGATGGATAGACTCCACTGGCAAATACTTGGTTGCTGGGAGATTTTCTTCCTGAAGACTGTCACTCAGTGCCGGGCAGCCACTTCCCGCTGGTATGTCCATGAACTCCAGAGCGAAGGGGCTCGCTGCCGATGGAAGAGCTGTCATCCGTCCAGGGATCAAAGCCTCTTAGCTTTCTCTTCAGTATTAGCTGCACACTCTCATAAAGGCAGAATATTTCATAGATTCATTCAGAGTTTGAGGCCAGAAGGGACTGATTAGATCCCCTATTTGGACTTCCTGCATATCAAAAGCCAAAGAATTTCAGTCCCATCAGGTGTTTATTCCAGCTCACATGAAAGCCATGTGAGCTAGGTGGTGTTAGCATCCTTACCACAATCACTGAAGATATAAAAAGGGAGAGATTTGGGGCTTCTGAGTCTGTAATTCCAGAGCAAAAACAAACATGGCAACAAGGCAGAGCTGGGAAAATGACTCACTAATAATTCATTGACTGATGGATGGGACAGGTTTGCGAACAATTCATTGCCTGCCCCGTAGAGGGGGATTATTTACTCATTGGTTGGTAGGAAAACTCTCTGAATAAACTTCCTGGGAATAGCAACCTTGTCATGGTATAATTCCCCACTCTGAACCTTAGCGTCCAAAAGATGGGGTACCAGCATGAATTCTTCTAAGCTCAATTACCAGCTTAGTACTTGTAGCGCTGCCACCAACCAGGAATTCCAGTGCCTGGTACACTCTGGTCCCCTCAAAACCTTGCCCGGGGACCCCCAAGACCGAGTCCCTCTGGATCTTAACACAAGGAAAGTAAACCCTTTCCCTCACCGTTGCCTCTCCCAGACTTCCCCTCCCTGGGTTACCCTGGAAGATCACTGTGATTCAAACTCCTTGAATCTTAAAACAGAGAGGAAAATCCACCTTCCCCCCTCCTTCTCTCTCCCCCTCCCAGACTCTCCCTGAGAGAGAAAGTAATCCTAACACAGAGAAAAATTAACCTTTTCTTCCCACCAATTCCCTGGTGAATCCAAACCCAGTCCCCTGGGGTCTCACCAGAATAAAAAAACAATCAGGTTCTTAAACAAGAAAAGCTTTTAATTAAAGAAAGAAAAAAACAGTAAAAATTATCTTTGTAAATTTAAGATGGAATATGTTACAGGGTCTTTCAGCTATGGACACTGGGAATACCCTCCCAGCGTAAGTATACAAGTACAAATTAAAATCCTTTCAGCAAAATACACATTTGAACTCCTTCCAGCCAAATACACATTTGCAAATAAAGAAAACAAACATTAGCCTAACTCGCCTTATCACCTAGTACTTACTATTTTGAATCTACAAAAACCTGTATCAGGGAGATTGGAGAGAAACCTGGTTGCACATCTGGTCACTCTCAGAACCCAGAGAGAAGAACAACCAAAAACTAACAGCACACACACAAACTTCCCTCCCTCAAGATTTGAAAGTATCCTGTCCCCTGATTGGTCCTCTGGTCAGGTGGCTGCCAGGCTCACTGATCTTGTTAACCCTTTACAGGCAAAAGAGATATGAAGTACTTCTGTTCCATTAACTTTTAACTATCCATTTATGACAAACCTGTTCTAGGAATTCTAACACCTGGCATTTGTCTGGCGCCTGCCCTGGGAGTACCCTAGAGCACTTTAGGTGTCAGTGAACTGAGCTTGCCCTGGTAAGGAGGTTGAGGATAACTATTCTCATTTACATATGGGGAAACTGAGGCAGGGGGGAGGTTAGGGCCAACATTTTCAGTATTAGCCTCTGATTTGGGGTGCTTCAGTTATTTATTGCTGTGGTGGCACCAAAGAGCCCTGGTCATAGTCCAGAGCCCCATGGTGCTAGGTGCTATACAAGCACAGAACAGAAAGACAGTCCCCACCCCAAAGAGCTTACCATCTAAGTCTAATAATTAGGTGGCCACAGACAGATGGATGGGAAGAGAAAGGAGGCAATACTGGCTAGCATGACCGGCCGTGGGCTCAGCTGGTTGTCAAGTTCTTACAGGCATTACAGCAGAGGAGAGCCCCCGCAGCTCCTACCACTCCATTTGGGATTGTGGATGCCGAGCAGCTCTGAGAATCAGGCCATGGATGTGTCAAGTTGGGCACCAAAAAGCAGAGGCCACACACAGCTCTGTTGGTTGAAGCGGCACATTTTAATGGTGGTGGCGGGGTGCTCCCTCCCCCTGGGTCCCCTCTGATCCGAACCATGCAGAGGTTTTCAATCTGCCCTGGGCACAGAATCAATCAAGTGCAGCATCACAGAGTGCCTGCAGCAGCCAAGAACAGAGGCACATGTGCAACTGTCTCTGAGACAGCTGTGCCAAGTGACAGAGGCTGGCTCCAGCAAGACAGTCACTCGCAGTGACACAACAAGTGCTTTCTCTCTCGAATGGTTACCAGCCTGCAGCGCCAATGGCTCTGGGGTGGACACTGCTCCTCTGGGCTGCTCTGTAAAACCAAGGGGCTGAGAGTCCACTGGCCAGGCACAAACCAGCCTTGGCATCACCAACTCTATGAGGTCAAAAGTCATGAGTCAGGTGCCCCCCAAATTCATGAGAGTGGCTTTAAAATCATGAGATTTATTTAAAAAATGCCATTTTGATGCTTTTGGGGAAACTTTTTGGCTGCCTTGGGTCACATTTACGCACTTTTCTCCACAGCCACTTACTTTTTTTCATGCCAGCTGAGAAGCTTGTGTCATCACCTGACTCCAGGAGCTGGGGCTTTAAGAAAAAACACCAAATATCATCAGGCTTATAATAAAATCATGAGAGATGGCATCACAGCAGCCAGCCACTGGATTCCTGTGGTACCTGGCAGGGCCACCAGAGTTAGTCACCAACAGGCCCACCTAGGGCAGGCATGTCCCCAGCACAGATACACGTGTGCACTGTGGGAACAGTCCGCTGCCCCTGGAGTAAATGGAGAATTCTGATCAGGGAGCCTTTTGTACCCACTTCGCTCTTGCTCGGCACCACTGTAAATGGCTCCAGCAAGTGCAAAACAGTGGAGAATCCGGGCCCTGGAGTGGCCTAGACTAACACCCGGATCCAGACATCCCTATTGACAGGAGAGTTACTGCTGGTCTCGGGGCCACTACTGGCGAGCACCAGCTGTTTGTTAGAAGAAGAACTCAGGGCATTTATCTCCAAACCCAGCTCTCCGCTCCCCTGACCCAGGGATTTCATTGACATCAATGGGCATTGGCTCTCCCCCATGGTGCACTAGTTAGTCAGCAGAGGGCTCTGGTACCTGGCGCCGCTCAGAGCCCGGCAGCCAGGTCACGGGGGTTTGCCGGACCCTGTACAGTTCTCCCCCTGGTCAAGGGTCAGAGCGAGATCCCTAGAGGGCACCATCGGTGGTACAGTGCTCCGGTGCCCAGCACACATCTTGGAAGGGCAGGATGAGAGGGATTGCTCTCCCCCTTTCCCAGAGGGGGGCCAGGGGACAGCTACCCTTCCACCCCTACTGCCCCCTCAGGCTGGGGAAGGAAGCCGTGGTCTGATCCAAGAAATGCCTTCCCCGTGTACTCCCCCATCCCCAGCATGCCTGGTCAGGTCCCAGTGCCCTGCTAGCTCCATCTCTGTGGAGGGCAGCCAGCTGGCTCTGGGGCTGGGAGCTGGCCTGCTCCTCTCCTGGCTCTGTGAAGAACCATCTGGGCAGCTCCCCCCATAGACTCTGGACTTCAGCAGGCTTCGGAGGGCAAGTGCTGCAGATGGCCTGCCTGGCCCTGCACCCCAGCTCATCAGCACCGGGGCCTGGACACTCGCTGCCTCCAGTTCAATCCTTCAAAAGCAGTGGGCGGCTGGGAAGCCTTAATCTTCTTCCCTCTCCCCATCACATGTCCATCCTCCCACTGCCTCCTTCCCCCAGCAACTCATGGCTCCCTGGTCTCTCTGACCTCCTCCCCACCCTGTCCTGCCTCAGCTGTCTCTGTACCCCCCAGAGCCTTTCTCTGCCAGACTGTCCAGCCCCTGTTGCTGCCCCACCTCCCTCTGATCTGCCGTCTATGCTGAATGATTATCCCAGACAATGCTGCATTGGGAGCAGCTTCCATCGTGGGGGGCTGACCGACCCCACCACTTTACGGCTCCCTAGAACCTTCTCTCTGTCTGTAGCAATTCGTTAGAGTGGGTCTGAAGGGCACAGCAGAAAAATCACACGCTTGGGAGTGTAATGGACGAGCTTCTAATAGCAAGGGCTGGCTTGGAAAAGAACAGAGCAGGTCATAATGGAAGGGATTAGTATGAAAGGAATGGCTTGGCTGAGATGGGACTGGAGCCAGTTGGATGGAAAGCATGGGGGTGGGGTCATGGTGACGAGGGCTGGAATGGGGCAATTTGGAGTGGATTGGATGGGGAATGGAGCAGAGTGCATCCAAAGAGGCTGCAGCAGGTGAGCTCACATCCGAGCTGTGTGTTTGGTCTCCCCTAGTTCCCGTTCCAAAGCCCTTCCTGCAGATGACCGACTCTACACCGGTGGAAGGCATGGTGGTGACGATGACGTGTGCGGTGAAGGAGGGGACACCCCCCATCGAGTACTCCTGGCACCGCCACACCAACAGGGAGGGTGCAGTGGCCGTCGCGGAAGCTGCCGGTGGGCTGCTGAACCTGACGGCGGCTAACCGGACTCACATGGGCTGGTACGCCTGCACTGCCCACAACGAGGTCAACAGCCAGACCAGCGACAGGATGTATCTCGACGTCATTTGTAGGTGACCTGCAGGCAGGAGCAAACGTCCTGCCCCTCTGATTTGCTGTCACATGCCCCCCTCCAGGCCCAATCCTGCCAGCTGCTGAGTGCCCGTAACCCCTACCAAGGCCAGAATCCTTTATGCTGCCTTCCCAGGCACCCCTGGGCACGTGGCCCAAGCAGCAGCCCAGCTGCCCTGGTGTCTGACAAGGACCGAGGATTTGGAATGGAAATAAGATTATGATCCCCCCAGAAAACAACTGCTGGCAACCACTTTGGGGGTCATAACCCCCTCCCTGCCCCAGCATTAGGGTGTCAGAGCGGACCCCCCCTGCCATTTCTGGGCTACAGAGCCCTACGTCCTATTCCTGGACCAAAAAGATTCGGATAAATGATCCAGCTGCCGGACGGTCACTGAACAGAGCCCCTCCCCTTCCTGCCATCAGCCAGGTGCTAACCACCTCCTACTTCATTCTGCAGATGGCCCTGATGAACCCGTGATCAACATTGAGCCATTTGCTATTAACCAGAATGGCTTCTCAGCTAACGAGCAGGAGGAGGTGATTCTGACCTGCCTGGCCCCTTCCAACCCGCCCAGCCACTACATCTGGTTTTACAACAGCTCCCAGATCTACTCTGGCCAGAAGTATGTGATAGCCAAGATCTCCCGGACTCAGACGGGCACCTACACCTGCCTGGCCCAAAACACACTCCTCAATACGCGCACTCAGACCACCATCATCCTCACTGTCTACTGTAAGTGCGTCCCTCCCCATGGCTTGGCACGCGGCCATCTGGGTATGCGCTCTCTCTGGCATGTGCAGCGGCATCCCCCTCCTGGTTCCATCTTCTCTGTCTTCTGCATTTCCCTCCCTTACTTCCCTTCTTTGATTCTCATGGTCACCCATTAGCTAAAGAGGAACCAGGAAGCTAGGGAAGAGCTCTTCTAGCTTGAGAGTAGGCAGTTTAAGTCTCATGAGAAGAACGGAGAGGTTTCCACCTCTGTTGGTTCTGAATGATCCAGACCAAGCAGGGACCCAACCTTTGGGAGAGCAGAATAGCCTCTTCCACAGGACCAGTATCATTCAGGGCTTAGCACCTCGGGATGGAAGGGGGGCAGTGTTGTGAGATCGATGGTGTGTATGGCCTAAGGCAGCTGTTGTGTTCTTTCTGGTTGGGCTCCTCCAGCTGGGCTGGCGGGGGAGCAGAGACGGGGTGTGTAAGTGATCCAGAGGCAGGTTGTCTAGCAGATGATCACAAAGAGAGAGTGTTTGCTCACAGCCATGGCGAGCACAGCAGTAAACATCTGTGCGCATGGTTCCACTTGGTTTGGATCTCCAGCTTAGGCTGCTGTGCGGTGGTGCACGATGGCCTGGAGAGTGAGCTGCTGGGAGAGACACTGGGCCTAGTGATGACGGCGACCGGGGAGCGGAAATGCATAAGACAGCTGAATTCTCGGCTAAATCCGGAGGCCCCTGAGCCGATAGCTTTGTTCCTCGCAACATCCACCTGCTCCCCCTTCATTTAGACCAGTTATCAAGCCCTCCAAACCCTTTCCAAGCAGAGCCAGCCATTCGAGGGGCCAGATTTCTGGGAAAGGCCACTGGACACGTTCCAAAATATTGATGGGGGGGGATGCTGGCAGCTGGGGAGGCTGGGATGGAGGAACTGTCATGGAGGGCTGGAGGGGATCTTGGCAGGAGGGTTGGGGGCTTGTCACAAGGTGAGCAGGGGGATTTGGGCAGATCAGCGAGCTGGAAAGACTGGTCAGGGGGACTGGGTGTACTCTGGCAGCTGGAAAGCGTCACTCGAGGGGGTGAGGGTGCTGGAGGGTTGTGGCAGCTGGGGGAGGGGTTGACTCTAGTCAACAGCTGGCACTGAAACTGTGACACTTGCAAAGCTGGCACCTGCCTGAAAAATCGGTGTCAGGTCACGCTGTGTCCAAATGTCTCTGGCTCCGCACAGCGGGGGAGACATCTTGTGGACTGTCCCGAGTGCATCAGAGTGACTCAGAGCCACTGCGTCACTGTCCTGTCCCCAGCACACCAGAATGTCTCAGAGCCACTGGGTCACTGTCCCATCCCCAGCACACCAGAGTGTCTCAGAGCCACTGGGTCACTGTCCTGTCCCCAGCATGCCACAGTGATTCAGAGCCGCAGGGTAGCTGTCCCATCCCCAGCGCACCAGAGTGACTCAGAGCCACTGGGTTGCTGTCCTGTCCCCGGCATGCCAGAGCGTCTCAGAGCCGCTGGGTGGCTGTCCTGTCCCCGGCACACCAGAGCGTCTCAGAGCCTCTGGGTTGCTGTTCCATCCCTGGCACACCAGAGCATCTCAGAGCTGCTGGGTGGCTGTCCTGTCCCCGGCGTGCCAGAGTGTCTCAGAGCCGCTGGGTGGCTGTCCTGTCCCCGGCACGCCGGAGCATCTCAGAGCCGCTGGGTGGCTGTCCTGTCCCCGGCACACCAGAGCGTCTCAAAGCCGCTGGGTGGCTGTCCTGTGCCCGGCACACCAGAGCGTCTCAGAGCCGCTGGGTTGCTTTCAGTCTCCAGCTTGCTGCTTTCTGCCCTCTGCAAGCTCCAAAGATCCTGGGTGTCATTGTGTTGAGGCCACAGCTACCCCGCCTAGGGTACAAACCACCATTCCAGTGAGGGGGCAGCCTTTACAGAAGACGGGCCACACGCCTGCCCTGCCCCTCCCTCACACTGGCGCTGGCTCAGGCACCTTGCTGGGGAGGAGTCTCGTGGTACCAGAGGGACAGCAATGCACCCAAGGGAACTCGACCTCTGCTCTCCATTGGCTGCTCTTGCTCCTCACGTTCCCACCTTAGCACTGACGGCGGCCAGGGCCCTCCCAGCACGTCTTGGGCTCAGCGATCCAAACCCACGTCGCAGGCCAACGAGTACCCTGTGCTCTCCCTGCTCCTCTCCCTTGCTCCTACAGCGCTTCGCCAGGGAGCTGGCCCCACTGGGCAGAGCCCACAGAGCCACACGGGCAGAGCTGCCCTGTGGTACCTGGCTCCCTGGCCCCAGTGCATCTCCTGCGCATGACAGCCCCAGGCAGCAGGCCGTGTGTTCTTCCCGGTGTTGCTAACTCCTCTTGCTGTTGATACAATCTTTGCCCCACGCACAGATCTGCCCGAGGGGAAGCCCAGCTGCACACCAGTCCCTGCTGCCAATTTCCGGGACATTGCTCTGCAGTGTTCATGGCCTGGCGGGTTCCCCCCAGCACGGCTGCGGTGGGTGAGAGCCAGCCGGGAAGCAGACGCTGCAGCGTCCTACTCCAATGCTACCAGAATCCAGCGAGGGGTAGATGTCCAGAACGGCAGCTCATACACCTGCCTGGCCTCCCACCCAGCGCTCAGAAAGGATGCTGTCTGCACCACCACTGTGTGTAAGTACCTTCACACTGCCTCCTCAGTGCCGCTCAGGAATAGAAACACCGGGTCCTGTGCTCTGCCCCGTGAGAACCCATGCCAGCTTGTGGAGATGGAGTCTCCAGCTGGCGGGTAGAAACAAGGCTGACGCTGTGGAAAGCAGCTCTCCTAACAAGGGCGCAGTTCCTCCCTGCTTACTTTAAGGCCTCAAGCGGACATTCAGGGCTCCAGGAGCCTGGGTAGATGGCACCGTTCATCTGGCAACAGGGAACTACATGGGTACTGCATGGTTGCAGTGCTGTGGCATGGCTAGTGAAAGTGACTTGTGTAGGAGCTCGCCTTGCTCTGGCTTTCATTCCCAGAGCAGAAAAAGGAATAAGGTTCTGATGCCCCCAGTGCAAACACTGGTCCGACAGGCGAGACGGCTGCAGCATCAGGAACCCGTGCAGCCACAAGTCTAACTCTCCAGGCTCACCTGTATTCCAGAAACACTTCACTCTGGAGGGGTTTTGTTTGTGAGGTGCCTGTAGGTCATGACATCATTTTCAGGGCCTGCAAAACCCCATCGCGGTGCCAAGTCACATCATGTCCCAGTGAAGGCTTTGCTCAATGGGATGATGTCGCTCATCCCATCCCATCACGATGAACCAACCCAGCATCATGACATAAATATCCAAGGGTCGCTTGTGCCTGACTAAGATGATGGGTCTGGCAGGCCATGCTGGTCCCGTGGAATCAGACACAGGTGGTGCAAACCCCAGAGAGTGCTGTGATCAGCAAGCTAGCCCAGCACCTGGGGGCTCAGGACTCCCATGGGAGGTGCAGGGAGGTCTCCAGGGGTGTGGAGGAATGTTAGGGATGTTGGCATGTTTTCTCCTGGTTCCTTCATGGCCTAGTCTGGTCCCTCAGTAGAGATAATTGTATCGGGCTGGAGAACCTGTGGGACTGTACCTTAGCGTGCCCACTTGGGCATGGGTTTTTAAGAACCCTTTCCCACATGCGTGTGGCTGAGACTTTAGTGTCTTGGCAACTGTCCCAGCTTTAGGCCTGATTCTCCTCTTACTCACATGGATGTAAGTCCATGGAGCTCCCCCCAGGGCCAGTGAGTGCTGGTTCTCTGGGGTATTTACCGCATGAGGCCCGGAGTTTGTATGTTAGAGGTTCTGGGGCAAAAAGTGACCTTTGGGGCATTTGGAAACACTCAACTCTTCCCAGTTTATATGGGGAAAGCAGAGACCTGGGGACATGCCTGATGGGACGTGCAGCATCTCCACCGGGTGAGATGTGGGCAGGGATGCTTGTCTCTAAGATGCTGTCTCTGTTCCCCAGGGGTCCCCGTGGGGAACCCCACCTGTTCTGCCATGGCTACGAAGCAGAACGAGTTCCTCATGCTGTCCTGCGACTGGGCAGGAGGCCTGCCCCATGTCACACTCTGGTGGAGAGACTGGCGGAACCGCGTGCTAGGTGGCTTGAAACCATCCAGCAACATCTACGTCATGCAGTCCAACAGCACCCTCGGGGGCAAGGAGTTCACGTGCATCGCAGCCCACCCTCTGCAGGCCAGAGCCACGGAGTGCCTTGTCCGGCTGGGTAAGCAGGCCGGCTGCCACCCGGCAGGGCCGCTGGGACTCGTAGGCCATGTAACTGCTGGCAAAGCAAGTGTGGGGAGTGTGGGTGGGTTGTGGCACCAGTTCTGCAGTTCCTGGGGCCCTGACCAAGAGGCAGATTCCACAGCTTCACAGCTTGGCTGGAATGACCCCCGTGCAGGCCAGAAACAGGGAAAATCCAGGCAGGGTCTGGCTCATGAACACTCTTGAGGACAGCTGGCTGAAGAGCATCCCCAGACATGTGTCAGAGCCGCAGGCGGAGACCAGGCGTCATGTCCACCCTTCACTGGCTCATGGCGAATGTTGTGTGAGTGACAAACCTCACCGGATCCCGAACCTCAGTGCTCAAAGTGGCCAGAAAAAAGTGGGGGACTCTGAAAGTGACATTACATCTGCCTCCCTCTCGCCCCACCTTCCGCCCCAGCCACAGTTCTGTTCCTTCTGCAGTTCCGGGGGCTCTTTACCCCCCTCCCCAGGCCTGGAGGAAGCTGCAGCAAGTCCCCTGTGCCCCCTCCCAGCCCAGATGCTGGAGGGGAAGGAGGGAAGGGGGGAGAAGTTCTCCCACTGCTCACAGGGAAGGAAGGGGGATGAAGGGACAGAGCTGCCCTGAGCTGCTGGGCCCTCTCTGCTCCCCCTCAACCCTCCTGAGAAAATGGGGTCTGCTCCTGTCATGGTATAATTCCCCACTCTGAACCTTAGCATCCAAAAGATGGGGTACCAGCATGAATTCCTCTAAGCTCATTTATCAGCTTAATACTTGTAGCGCTGCCACCAACCAGGAATTCCAGTGCCTGGTACACTCTGGTCCCCCCAAAACCTTGCCTGGGGACCCCCAAGACCCAGTCCCTCTGGATCTTAACACAAGGAAAGTAAACCCTTTCCCTCACCGTTGCCTCTCCCAGGCTTCCCCTCCGTGGGTTACCCTGGAAGATTACTGTGATTCAAACTCCTTGAATCTTAAAACAGAGAGGAAAATTCACCTTCCCCCCTCCTTCTCTCTCCCCCTCCCAGACTCTCCCTGAGAGAGAAAGTAATCCTAACACAGAGAGAAATTAACCTTTCTCTCCCCCTTCCCTCCTTTCTCCCCACCAATTCCCTGGTGGATCCAGACCCAGTCCCCTGGGGTCTCACCAGAATAAAAAAAACAATCAGGTTCTTAAACAAGAAAAGCTTTTAATTAAAGAAAGAAAAAAACAGTAAAAATTATCTTTGTAAATTTAAGATGGAATATGTTACAGGGTCTTTCAGCTATAGACACTGGGAATACCCTCCCAGCCTCAGTATACAAGTACAAATTAAAATCCTTTCAGCAAAATACAAATTTGAACTCCTTCCAGCCAAATACACATTTGCAAATAAAGAAAACAAACATAAGCCTAACTCGCCTTATCTGCCTAGTACTTACTATTTTGAATCTATAAGAACCTGTATCAGGGAGATTGGAGAGAAATCTGGTTGCACATCTGGTCACTCTCAGAACCCAGAGAGAACAACAACCAAAAACTAACAGCACACACACAAACTTCCCTCCCTCAAGATTTGAAAGTATCCTGTCCCCTGATTGGCCCTCTGCTCAGGTGACAGCCAGGCTCACTGAACTTGTTAACCCATTAAAGTCAAAAGAGACATGAAGTACTCCTGTTCTATTAACCCTTAACTATCTGTTTATGACAGCTCCTTAGGGAGGGGGCAAAGCTCTGGCTGCCTGCTACAACTTCTCCACCCCAAGAGGCAGAGCAGGGGGCTCAGGCGGGTTCTGGGACAAAGCTTCTTGAGCTGGCAGATGGGGGAACTGTGCCCCGATGACAGGCGCACTCAGCGCAAATGCTAGGAGAGGCAGCCCTGGCGGGTGGTCTGTGTGCATGTAGGAATGGCCTCATGGGCTCCCATGGCTGGCATCTTGGTGATTCCTGACTCAGAGCACTTGGTTTGCAGCCCAAAGCGTTCCTCACAAGGGGCCAGTAGTCCTCACTCTGCCTTCAGTGACACCTGTGCCGTCTAGGGTTGCCAGGCATCCGGTGTTCAACGGGACCCTGGTGGCTCCTGTCAGCACAGCTGTCCGGGTCATTAAAAGTGTAGTCGGTGGCGCAGCGGGGCTAAGGCAGGCTCCCTGTTTGCTGTAGCTCTGTGCAGCTCCCAGAAGTGGCTGGCATTTCGCTCCAGTTCCTAGGCAAGGGCGTGGCCATGGGGGGGTCTGCGCACTGCCCCCATCCCAAGTGCTGGCTCTGCAGATCCCATTGGCCAGGAACTATGGCCAATGGGAGCTGAGGAGGCAGGGCCTGCAGGTGGGGGCAGTGCACAGAGCCCTTTGCCAAGGATCCGCAGGGACATGCTGTACTCACAGCCGGATTCATCACCCCCCTGCACCCCAACCCTTTGCCCCAGTCCAGAGCCCCCTTCCACAATCTAAACCCCTCATTTCTGGCCCCACCCCCGAGCTCACACCACCAGCTGGAGTCCTCAACCCCTCCCACACCCCAACCCCTTGCCACAGTTCAAAGCTCCCAGCCTCTCACACTCTGAACCCCTTGCCCGCACCCCCCCACCCCAGAGCCCCCTCCTGCATCCCACACCCCTCCAAGGCCCCTGTCTCAGCCCTGTGAAAATTAGCGAGTGAGGATGGGGGAAAGCAAGGGGGAATGGAGTGAGTGGGGGCAGGGCCTCGGGGGAAGGGGCAGGGCCTTGGGGAAGGGGCTGGGCAAGGGTGTTTGGTTTTCTGCAATCAGAAATTTGGCAACCCTTGTACAGTCTCCCCATCATCACCAGGGGTTCCCAGGGGTTGTGGCGGATAGCAGTTGGCCTTGCACTGAAACTGCAAATTAGTTACCAAGCCTGGTGATGATGCATGAGCTGGAATAGACCCTGGCTCCCCTCCCTGAGCTGGTCCGCCCTGCAGGGCTCACGGGACAGACCCTGGCTCCCCTCCCAGGGCTTCCTGCGGGTCTCACGGGACAGACTCCAGCTCTGCAGAGGGTGAGGTGCCCTGACTGGGCACCGCTTTCACTGCAATGCCCCCCGTCTCTCTCTCTCTGGACAGACGTTCCCAAGCTGGCGGCCGAGCACACCGAGGTGTCGCTGTTCGAGGGCAGCGAGGTCCAGCTGGCCTGCATGCTGCAGGGCCCGCACCTGGGCTCCGAAGTGTTCTGGTTCAACAACAGGCATCAGGTGATCCGGCCGGATGCTGCGAGGTACAGGCTGCAGCAGAGTGATGCCTGGTTCAACCTGACCATCCGGGACACCGAGTGGATGAGGGACAGCGGCATCTACCACTGCTTGGCCGTGAATGCCGTGGGAAACGCCACCATCCCCATCAGGCTCCGCGTGAAGAGTACGGTGGGGCAGGGCAGGTGCTCATGGGAACCACACAGGGGCAGGGGGGACAAACGGGGGCTTTGCAGAGTTTAGAAGGAAGCAGGTAGGAGTGTGCTGGGAAGAAGTGGATGGGAGGGTCTGGGGATCCATGGGGTAGGGAGGCAGAAGGAGAAGTGAATGAGGCGGTCTGGGGACCCCATAGCAAGGGCTGGGGCAAAGGAAATGGATGGAGGGGGTCTGATGGGGTCCACCAGGAGTGGGGAGGAGAGGAGGTGGGTAGGGAGTTTGGTGGGGCCCACATGGTGCGTGGAGGGAAGGAAAGTGGTGGAAGGGTCTGGGCCAGGGGTGGAGATGCGGGTAAGGGTGTGCTGGGGAACTTGTGGGCAGGAGGTTTAGTCATGAGCGTGTTCTGAATGCGGATTGGTAGAAGCATTTCAATGGCGGGATGAGAGGGAGCTGGAGAGATCATCCAGAACAGCACCTGCACTGAGGCAAGACTAAATACTATGTAGACCATCCCTGACAGGAGTTTTTCCAACTGTTCTTAAAACCCCCCAATGATGGAGATTCCACAACCTCCCTGGGCAACTTATTCTGGTGCTTAGCTACCCTGACAGGAAATTTTTCCTAATGTCCTAAACCGCCCTTGCTGCAATTGAAGCCCATTGTTTCCTGTCCTATCCTCAGAGGTTAAGGAGAACCATTTTTCTCCCTCCTCCTTGGAACAACTTTTTACGTACTGGAAAACTCTTCTCCAGACTAAACAAACCCACTTCTTTCAATCTTTCCTCACACGTCATGTTTTCTAGACCTTTCATCATTTTTGTTGCTCTTCTCTGGACTTTCTCCAATGTGGCCACATCTTCCCTGAAATGTGGTGCCCAGAACTGGACACAGTACTCCAGTTGAGGCCTAATCACCATGGAGTACAGCAGAAGAATTAGTTCTCATGCCTTGCTTACAACACTCCAGCTAATACATTCCAGAACGAAGATTGCTTTTTTTGCAACTGCATTACACTGTTGACTCACATGTAGGTTGTGATCCTCTCTGACCCCCAGATCCCTTTCCACAGTACTCCTTCCTAGGCAGTCATTTCCCATTTTGTAGGTGTGCAACTGATTGTTCCTTCCTAAGTGGAGTACTTTGCATTTGTCCTTATTGAATTTCATCCTATTTACTTCAGAAGGTTGGACAAACGTGTTATTCAGCCCTGGGCTCCGCAGAGACCATGGGGTGAACTCCTAGGGGTTCCTGTTTCATTCAGCCCCCTGGTTTCTGTGACACTGAGTGAGGTCAAGTGGGACTCTGGCAAACCCCAGGCTCTGGGGACTGGGCTGAGACTGGTTTCACTCCAGGTGGAGGAGGCAGGTGCAGCCCTTTATTACCTGACTGGCCAGTTGTACCCTGAATACAACGAGAGAGGAAGGGAAGGAGCATGTGCATGAGAACGGGGGTGAAAGATGAGGGGTGAGGTTGTCTCTTTGGGTGCGCATGTGTGTGCGTGTGTGCATGTGTGTGTGTGTGTGAGCAGCATGGGATCAGAGGGGTGAGGTTGTCTCTCTGGGTGCACCACTGACACGCTCCCTACCCCCTGCAGAATACCCGACGCCCCCCAACGTGACGATCAGCAAGCTGATATACACCCGGCAGCGCACCGAGGTGCAGCTGGAGTGGGTGACGCAGGGCTCGGGGAACCTGACCGGCTTCGTCGTCCAAAGGCAAGAAGCAAAGAAATCCTCGCTGGGCCCATCCCGGTCGGCAGCCCGGGCCTGGGAGACTGTGGCCAGTGATATAGAACCTGACATCCGGGACCACAGGGTGGGCGGCCTGGACCCGGCGGTGGTATATGCCTTCCGCATCCTGGCTGTCAACCACCGCACCACCGGGCACCCGTCCGAGGGGAAGACTCCAGGTGAAGTGACTAGGCCCCAGACTCCGGCTGGGCTCCACTCTGGGGGCTGGAGTGGGGGATCCCCTACTGCAGCGGCTGTCCACTGTCCATGTGTCCAGAACCCCACTCCCTCTCCCAGGGCTGGGCCTGTGTGGGGCTACGGAGGAGTGGGGGGTCTGTTGGGGTGTGAGTGAGGTGGGGCGAGGATGCTGGGCTGTAGCGAATGGCAGGTGTATCTCCGTCCTGTTCCAGCTAGACAGGTAGGACCGGGCAGGATTAGCTTCCAAGTCCCATTTATTCACCCAGCCCCTTGAAGATTCTTGTCACATTAGGATGAAGGGCCTGGAAAGCAGCCGGCTCCCAGGGCCATGTCCCTCCCTGGGTGTGAATCACAGCAAGCAGGACAGGGCTGTGTGGAGCTGGCAAGGCTGGACAGAGCCCCACAAGCAAAACTGGGCCAGAGGTGAGTAGGTCTTTAGCACCGTTGGGTTGTAGGAGTATAGACTGGTGTGATTGCACTGGGTTGTAGTGGATGGTGTCATTGTATCGGGGTGTAGGGGATGGTGTCATGGTGTTGGGGTGTAGGGGATGTTGTGATTGCACTGGAGTGTAGGGGACGGTGTTGTTTTGAGGTGTAGGGGATGGTGTGATTGCATTGGGGTGTTGTATTGGGGTGTAGGGGATGATGGATTATGATGTAGGGAATGGTGTACTGGAATGTAGGGGATAGCGTTGTACTGGGGTGCAGGGGATGATGTCATTGTATCAGGGTGTAGGGGATGTTGTGCTGGAAAACTAACGACCATTGCCACATCATGCAGGGAATGTTTCAAGTGTTCATAATGGAGCTGAACAAAACTGCTCACAGACCCTGAACACTGGGCCCTGCTGGTGCAGTGGAAGATGGCTGGGACAAGGGTGTTGCGAGTTGGGAGTGCAGGGTATTGGCAGTGCAGTGCGGAGGATTCCAGGAGTGGAAGGGCTGCGAGTGCTGTAGTTCAGGATTGAGGAGCATTGGCAGTCACTTTGTCTGTTTGTTCATGACCGGGGTCAGTGATGAGCTTGGGGAGAAGTGAGGCATTGTACTCAAATTCCACCCAGCATCACAATCCCAGAATCTGAGAAGCTGAGTGCGTTTTATCAACTGATGAGCAGCGGCCTGCAAGCGTAAGGTTTCAGAGTTAACACACGGAGGCAATAGGAGCAGGTCACACCTCCTTTACAGCTACTGGGCCTGACTCTGTTCTCACTCACGGCTGATTAGAAGTATTCCACCTAACTTCCTGGAGTGTGTGAGATCAGAGTGGGACCCGAGGGTTCTCTCTGTCTGCAGACTCATTCAGACCACGCTACAGCACGTTCACACTTTGAAGTCTTCTTTGCAGACAGGGGGAGCCAGAACCAGATTTGTCCCCAGATTGAAGGTTAAATTCTGCAGCACTGTTAGAGCCATTGGTGAGATGCTGGTGAGGTGCGGTGGCTAGGCCTGGTTCGCGCCCGTCTTGCTAAGTGCCCCTCCCGAACTTACAGAACAGGAATTCTCTGCCCTGGGAGAGGCAGGAAGGAGGCACAATACCAGAATCAAGGGCAACTTATGCACTGTTCCTTGGGTACCAAAGGGATCTTGGATTATAGAGTGGATTAGATGCTTAACTGTGGGGATTTGTGCTCATATGCGGTGTTGAAGAGACGGTAAGGAAGACATTCCCCTTTCAGGGCAGGCTACCTGGGAATTTGGGCACCTTGGCCCAGATCAGCAAAGGTATTTAGGCTCCTAAATTGTCAGTGGGAGTTAGGAGTCTAAATAGCTTTGTGGATCTCGCCCCTGCTGCTTCCTGTGGAGCAGGGAGTCAGCTGGGTATCCCCATGGCCCATTTCCTGTGACTGCAGGCAGGGTGCTTGCACTTGGCCATGGTCCTTTCCCACCCTCACTTCCTGTGCGTTAGTGGGGAGCTTTGGCCTCGGCAGTTTCAATCAGGCATAGACTGATCACCAACCAGGTCTGAATCCACTATGGCCCCCTCTGAGAGAGAGAGGAGAACACCCACCTCTGTGCTCACGAGAGAACTCCGGCTGGCTGCCAACAGCCAAAGAGCTCAGCAGCTTCCACCCAAAATGAGCTCTCCTGGTTCCTGCTGTAATTGCTGTTATGGAACGAGAGGGGCCTGGTTTGGGTCTCCACTTATGGAAAAGTCATATGGAATTTAATGGGAAATGCCACCCTGTTCATAGGCTTACTGAGCCTCCCTGTGGGGTTTGAGGAAGACTATCACTGCCCTAGGCTTCACCCTCTCTTGCATTCTGGAGGGGAATTTCTATGGGAAAATAGAGATTTCCTCCCTATTAGGTCCACAGGACTTATCCACTGGGAAACGTGCAGGGTGCAGATACCCCAAGTCCAGCCATCACAGAGGGACTCCGATAACTGCTGTCATCTGGCTGGCTCATGAGCAGAGGCCCAAGGAACACCCCCTGGGTCTGTTGGTGCCATTTGGCACATGGGGCACTTCTGTGCCAGCAAAAGATTTCCCTGAAGTGGCAGGTGGGACCAGTGGGACATTATCAGCCCATCCTCCCCCCCTTCTTATCTGCCACATTTTGCTGCAATCCAGTGCCTGTCCCTCCCAGACACCCCGTCTCCTCAGGACAGCATTATGAGGGATTGGAAGAGTGAACATCCATGGCTGGTCCTGGATCGAGACTGAGGGAGTGTGACGATGAGGTTCTGGCGGGACCCAACTGAGAGTGCCAATTCAGGACCAATTGCTTAAACAGGGCAGTCACAGCCCAAGGCTGGGGTTTTTCCACCTCTAAGGCAAACCAAACCAGCCAGACAAAAATGACTTCAGTTTCACCCCACTGGCTAACCACAAGTCACACAAGCAATTTCCTTAGACACTCCAGTCTCCCAGTGTCACCACCAGTGCACCCGTCCTGGGGATGAATGGTTATGAAAACCAACACCCCAGTAAAAGAAAAAGGTTCTCACGATCCCAAAGGACCAAGCCCCAGACCCAGGTCAATATACACATCCAATCTTACCCACAAATCACGCTGTTGCCAATCCTTTAGAATCTAAAATCTAAAGGTTTATTCATAAAGGGAAAAAGATAGAGATGAGAGCTAGAATTGGTTAAATGGAATCAATTACATACAGTAATGGCAAAGTTCTTGGTTCAGGCTTGTAGCAGTGATGGAGTAAACAGTATGTTCAAATCAAGTCTCTGGAGTACATCCCCAGCTGGGATGGGTCAGTCAGTCCTTTGTTCAGAGCTTCAGTTTGTAGCAAAGTCACTCCAGAGGTAAGAAGCAGGATTGAAGACAAGATGGAGATGAGGCATCCGCCTTATATAGGCACTTCCAGGTGTAAGAACACTTCTTTGTTCTTACTGTGGAAAATTACAGCAAAATGGAGTTTGGAGTCACATGGGCAAGTCCCTGCCCACCCTGCTGAGTTACAAGGCGTATCTGCCTCCTCTCAGTGGGTCAGTTGTGTAGCTGATGGTCCTTAATGGGCCATCAAGCAGGCTAAGCAGAGCTAACACCAACTTGTCTGGGGTGTTTCCCAGAACTGCAGCACCAATTTGAAATACAGACAGTATAGACCCAATACTCATAACTTCAACTACAACATGATACAGACATACAGTCAGCATAATCATAATCAGTAACTCATAACTTGGTCTTAGACACCTTATATGACCCCCTTTACATAGGATTTGGTGCCACTACAGGACCTTGGTTGCAACCCATGTTCTATATGGTCCCAGTTTATATCAATAACGTCACAGGGGGTGTCTCTTGAGCATGGCAGCTGTTGCTGCCGGAAGTCACCGAACTGCCCTGCTGCTTGGATGGGCTTAGTTAGAAAGGGCTGTCCGGGGCCTGACAGTGACCTCCATGAAAAGGTTACCATGGAAAGGAGCTGCTCTAGCAACAGGATGCGCCCTGTGCACGTGATCAGCCAGTGAGAGTTAGGCTGATGATGCAATGCTGCTAGCGTGGGATTTCATTGACCAAGTGCTGATGACCTGCTGGAGTGTTGGTGCGGGGAAATCTCTGCATGGTTCAACTCTTGTGAAAGTCAGTAGCTGTCTGCCTAACTCCTTTCTAGGATAACAAGAAGCCCAGGGCAAGAGGGTGCTAGGTCTGAAATGATGTCAACATGACCAGAACGAACCCTCCCTGCTACTCCTTCCTCTTCCCATGCCTCTTCTGCTGTCCCTCTGTGCCTCCTTTTGCTGTCCCTGCCTCTCCGTTTGCCTCCTGTATGGCCCTGTCTGCTGCATCCCCCCAGCTAACCCTGATGCATGAGTCGCCAGGAGTGGGAGTCGATTCCTGGCAGTGCTGTGCAGTGTGGTCTGGAGGGGACCCCATCTCTGATGACTTCAGTGTGATTGTCACTTCTGTTCCCCATCATCTCATTATCCTAATTGCACTGTTTCCTGCAGAGAATTATCCTTCCCAGGGAAGCACACCCCACTGCACAGCCCCAAGAAGTCACTCTGCTCACTTGTTTACTTGCCACTGTTAGCCCTGGCTGCGATTTGGGTTGGTTTCACTCACCAGTGCTATCTCTGCGACACACCAGAATCCACACTGCATTTGTTCCGATAGGGGATACAACATAGGGTGACAGAAAGCAAATCTGAAAAATTGGGACGAGGTGGGAGGTAATAGGAGCCTATATAAGAAAAAAACCCAAAATCGGGACTGGCCCTATAAAATCGGGCCATCTGGTCACCCTAATGCAACGGGAGGATGCTCTGAGTCACATTTTCACAGAGGAAGCTACTCCAATTTGGCATCATTATTTATACAACTGGCTTAAAATACCCTTGAAATTCCTGGAAAATGACTTCTCTTTAAAGTGCGACTCACGCCTGAAAAATGACTAAAATGGTCCCTTATCTTTGCTGGCTGGGAAAAGATTCATTTTCCCCTGCAAAATTTTTCAGCAAAAAAAGTGTTTGTTTTCACTGAACTTTTCCTTAACATTTAGTTGGTTTTTTTGGGGGGTGGGGTGTGGGGGTCATCAAAAAACCAAAAAAGTCTGTTTTGGCATTGACATTTTCAGTTAAAGCCCTACCATTTTTGATGGAAACGGGGATGTTCACCAAACGATTTCCATTTTCACTGAGAAGCCATTTTTCGTCAATTAAGAAGTCTCAGCAAAAACTTTTCAACCAGATCTGCCCACCATGTGCACAAGAGTTGGAGCTGCTTACTTTAGGGACCAAAACACCTGATTACTTGTAGTGCCATAGCACCTAGGCACCCCAAGCATGGACCACACCCCATTGTCCTAGATGCTGTACAACCCATAGAGCAAAAAGACAGCCCCTGTCTCCTTGAGTACAACTCTGCTGAGCTGGCTTGGCCTGAAGGCTCTGCCATGCTGAACCAGCCCAGCACCGGGAGAGGTAGCTGGGGTGTGGTCCGTCCTGGGCAGCATGAACAGGGCCCTTCGTTATGTCCCAATTGGTTGAATTGTGCAGCCAGTCAGGGGGCTGGGGCCTTGCTGAGGTCATAATGTGGCCTGCAGGACCTCCAATACAGAGACTGACGCAAGAGAAAGGGCGAACTCAGTGTGACCCTCAGATCCCAGGCTGAGTCGGCAGGGATGTCAGCAAACCCCCTTTTCCTCTGGGCACTGAGCACCTTTAGGGAATAGCCATGGAGCCCCGTGATGCCCTTTTCAGACAGAGACGCATTTTAAAACCTGCTTCAAGGGCGTTTCTCTGAACAGCTCCCCAAGGGGTGCCGCTATCTTCACCGATGTCACTGGCGGGAATGATCCATGGACATGGAAAAACCAGGGTGTTTGGGCCTTCTCCGCTGCCTTTCATGGGAGGGACTCAAAACACTTTCTGAACATAAAAGCACACAACACCCCTGCCAGGCAGGTAAGTGTCATTGTATAATGGGGAAACTGAGGCACAGATTGTCAAAGGGACTGGAAGCCTGGGTCACACCTCTATTCAGTAGCAGAGCTGGGGATAAAACTCCAGGGTCCTGACCAGCTCAGCACTGTGAACATTGGCTAGCCCATTCTCAAATCCCTGGGGGATCGCTGCACAGCCACGGAGCTATTAAAAGAAGCACTGCCCGGCTTAGATGGTGTTGATGGTAAGACATAGAATGAAAAAGAAATTTGCCCCAGATTAACCAGGGGGCATCTGAGTTGAGGGCTGAACGCAGGTTCCCATGAGGCTCCGGACCGCACCTGACCCACACGCCCCTCCTTCCTTCCCAGCGCTAGACGTGACCCCTCTACAAAAAACGAGGAAGAAATGGGTGGATTTTCTTGCCCATCTGTATGTGTTCAGATTTGATCCAGTGGGTCAGTTAAATCAGGGCCAATCTCTCTGCTCAGAAGGGATTGTACAAGTGGTGGAAAGTTTTCTGTTGCGGTTGTTTAATGCTCAGCGCTGGCCCTGCCACACACAGAAAGATCAGCCCCGCCCAGAGGACATGGGTGGCGGGTATCATACGCCAGGGGAGGCTGAGCCTCCCCAACTCAGGCTGTGGCCCCACCCACACTTCCCCCAAAGACCCCGCCCTTGCTCCCCCTCTCCCCCAAAGCCAATGGGGACTCAGTTTGGGCCAGTGGCCCAGGGCTCAGGGCAGTTTGGCTGGGACTCCTCCAGCCATGGGAGGGAGGATGGGGGTCTCAGGGCTCTGGCAGGTGAGGGGGGCAGACAGGGTGTGGTAGCAGCCGGGCTTTTAGCAGAAGGGGTGGGTCCCGGGGGGCCTAGCCTCCCCAAAGGGGGGGGTTCACCCATCACCCATGCCGACAGAGCTTACAAACTGCAGCCAAAATCAAAATCTTCCTCATGTGGCAGGCGCCAGGCCAAGTGGCTGTTCTGATTGCTCCTTTTGCTGTGCTTGTGTTCCCCTGGTGCAGAGTGGGCTGTGCTGGGCACCACTGGCCAAGGCCTCTCCGTGGCTGTGCCAGGACCCCAAGCCAGGGCAGCCCCTTCCTCAGCACATGGCTTCGGATCCTACCGATAGCTGGTGGGCCTGGTTCACCCCGGGAATCTGCCACTGGCCTGACCTTATTCCAGGTGGAATCTGGCCCATGGAGAGACCCATCTTCAGCATGCAGCCCTTCTCCTCCCCTTCCCTCTCTGTTCCACAGTGGAGCGTCCTCCCAACCAGGGCTGAGCTCATCAACCAGCTAGGAGAGAGGTGGCCACCTGGGCTGGGCTTGTGGCCACTTAGCCATGTCAACTCTGTCCCTGGGTCTGCCCCAGATCGGAGCTGTTCTTGGTGGTGAAAATTGTTGCTGAAACTGGGCAGCAGCTTGCATTGCCCCCTAGCCCCAACTGTCGGAACCAAAGGCCACGAGTGAGGCAGGCGTGGGCCCTTACAGATCAGACCTCCAGGCGGGCCATTAGAACTTGCTCCAGTGGTTACAGCACAGGCCTGGGGTCCAGGACGCCTGGGATCTAGTCCCTGCTCTGCAGCTGACTCGCTATTGGGCCTTGGTCAGCTCCCTTTGCCACTGTGTGTTTAGTCTCCCCTCTGTCCAATGAGGGTAACAGCATCTCCCACGTACAGTGCGACCAGGGGTGGGGCAGTAATCGCCTCCCTTTGGCATTGTGTCACACAGCAAGCTCTGGGCACTGCTGCTGGCCAAGCCGGAGGACTCCCGTGTGTCTGTGTTAACAACCCCTTGTGAGCTGCTCTGAGATACACGAGGGGTGAGAGCTGGGGAGCCAGGGGGTCTGCACAGAGGGCTGTGTGGCCCTCGCCTGGAGAGCAGGTCCCTGTCTCTAGCAGTCTCCTCGTGCAGGGATCCCCAGCTCAAGCTTCATGGTACTGAACCCTGGTCTGCTCTCTCTCTTCCAGCTGACCCCCCTTTCAACGCTTACCCTGCCGTGATGGGCGCTGCAATAGCAGGGATGGTTGTGGCGGCGGTTGCCTGTCTGCTGGCTTTTCAGTACATCGTCCGGAACCGGGACAACAACCCACGTGAGTGCGGGGGAGGCCGGGGCCCCTTCTCGCTGCCCCTGGGGCTGTTCCGATCAGGGGAAGAAGGCACAGCAGAGAGCACAGGGCTAGAACATGGGGAATGCCCACACAGCACAGCTAGACTGGGACCCAGCCAATGATGCCTGGTGCTACAGTGACGGATACACCCTGAACGCTTTAGACTGGGAGGTAGAGGTGGGTTAGGAGGGACAGGGTGCCAGGCGGCACTGCTGGGGCTAGGAAGGACAGTGTGCCAGGCAGAGGTGGATTAGGACTGACAGGGTGCCAGGCGGAGGTGGGTTAGAATGGACAGCGTGCCAGGCAGAGGTGGGTTAGGAAGGACAGCATGCCAAGTGGCGCTGTTGGGGTTAGGATGGACAGCGTGCCAAGCGGAGGTGGGTTAGGACAGATAGTGTGTCAGGCGGAGGTGGGTTAGGAAGGACAGCATGTCAGGCGGAGGTGGGTTAGGAAGGACAGCGTGCCAAGCAGCGCTGCTGGGGTTAGGATGGACAGCGTGCCAAGCAGAGGTGGGTTAGGAAGGACAGTGTGTCAGGCGGAGGTGGGTTAGGACAGGCAGCGTGTCAGGCGGAGGTGGGTTAGGAAGGACAGAGTGTCAGGCAGAGGTGGGTTAGGATGGACAGCGTGTCAGGTGAACGTTGGACAGCGTGCCAGGCGGAGGTGGGTTCGGAAGGACAGTGCGTCAGGCGGAGGTGGGATAGGACGGACAGCGTGTCAGGCGGAGGTGGGTTAGGAAGGACAGAGTGTCAGGCAGAGGTGGGTTAGGATGGACAGCGTGTCAGGCGGAGGTGGGTTAGGAAGGACAGAGTGTCAGGCAGAGGTGGGTTAGGATGGACAGCGTGTCAGGCGGAGGTGGGTTAGGAAGGACAGCGTGTCAGGTGAACGTTGGACAGCGTGCCAGGCGGAGGTGGGTTAGGAAGGACAGAGTGTCAGGCAGAGGTGGGTTAGGATGGACAGCGTGTCAGAGGGAGAGCTGCTCAGAAGGGCAGAGAGCTGGCAGTCCTGAGCCAATGGCTCAGCCCTCTCTGCAGTTTGGGGTGTCGGGTGCAGGAGCCGATGTCAATGAGTATGAAAGTGAATTAACCTCCTCATCCTGTGGCCAGAGTGCCCAGTGCAAAGGTTTTGCTGCTGCTGGCAGGGACAGCTGGGTTGCTAGTACAGGACTGTGCATGAACATTTCCTCTGGTGCTGCTCAGCATAGAGGGCCTGCCACTGCTCCGGGCCTGGCCTGGGTTAAGCACAGTCATGCTGGAGCCCCAGGTCAGGCTGGGCTGGGGGATGATGCTTTGGGATCTAGTGCTAGGAGCGCCTCTTACCCTGTTATCTCCTTGTTTTGTTCCCCAGGGCTGCACAACCTGATCTTCGGCATGTAAGTGTCCTGGCACAGCCATCCCCTCCCTCAGCTGTGAGCAGACATCCTCTCCCCCCACAGCTGCTCACCCCTTGCCACCCTCCCTTCCCAGGACTACCCCGCTTATCACGCTCTTATCCCCGAGCTGCCTCAGGGGGAGCTCCGAGAACTCGGGCCCTGTGGTGCCCGACGCTGTACCCCCAGAGGCTCGAGATGGGATGCTCCAGGCCAGATCCTCAAAGGTGCTTAGGCTTCAGACTTGCACTGAAATCAATGGACCTGCTCCCAAGAGCCTGGCCTGGCCAGACAAACAGCGTGTCACGAGGGCAGCCCCAGTCCTGCCCCAGTCCTGCCCAGTGTTCCCTTGGCACCCCTGCCACCTCCTTCCCCACAGCTCAATTTGCCTTTCCTCCCCCCACCTCCCTGCTGGCGAGACGCTCCCTTCACGCACATCTGAGGGCTTGCATCCATGGCTCCCTAGCTCTGTGCGCAGTTCCTGCCATGACCCCCTGGCGCCTGCTGGGCAGTCTGTGAGGAACGGTTTCAGGAACGTTCCCCCCCACCTTGTCCCCAGGGCTGGCCCAGAGGCTCATGAGCACGTCAGCACTCCAGAAGATGCTGAGACGGCCGCAGGCGTGGCAGAGGCTGAGACGGGCGGGGAGCTTGGGGGCACATCCCCCGCGGTCGGGGAGGCATCAGCAGGTAACTGGGGCAACACGTGCAGCTGATACGACAGTGAGGGGACCAGCTAAGCACATAAGCTAGCCTGCATTTGAGGGTAAGCCTGGTCATCGCGTCTGGTGCTTGGCTCTGGCTGGCCGGAATCAGAGGGGGCAGAATGTGCTAGCAGTGGGCAGCTGTGTAATAATCTGTCCTGACCTTTCTTCCTGACCCTGCAAATGACTGACTGGCTTGTGCCCTGGAGCATGAGGGTTTATCTCCCTTGTTTATGGCAGTGGTCTGCAGGCCTACTGGGTGGGGCTGGGGGGCAGAGGCAGTTAGGGTGGGCTAGAGGTGTTCCTGGAGGACCCTGGTGTGCTTACAGTGCTCCCAGCTCTCAGTGATTTGCTATGTGTCTCTCCCTTTTGCAGAGTGTCATCCAGAGCCTCCTGCATCCACCCAGGAGGCTCCCCCAGCTCCAGATCTCGCCGCTGACGACCCTCCGGTCAATGTCACAATCACAGTGACTGCGACATCGTGAATCCCAGCTGGCCCTCATCAGACCCATTCAGCATCCCTGCCCCACAAGAAGGGTTGCAGTAGGGGGAGGGGAAGGGGAGCTGGCATTTATAGAGCCCCTTCAGGGACTGGCATTGCCAGACTGTCAGGGTGCAGCTGAGAAGAAAACGGCCCCTGGCTACAATGCCCCAGAGGGCAGGAGCCAACGTACCATTGCACAGCCTGGAAGGAGGCTTCGCCGTGGGGCTTGGAATCCCCTGGGATTTTGGCCCTTTCTCCCCCTCCCCCACCCCAGACCAATTAGCAGGACGGCACTTTCCCGTGGGGCTTAACTCGCTCCTCTGTGCCCAGCGCTGAGCTCTGCAGATGAGACAGAGCCTGGGGAACCAGCCGGCCGGCGACTTGCGATGGCTGCTCCCCTCTCTGGGAGCGCCAGTGTGGCCCTGCTGAGACAAGGGAGAGGGTTTGGCTGGAGTGAACAGAAGCAGCAGCCTTGTCTGCGTTAGCTGGAGATGGCCACACGCCGGCCTCCCAGCCTTGTTTGGAGCCAGAATACAGGGCACAGCAGCAGGTGCACCATAGCCCCACCACCTGGCTCTGCTGCCTGGGTGAGGGCTGTGGGGGCCCTGGCTGAATTCAGGTTATAGGGTGTCATGGTATAATTCCCCACTCTGAACCTTAGCGTCCAAAAGATGGGGTACCAGGATGAATTCCTCTAAGCTTAATTACCAGCTTAGAACCTGTAGCGCTGCCACCAACCAGGAATTCCAGTGCCTGGTACACTCTGGTCCCCCCCAAGACCTTGCCCGGGGAACCCCAAGACCCAGACCCTATGGATCTTACCACAAGGAAAGTAAACGCTTTCCCTCACCATTGCCTCTCCCAGACTTCCCCTCCCTGGGTTACCCTGGAAGATCACTGTGATTCAAACTCCTTGAATCTTAAACAGAGAGGAAAATTCACCTTCCTCCCTCCTTCTCAATCCCCCTCCCAGACTCTCCCTGAGAGAGACAGTAATCCTAACACAGAGAGAAACTAGCCTCTCTCTCCTTCTTCCCTCCTTTCTCCCCACCAATTCCCTGGTGAATCCAGACCCAGTCCCCTGGGGTCTCACCAGAATAAAAAAAAACAATCAGGTTCTTAAACAAGAAACTTTTAATTAACGAGAGAAAAACAGTAAAAATTATCTTTGTAAATTTAAGATGGAATAGGTACAGGGTCCTTCAGCTATAGACACTGGGAATACCCTCCCAGCCTAAGTATACAAGTACAAATTAAATCCTTTCAGCAAAATACAAATTTGAACTCCTCCCAGCCAAATACACATTTGCAAATAAAGAAAACAAACATAACCTAACTCGCCTTATCTACCTAGTACTCACTATTCTGAACTTATAAGAGCCTGTATCGGAGAGATTGGAAAGAAACCTGGTTGCACATCTGATCCCTCTGAGCCCCCAGAGTGAACAACAACCAAAACTAACAGCACACAAAAACTTCCCTCCCTCAAGATTTGAAAGTATCCTGTCCTCTGATTGGTCCTCTGCTCAGGTGACAGCCAGGCTCACTGATCTTGTTAACCCTTTACAGGCAAAAGAGATATGAAGTACTTCTGTTCTATTAACTCTACTTATCTGTTTATGACACGGGGACTCCAGGGGGAACTAGGAGAGCCGAGGAAAAGCCCAGGTCCTTTGTGTGAGCCAGGCAGGGTTCGGAGCCCCCTCCTCCCCTGCTGGCCCTGACAGACTCTTGGCAGGCCTGGTGAAAGCCGAGGGGCACAGGCTCCTGGCAGAGCACTGCCCTGCGCCCCTGGGACTGGGACCCAGGCCCTCTGGGGAACTGCCCAGCAGCCATTGCCGCTCAGCGAGGCAGGCCGGGGCTAAGCCCGGGGAGGACCAACCCCTCTGCGTGCCGCACCTAGTGCAAGCCAGGACACACATGCTGCAAACGAGAGGATGTGGGGCCCGGGCTGGATTCGGGCCCCTGCAGCAAGGCACAGTCCCCTGCGAGCAACTTCTCCATGGCTTGGCCCACAGCTTGGGCTGGATGGGCAGCAAGGAGGGGGCTGAGCCTCACCCCAAATCTGCCCACTTACTTAGCTGTCGAAGCTGAGCTCTGGTGCAAATCTGGAGTCTGGGCTACACCCCGGCCGGAGGCCTGGCTGCCTTAACGGCACAGTACTAAATTCCCTTGCCAAGGCCTTACATCACCAACAACCCCCCATGTTAATCTGTATCATCACTGAACTGGCCAGTTCCCCCTTTGCTGCGGAGGCAGGGTTATGAGGGGCTCCCCGTGTCCAAGGGACTGTGTCTAGGGCACTTGTTTCATTGCCTCGCCTGCAGCGGCGGTGGCTCATCAGCAGAGCCCGGCAGCACCGATGAACAGGGCTTTTCCTGGGGTCTTTTTAAGTGCCAAAGGAGTGAGGCACACAAGCCCCATGGGGAGTCACTGGGTATTATGCGCCTAAACCATTTGCGCCAGCTTCACAAAGGTGTCGATTTCTGTAGTAAGTGACGTACCTTTCAGGAGCTGGGCCTTAGTTCTTTGGACTGCCCCACCCGGGGGCGAGGGGGGCTTCACCTCTCTCAGACGCTGCAGCCATAGTCTCTTGGCAAGAGCCCCCCAGGAACCAGCGGCTGCCGGGATCCCTGAGGCCTGGCTGGCTAAGGCCTGCGCTGCACACAGCGTTTGCCCTGATATAACTGTCTCTAGGGGGAGAGGGAGGGTTTTTTCTTTTTAACCCATAGCCTGATCTTGGTACCACCCCCCGTAGTCTGGACAGAGTTATATGGATCTGAAATGCCATGTGCTGGGGTAGCTAATCTCGCTTGCCCACCTGGCATACGCTGGCCCGGTATAAGCACTGGTTTATACACTTTAACTCTCCTGATGTAGCTAAAGTGGCCAAACCATCTAGAGGAGCCAGCCTTTAGGTAGCAAGCCCCCAGGTATTTCTTGGCTTTCCCATTCTTTTAACAGCCCACCCTCCCAGCCTCCATTGGCCAGCAGAAAGCTGCAGAAAAGTCTCCTCGTGTCTTTCCCATTCACTCGCTGCAGTCAGGCCGTGCATTCAGTATTAAAGTGATAGCTCATCAATCACATGTTCCCGCATCCTCAGTCCAAGCCTTAGACTCTCTGGTTAATCAGCACCTTCCAGCCAGAGTTTCAGAGGGTTTCTCAGAGGAAGGACAGGAGCATTATCCCTGTTGACATATGGGGAAACTGAGTCACAGAGAGGCATATTGACTTCCCCAAGGCCACACAAGGAAATGGGTGTAAAAGCAAGCATGGAGACACCTGGGCTCGCTGAGGCCCTGGCCCAGACTAGGGGGAGCCACCAGCCCCACCCGCTCATGCTCGGCTCTGGTCTGCGGGGAGCGGATCAGGGAGCTCTCCCCGCTGGGGGTGTGGGGGGGGAGGATGCTGCCATCTGGTGGTGGCTGCCAGCTGCAGGCCCCTTGGTGGGCATCGCCTGCACCAGAAATGACCTACAGATGTGTCCCTGCGAGGTGGGTCTGCCCACACCTTACACTGAGCCCCTAGCACCAGGGCCCAGGCAAGGGCTGCAAACTAGCTCCCAGCCCTCAGAAAGCAGTTGGTCGCAGCTGCCCAAGATGGCGCTACAACGGCTTTGCAATGCTGTGATGCAGTAGGGACTGTCTGTGTGGGGAGTGGGAGAGCAGGGGAGGACTTTAGGGGATGGACGATGCCAGGGCCTGTAACCTGAGCTAGGTAAGGGAGGGGAAAGGTCAACACCTTTGCCCGGGAAGGGGACAAAGGAAGGGAGTGGCAGGAGGGAAGCAGTTGGAGTTTGGGCTTGGGGCTGTGTGGGCGGAATTCAGGGTATCCTAGCTAGGATCTAAGCACCCTGAAAGCCCAGAAGGACTCGGTGGAGGGGTCCTGACTGTGCCTGCAAGCTCTGCTGTAACCTGTGTTCCTGTTGTCCAATAAACCTTCTGTTTTACTGGCTGGCTGAGAGTCACTGTGGGTCCCAGGAAGAGGGGTGCAGGACCGGACTCCCCACACTCCGTGACAACTGGTGGCAGCGGCGGGAGATACTGCACCCCGTGGACGGCGCTTCCTGCAGTAAGTGACTGGGGAGCAGTAAAACGAAGGGGTGGTTAACCCCTGGGAGTGTGTGCCCAGTGAGAAGGACTTTGCAGTAACAGGGTCCCCCGGGGGATTGCAGCGAGCGGTCCCAGGGGCGGAGGAGTCTGCAGCTCGACCCTGGCAGAGAGGTGGTGACCTCACGAAGGGCTGGTGCACTAGGGGTCCCCCTGGAAACCGTGGGGAGCGGCAAGCACCCCGGCCTGTGAGTGGCCAGCAGGAAGATGTATGCCAAGCAGCGCAAGTGTGACCTGGTGGAGCTGTGTAAGCAGAGGGGGCTCCCCCAGGGGAAGTAGAGTCATGGGGGATCAGGAGGCAGCTGGTGGTTCCCCAGAAGTTCCGTCACAAGCTGTTGTACCTGGCCCATGACATCCCTCTCGCAGGGCACCAGGGAATCCGGCGCACCAGGCAGAGGCTGCTACAGAACTTTTACTGGCCTGGGGTCTTTACCCATGTCCGACAGTACTGCCAGTCCTGTGACCCCTGCCAGAGGGTGGGGAAGGCCCGGGACAAGGGGAAAGCGGCTTTGAGGCCTTTACCCATCATAGAAGAACCTTTCCAGAAGGTAGCCATGGACATAGTGGGACCTCTCAGCAAGACGACCCGGTCAGGGAAGAAATACATCCTGGTGGTCGTGGATTTTGCCACTCGCTACCCCGAGGCGGTGGCCTTGTCCTCTATCGAAGCAGACACAGTGGCAGATGCGCTGCTGACAATTTTCAGCCGGGTGGGGTTCCCCAAGGAGGTCTTAACGGACCAGGGGTCCAACTTCATGTCGGCCCTGCTCCGGTCCTTATGGCAGAAATGTGGGGTCCAGCACAACTGGGCCTCAGCGTATCACCCCCAGTCCAACGGGCTGGTAGAAAGGTTCAACGGGACGCTGAAGATGATGCTAAAAACATTTATGAACCAGCATCCGCAAGATTGGGACAAGTACTTACCTCACCTGCTGTTTGCGTACAGGGAGGTACCCCAGGAATCTACTGGGTTTTCACCTTTCGAACTGTTGTATGGAAGGCAGGTGAGGGGGCCCCTAGACCTGATGAGGGACGAATGGGAGGGGAAGGCCGCTCCCGAGGGAGAGTCAGTGGTGGAGTATGTCCTGACCTTCCGGGAAAGACTGGCCGAGCTCATGGGCCTGGCCAGGGAGAATCTGGCCCGAGCCCAGAGGAGGCAGAAGGTCTGGTATGACCGCACAGCACGAGCCCGTACCTTCGCCACCGGGGATCAGGTGATGGTTCTTATCCCCGTGAGGAGAAACAAACTCCAGGCCGCCTGGGAAGGGCCCTTCAAGGTTATCAAGCAACTGAATGAGGTAAACTATGTGGTGGAGCTGTCAAACCGGGCACATCACCGTCGGGTGTACCATGTGAACATGATGAAACCATACTATGACAGGGGGAATGTGGTGTTGGCCGTGTGTGGACATTGGGAGGGGCAGGGAGATGACCCCTTAGTGGATCTATTCCCTGGGACAAAAGCTGGTTCCCCCCTGGAGGCGATTCCCCTCTCTGAGCAACTGACCCCGGGCCAGCACGCTGAGATCAGAGGGGTGCTGCATCTGTACCGACAGCTGTTTTCCAACCAGCCTGGACGCACTAATTTGACTGTCCACCGGGTGGAGACTGGGTCACATCCCCCTATAAGATGCTCCCCTTTTCGGGTCACTGGTAAAACTGCCCAGGATCTTGAAAGAGAGGTCAGGGACATGCTGGCTTTGGGGGTGATCCAGCCGTCTTCCAGCCCTTGGGCCTCGCCAGTGGTGCTAGTCCCCAAGAAGGATGGGTCAATCCGGTTCTGTGTGGACTATCGAAAGCTCAATGCCATCACCGTATCTGATGCCTACCCTATGCCCAGGCCTGACGAGCTCCTAGACAAGCTAGGAGGTGCTCGGTACCTCACCACTATGGATCTTACCAAAGGCTACTGGCAAGTGCCGCTGGACGCAGATGCCAGGCTGAAATCGGCCTTTATCACCCCTCTGGGGCTCTATGAGTTTCTGACCCTGCCCTTCGGCCTCAAGGGAGCGCCAGCCACCTTCCAGCGCCTGGTGGATCAGCTACTGAGGGGGATGGAGAGTTTTGCCGTGGCGTATATTGACGACATCTGCATCTTCAGCCAGACCTGGGAGGACCACATGTCCCAGGTTAAACAAGTCCTAGACCGACTCCGAAAGGCTGGGTTAACCGTAAAGGCTGAGAAGTGCAAGGTGGGGATGGCCGAAGTATCTTACCTGGGCCATCGGGTGGGGAGCGGCTGCCTGAAGCCGGAACCAGCCAAGGTGGAGGTGATCAGAGACTGGCCTGCTCCCCAAACCAAAAAGCAGGTACAGGCCTTTATTGGGATGGCGGGGTACTATCGAAGGTTCGTGCCCCACTTTAGTGCCATAGCCGGCCCTATCACTGAACTATGCAAAAAGGGGAAGCCAGACAAGGTGATCTGGACTGAGCAGTGCCAGGAGGCTTTCCGGGCGCTGAAGGAGGCTCTGGTTAGTGGCCCAGTTCTGACAAACCCAGATTTTGACAAACCCTTTATGGTGTTCACTGATGCCTCAGACACGGGACTGGGGGCAGTGTTAATGCAGGAGGATGAAAAGGGGGAGAGACACCCCATCGTGTACCTGAGTAAGAAGCTGCTACCCCGGGAACAAAGCTACGCAGCCATCGAGAAGGAATGCCTGGCCATGGTGTGGGCCCTTAAGAAACTAGAGCCATATCTCTTTGGGCGACACTTCACCGTGTACACCGACCACTCTCCCCTGACCTGGCTGCACCAGATGAAAGGAGCCAACGCCAAGCTCCTGAGGTGGAGCCTGCTCCTGCAGGACTATGACATGGACGTGGTCCATGTGAAAGGAAGTGCCAACCTGACAGCGGATGCGTTGTCCCGGAGAGGGGGCCCTGAACTTCCCCAGGTCACTGGGCAGAGTGACCCCGCTCAGTTCAGTCTCGAAGGGGGGAGAGATGTGATGCAGTAGGGACTGTCTGTGTGGGGAGTGGGAGAGCAGGGGAGGACTTTAGGGGATGGACGATGCCAGGGCCTGTAACCTGAGCTAGGTAAGGGAGGGGAAAGGTCAAACACCTTTGCCCGGGAAGGGGAACAAAGGAAGGGAGTGGCAGGAGGGAAGCAGTTTGAGTTTGGGCTTGGGGCTGTGTGGGCGGAATTCAGGGTATCCTAGCTAGGATCTAAGCACCCTGAAAGCCCAGAAGGACTCGGTGGAGGGGTCCTGACTGTGCCTGCAAGCTCTGCTGTAACCTGTGTTCCTGTTGTCCAATAAACCTTCTGTTTTACTGGCTGGCTGAGAGTCACTGTGGGTCCCAGGAAGAGGGGTGCAGGACCGGACTCCCCACACTCCGTGACAAATGCCATTCCAGTAGGAGGCGCACCAGCCTTTTCCTGCTGTCCCCAGGGACGCTCCCACCACCACTTCTCCCAAGAGCCTTGTGGTGCTGGCGACCTGGCCCAGTCAAGGGACTCCAAGCACTTTACCAAAGTGGGTATCATTATCCCCTCTAACAGGTGGGGAAACTGAGGCCCAGTGAAGCAGCGACTGGGCCAGGCTCACACGCTGATGCTGCATCCGAGCCAGGACAGCGACTTCCAGTCAATTGTACAAATAGTCTCAGACAATGAAGCTTACATGTTATCCAATGAGCATTTGTGCTGGAGACACTTGTGTGCTCCACGAATCGGGCCCCAGCCTCCGTGCCCAATCACAGCTCATCAACAGCATGAGTCTCCAATACACACCAAGATCAAAGCAGAGAAGTTTTTAAAAAACATGCAAAAAAGTCCAATGCTTTTATCCAGCAAATCCTGAGGTGTAACAGCGTTCGGCTCTGGGCTGTACTGCCCGCAGAGAAGGAAGCTGTTTGTCCCACGACCCCTCGGGTCCAAATAATTCATCGGGCCCTAAGGAAAATATATGAGGTGAGATGGTTTTCTGTGAATTCCTCAGCAATTTCCCCCAATCCTAAAAGCAGCCGGGCTAATCAACAGCTCCCTTTCCAGACAGAAGCCCCCCCTGCCACACTGGAGCCCACAGCATGGTGCCCTGGCAACCACCCTGTGCATTCGGCCACACCCGTCCAGCGGCCTGGCTATGTGAGGAAGCTTTGCTGCTTTTGCTAGCCAGGGCTAGTTCCAGTGTTCAAACGGCCTCCTGGGGAAGCAGGTCTACTGGGCTAACGGTGTTAACGGCGGGATGGCGACTCCCGTACAGGAGGGGGCATAACCTGTAGCTGCTTAATGCACATTTCTACTGGCATCACTGAAGCAGTAAAATAGTCACATCCCTGCCCCACATAGTTCTACTAGTAAAACCCAGCTAGGCCCTAGCGCAGACGGATGACGCTGTGGTTCGCATGTTTATTCTGGTTCCCCGGGCTGGGATAGGGGTAGGGGGTGAGTCAGGTCTGCACTAGGGTTTGCCGCTGGGACTTGTCACTCATGTCTGCAAGCCCAGGTGTAATGGGAACTAGCCCAGGGCAAAGGAGGGTTGTTGGTACCGGAAAAAGGGCTCAGGCAGCCACTAGGCGAGTTTCCATTCCAAGCGAGGAGTCAAGCCTGTTCGCCCACTAGGAGAAGCCAACCCAGCTCACAACGGCCACTGACGCTTGACCAGACACGCCACCCCTGGGCCCCGCCACTGTGCGTGAGGCAGCCAGAGACAGCGCGCCACTCCCACAATGCTGCACCACCGGCCATCGCACCCCACAACCCAGGGGGGTTCCAGCCCCGCCCTGTGTTAAGCACCCTCCTGATTCCACGTACACGCAAACCCAGCCCTTAGCCGGCAGGGGTGCAGCAGTTCCCAGGTTAATGAAAGCCGGGGGGCAGGCCGGAGCTGGAGTGAGTGACAAGAGGAGAGGGGGAGGCTGGTTGAAGAGTTGTTTGCTCAGCCCATTGTTTGAACAGGTCTGTGGGGAGGAGAGAGATGTAAACAGAAGTTTTGACTCCAACCGATGAACTCCGATGTTGCTAATCCACTGGCCACTGAACACGGGATTTCAGCAGCTACCTTGCCCTAGGAGACATTCCTGCCATTGTCTCTGGTGCGCACAAACAGCTGCGCTGTGGGAACCGACTGCCCCAGCAGCACCCATCCTGGTCCTGTCTCATCTGCCTGGAATCTCAGGCCCCCACAGCCCTTGTTAACAACACACAGGCCAACCTGATAAAACACTGGCAATAAGGAACTGGAACAAATAGCCCCCTTAGCAAACAAGACCCTTGGCAAAGCCTGGATCGCTATTGTCCGCCAGCTGGGAGATTGGATGGGGGAGGCAGAGTCCTCCCCCAGGAGCGAGGCCTCTGTTTGCCAGCCCTAACTCTCAGCAGTGATACATTTCCCAGGGCTTTCAGCTGGGAGCCTTTCTACATCCCCCTGCAGGGAGACAAGCAGCCTCGGGGATACTTACACAAAAGCGAGGGGAACCCCAGAGAGGCGGTAAAGGGGGCTATGCCTTTTCCCGTTCGCTCCTTTGTGATGGACACATTTGGCCGAGCCCTGGGTCAGACAGACTTGCTTGGTTTGCACGTTTGGAATCAGGACTGGTGATGCTGGGCTCCCTGGTTTGGCTGGAGGCCTCAGCAGAGGGGTCTGGGTGCTCTCTCAGTGAAAATCAAACCCATTAAAAAGCACTGGTCTAGCTTCTAGGCTGAGGCCTGGATCCCTAAAAGAGGGAGCAGCCAGGACACTTGGCAGCTCAGTGACGGTGCTTCCAGTCCAGTCCAGAACAAAGCTGTAACTTCCCTTTCTCAGGCTTTGGAAGCTGCAGCAAGGCATTGGCCTGCCACGAGGCTGCCTTCTGCGGGGAGAGGGCTGCTCTTCCCTGGACCTCGCCCCTGGAGGAACCGTGCAATTGGGCCGCACTAAAGAGTCAGACATCAAGGCTTCCATGCATTGGTAGCCCACTGGCTTCTACTGGGGAGCCTGGCTCTCAGGGATGCTCTTTCCTGGTGTCCCACTCCAGGGCTCCACAAGAAGCCAGTGAGCTGCTGACATTCATGGCACTGGCCTTGGGGAGGAGACCAACCCTGATGGTGACTTTACACCCTGGCAAACCCTTCTAGTTGGCAGAACTGTCGGACAAGCGCCTGGGGTGTGCCAGTCACTAACGTCCCATACTGGCAGCAGCCGTCAGTCGAGAGCCCAAATAAAGCAGAACCACAAAGTCTGCAAAGAAGCTGAGGGGCAAAAAGGAGTTGCTGACGGTTGAGCAGGTTGAAACGCCAGCTCAGTGCACCTGGTTTCGGTCGCAGTGTTACTTGCAGTTTCACTCCGACTTGCTGTCTCACTTTTGTTGCCATTTATTCATGCCTCACCCCAAAGGTACTGGGATCTGGGTGGTCAGCGGTGGGATGATTGGGGTATGAATCTGGGTTAACTCTGCAGTGAAGACAGCCCCTGAAGGAAACCAGTCCAATGGCATTTGAAATTTCCTGCATGAATACATTTGGGTCCCACGTTTGGCAGAGAGGTTTGGAGCTGAATCCTTCAGCAAATCGGTCCCTTCGACTCTCCATCTCTCCCCTCCCCAGCCTGAATCACACCTACAGTCTTCCTCGCACAAACTCTTAACCAGACTCAGACGCTGGAGTAGCCATAGGGGTTGGAAACTGGCTGAATGACATGAGCAGAGGAGAGATGGCTCTGAAGTCCCCCACTAGTCTGGCATCAGGAACAGCCTCTTTCATACCTTCCTTCATGGTTTGGATGAGGGAGGAAAGGACTGAAGTTTGAAGCTACTAATTTGGGAGGGGCTGGCACGTGGAGGCATGAGAAAAGGGAAAAGAGCTGCACAGTGTGGCAGGGCAGAGCTTAGGCAGTGGCGAGGCTGAAGAGGCCTGAGGTTTATCATGGGCAGACAGTAACGCAGCAACATCAGATGCCTTTGGAGAAAAAAGGGAATGCAATTTCAGGCACCATATCAGTGAGCAGGGAGGCTGCAGCTCCCCTGTGCAATGCTGGTGTGACCATACATGGAGTATTGCACAGTTCCAATCAACAACCAGGAAGATATTGACATAGAGGAACTTGGCAGAAGGGGGAAAAAAGAGTCAGTCTCAGCTGGGTTAATTCACGAGGAGAGCTCAGAAGTGTGAGATGAGCCTAGCTGGGCCAACTAATGACCAAGGAGGCATGTGATGATCCTACAAATACCTACAGGATGTAAACCTGAAAGAGGAATGACTTGTGATATATGGGGCAGGGGAGCATGGAGCTAGAATGCATTATAAAGTTACCAAGTAGAGAATCCCGAGGAATGATAAATTCCTAAACTATCTTCAGAAATTCTGCAGGCCTGGCCCAGAATCATTTACTTCTGGCAAGCTGGGGGAGATGCCCTGTTAGATTTTACATTTGTTGTCATTATCATCCTTTTTAATTTGTTCATACGTTCCAGAGCCAAATGTCCTAAGGAAAAAAATAGATGTGCACATTTAGTATCTTACATCAATGGAAATTGATATAACTTGATAATCCATGAGCCTGACGTATTAGGAGAGGCTGAGGGAACTGGGGTTATTTAGTTTGCCAACAAGAAGAGTGAAGGGGGATTTGATAGCAGCTTTCAATTACCTGAAGGGGAGTTCCAAAGAGGATGGAGCTCGGCTGTTCTCAGTGGTGGCAGATGATAGAACAAGGAGCAATGGTCTCAAGTTGCACTGGGGGAGGTTTAGTTTGGATATTAGGAAACACTATTTCACTAGGAGGGTACTGAAGCACTGGAATGGGTTACCTAGGAGGTGGTGGAATCTCCATCCTTAGAGGTTTTTAAGGCCTGGCTTGACAAAGCCCTGGCTGGGATGATTTAGTTGGGGATTGGTCCTGCTTTGAGCAGGGGGTTGGACTAAATGACCTTCTGAGGTCTCTTTCAATCCTAATATTCTATGATCCACTCATGAGATTCTCTGGTCCAGTCCATTTTCCACTTGATCTTAGCTCATCCCACCCCCCTGGAGATATGCTTAAGAATGACGTGATATTACCTGGATACTCTTTAATTCATAAGGAAAAGTTGATATTCGAGGGGACTGCATTCAGAGTCGTTACAATTTTGAGTTATTTGCCTCCCATTCCTTATTTGTAAGTGTCTGAATGAGGCATTGCTTTGTTTCTTGTAAGTATTCTACGATGCCTTGAAGAACATACATGTTCCCTCATCACAAATATCCTGGCTTGTCATAATGCCAACTCTGGCCACAGTTGACAGATTAGTTGTAAGGGTAGAGGATTGTTGGCAAGTAGCCAAGGAGAACATTCCTTGGGCTGCGTTAATATACTTAAACATGACTTAAACATTTACAACCAAGCGGATTTGTGCCTGGTTTTGCGGCTTTATGACTGGTAAAGATGGTTTGAAAGATTTATGTAAAAATGGTGGTGGGGACTTTCTGCTTGGTCTACAACAGAAATTCAGGTCTAGTGCACACTAGAAGACTATGGTGGCTGATGGACTAGTGAAATGATGATACGAAGGTACAAGAAAGTGAATTTTGAGTAACTGGGAGGGAAGGAATGTGCAGTCAAACGCTTTAGAACTCTGGTTTTGTTAAAACCTATCTAAGGTCAATACCTGAAGAACATTTGGGAGAAAGGACCTCTGCTATAAATTCAGCATGTCCACCCCATCAGTGAAGACAGGCATGCTAGCTCACAATACACAGCTGCTGGGACTAGGGTTACCAGGCGTCCGGTTTCTGACCGGAATGCACTGCTGACTGGGCCATTAAAAGTCTGGTCAGCAGAACAGCGAGGCTAAGACAGGCTCCCTGCCTGGCCTGACTCCACGCAGCTCCCAGAAGTGGCTGGCATGTCCCTGCAGCCCCTAGGCGCAGGTGCGATCAGGGAAGCTCCGCAGCCAATGGGAGCTGCAGTGGCGGGCATGGACAGCGTGTAGAGCCACCTGGTCACACCTCCACATAGGAACCGGACATGCTGGCTGCTTCCAGGAGCCTGCCTTAGCCCCACCGCGCTGCTGACACCTGCACCCCAACCCCCTGCCCCAGCCCTGATCACCTTCCCAGAGTTGCAGTTTTGGTGGACTTTGCATAAAAGATGAGGATTATTTACCCTGAACCCACACCCTCATCCCCTGCCCCAGCCCTGAGTCCACACCCTCACTCCAAACCCCTCAGCTCCAGCCCAAATCCCCCTTGTGTACCAACCCCCTTCCCCAGCCCTGTGCCCACTCCCACACTCCAAACCCCTTGGCCCCAGCCTGGGGCCCCCTCGTGCACCCCAAGACCCTCATCCCCTGCCCCATTCCAGAGCCTGCACCTCCAGCTGGAGCCATCACCACCTCCCATGCCCCAACCACCCCCTTCCCCAGCCTGCAGCCCCCTCCCACACCCTGAACCCCTCATTTCTGGCCCCACCCCAGAGCCCACACCACCACCCCATGACCCAGCCCAGTGAAAGTGAGTGAGGGTGAGAGAGAGTGAGGACGGAGCCTCAAAGAAGGGTCAGGGCCTCAGGGGAAGGGCAGGGTCAGGGAGAGGGCAAGGGTGTTTGGTTTTGTGCAATTAGAAAGTTGGCAATCCTAGCTAGGACTTTTGCACAAGGCTCCTCCAAGCAAAACCAGGTTCTTGTTATTTCTAGAGACAAAAACCACCCAAACAGATTAACTCCCACCTTTTATGCCCTCTTTACCCCTCAGACAGACAGAAATCCACATTCTGAGCCCCCTTTGCCGATTGCCTTTAAGGAGCTAATGCCACATTAAAGCTGTAGATACGGCACAACTAAGCTGAATATTATTCAGTTAAGAGATTGCACTTTATATGTTTATAAATCACCAGCAAATCTTGAGTACTGGTAAATAATCCTCATCTTTTATGCAAAATTCACCAAAACTGCAAGTGCGTAGGCCAGAAGCAGCACCTTAAAGACTGTGACTTAAAGACTCTACCCAAACCTGGAGGAAGAGACACGCACTTTAAGGTTCCCTTTTGGTGTTATTGTACTGAATAAAAAAACCCAATGTCTAATATTTGAAAGTCTGGTTTTTAAAGCTTCTGCGTTCACCTAGTTCTCTTACCCTTCAGACACAGAGACATTAGTAACACTAACTTCAGTTTAAAGAACTCTGTCCATGAATTAAACAAAGGTCCCACTCCCAGATTACTGACAAGAAAGGGTTGAAATCTTCCCCCGTCGTGGAACATCATAACCATATGCAGTCAAAGCTCTGGGGCTTCTTTAGGCTGCATGAAAGAACATAAGAACGGCCATACTGGAAGGTCCATCTAGAGTGGCGCACTGGCCACTGCCAGGTGCCCCAGAGAGAATGAACAGAACAGGAATGAATTTATCTAGTTCTTCTTTTAACCCTATTACAGTCTTGGCCTTTCCTGGGTGCTGGCTGCTGGCTGCTGAGTCTTGCTCACATGCTCAGGGTTTAACTGATAGTCATATTTGGGGTCGGGAAGGAATTTTCCTCCAGGGCAGATTGGCAGAGGCCCTGCAGGTTTTTCGCCTTCCTCTGCAGCATGGGGCACGGGTCACTTGCTGGAGGATTCTCTGCAGTTTGAGGTCTTCAAACCACAATTTGAGGACTTCAATAACTCAGACATAGGTTAGGGGGTTGTTACAGGAGTGGGTGGGTGAGATTCTGTGGCCTGCATTGTGCAGGAGGTCAGACTAGATGATCATAATGGTCCCTTCTGACCTTAAAGTCTTTGAGTCTATAACATCCTCTGGGAAAGAGTTCCACAGGTTGACTACGTGTTGTGTGAAGAAATACATCTTGTTTGTTTTAAACCTGCTGCCTATTAATTTCATTGAGTGACCACTAGTTCTTGTGTTATAAGAAACAGATAACACTTCCTTATTTACTTTCTCCACGTCAGGCATGATTTTATAGACCTTGGTCATATCCCCCCTTAGTTGTCTCTTTTCCAAGCTGAAAAGTCCTAGTCCTATTAACTTCTTCTCATACAGAAGCTGTTCCATATCCATAATCATTTTTGTTGCCCTTTTCTGAACGTTTTCCAATTCCAATATATATTTTTGAGATGGAGTGACCACTTCTACACCCAGTATTCAAGGTGCGGGCGTGCCATGGATTTATATAGAGGCAATATGATATTTTCTGTCTAGACTCATAGTCTCATAGACTCTAGGACTGGAAGGGACCTCGAGAGGTCATCGAGTCCAGTCCCCTGCCCTCATGGCAGGACTAAATACTGTCTAGACCATCCCTAATAGACATTTATCTAACCTACTCTTAAATATCTCCAGAGATGGAGATTCCACAACTTCCCTAGGCAATCTATTCCAGTGTTTAACTACCCTGACAATTAGGAACTTTTTCCTAATGTCCAATCTAAATCTCCCTTGCTGCAGTTTAAGCCCATTGTTTCTTGTTCTATCATTGGAGGCTAAGGTGAACAAGTTTTCTCCCTCCTCCTGATGACACCCTTTTAGATACCTGAAAACTGCTATCATGTCCCCTCTCAGTCTTCTCTTTTCCAAACTAAACAAACCCAATTCCTTCAGCCTTCCTTCATAGGTCATGTTCTCAAGACCTTTAATCATTCTTGTTGCTCTTCTCTGGACCCTCTCCAATTTCTCCACATCTTTCTTGAAATGCGGTGCCCAGAACTGGACACAATACTCCAGTTGAGGCCTAACCAGCGCAGAGTAAAGCGGAAGAATGACTTCTCGTGTCTTGTTTACAACACACCTGTTAATGCATCCCAGAATCATGTTTGCTTTTTTTGCAACAGTATCACACTGTTGACTCATATTAAGCTTGTGGTCCACTATGACCCCTAGATCTCTTTCTGCCATACTCCTTCCTAGACAGTCTCTTCCCATTCTGTATGTGTGAAACTGATTGTTCCTTCCTAAGTGGAGCACTTTGCATTTATCTTTATTGAACTTCATCCTGTTTACCTCAGACCATTTCTCCAATTTGTCCAGATCATTTTGAATTTTGACCCTGTCCTCCAAAGCAGTTGCAATCCCTCCCAGTTTGGTATCGTCCGCAAACTTAATAAGCGTACTTTCTATGCCAACATCTAAATCGTTGATGAAGATATTGAACAGAGCCGGTCCCAAAACAGACCCCTGCGGAACCCCACTTGTTATACCTTTCCAGCAGGATTGGGAGCCATTAACAACTACTCTCTGAGTACGGTTATCCAGCCAGTTATGCACCCACCTTATAATAGCCTCATCTAAATTGTACTTTCCTAGCTTATCTATAAGAATATCATGCGAGACTGTATCAAATGCCTTACTAAAGTCTAGGTATATCACATCCACCGCTTCTCCCTTATCCACAAGGCTCGTTATCCTATCAAAGAACGCTATCAGATTAGTTTGACACGATTTGTTCTTTACAAATCCATGCTGGCTATTCCCTATCACCTTACCACCTTCCAAGTGTTTGCAGATGATTTCTTTAATTACCTGCTCCATTATCTTCCCTGGCACAGAAGTTATACTAACTGGTCTGTACTTTCCTGGGTTGTTTTTATTTCCCTTTTTATAGATGGGCACTATATTTGCCCCCTTCCAGTCTTCTGGAATCTCCCCCGTCTCCCATGATTTCCCAAAGATAATAGCTAGAGGCTCAGATACCTCTTCTATTAACTCCTTGAGTATTCTAGGATGCATTTCATCAGGCCCTGGTGACTTGCAGGCATCTAACTTTTCTAAGTGATTTTTTACTTGCTCTTTCCTTATTTTCTCTTCTAAACCTACCCTCTTCCCGTAAGCATTCACTGTACTAGACATTCCTTCAGACTTCTCAGTGAAGACCGAAACAAAGAAGTCATTAAGCATCTCTGCCATTTCCAAGTCTCCCGTTACTGTTTCCCCCTCCTCATTGAGCTGTGGGCCTACCCTGTCCTTAGTCTTCCTCTTGCTTCTAATGTATTGATAAAAAGTCTTCTTGTTTCCCTTTATTCCCATAGCTAGTTTGAGTTCATTTTGTGCCTTTGCTTTTCTAATCTTGCCTCTGCATTCCTGTGTTATTTGTCTATATTCATCCTTTGTGATCTGACCTAGTTTCCATTTTTTATGACGCCTTTTTATTTTGTAGGTCACGCAAGATCTCAAGGGTAAGCCAAGGTGGTCTTTTGCCACATTTTCTATCTTTCCTAACCATCGGAATAACTTGCTTTTGGGCCCTTAATAGAGTCCCTTTGAAAAACTGCCAACTTTCCTCAGTTGTTTTTCCCCTTAGTCTTAATTCCCATGGGACCTTGCCTATCAGCTCTCTGAGCTTACCAAAATCCGCCTTCCTGAAATCCATTGTCTCTATTCTGCTGTACTTCCTTCTACCCTTCCTTAGAATTGCAAATTCTATGATTTCATGATCACTTTCACCCAAGCTTCCTTCGACTTTCAAATTCTCAACAAGTTCCTCCCTATTTGTTAAAATCAAGTCTAGAACAGCTTCCCCCCTAGTAGCTTTTTCAACTTTCTGAAATAAAAAGTTGTCTGCAATGCAGTCCAGGAACTTATTGGATAGTCTGAGCCCCGCGGTGTTATTTTCCCAACATATATCTGGATAGTTGAAGTCCCCCATCAACACCAAATCTTGGGCTTTGGATGATTTTGTTAGTTGTTTGAAAAAAGCCTCATCCACCTCTTCCGCCTGATTAGGTGGCCTGTAGTAGACTCCCAGCACGACATCACCTGTGTTTTTTACCCCTTTTAGCCTAACCCAGAGACTCTCCACCCTTCTGTCTCCTATGTCCATCTCCACCTCAGTCCAAGTGTGTACATTTTTAATATATAAGGCAACACCTCCTCCCTTTTTCCCCTGTCTATCCTTCCTGAGCAAACTATACCCATCCACACCAATATTCCAGTCTAATTATCTCTCCCTTTCTTAACGATGCCCAACATTGTTAGCTTTTTTGACTGCCGCTGCACATTGGGTGGATGTTTTCAGAGAACTATCCACAATGACTCCAAGATCTCTTTCTTGAGTGGTAACAGCTAATTTAGACAGTATCATTTTATATGTATAGTTGGGATTATGTTTTCCAATGTGCATTACTTTGCATTTATCAACATTGAAATTCATCTGCCATTTTGTTGCCCAGTCACCCAAGTTTTGTGAGATCCCTTTGTAGCTCTTCGCAGTCTGCCTGGGACTTAACCATCTTGAGTAGTTTCGTATCATCTTCAAATTTTGCCACCTCACTGTTTACCCCTTTTCCCAGATCATTCATGTCTATGCCATATAAACTATCCACTCTCTCTCTCTCTCTCTCTCTTTTTAATTATAAGTCCATTGGCTTCTTCTAGTCTTTGCCTATGACTTAATATTGTTGGCAATTCACTGTTCTTTAAGGTAGGGTAAATTTGGTGAAGAGTAATTAAATATGAAACTAGTAAATAATTTTGCCTGTATTAAGTAGTGATATAGCAGCTTTCCGCTAATGAGAATTCACACCACTTATAGATTCAAGAGCAGAAACAATCCAATAAGCATCACTCGTAAAGCAGCAGCATTCTCTTTAATATTAATCAAACCACCAACAAATTCTGTCAAAAACTACATTAAAAATATATATACAATTTCAAAAGAATATTACAACTTTTTTTTAGGAAAATATAGCATTTTTCTATATGATACAAAAACCATGCATCTTTAAGTCGTTGCTTTCAAAGACCACACAGGTGAAATACAGAAAATTTTCCTTGGGCAGCTGAATGACAGTCTCAGATACTGGGAGGATCAGAGAGGGTCGCTTGGTCTGTTTTATACCAAGACCCATATTAAGACAGACCATTATATAACTAGAGCACGTACCAAGAGGAAAGGTTTGAAACGAGATTTTTAAATTGATTGTTTCTGAGAGATCAAAATTTGGCTAGTAACAACCAGGAAGCTTCAGAGGGCCTCTGTAAAAAGCACATAGGCCTGATGTCAGTGAATCTTAAAAAAAACAAAGAACAAAACACAAACTCTGGATTATGTATATAGTGCCCATAGAAGCAAAGAACGTAACACTGGTTAGAGTCAAGCATAACATAGGCAGTTAATATAAGTTTCCTCATCACAGCTCTAGCAATGTACCTCATCCTCCTGGTGCCAAAAGCCTTGTCAATGAACCCAGGATTCTAGAGTTTGTGCCCTCTAGATTTCAAAGGAAAATAACATTCAAAGCACAAAACCAAGCCAGCTTTAAAGAACAGGGCGGGTTTTCAGAGAGGCAAGGTCTTTCAGCATTTCCTGGGGAGCTGGTGCTAGCTGAAGTCTAAGGATGGGATTGGACTGATCTGCATGACCTGGGAATCACAGCATCTATGCAGGATTTGCGTAGAGTTTTGTAATTATGCACTTATAGTTGGGAGAACACATGTCCCCTAAAAAGAAAGGCAAACACACACACATATATATATTTATAAATAAAATACAATAAAAGAAAAACACTTAAAACAGTGTTATTCATTATAAATAAAGCAGTCCACGATGAGACCCTGCTAACGTGGCAGATTACAACACTCTCTTCCTTGAGTAGAAGCCCCACCCCCAAAATCTGACTCTTTCAAAGTAGTTTATGTCCCAAGGGCTCATACGAACCTGCCTTGGTTTCCTGCTCCAAACTATCAAACTCTTACAGCAGAGTTTCCTGAATCTCTCTGTCAAAGCATTTAATATGCTAGTTCTCTTAACAGGCAACTTTTGTAACCTAACGAGATCGGCCATTGCACTCAATAGATCACACTAGACGATGGGAGTCTGCCTTCCTCGGATGCTAATTAGGTCTCACAAACATGCAGACTAATCCATTATCACATACTGTACACCTGGACAGCAGGAATACAGAACTTGTGTACACATCTGGTGCAGCCCCCTCTCCCAGCCACCAAGCAAAAACAGCATCAACTAGTTTCCTACTGCAATAAACTCTTGCATAGTGACCCAGATCAAACCCAGTAAGTTCTCATTTAACGGCTGTATTTATAAAATATATAATATATATTCTATATTATACATATTTTCACACACTGTATATACACATGCCGCATTTGACATTTGTTGCAATAGTTAGAAAAGTACAGAGCCAGTCTTTATGATACACATATCTTACTCAGTGTGGTACAACAGGACCTCAGAGTCACAAACACCTTGGGAACGGAAGTTGTTAGTAACTCTGAAATGTTTGTAACTCTGAACAAAACGTTATGGTTGTTCTTTCAAAAGTTTACAACTGAACATTGACTTTGAAGCCTTAGTATGCAGAAGAAAAACACTGCTTTTCCTTTGGTAGTTTATGTTTAATACAGTACAGTGTGGTATTCGCTTTTTTGGGGGTCCCTGCTGCTGCCTGATTGTGTACTTCTGATTCCAAACGAGAGGCGTGGTTGACGAGTCAGTTCGTACCTCTGGTGTTTGTAACTCTGAGGTTCTACTGTTCAGTGCACCTGTAGCCACCTCCTCATTTCTTCCGTAAGTGGTTTGCGATTCAAATAGGGCAGCTTTGCGTCCCTCCCTCCCCTCGGGGCGTTTCTCGCTAGGAAAATATTCATTCCATTAAAAGGAGACTGCACATGTGTTGCCTCAGGGCGGCAGTAATTGTGATTTATGTGCCTCATTCCTTGGGTTATAGGCTCTGATTTTTGGATAGAGTGTTTTACAAGTGAAAGTTTGTTTTATTTACTCTGATTAAATTTGAAAAAAAAAAGTGCAGTTAACATTGCAACACCTACATCACACTCCAGCTGCTATGTCTGAGATACAGGCAGATTTCTTCATACACAGCCATTGTCTGAGCTGTCGTTTGTCGGACACCGTTTGCGACAGCACCGGGGCTCAATTTTCTAAAGCAACACCTCCGGGCTCTTATTTAACAGGCGAGGAGAGTGTTATTACACAAACGATACGTTTTTCCCTTTTTCTCAAACCGTGGAGTTAAAATACCATTCAGTCCCTGGGAGATCCATTGCAAAGGATTGAACATTACCTTGGTAAGCGAAGAAACAAGCAGGGCTAACGCATCACAAAACGGTCATTATACTTTAGTTTAAATCATTTGTGCTAACAGTGCATCATATTTTAGGAATGCGAGCCTTACCACAGATCTGCCTCTGCTAACCAGGGTTATGTTTAGAGATGCGCAACTACCAGCACTACTGAATATTATACCTCTACCTCGATATAATGCTGTCCTTGGGAGCCAAAAATCTTACCGCGTGATAGGTGAAACCGTGTTATATTGAACTTGCTTTGATCCACTGGAGTGCGCAGACCCCTCCTCCCCCGGAGCGCTGCTTTACCTCGTTATAGCCAAATTTGTGTTATATCGGGTGGCGTTATATCGAGGTAAGCGGTGTATCTCGGGGGATTAGAAAAGTACCAACCACTGGAGATTCTACTGTAAATTGAACAGGTCCAGTTTGAGGCAACTGGAAATTAAGCCAGTGGAATTAGTGGCAACTAAGTACTAATATGCCGTAGAAACTGAAGCAGTTGGACATTTCAGAGTGACAAGTATCGGAGGGGTAGCCATGTTTGCAGCTTTTTACAGATCCAGACTAAGAGTCCTGTGGCACCTTATAGACTAGCGGACGTATTGGAGCAAAAGCTTTCGTGGGTGAATACCCACTTCGTCAGATGCATGTCACCCACGAAAGCTTATGCTCCAATACGTCTGTTGGTCTACAAAGGTGCCAAAAGGACTCTGTCGCTAATTTCAGAGTGAGTTCACTTTGCCCTGCCGGCATTTACTCTTGGTTTATCAATCCCAAGGTGCGCATGCATGAGCAGGTTTAAGATGTAAATTTAGAAAATTGAGCCCGATTTACCTGCAGCGAAATTTAAAACATGCACAAGAATGCAAAACAACTGGCTAATAAGAGAGTTGCTGCCAATAACTCTTCTGAATTGAGCAGCCTTTTTTGGTTGAGAGCCTTTAACAAGAATAACAAATATGTTCAGAGAAATCACTATGTGCTGACGAGCTTGAATAAACAATGCTCAGACTCCAGGCTGTTCACAAATTATTCATGTAGATTATTCCTTATGTATATTATATAGCTGGTCCCACAAGTCATATGGAATACTTTCTGTTCCCTGATTAGATCACGAATACTTTTAAAAACAACAAATAGTGACCTTCCAGTAAGAATGTTCAGATAAATCAGTCCTGTTAGATGGCACGAAAGTTTGGGGAAGATGAAATTTTCTCTGAACATTAGAGGTTTTCCAATACTTGGAGATAACTAAAAATATGATAAGTAGTATCCAACTGAATGCAGGGCTCTGGCTCCCAAACAGATGTATTACTACTCGACCAGCTGTACCATTCGTATAAACAGATCGGCTGGGGTTCAATTATCAAATCTCTTTCCATCAAGAGAGCCTGAAACAACAGCATTCGAATGTAGTCAGGCAAATCAGCCGTAAAAATATTGCAACAGATGCCAGTGACACAGCAGCTCTATAGGGTGGCTATAATCTGCTATGAACTTCAGAACCACTCGGGTTAGATCCACTCGAAAATCTGCACACTCAACATCAATGCTCCTTTGCAGAAGTGCTTCTCATGCTGGTAATATCCATGGAAAACACACTCTGTATTTCCCATTGTTGTTCTTTATATTATTACAAAACTTTATACATAACCAGGCTAATTCCACAGGGTGTGGAAAAAACAAAGGAATTTCTCAAGGCATAAATAATATTAAAAGGCCAACATTTCAAACAAGATACATTCATGACACTACTACAAAAAATAAATAGTGACTCTCTCTGTTATAATTAACACCCCATCCATCAGTCCTCGTCAGTGACTCTGCTGTGCAGTTACTGGTTTTGAGTGGGAAAACGGTTGCTGCTTCTTCAGGTTTCCTGCGTGTGGAGCTGTCGAAGGTCCCCGGAGCTGTTTAAAGGGACACCAGGTGAAATCCATCCTGATTTTTCATTACAGTCCTTCGAAACAGGCTGCAGAATAAGAGGGCTCCAGCTCAAAATAGGATTTGATGTTTCCGAATGTGCACAGACGTCACCTGCAAATCAACAGCAGTTTATATTAGCACGAAATCGCTCCTTGCCCCTTCGCTATTTCAGCATACTTGCCCCACCAGTCTCCAAACGCAGATTAGTGAACTGGGTAAAGCCTTTGCTTTCCACTAAAAGTGAAAATTAGTTTGGATGCTGTAAAGTGTTAAACCCTGGCAGAAATTGCTAATTTCCTAAGGTATTTCTCATGATACGTTTCCCTGTTCTCTAGGCCTTTCAATAATGTACTTCCAGTTATCACTAGATTTAGTGATCAGATTGTGGATAGTGGCTTTGCTACCTTGAGAGATTATGGGCAAAACCCTCGTTTCAAATGGCAAGCTGCTTCTCTGATCTAAATAAAACATACAAATACATTATGACCCTAAGAACCTCTTAGTGCCAAGTGATTCACTGTTGTGAACCAGGAACTTGTAACAGGCCTGACAAACTCATCACTCCTAGCACACCATTTTTATGATATTTATGAGGTTGTGAGGTTTCTAAGAAAAAGATTATGTCATACGGATCCTCATAATAATTGCCTGATGTATGCATGGATTTTTAAGGAGCTGTGTATATGTACTGAAAATATAGGTTTTAAAGTCTGTCACCAACCGAAGAGAAAAACATTTCTTCCAGACAGGGAGTGAGATGAGTCTCTCTGTCAAATGTAAATTAAGTACTGTAAGCCAACATAAGGGAAGACCTATTTACATACAGGATCAACAGGAAAAGAACAGAGGAAAAAAACAAGCAAATGGGGATGGGGGGGGGCAGATTCTGCTGTCTTCAAGGTCAATTATCTATAGGGATGTAAGCAGAAGGCAAGAAGACATCCCTTTACCCTGCACCTGAGGAAGTAAAGGGACAGCACTGTCACATTCATGCAAACAGGATTTCAACCAGGCTTGGCCGAAACGCTGCGAAAGACATCTGGGGTGAGACAACTGTCCTTAGACAGAAGGTTAGGCTGTTTAAATTTAATCCCTAGAAAGCGTGTTATCAGTGGCACAGGAACACTTCGAATAGTAGGGTGCTGAAAGCCAGCCCCCATACCGCTGTCCACCCCCGCCCCCGGGGGTGCTGCAGCACCCCCACCCTCTCTAGTTCCTGCGTCTATGCATGTTACGCTTTTGTTTTATATATAACTCTTCTATTAGCATTAGCCTTATGCACTGTCTCTTACATCTTCATCTTTGATAATAAATTTATGATTATTTTCACTATAAATAGATTTCAGTGCTGTGACTTGAATCATACAAGCTGGAGCATACACTGTTCCCATTGGGAACACCATGTTGGTCCAACCTGTCTTTTCAGCTGGAAAGCTCAAAAATCTCTCTTTTTGGGGCCAGCCAGGAGCTCTAAAGGAATGTGTGATGCTTTCAGCTCTTGCCGTCCCAAAGAACAAGACCGTTTATTCCTGAATTTCAGTTTTCCCATTTGGTGCTTCCCCTAGCTAGCTCTGAATTAACTCCACTTCCTGCAGGTACCTGGGCTTTCCCTAAAGGCCTCATATACATAATTACCCAGCCTGATTCTTCTTAGAATAGGAGATCTGATAAGAACAACGCCTAAGGTGGTACTGGCAAAGATCATTAAAAAAATAGCATTCAAAATAAATCAGTCATCACATTATCTGGAGTAAGTGTACTGGAGGGGTTCCATTTAGAATACTCATCATTTAGGCCATGCACCTGGAAGGCATTTTAATATCTTCACTTCCATTGTCTTCAGGGGGAGCTGCAAGCTGATTAACACCTTGCAGACTCTGGCCTTCCTTTTCCGACACTAATTGCTAGTTTCGACGGAGTCAGATTAAGCACCCTACAGCTGTTGTACAATAAGCATGAGGCTTGGAAGCCAAGATTTATTCTTCTCCAATTTGGCATACCTTCTGGGTAATCTATGTTAATCGGATTCATATTTTCCTGACAGCAAGAATGCTGAGTGGATGGCTGCTCCACTTTCTCCTTGCTGTCTTCCTCCATCTTGACGCTGCGTTCTGGGACCGTGGAGGCTAAACACATGGCTACCATCACATGATTCATCGGTTTCATCTCTAAACTGTCCTGTTGATAAGGTGCTACTATGGGCACCACAGGTAGTGTCTTGCTGCTAAAAGTGCCATTGGTTTTGGTGAAACACCTGTGAATTTAAGCCAAAATAAAGAAAGAATCACTCAGAGTCCTGATCTCTTCAGATTCTTTGTTCTAGCACAGAGAGGGGCAAACTACAGCCCGCAGGCCACATCCGGCGAGCAGGACCCTCCTGCCAGGCCCCTGACGCTAGCCCCCAGCCCCTCCCCTGCTGTTAACCCTCCCCAGCAGCTTCAGCTCACTGTGCTGCGGGCGCAATGCTCTGGGCGGTGGGGCTGCGAGCTCTTGTCCAGCAGTGCAGCTGCAGAGCCGGCCTGACCCGGTGCACCGGCTGTAGTGCCGCCAGCCACCGGTGCTCCAGGAAGTGCGGTAAGGGGTCAGGGAGCGGGGGGGGTTAGATAGAGGGCAAGGAAGTTTGGGGTGGTTATCAGGGGGTGGGGGTGTGGATATGGGGGGTTGGGGCAGACAGAGGGCAGGGAACAGGGGGGTTGAATGGGGGCAGGGGTCGGGGGGGGCAGTCAGGAAGGAGAGGTCGGGGGGCAGTCAAGGGCAGGGGTTCTGGGGGCAGTCAGGAAGAAGAGGTGGTTGGATAGGGCAGGGGTCCCGGGGGCAGTCAGGAAGGAGAGGAGGCGTTGGTGGAGGGCAGTCAGGGGTGGGGGGATCTGGGGGTGGTCAGGGGACAGGGAGGGGTGGATGGGGCAGGGGTCCTAGGGGGGCCATGAGGGAACGGGGAGGGGTGGATGGGGCAGGGGTCCTAGGGGGGCCATGAGGGAACGGGGAGGTTGGATGGGGCAGGGGTCCTAGGGGGGCCATGAGGGAACGGGGAGGTTGGATGGGGCAGGAGTCCCAGGGAGGCGCATCGGGGGCAAGAAGCAGGGTGGGATAGATAGGGGGTGGGGGCCAGGCCAGGCACAGCCTCCCCTAACTGGCCCTCCATACTATTTCAGAAACCTGATGTGGCCCTCAGGCCAAAATGTTTGCCTGCCCCTGTTCTAGGAACTAAAAGTGATTTAAGAAGCTTTTGAAAACTTCATCATGTAAATCTCAATTATTTAACAGAGTAAAATATAATAGAGCTGGTGGAATAAATTACAATTCTTCTGTCAGATAAATTCAGACTTTATGGGGAAAAATATATTCACAATTAAATATTGTTTGCCCTGCTCGCCAGATGGCTGAAAAACATTCAGAGAATCATTTGTTTAGCATTTTTTCCCCCTATCTATTGTCAATTGCAAACACATTCCTTCATTTGGTCAGCTCTGTAATATAGATTTAAAATGCCATGACACAGGGCTTAAGTTACGAATTCAGCAAGCAAACAGAGCAGCTTATGTTAAAAATAGGCATTGCTAAGCTAGTTAATGCAAACAGAGGAACTACATACAACCAACTGCAGCATTTTAAGTGTAAAAAACTTATAGTAACTTTTCAATTTATACCAAAAATAATCTCAAAGACACTCATTCTGGACTCTGAAACTGAAGGCAAGCTGGGACATCAATCTTTACAGCTGAGCTACTTAACTTTTAAACAGAAAGACGTTTATGAAGAGCTTGTGCTGTAAATATACGTCTAGCATTATCTCATCCTAAGTAGTGAAAATACCAAGAATGTTGTAGTTCCTCAAGGCCTGGGCACAGCAGTGCCAGCAGTTTCATTTGTAACAGCCATGTTAAATGTGAAAGCCTGGGACAGACCACTCCAGTATGACTGCATACGTACTAGTAATTGTTACACAGCTCAAACTTTCATATTTAAAACACAGTCACATGAACTGGAGTTCTCTGAAACAAACTGTATGAGCTGTAAGAAGAGTGCATCCTCTGTTCTGAAATCTAGCGTGGAGAGTGACAAAGCAGAAAATATACAGCAAATCTTTATCACACTGCAGAAAAATTACGATTATTTCACCAACACCTCACTACCCGACATTCACTTTAAACATATACCCTGGCAGTCAACAGAAACTTACTTATTCTGCAGGATTCAGTTAAGGACACAAACCCTGGATTGCTACACCACAACACATCAACATGGAAACAAGAGTGATAGGAGCAGGCTGCTTACAAAGACGAGCGTATCTGTTTACTCACAATTACCTTGGCCATAGCAATGTTTGGAAGTGCTCGTGAGAGTCAGACAGGAGTTCTCAAATATTACACATAGATTATCCAGTGATATGCCAAATGGATACAGCTCAGAACGATTTCTACTGCCAGATCTAAACATACAACCCTGCCTGCTATATGCACCGGGCACAGAGCTATCCCATCTCACATCTGTAACTTTCACTCCATGCATCTGACGAAGTGAGGGTTTTTCACCCACGAAAGCTTATGCCCAAATAAACCTGTTAGTCTTTAAGGGTCCACCGGACTCCTTGTTGTTTTTGTGGATACAGACTAACACTGATACTTGTATAGCATCACACAGCGCCATTCTGAGCTGGCACCAGTCACTAAACACAATTCCATCAGGAACTGAAACATGTTTGACAGATTTACAGCACAATGTATCTAACACAATAAAATATCCTTTTGCTGATGGAAAGAAATCAACCCAGAAACCAGTTAAATGAGGACTTAGTTCTAAACAAGAGAGCATATTTATGCCACCAAAATAAACCACTCACACACACTTGAAAGACCAAGCACATATGCAATTGGAAGAGTGAGTTTCGCAATGCTGGACTACCACATCACATCTGAGTTCAACAAGGAATTGCTGTGATGGTAACATTTTACAAATGAGTGTATGAAATACAACTTGCAGAACCACTAGGCTGCGCTGCATGAAACTGTGTTACTTGTTTGGTAGCGAAAAAAAGGAAAAAGAAAAGAAAAAAAGCTTAGTTTGAGTGGCTCAGGCCCAAATCATTTATTTCCACTTGTTTTAAATAAAAAATATAAATAAACTAAGGGCTTAGTGTATTCTGCCATACACAAATCTGAACTGTTTGTGTGAGGACTTCCTGCATACGTCACTGTGCTCAAAATAACATGCAGTAAACAGAAGAGGCCCATTTTACCACCTGCAAAGTAGGAAAGTTACTCAAGGTTTATTCAGGCCACATTCTAAGTAGTGATGTGGGAGGAGGAAGTTGGGGGGAGTGGTCTGAGCATTGGCCTGCTAAACCCAGGGTTGGGAGTTCAATCCTCGAGGGGGCCATTTAGGGAACTGGGTAAATATCTGTCTGGGGATTGGTCCTGCTCTGAGCAGGGGGATGGACTAGATGACCTCCTGACGTCCCTTCCAACTCTGATATTCTATGATTTTATGAAGTCGTCTTCATGTGCCTCTAGAAGGACAAGCTTTTCTGGCTATGCAGAGTCACTATCTTGTATTGCATTGTAGAGGATAGTGACAGTGGGAGAAGCCAGGATGCTCTTTGAAGTCAGAACTGTCTTATTACCAAGTTTCTTTTGGCACTGGGAAATGCAAGATGTTCTCATCCTTTTTTCTTAAATGCCCGTGTCAGCCTGGACAGCTTGCCTGTGAGAACTGGCTACAGGTTTGTGTGTTATTTGGCATTCCATAAGCTGCTGAACTTTCAGCATTCAAAGCTGATTGTGTGCATAGGAAGTTCAATGCCTATTTTGAGACATCTGCATCTAGTTAACAGAACCCATGCTGTTCTAGTTTTTCAAGGGTATGCAGTTCAGAAGAGTTACATGGGTCGGTCATTCCGGCATTTGATCATTAGACTGCAAGGGAAGATGGAAGACTATTACACAGGCTGTTGTCAGTGTCTCCAAAAATAGCGTATCTGCATTCAGAAGCCCCCCGCTGACAGGTAACTAATCCTTTAGCACGAAAGTATTAATAGAATTCACCCTCTATTTAAAGGGAAGTAAATATATTCAAATTCATAGTTTCTATGGGAAGAGTTTACATGCAAGATAACTGCTAAATTAAATAATAAAAAGTTGCTCCTATTTAGATTCCCCCGAAGTATTGCCCATCAGGTCATTCTGATTAGTACAAAGATCATATTTAAGGGGATTCGATCTAAAATAATTCAGAGATTGAGCCGGAGGTTCCAGGGGACTGTAATTCTGGTTTGAAACCTGGTCACCTTATGTACAAAACCTTAGAATCATAGACTCGTAGGACTGGAAGGGACCCCAAGAGGTCATCAAGTCAAGTCCCCTGCACTCATGGCAGGACTAAGTATTAACTAGACCACCCCTGACAGGTGATTGTCCAACCTGCTCTTCAAAATGATGGAGATTCCACAACCTCCCTTGGAAATTTATTCCAGTGCTTACTTTGGGTCTCTCACATGAAATCAAATTGCTGGAAATAAACACAATCAAGATAATTCATCTTCCAGAGCCCAGAAACCAAGGAACGGAGCTGTCATGGAGAGATGAAATGGACAAGGTTAAAATATGGACATTGTAGTAAGGATTTGTCAGTCCTTGTAGGTATCCCTGGAAGTGGGGTGAAGCAGCCCCATGGGATGAATTCCTCTCCCAAACATTCCTAATACAATAGCAACACAAAGCGCCAGTGCACAGCAGCTTCCATTTTCTGTCCATCACCTCAGGGGAGGGATAGCTCAGTGGTTTGAGCACTGGCCTGCTAAACCCAGGGCTGTGAATTCAATCCTTGAGGACGCCATTTAGGGATCTGGGGCAAAAATTGGGGATTGGTCCTGCTTTAAGCAGGGGGTTGGACTAGATGATCTCTTGAGGTCCCTTCCAACCCTGATATTCTAAGATATTAAAACAGTCTCCAAGTACTTATTATTCCAAGAACTGAAATACCACAAAAGCCACTGCAGAACCCACATGCAACACATCTGGTCTTCAAAACAAAGCAATTCGTTAGCTGACATTTCTTTTCACAGAGGTTTTGACTAGAATCTCTTTTTTTAAAAATAGAAAATTCCTTTAGTGAAACCCATTTTAAATGTTTGTTTTTGCTTATTTGGGGGCTCTTCTTTTGAAAAAGACATGAGTTCGGTATCATTCTTGGTACAACTGCACTGGCTGGAGTATCAGAGGGGTAGCCGTGTTAATCTGGATCTGTAAAAGCAGCAAAGAGTCCTGTGGCACCTTATAGACTAACAGACATTTTGGAGCATGAGCTTTTGTGGGTGAATACCCACTTCGTCAGATGCAAATTAATTTGGCTCACTAAATTTAAATCCAATGATGCATACTAAAACTCTGATTAAAACTAATTACATCTCCAACACAGCGCATGTATGAATGGTAGTATAAAATCTGTCCAGTGGAAAATGCATTTCAAATCAAATCTCAATGCTAAAAAGCCAAAATCAACCCATGACCTGATTTATAAACCCTACTTCTGAGTAACTTACATTACAAATTGGCTGAATATTACTTTGCTGGTCCATTTAAAGTTTATGTGCTGCTATTGAATCTGACCACAAAAAACAAATATTGCCCTGGTCTGGGACACAAAGAAGCGTTAGACAGAAGCAGCCCGACCTGGGTTGAACCTGCAGACAAAATATCTTGCCTACATGCGCTTGCTGTACACAATATAGAACATTAAAAAAAATTGGGTGCCCATTTAAGAAGTACCTGAGAGCCTCTCTCTGGCAAAACTGACACAAATTGCAGTCTCATTGGCCTCGTCAACACTAGAAAAATGAGTATTCATAGTTCAGCAACTATCAGCAATGGTGCGACTGCATTAGTGTAGACAGAAATGCAGGTGTTTTCACCGCTGTATCATGAAAGCCTGCTTGGAGATGGCAATTGCTGAAAATACTGGTACTTGTTTAGCTAACACAGATGTACCACAAGCAGCACACTTTGGCACTGGTCAAAAAAGCAAGCAGAAACCCACCAGATAGGGGTACTCAATAGAGAAGCATGCACCAGGTTCTTTAGTGCAGGAGAAAAGCAAATTGACTACAATCCTTACTATAGCATTAAGAATTATGCTTATCTACAGGTGAACAGTACAGAACAGAGGTCAAATCTGATCCAAGACACAAATTTCAACTCTCGCTTTTAGTGTGGCTAAGAACCATTCCATATTATGTGCTTGCCATTAAATATGCTAAATTAATGGCTTTCGACCTGTGGTTCATGGACCTGTGGGGGTCCACAGATGGTCTAAGACTTCCAAAGGGGTCCACGCCTCCATTTGAAATTTTTTAGGGGTCCGCAAATGAAAAAAGGTTGAAAACCACTGTGCTAAATAATGAAAAAACATTCATTTATATTTGGTTTGAATTTAAATGCAGAATTTAAACTCATAAGAAACAGGGATGCAAATATTGTTTTAAAAATACCCATTTAAACTATTAAAATATCAGTTAACAGTTTAATATTTTACATCCCTAGCCCCATCAGCACCTTCTCCTGCGCATTGTCATGGCAACAGGAGATGGGGAACGGAGGGAGGGAGAGACCATCACGTGATCCAGGAGGGTTATAGCAGCAGGGAGAACCTATCTTGTGACCAGGAGATGTCATGGCAACATCACTCTCACTCATCACCTGATCCGGTCTTCCTTGGTGTGTTGTAGGACTTTAGACTAGTTCCGGTCATGTGCCCCTTGCTGCCCAGCTCTCTTGCCAACCCACAGGCCAGGAGACGGATGTCAGTATCTCAGCCAGAAGTGATTGGTCTATTACAGGAGTGGGTAGGTGAGGTTATGTGGCCTGCGATGAGCAGGAGGTCAGATTAGGTGATCATGATGGTCCCTTCTGGCCTTAAAGTCTATGAATCAACACTATTGTGGGTCAGGATGTAACACCTCTCGGGGGGCGGAAATGATGTGAACCCAGGAAGTGTTATGGCAATCATGCTGTTTGTAAGCTTTTGCATTTAAAGCAAAGCACTGACTCTGGCCTGTTTAGGCAGTCTGGCTTGCTGTGGATATCGAAGTGTAGGCAGAGATCTGTGCAGACTGCAAAAAACTTCAGTAAGGAGGGAGACACATATCTCTGCCCAAGAGAGGTGACTGTTGAGGAGCTGGGACACTAGATGGGGTGCCCTTCAGGGACCACGGAGAGGGAATACAAGCGCACGTGCCCAATCTGATGTACTTGACGATACTGTCTATAACTGCTAGACCGTTCTTCCATCCCAGAGCCAGGAATACAATTCCTAACTTCTAATCATTAGAAATGAAGCAATCCCAATTCCTAGCATTTTACTGCTGTCTAGCAAATAGTTGTGTCACCTGCTGGCCAAATGTAGGTCACTTTCCTCTGTAGCAGAATGTCCACACAGAGGATAACAGTTACTCATGTATTTCACACAGTCATGTATCGGCTGGACATCTGAAGGCCTAGGGTCCAAATGTTGCTGAGAATGTGCGAGGTGAACCTAGGATCTTGAATGGGGCTGTATTCAGGTGGCTAGTCTGAGATGCCACCTGGGCCACCACAGCCACGCTTATGTTTTCAGCACTGTAACTCTGGCAGAGCTAATGTGCGTATGTCTACCCTAACTGGGAATTACCTCTCACAACTGCAGTGCAGATATAGACTTAGTGAGATGGTAGCATCCTCCCTGAGGAGGATTTATGGCTTCAGTCCAGTTAACAATGGCCAACAGTGGCCATCTTTACCAGGGGAACCCCTCCCCACTGAGAGTAAATTAGTAGCTTTCTTTACTGAGGGTATGAACAACTTCAATCCCACTGTAAGTAATGGGAAACTGTCATTCTGAGTAAGGAAAATAGCAACTATACTGGGAATCCTAGGAAAAATAAATCAACTTTGTTTAATTACCACCTGAATTCTTCAAATCTATGCTTAAAGGTAGATGGCAATGAGTTAAGAATATGGGGAGTTTGAATGACAAGTCAGCCATTTCCTAGCAGAATAGGGTCCAAAAAAAGTGAGACACTGAATTCTAAGGTCCCATTTTTTCAATTAATTTTAGCGAACTAAATCAAATTTTAGTTGAAAATCCTGAAAACAAATACTCTTTACCTCACTGATGTGAGGTTAGTTTCCAGAAGACACATTCTTCACAGAAAAAAGGATAAAATCTCTGCTTTAAGTGAAAAACGCAGCCTAACCTTAATACAGGAGGCACTACTGGACCTCAAATTCTCTAAAGGAATCTCCTTTCTCCTGCTATGACGTGCCCAGAGCGTGAGGCTGGCCAAACCTCTACCAAATGCCTCAAGAGCCTCAAATCTGCATTCCACAAAGACCGAATGCTGTGACCCCAACGCACTTGCTCTGGTTTTATAAATGGTCTCAGGGAATTTCAGAAGATGGCAGAAAATTCATAATACAGAACAGACAGTAAGAACGTGAATAGTAGCTGACAAACTAATCTTTTAATGCTCAATTTAGAATTGTCTGTTGCATGAAACTGAAGGAAAGAGACGTACATCTGAGACCAAAAAAGTCAACCCTCCCCATTAACCCCAAACCCAATAAAACCCAGCAAGGGTTAGTTAATGATTTGAGCAACAGCAGCTCCAGGGGTCTAATACTGTCTTTATTCAGTCCTATCTAGGTTCTGATGCTTTGTTCATCAGCTGATGACCTTTGAGACTCATCTGTCAAACACACATTCACACTGACCTTCTCTGTGTCCTTGGCTAAATCACAACTAGAGCTGGCTAAAATTGGAAAGTTTGGGATTTGATTGTTTTCATCCAAATTCAGAACAAAAAACAAATTTACTAAAATTTTCCTGACAAACCAGAGATGCCCAAAACGTTTGTTTCAGAAACACTGAAATACCATGCTCCTGAAACAAAATGTGAAACTGGCAGCTGTGAAACTGACAAGAAGATGAATTTCAACAAGTTGTTCCACTGCAGGGAGCCTGCCAGCCACACAGATCTGGCTCCAGTCATTTCCTGACAATAACCTTCCAGCAGGCTGAGCCAGCAGCTCTGCCTCCTCACCAACCCTGAAGCTCTGGGAGCCAGAAAGGCACTGCTGGTCCCCCAAAACCAAGGGTGCCCTGGGACTTTGTCTCTCTGTGCACAAGAAATAGGTAGAGGCAGTGTGCTTGCTGATCTGCTTTTCCACACCCTGGAGCCAAGGGAAGGCAAGGAAGAGGCAGAGAGTCAGGGCACACTGCTGTTTCAATGGAAATTTAGCTAAATACGTAGCAGGTACGGTGAAACATTTCGCTCACCAAAGCGACATTTACTGACAAATCTAAGTTGTGTTGGAAAATTTTCGCCAGCTATAGTCACCACCTCTTAGCTTCTGCTTCCCATATGTAAAACGGGATCATCTGCATTTACACTCATAACAGTGCTGCAGAGATTGTGGTTTGTAAAGCTCATTGAGGAGGATGCCAAGAATTAGAGGTGTAACTAACTTACCTGTTATTGTCCCGACAGTTCCGGCAAGTGATGCACTCCGAGGGGTCGGTCTGAGGCACTGCTGTGTACACTCCACCACCCTGGAGAAAGAAGGGGGAAAAAGCAACTCAAAAAATCAGTTGCAACACAGGCATACAAGATGTAGTCTATGATAAATGGGCACAATGTACGTTAACCCCCAGGACGTCTCATTTAATTAGGAATCTTAATCACCTTATCAATCTTCAGATCTGTGTTTTGTAATGTGGCATGCAAATAGTGAGCTTCTATTATACAAAGTCTAGTTGAGTTTCCTGCCAGAAAAAAGTAAATAACTGTAGCTTAGACAAGTATGTAGTAATGTCCCTGGCTTATTTTCAGTCTAATATGTCCAGGTTTAGTTTAATAAGCACACTGTAAATATGTTTATTTTTAACGCTGATGACAGACATGAAAGCAAATTCCTATTCATTAGAGAACTGTGCCCCGTTTGGAGTGACAGGGTGTTAAATATTCAGGGCTGATGTCACAACATAAACCCATCCCACTTTCCTGTAATTACTCTGATTAGATCAGTTTACTTCACTAAACAAACTTTTGAAACATTTTGTATTTTTACAGATGGGGTAATTCCTTCGCCAGCAATGACTCTGGGGTGCGAGGGATTTTGTGTTGTTGGTTTTGGCTGAACAGGCCCATTGCAAGCAAGTAAAATGGCCAGATTAACACATACCTCATTGTTAAATACTAGGCGGACACTGATGTGAGTCATTTGAAAATGGTACTGTACTGTTGTGTTACAATTCTGCATTTTCTTAAGGGGAGCGAGTTTGGGAAAACTAATTCAAACTCTGAGTTTGAGTTAGGTTGGATAACTGCTTCTTCTCCAGTATTTCTTATTTTCGTATGCCTCTGCACCAGGTCTGGTCCTACATTTTGCAGACCTGTGCGCTCATACATGTGGGACCTGTGGGGCCTCTCACACCATGTCTCTCCCCCAGGCCTCTTTTCATCATCTTCCCAAACACTGGAGCATTAAGAGGGATGCCAGTAAGAGTAGGGATATGAAGTTCCTTTGCTCTATATTGTGATCATGCAAGTCTCACTTGTTCTGTGCAGGAGTGGAGTCAGCTGCTGACATCCTTGCTCAACAACCTTCCACAGCATTCCAAATGGGGAGATGAAAAGAAAGGCAGGTATTACAAGGGGCAGTCCTCTAGAAACAGTACGTCCTGTGGAGATCTCATGGTCCTGCTCCACAAAGAATAGCACAGGGATCTAAAGATCAGCCCCACCTATGTGCACCTGGAACACAGGGTCCTATGTGGTTGTACACCACGTACATAACCTTAGGGCAAGCCTTGCTCTGTGATTTCCACTTCTTATTCTGGAAGGAGGAACCCCAAAATAGCAGCCACAGAGTTCATAATAAAGCCTGTAGAGTATCTACAGTCCGTAGAGTATCTACAGTCCGTGCAGCCCCCAGATATCTGGAGAAACACATCTATGTGCTTATCTAAATCAAAATACCACAGCTTTTGAGGATCCTCATTGCTAATGTTGGTTAGATAGCTTCACAACATAAGAAATCTTTAGGCCATGGTTGGTTTTAGGCAAAGGAAAAACTGCACCATGTGATGAGATGAATAGTCTACGTTCCAACCTGGAGTTATCTGAAGTAGCAACTACTGTGTAAGTGGCAATTTGCTGTTGAATAAAATGAAGTAGTTGTGTTCAATTACTAAAGCAAACAATTGTCCCATTTTTTCTCTTTGGAAACAGCATTCATTACATAGACTTTTTGAACGTTTCCTTTAGTTTTCCTGGGCAACATTCACAGTTTTGAGTAGGACCAGCGACAAAAGTGGAGGAAGTCTGAATGTAACCCATCTGTTTCCATAGACAATAATGAAATCATTATTCGCTCTTGGAAATGGGACACGTTTCAGAAAATTAAATATTTTTCCACAGCACACAAAGGCTGGATCACAGATTGAGACCAGTTTTTGTTACTTCAAGAAATTAGTCTCAAAAGTTGCAAATAAGGGACTCAGTAAGGCAGACTTATTATGTTGTTGTATTTCAAGACGGGGCGGGGGGGGGAGGGCATTTTCTTTTATGAGATCCCAGCTATGTGCACACGCTGTGGTAAAATTAATGGCGCAGCTTACAAATCACAGATCTGAAACAGGTGTGTGTGCGTGGGGGAAAACAGTCAATTTGTGAAGTTGCAAAATCAGCAACCATCATTAAATCTATTTGATAGAAAGAGAGAGAAATACCCTTGATCCTAGCCATAAGGCCGAGAAGCGTTATATATACAGTACAGTATCTCAATCCAGCATTGCATAAGTCTCAAAACTCTCAGACTAAAAACAGGGGTAAGAGGAGACTCCCCAGAATAAATAGAGTTATTGGTGCCTCTAATCCTAATCGCCACAGGAAAGCCCTGAAGATGAAAATATGAGAAACACCAAGCCCAGCTACTTCCACTGGCACAAAGAGAGGGTAACTGGTAGTTATTAGCTCCAGCACGACTTGAGTATGTCCACAACTGACTTGACTAGCTGGAGCTTCCTTTTACACTTTGAATAAAATTCCAAGGTCAAGATCAGGACCCTTACATCATACAAACATCAAAGCACGCTTACATTCACTAAATGGTGGGGATGTTCGTAATCCACGTGTGTCCTGGATAGAGAGTTGGTGTGCCCCGGGTAAAGGCCAGTCCCTCCATTCAAGCCACCATTCATGATCCCATTAACTCCATTGGGAACCTTGAGATGGAGGTGTGGACAGCCATTACTGAGATTACCATTGCTGATGAAGTTTCCATGTATGCTGCCATTGATGCGGCTTGTGCCTGGTAAAGTAGCGTATTCGACCATTTGCCCATTGATATCTGCACCTTGGTAGAGGTAACCAGGAGGGTCATACTCTGCAAAGGGAGACCCACGGGGAAAAAATTAAAACACTTTGTTAGCATAATTTTGCTAAGTATTCAATGTCTGATTAAAGAATATTTTATTTTTCATCATACTCCTAAAACCAAAGGCAGATGAGTGTTTCAGAGATACAGAAGTGACTCATCTACTCCTTTTCAGGGTTTTTATAGTAGCCATAAATTGTAACATCTAAGTGCTTAATATGCAAATGTTTTCCATCTCTACAATAGCTATGTCCACATACTAATCCTCTTGGTCTGGAAAGAATTTAGCAAAAGATGTTGCTCAGTAAAAACAGGATTTTAAAACAGGACCATTTGCATGATCAACAGGCTTTAAAACTCTGGCAGAGACAATTTAGCTTATTCTGGTCCTGCTCAGTTTCAAAGGAAGTTTTGCATAATTTGGGTTTGCTGGTGGGGAGTATGGATCATATTTAAACCACCACAGACTGTGCAAATAAAGCTAATTGAAGTACCAGAAACAGAGGGAGCTATTTAAAATGTCATGTAAGACTCCGATTGCTGAGAGTATTTGCTGGGAATAGAAGCTGATTGTTTATAGCAGCGTACAAAAGCTAAGTATTCCATAGTACTTCACTGTGTGTTTCTAGTCAGAAACTGGCAGGTTTCTGCTTATTAACAGCTGCTCCATAGCCTTTTGCAAGCACAATGAGCCTCAATAAAAGTGCCACAGGATCTTTCACTTGATCTGGAAAAATTAGAGAGAGGCTTTATACTGCTATCTAGAAAAAACACTTATGCACATGCTTAAGTCTAAGCATGGGAGTACTGACATTGAAGTCAAAGGGACTAGTAATATGCTTAAAGTTAAGCACATGTCTAAACATGTTGCCAGATCAGGGCCTCAGTAACTTATCCAAAGAATGGCATCTTTACCAGTGCAGCAGCACACTGCAGCAATCTAATACATGCCTCAATCCTCGAATGGGACTCAGCACAGAGAAACAGACACATTACTACTTTCACAGACTGCTTCCTCACTCCATGTTCCTTAGTAACAACACATACGTGAAGAGTTTCTATCACTAACCAAATACCAGTTTGATCATAACACTGTTCCCATTTGAAGCATTCAATATAAAAGCTATATATTTATTGTCTAATTTTCATTACCCTCATATTTTTTCATATTAAACTAGGGCTGGCAGGAGAGGAAACCAATAACAACTTACTCTGCATGGCGTTTTGCTGGCGATTCTTCCACAGACACATGGCAATGAAAACTATCAGAATAAGGACCATCACTCCAAGGACACAGCCCACAATCAGATATAGCATGTCGCTGCTCCGAACAGGGCCATTCGATGGGCCAGCATTGCCTCCTCCGGCACGATCAGGAGAATTAGGTGGTGTACTCAGATCCTTCACTGGATATTCTGATGCTCCAGGTGTGCGTTTCACTGGTTAAAATACAGAAGACAAACATGGTCTTGTAAACTCAACTTGGAATGAGAAGTCTGCAGAAATGTTATTCTACACGTGTTTATCTATTATTCAACTATACAGTTATGAAGTGGAAATATCTACCATTAAATTTAGTATCCCAATGATTTGTAGATATAAAATTTTAAGCTCAAGGTTTTTACATTAGCTGATGAGGTCAACTAACATTGGATGGTAACTATTTGTCTTAGAAAATGCCTATTATCTACCTACCTATAATCCCATGTATCTAAGGGTATGTCTATACTACCCGCTGGATCAGCGGGTAGTGATCGATCTATCGGGGATTGATTTATCATGTCTAGTGTAAACGCGATAAAATTGATCCCCGATCGCTCTGCCATTGACTCCGGAACTCCACCGCAGTGAGACGCGGAGGTGGCGTCGAAGGGGGAGTGGCAGCGGTCGACTCGACGCTGTCCTCACGCCCAGGTAAATCGACCCTAAGATACCCAGACTTCAGCTACGCTAGTTGCATAGCTGAAGGTGTGTGTCTTAGATCGACACCCCCTCCGTATAGATCTAGCCTAAGCCAAGTTATACTTCAACAAGTAATTGACCGTAAGCATTGCTATAAATTGCACTAGCTTCCAACCCGAAAGAACACAAATCTTTCCACTTCTGAGGTCAGGAAAAACCACAATATGCATTTCTGTCAACTAACCATCGCCAGATGTCCTACGTCTATCTGACATGAACCCTGCTAACCTTTACTGTTTTCAAAACTGCATTCTTCAGGAAATTAACAACCAGGTAGATATTTTAAAAAATTCAAGATATCAATATGACACCTGCACTAAAGTGAAAGGCACCATTTCACTAGCTATATATTTGCTGGCTACTAAGTAAATACATACTGAATTGTAGCCACTCTGTGTTCCCTAGAAACAATGTAAAGAATTAGTTAGTTACTAGTAATTAATTTTGCAGGACTAAATTTTTCCATCAGTGAATATTACAACCAAGATTTTAAATGAGGGTTTGTACTGAACATTTTTAATATTGTATTTATAGCATTAGAATTTGTTTTGTTAAAGGTTAGTTCATGCTTAGGGAATCTAATAGAGAACTGTAAGACTAAATTAGCTTTTGAATGCTAATTACCTCTTTGACCAAACAAGCCCCATTCAGCACCTAGAGTCTCATCAACATTCACCTTGATCTGCTAAAACATTTTCAATACAGACTGCCTGGTCTACATTAGGATTTTAAAATGTGTATAGCTAACAGGATTTTTAAACATTTTTTTTCCTCCGAGTCTGGACAGACCCTGTGTGTACAGGGTGATCACTCCTGCCATCTCATCACAGCTCTGCTGGGGCAGTGTCAACAGATGCCCACGCTATCCTGGGATGAAATGAGTGGGGGCTGAATCCTCCTTCCTCTAGGCAGACTCCAGCTTACCCGAAGACAGGAACAGGAAGGAATGAGGCCAGCTTGCTCGAAGAGAAAGGCCCAAAATGCTGCTTGTGTGGGTGACCCCTTCCAGAGCCAAGCCAAGAAGGATCAAGGCTAGAGCATGGGGGCAGAGACAATGCTTGCTCCCATTTGGGGTTGTTGCTTAGGGCCCCAGATTGCCTTGAATTGGTCCTGAAAGAGGTCATAAGAACGACCATACTAGATTAGACCAGTGGTCCCTCTCGCCCAGCATCCTGTCTTCCAACAGTGGCCAATGCCAGGTGCCCCAGAGGGAACAAACAGAACAGGTAATCATCAAGTGGTCCATCCTCTGTCGCCCATTCCCAGCTTCTAGCAAAAAGAGGCTAGGGATACTTCAGAGCATGGCTTTGCAAGCACTTAAAGGAAATGTCATGAATGTATGACAGCAGGTTGTCCCCCTGGTATAGTCTTAAAATCTTGAAGAATTACAGAGCTGTTGATAACTAAGCCAGACTCTGGGTAGATATATTCCACCAGATGTAGGTAGTCTGAGAGATTGCAGCTTTCAGCCGTGCTCTGTCAGGTAATAGGTACTGCGCTGTAAGTTTGATGTGCACGCTTGTAGACTCCTCTCAGAAGTAGTGCACCTGAAGACGTATTGTACTTTTAGTGTCAGCATATTCCCCTTACAACGTCACTTGATTTTAAAGATTAATTTGCTTAAGAAACTGAAGTGACTGTGATCGTTAATTTCTTTTGCAAATAATTACGCTGACATTTTCAGAGAACAGTATTCCTATCTTCTTGCCAGAGGCAGGAAGAATTGATGTGAGTGGCAGCCAACTTACTCATGAATTAAGAATTTGAACAAGTCCCGAAGAGACAGTGTAGGCAGAAGTATATTATCTCCAGTAACCAACTAAGCCACAGCAAGATGGTGTCTGCCTAAGGAAAGACCACCAACATCGGATGAACTGGGACTGTCAATAGATCCGATAGGTCTAAACATCTTTGCAAACCGTCTTTCCTGGAGACAAATGCTGAGGTTTTCTGACTGTATAGAGACCAATGCAACAGTAAATAAAAACAATCCTCCAAACATAGTTATAGGAGATGGGATCAACTTTTTAAAATAAATGAGAGGGTCAGCGAGCAGAGGATCAAAGGGTAATTTTCTCATCAGGGTTTACATTTGACATTACCTCACAGGGTACACCCAGACTACCCGCCGTATTGGCGGGTAGCGATCGATTTTTCGGGGATCGATATATCGCGTCTCATCTAGACGCGATATATCGATCCCTGAACGTGCTCCCGTCGACTCCGGAACTCCACCGGAGTGAGCAGCGGAAGCAGAGTCGACACAAGGAGCCATGGCCATCGATCCCGCGCCGTGAGGACCAGAGGTAAATTGATCTAAGATACTTTGACTTCAGCTACGCTATTCAAGAAGCTGAAGTTGCGTATCTTAGATCGATCCCCCGTCAGTGTAGACGAGCCCTCAGATAAACAGAAGTGCCCCAACTCACCTTTCGTCTCACACATCATTACGTTGCTGTACTCACTTTCTCCTCCCTCATTATAGCACTGCATTTTAATGTCGTAAGATGTTTCTGGCTGCAGGTGGCTTATCAAGTGCCACTGCTTTGTACCTAGAAAGAAAAATGAAATAAGATTTGTTTTCTTGTTTGATATGAGACAGGTGAGAGTGTGGGGGAGAGAACATATCTTGAGTCATGGAAGAAAATATAGCGTCATGCCCTTTTCACTGGGCAAAAGTATGATGCTGGGTTGTCACAGCTTTGCTTGGTGAGCACAGAATGTGTTATCTTTAAAATATTACATCTTGTACTTTTAAACAGAGCTGATGGAAACTCTTCAGGCAATGTTTTTCTGTTAGAAATACCAGAATTCTTTGGTTCTGTTCTGAATGAAATCAATTTAAAAATCATGGAATTTCCTATGAAACGGAAATTCTGGTTGACACACACAATTCTAATTTTAAAGACAAACTAATCTTGATTTCTTACACTTGGAATGACTCTTTCCATCGTGAAAGATTCTTAAGCACTTTACAAGCTACCATACATATACACGCAGGAATCTCTTCATCAATCATTCACATGCATGCCTCTAGGGCGGAATGTGCCAGCTGATTAACATCATACAATGTTCATGGCAAGCAGTGAGGCAGACTACTGTATCAAACTGAAACAGGAGAAGTTTAGGGAGACAGAATTTAATTAAATTATTCTCACATTAGAATTTGGCCAGCGTGCTGTGATATACCTTGACTCTTTCAAGGGTACCAGGAGATCTTCAGTGACTATAAATGCGAGGTCCTAGTTAAAATTCAAGTCACCCAATATCTTCATAGGAAAGATTCAGCTAAAGTTGATGTTATGATCTCTCCTAGCTCAGTTAGTAGAAGCCACAAATAATTTAACTTCTACTATGTGAAACATACTAGGGAACACTCTCAGATAACAGGCCTGTCTTTCTCACTCTCTCAGTCTTTTGTGGCATGGACTCCAATCCAAGCAAGCTTTTCGAATAGAATGATTTTGTTAACTCTGGCTGCTAGCCAACCTTTCATTTAGACACCCTCCTGAAGTACAGAGCACTTCAGTATAAATCACTCTCAGTTTTTACTTTCACAAACTTGTGACAAATTTTAATAAACAGGGACCCTTTTTTGAGAGTTTAATTAACTGTTTGAGCACTTCTAATCCCTCTTGGAAAATACCACCTTGAACTGTTTCCACTGTTTCTAAGAAACTGTCATACCACCTACTGATTTAAGTATTAATTAAAAAAATAAAGCCCACTTGGCTGGAAGGGCTGTGCCATCAAGATTCCATTCTAACGCAACAGAATTAAAGCTGCAGTACAATTCCCACTGCAGTGTCACTAAAAATACCCTAAAAAGGAGGGTGTTTTTCACTCTACGACATGAGGAAGGCTCTTTTAAACTGCTTTCTTTCAGTGCTCCCAGTGGTGAGCTCCTATGAAACACAGCTCTCAGTTCACACACACTAAAATGAATAGATGCCCCAAATAACAACTTGTATTTAAATATTGGTTGATGCTGGCTTATTCCTAAAGTACATTTTTCCAAGGCTTTTTACTTCTGTCTCCTCTCTTCCTCCACCCCCAAACATTCCTTTCAGTAATTACTACACCAGGTTTTAGGTTTCTGCTTCAAACCATTAGAGGAACTGGAATCAGTACAGGCGCTTTAACTGTGCTCTCCCTGCACCATTAGGAAGGGAAAACCTTTAAACAACTGACATCAGACTACATTTAGGGTTAAAATTCAATCTCCAAGATCGAGGCAACAGGGAAAAATTCAGCCCATCTAAGCAGGAAAGGGCAGGTTTAATTTTGCTTTTGCTGAAAGGTACAAATACTGGAGAGCCATATGACGCAAACACACAAACATTTTTATAAAATTGCTTGTGGCAACTTTTACAGAGGAAAAACCTTCTGTAAGCTTTTGATTCCGTCTCAGAAGACAAGACTTAGCAGGAAATGTTAATGAAAGCTTAAGGCAACTCGTTAACTAACACAACCATCACAACAGCTTTTCCCCCAGTAAAAGAGTCTTTGCAAGATAAAATCTTCTGTCAAAACACTGATTCAAGAGCAACAGAGGGAAGACTGTGAAGGCCAACGGTAGCCATTTGTAATGTGTTAGGGTTAACCAAAAGGCCTGGCACTTAAGTTAAGGATCACATGCTTCTATATATTTTTTTAATGTAAAAAAGAATCCAGTCACATTTGTATTGAAAATAGCTTTCACTATGTTACAGAAACAAGGAAATAAAAGTTTTAATGTTTCAGGTTGCTACCATGTGAATTTCAATTGCAGGCTCTGGGACAGCTGCGCTGAGCAGACTGCCACAAAGATGTCAGTTTGCATAAACCTGAAAATCAGGAATAAGCAAATTTCACAGCATAGTTGAGGCACATTTAAACAATTGCCCTGTACGCAACATTCATATACACACAAGTTCTGTGTCACAGAAGGCTAAAATATGTTTACAGACAAAGATATTGACTGCATAAGCTTTGAAGCGACCCTCTGAGCACCAACACTAGATATTTAAGGTTAAGTCTAGACTACCCGCCGTATCGGCAGGCAGCGATTGATATATCGCGTCTCATCTAGATGCGATATATTGATCCCCAAAAGCGCTCCCGTCGACTCCGGAACTCCACCAGCGCGAACGGCGGAAACGGAGTCGACACAGGGAGCCGCGGCCGTCGATCCCGCGCCGTGAGGATGAGAGGTAAACCGATCTACGATACTTGGACTTCAGCTACGCTATTCACGAAGCTGAAGTTGCGTATCTTAGATCAATTCCTCCCCTCTCCCTCCAGCGTAGATCAGCCCTAACAGTCCTACAGTCTGAAAAAGCTTATGTCACACCTTAGAGTATTGTGCAGGCTACAGCCAAAGAAGGAAGAATTTGAAAAGGAAGGGCCCGGTCCTGCCTCAACTGAAGTCAATGGCAAAAAACCTATTAGCTTCAATGGGGCAGAACGAGGCTGCTACTTAGGCCAGATGATTAAGAGGGTGTTAAAAAATGTAAAATGTGACTACTTCTTCCATGAAAATGATGATCTAAAAGTTCCCAGCAAAATAACCCACTGGCTTACAGTATCTGTTATCAATGTGTTCGAACAGCAAAACGTGAATAACGCTCAACTGTCAAATTAGCTAACATTTACTGAATGTTGCAGTATCTTGGGCTCAGAGAAGCTCCCTTATAACAAAGAGTAAAAAATTAAGCACCTACTAACAAGTAACTGGAGAGGGCTTTCCAATTTGCAACAGCAAATGGATGTTACTTACTGTAACTGCAGGTTCTTCGAGATGCCTGGTCATTATCTGTATTGCACACATGGGTATGCACCAGAGTCCAGAATTTCTTTGAAGCAGTGTCTGTTGACCCAAACATGCACAGTAACTCTCCTCGTGCTCCTAACCAAGCTGGTAAAAGGCAGTGCGAGTTAACACCTCTCCAGTTCCTCCTCTTATTGCAATCCAACTGGAGCCAAAGCAGAGGGGATGGAGGACAAGTAGTGGAATACAGATAGGGACCACACATCTCAAAGAACCTCCAATTACAGTAAGTAACCTCCATTTCTTCTTCGAGTGACAGTCCCGATATGGATTCCACACACGGGTGATTGTCAAGTAGTGTTGACTGGAGGAAGGTGCAATGAAACTGATAGCAGAGATGTTTGTACTACTGCCGTTCCTATGGCTGCATCTGCCAATTGCTGCTTGAGTTAGAGCATAGTGTGATGTGAAAGTATGGCTCGAACTCCAAGCTGCCACTCCAGAGATGTGCTGCAGTGGACTGCCCGATAAGGATGCTGTGCAGGCAGGTTGTGCTATATGGAGCGAGCTGGGATAGGCCCAGGAGAGGTAAGTTTTGCTATTTTGTAGCATTCTAAGATGCATCCCGAAACCTGTGAGGATATGGCTTGTCCCTGTGACCTTTCTGCCAAGGCAACAGAGAGTCTTAGATTTTCTAACAGGTTCAGTTTTCAGCCTGTGGAATGCCAGGGTGTGCCTGATGTCAAGGGAGAGAAGTCTCTTCTCCTTGGAAGAAACGTGGGGTTTTGGGTTGGAAACAGTTAAGTACTGCTTGACTGATGTGCAGCTCAGACACAACCTCGAGGAAGAATTTGGGATGTAACCAAAGGGAAACCTCCTTGTGCAATACTGTGTAAGGAGAGGCTGCCATCATGGCTCCCAGCTTACTGACGCTTCTTGTCAAAGTAATGGCTACTAAGCTGGCTTCATGGACAGACAAGTCAAGACACATGTCACCAGAGGTTCGAAGGGTGGACCTCTGAGTACTGAAAAGATACGATTAAGGTACCATTGAGGCGCAGGGTTAATGTCTGGTGAGAAGGTCCTGATCGAGACCTTCATAAATCAAACTGTGGTCAAGTGTGTGAAGACAGACCATCCTTGCACCAGGGAGAGGAAGGCATTAACTGCTGGTAGGTGTACTCGCAGTGAACTGAAGGCTTTAAGAAGAGAATACAGTCTGGAATGCCTACAATATCAAGTGGATGCTGGTGGCGATGTGCCCAGGCCAAAAATCGCTGCTATTTAGCCAGGTAGCAGAACCTAGTAGAATCCTTCCTGCTTTGGGTCAGGATTTCCTGAACAGGGAAGTCTTGGATAGTATGTTGGCCCTCCCTTGGGAAGCCCGAAGAATGGAGCCACGAATCCCTTCGCATGACCAGTCTTGTGGCCTGAGATCTGGATGCTATACCTGCAGCATTTACTGCCGCCTGGGAAGCCACCTTTCCTACCAACCTCCCATTGCCCAGAGAAGACTGGGACTGGGCTTGGTGTTCCATGGGGACTTTATTTTTAAATTCTGTGACCCTGGTCTGAGTGTTAAAATCATATTTTGCTAACAAAGCTTGGTAATTATCGCAACAAAATTGGAGGGCCGCAGAGAAGAAAACCGTCCTACCCAGGAGGTCCAGTGTCTTTGACCTTTTATCTGTCGGAATAGATTTTTTGTTAGTGTGGCTGAGTTCTCTCTGTAGCCACCTGTACCACCAATGAATTAGGAGCAGGATAGGAAAACATGAAATCAGCCCCCTCTGGCCAGCACAAAACATCTTTTGGCTCTTTTTGGCGTAGGGGCACAAATTGCTGGCGTGTGTGCCAGACTGCTCTGGCCAGTTCTAATATGGCCTCATTGATTGGAAGGGCCACTCTGGTTAGTTCCTGTGGTTGCAAAAATGTCGAGGAGTGGATGTCAAGGGTCCCTGGACCTCATCTAGCAGGATTTGGAGATCATTAGTGATCCTTTGCCACAACTCCTGATGTTGCTGATGGTCATCCGGCAGAGAGGGCAACAAAGGAGTGATGGCCTCCTCCAGGGAAAATGAGGAGGCCCCCATTGGAACCGGTTCTGGTTCTTCCTTCTCATACACTGAAGGCACCAGCTGATGGGAGGTGAAGTGGAATGACTCCTGAGGGGTGCCCGAGGCGCCTGCCACAGCGGTCTCAAGGGCCCCAAATGCATAGGCCCTTATGGAAATCAATATCAGGGGTCCCTGGGGGGTGGGGGTGGGTCATAACTGGAGGGATGATAATGCCTCAGATGCATCAGGGCTCCTGTACCGTCCCAGAGATACTGGTGCAGCTATATCCTCTGATTCCAGGGATGGTTCCGTTGGCAGCAGCGGTACTATCAGTACCAAAGTGCTCCTGCCCGATGGATGGAGATGGGACCTCTCTCGAGACAATGGTAACAGCTCCTCCTCTGGAGTAAGGATATCTGTCAGGTGGGCAGGGCTCAAAAGGAGTGGAGATTGTGGGCAGAGGAGAAGATATCCTCCAGTGTTAAAAAAGGTCTCCATACGGCCCAGAGTCCGAGGAGTTCCAATGTTGACAACTGAAGGACCCATTACATCTGATGCAGCCAGATGGTCTTTGGATAGATAAGGTGGTAGCAACGACGAATCTAGACTTGCACTCATTGACGGGACTGGTAAGTGACTATCTTCCCACCCCTGATACCGTTGTTACTGCCAGATTGCTCTTTTTCTGCACCTTACGCTCCAACTTGGGGGTTGAGCTGGTTCTGCGGGTTCCATATGCGACATCTCACCCGACCTGGACCAGTCTGGGGAGGAAACACATTTTTGCTGGACAGTCTGCTGCAGGGATCTGTCCTTATGCCCATGCAAGTGTCTATTACTCACATGGGGAGCCTTGTGTGATAAGTCCTTGGGGTTCGATGTTAAGGGTTCTGCTCCAAGGGTCATGTTTGGAGGAGCTTTGCTGGTTGGCAGAGGCAGATGTATAGCGGGGGCTCCTGGGCCCAGGTTGGAGTGGGGCCTCGTAACCTCTTCCATCAAGAACATTTTCAGTCAGAGCTCATGGAGCTCTCTAGTTCTGAGTAGGAAGGATTTACAAATACTGCACTTTGCAGAAATGTGCATCACTCAGACAGTGCAGGCACCAGTGATACTCGTCGCTGATGGAGAAGGAGCGAGGGCAGGAGATGCAGTTCTTGAATCCATGGACCTTTCACCTAGTCCCATAACCAGGGAGGGGTGGTGGGGGAGTATTCTATTCTATACTAAACTAAACTAAACTATACACTAACTAAAGTTTCTAGGCTGAGAGAAACTATTTATAAATTTATAATTTTTCCAGGTTCTGCAACAGCAAAGGAGGACACGATTCTGCCTCAGGCTATGCAGTGGTAAGAAGGAACTGGAGAGGCACTGACCTGCTTTGCCTCTTACACCCTCGGTCAGGAGCACAAGAGTTACTGTGCATGTGCGGGTCAACGGATGCTGCTTGGAAGAAATTCCAGACTTGGGTGCATGGTGTGCATACGTACCCACATGTGGAATACATATCGTAACCATCACTTGAAGAAGAACTACGGGTTTATTTATCTCAGAAAACTCGCACCAGTGAAACTAAATCTAAAAGCCACTTAATTACACCAGTGGAAATCCCTAATAGTTAGATGTAGGTAAACTGGTTTAAATCTCATTTATGCCAGTTTGTTTTATTTTAGTAAATTAGTGGATTAGGCTAAACCGGTTTAAGTGCATCTGCATTTAGGTCTTGCAATGATGCAGCTGGAACAATTTAAAAGAGGAATTTAAAATCTATTAAGTTTGAACTATGGATGGAAGAAAAATTCATGCGGGGGCAGAATTTGGTGCTAAACAGTTAAGATCTCTACTGCTAGTGAATATATTATTTAGACTGAATTTGTTTGGGTAAAGTAGTTCAGATTTTATGTAAACACAGCCATTATGGTTACATGACTGTCTTCCCCAACAAATATCTGGCATACTGCCTCTGATAATGCATACGCCACATCATACCTTCTACAATCTCTCTCTTGTAATCACTATCATTGTCACTGTCAGTTGGCCGATAATAGATATAAAATCCTTGGATGGGGGTATTGTTGTTGCTTGAAGTAATATACTGGAAAAGAGAATAAAATAGTACATTAAAGGATAAATCTATTTAAAATTAAAATATCTGATTATGTTTCAACAACATCATGGCAGAAATAAATTTACTTCATTCAGGAAGAGACCAGAAATATTTTAAAGAAAGAGCGGGCTTAAGTTAGGTAGAAGTAGTAGAAGAAACCACTGTAGTTCAGATGATGTAACAGTTTCCATTCTAATCCCCTGTCAGTCACCAGTTGCTGTCTGAAACTTCCATTTTGGCTGAGAATTTCTGCACAAATTTCTTAGTGTCCTTGACTTAGCAGTTCACAAGGAGAATGAAACACATCCTTCCCACTGAAAAAAAAAATCTTGCAATCTTTCTGAACAGCTGAAACAACTGTGGTTTGAAAGTTGAAAACAGGCCTCCGTGTAAGTCAGTGCTTTCAGTGCTTAAGAAGAGAGGCGCTGACTTTCTGATCTCCCAGGGGTTGTTCGACCACCGCTCCAAATCTTTCTGCTCCGCCCTACTCCACCTCTTCCTGCCCCATTCTGCCCCCTCCCCTGAGCACTCCCCACTCTCGCTCCACCTCTTCCTTTCCACTGATCACCTACCCCTCACCTCAGTGCCTCCTGCCCGCTACTAAACAGCTGATCCTCGGCAGGCGGGAGGTGCTGGGGGGCAGGAGCTGATAGGCAGGGACCGCCAGTGGGCAGGACCCACCAATGGGTGCTGAGCACCTTTTATTTTTTTTCCTGTGGGTGCTCCAGCCCAAGAACACCCATGGAGTCAGCATCTATGCTTAAGAAAATTGTATTTGATTTGACAGAGCAATAAGCCTTTCAAAAATTAAACTGAGAGTGCACAGATTTCTTTTTATCAGGTTTCACGGTGTGAACTGAAGGATCTACTTTGCATGTATATGGAGCTAAGTTAACTGCACTGTGAAAAAAGTCTAGTCAAACATATTGCAGTGAATGCAGACGTGACTGGGGAAAGCCCTGCTGATGGGCTGAGGATGGACTGCAGTTCTTAAGAGCCCAGAAGGGGTCCACAGCAGGGAGCTCTGGACATCTTCCTATATCCCTTTTTCAAAATGGGACTTATTCTCATTTGAAGATTTTATTTTAAGTCAAAGCTATACTGGACCAAAAAAAATTATGACCAAAGAAAAGAAACGCTATTACAAGAATTATATAATTTCGGATATAGTCTGTAGTCATGCAGTTGAAGACTGCTGTGAGGCACAGGGTGCAGAGTTAAGGCTATCCATGCAACTTTAACTCGGGTTAAATTGACTGGCTTAGGCTACACTTAAAACTGGCATCAGCATAGCTATGTCAATCAGAGGTGTGAAAAAACCCACGTCCAACCAGCATGGCTGTGGTGACAAAATCCCCAGTGCAGATGCAGCTATGGCAACAAAAGAGTGCTTCTGTCAACATAGCTAATGTTATTCCTATACCAGCAGAAAAACTCCTTCCGTTGTGTAGGTCGCATCTACACTAGGAGGCTATGCCAGCGGGGCTATGCTGACATGCGTATGCTGGCACTGACCCTGTAGTGCAGACACAGTCGGTATCTCCTAACCTCTGAGTTCAAAAACATAACATTCTGCTAATAGAGAATTCTGTAAAAACACTCTTATGTAGTCCTCAGACATTTTAGACTAAAGTTTCTTCAGTTAATTACTGATGATTATTTTCCTCTTTCAAGGCTGAATTGTTCAGACAAACTGTAGAACTGGGAATTCTGTGGAGTTTAGAAATTACCCTCCTGGTGCACCATGGTTGCAAACATCAGTGTACAAAAGCAGCAAACTCAGACGAACAGAACATTGAATTTTGATACTAATATGCAGCATGCATCACTTTCTCATTGGTTAATTTAGTGTACTAGAAAGCAGAAAACTAATGGTATGGTGGACGTCAATAAGGACTTCAAAATATTTGTTTATGAAAGACGGAGTTACAGAGGAAAGGAGTGGAATGTTTTTGCAATATGGAATGTTTATTGGATACACTTCCTCTTCAGATATAGCCTACTGAAAATTCTCAGAGAATATGATTTTGAGGCTTGGTTAAGACTTTTTAGAGTGTGCATAATACAATGGTGGATTCTTTTCAAAGACTCAATCTAAAACAGGATCTATTATCAAATAACACTTCTGAGCTGTTTGGAGGAGTCAAAGTTGCTGTTAATCAACATCCACTACAAGACAGTATCAGAAGTACAGCAACAACTCAGGTTTCTAGATTTTAAATCTTACAATATAGGAAAAAATGAGTAGATTGATATGGTTCATGGGATGGAGCCAACCATGAATCTCTTAAGAATACCACTCAGTACTGAGGAAAACAACTACATTGCTAGCTTGAGTGTGTTGTTCTTGATCCTTCACTTTTAAAAGATTTCTAACTGCCAAATCAGTAAGAATTAGTCTATAGAAGGAGAAAAGAACAGAAAGAAAGTGTACTCACAGTCCATTTTAACATGATCTGAGTGTCGCTGACTGCCTCAGTGTAGGCAATGTGAGGTCCTGTGATTGGGCGGTTGGAAAAACGATTGGTAAAGCCAGCGACTTGATATGGCCGAGACGGTGAGCTTCGTGGACTATCTCCGTAATTGTTAACAGCAATCACACGGAATTTGTACGTTGCTCCTTTCAAAGGCAAAAGATAAAATTAGGGGGCAAGATAAAAATACCCAAGCACTAGAAAAAGAGCTCAAATGATTTAAAAAACCTGAGATAAGACCCGATCATAGTGGAATTAGTTCTAAATTGATCTTTTGGGATTCAAAAAGAAAATTACTTGCCATCAATGATGTCTAGTAGTTTTAGATGCTCAACTGTGACAGAACCTGCTCTCAAGCAGTGGTGAAAAGCTAGTCAGATAATTGGACTGGAAAGAAATTTTCACCCATGAGAAAGGCAAGGAAATGCTATTTTCCCCCTCCTAGAGCAGGGATGTCCAATTAAGATTATGGGAGTATATCCCACAAGACTAGTTGCGTGCATATCTAGATGTCATGGACCACGGTCCTTCTTTGTCTATTTCTGAAGTGCCCCATAACTTCTGTCTCATCAAAACAGTTAGTATATTTGTTCTCTTGTTTCCCAGCCCAATGAAAAACAAATGGAATGGCTGCAGAGAAGCACATCGCAATCATAACCTAGATTTAGTATTTACCAGAAATGACAATTAAGCAGGGAGAGGTTGAAAGAAAATGTACACAAACAACAAACATTAATAAAAATTGAACGGGGGGGGGGGGGGTGAGAGGACTGTTTCCTTCTTAGAGAGCTAAAAGTCAACTTCAATTAAACAAACAAATTCCTAACCTGAGACAGAAATTACAGATAAAATCTGTGTTTTTAATCGTGTTTAGTATTCTTAATGAGTCTGTTATTTTAGCTGCTGAAGGGCATGACCAGAAATAAGAAATACTTCTCCTCATGAGAAAATCATCATCTAAAAGAAAAAGAATGTGGAACTAAAAATCCTAAAGGCAGCGAAAGAGTTTTAATACCTGGCTCTAAGTTGCGAACTTCCACTGACAGTTTAGAAGGAGAGATGCTATCGGCTGCAATTAGCCAATCACTGTTTCGGCTCATACGCTTGTACTCGACTTTAAAGGCAGTGATGGGGGAGCCACCATTTGCACGTGGGATCCATGTGACATAGACAGATGTCTCGGAAGCTGTGGAGATAGCAGGGCGATCTGGAGCTTCTGGAACTGAAATGGGAAATTAAGAAAGATGTACACAGGAGTTAGATGAGAAACATGGAACTCTATTCTCTACAGAGCACACTTATGATTAGTTTAATCAATTAAGTTAGACCAAGTGTTTCAAACATGGAGATTTTTAAATCCTCCTCCTTTTATCCTTAAGAGCTGGGAAGAACCCTAGTACTAAAAAGTCTTAAACTGTGTATGAAAACTTAGTTATGGATGAGAACACAGCCATTTCTAACATCAGTGATTACGCTGCATCAGACCAATGCAGCTGAACTGTGGGAGCGCAAAAAAAAGTTCTTAAATAACCAGAAAACATGGAGCTATGTTCTTTACTCAACAGAATTGAAAGAGACGTGCTAATACACTAAACCCTACCTCTTCCCTGGGACTACAACAAAAGGAGCATATACAACAGCAGCAGGTTGGTTTGGTGAGAATAAAAAATGTGAACTGAAATTCCCAGAACCATGAAAAAAAAAAAAAAAAAACCACCTGATCCATAAATACTACTAAGCACTGTATTGCTTAAGCATAATTTAGAACAAACAAGAGCAAACCAAGCATGTAAGAAAGGATATCAATACTTACTGAACTCACTTGAAGTTACAGACAGCAGTGGGAACAGAGAAAATGGAAAGAGGTGGTGTTAGCAATCTGGTTATAAGATGTCTCATCAGTCAGAATGGTTAAGTCTTCACTGCACTGGCTTATACACATTGTTAAACCACAAGTGCCACAGAGGGAGGAAAGTATTTAATAAGGAACAGAAAGGCAATAGGTTATCTGGCACTAACTGGATTTTAAATTCTTAAACTCGTTTTCAGTCTATTTGGGTAACATTTTCAAAAGTGCTGAAGGGAGTTAGGAGGCTAAATCTCATTTACAAAATTGACATATGCACTTAGGAGCCTTAGTCACTTTTGAAAATTGGACGTGGGTGCCTTTGAAAATTTTACATTTTGTGCTCATGTTATTTACCCTCGCTTTGACAATGATCTCTGCAAACAAGCCTTAGTGCACTGCAGGAAGGCTGACACATTTAGCAGTAAGATATTTAAAGGGACATTTTCAACTTAAAAATCACACCTGTTGGAAAATGAATTACTTATTCTTACAATATCCAGTTTGTCTATCACTGATAAACTACAGAAAAGACACTGAATTTGTGCATCTGATAGCACCTTTGTGTATTGTCACCTTCAGTTTCCTCTGTATAATTTGTTGCTCCTGTTCTTGCTGGTCTTTCACAAAAAGTCAGAGAGGAGAGAAGACCACAAACATAAGAAAAAAGTCCCTGTAAATTATCAAAATTGGCAGTGAGATTAGGGGTCAAGCAGGGCAAACTATTCAACTCATTTTTAGAAACTGACTAAATTTCAAGGGAAGCGTCCCTTTAAATATCAAATTCACTGGATGGGAAATCCATTTAAGGACATCTCAGTGTATAAATTACACTCTTATGCAAGACAGGCACTGCATTTTGAGGATTCATAAATAATTACTGCAAGTCACAACAAATGACTGGATGAATCAAGGTAACTACTTAATACACTGCTTCACTGACTGGGATGAACCTTTTAGTTAACACTCTTAAAAGCATGAATAATCTGATCCTTTCCCCTAAAAATGCACACAAGCATAGAAAATCTGGTAGTTTGAAGTCACTTATATCTGAGCCTTGCTAACGGATCATTCACAAGAGGAAGACCTGCAACAGAAAGACAGACCTAAGGAATAAACAGGGACACATGACACAGAAGTACAAACAATTATAAGCACTTGAGAAATTAGCTTCAATGCATCTCGTTTTATATTGTAACATCTAACGTGAATTGGAGACGGTCCATTCACCTACCTCCACTGTGTCGAGACAGGTCTGGAAGGACCACCCCAAAGTTATTTGTCCCTTCCTGAATGACAGGATATTTAGGAATGCCATGTGGGGGAGATGGGGGCTGAGTGTTTTTTGAGGAGGATGTTCTTTCTAAAACAAGTTTGAGATATGACAAATAACTCAGCGACTGCAGAAGACATTGCCGGAAAAAGATCTGTTCACTGCATCCTTACAGTATGCTCCCTCCCATTGCTTTTATACAAGATAGCAACTTGAACTGTGGTGCAGCTGGCACTAAACCTAGCTCCAATTCCCAGCCAGGCTAGCTGTGCACTAGGGAGTTCTTCAGGGGCTGAAGGAGAAGAGAATTCTCCATGTCAACCTGCAGAATCACTGCACAAGTCTCAGGCTGGAGTAACCTCCATAGTAACTGCACAGCTATAAAGCATGATATGCACTAGCCCCACCCAAGATTTCTGCTGTGAGTTCAACACCCGTTACATTGGCTTCCCCCAAATCATGCCCCTCAGTACACTGGAATCACCAACACTGGTAAAGGAGTCATGTTGAAAGTACTCTAGCAACAATGTGGCAGTATCTAATGAAGCCCCAAAACTGGCAATTAAAAATTGATACTAGTGTTCATAGCATATGGCTGCCTCCTCCTGGAAATAAACCACTAGAATGTCTAAATTTTTAATACAGCCAGTTCTTGTATTATATATGACCAATTGTTTGCTTAAAATGTTACTAATGCAAAGAATTAGAGTGGATAATATATGGTCATTCAAACATTTAATGGCCAATTTAAACCTCAAATCAAAATCCACTTAAGTTGGAAATGAGAACTGGGTTAATGCTCTCAATACAGAGTGCACTACAAAACTAGCACACCAATGTGCACTGGAAGTTTCTGCACAGGAAGGGCCAAGGCTTTTTTTTACACAGGGGTTTCACAGGTCAGGACTGAAGCAGCTTTATTCATTTGGGTGAGGACACTCAGAATGGAAGGACCAGTCAGGATTCAACTTCTCTAAGTGTTATGTGGAAAAGGCTGACTGGGGCCTGGCTGCCTTCTGACTTTAGCGAGGCTACTTTCAGTAAGGGCTTGTACACGCTACCACTTATGTTGGTATAAGTTATCTTGCTCAGGGGTGTGAATAAGCCACCCCCAGAGCAACATAAATTACACTTATCTAAACACCCATGTGGACAGCGTTATGTCAGCAGGAGAGCGTCTCTTGCCGACGTAGCTACTGCCGCTCAGAGGTGGCTTTATTGTGACAATGGGAGAGCTCCCCCCCTAGCGGCATGGAGTGTCTTCACCAGATGCGCTACAGCGTTGCAACTACACTGGTACAGCAGCATCGCTGTAGCACTTCCACTGTAGATTAGTCCTAAGAGTCCACATACAGTGTAGTTGCCTTTGTCGTTTGGTTCATGAATTGAGATGCAAATAATCACCACAAACAGCATGACAATTGAGAGTCTGCTGTCTTTTACTAACAAGAATCCTCTCAGCATACCGCTATGGTACTACACCATCAGAATTTGCCTTACAGCTAGACTCCATTTACCAACCGCCTTAGTTGTGATAGGCGCTTCCTTTGACACTACATTCAACCATTGTTTCCACAAATAGCTTTATAGACAAGCCACAGCCAACTTAAATTACAAGAATGTTTTGGCGATAACTTTGCATACAGGAAACACAGCACCTACCTTTGCTGGTGCGAAATGTAAGCATGGCAGGCTGGCCTTCACCAGCAGCACTCCTCGCTACCATCAGAACTTCATAGAGGCTGGAGGGCTCCAGTTCTGAGAGAAGCAGCTCATTTTCACTTCCAGGAACACGAACTGTATGCCAGCTTCCCATGACGCTGACACCATCATCCAGCTGTACAAGAGGGAATGACAAGATGCTAAGAGCAAGACAAACCATGACTTCAAATTTAGATGTGGAAAAATATCAATACTTCTCCAGCTGAGCTGGTTTTCTGGACATTATATAAAAATGCCAAAAATGTCTATTTATGTTCAATGGGCTTTACTTAGTTGTCAGTGACAGCCCTGGAAATCCAAGTCTTTTACCCACACAGCAGGTAAAGCACAAGCGGCAGCTCTGTGAGCTTCTAAACCATGTTTCTGCAACAAATCTAAACCCTCACCTACAGGATCCCCCCATATTAAGGCTTGAGAGAATTCAGTCTCCACATTAATTTAGCCCACTGCCACTCAGCTGAGACAGCTAACAATGCTAATTAGTACATATTGCAATAGATATTTACTGCAAATGTTTGTGCCTGAAGAAACAGAATGAGGACAAATGATTTCAAGCAGAATACCTAGCAGCCATTAGATGGTGTGTGCCTCTCTGGATTAAAGCAGAGCCCAAGTTGAGAAAGGTGACAGTCAACTACCCTATCCTATCCCAGCCTTCCATTAATTTAAGCATCTTTACATGTTTATTGGTTATGAGTAACACAAAAGAGGGGAGGGGGGTGTTTTATCTGCTTGGTTACCGCCAGAGGCTGGAAAACATCAGCAGAAAGATTGGAGATTTGTTTTTATTAGTGTACATATTCCTTCCTCCCTCCCCCGCTTTTTTTCTGTTTTACAGTGAATTCACCAGTTCCATTAGGCAAAGGAAAGATTTTTCTTAATATCTGACCTTCTGAGAAAAGCATTACCCCAAATCCCAAAGAAAAAGGCAGAGATTCTATCAAAAATAAACTGCTAAACAACATAAGACTTTAATAAAAACATGGAAGGGAGCTCTAAATGCTATGGATTACTAAAGTTTATACTGACGGCCTTGATTCAAATTCTTTCTTCAAAAGAGACATTTCTTTCTAAGCTTTATAAAGAAATCTTAGAAGAGGAGGAAATCAATTAAATAATTTTTATGATAAAAGAGATAGATGCTTTTAAAACCATGATCAACTGTCTACTAAAAATACATAAATAAAAGCACTTAATATAGAAAATATAATTGCTAGTGATGGACAAATTTGAAGGGGTCACCTAAGCACCAAAAGTTTTGAATACTTATCAGAACCAACTATCTTTGGTTCATAAATTAAATCGGCTGTCATGAGATTTCCTGGATTTGCCTGGTCAAAAATATCTTGCAGTATTTCTGCTTCAGAACAAGGATTTAAACTTATAAAAATATGAACTGCGTAACAGCCCTTCAGAAAAAAATGTCTGATTTAAGATTTAGTCCGATGTGATGCTTGGTTCTAATTCTAATCCAGGAAGTTCACTGCTTGCAGAAGTTCTATTCAAACTACACAGTGCAAGTGAGATCAGAACCAGACATAGTGACTTGAAATGCATTTTTTTAAAATTACTAATGTTGTATGAATAATGCTCAACCAGAGTCCAATTCCACACATACAATAATGGTACTACAATGAAAATAAAAACTTGAGTTCTGTTCAACAAGGCCCAGTTAAACCCAGAAAAAACAGCACCTAATTTCAAACCATCCCTAAACAGACTGCCTGTGTCTCCACAGCAAAACTGTGGTTCAACTGTATTTTATTTTCAATCTGGGCTGATATCATAGCTCTTAACACCCATGTTGCTGGAACAATGATAGGTTCCTTGAGAAGCCTAAAACTATCTGCTCAAGAGTTATGCCTATCTCCTGCAAAGAAGAGGTACCTTGCGATATTTCACGAAGTAAGCATTGATGGGCAAGCCGCCATCCTTTCCAGAGCGCCACACCAGGTTATACATGTCTGGCTTGAGTGTCTGTGGAGGGCTGAGGATGATTGGGGCTTCGGGAGGCAAAGCCCCATTGGGTGTCTTTTCTGTAGCAACTGCATCAAGATGCAACTTTGTCGGAGACAAATTTGAGAACCCCACTTCTGTATCATAATCTCCATCACCTTCATCACTTTGGGCAACCTCCATAGGAGTGACTTCTTCAGCTTTTGTACTAGATTCAAAAGGAACTGCAGAAGAAAAATACTGGTTATATCTACAAGACAAAGTCTATTTGCTCCATGCACTGGGAAAAAATAATGAACTACTGCCCTTCACTCCTAGATTCTACTGCATCTTCTATGCAGTAACAGAGCAGGGCAATATTTCATTGAACATAAGCATTCTAAAGGTGTAGTACCTGGCAGATCGACAGCAGTGGATGTGTTATAATTGATGTACCAGGTACATTAGGTAGCAGCAATGTACTTAGATGGAAAAGTAAGTAACTACACTTCTACCAGCATAAACAGAGTAATTTGAAGCAACTCAAAGGCATTAAACCAGATCTGTACAATTACAATTTACTGTACAGTATGTACAAAATTACATTAAGGGCATTTTCTTAGCTCACTTTGTGACATTTTAGTTGAGAGTAATTTCTACTAACATTGAACGTTACAGAGCTGAAACCCAGCCAACTCATTTGAAAATATATTGCTAAGAATGAGATAAGCTTCAAGTCAGATCTAAAATGCTATTTGTGATATTAAACATATTTCTGAAAGCCCTCTACGGGCCTCCTCCTGCCATCCCATAGCTTTAGCTGAAATGAGGTCAGTAGTACTGGAAAGCATAACAGACAAAAATACTCTTAGGGAATCCTGGAATTGATACATAGCTTGTCAACATTCCAGGCAGCAATGGGCTGGCAGGTTGGACATCTGAGGTTAGCATCAAGACAAGCATCAAACTTTAAATATTGAAATGAGAACACTGAGGGAAATGAGACAGCTCCTGAGGTTGCACACTGAAATGCTAGATTGCCAGATGTTCTTAGTCCTGCCCATTTTTTCATATAGATCTGTGTAAGTTTCTGTTACGTGTTGGGGTCCAGAAAGCGGAGGGGAATAAAGGGAACTTAGTTTACAAAATAAACAGAAATTCCTCGGTAATGTAAAGCATAAGCTGTGTTGGCCTGGCCACTTTAGATTCCGTCAAACCTCCATTAAAATACCAACAAGTGTCGCTGCTATTTTTGGCCACTTCTTGGAAGCTGAAGGGGAAGGGAAAGGGTTTTTTGTTTTTTTTTTTAAAACTGAAGCCCATGTTCTCAGCAAGCATTGGTTTATTTAGGAATGCTGCAGAGTTTGGGGATGGGAGTCATAAGCAACACAAAGAGGAAGCCTTCAAGGCCCGACATCAGCTTGTTCAAGACAACAGAAGAAATGCCTGACAACATTCTCACTCTTGAAGTGTATCTAGTACACTAAATTAACCAGTGAGAAAGTGATGCATGCTGCATATTAGTATCAAAACCCAACGTTCTGTTCGTCTGATGAGTTGGAAGGCGTACTTTCCTGTGATGGGCTAGTAAGGATTTCTGGATGTACACAATCTGACTTGGTGACTGTTGGAGCAGGGAACTGGACGGCAGTACGGGGGGAATTAGCTGTGGTTTAGGTTGATGTGAGTAGACCTACTGGCATTATTGCTTTCACTAGTCTTGAAGGTTAGTTGTTAACTATTGGCAAACAATTTGTATTTAACTTGTGGCTAGACACCACAGGACAGTAATATTTATTAAGGCTGTTCAGATTTATGTGCCTACACCAGAGGATTTGTCAAGGTTTCTGTATCATCTATTTCAGGATGCAATGTGGGGTACTTCCACTACCTCTCTAGTCAGGTTAACTATTCGTCCTCAGCTTCTTAGTCACTGCACCCTTGGAAGAAATTCCTTAGCAATCCCACAAAATAAGCTAGCGTTTAATGGAAGTTAGCACGGAGATTTGTGGTCGGTGTTCTATAACATACCCAACGACAGCCTCCTACAACCAGCACTGCAAGACAGGCGTTACTATTCAAGATGAGCAACATTTTCCAAAGCATCTAAATGACTTAAGACACTATGTGCCATGGAGTTAGCTTCCTAAATCACTCAGGTGCTTCTGAAAACTTTGACATGTTCACTTGAACCTACTGTAGACTGAACTGACTGCAGAACAACATCGGTTTGAGACTTCTGCTATTAGAACTGATTTATTAAAGTCGTATGGCATATAAATATCTTTTGGCATTTAAGTCAATAGTCCTTTGAATTGTGATGGCTCTCAGCCAGCCAGCTTCCAAATCCATTTAAAGGTTAACAGATCAAAACCAGTGCCTTTACTGTCACTTGAATGCCAATCAGAAGCCAGTGCAACGAATTTGAAACTGAAAAACAAGTATGACATTTAACTTGTAGAACTCACTCTCACAAGGCTGAGACATGGCGCCAGGATTTTTATTCCAATTCAGGATGAGTTCTGAGAATTGTGTTTGATTTTGGGTTTATGAGGTCCGTTAATGAGAGTTTTTTTAATATTAGAACTACATTGAGAGATTGTTTTCTCAGTTTGTTTTTTTTGGTTTGTTTTTTTAAGAAAACATCATTTCAGATATATACATTTAATTCGGGGGGGAAAAATCTACTAAAGTCTAATTAGAAACATTTAGGGAAAAACTCACTTTGTGTTATATATTTGATAGCACTTTGAGTGTAGTCAATTTTTATATAATCCCCTACTATAGTCAGTTTCTCCCTTGCTAAAAAAAGAACCACCTACACATCAAGATGGAAGTAGAAAAATATATTTTAAAAAAGGATTTTAATATATTTCAGGACATATTTACTAGTGTTGTATCAGAAGCCAGAATGCTTAAAAATTAGGCAATAAAAAAAATAAAATGATGTTTTATGTGAATTATGCATTCAATGTATTTTCTATAGTTTTTAACTTGCTTTCTGGCTCAGCACCTTTTAACGGGGTTTTCTGTTTTCCCTAGGATGTGTTTTGACGATTGTACAGCACGACTAAGGGTAAACTTTTCAAAACCATCTACAGGATTTAGGCTCGTCAGTCCCATTTTAAAAGGCACTTAGAAGGCTAAACCCCATTGATTTTCAATAAAACTTACGAGCCTAAGTGCAAGTCTCTTTTGAAAACGTACATAAGCCTAAATCATTTGGGTGCTTTTTAAAATTTTGCCCTTGTTTTTGTTAGGGTAACTTTTTAAAATTAATATTTTTGTGATCTTGTACATAAAATTATAACAAAAATAAAGATTTATTTTTATATTGTGCCTTTAGTTTAAGAACAATCTCTTTCTAGTAGCACCTCTAAGAACAATGAACACTCAGTATTTCCTTTGCAAGATCAAGCCTTTTATATTGTCTGTTTTTAGATTTCTCATCTACCCACAGTTAAGGTCCTGGTGATGGTGGTGGGGCGTGTGTGCGCGCTACTGAGAACAGCTGAAGATTTACTTGACTCTTCAAACACTGTTTTTGCTGTGCACCAATTTCTCAGTGACTGAACCATAGTCTTTATGGCTGAATGCTGGGCTGCAACTACACAACACTTCAGCATGTGATTCTAAACATACTTTTTAAAAAAAAAGCCTGTAGAGATTGTAAAGTGAATTTAGTGCTTGTCAAAAGTCCCTTATTGGATCAGACTGGAGAACTCACTCCTCTAATTCCAAAATGGGGCTTCCCCACACAGCCATCTCCCTTCCCAAAGATGTGCCACAATACTGAGACACACTGGTACAAGCCTTAGTCTCAGGTGAGATGGGCGACAACTATGAACCTAGCCAACTCATTTCATGAAATAGCCACTTAATTTCGAATTCAGATTCTGATAAACTGACCTGTTTGACACTAAAAAGATGTTTCACCACATAAGGCACATGCCAGAGAATTGAAAAGGTTAAACATCAAAAAGGCTCATGGAAACACTGATGTTAGCTTACCAACGGTAAGAAATGCGTCGGACAGCACTGAGCCGTGTTTATTTGTTGCTTCACAAGAGTATTTCCCAGCATGCTCTGGAGTAACTGCTTGAATGTATAGGGAGCTCGATCCCGCTCGAGACATGGTGAAGTAGACGGGTTCTAAAATCGTGCTGCCTCTTCTTGTTTGTGGAGATTTTCGTGGTTTTGAATGTAGGACCTGAGAGGGGTGGCTAGTAATAAGTCCATGGCTGTTGTACCAACGGATTACAGGAACAGGTAGTCCAGTGGCATTGCATGACAATGTAACATCACCACCATCTACCACATTGGCACTAGCTGGTGAAGAAACTATAACCGGCTTGGAACCTTTGCCTGTTTTTAAAAAAAAAAAATTCATAAATAAAATTAATTCACTGTGCTATGGAATCTATTGTCTAATGCACAGATGAGCTGTTAATATGGTACAAAAATGAACACATTCAAATATTTGTCATTTATACAGTTCTTTAGTTTTCTGGTTGCTAGTAATTCCCCAATTCACTGCCTTACTGAAGAAGGGACTGAAAACCATTAACAGTATTGAAACTTTTATTTGGAGAAGGCAGATGCAATATTAATCTTCAATTTGCACTTGGGGTGTACAAGAACAAAAATCTCAAACCTTAAGTCTGGAATTTGTCAGACAAATTCCAATAGACTCTGAAACCATTCAACTCAGATGATTTAGGACAATAGAGTCAATGATCAGACTCAAATTAGGTTTAGCTACATTTGGATTTAATCCTGAAATTTAGATTTAAAAGTTTGAGATTCAATACAACTGAGTCACCAAATACCTCCAGCTCTCCAAATATTCCTCCTGTCAAAACGTGGCTAAAATTTCATAAAAGCCAACACTGTCTAGAAGAGAAACATGCAAAACTATCTGAGGCAAGGGATTTTTTTTTTCCCTCTTCTTTTAAATTCTGGATCCTTGAAAGAAAGAAGCTGGGTTATAGCTCCCACTCCTCCATGAAATACTTCAACAAGTGATGGATAAATCGTATAATTTGCTGATTACTGTGGTCAGAAATGGACGCAGTCAATACATAAACCAAATCTTTTGGCAAGAAAACTAAATATGTATCAGAAAAAGCAAAAGGTTTTAGTTTAAGTTCTTGGATAGTTAAAAATGTTCCTATACCTGTCTGGATTTGAAGTCTCCCAGTGGATTGCATAAAACCAATCCCATTGTTTGCCACACACTGGTACAACCCAGAATCCTCCTTGGTGATGCCAGTGATTCTCAACCTGTTTCCTGTGACCAGATGTCGTGGAGACAGATGGATAGGAGCTGCATTATGGAACCAGGTAAGATTAGGAGCAGGGTTTCCATGAATGTCACATGAGAAATGTATAGTTGCACCCACAGCCACTGTTTGATCCTGCAGTCCTTTAGAAATTGAGGCAGATTCTATAAAACAAACAATGTGAAATGCTGCAGGCTGCTCTTTCAGGAATTACGCAGAAACTAATTACTAGACCACACATTTAACAACAATATGAAATCATGCAAACTTATCACACATATGAAGGCCAATCTTAGTCATGTCTTAAGCTTAGTGAAAGATGAATACTTGCTTCTAAGGCATTTGCTCACCACTCCTTATTTTACTGGTTTCTTCCTTCCGTGCAGAAAAGTCATGCTTACACTACAAAAGTAAAGGATTCCTTTAATGGAAAACTGTTTTTTGACAAAAACTATTTTCTATCTCAGCATCTCTACTTTATGAAACAAATTTTTCTTTTTTTTTTTAACCGTTCAGACTGTTTGGCCGGAATATACACATATCTAAGCCCTAACACATTTACCCCAATCAATGACTGCGTGGTTTTGAAAATCCCACACAGAACTAGCATGAAGAAACAAAATGCTCATATTTTTTATTTACAAATTAATGTCTACGACAAACGTCCAGAAGACTTGCAGCCAGAGGTACACTGTTCATTAACCACACACACGCAAGCCCAGACTGTAGCCTTTTGCTAGAATTCTATTTCACTCTCAAGAGGTATAGAAAAGTGTGCTAATCTCCAGGAGATGAGCACTAGGATCATCCTTAGCTACTTTTCTATTTTAGGTAATAAGAAGAACGTTGGGGGTGAGAAAGATGAAAGGGTGATTCCTTCAATATGATTTAAGGATGCTGCAAGACTGATTCTATCTCAAGTTATGCAGTGCCCAGAAAGAATTGCTACAAAAGAAAAAGTGGAATGCAATGAAATACAGAGACACAGCAGTAGCCAGCTACATACTGATGGGAGGGTGAGGAGGACATTTTAGTATGCTCACCCCTTCCAGCTAACTTTTTGTTTAGTTACTACCATGAACGAGGAAAGGAGATGCATCCTACCGTGGCACGCGATTCATCCAGTACTAGAAGGTGTGCATGGCATTTTTGCAGACAAACAAGATTACTAGTTTTGTCCCGAGGAGTTTACAAACCAAAATAGATTAACACAATAAAGAAGGACAAAGGATTTGGTGAGAGGATAATGAGTCATAAGGAATACAGGCAAGGAGAGATTGTGATATAATTATTAAGTGTATATCTTAATTCTTTGATGAAGTAAAATTAATTTTAAAATACATCAGTCCTTGTCTAGGTTGAAAGAGCATGAGGGAACCTAGGGTCAAGAGCTACTATACAACAAAAACAGAAATGGTCTTCAACATAAAACTTGCAAATAAAAAACAATTCAGTTCCTTCCTCTATTTCTTACCAAGTATAGTTACTGTATAATTTATATATTTCACTATTCCAGACTCATTTGCCACCACACAGGAGTAGTTTCCAGCATCCAATGTATCAAGTCTGTCGGTCACAAGATGAGAGTGCAGCAGTCTCCACCTGCCTCCAGTTAGGGCATCCTGACCATCCTTAAACCAGTGGACATGAGATGCAGGCAACCCACTAACAACACACTCTAGAGTTAGGGGACTGTGCTGAGGTACCGCCAAAGCCTGAGAAACGGTGGGGTGAAGAATGCGAAAGCCTTCTGCAGAAGTGCCTGGAAGTAGAGTAAAGGGATGCACAAAAGATAAACTCCTTAACGATCCATTTTTAAAATTGGATTATTAAAATATTTTTTCCTCTAGTGGTTCTCTCTCCTTTCTATCAAAGCCCTGAGGTTCTGTGTGTTACCAGATTTACTCACTCACATAGTGGACAAATTTTCCTTAGGGCTGAGTACAGCGTGTTGGGGCTCTCTTGCACTGGCACCCTCTCAAAATCAATTGGAGTGGTGGATATTGGACATGGGGCATTCCCCTTCCAGCAGCTAAGTGCAGAGTCTTTTTTGGCATTTGAGCCTACATCTAAATAAAATAATATAATATCTGGAGATATACTTATCTCATAGAACTGGAAGGGACCCTGAAAGGTCATCGAGTCCAGTCTGCTGCCTTCACTAACAGGTCCAAATACTGATTTTGCCCCATATCCCTAAGTAGCCCCCTCAAGGATTGAACTCACAACCCCGCGTTTAGCAGACCAATGCTCAAACCACTGAGCTATCCCTGCCCACAAGAGCAGTGCACAGCCACTATGCTGCTACTATAAACTCTGTGTTTTACTCTTGCAGGAGTTCATTACCCCTCTACCAATGTTCCCATCACTACCATTTACGCTAATAAGAGAACGAAACGTAAGTAGCAAAAAATTACTCCTTTTGCAAAAAGAACAGAAAGAGCATTTTACCACAGATCATGTATTTGATAACTCATGTTTGAAGAGAGCATGAAGTTGATAATATAGGTGACGGCCTATACAGTGGAGTTATCCTATACTGTACTGATGAAATACATTACAAAAACACATGCAGACAAGACAGACATTGCAGACCCAGAGATTTTTAGACAACTAAATATTCATGCTCAGAATCTTCTTAGGTTAATTTTTTCCTAAAGTCACAAAATCGTAGTCAGTTAAATCAGATGAAAAGTATTCTGCAGACATTTGCTAGCTAGATTACATATAGCAGAGGAACAGAGTTTCACTCATCAGAATAGCAAGACATTAAGATCTAGCAGAGTTTATTAAAAATACTAATTTAAGGTGGATCAATTTAGTTTGAAGCTTTTATCCTTTAAGCCACCCTCGTAGATATACTAAATACTCACGGCTGACTACGAGCTTATGTCCAGTGGGTTCTAATTTGAGATCATGAGTGACTGGGTTGTATGCTGCACATTTATAGGAGCCTTTATCCTCCAAAGAGACATTCAAAATCTGCAGATTTCCAGATGGAAGAATTAGGTAGTTATCTGAGGAAGGGAAAAAGGCTCGTTTAAAATGAGTTTCAAAGAAACCGTTTTAAAAATTTCTGTAGTCAATTTATCTAGCACCCTGTTTTATTAAAACACATTGCTGTGAACTAATAACTCCGCTGACAAAAATTCATTCCTGTAATGGATGTCTTTACTAAGATAGATGTATCTAAAATAAATTGCATAAAGAGTTTTCAACTTTTTAGGATATCACTCAGTTCTGATTCCAACCAGTATTTTTGTGGCAGGTTATTTATATTAGTTATTAGTGTCACAAAATCTCTCACCTGTTGATTGTTCCAGCCATTTTCCCCGTACTCGAAAGCGAACTTGTGCTTTAGGGTTACTTTCTGGTACCTTACAGCCAATGAAGGCAGCACTTCCTTCTTCTGCTGTAACTATGTGTTTCACTGAAGTATCAAAATCATCAAGATCTGGAAGATAGTTTACAAAGGCAAGTGGGATTGTAGATTTTGGAGGAGGTGGGGTTAAAGAGTAATTACTGATTACAAATACAGCAGGTTTTGATCCAAATGAATATTGTTTTTGACAGCTTCTCTGAACTCCTCTGTAAAGAAGTGTGACATTTCATGTAGGGCTGACAAGCGCTTAAAAAAAATTAATCACAATTAATCACACTGTTAAAGAATAATGGAATACCATTTATTTAAATATTTTTGGATGTTTTCTACATTGTCAAATGTATTTATTTCAATTACCACACAGAATACATGTACAATGCTCACTCTATTATTTTTATTGCAAATATTTGCACAGTAAAAAACAAAAGAAAGAGTAAAGAGTACTTGTGGCACCTTAGAGACTAACAAATGTATTTGAGCATAAGCTTTCGTGGGCTACAGCCCACTTCATCGGATGCATGCAGTGGAAAATACAGTAGGAAGTATATATATATTTTTTACACACACACACACACACACACACACACACACACACACACACACACACACACACACACACCATGAAACAATGGGTGTTACCATACACACTATAAGGAGAATGATCAGTAAGGTGAGCTATCATCAGCAGGAGAGAAAAAGAACTGTTTGTAGTGGCAATGAGAATGGCCCATTTCCAGCAACCGACAAGGAGATGTAAGGAACTGTGGGGGAGGCAGGAGGATAAGCATGGGGAAATAGTGGATGGGCCATTACACAAAGGCTTCAGGTTTGGCTCCCTCACCCAGGGTGACAGAACTCTGGCAGACTCAGTCTTCGGTTCCCCTCCCCGGTGTCATGTAGTTATTTTTGTTGTCAGAAGGGAGTTACAGTGAAATGAAGTTTGAGAACCACTGATGTAGCACACTCTTTATCCTGAAAGTTGAACTTACCAGTGTAGAATTATGTACAAAAAAATTACTGCACTCAAAAATAAAACAATGTAAAACTTTAGAACCTACAAGGCCACTCAGTCCTACTGCTTGTTCAGCCAATCGCTCAGACAAACAAGTTTGTTTACATTTGCAGGAGATAATGCTGCTCGCGTCCCATTTACAATGTCACCTGAAAGTGAGAACAGGTACTGTTTTATGCGGTGTCACAAGATATTTACATGCCAGATGCACTAAAGATTCATATGTCCCTTCATGCTTCAAGCCCCATTCCAGAGGACAAGCATCCATGCTGATGATAGGTTCTGCTCAATAACGGTCAAAAGCAGTGCAGACCAACGCATATTCATTTTCATCATCTGAGTCAGATGCCACCAGCAGAAGGTTGATTTTCTTTTTTGGTGGTTTGGTTCTTTAGTTTCCACATCGGAGTGTTGCTCTTTTAAGACTTCTGAAAGCATGCTCCACATTCCATCACTCTCTGATTTTGGAAGGCACTTCAGATTCTTAAACCTTCGGTCAAGTGCTGCAGCTATCTTTAGAAATCTCACATTTGCATATTCTTTGCATTTTGTCAAATCTGCAGTGAAAGTGTTCTTAAAATGAACATGTGCTGAGTCATCATCCAGGATTGCTCTAACATGAAATATATGGCAGAATGCAGGTAAAACACAGAGCAGGAGACATACAATTCTCCCCCAAGGAGTTCAGTCACAAATTTAATTAATACTTTTTTTTTTTTTTTAAACAAGCATCATCAGCATGGAAGCATGTCCGCTGGAATAGCAGAGGAAGCACGAAGGGGCATACGAATGTTGACTATATCTGGCACATAAGTATCTTGCAATGCTGGCTACAAAAGTGCCATGCGAACACCTGTTCTCACTTTCAGATGACATTGTAAATAAGAAGTGGGCAGCATTATGTCCCATAAATGTAAACAAACTTGCTTGTCTTAGCGACTGGCTGAACAAGAAGTAGGACTGAGTAGACTTGCATGAGTGAATTGAAAAATACTATTTCTTTTATCATTTTTACAATGCAAATATTTGTAATCAATAATAATATAAAGTGAGCACTGTACAGTGTGTTGTAATTGAAATCAATATATTTGAAAATTTAGAAAAAGATAAAAAAATTTAATTTCAGTTGGTATTCTATTGTTTAAAAGTGCAATTAATCGTGATTAATTTTTTTGAGTTAATTATGTGAATTAATTGCGATTAATCGACAACCCTAACAATGTAGTTCTCAATACCAGACCTAGGATATGGATATCTGAACTTCTGTTACATGAAGAGACAAGCGTTTTCACTTGAAGGATGGAAAAAACTGAAAATGTAGCCCACTTGTAAGTTCCACAGACCTACTTCATGAAAAATAAGGGAACAGAGAGGCTCTCAACCCAGGAACTAAGTGTGTCAATTACTAGTTCTGAACTTAAGGCAGGAAGCAATTTATAGTACACGGACAACAGGTACGTTGTAAGCTCTATGCATACAAAAAGGAGTTAATTACTCTGGGAGAAACATAACCTGACAATGAATACATCAGTGAGGAATGCAGCATCTGCCATTCACTGCCTGTACAATGAGTCAAATATAAAATCTCAACCTACAAGTTATAGCATCTCCCAACTTTGTTTTTAATGCTGCTAAAAACCCAGAAACAGCTTGTCTTAGGCCTGGTCTATACCTAAAGAGTAGGTCAAACTAGCTATTGCTTATGGGGTGTGAAAAATTCACATCCCTAAGTAGTCTTAACTAAGTCGCTTTAGTACCTGTGTAGGCACCTCTAGGTTGACAGAAGAATTCTTCTCTTGACCTACCTACCACCTCTCAAGGGTGTGGATTTACTATAGCAATGGGAAAATCCCTTCTGTTGCTGTAGCAAGTGTCTACACCACAGTGGCAGCTGTATGGCTTGTAATGTAGCCATACCCTAAGTCCCTCATGTAGTGCAGTATAGTATGCATGTTGCTCTTTTCCTGCTGCCTTCTATGTTCAAAGCTTATAGCCTGTGAAGTTTGTCTATGCCGATTACCCTTACAGGTCTCTTGAGGGGGGTTTGTTATGGGTCAGCACTTTACCAAAACACTTTGTCTTCTCAATTATGAAAAACTCTCCTCTCACAGGGATTCTGGACATGCTCCATAGATGGGGCATCCTTAAGAAGACGTTACTCAAAATCTTGGCTGACAAAGGCCCAATTCAGACATAACCATACTCCGAGGAAACTGTCTTCAACGGCACATAATCTTTTTCTTATGAACTTGGCCCATGAGCCCTCTACTGCTTCATGTTTCTTTTTTAATTACCAAGCAATTTACAGATCAACCACCAAGGCAAAGATTGATTAGATGACGGAACATAAGAGAAGAGAGGAAAAACAGCCAAGAAAACAGGAATTTAAAGACAGATGATTTTGACCAAACTAAATTGATAAAAAATGAAACGGACATTTTTGAAAAAAAAGAAATCATGAATTATTCTTTTGTCTTCCCCTCCCTCCTAGTTTCCCAATCAGTTCTAGTGTCCAAGTACTTGAGAAAAGAAATCCCATTTAATACAGCAAAAGGAATTCGCAGAACTGACACAAACCACATTTGAGAACTCCACTTGCATTTACTACTAGCAGTTGCTTTGTGTAAGGCAGATATTGCTGTGAATTGTTAAAATAAAGAGATTGCAAAGGGCTTTTTGTTAGCGCTTTATGTAACACAGGCCTCAACGCAGAAAATTCGAAAGCAAGAAATGTAGCCAAGAGCGTATGGTTTTGTAATGACATGGCAGATCAACAAGAGTTTACACTAGAAAATTCTTTTGCCTGGAGGAGAAGTTTGTGGGATCCTTGCGTTATAAAAGCTGTAACTAGAAACATTATTTCCAGGTCTCAGTGTGACTACATATAGTAGGAACCGCTATTAGTGTGAGAGTTAGAGTATCTGTTCATTCCTTATCCGGTGCACAGCTTACGGAAAGAAGATTCACAAGATATTGACTCTCTGCTTTACTGAGGGTAAGAGGAAAAAAAGGCAAAAGGATTTTTGCTTCTGGAAATCAAGACTATAGTTGCAGAAAGCAATCTATGAGAACGTTTCCTTTTCCCTCTAAGCACACAGTCAAATTTTGTATGTGTGTTTTCAAATACTTTCAGAAATGGAACACTTATTTCCCATTAACGCTGTGGTTTTAAATTCATCCTCAGAACGTAACTTTGGAAGGTCTGCATTCAAGAAAATCAAAAGAGTTTGGGAGGAAGGAAATGGTCAGCATGTGGACAAAAGCCCTTATATGGTTCCAGGGACATATGGGGCATTAGTCGCATTAGGAAGGGTATGGGGACTTATTTGAGAGTAGGGAAAAGAGGGAACCAGAGAGTTACTGATGTCCCTGCCAAGAGAGTGTGACTGTTTTCAGGAAATCACTCAGGGCATGTGGATTTTGGTTATTTTTCTCCAACTTTCTGGCTATCAATCTAGCTCTGATCTGGCCAGGGCCGGCTTGAGGGTTTTCGCTACCCCAAGCGGCGGAAAAAAAGACGCCGAGATCATGATCCGCGGCACTTTGGCGGCAGCTACACCATGCTGCTTTCTTCTTCAGCGGCAGGTCCTTCCCTTCGAGAGGGACCGAGGGACTTGCCGCAGAACAGCCCGACGTGCCACCCCTTCCCCTTGGCCACCCCATGCACCTGCTCGTTGAGCTGGTGCATGGAGCCAGCCCTGGATCTGGCTAGCAGCTACAGTTCTGTTTAACGCTACCTATTGTGGATCTGTCATTTTTGTTCTTAAAGTGTTACAAACAGTACCCTCATTGTTGTGAGAGGCACTTCATAAGTTATTAGCCTAACTGATGATATTTTGGCACCTCTGTTACCTTCTTTTGCCTTTTCTCTCTTCAACACTACTGTGTCTGTGGGCACTGACTTGTGGGACGGGGAGTTTGTGTTTGCTAACAGGAAGTTTTACTGGGAAAGAGGAGACAGGGAGAGCACACTCTTCCTGGAAAGATGGTGTCCTTTGCTGCTTCCCATTAGAAAAGCCTACAAAGCAAGGTGTGATCTTTTAGCCAGAAAGTAAGGCCTTAGATAACTCGATCTCTCTTTATCTGACCTAGCCATAGCATTATTCCCAACATCCTCAATGTTCTGTTTACAACGCCATCTTTAATTTCTATCTCTTCAGAATGCTGCTGCTAAAGTCATCTTCTTGGCACATCACTCTGACCACATCAACGCCACCTGGGAGTCTCTCAGCTAATTCCCACTTCACTTCTGGAGCAAATACAAGCTTCATCTTTGCTTACAAGGCCATTCATAAGTTAGCCCCATGCTCAGTGGCTGATTACTAATCCAACACATTGACCTCCACCATTCCCAGCCTTTACCACCCACACCAGTCAGCTTCTCCTTTAAACACCTCCATGCTTCCTCCCATGATGCTTCTCACACATAGGGAAAGCACTTGGATAAAATCTGAACAGCCACGAACCTTATCTTCCTTCAGATCCCACTTAAGACTCACCTCTGCCATGATGCCTACAGAACCCAGCCTGCTGATCATGGTTACATGCTACTAGTCCTCTTCCCCTTCTTTCCTTTGCTTCATCCCCTCCCAATTAAAAACCTCCATAAATTACACTGCACATAAACCAATGAAGTAGTGTCAATTCTTCACTATATTTTTTGCTTCTAAGTTTTATCCTCTACTGATGTGTGTTTAACCCGTAAGATCTTCAAAGGCAGACACTGTCTGTCTGTCTAGTGCCCAAGGGCCCAATCCCTTTGGGACTACCATAATTTAAATATGTAATACTACTACTAGCCCACCCATTAATTGCATCCCACAAGGCACGTGTGTCCCTTTTTCATGCCACATGACGAGTCATAGGCCATTGGGATATGCTGCCTTCTATGCATGAAACGGTCTTCAAACTACTACACTCCTCGTTTCAGTCTAATTTTTGTAATGTATTTCACCACAGTGAAAAACATTTCATTTCCTTCTGAAACTCAGTGATACCTTAAACAAGAGTAATTCATATTCACCACCACTCCTATTTTTACAGGGATAAAAGTCACATTGGATCACCAAAACGTGCTCATACCCAACCTGAGAAATCACGATTTTATCGCTAAAACTTGTCTCATCCTACTTTGTTTGCTATCCTCTTATTACAATTTGAACCAGTAGCTGAAAGCTCGTGCTGGCGTTTAAGTGTAATATGTGTAAAAAAAACTGAAAATGGCTGCCAACTTACAAATTAGATGGTAACCGATCATGTATCCCAGTGACGACTGAGGCTGGTGATTTTCCAAACAAAAAGCGCTCTCAAAATTCTAGACTTCAGTGTGACATTTAAAAGTTACTGTGTATGCTGACTGTGGTGTTGTGTAGGTGGTTGTGTTGATTTGTGTCTGGGTGGGCTGGGATATTTGTGCAGGTAGCGTATGAGGGCTGTGGGCTACCATGAGGGGTTGTGTGTGTTTGTGGTTACTGTTTTTGCCAGTAGTGTTACTATGTGAGTGGCTGTGTGGATTTGAGTGGATGGCAGTTGGTGCAAGTTATCCCCCATCTATGCAGTCTCCCACATACAACCAATGAAACTGTTGCATGCCAATTAGCAAGGGTGGCAATGAATATCATAGTCATCTAGGATTCATTATCTGGCATAGATACATGCCTTACTGTAGCTGTACACCGCACAGATGTAATTTGTAAAGTCAAAATGGCTGAGAACTTAAAACTGGACAACAGATGAGAAAATCCAGCGATGCTTCAATCTTGTGATATTCTGAACAAAAGGAGCCCTCAAGGATGCTTGTAGCTGCATCCATTGCTTCATACCGACTCAGACATTTTAGGTTTTAGGTTTTTTATTACATCATCAATTTTAAATTATACACAAGATATTTGGGGCAGAGGCCATCTTTCTACATTTCTGAAGCATGAATGGGTGCTATATTAAATATATATGGAGCGGTTTTAAAAAGCGCTATTTTCCCAATAAAGTTCTAGAGTGCTTTTCTTTAAAAGTGAAAAATAATATTTTCAAAAAAGGTGCACTATAAATTTTCTGAAAGTCTACATGTGTCAGGTTTTTTTCATCTCTACAATGGAAGAAACAACATTTCATGCAACTAGTTGATGGTTATTAAGTTTTGCCATGGAGTTAGGAATAAAAGTAGAAAATAACTTACAGCCTACGGATACTACAGCAGGCCTGCTCACAATTGCACCAGCACTGTAATTGGCAATGCACTGATAGTGACCAGAATTTGAGGGGCTGAGAGAGAAGATTGTCAAAGATCCTAGCTGCACCTCCACTTCCTCCACCCTGCTGTCCAACCTCTGTCCGTTAAACATCCAAGAAATGCGAGCTGTGGAGGGTTCAGCAGAGCAATGAAGCTTTACAGGCACACCAGGCTTCTGGATAGTAGCCAGGGGCTCAGAAATAAAATGAGGAATCATATCTAAAAGGAAAGAAAAAGACATTAAATGGCTGAACAATACTTAGCAGTACGACATTTGAATACTCTCTGAAATCTTTCTGTCTAGATCAGTTATACTTTGACTTGTATGGAAGAATGGACCAGATTTATTTATTACTGTGCAAATATAAAAAATATTTCCCTGTAATTGTTCTCCAAAAACATAACTTGGCAAATCATCAACTCTAGAGTCTCGGGTCATGTGGTAAAAATTCTCTTACATTTAAGTCCTGAGTGATAGCAGGAGCGGCGCCAGGATTTTTGGTGCCCTAGGCAAGGGTCCTTCCGTACTCCTAGTCTTCGGGGCACTTCAGCAGCGGGTCCTGGAGCGAGGAAGGACCCCCTGCTGCAGAATTGCCGCCGAAGACATGGAGCGCGGAAGGACCCCCCGCCGCCGAAGATATGGAGCGCAGAATGACCCCCCGCCGCCAAATTGCCGCCAAGGGCCGCAAAATGCCGCCCTCCCAAATCCTGGTGCCCTAGGCGACTGCCTAGGTCGCCTAAATGGAAGCGCCGGCCCTGAGTGATAGGTCGGAGCAGAGAGTGGACAGTTTCTTTCACAGGAGTACAAGTACTGGCAAAATAATAAAAGGCAGGACAATGCAACATTAAACCATTTACAGAACCTCCCAATTCTCTGAGGAGACAGGGTGTCAGTGGTAATCTGTCAAAATGGAGATCTTTGGAAACCAGGTAATTGTGTTTTTTCAAAATATATTCATCTTGACAGATTCCCACCACTAGAGACTAACATGCCACTGGGAAGTCATTACGACAAAAGCAAATAGCCTACAACAATGAACTAATTGAATCCACCTTAATATTCATGAAGGAATAAGATACATCCAAAATTATGTAAGTGAGAAAAGAGTCTTCTCCAAATTAAGATTACCAGGGACAGAAGAGTGTGGGTGTCCAAAGACCAGGAAGATTTTGTTACAATGAGACTAAATCTAAACTTAGTGGTCTTATCAGGAACCTTCAACTGGTAAGCATATGCCCAGAAGACCACATGGTTCTTTGCAAATCTTCTGACGGGACACAGAATGATAATTTGAAGATGTAGCTAATTTGCCCTGTATAAAATGTACTTTGACATGAGTTTCAAAGTCCTAGACCTACTATGCTGTCAAAGTAGCTTCAATCAGCTTGCAATTTAGGCATGTTTATCTACGAGACTGCAGAACTTATTAAATTAGGATGAAATAAAATGTTAGAGTCTACCTAAATTATATGCAGTGTCAGTCCCAAGATATAAGAGAGACATGGTGGGTGAGGTAACATCTTTTATTGGACCAACTTCTGCTGGTGAAAGACACGCTTTCGAGCCACAGACAGCTCTTCTTCAGGTTACCTTGTCTTTCTAAAGTTTACCTGAGATTTTCATGTGCTCCAAATAATTGGACTTCACCAGGTAGAGCCTGATGAAGATGGAACTGCATCACCACATTTGTAAGACTGTGAGGAGCCAAAACAACATCGTGAAGCTGTCTGCATCAGCTCACCATTCACATTTGAAAAAATACTTTCACCATTGTAAGGGCTAAAAAACTTTATTTGGTAAATGAAAACTTGAGCTCTGCACAACTTGGGTTACAGAAGTCCTTTGCAAGGGCAAATTTCATGCTCCTCAGACATCAGAGTTTTTCCAGCCCTACCCACTGAAACATTGCAGAAAGCAGTTGGAAACAATCTCCAAATTTGTGCCCGTTCCTGCTAACAAGAGAAACTGGTGCACAGAGGCAGCAAACAAAAGGCAATACTGGCGACTTCTGTTATGTTAGAAACAGAAGGGAGGGGAAAAAAATCAGTTTGCCAAAAAGGAAAAAAAATGGTAGTGGAAAAGCGGTTTCTAGTTTGTGAATATGTTGTAAACACTGAAATATAAAAAACACAACCACATAGTGTGTGTTTCACAGTGACCTATGAAGTTTCCTGTGAATGGTTCTGCTCAATTAATATTTTCTTCTAAAAATCAATTCACTCTTCCACTAGTTACACAGATCAATTTCAGATGAAAGATTGTTTAATGATTTTTAACTGAGCCATAAAAAAAACATGCACAAACTGAAAAAACCCCTGGAAATTAAAGTGTGGTTCTACTCAGAAAAATCAACTCCATAAATATGGAATCCTGGGGTTACATAAAGATGCCAGATCTATTTTTTTCAGCTTTGATACTTTTTCTGGACGCTAGCGCTACAAACGTGAACTGAGATCTCAGAGAAAAGCAGTGATCTTTCTAGTATGTAGATCAGCATCAGTAAAACTAGTGGCATTAGGTACATCTTTGTCACTCCACTGTCTTCAAATTCTGCCCTCAGCTATAACTGTGAAACCACATTGTTTTCAGAGTGGATGCACAGGGTATACCTGGGGCAGAAAGTGACCCTGAATCTGGAATTTACTTAACAAGTTTTAGAATGGTTGAAGAAAAAGATTCATCTCACCCTCCTGCATTGCCTATGGAGGGCTAACGCTAGCAAAAGCTTGTGGCTAAATTAAGACAAGCTGACAGCACACAAGGAGCAGTTTGATTATTAAAACCATGCCATTTTTACATAAGAGCTTTTCAGACTACAGCCAGGCTTTAATTTGCTACAGATTCAACTTCTACCTATGTCTTTTTGCATACTTTAAACCATCCCTAAAACAGCACCTTCCAAGAGCAACAGGTAAGACCTGAACTGTACACACAGTGCCATGACAGTTTAGTTCAATTTTTGGGCACCTGTAATCCTCAGTCATTTTGAAAATACAGGCTTCTAATACCCAAGCAAATTACCTAGGTCAAGATGAAGCCTTACCTGAACTTGTAGCAGAGAAGAGAACTGTAGCAGTGATGAAGAGCAGTGCCTGTAAGGGTCTGGGATCCGGATGCATAGCGCCAGATTACAGAAATTGAAAGCAGAGTTCCAGACTAAGATAAGGTACTGAGAAAACTATAAACAAGAAAAAAAAATCTACAGTAAATTTCAGATACTCTTTCCTTCTTTGCATACTGTTGACAGAAACAGTCTGACATTTGATTCAAGAAAATTCAAACTTTTAAGAACTAGAGATTTTCCATATCTAAATGTGACACTGTTCTCTTGGCCAACACACCAGAGACTGAACCATAGATCTTCAGAGCTAAAAACATGAGTTGCTACAGCTTGGGCTAATTGGCCAAGGCTATGTAGCTGTGGTCTGTGGGTTACATAAGCATATGACTCTACTTCATCTGGAGTACTGACAAATCAGAAGTTTGTAGAGGTTTTAAAAATTGTATCTGTCAAAGACTGAGAAATTATAGATCCAGAGGAAAAAAATCATGGTCCTTGTATTGATACATCCATCAGCCAGCATTGTTATTTTATCACAGATATGTGAGAGAACACATGAACTCTAACATACTAGGATACTCGATACAGATACAAAATATGTATTATGCTAGAAATCCAATCTGGATTTGACTTTAATGGGATTCTGCACAGGCATCAAAGGTCTCCCTGGGTGGAGCAACTTGCAGATTATGGGCCTGTTTATCTAGCACCAGTCATCATTTACCCACTAACCTCAATTTTACATTCACTGATTTAAACTTCAAATTACTCAGATTCTGGAATTTCAGATTTTCCAAATTTATCAAGTTCACATAAGAGTCCTAGTTTACCAAATATTTTGTGTCCCTTTGTGCTCTGTAAAACTCCATTCTAAATAAATGGGGGGGGGGTGTTTAATATTTCAGACCTTACTGACCCTGAAGGGATTTAAAAAAAAATAAATGGTTAGCTCTTATATAGCACTTTTCAGAGTACATCTCAAAGTGCTTTTAGCAGAATTTTATTAAAAATCAGAATTGACCATCTTAAACTTTTCCTTCCAACCCAGAATGTCAAAACCAAAGCTCATTATTGAAGCCTTCACCTTGGAAAGAAGAGGTACTGTCAAAGCAACCAATATCCTTCACAAAGCAGAAACCTTCTACAGAAATTCCTCATTCCAAAATAAATTAAAGATTCAACTCCTGTGTCTCCCTATATATTTTTGACTAGAGTTTAGGCCAGAGGTCCCCAAAGTGTGGGGCGCGGCATGGAGGGCCATCTGGGGAGCGCAGCAGGGCCCGGTCCATCCCCCATGGGGATGGGGAGGGAGCACCACCAAGCCCCTCCCCACCCCCAGCTCTGCTCTGCTCCCACCTCAGCCGCATCCCTGGCTTCTGTCCCCAGCCTTGGCCACTGGCAAGGCCAGAAGCGGAGCCGCGCATGGCCTTGATCCTGGCTGCCTGCGGCCTCACTCCCAGCCTTGCCCTTCTTACCGCTGTCCATGTCCTTCCCCACCCACAAGCTGCAGTCCTGCTCTTGGCCTTGGAGGGTGCGGGGCGGGAAGGGCACAGACCCTCAAAAGTTTGGGGATTGCTGGTTTAGGCTATTTTTAATATAAAACTTTCCATGACAAGGAAGTATATGACATGTAGCATTTACAGAGTATCTTGACAATTTAGCTAAAATACTTTACACTTCCCAACTTAAGCTTGCTAATCAGGTTGCTTGGCAATGATCTTCAGAGTGCATGCCCCAAAAGACTGAAATCTAGTCAGCAAAATATTGTTTGTAAAAAACCTGATCAAGAATTGCCAGGAATGTGACTCAAAGTTGGCTATGTTTGGCATAGTAGGTCTTATTATGTAACTCAGCCGTTGTTCATAACAGAGAAATAAACTTAGCCAACCTACTGACATACACAAGTGGTTTTCGTTCTTTTTTTATTGCTGCACTGGATCATCATGCAGAGTATGCATAGGCTGACTTTTATAGAAGTCAAATCGCAATTTAAATATTTAATTGTCAAAAATGACCCATCTCTACCTCAAATTATTTTCTTCTTCATCAGACATGCAGTCCTCTTCTATCCTCTCATCCCTCAAATAATAGATTACAGGACATTAATTATACAGGCTTACAAGCTACATCTTTTGTATTTCTCCAGACCGATCATTGTGCATTCAGTTACACTATGCATGCAGAACCAGATTAAAAAACCTCAGCACTCTTTTCCAATAATTTTAAAATACACACACACACACACAATGCAATTTAATTCCACAGAAGGACTTTAAATACTGTCACTAAATACTGAAGAAGCTCACAATAGAACCATAACCAGAAAAGTTGTACAGAAAGCCAAATGATTTATCCATAAAACAGTCCACACCAGATCTCAATTTTGCATTTCATAATATCCACCACACCACGAAACAATCAACCTATCCTGCTGTCAGCTGTTACATACACCGAAATCTCAGCTCTTGAATTTCCGACATTTGTGTCCCTCCAAATTAGTGGAGCTAAGATCATGTTCCTCTCCAAAATCCCTAATATCTGCATATAGCATTTACATAAATTCAAAAAAGCAGAAATACATCTGTAGACATTCATCTAAATGCCTTCCGTGATATTTAAATACACTACTGCACAGTTACCTCATTTATTAACATAGGCTGTACAAGTAGCTGTTGATAACATTCACAGCATTCTTTAAGTGCTTCATGTGTCAGCAATTTCTATGAAAACGTACATCTGATGTACAGGTTGGATCCTGGGTTCTGCTGGTCTAACGTACACTGCTCAGAATTCAAACCTCTAAGAACTAGTGGCAAAACGATGAGGGCCAAAATGTGGTACAGGATACAAATGTTTCAGTTAGAAAAATGGAAAGCAGTACGGTAACTTTCACATTCGCAAAGCTTGAAGGTCAATGTAGCATGATGAAAAGACAAAAAAGGTATTCGATCTTAATAGGAGTAGAAACACTTCATGTTTCCTAGAGGCCACTTACTTATTGCTGTTTTTCCATGCATATCACATTTAAATTTTAAAAAAATGGTTCTAGGGGAACCTACTGAATTAGGTTAGACAATACACCAAATTAAGGTTTGATAGGCCTGCAAGACCATTCAGTAGTTCTACGTGCCCCACTCTTAAAGAGTCCAACAATTGCTAATTCCTTTAGCGAACACTCAAGGATATTTTTGGTAACACAGATGGCAGAAAAAAACTAGTTGTGTAGAAAGTGCTTGGTTTATTTGAACAGTCATTTGGTTCAAGGGCAGGAGAGCTACCCCACTAGCGAGCACACAGGACAAAGTAAACATTCAGAGAACTTGTTAACATGAACCACTTTTCCGAAAAGGGTGAGGGGTGGTGTTTCTTTTTGCCAAATCTTTCCTCAACTATTTATTTATAAAAAGCAATGAAACGTAAATTCTAGGTCAACTTTAACCCCAGTACATGAGGCTACTGGGTTACACTGCAGCTGTCTTTAACCAAGGCAAAGCTCATTATCTTCAACTAAACCCTATCTTATGAAATCTGTCTTTTATCCATTCTCTGATTTCCTTCTGTTTATCTTTTTTACATGTTCCTTATTGCCAGTGTCAACAGCTATTCTGCTCTTTTGATCTTTTAGTAGGCTTGAATGACAGTGTGGCCAATTACAGTGTATTACGTACACAGAAAAAACTGCACAAGAATTCATGCAAGTGCCTAAGTATCCTCTGACTGAGAAACCACCGCAAGGGTGATATAAAAAGCTTTAATGAATTTAATGTAATCAGTTGTAAAAGCAAAATTAGTGTTTAGGTACTTGTTTCGAATTCAATTTTAAGCAAAGACATTGATGTTGCAAAAATTGGTATCTAAATATTGGCAGCTGCTCAGCTCTTTTGTCATTTTTATACTTGGTTACCCAAAGAGCACCTAAGTTGAACAATGTCTAGAGAATAAAGGCCGCAGTGCCATGTATTAAAGCTTTCATTTTACTGTACTTGTGTCTCGTAAATATCAACAAAGAAAAATGATTTTATAACGTATTAGGTTAATTACTTTCTAGCTGATGACTGATCGATGGCCTACATCAGTGGTTCTCAACCAGGGCTCTGGGGCCTCCTGGGGGTCTGCAAGTAGGTTTCAGGGGGGCCACCAAGCAGGGCCAGCGTTAGACTTGCTGGAGCCCAGGGTAGAAAGCCGAAGCCCCATTGCATGAGGCTGAAGCCCAGGGCCCTGAGCCTTGCCACCTGGGGCTAAAGGCGGAGCCTGAGCAGCTTAGTTTCCCGAGGCCCCCTGTGACATGCGGCCCCACATATTTGCCCTGCTTGCTACCCTCTAACGCCGGCCCTGGCTTTTATATGCAGAAAACTAGTTGTTGTGGCACAAGTGAGCCATAGAGTTTTTATAGTGGGGGGGAGGGGGAGCTCAGAAAGAAAAAGGGTTGAGAACCCCTGGCCTACGTGAAATGGTCAGGGTCAAATTCAGGGCAACTGCACATGCCTTTGCCCACAGTGGCCACGCAAGCACACCCACTTTCCGACTTCCCACTCCCCAGACTGTTAGCTCCCTTAGCTGGAGACCCATGCCCCACTGCCTCCTGACCAGACTATTCCCAGGTTGCACAGTTCCCTGCCTTCTATATTATGCCCAACAGAGTCAGAGTGCCCAAACACACCTGCTTGCTTTCTCAACAGGGATGGTTACAGTGTGATTGCCCCCAGTTATAGATACCACAAAGCTCTTTCTATGCAAGCCTCTTTTATCCTTAAGGAATAGCACTAGAAACATTAAAAACCAAGAAAGGAACGTACACACATGCTAATGATGATGGGCCATCACTCGTTACCGAGTATAATCATCTTCCATGGGAGTTATGGATCCTCAGGTGGCTAATAAGGCCAATCCTTGAACCACAAGTTCCGTTACAATGAAGGTAGATGTTTTCAGGCTCAGCAGGAGGCTGTTGACCATGACTGGAAGCCAGTCTCTCCTTCCTCCTATGCTTCTTGTCCTCTTCGGCTTGTTGGTGAGCAAGTACAAACTGCAGGGGACCATCACATAGGACGTCACTCCATTTTGAGCGATCCTGGGCAAGTGCCTCCCAAGTGTCAATGTCAATATTACACTTTTTTAGGTTGTCCTTCAGCAAGTCCTTATAACGCTTCTGTGGTCCACCCACCTTACGGTACCCTTTTTTCAGCTGAGAGAACAGGACCTGTTTTGGGAGGCGATGGTCTGACATCCAGACAACATGACCAGTCCAGTGAAATTGCTGACAGATGATCATTGCCTCAATACTGGTGGCCTTTGCCTCTTCCAGAACAGTAATATTGGTGCACCCGTCTTCCCATTTGATCTTCAGAATCTTATGAAGGTAACATTGACGGTGCCTCTCAAGGACTTTCAAATGGTGTCTATAGGTTTTCCAAGTTTTGGATCCATATAACAGTGTTGGGAGAATAACGGCTTGATAAACAAGAAGCTTGGAGTCTGTTCGAATGTCATGATCTTCAAAAACCCTGTGCCATAAATGAAAAAAGGTTACACTGGCACAGCTCAGGCGATGTTGAATTTCTGCATCAATATCTGCAGTGGATGAAAGATGACTTCCAAGGTAGAGGAAATGATCGACATTCTCCAGTGCCACTCCATTAATTTTGATAGATGCGACATGTAATATCTCATTTGGAGAGGGCTGATAGAGCACTTTAGTCTTCTTGAAGTTAAGAGTGAAACCAGGACATATGTAAGCATCGGCAAACATGTTCAAGATAGTTTGAAGATCTGTCTCAGAGTAGACAAAGATTGGATTGTCATCAGCATACTGAAGTTCCACAATAGATGGTACGGAAATCTTAGTTTTTGCTTTCAGCCTGCTAAGCCCGAACAGCTTTCCATCCATTCTGTAAATGATTTTCTACACCAGCTGTAAACTTCCCAGCAATTAAGTAAAGAATGATGGCAATAAAAACCGCAAACATGGTTGGAGCAATGATACAGCCCTGTTTGAAAGGTTCATTCTGGGAGCCAGTGCTGTTCAAAACAGTTGCTTTCATGTTATCATGAAGCAATTTTAGGACATTGATGTGTTTATCAGGACATCCAATCTTTGAAAGTACAGTTCAGAGAGCATAGCGATTTACGGAATCAAAGGCTTTAGTTAGATCAATAAAAGCCATGCAGAGTGGTCGATTTTGTTCCCGACACTTTTCTTGCAGCTGCTGTGCTGTGAAGATCATATCCACAGCTCCACAACATGGTCGGAAACCACTGTGTGACTTCGGTAAAATTTCTTCTGACAGGGGCAGAAGGCGGGTTGCAAGGATCCACACCAGAAATTTGCCTGCAATGGCTTGAAGGGAGATACCACGAAACTTTCTTGAAGAGGGTGACAATCAGGGCATCCCTCATTTCACTGGGTATCTCCTCCTTTATCCAGATATTAAGGATAAGCAGGCAAAGCTGCTGAATTAGTTCTGGTCAACCATTTTTAAAGATTTCAGTGGGGATCCCATCTAGACCTGCTGCCTTGTTCTTCATCTGGTTTGGTAGCTCATGGTTTCCTCACAGGCACTGATGATTACTGCTTTCAACTGGCTCCAATGTTCTTCAATTTCTCCAGAAACTCTGATGGGAGTTGTTCTTCTAAGACTGCTTGGAAGTGGTCACGCTTAATAGGGTTCTTCAAATCTTGAACCTTCAAACTGCGCCTGACCTGCTTCTTTCACAGCCTCCATTTGAGAGTGATCTTAATTTTCATTGTGGATCGAATAAGGTGATGATCAGTCCAACAGTCATCAGCACTTGTCACTGCTCTTATGAGAAGTACGTCACTACTATCTCGGGCACTAACTATGACGTAGTTGAGGAGATGCCAGTGCTTTGACCGTGCGTGTCTCTAAAATGTTTTGAACTTTTCCTTTTCTTGGAAGAAGAGTGTTCGTAATAATAAGTTCATGTTCAGCACACTTGGTCAGGAGCAGAATTCCATTTGAATTGCTTTTGTCAACTCTTTCTTTCCCAATTGTTCCTTTCCACAGGTCTGAGTCTCGTTCAACACATGCATTGAAATCCCCCAGAAGGATAATCTTATCTTCTGTAGATGTCGCCGATAAAATGACTTCCAACTGATAATAAAAATCTTCCTTTATATTCTCATCGGCATCCAGTGTTGGTGCATAGGCGCTCACAATAGTTGCCTGTTGATTTTTGGTAAGCCTCAATCGGAGTGTCATAAACCACTCACTGATGCCAACTGGTACCTAAGAGAGGCACCTTACAAGCTTGTTTTTTATAGAAAAGTCCACTCCACACAAATGGGGTTCATCCATAGATTTTCCCTTCCAGAAGTAGGTGTATCCTCCTTTCTCCTCCCTCACCTGTCCATCAGCTCTTCTAGTTTCGGACAAAGCAGCAATACCGATGTTAAACTGACTCAATTCACGAGCAATAATGGCTGTATGTCACTTTGGTTGGTCACTATTTGACTTCTCCATCAGGGTACGTACATTCCAGGTTCCAAAGTTGAAAAGTTTCTTACATTTTTGACCGCTGAGGTGACGATCCTGCTGGATGTGGCTATCCAGCCAGGAAAAGAGAGGCAAGACTATTTTTAGAGTACCTTTTCTAACCCCTTCCCCATGTGGGGTGAGCAGAGTGGATCCTAAAAAAGACTGCTCAGTCGTGGGTGCAGCTGCAGAGATGCTTGACCCACCTCAATCCTTGAGCAAGGCAACTATCACACACCCACTGCCTGTGTGTTGGTCTCTGACTAGGAACTTCTGGATTTCACTGTCCTGGTCCCATCGCCACTCGCCACCAGACTTCTGACTTGTGCAAATGTTACTGTCCCCAAAACTCGAAGATGCCTGTGCAGGACTTCTTTTAAAGTGGGGAGACTGGTGCACAACAGTCACCACACTATCCTTGACAAGATACCATGATGACTGCAGCTTTCATCCACCTTCACAGCCGTTGTAACATTACACAACATTTTCACCTCCATTGTGCAGTTATCCTCTGTTTGCTCTGCCGTTAGGGACTTCTTGGACCACATTTGGTCTGGAATTTCGCCCTTGACCGTTCTTCCATGGGTGACCATAGGAAGTACACGACTCCAGGCAGCATCACTCTTGGGGTCATTGAGATACACAAGCCTCTCTACCACTACAAGGTGTCGATCCATGAAGAGGATATGCTAATAAGCTTACCAGGGTTCAGCCCAATCCTAACATGGGCTGTGGCAGAAGCAGCCCTTCAACCCCCTCACCCGAAGGGATTAAGCTCACCACAGCTTCAGCCCTGAACAAGCACCCAGGCTTACGAGGCCTCAGAACAAGGCCAGTCCTGCCAACCCTGCTCTAAAGACTGGGGCTCTCTGTGGACCAGGGATCCTGTCTGCCTGCTGGATCAGGAAGAAGGCCCTGAGCCAGTAGAAAACCAGGCTATTTATCCAAATATCTATTCTTTGTATGTGGGCTCCTGGACAATCCAGTATGCGGACCTTTCTAGGGGTCTGATAACAGAGAAAGTACTACTTCAGAAGGTACAAACAATGCCACAACAACATGTACACAGCTATGTTTTTAATGCAATGCACCCCAAAGGTATTAAGCACAGTTATAAGGTATAACTTAATTCAGTAAAGTTTCTCTTAATTCAATGAGGTTTGCTCAGGATATTTGCAGTGTTGTTGTAGCCCGTGTTGGTCCCAGATGGTCACAAACAAACTCACCCAGAAAAAATGATAAAATACAAAAATACTATATCGCCCTTGAGCAAACACTTTTCACAAAATGATCGTGCCACATCTGACCTCTCAGTCCTCGCCCTCAAAGGACATCTGCACAACAGTTTCCAAAGATGAGCCCAGAGCTTAGATTCATAACTGTGCAAGACCCTAAAAACCACGGTCTTAAGACACCGGATTTATGGTTGACTACAACAATCTGTAACCCCCTAACTGCCCTTTTATGTCTTACGACTGCAGGGGTGTTAACAGGCCCTGCACCTTGAATGGTCCCTTAGAATGTGTCTTAACTGCTTATGCTGAACGATCTCTTCCACTCTGTATTTAGCTGTAACATTCTGAGTACATTTCCCAGCCCTGAAGATGAACTCTGTGTAGCTCAAAAGCTTGTCTTTCACCAACAGAAGTTGGTCCTATAAAAGATATTACCTCCCCCAACCGTTTCTCTCTAATTAGTGGATATTGTCAGTCTGTCACAGACAGACCACCAACTAAGTTCCTGGCAGACAGGTGTCCACTTTACATCCAACAGATTTGTTGAGAGTCTCAGAAGAGGTGGTCAAGGATTTAACGAACAGAGAGAATGAACTTTTTCACCCTTAATGGTGCTCCCTCCAGGTCAGGGATGAGGTGTACAGTCCTAGAAAGAGGTGGTGTGGGGGAGGCCTAGCTTTCTAGTGTCAATGAAGCACATCTTCTCTGGAGGGAAGTTTCTTTTCCAGTTGTTTTTAGTCCAGCACCTGATCTTGCTAGCTCTAAAGTAGCTGTACTACTGGTATATCAATTGCTATGACAACCAGGAAAATGAAGAATTTCTTTGTAGTGAGTAGTGTCAGAAAAAATTGTTAATTCTGTTCAGTCTTGAAACACTAGTATTGTTCTGAACAAACAGGAGTTTACTGAACTGTTCTTAAAGTCTTGCAGCTGAGTAAGATACAGTATAAAGCTTTGAGATATACTAATGAAAAGCACTCTGATATTTAATCAAATTCATAATACTGAACAAAGATCATTCCAGTTACAGAGCCTCACTTGTCATGAGATGAAGATATGAACATCCTGATGAGCTCCCTCGCAGTTCTAAAGAGACCCCATGCCAAGGAGACTTCCAGGAAACTCAATGCCAATCAGATCAGAGTTTTGGAAGCGTTATCTACGTGGTGCCATCTGCTGGCAAAGGAATGGAATTCCTGAGACTGGTAACAGTGCAGTGCAGAATGACTGCCACAGGCTCAAGAAGTGGGATCGAGACTAGAATCGGAACAAATGCAGATTTGAATACACGGGTGAAAAGCTTGAGTAGCTTATTTGGACTGACCTAACAGCTGCTGTACCAGGTCTCATGGTCCAATACTGCTATTCATGGTATCAAAGGAACACACACTAAATGAAGCACCACCATTGATATTAGCTGCGTTTAACACCAGGGTAGTGCTGGCAGCTGCTGTAATTCACTTACTTTGCCACAAACATCAAGCTTACAAGTATTTTACTATTTCACCTGAATTGAAAGAGTATCTAAGAGGAAAACCAGAAGTGAACTAAGAGAGTGAATATTCCTCTTCAGTGCAAAGTAGTGTCTTCTAATAGGATTTGAATGGGCTTGGGGCTAATAGGGAATTTCTTTCTGCCATGATAAAATAGTCACTTTTGCTGCCAGATGACATGCCAAGTAATTTGGGACAAACTTTTGTTCTAAATTCTGCTGACAGGCCTGTTGTAGAGGAACAAGACAGAGAGACATGAATTATTTCAGATTGTAATTTAACTTTGAAATGGAAGCAGAAGTAATTTTCTAGTCTTGCCCAGTGAGCAAAGTTTAACACACCAACAGTGATGAATTGTCAACACTGGCGCCCAGTCTCACAAGACAGGATTTAAGCTCTTTTAAATGAATAAAAGTAGTTATGAGGTATTTCATGCGTCCCTCGGGAATCTTTCCGAGGGTAACAGACATAGAATCATAGAATATCAGGGCTGGAAGGGACCTCAGGAGGTCATCTAGTCCAACCCCCTGCTCAAAGCAGGACCAATCCCCAGACAGATTTTTGCTCCATATCCCTAAGTGACCCCCTCAAGGATTGAACTCACAACCCTGGGTTTCGCAGGCCAATGCTCAAACCACTGAGCTATCCCTCTCTCCCTTTTAGATATGACTAAACATCTTTTCCACCATAAGGTAGTAGGCTTAACTTTTAAACAGCATAACAACGTACCCGATGGTAACAGCCTACTATTCTAAAACATTTTTTTTTAAATCCCCTCCTCCCTGTCCTTGTTGGCCTCATCCACCTATTATGTCTTCTCTTTCGGACTGTAAAGCTCTTTGGGGCAGGGACTGTCATTTGTACTGTAACTAGCACAAAGTCCCAAACCAGTTGAAGCTCTAAATGAACATAAACATTAAATAATAGACAGCTTCCGCTGCTTAGCCATTGTATACACAAGCACTTCCCCATTTAAAGTGCTGCTTTGTACCTACTCTTTCAGCTGTGCTAAGAGAGCAGGAAAACGGAAAGTATATTCACTATGATGAAGTTCTTATTTTCTTCTCTAAAGTTATCAAGGGTCCATCTTGTCCAGTATACTCTCTTCCGACAGTGGCCGGTGCCAGACGCTTCAGAGAGAGTGAACAGAATAGGGCAGTTTATCAAGAGATCCATCCCTTGTCATCCAGACCCATCTTCTCATGGTCAGACATTTAGGGACACCCACAGTATAGGGTTACATGAACTCTCAGAAGGGGAAGTGAAGTAGAGAAGTTAAAGCTCTCTGGTTACCCACCCGAGCTCTAAAAATTGACAAATGGCCTTCTCTGTAAAGACAACAGTGCCCTGTGTTGTCTTCTGGCCAAAGGAAAGCCTCTATCTTTGGCGACAGTACTCAGCTGTGCTAAAGGTAGCAAAAATGACAGCAGAAATGACTTTCCCTGTGAATACATTGGCTTTGAGATTCCAGGGATTTCTGATCTTTGCCAACAAAGGCATTTCACATTCTGAAAAATGTTTAGTTCAGTATGTTACCATATCAAACATTTTATATGCTCTGACACCAAAGCATATCAAGTACTGTTTTTCCTAGACCACACAAGTTTCAGTATTTTTTTTAAAAGTCTTTTTAATTTTAATTTGTTCTCTACAGTCTTCCCTGCAGCAATGCAGTAGACTGACGATTTCAAACAGAAACTGAACTTAAGATCTTCAAATAAGGCAAATAATATCTCCAGAATTAACTAACATACTATGGTTATAGTGCACACAAGCTGAGTTAGATCATTAAAGTTCACACCAAGACACCTTTAAAAAAAAAAAAAAAGTACTGAAGCCTATAGTTTTCCAAGAGAAAGTAATGAGACATTCCCTTAACTTTCAACTCCTCAGTGATCACCAAAGCCTTTGATCATTGACTGTCTTCATGCTGTCCTCCTGGAATCTGGCAAAAATGCACACAGCAGCTGGCACACATACTTTGCTAGTTTTCATTTGTTTGTTGGGAGGGGGCAGTGAAAAGCCCAGTAGCAACTGGCATACTGCCCATCAGTTTTAACTACTGGCCTCTGGTGTTTATTCTTGGTTCTTTTGGTAGTTATGAAATCTGTTGAAGCAGTCATGTGCAATTGACACTGATGCAGTCTCACACATACCACATAACTCATACGTTCACTACAGAAACATACAGTATACATCTGTAAAAACAGGGCTGCTGTGCATTAAGAACACAGTTGATAGGTACAGTGCTGACAGGAAGGTCTGAGATTGTTTAAAGGGAAATGTATTTAAGCATCATATTTATGAATACTTAATCACTCAAAAATTTACACCAACTTTGAACGAGAAAATGCAGCACCTAAAGTGTTCATAACCCTCCCTCCGCCCCTCGCCCCCCATCCTTCAGGGTCCCAATCGAGTCAGCCATGCATGCAAACTGATCCCGTCGCCAGCAAAAGCATTTCCTTTCACTGTGGTCAGCCAAAAGCAGAGGAAGAAAATGGAAGTGACTTGGAGTTATGGCACCAAAAAGGCCAGACGAGCAAGGAAATAATCAGCTCCACATGAGTCACTTCTAGGCCATCACAATGAAAAGGGCCCACGACTAACCCCAGGAAAGGTCATCAGGACCATGGGGGTCACAAGCAGAAAAAGGCAATAGTGTGGCTGCCAGCTGCAATAAAAATCAATGTGTTCCTAATTACACTCAGAAGAGGGCTTGAGCTCAGGAAAAGTTTTGCTGTAGTCACAACTTGCATAAAAAATTAAAGGACGCCTGTTCTACTCCCTTCGAAGCAGGCACCACAAGAAACCAAACAAAGTAGGTAAGAAATCATGCATCTACATAAATATGGACGGAGGGCTCTGTGTATGTGTTTTTAAAAAACATAATTAAATATTTGTATTAGAATTATGCAATTATGAAAGGCAGGCTTTTGAGATCATGCCTAATAAAATCACATCAAGGGTCTGGGGTGTGAGAGTGTGTGTGTTTTGTAAGTCCAACTCAGCCGGGGCGGGGTGGGGGGGGGGAAGAGAGAGAGAGAGAGAGAGAGAGAGAGAGAGAGAGAGAGAGAGAGAGAGAGTGAGTGAGTATGTTCAAACTCAACCCAACAGTCTTGCAGATCCAACATTTGTTCTAGTTAGATTTTCAAGGGTGGCTTTATGAAAGATCACATGTGACTCTCCAAACCAAGAATGAAAGCCATAAACAGACCTGAGAATCAAATGAAAATAGTTTTTCAATAATCTTGCCTGGTAGACAACCTAACTATAAAACAGATCAAGTGGAAAATTATTTCAATTGAGAAGTCATGACATTCTTTCAGAATGAGTTCATATCTGAAACTAATATATATTCCTAACAAAAACACGTTTCTAAACAAAATAAAGTGAGGAGGGGAGGAGGGAATAAATGAAGCAAGCAGTTAAGGCATTAAATATTCCTAAAACATCCCAAGTTCTCCTTCCTGACCTGAACTAATTGCCTTCCCCCCCCCCCCACACAACTATTTCTTTATCCAAGAAAATACTGAGCCATAACTCAAACCATGTTTTTTATTAGGTTTGTGTTTTAATCATTAATAAAGGGCTGATCTGACTTTCATAAAACATGGTATGTAGGTCTGCACATGGTTTCGTATTGGTGTGTATAAGTGAGGGATAAGGTCAGTCTGCAAACGGTGGCAGCCAAATACATTTTTCTGGAAAGTTTAGGAAGATTCTTGTGAATGGGTAACATGCTGCTAGTGACTGTTCCAAATTTGGTAGCAATTTTTATGTAGAACAAAACTCTGCAAGTGTTTATATTGATTTATTGATATAGATATGGATATATAAAAATCTGTTACGATCGTATATTTGCTCAGGACAAAAAAAGTGTAGATATAATGACTGTACGTGGTAGATGAAGTTGAGAAAGCCAAACAAGTTCTATATGTGGGATGATAGTGGCAGGTACTGTCAAGAGTCCATCATCTACACCAGAGGTCGGCATCCTTTCAGAAGTGGCATGCTGAGTATTCATTTATTCACTCTGATTTAAGGTTTTGTGTGACAGTAATACTTTTTAACGTTTTTAGAAGGTCTCTTTTTAGAAGTCTATAATATATAACTAAACTATTGTGGTATCTAAAGTAAATAAGGTTTTTAAAATGTTTAAGAACCTTCAATTAAATTAAAATGCAGAGCCCCTCAGACCGGTGGCCAGGACCCAGGCAGTGTGAGTGCCACTGAAAATCAGCTCACATGCCGCCTTCAACACGCATGGCATAGGTTGCCTACCCCTTTCTATACCATGTTTAGAACCTACCTTAACAAGATGTTCAGTCTGAACATAAAAGTTAAGACTGAACCTTCAAGGATGTCATATTTCAAAATTTAGTGATAAACAGCTGATCACTCACCATCAACTGGTTCCTGTTTCTAGCTACGACTGACAACTATGTGGCAATTTGTCACATATGTACCAGCTATAATCCTTGGTCATCAAAATGATAACAATTTAAGCATAGCAAGAAGTCCGGGATGAACAAATAGACAACTGATTCAAACTGAAAACCACAAGGTCATTAATGACTCTGACATTTCATTTGAAACATAATGAATAACTCAGAAACAGATCAAATGGGATGGGGGAAAGGGAGAGACAACAGGTGGCCCAACCCTACAAAGGCCAAAGCAAAATAGCACACTAGACCAACATATTTGCGAGCAGTTTCAGGAATAGGACCATGTGTTAAATCAAAAGAGCTTACAGGAACCAAAGAAAAAGCAGCTGTAACAAACTCAGCCGCAAACCCAAATAAATGAAATAAAGCTTTCAAAAAAAAAAAATCAGAAAAGGAATCAAACAGCCTCTATTCTGTGGCCATTCTCTCTATAGAGGACATTAGTTTGTCTGTTAAAGAATATATACTGTCCGATCAACCTTAATTTTCTGGCAATTTGAGTGTCATCTGACAACTTTATCAGTGAGGATTTTAGGTTTTCTTCCGGGTCATTACTAGAAATTTTAAATAGCTTACGGCCAAGAACTAATCCCTGAGGAACCCCATTGGCAACACACCTGCTTGATGGCAATTCCCCGCGTACAGTTACATTTTGAAACTTATCTGTTAGGCAGCTTTTAATGAATGCATTTAATGTGTGCATGTTAAGTTTATATTGCTTTAGTTTTCTAATCACAATGTCATGTGAGTACCAAGTCAAATGCCTTAAAGAAATTTAAGTATATTACATCAACACTATTACCTTTATCAACCAAATTTAACCTCATTTAAAAAAAAATCAGGTTACTTTGACATCTGTTTTCCAAAACCACATTTTATTTGCATTATATTACCCTCTTTTAATTCTTTATTGAGCAATCCCATATCAACTGCTCCATTATCTTACCTGAAATTGATGTCAGAGTGAGAGGCCTATAATTACCCAGGTCACTCTGTGATGTTATCTGATTAGAGTATGACCACGCAAAATCATTGTTGCTATCACTGTTATATAATTCTAACAAATCTTATACAAGTGTGAAGCATGGCCAAAAGGGATTAAGCATCCTGCAGGACAAATGACCAGAGTCAACCATTAGAGAGACATGTTAGAAAAGTATATAAAAGGTAATCAGGACCATTCTATGGTAGATAGGCTAGAACTTGGAAATGCAAACCCATATTGTTAGAAATTAGAGGTGATACTAATTGTATGTGTGTACTCCTATCTTGTTAAATGTTAGCCATGTAAACAGACAGTTCCTGTCTGTCACTATAGCTGTTAATTCAAAGATCAAAAGGGAATATTAACATTTAGATGAATCTTGGGTGAAATAATGTCATTGTCTATATGTCTCTTTCAAGTTTGTGATATACTGCCTAATGGATAAATTGCCTTATGTTAGTTTGTGTAGCTAATTACCAGCGATGCTTAGGAAACAGACCTACTTCAAAGCCACCCAGATTGTCTATTGTTCGTCTAAGGACTCTGACCTGTCAAAGAAGGCCTGATGCTGTATAAAAGACCCTTGGGTTCTGATCCTTTTTATCTCAGATCTACTTGATGCTTCATGCAGGGGAAGCTTAAGCCAAAAGGTTGAGATCTCCAGTCCTAACCTGGAATCACCGTGAATATAAACATTGTACTAGAACCTATAAACTAATTCTGAAATAACTCTTTGCAACTACAAAGCTCACCATCTCTGCTATGAATCTGAATCTCAAGAACCATACTCGTGTCTGTATGTATATTGAACTTTTAACCAATACTCTTTTCTTTTTTAATAAATTTTAGTTTAGTTAATAAGGATTGGCTGTAAGCGTGTACTTGGGTAAGATCTGGAGTATTCATCAACCTGGGAGGTAATGTGTCCAATCCTTTTGGATTGGTAGAACTTCTTTATAGGATGAATAAGATTTTCATTAATCCACAGCTGGGTCGCTTTAAGGGAACTGTGTTGTTGGCTTCTGGGTAATCAGTAAGGTATTACAGAAGCTGTTTTGGTCAATCTAAGTATCGGAATATCTACAGCTCCGGGGATTGCCTGCCCTATTCTATGCAGCTCACCCTAATTGAGTGACCTCAGCTGGCTCCCTTGGGGCCCTGGTCACACACCCCATTTACCCTTTTTAAATACTGTCACATCATCAGCTTTCCTCCAGTTTTCTGGAGCTTCCCAATGTTCTAATTCTTACTGAAAAACCAACATTATTGGTCCAGCAACCTCCTCCACCAGCTCTTTTAAAACTCTTGGATGCAAGTTACCGGGACCTGCTGATTTAAAATTATCTTACTTTAATAGCTGCTGTTTAACATCCTCTAGAGATGTTCGTGGAATGGAATGAGTGTTATATATTACTACATCATCTGTTTCTTCCCCCAAACATATAACAGAAATATTTATTGAACACTTCTGCCTTTTTTATATCATTGATAATGCTATCATTTCCATCCTGTAATCAGAATATCAGTATTAAGGACTGCGTTTTGGAATTTAAACTGTGACTATTAAGTTAGAATGTCTACTGATGCAGCTTCAAAAAAGTCAGTAGCATAAATGCCAATTCAGTTCTCTCTCACCTCTTCCACTGAATCCACATACATGCTATGGGCTGACGTTTACACTCTATTTCAGATTAAATAGTAAAGTGTCTGCAATGAACTTTGAGAACAATTTTTATTTCTTCAAGAACACTTCAGGTCACGATTTTTGGCTTCTTCCCTACATTTCTTCCCCCTTCCCTATAATCTTTACCTTCTTCCCTTAAATATCCCCACCCCCCAAAAAAAACAAAAAAAAAAACATGTTATGGAACAGGATATTTGCAAACCAGCAAATTGTTTGCTATATTTGCATGTTATTTTCCCCTAACCTTTGAGACAGGACTACCTCTCACTATGCTTGTACGGTCCCTAGCACAATGGTGCCCTGATCTTGGTTGTGGCTCTTCTTTGGGCACACCTTCAAATAGATCAGTGGTTCCCAAACTGGGGTTCGTGAACCCCTGGGGGTTCCTAATGGCAGACAGAGCTACCCCTAGGGATCCTGGGCAGCATGGGACCCAGTACTCTAGAGCCCCTAGACTTCCAAGAGCTAAGCAGATCAATGCAAGCATATCTATCACACTGCGGAGAGTTAAATTTCAAGACTCCTTATAAGAAATGGAAAGGGAGGTGAATATTTTTTGCTGTTTTTAAAATTAAAAAGGCAACTAGTACTGTTTTTAAAATTATTATGAAGAACAAGTTTAAGCTTCTTTGTAACATGTGCTGTTTGCCTGGACTGCTCAAAACCAGAATGCTCTTTTGAGTGAGGTCTTGGAAAAGGGAGATCTTGGAAGAGTGTTGCCGTTTTCATAATGTAATAAAAATACTGTAATGATAAATAATTAATAATAAATACTGTGTAATAAGTATATCATAAAAACAAATTTTATATTTCCAAGATCACTGCTTTTATCATTTATACTCAGGTACAGGAGAAAAATCCCTGGAAATATTCATTTTTAGGAGGGAGTTTGCGAGACTTGATGTGCTAGTGAAAGGGGTTCACAGGCTGTTAAAGTTTGGGAACCACTGAAATAGATCGTCTTTTGCTTGTCGTATTTGTCAATAAAGCTTATATTTATTACTAAAGCTGTAACCTTAATTAAGCAACTCCTAGACTCAGATTCCAAGACCAGAAGAGACCATAGCGATCATTTAGTCTAACTTCCTGTGTAACACAGGCCAGAGAATTTCCCCTAAATAACTCCTTTTGAACTAGAGCATCTCTTTTGAAAAAACAACTACTCTCATTTGGTCCTGCACTGAAATTATAATGTTGAATCTATGACGCTCTGATAATTTTTGTGGGAACTAATGAGAAACCAAATTAATGCGTTTCCTAGAAAGTGAAGCTGTAATGAAGAAAGCTTCTATTAAAATTAAAAAGTGCCCTCACAGCTTTTTTATTAATCTAGCTGTCCAGTGAAAATCCTCTCTATTGAAGATTAAGGTGCAGAGGTTTAAAAAAAAATTTCATTTCCATGCGAAAGATTTGAAAAATCCAAATGGACACACAGATTTCTTATATTTCTTTGTTTACAAAAATAATTGCTGAACATCTAATAGCCCAAGAATAGTCTACTCAACAGGATGAAATGCAACAGGCCACAAGCCACGCCTCCTTTTTCTTTCCCATCCCTGTCTCATCCTCAAGCATACTGCCTTCTGACAGGTGGTGCTGTTTGGGGCCCAGTGCTTGGGTCCAAAGACTTGTCTACTTTTGGTGAACTATGCACACACCCCCACCAATGCTGCCCCTAACAAATATCAATTAATTTTGCCCTGTCTCACACATCAAAAATCAATGATAGCCCAATCCCCCACCACAATCAGTTAATAGTGGACAATACTCACACCAAAATCAGCTTATGCTAACTCATACACAGAGGACTCTGCTGGGATGGCAGGAGAGTATCTAAAACCAGAACCCTCTTCCGGGGTCCCCTGTCTGCCCACCTACCCCGCCAAACCCAAAACACAGCTGCTCTAACAAGAGGAAGTGGAAGAGGGGCAGTACTTGGGCTTGATTTTGCAGGGAATGACATTTGCCCAGAGAACATTTGATTAAAGCTCAAGTTTCTTTAGTAAAACCACAGACGGCAGCAAGTACAGCTTTTGGTTGTTCCTTCACTCAATTTCCATTATTTGACAAGAGGATACAGGATTTAATTTTTGCAATTATAAGCAGAAGATAACTTTTATAAAGGTGCTAAGGAGGTGGAAAGGGATAAATATTCAAACTAAATGTATAAACAGAAAAAATACTTGACCTTTAGAATACATGACAACTGGCACATCATGTATTGATTGCACCCTGAAATATGAGACTGTCTGCTACTCTAAGATTAGTAAAGAGAAAATACATATCCTCCATCGCACTCGATGTTTTTTCCAGGGGATAAACTTCCACCCCGCATAAATTTGTATTTGTTACAATACAAAAAACTTTATGGATTAATCTTCATCTCCCATGACAAGGGTGCAGCCTTTTTTATCCAATGCAGACTGTGCCACACTGACTCACCGCTTGTCACGTTAGCCTCGGATTACTTAAACTCTACATGGGGCTAGACGTGAAACCACTAGAAACTGAAGTTCGCACAAAACGTGGCTGTGCACTTATTACGTGAAGCTGTATACTGACAGCATTGGCTACCAGTTGGCTTGAGTAGAAATTAAGGTGGTGTTTTTGACCAAAGAAGTGCTATGTAACATGAGACACCCCACACCATTTCTGACTATGGCAGTACTTGAGCTTACTTGGTTTAAACCGGAGGTAGCTTCCAAAGGGCTGCTCAACTTCAGAATTCACTCCTCAACTTAGTCTAACAGAGCCGAATCTCTTAGCCTTCAGAGCAATCTGCAAGATTCATTTGTTTATTGTATTAATGTTTATGGACAGAATTTGTTATGAGGCTAAAACTGACCGGGCTATTTTCATAGAATAGAATCATACAGTCATAGAATATCAGGGTTGGAAGAGACCTCAGGAGATCATTTAGTCCCACCCCCTGCTCAGAGCAGAACCAACACCAACTAAATCATCCCAGCCAGGGCTTTGTCAAGCCTGACCTTAAAAACCTCTAAGGAAGGAGATTCTACCACCTCCCTAGGTAACCCATTCCAGTGCTTCACCACCTTCCTAGTGAAAAAGATTTTCCTAATATCCAATCTAAACCTTTTCTTATACTGTACAACGTTGTATGAGCATTTAATCAATGTCAAGAAACAGAGTTACAAATAGGTGCTCTTTTGTTTGAAGAAATGAAATTAATGTTTTGGGGCCTGGTTCCCTGAGACTGTATCTTTCCCCAAGACACTTTTTATTTTCAATTGCTTATCAGACATCCCTTAAATTTTACATTTAGACCTGAAGTTTCTCACGCTTAGTGTCAGCTCAGAGGCGAGTTCTGTTATAAAGTCTGAATCAAATCCATTCATCTGTTTGAGAGATACAGTAAGTGGGCAGCAGGATATTTTCAGCTGTTAAAGTTATTCAGATGCTTATTTTGCACTCTGATAACTCAAAAACATCTTTGTTTCAAAACTTCGAATTTGGCACACATATGGTCTTGATTGAAAAATGCATGCTGGGCCTTGTCTGAAGAAACTGGTTTAACAGTTTGTGTACTGTGCATGTGCAATATATTGCTTTCTTTCTTCCTGATGTGAACACACACCAATATAGGCTCATAGTTCAGTCCAACGGAATGACATTACAATGGGGCAAGGTCTGAGTTTACACCCAGAGAGGCCCTTCTATCACACAGTAAAACACCACCGAGCAGAACACTGTCATGTAACACATTCAGGAGTCCACAGATTTTTGTACTTCAGATGCATCTGTGCAGCATTACATGTTGTGTAATCAAAGACCCAACTGCCACTCATGCATATGGGCAGAATTAATTTTTGAGAACCATGCCACTGGAATTTCCTCTGGACTCTTACTAACATATTAATCTTAGTGCTCTGAGGAATTCTACATTATCCAAAGTTAGATAAGATATCTCTCAGCCTGTAACTGAAATAATATATTCCTCTACTGGCCCATGCATATGCCCTCCTGCCTAGAAGTATTCACACTAGCTACTCTAGAACATCAGCATTATAGATGGAAATCATAAAATCCAGGAAACTACAGGGCATCACAGGATTTTTCATAAGTAACATACAATATGCACAATTTGGGCTAGTTTTGTTTGCAACTGTGACACCAAGTCCCCTTGTGCCTTGCTAAAGCAGCATATGTGGTTCACGGCATCATGAACTGATCTCAGATTTCCCAACCTTCCAGCCTCAAGAGACAGTTAGGGATTAACCACTAGTATTAACACACAGTATTTCTGGGTTGCAAGTATTTTTTAAATCCCTGAACTTAGCCTATTTATTTAAATGCGGTTTATAAAACAGAAATGTGCAAAAAAAAATGACTTATTCAGACCACAATGGTTGTGATGAAGCCGTCGGCCTAAGCAGACTACAGACTAATGGCTCCATCAGAATAATTGTAGAGTGAGTAAATTCAAGGTTCTAGCTCTTTGCTTTCCCCTCTTCAGAGCCTTACATAATATTGATCTCGCGTACCTGTCTGTTAATAAAACCTTAATGGTTCTCCATTCTTGCTTTTGTGCCTATAATGGGGTATACTTCTTGCCTGCCATCCCTTCTCTTAATCACGCCTTAAAATATTATTTCTAGGAATGCTTCCGTTTCCTCATCAGTAATCCCCGCTCCTTCCCATTCTGAACTACTGATCAGACCCTTACACTGGTACCTCTTTGAAGCTGGGGTCAGATCTTAGCCTGTAAAGCATCATGTACATTTATGATGGTGTATTTAAAACACAGTCTCCCAAACGCCCCAAACTATTGCAATTTCGAGGTGGACTTACTTTAATTTCATGCTAGTAACACACAAAGTTCTCATTTGACACAAGAAGATCCAGACAAGAGCAATAATACATATTTTCACAGCTCAGCCTGATACTCCAAAGTAACTAACACCAACAAACTTAACTATGCAGACTAAATACACCCACTGTACGGCAAACTTTTCAAACCTACCTACAAGTATAGTGTTTTTAATGCAGAGTACATATGTAACACACCAAGATGGTTCACGCTTGTTTATACCTTGGCAAATCACTTACCTGGACTAATGAAGTAAGAAAAAAAAATGGGAAAGACTAGAATGATCAGTTTGCTGAAAGCACCAGGAAAAATATTAATAATAGACCCCCAGACAATGGAACTATGCTAATTTATATTAGCTGAGGATCTGGCTCCACCAGTTTTACTTCCTGCACTTGGAAGTCATCTACCTCAAGTTTGAATTTAATGAAGAAAAAAAATACAGCCCTCTGTGGCTGAACCCTGCTACAAAAGAGCTACTAAAGAAAGAAACTCAGTTTATTTGCAACAACTTCAGAAAGTAATCCCACACTTCCACTGGTATCCTCCAACAACCCCTGCAGTTCTGTCAAATGTAGGCAAAAGGTGTTTTAAACCAGTTGACCATCAAGTCTGATTCATTCTTTTGCAACTTGTAGTGATCCATTCTACCTGTGATCCCTTAAAGGGAAGTATAACTAGTCTATTAAATCCACACCTGCAGCCAGAATTTACAGCAACCCAACCTATTGCTGTCTTACATCATGGGCAATTAGGAACATATAAACTCATGGCTGCAGGGGATGGGAGGCTCCCTTGAACCAGAGAGCAAAGCTTGTGCGCTGTAGTCTCTATAGGATTTCGGTTTACATACAACAGCAGTGGATTCCACAAGTTGACTAAATGCTACATCAGAAAAGGGAACATCTGATCAGTTTTGACTACTCCCTTCATAATTCTGAATACCTCAATTAACTCTCCTTACTGAGCTAAACAATCTTCCTTTTTTCAATTTCTTGGCACATGCACTGAGTCTTGGCGTGCCTTTAACATTTTCAACTTAATTCTAGATGAGGCAACTGAACACGGTGTTCCAGATGGAGCCATACCTTTGTACAAAAGTGCATGTTCTCTTTGCAATGCATTAACTAGAAAATTATTAAAAAGACGAAGACTTAGAAAACTAAGATTAAATCCCAAAAGCAGTTAAGATAGCATGTAGTCAGATTTTGCTGGGCTCTTTCTGGCCCTAGACAACTTAATAGCACTAGTCACCAAAAGTGCCATCTTCCAGTGTCTGCCCTCTCAGATAATCACCTGGTCACAGCAGTCCATACGTTGGTCTCCTTGCTTAACTATTGTAATCTGTAAGGCCAATATATTGTCCTTCTGCAAATCCATCCTCAAGACCTACTTTTGCTATGATATTTACAAGAACTCAGCTAACCAATGATGGCAAGGAGGAGTGGCAGTTTGGAATGCTATCAAACTTCCCTCCTATACTCGAATGCTGTGCCTGGTTTCCAAAATCAGATTCTAAGCATTTTGGGGAAGGGACTATTTCCTTGTACAACACCTAATTCAATGGGCCCCAATCCTGACTGTGACAGAAATAATATTAAACTCACTTTACTGGGGCCTAGAGAAGAGTCATAAGGAAATTAAAAGGTAATTCATAACATAGACACCCAACCAAGAGTGCAGAACTGATCCGTAAATCCTTCGATAGAACAGATCCACTAGCACACAGACTAAATTACCTTGCATGACTCACATGAGCCATGAAACTTGTCATGAACAACACAAGAAGTTCAAAACACAATCACAACATGACCAAGCTATCTGACTGAAAAGTGCACCTCTTTTATCCATACAGACATGGACAATATAGAACTTGAGGGATCCAAAACAAGAAGAGCAGGCCCATGGGGCTGGAAGACTCTTTCCCAAAGCAGACTGGGATAAATCTCATCTGCACCATCTTCAAAGTTGCACAACAAACTTACTTATTTGCCACTGCATTGCCTGAAGCAGCAGAGCAGAAGAAAATATAGTAACATACTAAAGACAGAATGAAATCAAGAGCAAGGTATATTAATTGTCCCTCCACACACTTCTCACCGTTTCTATGATTTATGCACAGGTCTTACCCTACAATGCTATATGTGCTTTAGAAATGCTTGGAGAAATCACTGACATCTGTTAAAAGAGTCCTCAGTTGAATGTTACATTTTGTTGCAACAGAGATATTTAAATATTGTCAGAACATGATCACAAAATAGGGCGAAGGGTCCAAAAACCTTCACATTATTTAAGCTCCACTTAATCATTTAATACAGGGCTTAAGTGGCACACAGGGCCTTACACAGGCCCTCTACTGGGGTGAATTCCATCCTATATGCATATTAAATCAGCTACTCTGAATAACAAGATTAAGCAGCATCACTATTCTGGTCTGTGTTTAAACTTGCCAATAAAAGACAGTGAATGTTCACTTCCGTGAGTGTTTATTTTCACTTTTAAAGAAAGCTTACAGACAAGACTGTGTCACACACGGGTGCCTGACCTGATATTAGCATCATCCACCCTAACTGAACACTTCCCCAAACCCAGATAAGACGTTTGCCTTCTGCAATGTATACATCTCTAGAGTAAAAATGAACTAGAGTAAAAAACACCTCTGGCTGGGAGAAAAACACTGCCCATTCTAGTTTTCTGCAACCCATGTTGTTGAGTAGGAGAGGCCTTAAATTGTACATTTACACAATAGTTCCTCATCTCAGACTTTGGAAGCAAACAGGTTATAAACCTGAAAACTTTCAAACTTCAACTGAATTTATTTCGCTTATTAGATTAATTTCCATAGCAACTTGATGATTTTGTACTGTAGTGTATGCTTTGAATATAAACAATGACAAATTTATTTTAGTTTGGAATTTCAAATGCAGATACATTATGCACACACATTTATTTTATAAACATAAACAATGTATTTCCTCCTGACTATTTCCTCAATGACACATCCAGCTTCAATTGTAATGATAAATGTACGAGATAGGATACAAGGTAACTTCAAAGAACAGAAATTAAATCCAAAACTTGCTCATTTTTTTTTTTAAAAACACAAATCAGACGTCCCAAATTTAGAAAGTTAATATTAAAACCTTCCAGTACTTGCAAAATTCAGCTCCTTTAATCCTAGTCTGTCTTTTTAACAGTGATACTCAGACTGTGGCTTGGGAGCCAAAAGTGGCCTTTAATGTATCTCCTGCAGCTCTTTGAAGAACGATATTAAAACAGTGTGATTTAATTATTAACCAATCAGGATGCTTTTACTATGTTATTAACCAATTGCAGAATACTTGGTCAATCATTTTGCTGTGACAATAGAGAGAGTGAGAGAGAATGAATTCACACTGCTGTGGCTCTTTTGGGTAATCCTGCTCCCTAATTTACTCCTGAACCACTGAGACCCGAATATCACTGGTTTATAATGCTAAAGAAGTACAAGACACTCAACTGGGCATTAGACACAGCTGAGTCAACTAAACTCTACCATCAGATGGCCCCAAAAATCTTCTCTCTTGTTAATTTTGAATGCACCGCAAATAGAAAGTGCAACATAGTGTTAGCCTCAGACTGCATCACTTTGTAAATCCAAATTTAGAAAGATTTAATTAAGCATAAAATCCCAATATATTTTTAGGGAGTTTTAGAGTTTCACTCCATTCATTACCAGGCTCCTTATACATCATTACAAAGATCTAAAGTATATATTCCTATTTTATTTTGCAACACAGATTAGAGCAGAAAACATCTTTTGTTTCAAGTTTTTTTTTTCCTCTTAGTTTGCATTTTATTAGAAGCAACTCAGACCTCAGTCAAGCTGTGATACATCATCATTTTAGAACTTTTAGGCAGCAAATAGCTAAAGTTCTATAATATATGCATATTTTGAAGAGGTTACTGAGAAACAATAGGTTCCCTGAAGCTACAGCAATAGTAAAAAATAGTCATATAGCTCTAATCGCCTCTAACAAACCTTATGAGAAGTTGGGCTTATATTTTACCTTGTAAACATACAGCAGTATTATCCTAGGCAAAATAAAAGTATAGGAAGCCTTTGAAAGGTGCATCTTCTCCAGGAGAGGGAAAAAAAAGCAATTAATCTTAGTTTGTCTACAATGGTGCGATTAGGTAACTAAACTTAATCTGCAGTGCTGTGTACTACTTGCGGAACTTTTTTGACAACTAAGGGATTACACACATTTGACAGGACCAAAATATTGTATACCAATGGTCCCAGACGAAGGACTGTGGCAGCGGCGGAGCACCCGCCGAATTTCTGCGGCATTTCGGCGGCAACGCCTCTTGATGACACCATTTGCCGCCAAGTGACGTCATCGAGAGGCGTCGCCCTTGAATATGGCATTTCGGTGGTGATGCCTCTCGATGTTGCCGCTTGCTGCCAACAAGTGACGTCATCGAGATGTCACCCCCGAATTTCTGCGGCATTTCAACAGCAATGCCTCTCGATAACGCTGCTTGCTCGGTGGCACTTCGGCGGGTGCTCCACCGGAGACCAGGACGTGGGTGCATTTAGATGCCCCTGCGGGCACCATGGCACCCGCGGGCACTGTGCTGGGGACCCCTGCTGTACACAGTGTTGCTGTAGCCATGTTGGTCCCAGGACATTAAAGAAACAAGGTGAGTGAGGTAATATCTTTGATTGTACCAACTTCTGTTGGTGAGAGAGACAAGCTTTTGATTGTACACAGAGTTCTCTCTCAGGTCTGAAGAAAGCTCAAAAGCTTCTCTCTCTCACCAACAGAAGATGGTCCAATCAAAGATATTGCCTTACCTACTTTGTCTCTCTAGGACCAAAATATGACCTTCTCACCCAGAAATGAGTAGTGTGTGTTTAGAAGGTCTCAAATTTGTCACTTGAGGGAAAGAGGACAATAGCCTCCAAAAGAAAACTTGTAATTAACACTTAACATTCTAGCTGCTCACCTGAATGGCTCAATTAAAAATGCAGATTCTTAAAAGCCTGGAGAAATTCAAACTGTGAAAAACTCCCTGCTCTTCAAGGGGGGTTGAGAAGTCAGAATTCTTGTATGTGTTCTTGCCAGCTAGCATATCACAACAAAATTGGGGTATTTCAACACAGTAATTAAACACCCATGGCTGGCTGACGCCAGTTGACTTGGGTTCCTCCTAAGGGGCTGTTTAACTATGGTGTAGACTTTCATGCTTGGGGACCCTCCTACCTCACTGGGTCCTAGAGCCCATGCTCCAGCCCAAGCTTCTACGTCACAATTAAACAGTGTAAGGGATTCCCTAAGCTTGGGCTGCCTGTACCTCATTGTCCCTCTTTTGTTTTACTGGGTGAAGTCTTGCAAGGAGAGCTCCTAGTAACATCCTTTCAGCCCAGATATGCATATGGTAGAACAGACAGCAATCTGGTTAGAATCGCAGAATCTCAGTGTTGGAATCAGGAGGTATCTAGTTCAATCCCCTGCTCAAAGCAGGACCAATCCCCAGACAGATTTTTGCCCCAGATCCCTAAATGGCCCCCTCAAGGATTGAACTCACAACCTGGGGTTTAGCAGGCCAATGCTCAAACCACTGAGCTATCCCTCCTCCTGATTAAAGACTATGTGCATAAATTTGTGACATAGGATGAATAAACCCATCCACCAACATCTAGATGGCTCCCAGTTACTCTGTGAAGCACATTACAATTACAGGAATGGGTCCTTAATTTGGGACTTACTCCTTCTTAAACTGGGACTGAGGAGGCTGGAGGCTATCTGGGACTTTGCTGGCTCTCTCCATAGGAGATCTTGCAGACAAGGCTCTACTTGTCTGGACTAATTCAGAAGGATGTAAATGGCCTCTGATGAATAACTCCTGCAGTTGCCAAGCCATTTGGGGAACTTTAGCTAGGGCTACATTCAGCTTGCCCACAGGCAGCTGGCTGCATGTTTTCACTTTTCAAGAGAGAGGCTGCTGCTCACCTGTCCTTTGTTGACTGATGGACCAGGGGAAGGGTGCACACTTGAAAAGATGTTTTATTCTCCACTACGGAACCCGGCTGTAAGTAATGGGACAGGCATAGTTCCCCCTCTGCTGGTTACAGCATAGGAACATTTTTTCTCCTGGGCTTCTTGGGCATTAGATCCATAACAACAAAGTGGGGTCTAACCATGCATGATAGGGAGCCCACCTCAGAAAACCTGCCTTGTCCCAAATAGGATTTTTTTTTGGCGTGCATCCTCCAATAATTTAAACTGATCAATTGAAAGACCTTTTCCCAATTTTTATTTTTAAATTAAGTCGTGTGCTCCTCAGAACCAGTCTCTGTAGCTCCTTGCTGACTTGGAGGCAGACAGGACTGATGAGCTCTTCAGTGGGAAATGCTGAGCTTGCAACTGGAACCAATAAATATGTCTTGCAGCAATACAGGCCAGAAAACCACTGTCAGAACCAGTGGACTTGCCTGAAAGAATATTATATATGCACATAAACTTATAAATCGTATTCAGAAACTCATCATTCAGTGCCTGTTTTGATTCATTGCTCTCCATACTGGCCATTTAAAGTAGTTTTTTAGTCAAAGGAATGAAACATTGGAGAGCATAAAAGCAGCTAGTGCTGATATGACTGAATATATCTACAGATTAACTAGCTCTCTTTAGAGAATCTAAAAATATAACCGAGCAATGAGAGAAGACATTTTAACCATTCATTTTCAATTAGTTTAACCAGGATCACATGACTTTTCCTGTGCTCACAGATCTTACTTGCATCAGGTGTTATCTTAGGAGAGGACAGTTCTGTTCGCTGATTACACTAATTCTCTACACTTTCTTCCTTTGCTTTCAGATGCTACCATTAAAAAGCGGACTGCTGAAACAATATTAAAGGTCAGAAAAAATACAGAAGAAAATTCAGAAAGTCTCAAGTGGCTGTTAGAGTCATTTCATGGGTCTCAGTATAACAAATGATCTTATTAGACAAGGGAGCTCTAGGCTAATAGTTAGTGATATCTAGACAGAACAGGATTTAAGAGCCAGGCTATGCGAGTTCTATTCCCAGTCCGGCTACCGTTGCTGCATTAATGCAGGTGAATCAGAATCTTTGTGCCCTGCCTTTTTCCTTGTCTGTGAAATGGAGATCATAACATGTAGAGATGTTTTGAGGCTTAACAGCTAACATCTTTGGATGATGACATTACTTGAACTTGTATTACAATTATGTCTTGTTGTACCCTGGTGCAACAAGGTGAATCAAAGTAGGGGCTAAACTGATTTTATGCATTTAAAACAAATCTTGAGATAATGACAAACAATTTAGGCCTAAGATGAGAATCTTCTTTTAGAATCATATTTTCATTCCAGAAAATCAGGTGGGATTTTTTTTATATCCAGACTCAGACAAAAATGTATAAAGAAATATAAATCAGCTGCCACTGTTTCTATAGTGTCCTACATCAGATTTCACTCGGCGCTGTGCAGAGCTTGACAGCTGGCCAGCAGAGGGAGTATACAGCAGCTATTACACTGTTCCCAGAACTGCATGGTAAGCATCAAAACAAACAAAGTAGTAAACAAAACAGAGGCATCTTCGCTTCTACAAGATACAGAAAAGGCAGAAAAGCCCATGTCCGCAAAATGAGAACAAAAATATGAGAAAAGTTTTATTTTCCTGCTTTTCAGGGGGAACGCCAAACAAAAGTAACAGAGGGGTAGCCGTGTTAGTCTGGATCTGTAAAAAGCGGCAGAGTGTCCTGTGGCACTTTATAGACTAACAAATGTATTGGAGCATGCGCTTTCACGGGTGACTACCCGCTTCGCCAGACGCACGAGTAAAAGTAAGAGCTGCAAACTATTAGTTACTTTTCAGCATCTGTAAGATGTTAAACAACTGAGTTCTGCTGCTGTCCCTCCACTAACATGGGAAATTCCAACATCAGTATTTCAATATGACGTACCTGGTTCAGTGACAATGCACAACGTGTACTTTGCCTCTAATGCAGGCACATTTAATAGTGAATAAGTGGTTAAATATGTGCTTATAAAAATTCAGATCATATGGTAATCCAAGTATCAAAAATAGTAATTACCTTAGAAAGACCTACAGTTCTTCATTTTCTGAGACTATTCCCCTTTTGAAACCCCATTTCTTAAATTTTACTCTATCATTTCTTATTTTTATTCTTCTGCTATTTAACCTAATAAGCCCTGTCTTGGTATCGCCACTTCCAACACCAGCTTTAAATCACTAAACAAACAATTTTAAACATTAACAATGACACAGACTTCAGTTAGTTATGTTATTTCACAATGTTAAGGAGGGGTTTTTACTGAAATGCTATGGACTCAACCAGGTGGCAGTCTCCTTTTTTATTGCCCCTCTAAGGTGGAAAAGCAGACTTCAGTGATGTGGAAGTTTGTGGGTGTGTCCTGTCGGGAACCTGTCCAGGTGGTAACTACAGCTAATTCTTATAACAAAAAACCCACTAACCCCACCCCCGCTGGATTTTAAGTAATTAGATTACTGAAGAGTATATATGCAGTCAAATAGTACCACAGTTTTAGCTTGGTACAACAAAAACACTCTTTTTACAGTTATGACATGTATTATGAAGTTTAGCCACCTGAAGTAAAATTCATGCCATGGAATGTTTAAATAATGATATGCAAGATCTGAACATCTTTAGAATACTACAGCAATGTTAAGAAAAGGATTGTTGCCATCAGCAACTTAGATGTCTACTACAAAAGCACACTCTTTTCCTAAAGACTTCTCTTTTTTTTAATAGACAGCATGGCACCACTTTGTTGTTCAGTTTACTTCACACAAAATGACTCTGTCAAACTGTCAGTTAAGCTCTCCAAACTGCAACTTTATTTTAAGAGGTATAGATGTCACAGAATGACCTATTTTGTTCAAGATCATGAAATGAAAACATCTGTCAATAAACCACCAAATGTGAAAAAAAAAAAGTATATCTAGCTACCAGGTAATCCTAATTACAGATGGCTGTAAAGTGAATAAAATCTTTACATATAATAGTGAGTTTTGCAGTCTTCAACCTGTATACATATCAGAATTGTGCATTTACAAAATTAGACACCTAGTCAAAATTCTAACCAAACTGACATCTTAAGACGATGCATTCAATATGTTACTCTTGCACAATTAGTTTCTAGGAACTTATGTAAAATGTAATAAAGTAGCTATATTATTGCTGACAGAGAACAATTCAAGCAGGTAACTGAAATACAAGATATCCTACATGTGGTTAGATTTATTAGCTTCCCAATCCTTTCAAGTTAAGACAATGTGACAGAATATGGAAAAAAAGTATTTATTTTAATTTATGTTAATATTAATACATTTTTTGTTAAGTTAAAACAACACTTTACAAATTTCTTTAGTGATAATGTAAATTTTACTTACTGAGATAATTACAGGAAGCGCTGTAAGTTTGCACTTAAACTCAGATTTCTACTTTTAATCAAAATGACAAAAAATAAAACTCTCAAATGTACCACAACAGCCTGTATTAGCTCAAGGCTGGCTGAAAGTTCTTCCATTAAGTCACCAGCCATATAATCCCACTCACTTATGAGAAAACTAAAACAACAAATTAACCAACATTAATTTCAAATTCAAGACCAGTTACTAAGATTTTATTTTAATAAAAATACACATAATTGAATGAAGAAAATCTTAAAAATAAAAAATACAAGTTATTTGAAATCTTAAGATGTTTTAAAATGTACACAAGGCTCTTTAAGAATTACAATTTTTTGCTCTAGACTAACTTCAGAGAAAGCAATATATTAGGCAAAAATAATACTTAAGTATCAATTTTAAAGTTTTAAGACAATATAGAGAATATGAGAAGTGAGTTCAGGTTCTTCTAGCGTTATAATTTTATATCTACAATGACCTGGGACAAAAAAAATCAAAATATATAATTATTTTAAATAGACTTTCGCTGTGACAATTTAAAAGAAAACAATCATATAGATTTACTTTTTTTGGAAGACTGCAATAAAACCCCAAAACATGAACAATTAGTCAAGTCAAAACAGCTGACATCCTGTAAATTGTTTTTAGAAACTCACCAGGCTTGCAGGTATATGTTTTTATATTTGTTTTCCTCCAATTTGTGTCTACAGTTTGAGAATTAATGAGTCAGACGGGTTCAATAAATTGTATGGATGAGTTCATCTCTGTGCTCAATACACACCACAGTTCCACTTTAAATATAAGAAGTCTTGGCTAATAGTGTGCCTTTGGGTTGGGCTTTTCTCTTACAAGATAAGCTGTTAAGTCATGCCTTGATTTTAGATCTGCCAACATATGAATTCTTCTAATGCAGCCTCCTCCGCCCACCATCAACACTGCTATACTACTCACTCTCTCCCCCCACCACCACCAAAAAAAAGGCACTGCAGGGCAGAAATTCCTCAGGTGCTCGCTAATGGAATTCCCAGGGTCTCTCAGCCGCTTCGAGGATCAAGAGATCTCATAGCCCCTGCTGGGGTAAGGAGCAACGAGTCTGTTCCATTTAATCAAATACAGAATGAATTTTCAGCCCTATTCACTAGACTGTCTCCAGAGCTCCAAAAAGGCACCAGGGAGCTAGAATCACACTAATGTGGCTCTTTCAGGCAAATATAATTAGTTTGATTTTAAAAAGCCACATTAATAATATCACCTAAGTACTATTATTCAGATCACGCCAGTGATACTGTAGGAAATGAAAAAAGAATCATAGAAAAGGGGGTTATTTTCCTGTAAGCTAAGATTTTGAAAGTGACATTCCATATTATTCCATAAGGTAGGATTCCTTACTTTTAACCAAAAAACAAAGTTCTCTCCTTTACTAAGTGCGCTTTAACACAAATTAGCATTTACATTGAAACTGGTACCAACTCATCTCCTTATTTTAGAATAAGTGCCACAAAAAGAGCCATTAAATATTATAATTTTATGAGTCTTTTACATCCTCCAGATATTACATTACCACAATTACAAACTATACTTTCTCCTTTAATTTCAGTCATTTTTGTTTACATTCCAAAGTACAATGTCTGTTACAAGACAGAAAGATACCAAAAAATCCCTACCTCAAAGAGATTCCAATAAAGAGACTGATGATAGGATACACTGGGGAATTCAGAGAAAATAAATATATCTCAGTATATTCCCATTATAGTCAATATAGTAAATAACTTTGGGGTTTTCCTCTCAAAAGTTTGTTTAAAAACAAACAAATGGAATCCAAAAATATATACTCATTTTTCAGTTTATATATAAAGTTTGAGGGAAAACATTTCTAGTGAATAAGATTTTCCCCCATTTATACTTTTTATCTTAAAGAGCCCAGACTACCTAATTTAATATGAGCAAAGAGAAAGTCATGAAAATGTTTGGTCAAACTGCAAACAAACCCTATCTGATGAGACAACAGAACAAGAACAATTAAATTAGGTTTACCTTTCACTTTTAGTGACAAGAACCCCCACTCCAGTATACAAATCTCATTCAACTCTGCCTTTCTGACCTGCATAAAGCTGTCCATCTAAACAACTTCAATTTAATTAGCTCACTTCAAAGTCAAACCACCTGCAACAGCAGGAGAGGACTGATGCAAACCTACACGAGCTGGATCAGTGAGGTCCAACTCTGTGATCCTTTGTACTTTTTGATCTTGAAGCTTGAGATGTGCTCAAGCATTTCATACCAAAGATAAAGAGCGTGAACAACCCAAGAAGGGTTTTATTAGACAAAAATGAGTTGCACATGAATCATTACCTCTCATAAATAATGATCTTGGGAATCTTTGCTCATGAAATTATATCGTCCTCTCAAGATTATCAATTAATCAAGATTTTGAATGCAATTAAACAACATTAAGAACAACGAAGCACATTTTGGATGTTAAATAGTCAAAACACTGGCTGAATTCAACTTCAAGGAAGTGCAAAGGTTTCCCCATTTGACAGTGTTTGTCTACTTTTCCAAGCTGCTCATTTGTGCACTGTACAATTTCAACATGTGCTTAACAGATAGTGGCAGTCTGCGCTGCTCCTTGACAGTAAGAATGTTTTCTAGAAGAGTAGCAGTTAGTCAAACAGCTAATTTAAAGTTTCCAAACAAAATCTGATCTTTCATCCTGTCCCAAATGAAGAGAACTTCCCAACAGCTGCTGCTGCTATAAAAAGTCTTAAGAAAAACAAGATGCAACTTACAATTTAATGTTTAAAAGGAGCTGTACTGAACGTTAATTTGACAATCCGAAGTTGACAGCCGTCTCTCTCAATCATTTTTACCAACCATGTGCCAGGCATTGTGTTTCTGTCTATGAGGTACCAGAGTATTATTACTGTATTTTGCAGCAGAATGACTGAAGACCAGGTAGCATGGGTTCTGCTGCCCTTGGTTTTGCTCTGGGAACATTTGCGGGATTAAGCTATCAACATCAGAGCTTAAAAAGGCAGTGTCAGAGTAGCTTCCAGAGTAGCCCTCTCTTCTCATACCTAATCCAGGCAACTCAGGAAGGCAATCACTCCTATGTCTCTTCCTAGGCTTCAACTGGAGGATGTGAGGCATTGTTTATCAAAAACAAGCCCATAATAGTCCCAAGGTGGAGCAGCTGGTATCTGGTGATCTCTGTCTCCAGAAATGACCTTTCCTCGCACCACCACCCCCCGGTACACACACACACCTGCCTATCTTCCCAGGAAATTCTATAGTACCTACAGGGTTGGAAGTCACACCAAGATCTTTAAAGCATCACAGGAAGGTAAATAGCCCAGTATAACACCCTTCAGTGCTAACACCATCCAGGGATAGCGTAGCACCTTTCCTGGAGCCTACACAGAGGGCATCACACTGGCTGGTCCTATCTAATACATCACAACCTTATGCACAGTCCCTGAGGGAGACTGCCCTGGAGCCCTGGCTGGGGACCTGGCCCCTCAGCACCCAGGGCTTACCCCCTGCTGCCACTCCCTCATTAGTTGGGAGCACTGGGGGAGGTGAGCGCTTTGCTTACCATCCACTCTCCAACCCTGATCTACCACTTGGCACCCAGCACCCCCAACACTGATCTGCCTGGCACTCAGCACCGATCTGCCTGGCACCTAGCACCCCTCAATCCCCCTGCCTAGCACCCAGCACCCCCAACACTGATCTGCCTGGCACCCAGCACCCCCAACCGCCTCGACTAGCACCTAGCACCTGCAACACTGATCTGCCTGGCACTCAGCAGCGATCCGCCTGGCACCCAGCACCGATCTGCCTGGCACCCAGGACCCACAACACTGATCTGCCTGGCACTCAGCACCGATCTGCCTGGCACCCAGCACCCCTCAATCCCCCCGCCTAGCACCCAGCACCCCCAACACTGATCTGCCTGGCACAAAGCACCCCCAACCGCCTCGACTAGCACCCGCAACACTGATCTGCCTGGCACTCAGCACCGATCTGCCTGGCCCCCAGCACCCCCAACCCTGATCAGCCTGGCACCCAGCACCCCCAAAACTGATCTGCCTGGCACTCAGCACCGATCTGCCTGGCACCTAGCACCCCTCAATCCCCCCGCCTAGCACCCAGCACCCCGAACACTGATCTGCCTGGCACCCAGCACCCCCAACCGCCTCGACTAGCACCTAGCACCCGCAACACTGATCTACCTGGCACTCATCAGCGATCCGCCTGGCATCCAGCACCCCCAACCCTGATCAGCCTGGCACCCAGCACCCCCAACACTGATCTACCTGGCACTCAGCAGCGATCCGCCTGGCACCCAGCACCGATCTGCCTGGCACCCAGCACCCCCAACACTGATCTGCCTGGCACCCAGCACCCCCAGCCCCCTCGCCTAGCACCCAGCACCCCCAACGCTGATCTGCCTGGCACCCAGCACCCCCAACACTGATCTGCCTGGCACCCAGCACCCCCAGCCCCCTCGCCTAGCACCCAACACCCCCAGCCCTGATCGGCCTGGCACCCAACACCCCCCAACCCCAATGCCGCCCGCCTGGCACCTGGCACCCCCTCGCCCCCTCCAGGGAACCTGCCCCGACCCACGCGACACCCGCTGTCCCGGCCCGGCCAGCCGGCGCCCCGCAGCCCCGCCCCGGTACCTCTCAGCAGCCGGGCTGGCCGTGCCCAGAGCGCCCCCGCTCGCGCTCGGCAGCCGCCCCCAGCACATTCCAGAGCGCGCGGGCGATCCGGACCGGCCCCTCCATCCAACACCGCCCGCCCCGACCGCTGCCTCGCGCACACTGACCGCACTCGGCGGCGGGGCCCCGGGCGGCCCCTCCCCCGCGCGCGCCACGACCCCGCCCCCGCCGCCCAGCGCCAGAGGGCGCGCGCAGGCCACGCCCCCGAGCCCCCTCCCTCCGCCCCTCTCAGCCAACCGCCACTCGTCCCCTCCCGCTCCGCTCGGAACGTACCAACGCTGCAGATGGGGGTGGGGAGCCGAGGGCCAAACGCAGCCCGCACGGGGGCGGGGCCGGGGCCGGCACGCGTGGGAGAGCCCGCCGGACGGGACGCGGGGCTGCTGGCCCTTTAAAGGGGCGAAGGGTCGGAGAAGCGTCTGGTTCGCGGCGCACGTGCGCGGTGCCCGCAGGTGCGGCCCCACGGGCCTGCCCTGCCCTGCGAGCGCTGCCTCCACCCCGGCCTGCCCGGGGGGCTCCCGTCCCTGAGCGGCTGCGGCATCAGCACCGCGCCCCGCACGGGCTACCCAGAGCGGCCTCGGGTCCCCCCTGAGCTCCCAGGGCCTGCCTGGCACAGCCCTCCCCCGCACAGCCCCCCCCGCGCTCCCAGAGCCTGCCTGGCACAGCCCCCCCCGCACAGCCCCCCCCTGCCCGCCCAGGGCCTGCCTGGCACAGCCCCCCCCGCACAGCCCCCCCCTGCCCGCCCAGGGCCTGCCTGGCACAGCCCCCCCCCGCACAGGGCCTGCCTGGCACAGCCCCCCCCCCGCACAGGGCCTGCCTGGCACAGCCCCCCCCTGCGCTCCCAGGGCCTGCCTGGCACAGCCTCCCCCCCCCCCGCACAGGGCCTGCCTGGCACAGCCCCCCCCCCCGCACAGGGCCTGCCTGGCACAGCCCCCCCCTGCGCTCCCAGAGCCTGCCTGCACAGCCCCCCCCCCGCACTCCCAGAGCCTGCCTGGCACAGCCCCCACCTGCGCTCCCAGGGCCTGCCTGGCACAGCCCCCCCCCTGCGTTCTCAGAGCCTGCCTGGCACAGCCCCCCCCCTGCGCTCCCAGAGCCTGCCTGGCACAGCCCCCTCCCGCACAGGGCCCCCCGCCCTCCCAGAGCCTGCCTGGCACAGCCCCCACCTGCGCTCCCAGGGCCTGCCTGGCACAGCCCCCCCCCTGCGTTCTCAGAGCCTGCCTGGCACAGCCCCCCCCCGCGCGCTCCCAGAGCCTGCCTGGCACAGCCCCCCCCCGCGCTCCCAGGGCCTGCCTGGCACAGCCCCCCCCGCACAGCCCCCCCCGCGCTCCCAGAGCCTGCCTGGCACAGCCCCCCCCCGCGCTCCCAGGGCCTGCCTGGCACAGCCCCCCCCGCACAGCCCTCCCCGCGCTCCCAGAGCCTGCCTGGCACAGGGCCCCCCGCCCTCCCAGAGCCTGCCTGCACAGCCCCCCCCCCGCACTCCCAGAGCCTGCCTGGCACAGCCCCCCCCCTGCGTTCTCAGAGCCTGCCTGGCACAGCCCCCCCCGCGCGCTCCCAGAGCCTGCCTGGCACAGCACCCCCCGCGCTCCTAGAGCCTGCCTGGCACAGCCCCCCCCGCACAGCCCTCCCCGCGCTCCCAGAGCCTCCCTTGCACAGCCCCCCCCCGCGCTCCCAGAGCCTGCCTGGCACAGCCCCCCCCAGCACAGAGCCCCCCGCCCTCCCAGAGCCTGCCTGGAACAGCCCACCCCCCAGCACAGGGCCCCCCGTGCTCCCAGAGCCTGCCTGGCACAGCCCCCCTCCCCCGCACAGGGCCCCCCGCGCTCCCAGGGCCTGCCTGGCACAGCCCCCCCCCCGCGCTCCCAGAGCCTGCCTGGCACAGCCCCCCCCCCCTGCACAGGGCCCCCCGCGCTCCCAGAGCCTGCCTGGCACAGCCCCCCCCCGCACAGGGCCCCCCGCGCTCCCAGAGCCTGCCTGGCACAGCCCCCTCCCGCACAGGGCCCCCCGCCCTCCCAGAGCCTGCCTGGCACAGCCCCCTCCCGCACAGGGCCCCCCGCCCTCCCAGAGCCTGCCTGCACAGCTCCCCCCCCCCCGCACTCCCAGGGCCTGCCTGGCACAGCCCGCCTCCCCCCGCACATCCCTGCCCGCCCAGGGCCTGCCTGGCACAGCCCCCCCCGCGCTCCCAGGGCCTGCCTGGCACAGCCCCCCACCCCCCGCACATCCCTGCCCACCCAGGGCCTGCCTGGCACAGCCCCCCCCCTGCGTTCTCAGAGCCTGCCTGGCACAGCCCCCCCCCCCGCGCTCCCAGGGCCTGTCTGGCACGCCCCCCCCCTGCACTCCCAGAGCCTGCCTGGCACAGCCCTTCTCCGCCCGCACATCCCTGCCCGCCCAGGGCCTGCTTGGCACAGCCCCCCGCCCCAGCGCTCCCAGAGCCTGCCTGGCACAGCCTCGCCCCCCGCAGCACAGAGCCTGCCTAGCACAGCTCCCCCTCCCACCACAGAGCCGCCTGCCCTCTCAGAACCTGCCTGGCACAGCCCCCCCACACACACACACAGCCCCACCCGCCCAGAGCCTGCCTGGCACAACCCCTTCTCCCCTGCACAGGGCTCCCCTGCTTTCCCAAAGCCTGACTGGCACAGCGCCCCCTGCACAGGGCCTTGCAGCCCCTACCCCCGTGCCCGGGAGCCCCCCTGCCCTTCCAATGTTCTGCCTGGCACAGCCCTCCACCCCACCCCTGCACGCAGGGCCCCCCTGCCCTCCAGAGCCTTCCTGGCACAGCTCACCACCGCCCCCCACACAGGCCCCGCCTGCCCTCCCAGAGCCTGCCTTGCACAGCCCCCACTGTACAGGGCGCTGCAGCCCCCCTGCACAGGACCCCCCCACCCTTCCAGAGCCTGACTAGCACAGCGCCCCCTGCACAAGGCCCTGCAGCCCCCCACTCCGCGGCACAGGGCCCCCCTGCCCTCCCAGAGCTCCACCTGGCACAGCCCCCCACTCCCCTGCACAGGGCCCCCTTGCCCTCCCAGAGCCCCACCTGGCACAGCCACCGCACAGGACACCCCCTGCCCTCCCAGAGCCCTGCTTGGCAGATCCCCTCACCCTGCACAGATCCCTGCCCGCCCAGAGCCCTGCCTGACGCCGCCCTCTGCCTTCCCAGAGCCCTGCCTGGCACAGCCCATGCCTGCACAGGGCTCTCCACAGGGCACCCTTCTGTTCTCCCAAAGGTGCTGGAGGTTTGGCAGCACCTCCTGGCTTGAAGTGGTTTACAGTTTTGTTCAATGGTTTTCAGCATCCCCAGTATAAGAATTGTTCCAGTGCCACTGCCAGAGCCCTGCCTGACATAGTCCCTGTGCCCCCCACCTCGCATGACTCTTCACAGGGGATGCCCCTCTGCCTGGGGTGGGCCTGTGGCACAGAGTCCCCGGGCGATGCTCTGGAACTGCTCCCCACCAAGCCAGTCAGGACTTTTGGGAGCCTCCTCTCCCTTGGAGCAGACTTGTTCAGGGCAAGAAGCTCACACGTCTTCACCTCCTGAGTCTCTCCTTGGAGCATTCAGCATCCTCTGCCCCTCCGTGCGCTTCCCACAGCGAGTCCACCCCAGCGGGGTCCTGGGGAAGCCACCGGGTCCTGCACCCCCACTTTGCAGTCAGACGTGACTCAGCCAGCCAGTAACAGAAGATTTATTCGATGACAGGAACAGGGTCTAAAACAGAGCTTGTAGATACAGCGAACCGGACCCCTCGGCCGGGTCCATTCTGGGGGGCAGTGAGCCAGACCCCCCACATCTGCCCTCCACTCCTCGACCCCATCCAGCTCCAGACTAACAACCCCCCCAGCCCCTCCTCTCTGCTCAGCTCCTTTCCTGGGACACGAGGTCACCTGATCTCTTTGTCTCCAACACCTTCAGCTGGCACCTTTGCAGGGGAGGGGCCCAGGCCATCAGTTGCCAGGAGACAGAGGGTCAGGCATTTGGGTGCATGGCCCTTTGCTCTGCCAGATACTTAAGAACTGCCATGGGGACACTGAGACACCAACACAGTATTCAGAGAAAACATTAAGAACATTCCTAGTTCATCACAGCCTGTGACCAGGAGGTGTTTGGAGGCTCTTAGCTTGCAGGCCCATTTCCCCCTCTACAGGGCTCCCCTGGCTCAGTGGCAATGCAGGTAATAACCTCGACTCACAGGACACCCTGGCCACACCGCAGAGTAGTCTGGATGGAGGCAGCATCAAGGCCCATAGAAGGGTGGAGCCAGTCAAGGCACTGATGCCAGGAGGGGAGGGAGTTTTATGGCTCCCAAGGTGTTTCACAGGGTTGTGGGGGGGCTTCCAGCTTGGCATCTGGAGTAGTTGATCTAACCCCAACCATGAGTGGACTAGGCCAATTGTAATGGTGCATTGCATATGCAATCACCCAACAGCCCAGAAACCGTTTCTGCTGCTTCTCATAATTTGCCTCTGTGGCTCTCAGCCCTTCCCCCAAATTCCCCTTCTGTCTCACTGGCCACCCCCATCCATGGAGCAATGTGGCAAAAACAGGGTGGTCACAACCGTCTGACACCTGTTCACAATCCCCATGCCGAGAAGATGGGTTCTGCTTTATACATGCCCTTTGACCGTTTTATGAAAATTTACCAGATAGCATTTAAAACAAACCAAAGTTGGAGAGACGGTACTAAACAACAAAAATGGGTTGGGTTGAACTTGGAGTGTGTCCAGATTTAACCACAAAAGATCACACTAAATATTTGTGAAATTCTGATCATATGCAATGACATTCAATATTGACTACTTGTTAAATTGCAGAGCATTAAACATAATCTTTGGGCTTACTCTTTGAATGATTGCATTACAACACTTAACTATCTCCTGCTTTGTCCCCAAGAGATAGTTAAGTGTTCTTCATAGCCTTGACAATCATGCAGCAAAATCAACAAGGTAATGAAATTAAATGTCATTTAATAATTTTTGGTTTTCAAAAAGGAACAAGAAATTGCAGCATGGTCTACGTTATGGAAACATATGCAAGTGGATTTAATGGATTTCTATAGCCTTTTATATGGTGAACAGGCTAGGCTTTACGGATTCAATTGACTAAACCTATTATATACAGATCATCTAACTCTATTGCTGAGTTTGTAATGCTGGATTAATTTACCAGTAGAACAGATTAAAAGAAAACTATTTTACACATTTCATTTGCATGATGGAAAATGTGATATGGCTTCATGGGAAGAGGAGACCAATCCTGTGATTAGTAAGAAGATGGCTTTTGTGCTCTGGCAAAACAGCACAAATATAAAGTGAGTTAGTTTCACTAACTAGTGGGAAAAGAAAAGGAAGATACTTCAGGGAAAGAAAGGCAAAAATATCTTATAAAGGTTGTCAACTTTAAAGGTGCAGATTCTAAAGTTTTTTTTTTATTTATTAAGGCAGATTATTCAAGTATGACTGAAAGAAGTAAACTTGTAATAGAAATACGTTAATAATACAATTGTAGTTAATATAGGTACCAACAACTGTGGTATGTCGTTTGCAGCTTGGTTTCAAGTGTGATGTTCCCAGAGGCCATGGTGATGGAGTACATGATAAATTTCAATGTAAAAACTACTCTTGTAAATGAAGGGGAGTTATATAACTAGACTTCCTGCCCCCAGGGAGTCCCAAAGCCATGAAATGAATACAGTGAGCCTTATTCAGATCTCACACCAGTGTAAATCAGGAGTAACTCCACTGATGTAAACTGGGTTGCATCTCGCTGGTGTGAGATCAGAATGAAGGCTATGCTTTTGGGATACTTTTTTCATCTAAACAAGGAAGCAGCATATACTGCAGAATCTTGCTAGTCTAATCACCACCCAGCTCAAACTGTCATCTGAAGCTGCAAATGTCTTCTTAGATGCATAGATCTACGTACATAAAGATGACTTCCCCAGGTATCCAAACCTCTGGAGGTTTAGTGTTTCCTGAGACCTTCAAGTAACTGAGGTTCCACAGTACCAGATAGTTTGGCAATCTAATGTTATTGTAACAGGCTACCTTTATTATTTGTATTAAAGTCGCACCTAGAGGCTCTGTCCAAGATCAGGGCTTTATCGTACAGGACACTGTACAAACACAGGATAAGAGTCAGTCCCTACCTAGAAAAGTTTTCAATCTAAACAGACAAGACAAAGAGTGGGAGTGAAATCAGAGACACAGAGAGCTGAAAAGACTTGCCCACGGTTATACAGCAGCTCCAAGACACTGAAATAGAACCCAGGTCAGAGTCCTAGTCCACTGCCTAAGCTACTGTCTCTGGGCCACAGGAGCTAAGCGGATTGTAGGGGAGCACACTCGGTCTACAAGTTTCTTTATGGATTATTTCATAAAGAAATAATCCTTTGACACAGAAGCATTGCACAAATTGTCTGGTACCCAGGATGGAAGATGTTTCCTTGAGAATAGACTTCACTGAGGATTTCCAGTGAAAATGGAAACCCATCCCACCGTAGTTTTACCCAGTCATATTTTCAACAGAAGAGTTGTTTATATTCATATCACTCTCATAGTTCCTCAGATATTATAGCACCACAGTGCACTTCAATTAAGGCCTGCCCTAAACGAAAAGAGAGGGGGACTGGATGGGTCATGGGATCATTAATATTTACAGTGCCATTCATTCCAAATCACCAATTTGACTGCAGTGCAGTGTACCCCATTGAGCTAGCTTTACCATTTAGTTTATTTAGCAGTAACCCAAAGAACCTACAGGCCTGAATCCTGTACGACATTGGCTTCAGCAGTTAGCATAAGGCTTGAGGCCTATGAACTCTGGCACAGATAAGTGGCCTAATGGTCACCCCTAAATTTTGAGGAACTGGGAATAGAGTGGTTTAGGAGGAAGTTAGTCCATGAAGACACCAGCCAGCCACAGGAACATGAGCTAACACCAGCTTTTGGATATTTTAAAATAGGAACATCTGCAGGTGTCTCACCATAAGAGTGCCATGGCAACTAATTGATAAATTGAGATAATTAGTATACTAACCTCTAGGAGAAGGGCACCACAACATTAGTAGGGTGAGAGAATACAAATGAAGGGTGGAGAAACCCCTACTGAATAGGCATAGTGGCATCAGCATAACATATTATAAAAATCATATCCCAGCCGGTGTGCAGGAGGAGAGAGAGATGTAGCCCTTGGGAGATGCCAGGATGATGGCTAGTGATGATAATGAGGAAGGTGATGGTGATGAGGAAGATAACTAACATTTCAGGTTCTGCACGGGGTGGTGTGAGCATATAGATGTGAAGATGGACATTCTGTATTATCTCTTTCTACCTTGATGGGTTAGAGTGTTTGTAACTTTGCCAACGTATTAATAAACTATTACAAATGCAGAAGGATTCCTGAAGTGTGAGTGTTGCAACTGTGCACAACAGGGTTTCCTACTGAACAGTCATGTTAATAATATTGGGCCTGATCTTGAGACAAGAACCTGTCAACCCTTCAAGTGATAACTGGGAATTCTTAAGTAATCAATATAATTAATATACAATCTGTAGACTGGGCTACAGCAGGTTTGGTGCCTTATGTGAAACAAGCTTCCAGTAGCAGATGGCCAGATCATAAACACATCACCACAATTGCCACCCTTGTTAGAGTCAGGAGAGGAGTCAAAGATTGAATAGGGCTTGCAGGCTGGGGTCCTCTCTTCTTGCTGGAGGTGATCCCTACAGGTGAGGATGAATTGGCTGAGGATAGGGTGGGATTCTTCCTCTATTCCCATGGATAAACAGAAGACTTGAGTCTCCAGGGCTGTCCAGAATGATGTCCTATCACCATGATTTACAAAGACCCACAAGCAAAAGTCTAAGGGTTTTAATATGCTGCAGCTGCACTGTTGTGGCACTTCAGTGAAGACACTACCTACACCAATGGGAGAGGTTCTCCTGTTGGCATGGGTAATCCACCTCCCTGAGAGGCAGTAGCTAGGTCAAACCAGGGGTTTGGTCCATTTAACTTTGTTGCTCAGGATTTTTCACACCTTTAGGTGACATAGTTATGCTGACCTACAGCAGAAAATTAGGTTAGCATAACTGCAGTGCTCAGGGGTGTGAAAACCCTTGAGTGATGTAGGTAAGCCAACAGAAGTCCCTGCACAGATAGTGCTAGGTCAGTGGAAGAATTCTCCCGTTAACCTAGCTACTGCCTTTCCGGGAGGCGGGTTACCTATGCCAACAGGAGAACCCCTCCCATTGGCATTAGTAGCATCTTCAGTGAAGCACTGCAGCAGAGCAGCTGTGCCATTATAGCATTTTAAGTAGCCTAACCCTAAATGAAACAAGCTAAACTTTGAGAGCTTGGGTTGTAATGCATAAAATACAAATGGAAATAACATGAGTTGAGGGCTTGTCTATATTTAAAAAGCTACACCACTGTAGTGCTTCAGTGTAGAGACACTGTTTACACCAAAGAGAGGGATTCTCCCAACTGCATAGATAATCCACCTCCCCGAGAGGTGGTAGCATTCTTCTATTGACCTACTGTTGTCTACACAGGGATTTAGGTCATCTGTGCGGCTGAAGGGTGTGGATTTTTCACACCCTTGACCAAAGTAGTTAAACTGATCTAATTTTCTAGTGTAGGCCAGGCTTAACCTACCATCCACCTATTTTTTAAAGAAACACCTCTATTCAGATTCCAGCTGCCTCACTGCTTTGTACTTAGCACCCATCAGTGGTCAATGGGCAGATAACCTTTGTACTGACAGCAGGTCCAATTCTTAGCCAAACTGTGCATGCCTAGACTTGGGGAAATAAATGCCTGCATTCTACATCACTCCAATAATGTGTTGCATGCTAACCAATTGATCCAAGAATGTAGGATGCTACTCAGACTTCAGTCCACAAGGGTAACAATCAAAGGATGATCTCTCCTGACAAGCTGTTTGTTTTCTTGGCTTGAGTCATTACGTTAACTGTATTTTGACCCATTTCTTTAAGGAAGCATAAAGATGATGGTTAGCACCTGTTTACACGCTACTGACAGCACAGGAAAATTCTTAAGCACTTTATGGACAATTCTTCAGTTCAGCAGTCTATAAATATGCAGCCACTGCAGTAGTGGGAGGATTAAAAAAAATGTCCAAGCATGTTTCTGAACAAATTAAAAAGGAGAGAGAACATACCAGCACCATACCAAACCAGGACTGTAGCATCTCTGAGGGTAGGTCTACACTACCCGCCGGATCGGCAGGTAGCGATTGATCTTTCGGGGATCGATTTATCACGTGTAGTGTAGATGCAATAAATCGATCCCTGATCGCTCTCCTGTCGACTGCTGGACTCCAGCAGTGCGAGAGGTGGAAGCAAAGTCGACAGGAGGCAGCCATCCATCCAGCACTGCGAGGACACAAAGAAAGTAATTTTAATTCGATCTATTCTCGTAGCTGAAGTTGCAGATCTTAGATCATTTTCCTCCCCCCCCCCCCACTTCCCAGCATAGACCAGGCATGAGATTGCAGTCCTTTATGTTGCTAGTCAACAGAAAACTGCTTTTCATAATAAATTGGTATCTATGTCATTTTCAGTTTCAGGGGTTCTCAACCTTTGTTCCTTCCATGGCTCTATATTCCATTCAAACACTAGCAACCTGTTGGCTTCAGATGTTGCCCAGAATTTTTTGTGTCCAGATGCATTGAAGGAGGTGTCACAGGAATCAGTGCAATTGTTTCTTATTGTATTTTTGTAGCACGTGGGACCAGGAAGTGCTAGATGCTGGACAAACACAGAACAAAAAGTCCCTGTCTCATACTTTATGAGGTGCACCCTTTTCCAAGCAAGCAAATCTATTCTAATTTATAATAAGAGACAGAGAATTGGGAGCAGGCTCATGTCTATCCTAATCAACTACTAGCGATTTCCATGATTGAAAATCAGTTTTATTTGGGAAAACTTAAACCATCACTAAGGAAAAAACCCAAGTCATAACATATCATAATAAAAACATTACCAAGCTGTCTGACAGATTGGGCCAGAAGCAGCTCAGAATTTGGCCTAATATTTCAGTTAGAAGCAGGAGGATTCATTGTGTTATAAAACCACAACAGAAAGTTCAAATGGTCATCAGGAAGAAGTCTCTTCTAGAGAAGAGGTTGACTTCCAAGCAGTTTGAGGGCCTAGGGCCAGATCCTCAATGATATTTAGACCCCTAACTTCTGATGCCTATATGCCTTTGAGGATCTGGGCCTAGGGCCTATGGAGAAGTCAGTGTGAGGTTTTCAGAGCTAGAATCTTATGTTTGAAAATTCCTTTTGTTTTCTTCTTTGCTGTTATGTTTTTCTGATAAAAATCTAGATATTTCCTGGGTGTTATCTGCTTATTGCTACTAGCCAACTCTGTGACACAGCTAAAAAGAAACCCTCTTGCTAAGTGGCCGGAAACAGCTCTGGTGAATTGTAAAACATCGTGTTAATTGTCAGATCCCCAAAGCAGCCATTATTAAAAAAAATATATATATATAACAGATGGCATAATTCCCAGGTCAGAACAGAGCTGGGAGGAGTGTAAAATAAACATTGTATCGAAAATCTCTGCAACAAAAACAGCTACAAAGAGAACTCCCTGGAAATAACAAACTGGAAATTATAAGAAATCAAATAGATGAGGCTGGCATGTTCTTCCTGTCTGCCTTTAACCTTTTTTTCCCCGTCCCCAGGTTTGTTTTTTTTTTGCTCTGGCGTGTAGAGAGTAGCAAAGCCAGGGGAATGATCCTAATCCAGTCCCCTACCAGGATGGACTCTATATCCCAGCATGGTGTTTCTCTGTCTCTCCTTCTGTTTCCTAAAGGAAAAATAGTCCTGCTGACAGCAGCAGCTAAAACCCAGGCTGGGACCCTAAAGACAGGCCACAATGCAATTTTCTATGGTCTCAGATTAAACTTTCCTTATCCCAGTACCTGTCTGGCTAGCACAGTGGTGAGGATATCCAAGCAGCAAAGGCTATTCATTCACCTCCATTCTCATTCTGCTACCTGCATTCCTGGATGTGTCCCCCTCTCCCCTTCAGTATTAATTTCAATTGGATTTCTCAGAAGCTTAACTCAGAGCTAATTAGCACCCTATATGGCCTATCCTTTCTACAGTACCTTCACAAAAGATTTACAATGTGATTAAAGTTAGGTGCCTGAGGACAGCCATGTTCAATGCGTTCCTCGGCATTTTTGAGGAATTAAGCCAGAATGAGGAGAAAAAACACTTTGGGTTTTTTTTTTTAATCCTAAAAAAGAAGAAGAAAAACAAGAACAAAATGAAAGCCGTTTTAACTCACTTCTAAAGTTAAATCACTTAACCCCATCCTATTGTCATGAGAAAGGAAGCAGGATTAATAGAGTTTCCCTCCAAGATCCAGGTCATGAAAGATCTGTTTCTTTTTTGCTCTGTTTTTATTTAGGGTGAACCGCTCAGTTCTGTCAATACAGCTCCGCTCTACCAAGATAGCAGCCCCCCAGGGTGTGGATTCTCAGCCTTTCCACGCGCAATATGAAGAGAGTAAACTTGATAGAAAGGGCTGCCTCCTCACTGCTCTTTATTGCCATTTCTTCTCGGCCTTTCTACATTTCACAGAACACTGAACAAAATAGAAGTTTTATTTAGGAAGTTTAAAAAATGCAGTTTTTCTGTTAGCTTTCGGAAACGTTTACTATGGGCATCTCTTGCGAGCTTCCACATCCTTTTCTCCTAGTTGCACCTTTCAGCTGAAGATTTTAATAAGCACTTTGCAATCAATAATTAATTATGCTGCACAGCACCCTGGTGCTGCAGGTAAATGTTATTACCGAAGGGTAAACTGAGGCACATGGGCTGACAGAGGCTGAGTAAAGAGTAGATTCCAGGAGTCCTGAACCTGCTACCTTAATTACTAGACCACACTGTCATTGCCAGTGATGAAAAGATTCCCATTGCCTTCCATGCCAGTTGGACTGGGATGTTAATGAACGTCTTTTAAAAAAAAGCAGAGTGTTTAGTATTATCATTTGTTTTCTGCTTGTTGTAGTAAATGAAACCACCTGAGTGGAATTCAGGCTGTTATTTAGAAGGTATATACCTGAGAACATGGCACAGTTTGCAGTGTTTCCTGACATTTACAAACAGGAAGGATTTGTGTAAGCGGCTCTGTCATGTAGGGCCTGATTCTGATCAGCGTCAATCAGTGGTAAGAAGTTCAGTGAAGTCCATGGTGTTCTGCCTGTGCACGGGTCCAGTCCCACTCTCACTGTATGCATCAGAAGTGGAGCATGATGTGTGACTGTGCCATAAACCTAGGGTAAGCGAGATCCTAGTTAGGGTAAATAGACACTGAGAATAGCTACGATTTCCATGCTAACTAAGAAGCCTTCACTGAGACACCTGGGATAGGAGTTGGCTTTATGGAACTACTAAATTTGGAGTTTGGGGACATCAGGGTAACCAATATGTCATGGTCTGTATTGCACCCACAGACACTGGTTACAAAGACAGGAAGGCTGACACTGCAATGGTCTCACTCCCTGGCAGGTACAGGACAAAAGTGCAGGGTTTAGTGACAGCCAATGGACATTTTCATTTTCTCAAGTGGTAGAACAGCTGCTTCCAGATGTAAGGGTTCAAATGTCAGATGAACAGATTCCTTGTAACCTAACCAAACCCCTAATGGGGTAAATTTTACTGTGATTTTTAGGGTCCATTATACAGTGATTCCTATCTCAGGGGATGGCTTTGAGGGTGAGAGACAGAAAATGAAGTAGCTGATATAGTGAAAAGAAAAGTTCTTTAATATATATGGGCTTTGTTGTCTGTGATTCCTTATAAAAAAGGAAAACCTCTGTTTCCAGGAGCCTCACGGCCTACTTACTGTCTTCATAAGGACAACAGGTACTATATAAAGAGAACATATTGCTATGGCAGGCATCACCAAGTGGTGCTGTTACACAGAGTCTTCCAACTTCTTTTTCATAGGGTATGACCAAATGTTCAATTTGGGGAAGACATGCTCTGTTGTTGTTAGTTTCTGTACAGAAGCACTGGTCCTTGGAGGGGGAGCTGTGTGAGTAGCAGGAGAGTTTGCTCTCTGTTTTGGACTGACAGGGGTCAGTTTTTGAGGCAGACATTCCCGGAAGAAAAGATTGCCCTCTACACTGTTTGACCACCTCTGTTCCAGGGCTGCTGTATCCATGTAAATAAAACAAGTTACACGTAGACTATATCGAGATTCCAGGTCACTGATTTCTCCCCCACTGGGAAGCTGATCAGCCAGACCCTGGACATCTGCTACCATCTGGTAGAAAGGCAATGCTGGTGCAAGAACAGGACATTGGTGTCAGTAGTGGGGGCTGCAATACTGTGCATGCTTTGTGTTCAAATGAGCAAATTAAAACTAGACTGGACAAAGTACTGGAGAATCTCCCTTAGGGAAGAATCATGTGCTGGTCCCCAAGGGATAGACTAAATAGACTTTTCCATCTGTAAAATCTATTATTCATTCAGCAGTGAGCCACGCTACTTGGGACGATGTATTACAATTTATAAATATTAGCATGGGGTCACAATTTACAGGAAAATTAAAAAAAATCCACCACACATCTAATGAAACAGAGGATTGTTGCACAACGATCAAATATATTTTCTAATGGTTAAAGCAATTCTGGAATAAACTGATCTCAAAAATTAGTCACCACCAGCTGCTGACAGCTTACTACACCTCACACGGCCAAATGATTTCTAAATATCTGCTAATAAATATACCCTTCTCAGCGTCCTATGCTTGCAGCAGCTGTAGGCAATGTCAGTAAGAGCCCTGTCCTTATCTCTTAGAGATATGCAGCAGCATCTCGGAATTTACCATGCCCCTTCTCATCAGCTGGAGAGGTTCATCCCCGGCGTACTCTTATGTCTAGTGGCCTCAGGAGTGTGCAGTCATGCCTTGGTGCTTCAAGCTGTTCTCCACATTCTGGAGGTAAATAAATCCAGTCATTGAAGGGTGCTTCTGGGTTTAGATCAGGGCAAATGTAACCAGAGTAGAGACTCCCACTGAACAAACCCTGGATCCACTGGTATCACAGGAATCCCGAATGCATACCAGGAGCTACACAGAAGAATCTCAAAGGGTGGTGGAGGTAGGGTGCAGAGGGGTAGGTCAGCAGAACAGAATTATCCAAGCTCAGAGTTAACCAAGGCTAACTTGCAAACTATGCCATCAGAGCTTCAACACAGGCTCTCTGTCTCATGTGTCATCTAGCAGCTCCAGCTTCCCCAGTGAGCCCTTAACACCCTGCTGGGGCATTGGTTCAAAGCAGATTAACAGCACCTACTGAAATACCAATGTATCTTCCTGTACCACCTTGTGCTTTCCTAGGGAGACTCTCCCATGCAGGTGTTGACTCAAGCCAGCTGCTCATATACTATGGTTGGAGTGCACTACAAATACCTAGATAGATTAGTTTGAGTAGATCAAGCCCAAACCCACCTAGCTAACAAGAGCATGGCTCCAGGTGATATGGCTGCATGGGATAAAGAGACCAAGTATATTCTGAGTCCCAGATGTTCTGCTGTTGATGAGAAACCCAGATAACTAATAAAATCTACATGGCTGTTGCCTTGCAATATCTCCCTTACCAAAATTTGATTTCCATCTTTGGTTTTAGTCAATCAAAAAACATTATTTCCATTGTGAAACACAACTAAGGGAAAGTTTTCTCAACTGCTAACAAAACCTCATGTAGGAATTCAAAAAAATCTGCGGAACATTATGACGGGCTTTATTTCACTGGTACAGTACAATTTACAGAATACATTGGAAAAAATCAAACAAGGTAAAAGTATGTACAGAATGAATCACTGGGTTTGTTTGATGTCTTTAGGCACTTCCAACCACGGTAGTCCTGTGACTGATGAATATGATTTGCTAACCAAACCTGGTGATATTTTTCTTCGATCTGTGCCCTGTGCCAAATACAGACTGTAGATTGGCACAGCGAATAGAAAACTGGCAGGACTTATAGAGATTGCATCTTGTACCTGCATCTTGTCCATGATTTCTCATAGGACTGGACTCTGGATTTTTTGTTGGTTGGTTGAATTGTCTCTTTCAAGATTAATTATCAAACTAAACGAAAAGGTTCAAACATCCAGGACATTGATTTTTCATATTCACCATTGGGGCTTTCAAAAACCTACCTGATAATTTACCATTAGAGAGACATTTCATAAAGAGGAGCAAGAAAGGTGAGAAGAAATGTCCAGAGGGTAGAAGAGGCTTATCCATCATCCATAAAACAATAAGAGTCTCTCTCTGGCTGCCAGCTAGAGAAATAAAGGGCCTATTGCAAGGTACTGCAGAATCATGTTACTTTCCCTTCCTGAGGCTATAAAAGCTCTTCCAATAAAAAAGTATCACCCACACCTTGCTATTATTGTGTTTTAAGAAAGGAATTGGTTCACAGGCTAACACAATGAGCATTTTTGTTTCTTGCAGCTAAGCTGCTATTGTTACAAAAGGTTTATGAGAAAGGGTGGGACTGTCAAAAGTGCTCACTGACTTAGGAGCACTTTCAGTGGATCTAGTGCTCCTAAACCACTTACATGCTTTAGAAAACCCCACTCCAGATGTTCAAACTTGGTTGCCTTAAAGTTAGGCACCTAAATATATGGGCTACTTTTATTAAGGTGCCTGAAATATAGATTTAGGTCCCTCAAACGTTTGAAAATTCTTTCCTTTGGACAAAGGTAGTCAAAATACAGCCAACTGCAGCCCACAGCATTGCATGACCTTCATCTTCAATATCGAGCTTTGTCTCTTTAAGATTATCTGTCACATCACGTAATGCTCCATCCTTATTTGACCAGCTTAGACCTGTAATCTCCAGTCTCTTCAGGTGTTGTCTCCATTTGAAAAGGTGTGGCTGTTGAAATCTCCTCCACTTTGTGCAAATCAGTTGCAGGCACAAAGCTGGTGCTTCCACTCTGTTGAGCAAAGCGTGGGCATCCTGGGTTTAGAAATTAGATGAACAGGAACAATCAAAGTGTTTATTTTCAGCAGAGATGGGACCAGGCACACCATTTAGATCCAGGGCCAAATGGCATCCCAGTCTGGGAGTATTTGCATCGGGGACCTGACCCATTTGCATGACTTCCATGAAGGACCCTGTGGATTCCCCTTCGATTCTCCAAACAAACCCAACCTGAAAATGGTTTATGGCTCTAGGAATGAACCTGCCTGTTCTGAGGAGTAAAAAATGAGCTCTGGCTGCAGCAGCCTGTGCGTTCATCCTTAACATCCTCAGCCCTTTTTTTAGCAGCTCAAATTCCAAGGATAACTCAAGAGGGAGGATGCCAGTTAACTTTAACAACCTAGAATCTCAAGGCATAATATTTACAATCAATAATCTTGGCGCAGCAATTACCCCCGGCGATTGAGTGCCGTCCCCATTTCATTTGCCTTCTGTGTTGAAAAACAAAACAAAGATATGCGGCAAGACAACATCTATATGCACTATCTGCACAAGGATAGTGGTGCCCTTCAAAAGCACTAGCAGATTGGGTTACTGACTCCAGCCAGACTCTGATTATACATGTTTGAAAAATGATAGGAGGTAAACAGAGACTTTAAGACATCAGGTTTCTTCAAGGTGGGAGCTGCTGTCAGCAGAGTTAAAAGGAAAGGAGAGAGATGGATTAATCAGCTTAAAGAACCTCTTAGCCAGCAAATCAAGAGGAGCTTCTACTCAACCATGTACTTGCGTCATGGATTCACAGGCTCGGTGCTACACCCCCAACTTTGGAACAGTCTCCTGGAGGAACCCCTTTGCTGCGCCAGACCCCCGAGGGGTCTCACTCTTCCTTTGGGGTGGGTCACGCAGCATCACCACCTCATTAGTCTGAACCTCTAGGGCTTCAGTACCCCTGCTTCACACTGTGAGCTCTGGTCAGCAAGTCCAGTGAGGCTCCAGGCAGAGACTCTTCAGGGACTAATGCACTTTGCCCCAGATTTGCAGTGACAATCAAGCGGTGTTTTCAAAACAGTCAGGTTTGTTAGTCAACTGGAACATGGCATAGGAAGCCCTTAGGTTAAGCGGAGAGAAATGAAGATTAAAGTGTCGTCCATTCTGGTCAGCCTAGAGCAATTCACCAGTCAAGATGTGGTGAGCTTCATTTTCAGGCTCTTTTTCTCGCTCTCCAACTTCCTTTCTTCCCAGGTGAGAGATTCCCCTGCCTCTTCCAGAAGCCTACCCTTATTATCCCACCTCATATGCCCACCTTTGTTCTCAAGCAGGGATCTTTGCTCAGTTTTCCTGCTCAGAAGTGGGGTCTTTGCTTGCTAGGTGTCAACAGCCTGGTGAGCGCACTTTCCATTCTTAGATCTTCCATGGAGGTGGGTCAGCCTAAGCCAATCATTATTATTGATCCATTCAGTCCACTTAGATAGCTAGGTGACACACATACACACCTGTGTCTCTTAGCTGGTAGCAAATGCAATCCTTCCCCCCCTGCCCCCACTGGGTAGCCAAGCAAAGTACAGAGGAAACTGAGGCACACATAGGCGTCATAAGAAATGACAAAAAATTCCCACTTTGTCACCACTTGTTAGCCATGGAGCTCTGCACAGTATTACACATACCACAGATTCAAGTTTTCAAAGTGCCTGGTGCCATGCGTTTCCCAGCAGCCCTAGGAGCTCCCGTTCTAAAGCAAACACGGCTCTCCAGTCAAGATAAGAGTGCTGACGTTTTGAGCTTTCCAGTACAACTCTGTGACTTCATACAGTATGGGGGGTGGGGAGGGGGCAAAGCCTCCTCCAGCTTTGTCTGATTCTCAACTCATTTTCTTTTATTATTCAGCAAAGTTCATTGAACTAGAATTCTTTCGGGTCTAGACGTTGAGGGCCGATAAGAGCAAAAGAGGGTAAACAACGTTTCCATAGAAACAGGAAATGGCAGGAATCCCAAGAAAATGGCTGCCGTGTTGTGAATGGAGACAACCCCATCCATGTGTGTTTACTCTGTGCGTGGCTATATAAATAGCTACTGCTGGTTTAAATTTTTCCTGTGAAAGGATTCCACGGGCCAAGAATAAAATAAACACAGCCATGGCTTCAGGCCTCTTGTTTTTATTTTCTGCTTTAGACAGCACTTGGGTTCTCTTGCCTTCTGGGACTACTCCAGATTCCTACTGCCCATCATTCTATTCAGCGTTTAGATTGTTAGAAAGCATTTTCAACTTGTATAAAAAACAGATGCATTTTGTCACACTTGACTCGCTTAAGGGTTTTGAAAAGCATCCATCTAATAAATGCTAACCACCCAATGGGAATAATGATCCTCCATGGGGGAAAAATAACAGCAAAATGAAGGGTTAGTCTACCAAAATAACCAATGTTTAAATAGATCTGCTGTAGAGATTTTTTCAGGGATTTTCTCTGGCCTGTGTTACACAGCAGGTCAGACGAGATGATCACAATGGTCCCTTCTGGCCTTGGAATCGATGAATCACTGATTGTTAAACGCAGACGTGGCCAACCCTCAGGCCTGAGTCTTTAGCTTTTAGGGTGAGCAGTTCTTATTCACATGATCCCATAGACTGCAATGGGATTACGGGTGTGTGGATTCATTGAGGGGTTGCAGAAATAGGCTCTGTGCCCCAATGTGTTTTTTTCTTGCATGTGAGTGGAAGACACTTGTGATAAGCATGGTTAGAGAACCATGTGTAGACACCTTCCCTTGCACGCAACGACCTGTCCTTTCCACACAGGCACAAATAGACTATGATTTGGCCACAGGCATCATTAAAGATAGTGATTTTTGTAGTTTGGAGAGGGCCATAGGCCTGGTCTACATTTAAAAGTTGTACCAGGATAACTGTTTTGGTTAGGGATGTGATATTTTACCGATATAGTTATCCTGGGACAAGCCCTAGTAAAACTAGACTTATAATGGTACAAGCTGCCTTCCAGCAATATAGCTTATTGCTCTTCCCCTACGGGAATGGCTACATCAGGATAAAGCACCTTTATATCGATGTAACTGTGTCCACACTAAGGGGGCTGTGCTGCTTTCACTATATTGGTACAGCTAAAACCAGACAGCTTTCTAATGCAGACAAGACGATAGTCAGCAGAGCCAGAATTAATGTGTCTGAGGCTGAGTTCTGAAGGGAAAATGGGCCAAAGTTGAAATATTCACCACCTTTTGGTGCACACTAGTACCCTCAAAGATTCTATATCGCCATGGAAGCTACCAAACCATGATTCCCTGGAACAGATGCTGTCACTGGGTTGGATGATGGGGACATGTCACCATCCAAAGATTTTTTTTCTTTTGATTGTTACATACCATCCTGCTTCTCCTTTGGAAGCAATTTACAAACCAACATATACATGACACATAGGGCATCCCTCACCCACCCCTGCAATGCTTCCACCTCTGCAAGGAAACACAGCAACATTAGGTACAGTTTGGGAGAGAAAGTGAAGAGTCCCATTTCCAGTTGGCAATGCAGTGAGGATTTAAGAACAGACAATGCAGTGCCTGAGTTAGAATTTGGCCAGGACATCTTGGTTAACAGTTCTCTTGCCAAAAGGGCCCATGATCTGTAATGATGACAAGTAGTCAGGACCTCAGCTTTACATCTCATCTGACAGCACCTATCACAGAACAGCAGCCCCATAGACCCTGCTGGACATGAGATCAGCAGTGACTCAGAGGGAAAAGGGACACACGCTGGCCAGTACTGAATTGCCAACTACATTTCCTGCAGTGTGTCCTTTAAAGGTCTCCCACGAAATGGTATCTTGTCCTGACCCTGCTTAGCTGAGAGCTAGGATCCCAGGTGGTCTGGCTGCAGGCTACACTATGGGACAGAATCACAATTCCACTCTCAGCCATGCAAGCGTTTTAATGTTTTCTGTCCCGATGATTAAAATTCATGTCCTAACCATCTCCTTCCTTGATGACTGCACCCGCTTCCTTTTATGCCTCCCCGATTTCTATACTGCTCCCCTCCAGTCCATCCAAAATACAAATGCTTAAATTATGTTCGTCGCTGTCAATCAGACTACATCTCTCCCCACTTTGAAGCCCATCCACTGGCTCCCCCTTGCCCACTGTAGCGAGTTGGAACTTCTTGTCTTCACTTGAGGGCCCTGCATACCTCTACCTTGGCCTACATCTCAGATCTTTTTTTATCATCCTGTCCTGTACTCCATGTAAAGGAAGTGTAATAAAGATGAAAGCTTCTACCAACATTGGCCTCACTATCTCATCCATTTCCTCCTCCCACCCCACTCTTCAAACCTTTGTCCAGTCTGCTTCCGATGCAGCTTGTCCTATCTTCTCTGCAGCCGCCTACTGTCGATTGTAAGCACTTTGGGGCTGGGATTCGATTTTTGTCTTGTGCATGAAAGAGCATATTATACAGCTAGATCTAAAAACAATAGCAATAATAATGTCTAAAACCCAGCAAAATGCAACAGATATGCACCTACTGACTCCTGCTTATCCACCTGTGCAGGTCCATGGTTTATTTATGTGCCAGTCGGAGCTTCCTCTCGTGACAGGATCAATGCACACAGTCAAGCCTCCAGTCTGTATTTCCCAGGTGTGATCAGTTTCCTGTGTGGTTATGTTAGAGAGGAGGTTTAGGTACTTATGCTATTCAGTCATTCCATCTGCTCTTTTCCTAATGATGCCCCAGACTGTGAAATCTTTTGATGGAAACATTTTGGTAAGACCTATGCAAATATCAGTTTAGTTACATACGGGGCAGGAAAGCAACCATATGAAAGCACTCAGCTGGCAGGTGGCCTCTCATTTGCATCCCATAAGGGTCTGATTGTCAGTCCAACCATATCCAGGCCTCTCCATTCACATGCACTGTTGTGTGTGTAGATTAGCAGTGGCTTGTAGCCCGGACTGTTGGCTAGCCATTCGCTGGCTGTTCGCTTTGTGAGAAACAAGCTTATGGTCTCAGTGCCTTTCCCAGCAGGAAGGTTTTAAATCGTAAACCCTTCAGCGCAACAAATCCTTGAGGACCCCTGTGTTTATAGTCTCTCAGGGATGCTAGGGAGTGAACAAGCCACAGAGACTAGGCTCCCATCTAACGCTAGAGGGGTCCCACAGGGCAGAGGTGAGGCAACAAGGGGGGGTGGGAGGGGAGCCGTTCTGAGGACAGAGGATTCCAGGGCTCTTAACCTAGTGTCTTTCCACCAGCTCTAACATTCACTTTAATAATGTTATTTCTAAAGAGCCCAGCTGATTTGCTGGGGGTAAAATCCTTGTCCCATTAAACTCAATAGGAGTTTTGCCATTGATTTCATTGGGGACATTGACTTCTAAGGTTTCCAACGTGCCAGTTTCTTAGGCCACTTCAATACCTACTCCTATTGGCACAGAATGTGATGTACTGTGAGGTATGGTAGCTTCTCTGTTACAGGAGTGCAAGTGTGTGGGACTCACCCCTGCAGCGCCTCCTGCTGGTCGTCTCCAGGAATTAGCTCTCCAGCTGTTGGAGCGCCCTCTGCAGGCTGGTGTCCTCCTACCACTTGGCCCCCATGTCCCTCTCAGACCCGGTGCCCTGTTGTCTGGGGTGCTTCCCCATGGCAGTACCCTCACAGCTGTGGGGCTCCCCCTCCTAGGGGAACCCCTACCCATTATCCCCACTTTGCCTCAGTCTTGGCTACTGCCCAGACTCCATCTAGACCCCGTTCACTGGGGCAGAGTGCAGTATAAGCCACTCATCCAAACAAAGGGGTTTGGACCTGCTGCCTCTGGCTACCTGTGGGCTGCCCCCTGCAACCCAGTACCTAATAGGCCTTATCAGGCCTGTAACCTGGGGCTTTCCTAGGCCAGAGCTCCCCGGATCCCTTGGCCTTTCCCCAGCCCTGCTCCATTTCAGATACCTGGTTAACTCCCTGAAACCAGACCCTTCTCTCTCTGAATGCAGAAAGAGACTGTCTGCTTGAGCTCCTGGCTCAAGCCTTTATAGGGCCATCTGGGCCCTGATTGGGGCATGGCCCCAGCTGAGCCTGCTTCCCCCCAATCAGCCCAGACATCTTGCCCTTCCACAGCCCTCCTCCAGGGCTGTTTTAAACCCCTCAGGGCAGGAGCGGGTAACCAACCCGCTACAAGGAGGTTAATTTAACAGTTTCCAAGGTAAATGATTTATGACTTCCAGCCATCCATGGGGCATCATGTTCTCATCGTTAGGGATATCAACCTTAATATTCAAATGACTGTCCCAGCACATTAGATAGGTCTGGAATCTCCACAGTTAAAATACAGGATGCTTGGAAACCAGCAGAAATGTGCATGGAAATTTGACAGATAAGAACATAGGTTAATTTTATCTGATGACAGTACCAGCATGGCAGATGGAAAAAGGAGGTTCATTTTACTGTCCTCAGCTTGTGGGGACATTGATTTCATGTGTGATAATAAGACCCTGTAAAATAAGGTGCCGATATTGTATTACAACATCACCGAGTGGCAGTAGAAAAGAAACAGTCCTTTGGAATCCCATTGACAACACTGTGAAGGCTATGGAAGATCGACTAGAAGGCTAGTCCAGAGTTTGGGATCTCATCTCATACTTGTTTCTAAACACTATTATATTTTGCCATCTTTTCTACTATCCTATCCACATCCACTGGGCCAGAGCTGATGGAGGATTTTGTTAAGATTCTTCAGAAAAGAGGTCTGCATGCCATCTGGCCGGTCTGGTGAGCCTTATCACCCTCTTGAGATGTTGCCTGGAGAGGGAATGGCTGAAGACACCTTATGTGCGGTTCCCACACTTCTCCCTCCGGTATACACAGTGAACAGACTGCTTCTAAACACACACACGCACCCACCACACTGCTCCCAAAACATACCCAGACTTCACTGCTCCCTAACACACACTAAATCAGGGCTCCCAACCCATTCACTCATCCACATGCCTCATCACAATACATTTAGGATGGCCCTGAATCAGCTCTGAACTCTGTGGCTTGGGCCCATCCATAAGTTATGAATGTGAGCAGCATCCACACGCTTGGCCCCATTGTCCCATATCAAAGCTCTGAGAGGCAAAGATGTCCATCAGTGAGTGGAGAATCACATTCCCCTCTGGTTTATAACACCAGTGAATGCATTCTGGATTAATGCCCCCCACTCTATTAGAGAGGCTCAGCTGTTGCCTAAAACCCTTACTTCACCTAAGTGGGCATTATTTGCATGATAATGCCCTCTTTGGGGGGAATTACTGCTTAATTAAAGAACAGCAGTTACTTTAATTAGCATGTCTCCATGCTCCCTGGTACTTTGCATGGATTCAAATGAGTTGCTTATTAGGCACTGGCATTAATACAAGCTACGCCCTTTAGCTGGAATCTAACTAAATTAACATAAGGAAGACAAACTACTTCATGCATCAGAGGGAATGATAGACAGCTCGTCTCTGTGTGTCTCAGCAAAGGCAATTGCCATGGGAGATAGTTCACTGCCAGAGCGGCACTTGTTTGCTAATGAAGAGAATGCAAGGCTTTGAAGCAACGTGCACATACCAAAGTGCAACGGCTGAACGTGGGTTAGCACATGATGGGTGTCCTCAGCCCCATCTGAAGATGAAACCAAGCCTGTCCTCAGCCCGTCTGAAGATGAAGCCTCTCAGCTACTGCAGCGTGACCCCACTGTGGTCAGTAGGGTCTCAGCAGCATGGATGACGAGGGGATTTGGCCATGCGTCCTGACGCTAAACATGGACAGCAAACAGGCCAGATTTTGATCTCAGTTACGCCCAAACTGCCTGCTGCAGCTCTGATTAGAATCTGACTTGCAAAGTGAGAAACGGCAATCCCGTCTGCCCTCACCTGCCACCACGGCAGTGCTATAACTCAGGGCAAACCAAAGAGCAACATTTGAGCTGCTAGCAGGAGATAAGGATGTGACAGATGAAGTCCATTCCCTATTCTTTGCAAACATATGGAGACCTGTTCAAACTTTAGCAATGGACACAGGGCCTGCCCTGTGTTTCAATGAAAGCCTTCCCTTCTGTTTGCATATGTCTGCTGCTAGTTTGTTCCTCCATCACTTTAAAAGGGCAGAACAGATACGTGTACTGTTCACCTAAGAGCCAGCCCTTCAAAAGGTCATGAGCTTTACTACTCCCACCTTGCACTTTTGACTGGAGGTCCATTGAGAACCAATGAAAAGGGAGCCAGGAAATAAAACGTATTAAGTGACATTTCAAAATAAAATACTCAACGTTATTTACAAAGCAGGAACTTTTCATCCATCCCTGAAATGCAGCCATCTCTGAGGTGGAACAACACCTGCAGCATCACCTCACTGCACTAGCTGGGGATACAAAGGAAAGAATAACATATTCCAGGGGGAGTTTAGTTGGGCAGGATGTAATGTAGCCTAGAATCTTGTAAAAGTTCTATGGGATACTTCAAGTGGACAGGAACGCTGCTTTCTACCTTATCCCGAAGCAGCACTGCATCTTCTAGCAGCGCTGATACAGATTATAGAGTAGCACCATGATTTTCTGGGGAGCTGTCTCTGTCAACTACTAATCAGCCATGCCCCTCCTTAGCTGAGTGAATTCATAGCCCAAGCTGGCATGGCTGCCTGGCCACAACTGCCCAGTGTGGTGGGAGCTTAGATTGCTGCTCCACTCAGAGGATCTGTGCCGTGCCCGAGATCCACGGAAATACTGAGCATTAGAGCCAGCTGTCCAGTGGGAACCGGCTGCCTTTCTGATGCTCAGTTTCAATGTAATCCATGCACTCATCAACAAAAATAAGTAACGGGAGAATTGTGACTGGCGGGGTGACCTCACGGCAAAACGTCTAATCAAAGCTTCACTTTGCTGCGGAGTTGGGCTGAAGTCAAGGGGGAAAGCTCCATCTCACCTGAGACTCATCCAATGCCCTGGTGGGTTAGGTCCCTTAACTATGTCCCACCTGACGTCACCCATGACCCAGCCACTCATAGTTCAGAGATTGTGTGTTGCAAGAAAGCAATGTGAAGGAAGGTTCCCACCCAGGGGAAAGCTGATGGACTGAACTTGGAGCAGTTTATAAAGAGAGTTAAGAAACACCCTTGAAAGGCCCTTTAAATATCCCCTTTTCTTTGCTTGTCTTGCCTGGCTCTCTCACTGCCAGGCCGAGCAGCGAAGTGCTCATGTTTTATCAGTGAGGTGACACCAGGAACAATGCCGATGTCAGATGCCAGCCAGCAGGAAGAGGAAAAGCAAACTCCACTGTTCTGGGAGTGCTGGGGCAGCTCAGGCCAGAGGGAGCTGGCCTGGCACCAGGGGCTTTTTGATCTACTTTCGTCTCCCTCCAGCTGTGCTCCACCGCACAATGCAGGTCCTTTGAAATGAGGCTCTCAGAGCTTTGACTCCGAATCTGCTGGTTAGCAGAAGCTTGCACATGGAGGGCCAGCTGGTGAATAGGGAAGTAGCAAGCGGGATTACAGAGACCTGGAAAGAGGGGACAAGCAGCTAGGGGTGGCTTAGTGCAATGAGCATCAGAGGGAAATATCTAGATGGCCTAGAACAATAGGCCTGAATTGCAGCAGGGTCGTTCAGCCTTTCCTTGGTCTGAGGCAGGTGGACTGAGTCCCATGCAATTACTAGGTGGAATCATTCAGAGGGGACCTTAGAAACCAAGGTCTTGTCTGCTGTGTATGGAGAAGAGAGGATAGTCTTGCGTGCATAGCACAGGGGTGAGACGATCTAGGTAACTGAGAGATATTTGACTGCGCTAACTCTATGAGAAAGGGGATCAAACAGAGAAGGGCACCTGGCTGCTCTCATCTTCCCCAAACAGAAATTCATCTGCTCTGGCCCCTGGAGAGCACAGGCCAGAGAATCCCAAGTGCAGCAACCCATAACTTCTGGTTGAGCTAGAGCCAATCTCTCAGAAGCAGTCTTGATTGAAAAACTTCAGGTGATGCTGAATTTACTCCCTCCCTAAGCAAGTTGTTCCAATGGTTAATTACCTTCACGGCTAAAAAAATTGTGCCTTATTTCTAGCCTCAATTTGTCTGACTTCAGCTCCCGGCTGCTGCCTTTTGTTAAGGCTAACTGCTGAGTGTGGGATGCCAGACTCTGATCTCTGTTACGCCAGTGGGAATCCAAGTAACTCCCATGACTTCAAAAAGGTTACTCTGAGTTTGCACTCTTGTACCAGAGAGCAGAATCTGGCCTTTTCCTTTCCTGAGCTGTACACGCACTGAATGCCACCCAGTTACTTGCAGAAACCCCAAAAAGTAACCCGCCCTTGATGTGACAAGGGCTTGATTCTCCTCTTGCCTGCACCCATGTTATGGACTTGAATGGAAATCCTGCTGATTTACACCAGTTGAAGCGAGAGCAGGACCTCTGCTTGCACTCTTGTAGCTCACCTCATCTTGTGACCTATTTTTAGCATGGGGATTATTTTTGGTACGTCATGAAAAATGGAAGCCGGTGCAAATTCTGGCAGATTTAGTTAATTAAAGATGCTGGAAACCATCTGGGAGTGGAGTGAGCAGGGGTGGGGTGGGAGGAGGGAAGAAAGTGCAGCTTTGCCATATTTGTTTAAATAATGTCCACTCCAAGGAATGCGTCTCACCCCCTCCAACATGCCGAGGTGGTAGTAACAAATCAGAAGTAAATCTAATTACTGGAAGGGAGCAGGGCCATGAAAGTGGATGAAGTCATAGGGTTTCAAAGGCACAAAATGACACCCAAACAAGAGGGCTGTTTCTAATCCTTTTTACAAAGATGCAAATGGCTAAATTGGATTCCAGAGTAAGACTGGTCGCTTTGTTTGGTGGTGATTTAATAAACAGCCTCATTGAGACAGGAAGACTATGACCCACAAACCCCCACATTTTGTTGCCAAGTTGCTGGTAGCTTTGGGCAACCAGCTCCTGTCAGGTTGAGCCTCACTTGCTCAGACGCTGGCACCACATGGCAAAGGGGCAGGACTTTTTACTGTTTACATCAAGAGGTTTGATTCTGTAGTCAAACAGTGCTGCAGAATGACATACACGGACTCCGTTCCAGGCATGCAGTTAGAAAAAATGGACACAAGTTTCCAGGTCTGGAAGCCCAAAACCCACTAGATATAGAGATAAGCTATTAACACTCATCAGATAGACGCATCCTCTACTCAGACTGAGATCCGCTGTTGTCCAGATTCAGCCCTGGTGGAAGAGGTTGCAACTCCGTGAGCCCAAATTCTGCGCTGAGCTGCACCCAGTGCTATTAAAATTAGTGGAGTTCCACAGGGTGAAATTTGGCCCACTGATTTCAGCAGAGCTGGGCCCACTTGCAGAGGGCTGAATAAGCCTGAAAGGGCAAAGTTTCACTGTTAAGATAACTTTGATGAAAGAATGTTCACATGCATCCGACGAAGTGGGTATTCACCCACGAAAGTTCATGCTCCAATACGTCTGTTAGTCTATACGGTGCCACAGGATTCTTTGCTGTTTTTGATGAAAGAGTTATCCCAGCTAAGGAGCAGGGTGCTGTCCTGGGAATTCTGTCCTTAAACCTCTTCGCATCTTGCCAGGTGAGCTACATGCCTCCACTCAGGGCTGCAGATTTCCATTGTGCGCTCCACGCAAACAAATTCACATGGACGTCAGCTGGATTCTGCCCAGGGGACGAATGGAGAGCCTAGTTCTGATGTGGTGTCAATCAGAAGGGATTGCAGTGGAGTCACAAATGGTGTGAGTGCAAAATCAGGCCTTCAGTGTACGCAACAGCGATGAGACTGTGGATCAGAGGGGAGAATTTTGTCCCAACTGGAAGCAGAGTGACAGAAAGTTAATAGGACACATCGGTTCTGGGGAGCGAGCACCTGGAATGTGTCACTTGGATTAGAAACCATCTGAGCTCGTGATTGTCTAGAAGGGAAAGAGGCAGAGTGAACCTGTACACTAATCACCCTTCACCTTGGATGTAACGTTTGGCCAGGAACTCCAGAGGGTGAGGAGAACACCACGGCTGGCAGCCAGATGGGCTATTTTCTATGTATCAACCTTGTGTACAATCTGGACATTGGGCGATTCTGTTTCTCTCATCCACGGAGCACTTTGCCCTTCAGTTCCATGAGCAGAAGGCTCCCAGCTGAGACCTCAAATCACAGCCAGGTGCACTCCTGAAAGTAGCGCTGCTCTCTGGGGGAAGGTGTTGAGAAAGGCCGCAGGCCAACAGGAAGATTTACGGGCTGCTAGCCCTGATCCACGCAGCAGCCATAAATCAGGCAAGGGGAGGGGACGGCAGGAGCACTCTCAGTTAGCTCCTTCCCCTAATGGAACACAGAGGTCTCTCCCACACTGTGATCAGCACAGGGTAGGGCCAGGAATGACAGCGCGAGAGCAAAGAGCTGCTTAGACAATCCACTGGAGATTAGTCCAGCTACAGGCCAAGGATGGAAGAAACAGACTAGATAATAGTCAGTGATCAGAACGGAGAATCGTCAATGAATAAACAGTGCACTTGTGGTGTCTTTCACCCATGGATCTCAAATCCATTTCACAAACAGTAACAAAGCTTCACCCCACCCACTGAGAGTGACAGATGAGCTTTATTGCCCTAGTTTCACCGATGGGGAAGCCGAGGCAGGGGTAAGTGATGTGCTTTGCTGGGGATGATCCAAGTCAACAGCAGAGCTTGGAACAGAATTCAGGTGTCCTGATTTCCACCCTGGGATTTGTGGGTAAAAATTTTCAAAAGCATTCAAGCAATTTAGGAGCCTAAATCCCATGGACTTTCATGGGACTCAGGCTTCTAGGGCATTTAGCACTTTTAGAAAGATTGCCCTGCTGGCCAAGACAACAGCCCTGCCCCTGGGCCAAGGTCAGAGCCAACAGGGCTGGAATTCTATGGTTCTAGCCCTAACACTTTTTGATGATTAAAGTCATGCTTTAAAGGATGGTGAACTTCAAACTGTGTACACCTCGGCCCCTCCTGGGCTAGGGCTGGAACTGGCCATAGGAAGACACTGCTCTTGGGACACATATGCCACGGACACATACACCATGCCACAATAACAACAGGGCTCTAGTATTACCCTGAGTTTATTTATTTCCTTTGCAGTGGTGCTCAGAGGCCACAATCGGGATCATGCCGCATTGTCTGGGGCCCAACACAGATGGAGAATAAGAGAAACCCCCGTCCCCAAACAGTCTAATTTATGGTAGTAAAATGGAGTGGATTGCTCCCTAGATCCCCTCTGGACTCTGTTGTGGCATTGGTTTTTCTTCCCCCAGGTTCCAGCCAGGTCACTATGTGATCTGCTACATAGTATCCCTGAATAGAGAGCAGAAGCTGAAATGGCATGAAGTATCCAGGCAGGAGAAAGCTGCTTCTGTGCAGATTTATCCTTTGGCTTCAGAATGAAAGCAGAAAATCACAGCAGGCTGCACACCCTCCCCTTAACACTTTCATTTTCCAAAGGATAAATTGTCCGTCCTCTTCATTGGGGACTTGAGTGGGAGAGAGCTGGAGAATGGAAGTCTTTTCAGCCAAGCTGGTTTTCATTTCAGATGGAGACTCTAATTAATCTGACCTGTGCCCATCTACTTTCCATTACTGCTCAGAGCCTTCCACCTGCCTTTCATGTTTCAAAGGAAAAAGTAACCTCACCTCCCAAACACACACACACACACACACACACACACACACACACACACACACACACACACACACACACACAGACAGAGCTGCTTTGGCTTTTTTGCTGCCAAGCCCAACCACAGCAGGTTATTACCAGCCAGAGAAGACTCCATTGTTTAGAGGACACAAGGTGTCACTCTTCCAGATGTCTCTTTCTCCCTCTCTTTTTATTGCTTCCATTGTCATCTATCTTGCTTGGCTGGAATTTGCCCCTGGGCAACTGTTGACCTCACATTCCCTTTCCTTTTCTTTTCTAGGACCATGTGGATGTTTTGGGTTCAAATTTTTATACAGTGACAATTTCACTCTTGAATCCTCCATAGGGGCTTGTCCTGCTCCCCACCAAGGCTCGATTTTCATTAGAGATAGAGAAGGGAACCCGAGTTGTTCGGGGGAGGAAGGACACTGTGGACTAGGTGAGGTCAGAGGCTTCTATACCCATTTTTCCACTCCTCAGTACTTGGATTTGTTGGATTTTACAGTTGCTTCCTCCAGAGGGCTCTGGGGACAAACTTACATCCAGGCCTTGATCTATGTCTTAATCTTTATACTCACAGTTTTGCAGGTGCAAGAAATTTCTGATGCAGTTAGTGTAATTCAGACACCCAAGTGAGATTTCCATGTGATGTTTTGTGAGCAAGCACTTTCCACAACTTACACTGCAAATGGTGGTGACCATAGAGACCAAATTTTTCCTTCCTGGAGTTTGGTTTATTAACTAAGAAATCATCAGTAGGATCACATAAAGTTCAGCTCAAACCTTCTCCCCAGGCTGGACTGTTCCTAGAGCTCCTCCTTCAGGCCTGCTCAGCCCACACCCTAGATCTTCTGTCTCTAGAGAACCATTCCCTTTCTACCTCCTATGCAGGACCAGATTAATTTGATGGGGACCCCTCTTTGCTTATTCAATTCCTTCACTTTACTGTTTTACTACCACCTGTGCCCAATGGTAAGCATTCTATTGTTTAATTATCTTGGTTATTTCAGATCCGCTTTTTAAATGTGATATACCAATTATAAAGCCAAATGAAAGATGAAACAAACTCTCAGTATATAACAGAGTAATACACATAGTGATGCTATGGCTTTAATTACTGCATTACCTATAGCAGTGGAATTCAGTTATATTTTCTGGTGTTCAGATAAGGCAGCACTCACATTTCAGTGGCCCAAAGGGAACTCCCTAGAGCCAAAAGGATCTTCAGGTGTTTGCTCTCTAGTGAGCCTGCTATCAGCCGGTGGTCACAGTCTTCTAAGGGTGAAGTGCTGGATTATATTTAATAATCTCAAAATACAAGATGAAGTGTGCTGGTAGACAATATTCCAACCAAATCTTGCAAAGGAATAATTATACAAATACACTGTAATGGTATTAAAACAGCATGTTAATATCACTTCTATTAAAATGATGAATTTAAAATTAGAGGTTAATCTCACAGAGGTTAATAGAGATGTAATCTCCCTTTCTTGGTGCCAGAAATTCTGACATTCACTTGCACCATCTTTTTTCCTGGAAAAGTACTGTGCAGCATGCAATCATGTTAACTAATGAAAGCACGTCAATTCCTGATCTCTTTATAGAATCATAGAATATTGGGGTTGGAAGAGACCTCAGAAGGTAATCTAGTCCAACCCCCTGCTCAAAGCAGGACAAACACCAACTAAATCATCCCAGCCAGGTCTTTGTCAAGCTGGGCCTTAAAAATCTCTAAGGATGGAGATTCCACCACCTTCCTAGGTAACCCATTCCAGTGCTTCACCACCCTCCTAGTGAAATAGTGTTTCCTAATATCCAACCTAGACCTCCCCCACTGCAACTTGAGACCATTGCTTCTTGTTCTGTCATCTGCCACCACTGAGAACAGCCGAGCTCCATCCTCTTTGGAACCCCCTTTCAGGTAGTTGAAGGCTGCTATCAAATCCCATCTCACTCTTCTCTTCTGCAGACTAAATAACCGCAGTTCCCTCAGCCGCTCCTCATAAGTCATGTGCCCCAACCCCCTAATCCTTTTTGTTGCCCTCCGCTGGACTCTTTCCAATTTTTCCACATCCTTCTTGTAGTGTGGGGCCCAAAACTGGACACAGTACTCCAGATGAGGCCTCACCAATGTTGAATAGAGGGGAATGATAATGTCCCTCGATCTGCTGGCAATGCCTGTACTTATACAGCCCTAAATGCTGTTAGCCTGCTTGGCAACAAGGGTACACTGTTGACTCATATCCAGCTTCTCGTCTATAGTTCATGAACGTCTGACTAAGTGCCTGATTAAAAGAGTGCCACTGTAAGCCAAAATGTACCAACGCAGTCTAGTTCCAACGTGTTTAAATGTAAATGAAAAGTTTCAATACATGGCACAACAGTAAAGAGAGGGGAAATAAACTAAAGTGCATCTGCCCAGCCCCCATTAATTCAGCTCCCCAGCCCCCATTAGTTCTGACCTGTAGCCCCCATCTGCCCAGCCCCTGACCCCCAATCAGTTCTGCCCTCTAGCCCACCATCTTCCCAGTCCCCCAGCCTAATTTCTGCTCCTACTGGCTGGGCGGGGAGGCCCCTTCAGGAGGGCTTGGGGGGAGGCAGGTCCAGAGGTTCTTCACCCCTCTGCCCCTTCCCAAGTAGGTGTTACAGCAAGGGAGGTGAGGAGCAAAGGAGCCAGCCCTGCTTCCAGGAGAAGAAGGGGGAAGGAGGAGTGGAGCCCCTCTAAGCTGCAGGCTTTTTCTGCTCACTCTTTGTCCCTCCCCTCCTGGGAGCAGGGGTGGCAAACCCCGCCCCCCTAAGCATATAATATAATCAGCATCCTTAACATATAGTCACAAAGCACCTCCCTGAGCAGCGGGAAAGAGGGACCAGTGGTTTGCATACTAACCTTGGCTTAAGGAGATGGGGGTTCAAATCTCTACTCTACCACCGATGTTCTGTGTGCTCTCAGGTCAGTTTCTTAGCCTGTCTCTGTCTCAGGTCCCTATCTGTAAAATGGGGACAATTGAACTGCCCTCCTCATGAGGGTGCTGTGACATTATGGGGGGGGGGGGGGGCTAGACAGATAGGGGCAAAGGCAAAAGGTTTCAAGAGAGATTCAAACTAAATTCCCCATCAGAGGAAAGATTTGCAGGTAGATAGCCTGGGGAAGGAGGTTGATTGGAGACCACAGGTTCAGGAGGAACATATGGAGGATGGAGGTGGATTTAGGTTGCAGAGGAGTGTTTATGAGGCACCTCCCATGCTCTGGGGGACTATGTAAATAAGTATAAAGAACAACAATACAGGTCAGGTGGGGAAGTAAGGCCAAAGGTCCCAATGGCTCCCATTCTGAGCCAGTTCTTAGCAACTCCCGTGGTTGACACTGGACTCTTGCCCAAGATGTTTCAGGCTGAGGGAGAGTGTGAGGAATCTATTATATTCTCACGGTTGTCCAGGCAGCAGCAAGCACAAGAACTTCATAGCGCTGTTCTGGGCAGGTAGGATTCTTTTCCAGGAAGCCACGGCTCATTTGCTCTGTACACTGCACAGTGCCATCGAAATGATGTGAGATTAAGTGCAAGGAAGCCCGTATCCCTATTGTCTGGAGCAATAACCAACATGGGCTCAGAAAGGGAAAACCTTTGTCTGCTTTTCTGTCACTGGTCAGAGGAGGCCACAGGTCTGTTGACAAAACCAGATCATGGGAAGATCCAAGGACCAGAAGTCCATGATGAACATGTGAGTGACCAGTGATCCTGGACCTCTCTGAACTTAGATGCACTGGCTCCCTCCACTTCCAATCTTGCTTCATTGCTCCTCAAGTTGGCTGGTAGCTTGCATAGCCACGGCCAGACAGCACATTGTAGCACCGTCCCACTACCCTCGCCTCTAGAAATCTCTCTTCTTTCTCCAGCTTCTTCCTTCACTTGAAGTCTCACTTCAAGTGCTAACAAAATATTCTGCAACTGTGTGTGGTCTCTCCTTGCCTGTTTCAAGGCTTCTCCTTCTAAGCCCTTTCTTTCAAGGTGCTTGCAGCTGCCTAGCTTCTTTCCTTTATTATTATAAAGGATTATTTGTATTATTACAGCACCTTGCAGCCCCAGCCACAGACTAGGACCTCATGGTGCTAGGCGCTGTACAACCACAGAACAAATAGACAGGCCCTGCCCCAAAGGCTTGATTCATCACTGCTTGACAGGTGTGCAAGAAGAATGTAAAATACTAAAGTTCTGACCGGGTAACATTTTACCCTCACTTTGCATAGGGTGATTAGCGACCCAGGGCATGAGACAATGGGGAATTGAGCCCCACGTCTTCTCAGCCTTCTCTTACTGTTATCCCATTTTGATTATCTCACAAGGAGACAGGAATGACCCATAAAAGCATCTGAACACCAAGTATTGACTAGAGACACTTCTCCTTCCTTCCCCCTTGTATGAGTCCAGCACTTAGAGAATCCCAGAACAGAAACATTGCAGATGGAAGAGGCCTAACCCAGCCACCCCCCAGCTAGGTAGGGTGCTCCTACTTCCCAAGCCCAGTCCCTTTGCATTGTCTCAAGGGATGGGGCTTCAGCCGCAGACTGTTCAATGAGTGCCGAGATCTTACAGTTAGGAAGGCTCCTGTCACTCAGCCTAAATGATGTTGTTGTTCCTTGCACCTCGTGATTCTCCACTGTGCCACCTCATTCCAACCTAAATAATTCCTCTTCCTCTGGGGGCCTACACCCTTCAAATGCCTAGCATGCCCCTCCTTAGTTGTCATTTAGGCAAGCCGGGCATACAGTTCTTTTAATACCCATGTTTCTGATTTACAATTGTCTGCCCCTTTCAGACTAGGGTCATTTGATTGGGAGCTGCTTCCCATTTCTCCACAATCCCTTCCCTCCGTGTTCAGCCTCTGTTAATCTGGTACGTTCAGGACATTGCAGCGCTGACAGTTCAAACGTCCAGATTCAATATTAATGGCATTGTGATCAGGGGACTTAGGTGACTCAACTATTTTCTGCTTGTCTTCACTGTGTTGGTCACTTTGTATGACAAGTCCTAGCCATGATCTGGTATTGGAATCAGCCAGTACATCTACCAGTTCTATTGCCATGGTAATACATGCTACAGAGGATCACGTACTGAGTTAGGAAGAATGGAATCACCAAACACACCCTCTGTCAGGTTTTCAAGATCTCAACACGCACTTCTTTTTTAATCCCTACTGCTCCCTGGTCTTTAAGGTGCCCCCGCTTGGAGACCGACTTTGGACATTTGGCCTGTGATAACAAATACTCCAAGTGGTTTGTGGAATTAACACTTGTACCCGGCCCAGGTGTCTGATGGTGTGCATGGATGACAGTGTGTCTGGGTGAGCGGGAAGCAGGTGGATAGGAGATATTTGTATTATTAGCTCCCTTTGACGGATGGAAAACAAGGCACAGAAGTTCTCTTGCAGATATGTGTGAAGCGCCTGCAGCTCTGGTTTAGAGAGGGGAAAATATGGGAAAAGGGAATCTCAGCTCTGGACTGGAGGTTGGTAGGACAGTCATTCGTCTGGCGTGCGGACAGGGTGTCTGTGTTTCCTTTGTCAAATAAATTAGCAAGGTGATGATATTTTAGCGGTATCTTGACAGTGGCAGATGGGACTGTGGCAGGCAGGTTCAACTGCTGTGAGCTCATTTCCTTATGGTAGAGATTTCCTGGGTCATGACGTGAGCTGCAGAGAGTACCAGTCCACTTGCTGTCTTCTAGGAAACCGGCTGGCTGACAATACTGGAGCAGAAATGTATTGTCACTTTCCACCAGTGGATGTGGGGGTCATGTGCAGCAAGTCAGGGCAGACCTGATAACCACAGAATGGAGGACCCAAACTGGTGGGTTTCCTGATGTCCCTGGAGAGAAACAACTGCCAGGGGAATGGTCTGGTGGGTTACCAGAGCAAACCATCAATGGTTTCCACTAGATCCAGAGAGTTCTCGCACAGGATAGCGAAGTCCCAGTTCATGAAATTGTCCGAGGCCCTCGAGTCAACTAGAGTTGCCAGGTGGATCTTGGGGCTCATAGAAAACCAGACCTGCAGTGGCAGTTGGATGGGTGTTGGATGCTGGATTGCAGCTGCTACTGTCCTGACAGTGGCACATGGCAGCTGGGCATTTCGAAAATTTCCAACACAGGTTTCTTTATCAAGGCTGGGGACTAGCATCTTCTCGACGCAAAGACCGGCCCAGTCTTTGTCAGACATAACACTGTGAAGTGTCTGTGGTTCTATGCATCTGGTAGACATGGGCAGACCTGGTCAAATTGCCTGAGATCTGGATCTTGAAGTGAACTGCATGCTTGAAGAGTCCCAGGCCGGTTTTGGGGGCTGAACCATGCCACTTGGTTGGGCAGTTGTCAATCTGAATACACAAATCAGTTAGATCGTCCAGATCGGATGGAGGTTTGACCCACACCAGCTCATCTTCAGTGTCTTCGTTGTCCTCGGCCGGAATGCTGATGCTGTGCTGCCTTGTTCTCAGTCTCCTCCCCTTCCCCTGCACAGACCCTGGACTAGGGGAGTGGAGAATACAGCCACAGGGATGTCTAGACTCCCAGCCTCCCCTCCTCCCAGCCAGAAGTGGGGTGCAGCTCTGAGTAGAGCATCCCCTCTGGGCATAAAGTTAAAGGGGCTGAGGTAGGGCTCTGCTCAGTGTGTACAGCTGGCAGAGTCGGTCCCCAGGAGAGGTTCTACTGACAGAGAAACATTTATCACAGGAGCAGCGATGTTAAAGCACAAATCCTTAAGGGGTCAAATGCCAGGTCAAACTGTGGCCCAAACGCAGCTGTTTGCAGAAAGCAGCTTTCACAGAACGGCAAAGCAGCAAGGAAGCCGTGGTTCTATTTTCTAAAATTCCCACTAGAAAAGTGCTTACAAGCCCAGAAAATGAACATGTCACGCTGCAGAGTTCACTCTCCCAACATGGCAGCATCTAACTGCGGCCTAAAGCAGGACGGTGGCAGGTCAGAAAGCGCCACCCCGGGAAGGCTAGGGTTAACCATCAAGGGCTAGGAAACAGCTGGTGCCTGTTAGACTTCTTGGAGCACACAAAAAGAGATGCAAGCCAACAGCAGGGGCCTGGCCTTGCCTAGGCTGGGCTGGGCTGGGCAGGGCAAGGCAACAGTACATGCGCTGCTGTGAGCTCCTGTTGCTCAGACACTTTGCCTTTCTCAATCTGATCTCTTCGCTGAGAGGAAAGGAATCCCAGAGACTGTATTTCATTCAGCACCTCACTTGACACCCCTGGGGCCCACTCTCCAGGGCAGAGGTCCGTTCGGAAGCACACCCTGACTGCTACATTTGTCCAGGGCCCCAGATTGGCACTCCCAGCTGCGGAGCGGGTGGCAGCTCCCCTCGGCCCCAAGGGATCAGAGTGATGCTTTGAAATCCGTTCCATGTGAATCCCCTCCAGTGGGGCTATAAGCAGGAGATTTGCTTTGACGGGGTCATGTTCATCCGTACGCTCCAGGAGGGACGTTTTGCCTCAGCAGGACCGGAGTGAACCAATAAGTGTGGCCCGTGCTGTTTTTCATCTGCCAATGTCCCTCCAAATGAAGCCTATATTCAGACTCTCTCAATGCCCCCCCACCCCCGCCTCCCACTGAAAGCCAAGGGGGACAGTCTAGGATGGATTGACTGTCCTAAATGGGCCAAGAGTGAGGTGCTGCTGTCCAGTGCTGGGCCCATGTAGGAGCTTTCTGTTTTCCAGTCAGCACGTCTCAATGGCAACAGATCAGGTGCGTTCGAGTGTTGTTGTTCCAAGAGGGACATGCCCCCTCGAGTCACAGCGAGGAGAATTTTTCTCCGGATGACCCTCTCGTTCAGTAATATGATCGTCCTGTCATGGTTCCAAGCACTGATTTTGGCAGAACAAAGCGACAGTGCATCTTTCACTCCTCCAGCCAGGGAATGCAGCTGCGGGTCAGAGCGTGACCAATTGGGAATGAACATTTGGAGCGCATCTAATGCAGTTTGTACAGGGAGCCTTTCATGCATTCATGGGAGTGAATCCCATAAAGCTGAGCTGACATGGCCCTGCTCCTCCAACTTTGATATCTCACACCCTGCTCTGAGATAATCCCGGGGAACTTGACCAGCCTGGCTGAATAACGACAGCATCCCTGCTTGGGGTTTGCTGGCATTGAAGGCATCTCACCAATGGCTAACCCGACTTGCCCTGCATGTGGGTTTGTGTGTCCCAGACCAGCTCCCCCTCTCCGCCCCCTCCCTAATCTCCCCTCCCTGGGACAGACAAGGAGCCTGAGAAAGAAGCCGGCCCCAGCCCCGCCGAGCAATAGAGCAAGCCAGAGTTTCTGGCAGTGTTTCCGCTACCTTCCTGGGGAGAGCGAGATTGATGAGAACAGGAGTCTATAATCAACTCGATCCGACCCCCGTCCTGTACGATGGGAGCCTCTTAAAGAAACACTGTCACTTCAGAATTAATGATTTTTGTGTTGAGGGGCCGGCCTGCCATCCTCAGCAATTTAAAAGCACGCTGCCTCACAAGGCCACTTTTAATTAGCCAGCAGAGGGGGCGGGCTTTACATACACACATACAAAATAATCAATTTCAAATTGCCAAGCCAGACCAGCATGGGGCGGCCGGGGGAAAGGCGACAATGAAACCGCCCCGCGCTCCAAATCATCCTGTCTCGCTCCCCTGCTTCTGGGAACGGCGGGGCTGGCTCCTGGCTGCGGGTCGCCCGTCGCGCCCCAGACACCACGCATGCAAAGCTGCCTGGCAAAATGGCCTTTGTTGGCTGCGGACAGGTCATAAGAACGCAAGCGGTAACATTTCAGCAGATTGTAAATGGGCAGCTTCATTTTCAAATGTCCCCCTGCCCTGCATGGCCAGCCGGCGCCCCCTGGGCGAGTTTTATATTTCATGCTCTATACGGGGAGAGCATGTCTGGGGACCCTCCGAAATGAAAGGGTTTCCAGATTTCCTCGGGGAACGTGACTGTTATTGCTGGCTCGCTGCCCGTTGCATTATGGCATTCTTAGGAGAGAGATTCGATAGCTGACTGATTGAAATGCGTTTTCTGCCTTGCTATTGGGTCTGGAGGAGGTGTGCGTGGGGGTGGGGGGACAACAGAATGATCCGTTCAGCCTCTCTGGACCTTTGAAACGTTTGCCATGCGGAGGATTCTCTGCATGCAGCAGGGTTTTCTCTCCAGAGGTGCCACCTTTTCAAATCCTCCTTAGATATATTAAGGTTAATATGGGAGACAGCAAGGTCTATAAAACCCTAAAGTAACATTTACGTGCTAACGGCTTCTGTGGTAGCAATAAAAACCATATCAGTCAGCTCATTGGTGCCTAAGAAAACACAGCTGCTTTCATACCACACCAGCACACTCCAGCCTAAAAGATTTATTGGGGCCTCAGAACACTGGGGCCAAATTCATCCTTGGGGCAAACCCACTGGCTGCACCGGAGATGAATTCAGCATGGTATTTTTATTTTTTAGCCAGATAGGAGGTGAATGGTGATAGCAACCCTTAGCACTTTAGGCTTTAAAAGGGTGGTGGAAACATTAACTCATTCACTCTCCCAACCCATCTCTGGCTTGGGTCTGGGTTGTTATCCCCATTGTACAGAAAGGGAAACTGAGGCATGCAAAGAGGACAGGAGATGATGATGAATTGTGGGAGATGGAATTAGAACTTGGGATTTTCTGGCTTCCTGTCCCTTGCTCACTGCACTAGGCCATGCATCCCTCCCATAACTGCACAGGAAACCTTTACTAGTGACACCTCTGTCTGGAGAGGCAGGGGTGTGAAAGATGCAACACCCAGCCCTGGAAATGACACGGCCTCCTCGCGAATGCAGTAGGAAGGGTCAGCAGCATGCAGGGTTTACCCCCTGCTGTCTCTTTAAGAGAATCATGCAGGGTCTTTGATTCCTACATCCTAACTGGGAGTGGAAGTCAGGCCTCATGAGGTCGCTTCCCTCCTCCTGTGGGAGCCATGGTTCAGACTGGTCAACTCAACAGAGTGTACCCGTGAGACTACCTCACTGCACCCCTTAAATCTGTCCAACAAAATTAGGGGTGTGGCTCCTTTGCCTGCTCTGGAGGCCTCCTGGGTATTGGGCACGCTTATCCGCTTGGTCGTGCAGCTCATCCTGTCTGTGCTCAAGCCCCTACCCCATGAAGCTGTGTGTGTCAAATGGAGAAGCAGAGGGCATTCTCATGGCAAAAGAGATTGTCCCAGCTCCACCCATTGGCCCCTGGGAGGGGCCCACATCTGGTCCACACATACGGGATGCATGTGTTCAAGTGATGCCTGGGCATTGCTCATCAGATTTCACTGAGCTCTCACGCGTACGGCCTGAGTGACATGCACACATGGGAACCCGCTGCAGCCGTTTGGCATGTGCTCAGCTTCCAGTTTCATGACAAACGTGGAGCTGGTTTGGTGGGAGGTTTGCAAACCTCCCAAGGAGATTCATGGTTACACATCCAAATGGGTGATGAACCTGAGTCATCCAGATCTGGCTTTTGAATATGAGCCTCCCTCAAGGCTGAGGGCGGGAGGAGAGGGTTTACATCCAAGGGACCATGACATAGCTCTGGCCCTTCTGGGATCAAGACCTGAATGCGAATCTCCCAAATCCACCTCCACCTCAGATTTAGGCTAGGCTCAGGGTCCAAGTGTAGGGCTGAATCAGGACTGGAGTTTGGGGATTAGGTTAATAATAGTAACACTTAGCTCCCTAAACCCCTTACAAAGGACAGCAGTGTCATTACCCTCATTTTACAGATGGAGAAACTGAGGCACAGAGATGGGAAGTGACTTGTCCAAGCTCAGCCAGAAGGCCAGTGGCAGAAGTGGGAATAGACCCCAGGTCTCCTGAGTCCCCCTTCACTGCTCTATCCACTAGGCAGTACTGGCTCCCTAAGGTTTGATATCATGATCTGTTATCACAAGACTTTGTTTCAAAACTGCAGAAACCTCTCCGGATTCACTGTGTGCATGAGATTTCTGCTCCATCAGAACTGAAACCAGACAATATTCCCCTTCCGTTTCAGCTGGTCCACAGCTGCCAGAATGGATCTGCCCACTGGGCATTGAACTGGGGGGTCTGGGTTGGAGGTTTCGGCTGCAGCCCATCATGGATGGGCACTGTGCTGGTGGCGTGTGCTCTGCAACTGAAGGGATGGTCAGTTGGACATCTTTCCGTTGGCAGTCATGCTGAGTCCCGGGATAACCTCACTGACATCAAAGGCGTAACACCAGGGGTGAACATGACCCAGGGTGCTGGTTATTCTGCTGTTCCTCATCCCTGATCCCATGGCCTGACCTCTGAACCCTGTGCTCCCTCATTTACAATCCTGACTCGGCCAGCGGTGGATTCCCCAAAGCCCTGGGAAATATGCTTCAGGGAGCAATCCTGCGCTGGCTCGCAGAGGATGGGGGTGGAATGGACAAGACAGCCCCACAAAGCCATTTCTACCTTCATTTCCCATGCTTTGGTGACTGCCATGGCAGTAGGTCTAGCCACGCCGCGGATACAGAGCTGAAGAATCCGACTGCAACAGGGTAACAACTTAGGCAGGTGTGAGTGGGTTAGTGGCTTGAGCAGGACCCTCGGTGTCTCTGTGAAAAGCAGGTAAATCCCCTCCCGACACATTATTAACATGTTGCTACCCAGGTGACATTTCGCACTGTCCTAGAGGCCAACACAGGCCGAGGGACTTGGAATGTCAAGACAGTTCTGTACAACATTTCAACAGGCAGAATAAACTGCTGCCTAAAGGGATGAGGTGGACACGTGTAATCTAGGCCCTGGCCTGCCACAGATCCTGGAAACAGAATAAAAGATACAGCAAGGAAACTCCCAAGATTATTTCTTCCTCCCTCCTCCCGCACCCCTGCTCATGCAGTTGCCTGCGAATGACATTTCATTCCACTCTTTAAAAGCTTTTAGCCAATTGCTCCGGCGTGATAACGTATCAGGTGATATTTCATATCTCCCGGCCCTGTCCTTAATGTATGAAGTGCTTTTTTACAAGCTCCGAGAGCTCAGAGCACTATTGCCGGAGAAATTTGGAAAAGAGATGCCCGAGCCACATTCCTGCCGATGAAGTATTCCAGATGCCGTAGGCATGAAGGTTGCTCAGTAATGAGTTTCACCCTTCACCCTCCCAGCTCCGAGGCTCTACCTCTCACGACCATGGTGTGAGCTCTTGGGTTGCTAAATTAGGGCAGGGCGGGTCAGGCTGGAGGCAGACACAACATCTTCCAAACTGCTCCCAAACAGTTCATTCGGAAAGAAAGGGCGCCAAATTGCAGAAGAGTAATGCCCATCTAGGCTGCACTGGAATACACCTACCTCTGAACCTGTTCCTCAGAGCTTGGATGGAATGCAGATAGCTAAAGTCTGGCTGCACATCTTGTGATCAGAGGCTTTGTTAGGGTGCTTTGCAGTCCTGGGGAAAGCAGACTGCCTGTGAATCCTGCTGCTTTCGTCTGGGGCTCGCAGAGGACTTTATAAACGTAGTTGATGAACCCTCCAACCCCCACCCAAGAAGATAGTGTCCTTTGCCCTGCGTCACACGCAGGAAAACTGTCAGAGGGAAAGTGACTTGCCCAAGGTCACAGACAACTGGTAGCAGAATCAGAGGGGGATGCCCCCTGCTCTCGGCACTAGACCACACTGCCTGCTGGCAAACACAGTGATGGCGCAGAACTAGCAGCAGCCCCAGAGGCTGCAAACAGTTCAAGTAAAAATCTGGCAGAAGCTCACAGAGCCTTTGAGCATTCGACTCGTGTAGAAGAAGCAAAGCTGATGGCAACCTGAGCAGACACAATATACCTGAGCACGGAGTCGTGTCGTGTCAGAGACCCTCTTGCCAGTTCTGCTGGTTCATTAGCACTGACTCTGCCTCACTAGTTGCCTTTGCCAAGCAATGGAGGGGGGCCAGAGGAGTGGGGAAGGCATTTCCGGTGCTATAGCCCAGAGCTCGGTGAGCGCAGAGCCCCAGAGGTGCCCAGGGAGGGGCCTGCATTGCCCAGGCCATGCTGGGCCTGGGGCAGCTTGTCTCAATGTGTTTCAGAGGCTGCTGTTTCTGCCGAGGGGCAAAGAAGCATTTCTAGCGCCAGGGAACAGATGCAGAGTGATGCTTGGAGTGGCCTGGGGGAGAGTCGCTGTGGAGATACCTCAGCTGGCTGGGAGCCAGATACAGGCAGGCCCTGAATGTGCCATGGCTCTGATCCCAGATGCATCATGGCAGGCAGCACAAAGCCCAGAGATGAGCCAGGCCCTGGGGAACCCAGTGTTGGTGATAGGGGCACTAGAGAAAGCAGGCTGCTGTCAGAAAACCACCCCAGGGTACACAGGGCACTGCCCTCTCATTGCTGGCCAGGCAAGGCCCTCCACCCTGCCACTCACCTGCCTCGCCTCTGTCAGCCTCTCCCAAGGAGAGGCGCCCACTCTACACCTTGGCACTTCATTCCTGCCCAGCCTCCTGCCCATCATCCCAAGACCCAGGGGTGACTCTGAGTCCTGGACAGGGACAGGCACTAACCCAGATCCCAGTCCCAGATCTTCCAGCCCTAGACCCAGCTCACACCACACTTCATCTGGCTCAGCAGCTCAGGGGGAGGCTGTATTGCCGGGGCTCCAGTGAGGAGCTAAGCCCCCTGGAACAGCCAGCTGCAGGTCCCCTGAGATGGCCACGTTTACGGCTCCGACAGCATGTACATGTGCCTGGGACCTGGCTGCCAACTGTGAGAGCACCAGCCAGAGTCTGTCTGGAGCAGGATGAGGGAGAGGCCTTGCCTAGAGGGAGACCTATGATCCCCTGCCACCACTGCCCACCCGCCCTATTTCCCATGACCGTGTCACTGCAGCCACCAGTGGTGTCCCAGGGACCGAGGGACCTGAGCCTCCATCGTCTGAGGGAGATCAGCCATGCATGCCAGTGCTGCAGCTCAGACCCATTCCTGCCAGACTTCGTGTTATCCCCCAGCATTTCAGAATGGCCCCATACAGCACCCTGGCAACTGGGCTGGGCACATCCAGCAAGGTCACAGGGCTGACAAGACCCCCCAGTAACCCCAATATAACAAGAACAGGGGTGATGCCCAGTCCTGACCCCTGGGGTCTATGGAGGGACTGGAGTGAGCAGACAGAAAGTGTTAAAAATCGGGACAGGGATGGGGGGTAATAGGTGCCTATATAAGAAAAAGCTCCAAATATCAGGACTGTCCCTATAAAATCAGGGCATCTGGTCATCCTAAGTGTGAGAGTGCCCAGAGGGGACTCATTGGTCAGTTTAAATGCCCTGTATGGGGTTTTGCAGAGGAATTCCCAATAACCCCCTTGTGAATCCTGTAGAGAAAATTACTCAGCTGGGACTGACAGCGCTGCAGGCTGCAGCCCACAGCGCTGGGGGACAGGCATCGACCCACACCCCAGGCTCCAGCCAGGGCCGGCTTTACCATTTTTGCCGCCCCAAGCCAAAAAAAAAAAAAAGCCGCTCAGACTGTGCCGCCCCAAGAATAGACAGAATGCTGCCCCTTAGCCTGTGCCGCCCCAGGCATGTGCTTCCTCTGCCCTGGCTCCAGCACAGCTCCAAGAGAAGAGGTGACTCCGTAGCACCCCCTGGTGGCTGCCACATGAATGGGCATGCCGGTGAGGTACAGGGGCCAGCCACCATTGCAACTGCCATGCTCTCCTGCGTGGTGGGCACCCTGCTATGCTCACAGAGGGCAGCGCACGGGGACAGCAGTTCTAGGATCAGTGTTCCCCACCACAGATTGTCACACCCAGTCCAGCTCCCCCACAGGCCCCAGAATGAAGCGGGCCGCACTCCCTCCCCATAGCTGCCTTCAGTGTGTCAACCCTGGAACCCCTCTGATGGCTTTCCCGGTGCAAACACAGGGGTGAGTGGCTGAGAGCCATCGGAGAGATGTTAGCAGACCCCCTTAGAGCTTAGATTGCACTCCTAGAGCAGCCTGAATAAAGGGGCAAAGGATCCTGTCTTCACTGCCCTGTCTCCAGAGCCAGCAATTTACACAAGGTCAGGGAAAGAGCCTCCTGGTCTCAGCCATTTCCAGGGGCCCCATCTGTATCAACAAGCCAAGGTGCAAACACTTTGCCATAATAATACCACTGACCTTGACCCGAAATGCTTAGTGCTAGATCATCATCAGCTGTTACCACTTGCAGCCTGAGAGATCAATGCAGCCACTGTCCCAGGAGAGTTGCGGGACCACAGAGACTTGTATCCTGGGGAGAGTAGTCTGGAGAGTGTGTCTTACAAGCCCTCTCTGTGCCAATCTACAGAGGATATGAGTTACACCCTTACCTAGAGAGTTTTAACTCAAGCTGGGGCAACTCACACGTTTAGCTCAGGAGGCTCTGGGGTGGCCAAAGTGGCAGCTGTCACATAGGGAGAATTAAGATCCCAAAGCACACTTACCCTGTGGGGCTGCAGATACTGGGATGGCCTGGCTGTCACAAGCTAGAATCCTGGAAAGAGAAAGATATGGGTGAGGCGCATGCAACTAAACTGGGATCTTGTAGTACCCTGGCTTCAGTGGGTTTGGACGAATTACGGCAGTAAGGTAAGTAGGAGCTCACCAAGACAGTTTGTCTATATGCCCAGATCTGCTCCCCAGCAGTGTCCATCCAAAAGCCAGCCAAGCTTGAGTAACAGATCTAGCAATAGCTAGCGATCTGTCTCTCTCTTCCCTCCCAGCCTGTAGGAGAAGCAACTCCTTTTGCTCTTGGGGCTTTTGTTTGCTTGCTTGCATGGGAGCGAGGGTGTTGTGTCTATGTACATGTGGGTAGGGAAGTGCGGGTTTTGGGGGGGGTTACTGTATCTCTGCCTGTGAAGAAATCATTCAGGGAATGCTAAGCTTTACATGTTGTCCCAAATATGGTTAGCTTGTGGTTCAGGTGTTTGTGTTCCAGGTTTTTTCATGGGCTTTTTAGTGTCTCACAGCCATGTACATGTCCAACAGGAATGAGATCTGGGGCCAGAGTGTGATCCGCGTGTTACACCTGTGTCAGTCTGGAGGAAGTAACAGAGATCAGGATCCAGGCCCTGGGCTTTTCATGGTGATTCAGTTCCTGAAGGGCAGGGAAAATGCTGGGAGGAGATCAGATCTTGTATTTATTTCAGCCCTCTGCAGCCATGAAAAATACGAACAAAGATTCTCACTCCCAAAACATGGGCTTTTTCTGGCCTGCTGTTTTTCTTGGAACATCTGGGAATAACTAGAGAATTGGTAGGCTCATGATATCACACGTATTAGGATGCCAAAACCCAAGCTCCTAGCTGGGGAATGGATTTTTAATCAGTCTCTTCAAAGTTCTTTATTTTCAGTGGGATTTGGTTAGCATATATTGAACTCAAACACCCAGAGTACAGTTGGGAGGAAAGATCTCTTTGTTAAAGATTCAGCACACCTGTCTCTTCCAGTAAGGGCTGAGAGATCTCAAACTTCAGTTCTCCATGGTTCCAAGGAGCCCTCCAGCAAAACCAGGGAAGACAAGACTTGAAGTTCATGATAACTCCAATGTAAAAATCAAGAACTCCTCCTCCCCATATTTCTCCCCCACCTCCAGCAAAAAATAAATCACCAGAGTCAGCACTTTTCCTTGGCGGGGTCACCTTTTCTTCAAATGTAGCCGTCCCTCTCTTTGGGAAGCCATTGGCCAAATGAAACTATTTACTCCTCTGGGGAGTGGAGCGCACATGCCTGCTTGTCAGTAATTTAGCTCATCTTGTCTTTGAAGAGCAGTAATCACTTTAGAGTTCCAGCTGTCACTTTCTCTGGCGTTCCCCCACAAGGCTGCTCTACCCCGCCCTCTCCATTGCCTCGGACACAGTCCCACACACCCCCTTAGGCAGCCTCCGGCTTTGAAGCATGCAAAGCAGGAAATTAAGAACCATCTTCAAACAAAAACTCGGCTCCCCCAGGAATAGAAAAAGAGGCAATTTCCTCACTATCTCCTCTCCTTGCTCACAGGGCTGGATTAAGGTAATCAGGGGCTTTAGAGCCACTGTCACCCCAAATCAGCTTTGAAACTGGGGGAGGCTTGATAAGAAATCTGTGCAAAGCAACAAAAATGTACTATGAGATAGAGGTGCATCTGCAGAGGAACTTCTACAGAGGGGCATGGTCAGAATGTTCTATGGGGAAGCCCTTGTTAAGACGACTCGCTTGGAAAGAAACCAGCATTGAAAGTGAAGATTGCTTGAGTCAAAACTCCACCTTCGAAAAGCCCTGTGTTTTGAGGATGTTCAAAATCTAGATCCAGATTTGCTTCTCTTTATCAGGAGCAACACTACAACCCCGGAGCTGAACCCTACTTGATGCCAGGTGTCTGAAATCCAGACTGGGATCTGAATTATACAGCTTTTCTATCATGCAGGGTTGCTGACCCTAAACATTCCAGAATCAGGCCCCTCAAAGTCACAGGATTGGCTCAGAAATCTTGAGTTTTAAAAAAAGAATAAATGTTGGCTCTTTATTGTGGTGTTTGTTTGCAGCCTTGGGAGGAAGGGGGATGTATGTCACACTTTCAGTCTTTTCTCCCCAGGCATGAAGACTAGAAATGTACAGTGGTTTGTTTGTTTTTTTAAATGAACGTTGAGTCTTATGCATGCACCTGACACCAGGAGCTAGAGCTTCAAGAAAAACACCTCATAGCCTCACAATAAAATCACAGAGTTGGCCACATCGATGATGGGGAATCTAGGAAGTATTCTTGGAAAGCTGCAAAAGGGTGAGATGCAGAATTCAGTGCTTCACAGTTGCCCAGCAATGGGACTTGTGTGGCCCTCATTCGAAGTTCAGGTGTCACTGGCAACATTAACTGTTCTGTGCCTCTTCTATGTGAACTTAATATGCTTGTTTATATTGTTAATTTGATGCCAGCGAATCGCGGTCTGTGGCCCATGACGGATCCGTGGAACTCTGACGGTGGTCCATGAAGACCCATCTGATCATGTAATGCTGGCTTTTCATTGTTTCTAGCTAAAATTATATTAAATCCTCTCCCAATGTTACTTTTCTATTTGAATCAGTGTTATAGCTTCCACAAGGATTAGGGCATGGGACACGAGATATTCACAAGAAAATCTCTCTACAAATGTAATTCCCCACTATGAAACAATTTGAGAATAACTGCTCCAGACCACAAACTCTGCAAAATGTACTATACGGCCAAGCATTTTGCATTCCCTGTCTTTTTTCCCTTCTTGTAACTATGTAACTTTGGTGGTCCATTAAAGTTTCTGGCACTGAGTGTTCTTGTTTTTGGTTTATAAGGAGGGGAAAAAAAAGAAATTTCCCATATTTTTAGTCCTGCTGACAATGAAATGGTCCTAATGATATTGAACCTACTTCTCAGGGGATAGTAAAATACCTGAATCTGTATGAGTGCCATCTACACGTTAGCTTCCAACATTGCTACTGTTGACAGAGGAATTATGGGTACTATTTTTGCCAGTGCAGACACTGCTTAAAGTGGTATGTCTGTCAGGGGAATGTACATTGTCACAAAACTTCATTAGGCTCTGCTAAAAATAATGCCCACTGAGCATGCTCAAAAGTGGCTTAGAACTTAATTATTTACTCAATTTAAAAAATATATTGTTTGCTGATGGACTGTACAGTGACCACGAATCACTGGCAAGAGTCAAACTCCTGTGTTTCTGAGCAAATTGTGTGGTTTTAAAAAAAATTAAAAAAGCAAGTTGGTGTTCTTTTAAAGTGGGAAAATGCTTTTTTACTTATGAAATAGCTGAACAGATTTTTCATCAAATCTTCCAAAACAATTAGTCTTCACCAAAAGATTAAGTTTGGGAAATAGCAGGCCTAAAGGAGAGTGTTTCAGACAGTTATGAACAAGTGATAACAGAAGGTTAGATCTGAAAATGTTAATAAGAGTGGTTAATATCTTTTTTTTTTTCCGTGAGGAAAATTGGCCTTTCAACCCAAATGAACATTTTCATGGGATATGTTCATGTAACCCATTATTACCTATTTCACCCATGAGCACTTGAGCAGAAATACGCAGCTAGTCTTGGCTTATGTGTGGAGCATTGGTATCCACCCCTGCAGGTATCTGCCCATACATAGATCACAAACAGGCATACATGGACAGAGGAAGCTGGAATTGCTGGGTTAGTGGATGCATTGAGGAGAGTTCTCTAGTACAGAAAACTCTGTCTTATGCACTGATTTTTTAAAATGTAACGTATACAAATGGAAATAAATCCTGCTCCATAAGGGCTGGCTGTTTTAGGGGATTGGTAATGAGCTTTGACCAGAGGGTGCACTTTTCAACTCCAAGACAATGACTGAATATCATTGTCACCCGATGATTGTTTGAAAGAAATTAGGGAATCTCTCTCCAGTTCATGATGCACATGCATCCATATCTCATTTGGCACTAGCTGGCATATTTGATAATAGCGCCAGACTCTCTTTGCTATTGTAATGAAACGTTGTTAGCCTCTGCTGGTGCAGCTGAACCAGATTGGGATTGTCATTTTAGATAGGAGACCAGAAAAAGGGCACATGATAAGAAAATACTTTTCACCTAACATGCGATTGAACTGTGGAACTTGCTGCCAAAGGAAGTCACTGAGGCCAAGAACGTAACAAGATTAAAGACGAGATTGGACATTTATATGGATACCAAGAATATCCAGTTATCGTTGATGAGAACTAAAATTCTGGAAGGGATATTAAACATTGTGCATAAGGCAATTGGCATCTATTAGGGATCAGGATGAGACCTATGTGAGGGCCAGATTATCCTACCTTTGCTACTGCGGGGTTCTTACTCATTCCACTGGTGCTGGTGGTGTCGCAGACAGGATACTGGGTTAGAGGGAGGTCTGATCCAGGCTTGGGGTCTGATCCAGGCTTGTGATTCCTAGGCAATAGTCAAGATACGCCTGCACTTCTACAAAGTGACCCGTCTTATTTTTCAATCAGATCCTATTCTCTAAATCTAACAGTACTGAGTGTGCTGCCTCCTCCATCTAACTCCAGAGAACAGACTTTGCAATTGCAAACTAAGGCTGTGATATGGAAATACTCAAAGATTTGACTGTTCTGCAAAGCTCAGCTCATGTCTCAGATGCTTCCAAAGGCAGATAAGGTAACAGGGGAGCACAGCATGGAGGGAAGAACATTTGTAGAGCGCATTTGATCTTTTCAAACTCGATAGTTTATCATTTGCCCTGAATAAGCCTTCCTGGTGATAGTTCTGAGAGAGAGGCTGCTCCATCCACCTCCTATTTTCCTTTTGATTTGAACTGAATACTTTCCTGCTTTCCTACATAACCTCATGCATTCCCAGAATGACCTCAACTGATATATCTAGTGTAGGAGGCTTCCACCGCTCCCTTGGATGCAAACACAGCAATAAACATGACAAGCTCTGAACTGGAAGGATAAAATGGGATCCAGAAACACAGCAGCAAAAAATCTCTCTGAGCTGCAAATGTTTTGGAAAAAACACCACGTTTTTGTTCATTATTCTTTTTATAGTTACGGTCTTTCACCCCTCCAATAGATCTCACCCAAAATGATCCCCAAAGACTTTGTACCTTACATCCCCTAGGACTCAATATGCCCACTCCTGAAATGCAGCCGTCACTGGGGTGGAATAGAACAGTTAACAGTGCAAAACAAGTTTTAGGGCAGAAACTGCAGAACAACCTTTTCATGGACTGGCTCTGCCGGAGTAAGGTAAGTGGACAGAATGTCATTGCTGGAGCTGCTCAAAACTTGTTCAGCTAAAAGCTTTTTTTTTTTTCCTTTCTCAAAACATGGTTTAGTCAAAAACAAAATTTTATGTGGAAAAAAACTCAGTTCTGATGACATTTTTCAAAAAAATTTCAAAATGAAAAATATAGGGAACAAAGCCTGAAATTTTTCAGTTTTGCATTTCAAAACGGTGGGAAATGCCCACCTTGTCTCAGTTATTTACCCTCCACCATCCATATTTATCAACTGGAATAGTAGGGAAAAGTCAAAACTGGAGAGAAAAGAACACTTTTTAAAGTCTCACTTACTGTAAAAAGTGTAACACTTTTTTCTCAATTTTTAACTGTGTCTCTTTGAGAATAAGCAACACAAAATGGAGAAATTAAAAAAGTGACACTCCCCCCGCCCCGTCCCCAAACTCTGCCTCACTCCATCCTGTCCTCGAGTGGAGAAAAATGGGGCAGTGGCGGAGTTGAAAAATAATAGAAAAGAGGATTTGCCTACCGAAACAAAATGAAAAGATTCTAAACAAACAAACTCATTTAGAAATGTTTTGTTAAAACCTTTAAAAGTTTCCAATATACTTGGAATGGAAATGGTTTTAAAAAAGTGAGCCACAATAAAAAACAGACGTTTTGACCAATTCTAATCATTACTGTCTACCTTCTTATAGAGCCCCAGTCACCATAGTATCCGAGTAACTCAAGCCTGTGGATGAATTTAGAGAAGAATGATTATCCCCCATATCCTCAGGGAAACTGAGGCAGGGCAAGATTAAGTTACCTGCCAGGGCCGCAGCGGGAGTCTGACACAGAGTTAGGATGCAAAACCAGTCCTCCAGTGTCTTAAACACAAGACCACCCTTTTAGTAGCACTGGGAGCCCCTACCAGCAATGAAGCTGTGCAGCATCTCTCATGCCAATGTGCTGTACAAGGTACCATGCAATATCCAGTGCAATGTACTGTGCATCTGGGCAGTCCATAATGAGTTAAATTCACCCAGTGAAGAAGGCCAGCAGAGAGGTGAACGTCTGCCAGTGGGAATACATTGCCTGAGTCTCTCCAGTCTTGGGATGAAATTCCCCACTGTGTGGGAACCCACAATAGGTCCATGCACCACTTACAGCTCTCATAATGGGGCTAACGCAGACCCTAAGCCTCTGCTGGCTGGCTGCTGCCCAGGCATGAATTTCAGGCTCACAACACGTGTGTAACCCTGCGGGAGCAGCCACACATCGCGAGGAGTGTGTGTATGTAAACACACACACATACACACACACACACATACACACACAGTGCTTGGTACCTTTAAGTATCTGAATGCAAACTCTAAATAATAACTTCCCTTTTAAAAACAAAACCCAAACAAAAAACCCAAACAAACAAAATAAAACAAACCAGAGCTTGTCTGCAAGCCAAGCTACAGAGCCGGCTTCCCTGCTGTCCAGCTGCAAAACCCAGGAATTACTCCAGCGTGGCTTATAAAAAGGAGAGTTTTTAATTGAGTTCATGTTCAGTTATAAATCAACATACAGTTAAGTGAATTAAAGCAGGGTTCTCGCTTGTAATGACTATCTGACCTCGTCACCACACGGCCATCTCCCGTACAAGTTCTCACAATTTCAGCATGAGTCTTGTGGCATCGGATGTTTTTCTTAAAGCCACAGCTCCTGAAGGCAAGTGATTTGGTGAGAATCTCGGTGTTTGTTTAGTGGCAGAGAACAGTTTTCAAACATGACCCTGAAGGCTGAAAACCCAGACAACAAAGCCAAAGGACCAAAATGTATGGTTTTTGTTTTTTTTTTTTAATTCTCACGATTTTTAAGCCAATTTACCATCAGGTTAAAGCTCAGCTGTGCTGGAGCCAGAGCTACTCTCGGCCTGTAGACCAAGCTCCCCAAGGAGGTATGGATCATCACACACCTCTCTATCTTCCACTTCCAGCACAGGCACCATTCTCCAACTTGCATTAAACCCAGAGCAGTGTGGACATAGTAAAAATCAGGGACGCACAGTTCCCCCCAGGGGAGGGGAGGAGAGAAAGAATGACCCACACGGGGCAGATGTTAGTCATGGCTGGAAGGTGCTCAGATACTGCAGGGTCAGGGCAGGATAAGAACCTGTATGGAAGAGAAGCTACTGATTTGAGGGTGCCCAACATGATTTTTGACGCTCAGAGCTGGCAACACTGCGTTTCCCTTCTAGCCCACGCACTGTGATGCCCCTAGAACAGAGGCTTTAGTCCAAAGCATCCTAGGGTGAAGGCTGGTGGGGGAATGTTCTTCCCTTTCCAGTATGGCAGGCTCTCATTAGCACCGGTAGTATTTGTCCCTCCCAGCCAAAGGTGGACACCACCAGTTCCTCAGTCTACTACCAAGCGCCAGAGGGAAGGATGGCTTTGTGACCACGGCACTGAACTGGGGCTCAGGAGGTCTAGGTTCAGACCAAGGCTTTCCCATAGACTTCCTGTGTGATCCTGGGCAAACACTTCATCTCTCTCAGCCTCAGGTCCCCAGCTATCAAGTGGGGTAACTGTATTGCCTTTGTTCTGTAATCTCCCTGGGGCAGGGACTGTGTAAGTATGTACAGCATCTAGTCCAGGGGAGCCCTGGTCTCAGGTGGGCCCTCTTCGCGCTCCTGTAATCCAGATCATGATACACTGGGAGGCAGCGAAAGGCCAAAAGAGGCAGGTTGAGCCCGGGCTATGGAAATATAAAAACTGGGCTAGTGCTGGAAAAGGGCCACACGTCCACACTGGTAGAACACTCCAAGACCAGAGCAATGGCTTTCCCATCTCCCGCGAGGAACTCTGCTCGGATGCTTCGGAGGGTATGTCTACATTGTGAAAAGAACCCTGCAGCAGCCCACCCAGGTCTACAGACTTGGGCTCAGGCATCCCATGCTGCAATGCTAAAAGCAGCTGGGTAAATGTTCCAGCTCAGGATCTGAAGCCCACCTCCCTCCCTGGGCTTCACAGCCCCAGCTCCAGCCAAAGCCAGAATGTCTACATGGCTATTTTTAGCGCTGTAGACCTGGGCTCTGAGACTCGCTGATGCAGGTTGGGGTTTTTTCGGTGTAGACATAGTTAAAGGGCTACCTATCTCCACATGGTCAGTGACACCAGCTTAATGTTAGGGGTGATTTTAAACCTGTTTAGTTAAACTGGTATTAAAGGCTGTGGTCTTGTCTACATGAGACAGTTGCACGGGTTTAACTTAAATCAGTTTTCACAGTGATTTAGATTAAACTGGTGCAAACCCCTCTGTGAACACTTTTCTTTCGGAGTGGTTCATTTTGGCTGGTCTCAAACCTATTCCTAATCAAAGTTGGCAAAACCACAATAAGCCTCGTTTAAATGGAAAGAAGCACATCCACATTGCATTCACTTAACTGATGGAGTGAAACGAAATTGGTGCAAGGTTTTATGTGGTCAAGGCCCACGATCACACTGGAAGGTGTGTATCAGCACTATCGGTAGCTCCAAGCAAGGTCATTGCCAACCCAGGTGGGTGTTTGCAACTCGTATTTCTAATCCTATGCACAAAAGCACCCGGGACTCTTGCCCAGAGTGAGAAGAGTGCCCCATTGCCATCTGTGAATGCTTTTGTTTCTTACTGTATAAGAAAGTCAGAGGTTTTATTTCAATCACCAGGGGACCTGAAGGATCAGAAAGTTTTTCTTGTAAATTTTAAAATACACCAAAATCCTTTCAAACAAATTCTTGTAACATAAACAAGCATATTAATAGAGCCATTGTTCTGTGCGCCAAATGCTCCGCTGATCTTGAAATAACACTGGAAAGGTCCAGCGGGAATATTGGACGGAGAAGCAGCCTGCGAAGGAGCCGACGTTCCAAGTACCAAATGCAGAGAGAGACAACTATGAGCTCTAAAGCAAATAGCTCTGCTCTCCAAGAAACCAAAGCCAAGACTAACCACAGGCCACCACAAACAGTTGGGTTAAAGAAATGCTGAGCACTAGATTTAAAGCTGCAGGACATGAGGCGATCCCCAGGTCAGGAACTACGTGACACACAGCTTATGGGGGCTAAACATAGGGGCACGCCAGACTGCATGGACCTGATCCAAAGCCCACTGGATCCATGTGGGTCTTTGCACTGATTTCTCAGAGCTTCGGACCAGGTCTGTGCCCAGTGCTAGTCATATTATTATCCCAACAAACAAACCGCTTTATAACTTAAGGTTGCTTAAAAGGGATCACACTCCCCACCCCACACACCTGTCACAGCCAGAGAATGTCCAGTTAAGGGATCCATCTGAACCATACCTTAATCCCATCCACTGCTGTCACCTGCCCCTAAATCCCATCTACCCCCAGTGAGTGAAATATATACCTCAAGTTCTTCACAATCCCAATACATCACCAAACCCTAAGGCACTGGCAGGGGCCACATGGCTGCGGTCAGATCAAAGACGTCCTCCACATTCATCTCTGAAACCTGAACTCAAACTCAAATACAAGCAGGCTGTTGGTCAGTTGCAGGGGTTTCAGAGAAGAGCCATGGGAATGATGAAAGGATTAGAAAACCTGCCTTGCAGTGATTGACTCAAGGAGCTCAATCTGCTTAGCTTGACAAAGAGAAGGTTAAGGGGCGACCTGATCACCTGCACAGGAGGCGTTTTACCTAGTTGTGAGCAGTGCACCTCATTGTGACTGCAGGATTGGGCCTTTCACTGTAAGCATTGCAGGACTGGGATGATGCCTCTATGCTTTGTGCAGGGTTGATCACGCTATCAGCGCTCTACAAATAACAAACCACACCTACATGGTGCTGCTCTGGGATGCAAAGGTTACCGTGAAAGAGTGAGTGTTTGCCGGCAGACAACCTGTGCAGCGAGCAGTTATCTCCTATCCTTGGAACAGCGTATGTCAGCCCCCCCCGTGGGCAAAGCCTGGGTTTTAATGGTAGCCATTGTGCACTGCAAGTGACACAGGGTTAGGTCACAGACATTTCACGGGATTTTGTGCTGATCCTTTACACATGGGACTTACGGTGACATTTTCAAAAGTGCCTCAGTGACTTAGGCACCTAAATTCCATTTTCAAAAGTGACCCAAGAGTCAAAGTCTCAATGGTCGTCAATCGAACATTGGCTCCTATGGGAGTTAGGCACCTAAATACCATAGCGTGCCTATGTGCCTAAATCACTTTTGAACATGTTAAGGTATGCTCCTAAGTCACTTTAGCATGTTTGAAAATTTTATCCTTAGGCAAGTACCCTTTCACATTAACTGCCTGAAGGATGAAGCTTCAGGACTCCTGGATTCGAGCAGGAAGCAAGGTCTCCTGGGCAAGGCCCTTGCCTGGGATTTAGGAAATCTCAGTTCACTTCCTGATTCTGCTTGACCATGGCCATTTGTCCCTTCAGTTCTGTGCCTCAGTTCCCCATCTGGAACATAGGGATAATTCTTTACTCCCACTCCTGCTCTGTCTTGTCTGTTTGGATTGTGAGCTTTGAGGGACAGGGACTGTCTCTTACTAAATAGACGTACGGCTCCTAGCACAGTGGGGTCTTGGATTGGGGATCTAGACCCTACATGGATTTGCTGAGTAACTTATGCATCTCTTTCCATGCCTCAGTTTTTCTCTCTGTAAAACAGGGTGATACTCCCTTGCTGTGAGAACAAACTCCTTCATTTCCAAAGCCAGCTGAGAGCCTCAGCTGATGCTAGTGGTCCGTGCCATCAATATTCTTACTGTGGTTGCTCCGCTCCAGGCTTTCATGCACTAACACACTCTGTTCAATTTGCGGTTCCCATTTCGATGGGTTCAGCACATGGCTCCTCCGCAAGCCGGGATGTTTCTGGCACTGCATTTATCTGTAGTCTGTGAGATGATGGCAGGAGGAGCTTTCCAGGTGGAAGGCTGTAGCAAGGAGCGCACCCCAAGGCAGCAACCCCCCAGGATGCTCCCTCCCCTTCCTCATGACCCTGGAGACACAACGCTCAGTGCAGCACAGGAGACAAGTCAAATAAACACCGCGGTGAAGCCTCTGCCTTCTTGTTTATGATGGAAAAACAACACAAGCGTCTCTGGGCTCTGGGGAAGGAGAAATGTTTACTCCACAGACAAACAGCCAGCATCTCAGCACAGCATTCGCTTGGCAAGTGGGCTCCTGCAGCAAAGGATCATGGGGGAGTGTTTGCAACACCATGGCACTCTGCTCCAGTCCTGCCCCAGCCTTGTCTAGACTAGGGCTTGAAGGGGTGATGTTGGCTTCAGGTGGAGACTTGGCTTCAGCTTGACCAGCTGGGCATATGTTCAATGAAGCAGCCTTGTCTGCACTAGGCTGTTCAGATGTGTTAGCTGAGATATGCCAATATCTCACTTTAAATCCTAGTCTAAACCAGGCCCTGCTAGAGCTGAGCACATAACTGATTTTTCAACTCACTGGTTCTTTTGGAAAAAAAACCATTAAAACATTCATTTGCGGTCAAAACATTTCATTTTGGTCTCAGGATTCGTTCTGGTTATTAATTTTTTAAATAAAATTGAATGACATTTTGAAACCAAAATTATTTTGAACTGAAAAAAAATCCAAACCTTTCCATTTTTGCTCAAAGTTTTGGTTGACCCGAATCTGCATTTTTCACCCCAAGAAAAAAAAGTTTCAGTCTAAAAACTTTGCCCAGCTCTAGATCTTCGGTCTCTGACTCCCCAGACAGAATTTTCTCCCCTGCCCATTTGTCTCTTCTACACCAATTCCTCTCTCCGCCAGGACAATGGCTTGCGAATATTCAGCTCAGGACACCAGCTACTCCCAGGAGGATGGCCCACCTCAAGACTTCAACAATCATGCCCCCCCCCCCCCCAATCACCAGGTTAGGTAAAAAGATCCAGACACTTTAAAAAAATAACTATATGATGTTCTAGAGAGACAAGGTGGATGAGGTAATACCTTCTATTAAGATATTACCTCTAATATCTGATGTCTCTTGAATATCCTGGAACCAACATGGCCGCCACAACACTGTGAACAGTTCTTGTCAACTGTCTGTACTAGGCCTCTCTCTTACCACTTCAAAAGTTATTTTTCCTCCCTTAGTATCCTGCTGTTAATTGATTTATCTTCTTAGACTGACCTAACACTTGGTAAAGCACCCCCATCTTTTCATGTATTTATACCTGCTCCTGTATTTTTTACTTCATACATCTGATGAAGTGGGTTCTAGTCCACAAAAGCTTATGTCCCAATAAATTTTAGTCTCTAAGGTGCCACAAGGATGCCACATTTTTTTTGTTTGTTTTTTTGTTTTTTGCTGCAACAGACTAACATGGCTACCACTGAAACAAGTCTAGATAGTAGGATTTGGAGTTTTGTGTTTGGTCTGTCTCTTGATTTCCAACCTCCTCTTGCATGGGTGACATCCAGATACATATAGATCCCGGTCCAGCACTGGCACCAGTGCAATGGATTGCTGATGCATCGTAAGTTGCACGTGTAACTCCCACCCATTAACAACGAAAAGGTCAGTGCTCCTCAGCCAATCACGAGCTGAGGTCAGGAAGACCCCTCCCCACCCCAAACTCCCAGTGCATTATGGGGAAGGTGAGTCATGTCTTCCTCTGAACCATCCAATATTGACCCTGGTCTGAGACCAGAGGAAAGGAAGGCTGGTTTGTAGGGTTGTGGCTCCTCTGATGTTGTTATACCCTCCACTTTCATGGGTCCCTGGGCATCACAGAGCAGCCATCATAAAAATAAAAAGTGACAACACATGGTCTAATCTTGTGCCATCAGAACCAATATATATTTATTAATATTTATGAACATTTTAAACTCTTTAATATGACAAAATCTATATCAGTTAACAAAAAAATTGTGTCTTTTACCAGATCACATCTCTTATTTGCTTAAGTTTGCAGCTCTAAGCTGAGAGTGTGTGTCACATTTTGGTCCGATAGGGATGCGCATAAAAACAAGTTGTGAAACTTATCAAATGCCAAAAAATTAACAAGCGTCTACATTTGAGGCCCCTTTTGAGCTTGAGGCCCAAGCAAAATGGCCATCTTCCCCCCCAATTGGCCCTGAACCTGATGGGCTGGAGGCTGGGAACGTAACAAGAGGCCCTGGCTTCCAAGAATTCACTACTACCAAGGATTCACCCCAGCCCTGACCCAGATCCCATTCAGAAAGCATCAGGGCTGCTGCTTTCTCCAGGCTTTCCCCTGAGCCCTTGCTCTGTTTTTCCTGACACCTAGGCTGCTGTCAATGTCCCCCAATCTCTACCCACATGACATCATGGCTCAGAGTGGGGATCATGGAGTGCTGGCTCCCGATACCTGAGAACTGGCTTAGCCTCAGTCTGAGCCACCTATTCTGTACCTAGATACCATTGTGATGGGCAATGTTGATGGGGAGTACACCCCACCCCAGCCCTGCAAGAGCTGAATTAGGCCAAGTGGGCCCAATCAGCCAGTTCAGTGGCAAACGAGGCAGATTTCGGCTGTGTGGAGAGCCTCATTAGAAAGAAGCTCACCTGTGAGGGAACAGGCAGAAAACCAAGAGACTGGAGTAAGCCTGGGGAAGGAGCAGGGAGCAGCCTACAGTCCCTGTCCCTGAGGTAAGGGAGGAGGAAAGGGAGAAGCAGCATGATAGGAAGGAGTCCAGGGAGAGGCGCAGTAAGAGGGGTCAGACCTTGACTATTCCCTGCAGGTCCCTGGAGGAGAACCCAGAGTAGAGGGTGGGTCTGGGTCCCCTACCAAGCACTACAAAGTGGTGTTGTTAAGGACAGTGGATATGAAGACCCCCGGAGTCACTGCTGCAGTGACACAGGCAGCAGGCGTGAGGACTGCCTGACGCTTTCTGTGGCAAGAGACTTTGGAAGACACCCCAGGAGAGAAGCTGCTGAGTGAGCTGGCAGGAGGGCCGAGCTGCGAAGAGGCAGCAGCAGCTCCTGGAGCCAGAGAGAGGCTGCAGACAGAGAGAAAGACAGAGCGATGGAGTGCAACTGCAGGAAGGGGCATCATTACTACTCTGGCCCATCCTTTCCAATCTCAGGAGCCGCACAAGACAGACAAAGTCCCCTCCATTCCCTGGTTGGCGCTCACTTTGGAATGGGCACTGTATATCGCCCATGCTGGTGCCTCTTGATGCATGCCTGTGCCCATCTGCGTTATAACCCAGTGTGGCCCCATCCACTGGTTTCATTTTGCCTGGGGAGCTGTGAACCGTTATCACTGAACCATGCAGAAGCCTTGCGGCTGGATTCTGAGCTGGTGCAGACCATCTGTTTGACGTTGGTGGAGCACATCCACTGAGATGGCTCTTGCCATTCCATGGCTGTCTCACAGGCCTTTCGCCTGGCTGGTGCCATCTACACCAAAGTGTATCAGGGGATAGAGACAGAGCCAAGGAAGCTGTGTCACGGATGGGGCACTCTCAGGCCATCACCCAGTGCCCTGGCACAGCCAGGCTGCAGAGGGGACGGGGCCTCTGAGTCAGCTGCTCTTGTAGGCTGATGGCATTCGTCTCCCTGGCTGGGCCTGGTGAAGGTGTCCCAGAGCCTGCGTGAGGGCACCTGCCATTGAGAGCCACCCACAAGTGAGGAAGGCAGCAGCTCGATGCGCTGAGTGTGCGGTTGGGCCCTGCCAGATTGCTGAGTGTGAATCCCCCCTGCCAGCCTGTCTTTCTATGGGAGGGCCCCAGAAGCAGCCTGGCTACTAACGGCTGTGACAGCCCCATTGGCTACACAGCTGGAGACCCCGCGCCAAGTTGCAGATGCAGGGGAAAGCGTTGCAGATATAAGGGGCCACCCCTTTCAGGGCTAGATTAAGGCAGGACAATGGCATTGGGCTGGCTCATCTTTAACTCAGGCTGACAAATAGATGGCAGGCCCCTTGTCTGCGGCTTTGATGTATGCGAATCCCACTGTCTGCGGCACTTTGCCCACTCCGGCCCAACTCTCACAATACTGGGCTGCAGCCTCTTGAGGGTAGCTGCCCTGGCAGGCCGGCGTGGCACGGGGGAACCACTCCCTGCCCTCAGGCTGATGCCGTGCAGTACACGCTGTGACCAGGTTCCCACAACAGGCGAGGGGAACATTTCCATGGCACCCTCAGGGGACGGGGTGAGTGCCATGCCAGGGGAAAGGCTGGGGCAGGAAGTGAGGGGTATCCCAGAGGAACAGGGAGATATGTCGGCATTGAGGGGGAGCAGGGTGGGGGTACAGGGGCAAGGGGAGGGAGACATGGCTGGGACAGGGGTGGATTGGGGGACACCTCGAATGCGGGGACACAGGCAGGTGAGGGAGAAATGGGAGGGGAGGGGTGCATGGAGACCTATGGGGGAAGAGGGTGATGGGGGGACTGGACGGGGGTAGGACAGGGCTCCCAGGAGCGGGCAGGGAGGCCCCAGGTTTCCATGCAGGAGTCGTACTAGGAAGTCCCACTCCTGCGTTCAATGTCTCTGGTCCGTCTAACGAGCCTGAGTCCTGACTGGCGCTGTGGAGCTGGAGCAGGGACTAACCGAGCCCAAGAACTGGGCCCCACTTAGGAGAGGGGGATACACAAGGGAGCTGGGATCCCTACACCAACAGCCAGTGCTTCACAGCAGCACGGCTCCCCTGGCAAGGGCCTGCTTCCCCAGAGCCCATTGCACAGCTGAGGAAGGGGTTAGGAAGCTGGGAGCCCACACCTGGCTGTACCCTGCAGGGCTGTGAGCTGCCAGCCCTCCCCGCCTCCTCTCGGCTGCTTGGGAAGAAGGCGAGAGCAGAGCCAGGTACTGGTGGGCAGAGCTCCAGCCTCCGCTATCAGCTTCAGGCCTGGAGCCAAGGCTGCTCCTCCGCTTCCTGGGGCCTGCACACGATTCTGCTGACAGTAAACAGCCTGGGTGTTCTGGATGCAGTCTCCAGCCAAACGTCAGCCAGGCCAGGACCCTCCTGAGCTGCGCCCGGCACCCAGGGCTATGTGCCACTGCAGGCTTAAGGGGGACCAGGAGCGAGTTCCCTCTCAGGCCTGGCTGAGCACCTTCCAGAATGGGCTGAGTGCCTGCCCTGTTCTAGTCTATGGAGGGTTTTATACTAGCTGAGCTCCTTCACAACCTGACCACACAGCTGTGATGCAGTGTTTGTTCTCCCATCCTCTCCCCAGAGGGAGAAGCGTGTGGATTGGAGTGTCTTGTCTGGGTGGGGTTTTTGTGAGTGATGGTAGTCGATATACCCCGTTGCTCTGTGTTTATATTAGAGAAGGCTAGATCAAAGAAAAGCCTTCACTTTGACTGAAGCCCCCGGGGAACAAAGGCGTTTGTCACTGACCAGGAAATGCTCAGTGCCTCACACGATGTGGCCCTCACCCCACCAGCCCCTCACAAGACAGTCAGTTACGTGATCATAACAAAATGACGTGACAACTAGACCTTACCAGCCCATCCATCTAGAGATCTCAAAGTGCTTCACGCGCGTCAGCAATTGTAGCCTCACAGCTCCATGAGGTGGGCATGATCCCCATATTACAGATGGAAAAACTGAGGCACAGAGAAGGGAAAGAACTCGACCAAGGTCATGGAGAGAGTCAGTGACAGAGCCAGGAAAAGAACCCATGAGTCCTGACTCCCACGGTTTGGAAACACGAGTCCCTACAAACTTGGGTTTTCAAATCCAGATTTAATACAAGCCCTGCCACGCTTGGTATACTGGTGAAATCAAGGATTATACAAATTTGTGTGCGGGTTAATATGGAGCTGGGCAATGGGAGATGCTGCCTATGGAGGAGGCTGGAAGAGGAAGAGGAGACTGGAATCATGTGTAGTTGCCAGCATCCAGAGCATTTTTTCACAGCCCTGAGCAATGTAGCTCGGTCAACGTAAGTTTTAGGTGCAGATCAAGTCTAAGGCAGGGGATTAGGAAAAACTGGTGGGAGACTAAACAAAAGCTTTCTCCCAGGCCCTGCAACAAGACCATTGACCAATTTGGCAATTGGGAGGCTGAGGCTCACACAGGGAGGGTGGGATTTTGAGGAGGGGCAGGGGGAAGCAGACAGACTGGGACTCAGGATCTCTAGAAGGCAAAGTGAGACCAGGCTGTTACTCTGGAGGGACCCACATCTAACCTAGCTTGTGGTGAAGGATAAGATACAGGAGCATGACATATGTCACGTGGTTGTTGTTTTAAAACCCTTTCTTACTGCTGCTTTGTGACCTTTGCTAATAAGCACTTGTGAGAAGGCTGCTGGATGCTGTACAGCTTTTGGTGCACCCATCTGTATAGCTCTGGTCACCCCTCCACCCACCAAAGAGAAGGCTCAGGTCTCGAGTCAGAGCTGCCTGGTAGTAAGTGTTTGGCTCCATTGGCCGGGGGGGGGGGGGATGTATCCAGATCCTGGTCTGTGAAGAATGGTGAAATTCCACACCAGGACAGAAGACGGTACGAGGCCTAACACGTGTGCGTGTATGTGAGCCTACACGCACGTGCGCAGAGACCGGAAAGGGGACAGAGGTGCGAGCAGCCCCGTAATCGTGACAATTCCCTTTCGGCTGCTTCTCTCGCTTCTGTGAGGTCTGGGATTTGCTGCCCAGTAGCAGAGCAGTTCAAGGAGCAGGACCCTGTTAGCACAAGGAGGCTCTTGGCCGCCTGGTGTGAGATGAGTTGGTGCCGCCCAGCCCAGTCCCACAGCACAAACAGCTGTAGGTCATGGAGGTCCCAGGTTTGTCTCCCCACTAGAGGAGGGTCCCTGTCACTATGCAGCAGCACAGAGTCCTGTGGCCTGTCAGGACAGCAGCATTCAGCAGCAGTGAGTTCACAGATCTAGAAAAATGTCTTTGAACAGAGGAGGACACCCCCCCCTGTTTTGGTGACCATCCCCCCAGGTAATTAACAAAGCAACTGCCTCCTCTGCTGTCCTTCAGGAAGTTGCACAAGGCTCATCCAAGCTCTCCTTGCAAGGCCCCGAATGTTATGGCCCACAGGGGAGCCTCTGCAGTTCGCTGAGCAGTTGCTTACGGGCTCCAAGATGAGTTAGACGGGATGCGCTGGCAGATTAATGGCACTAGAACGATGGATTCTCTGTAACTCAGGCAAGTGTTTATTGTCCCAGCAAGCGGGCCAGTGAGCTTTGCAAGTGGAGGGAGTTCGAGCTGAATGCAGGCCCCAGCAGCACAGACTGGAAACCTCTTTCCCTGCCATCCCAGAGCTCCAGCAACAGACTGATGTGAGGGCTTTTCCCGTCCCTTTGCTGCTCTCTGCCTTTGCAGTGGATCCAGATCTGCAAAGCGCTTGCTGGGAGATTTCTGGGTGAAGGTGCTAAGGATTCTGTCCTGGCTGGCTTTGCTAAGGCACACCTGTGGGACCCCGCACTCTCTGAATTTATGGCTGAGAGGACCGATTTATGGGCAGCCACTGTCACCATGCTACTTTGGCATTCCTAGAGCAGCGTTCAGCCGAGGATCTCAAAGCACACGATTTGCAACCCCTCCCCACGCCCTGGAAGGTAAGGCAGGATTATCCTCATTGCGCAAATGGGGACACCAATGCACAGAGAGGTGGCTGTGACCCACCCAAGACTACTCAGGGAATCAGTGTTGGAACAGAACAGAGGCTGCTCGTGCCCAGCGCTCTGTAAAGAGGGCGGAAATTCCCCAACAGGAGAGTTTTTTCCACTTGATTTACGCGGCCCGGCCACGGAGCTGCTCCAAGCCTCCCTGTGTCAGGGGCTCATCAGCAGTCTGTCCCAGGAGGCGTGGCAAGGTCTCTGTGCCCTGGTGCAGATGAGTCTAACCTTGAACATGAAAAATAGCTGTGTTTACATTCCTCCCCTAGCCCACATTGCCTTTTATAGGCTGCTCTCACACACGCTTCCCCGCTGTTATTATAAACAAGCCTCTGTCGTCTTGGCACACCGGGCACGGGCCTATGCCACGACTGCTTTGGATCAAACGGCTGCCTGGCCCGGCTGCACAGCCTCTCATAAAGGGCTGTTTAGAGCCTTTGGTATTTCGCAGCTTCGGATGACCAGAGCTCTCCTCGCCTTGCTAGGGAGGAGAGACAGCTATTAAAAAGGCATGTAATGACTTGAGTATCCTCTCCAGAGAGGAGCATAGAGAGTCCATGGCTCTGGTAGAGCCGCATGCTGGCTATACTTGCACAGAGCATATGGGCAGACCTAACACAGGCCCTAGCTCTGCATACTAGACAAGCACTTTTCATGTTATTCATGACTTCTGGGGACAGTGTAAGTCCTGTGGTCCTGAGCAAGCTCCCCCTGCTATACAAAGAAGCTGCATTTTTTGGTATCTAGTGTGTTTTTGACAACATCCAATGGAGGGAGCACTGCCCAGTGGTTACAGGCCTAGAAATCAGGACTCCTGGGTTCTATCTTCCAGCTCTGCCATGGCCTTCCTGTGTTAATCCTGACCAAAACCCGCTTAGTTTCTCTGTGCCACAAAATGGGGATATTGATAATGACCCACTTCCCAGGTGGGCTTGGGAGCTTAAGTCATGAATGTCTGGAAGGTGCTTTGAGATCCACAGCTGAAGGATTCCTAAGAAGGACAAAAGGACAGAGAGCCCCTGGAATTAGCTTAACTCCAAGCACAGAACATACCACATTTCACAAAGAGCAGGGCACAACGCCCGGGGAGAAGGGTGCATAAAAACAAGCCGGGGGGTGGGGAGGGGTCCATTTTGTAAGGATGCAATTTTAGGCCTGGACTTTTCATTTGTGCTGCACTCAAAATACACTTTCACCTTTTCAACCTTGTAACTCACCCTGAGCCGGCAGCACTAACATCAGGAAAATAGTCCCAACGTGTCGCTAGAGATGCTAGTGACAGACCGGATAGAGGCGTGGAATCATTTCAATATGCCATTCTCAATCTTTTCCATTCTGGAACTTCTCCAGGACGCCTCTTCCCTCTAGCCAGCGCCTCTCCAGTGAGCTATAGAAAAGGGCAGAGTGATCACAACCCCATGACACCAGGTTCAGAACCTCCAAGCTCTGACTCCACCAGTGAGTTCATTTCCAAAACAGGATTCCAGCAACGCTGTACTGAGGTCTCACAGCTCTGTCTTCCCCCAGCTGCTCCATCCCTTAGCAGGTGTCACTCAGACTTTCTAGCAGTCCTGAGTGTCTCCTGGCAGGGCCTCCTCCCCACACTCACATGGGATCTCGGGGCACACCTGCACCCTCTGGGCAACTCTCTTAGGGGAGGGGTAGTAGAGATGGGCCCAAGCCACAAATTTCAGCTTCAGAACTCAAGTCCCCCAAGGTTGCTGCCCAGGGTGTTGGCTTGACCCTCACTCTAACTTTTGGACCCACAGTTTAATTGTCTACTTGGCGGTTTCCATGTCTCGATCTTTTGTGTTGTCTCTGAAAGTTTCATGTAACAGCCAGCCAGAGCTTTCGGGGGCTGAGCGGGGACTCTGCAGGACCACCATGCTGCTTTCCAGTCTATTCCCTTTCTTTGATTGCTAGATGTCATGCTCCTCTTGACTTTGATTGGCCAAAACAGCATCACGTGGCCTGTTTAAATGCCACCCATTCTGCCTGAGGCCATGGCACATAACAGGTACAGCTGCACGGACATTCCCAGCAAAGTTCCATTTCCATTGATTACAGACAGAGGAGAGGAATGAAAGCAGCAGGAAGTGTCTTCTTGAGCTATGGTTGGGTAAAACACTGTCTTTGGGAGAGAATGGTCATCTCTGGTGGGGAATAGCTCTGCTCTCCCCCAGCTTCCAGCTTCAAAATCATTGTCAACCCTGCATGTCTCATGTAGGGCCCTAACTCCCAAGCCAATGGGAGGTGTTCCATTAACTTCAATGGGCTTTAGGGCAGGCCCTTAATTGATGGTGCTGGCCATTTGCTGCGATAAGTTTTATTTGATGACTCTGGGGTGAAGACAAAACCTGAAACTTCAGGGGATGTGGAGCCTTGCCTGGCTGACATGAGTTAGTCATAGCAGGGAGTCTTATTAATCACCCCTTCTCTGATGCCCCTAACCCAGCTGTGGGTGCAGACGCCAGCTCTGCTCCAAGAGGAATGGCTGTTTATTTCAGCCTAGCTGCTGTTCTCTGTTTGTTTTTAATATACATATTATTTCATTTTCCAAGTGGATTTCAGGCGGTGTTTTCTTTGGCCCCTGCTCCGTACCTTGCCTGTTCCATTAGGGCCATGGATGCAAATGCCTCTTGGCAGGTTAGCCCATAAAGTACCGCAGGGGCTATTGTTTTTCCAGGAGTTCTGAAAACAGTAACTCCACATGCATAAGAATTGCATAAAATTAACTCAGAGGGTCTAGCCTGAAGGCTAGAAGCCCATGGTTGGTAGGAGCTGGGTGTCCCAAATGGCAACATGCAAAAGGCACTCAGACAGAGTGGCTAAATGGCTTTTTCTTTTCCTGTTCTAGGCCTGCTAACATCCCATGACCCTGCCCTCCTGGGATGTCTCCCCCAGCATAAGCCACGCTGCGATCTACACGTGTCTAGGAACCCACAGGGGAACAGCCTGTTAAGGGCAGATATGTAGTACTTTTAAGCACATGACACAATTTTGAAAAGGTTTGTAATGGTTATTTTCTGTCCCAAAGGCTCAGTTATGACAACAATGAACAAAATGTTATTTTGAATAGATTCAGCAGGGAAATGTAGTTCTCTCATTCAAACAAAATCTACCTATATATCTAATCTACCCAGATCCAGCTGTCATTAAAGTCAATGGGGGAGGGGGTTCCACTGACTTCAATGGGAGATAGATCAGCCCACTCAGAGACTCTGTGACTGCCAGATCCAGGGGAGTATCTCCTTTAAAATGACAAATGCCAGGAAATTCAGAGTCCAGGACAAAATTCTGCTCTGCAATAGCAGGTCCTGGCTCCAAAATCTGCTCTCCTCTCTATGCAGGGATGATGTGCTGGCATCCAATTCTGGAGTCAGATGCTCTGCTGTTGTAAATGGAGTCAGCCCTGAAGTTGATGGGCCTGCATCAATGTACCCTAGCAGAAGTTCTGGCCCATCATCCATTTTTGTGGACCAGAGAAAAGAATTTGTCTGTCGGTTTAAAATCTTCACTGGCTATTTACAGTCTCCAACTGGTGGGCAGCAAAGAGTCCTATGGCACCTTATAGGCTAATAGATAGATGTATTGGAGCATGAGCTTTCATGGGTGAATACCCACTTCGTCGGATGCAGCTGGTGGGGAATCCTACAATGGCAGAGGATGGGGAGTCTGAAATACAGGCTAGATTGTATTAGAGCAAAATGCATTTGATTTGCTTGCACATTCTCGCCCCCTAAGCTGGCCAGAACCCACTGCTGTATTGTTTGATCCGGATTTTCTATTGCTGAAATTATTCTTTCAGAGGAACCCAGCACATAGGAATTGCTAGAGCAGCAGTGGTTTCTTTAGCCTGGTACCCTGTCTCTGACAGTGGTTGTAGGATGCTTTATAAGAAGGGGTAGCACCCTGAATCAGATAAATATGGAATAATCTTCCCATACGGGGAAGTTCCTTCCCAGCCCCCTGTGATTGAACAGATGGCTTATGCCCTGAAGCATGAGGGCAGATATCCTGGATTTGTTTTAGTACCCTGGCTACTCATCTATTTTGACCCTGTTCACAATACAGTGCATTTCAGCAGACCCTTTTGGGTTAAGACACCTCATACGCTTTTTCAAAAAAAGCAAATCTCTTTACTTTGGTTCCACGAGCCACTTTAGATTATTGGAACTGAAAGAATGACAATCTAATTGGCTTTTCACCTTTTCTCAGCTTCGGCATTGGATAGAAATTGGTCAGTTACACTTATGCTCTGTAGATGAGTGGACTCACCCCTGCGGCGCCTCCTGCTGGTGACTTCTGGGAATTAGCTCGATTCAGCTCCAGAGCACCCTCTGCAGGCTGGTGATCTGCCTGTCCTCTGGCCCCATGTCCCTCCGACGACCCAGTGCCCTTTTACCTGGGGTGCTGCTCCCTAGCAGTAATCCCCTCAGTCTCAGGGTCTCCCCTCCCCAGGGAACCCTCACCCACTATCCCCACCTCAGTATATGGCTACTGCAAGTCATTGTCTAGCCCCGTTCCCTGGGGCAGACTGCAATATCAGCCACTCATTATAGACAAAGGGATTTGGACCTGCTGCCTTGGCCTACCTGAGGGCTGCCCTCTGCAACCCTCAGTACCTGCTGGTCTTGTGCTAGGCCACAGCCTGGGGCTTTCCAGGCTGGAGCTCCCCAGCTCCTCTGCCTTTCCCCAGCCCTGCTCCACTCAGATACTTTGTCCCCAGGCCCTTCTCCCTCTACAGGCAGAGGGAGACTGTTAGGCTTCTGGCTCACAGCCTCTTACGGGGGCCAGCTGGGCCTGATTGGGGCATGGTCACAGCTTAGCCTACTTTCCCCAATCAACCCAGGCTTCTTGCCCCAGCCACAGCCCTCTTCTGGGCTGTTTTAAGCCCTTCAGGGCAGGTGCAGGGGTCCACCTGGCTACATGCTCAAATAAATGTGTTAGTCTCTAAGGTGCCACAAGTACTCCTGTTCTTTTTGCGGATACAGACTAACACAGCTGCTACTCTGAAACCATCTCTAGTGAGGTTTGCTTTCAAGTTCTTCAGCACTGTCATCAGGCTGCAATGGTTGGGTTACACACAGTGCAGGGGAAGGTTGGTTTGTTAAACACCTGTTTCTCCGGGAATATAAAAATGGTCTTGGGTTCTGCCAAAGCTTCTTTTAAGTTTTGGGGCCAAATTTAGCACAATCATATTTCTATAGAGGCTGATAACATGGATATGTCCTGCCCTTGGGAAAGCATTATTCCCTGCTTCCCATTGTAGCAGCATGATGTGGCTGTACCAGCTTCATAGAATATAGCAGGGTTGGAAGGGACCTCAGGAGGTCATGTAGTTCAACTCCCTGCTCAAAGCAGGGCCAATCCACAGACAGATTTTAGCCCAAGATCCCTAAATGGCCCCCTCAAGGATTGAACTCACAACCCTGGGTTTAGCAGGCCAATATTCATGTTTGTTTCTGATTAAAAGGAAGCTGAAACTCTATCAGAGAAACAGGCATACAGTAAGCGTTGAGGCAGAAACCAAACTGCTCAGACTGAGACTACACTGGACAGAAGCATATTGCAAGCAAACTCCAGCGCAAACTAACAAACTTTAGGACAGGCACTGAGAGCCCCAACTCTTCCCCCCGCCCCCAATTCCTGAGCATTGCTAGCTTCTCTAACCATGCCTGGGAGAAAGTTCCACAGAGGGGATGATCTAGGACAGGGGTTCGCAAACTGGGGGTCAGGACCCCTCAGGGAGTTGTGAGGTTATTACATGGGCAGGTCACGAGCTGTCAGCCTCCACCCTAAACGCCACTTTGCCTCCAGCATTTAGAATGGTGTTAAATATATAAAAAAGCATTTTTAATGTATGGAGGGGCGGTCGCACTTAAAGGCTTGCTATGTGAAAGGGGTCACCAATACAAAAGTTTGAGAACCACTGCTCTAGGAATTCAGAGAAACCTGCAGCGGCATACACAGGATGGAAACCCACCTCCAAACAGCCATGCCTTGCAGTGGTTGCCTCTGGTTACACTTCAGGATCTGTGCACAACCTCCCCAAAGGGACCCTGCATCATTGGCTTGGGGTCATAGTCTCTTAGTCAGAGCAGTCATTTCTGAGCCTCGCTCCTGACTGAGTTTGTTTCTCAGGTTTTGCTAACACTTGTCCCATGCCTGACCCTGACCTGTGATATGCAGCTTGCCATCATTATTCTGACCAGTCAGGAGAGTAAGATAGTAAAGAAATCCCCAAAACATTTAGCTTTTCCTGTTATGGTCCAAATGAAACCAGCTTGCCAAGTGGTCCTGAATGAAATGGATGGGGATATGACGGACAGCAAAGCACAGTAACACTCAACTCAACCAAGTGAATCCTTCACTCAGCCTCTTGCAAGGATGTAGCTTCAGAACAACCCTGCACTTCTTACATTTAGCTGTGGTTCAGTCCAGATGCTGATTCAGTTGGAAGAGCTCTGGGGATGTAAGATAGAGCAGACAGAAAAGGTAGCATTGGCTAGGGAAACTAAATGGAAAAGTCCACAAGCAGGACTTCCTAGCAGCTGTGCGGGCAGAGAGCTGAATCCACCATAGACAGTGCTAAGGAGACGTAATTTATATTGTTCAGAGATCAGATACCAAGCTGATGGGCACTACAGGAATACAATAGAGAGAGAGAATTTTCTCTGATCTGAAAGAGGACATTTGTATCATACATAATACGTCTATCTCTACAATAGAGCTGCTAGCTGTGGTTCTGTTGTTAAGGTGTATATATATATAAGCTAACATGCATGAGAGGGGTGACTGTGCAGACATTTTCTGCAGCAGAGCCCGTATCCCCACCCTTGGACCATGGAGTCTGGCAAAGATGGCAGAGCTGAGAGTCAAGCGGGAAGCACCAGGCATCCAAGATGCCAGCGAAAGAACCAGCTCTATGGGCGATTCCAGCACCAGGGTTTCAGTAAGGCTTTCAGCTGCAGCCTCAGCCAATAGCAATAGCTACATCGTCCCTTCCTTACACAAATGGGCATGCGCATGCACATGGGCACATGCATGCACACCCATACTGTCCATCCCGTAGAACGAGGATTAAAATAAAGATCTCCTTTGCCTGTATTCACACCTCAGGGCCATTATCTGGCCTGGCATTGTGTACAGTGGGACTCTGACAGGTTTGCACCTGCTGGTTAAGGCCTGCAGCTGCTAACAGAGCCAGGCAGGCAAAAACCAATGTGTCACAATCTGCCTGCATCGTGACTGAAACCCAAAGCTGAGCTCCGTACAGCACAGGCCCCGCTGCCCTGGACGCTCTCCTGACAGGAGAAAGTCACTGTTGACTCCCCCAAGACCTTTCAGGCAGGAGAGAGGATAAGAGTTAGGAAGGCTTCGCTTGTGACACAGATCATTCCATGGTGATACCTGGAGCCAGCAGGAGGTTGTTTCCATGCTCCTGGGTGCTGCATGAATAGACTCTGTCCTGGGACTTAGTCACTTTGTTACCCCAACGGGAGACCCAGTGAGAATGTCTGGAGGGTCCTGTTGTGAATTCAAGCCAAAGCGACAGCCCTACTCAATATCCAGGCAGCCTGGGCACTCCTAGACCACATACTTTCCTAGGGTTTAGTTGTTAAAAAGCACCCGTCTCCCTTGCCCTGGGAGAGCCAGCAGGTTAGATGGCCTGGGCTCTTCAGGGAGAGGGGATGGGGATATGCCTCTATTAACCCACCAGCTTTGCCTCCAAAGAGCTGAATGAGTCACTTACCTCCTGCTCCACCAGCAAACTCCTCTCCTCTCGGAGCCTCTCCTCGCCTCTCACAGGCACCAGACACTTCTCTCAACGTTTTCTTCCAAGTGAAGCCCCTGTCCCACCGTGGCCGTCTGCCCAGTCGCTCTCCCCGTGCAGCCAAGGAAAAATAACCCTCACTCAAGGAAAAACAACACTGGTTGGGAAAGGAGGTGAGCGGGGAGGGATGGCTCTCGACTCGGGGGCTCGGCTCCGTACCATCCGGGAACACGGCGGAGGGGGCTGCATGGGAAGGAGACAGATGGAGGAAAGAAAGGGTTTTAAAATTGACACCACATGGCCGTTTCTTATTCTAGGGCCTAGTAAATAGAGCTTTCATGCTGGGCCTGTTGCCCTAGCAACAAGCATGCAGGAAATATCCCAGATAACTAGAATAGTGGCAAAAACATATGTTTTGGATAAAACATTTCCCCCCCCGTTTCACAGCTTTCTCCATTCTGCATCTTGGCACATGCTTCTTTTTCACAACAGACACCTTCTCTGTGCCGGCCTGGGGCCGGGGCTCAGCTCAGGAGATGAGGCCCATGCCCTGCCCCAGGGGAACAGGTAGGAGGCATTCTTTCTGGCCTTTCGACAGCCCCGTCCTGCTGCTGCTGCTAAGTAAAAATCCCGTGGGCTCGGTGACAAGCATCTGTCACCAGAGAATGGACTTGGGGAGGAGAGTTGGTAGCCAGTGGTCAGTGGTGACCCACACATTGCTGGGGAAGTGTGCTCTTGTGATGACTGCTGTGGGATGCAGGAGATTTGGGTTCAAGTCCAGACTTGGCCCCAGATTTGCTGTGTGATTGAACATTACTTCCGCACTCTGCCTAGTTTCCCCACCCATGGGCGGTGTGTGACTCTTGCATTTGGCGAGGCTGGGCACAAGCACTAGAAGCTCCCTAGAAGTGGGGCAGGGGGACCTGACATCTGGACCATGGCCCACCGCCGCTCGGCCTTCTCCGCCCAAGGCTTCACCCACTCCTCCCCCCACTCTGTTCCAAGGGCCTGTTTCCATTCAGCCTCTTCCCCTGAGGCCCTGCCTTCACTCTGCCTCTTCCTGCCCCCTCTCCACCTCTTACCCCAAGGGTCCTTCCGCCCACCCTCTCTGCCCCTTCCCCTGAAGCCCCCACCTATCTGCTGCTCGCTCATCTCTGCCCCCTCCCCCAAGACAGAGAGGAGTGAGGAGCAGGTGGATGGGGGCCTTGGCAGAAGGTGGCAGGGGGAGGAAGAGATACAGCGTGGGCTGGGCCACAGGGGAAGACATCGAGTAGGAGCGGGGCTTGGGGTGTAGTGGGGCGAGGCCATGATCTGAGTGCCGGTGGCGGCAGTGCCCCAAAGGAGTGGGCCTGCACACCTCCAAAGGGAGGTGTACTGCAGCCGGCATGTCTTGCCCTGTTTGGAGAGGCTTAGCCTTCACCAGCAGTTGTTCAAATCTTCTTTCCACCTTTGGCTCACAGCCCCCCAGACTCCACTCTGGCCAACCCCCATGTCATGACTGGTCTGGGGATAAAACACTACAGAGTGCCGCACCATTACTACCTGTCGCTACCGAGCAACCCAAACTCACTGAAATAATGGCCCAGGTTCAACACCTGGGCTGGTTCTGTACAGCTCCAGACTAGGTGAAGGAGAAACGGGTGGGAACAGAACCCAGTTCATCCCCAGCAATACACCTAGACTTGCTATAACATCTTGAACTTGCATAGTCCTTCCCAGGCATGGATTGCAATGCCTGCCACAAACATCAATCCTCCCACCCCCTCTTGGATATCACTATCCCCATTTTGCAGCTGAACACACTGAGGAATAGAAAGGGGGAAGTGACTCAGTCAAGGACACCCATTGCAGAAGACAGGGTCAGAACACAAACTCCCTGGCACCCAGTCACATGCACTCAACACACCATCGCTATCACTGCTGAAGGCAAAGAGCTCCCTCCCATCAAGACAGCATGTTCCTTTTCTGCTTGCTGGAAGAATCAGCTGCGTTCTCTTTGCCCCTCACTTCTACGGAGTTGGGTTCCATTTACATGCCTGGCTCAAGTCCATCAGTTTCTCTTCTCTGATGGGAAATAAACAAGAATGAGAAAGTCAAGCCACCTGGCTAAGTGCTTTCTCCCCAACTCACTTGGAGGAAACTCAGGCTGAAATGGGTTTTGTGTCTGGCTCTTACTCTCAATAGGCTGATCTAAATTGCCCTGCAGACGTCTTCAATATGTTGGAAAGAATGTGGAAAGAGTAGTATTTTATATACCTTCTTCCCGTGTCTGTCTTTCTGCTTTGACTTATGAAGCGATTTAAAACTGCTTGCCAATAATGGTCATTAGTATATGGAAAAGAAATAACCTGCTGGTTGCGTAGAGATGGATGGATAAGATTTGGGAAAGTCTTGACTTGAATGAACTCACTTTTGCCATGGCTGCAAAAACAAACACAGCAAGCTGATCATCTATTCAACATTTTCCCCCTCTTTTTCTGTTTGTGATTTGTCTGTGAGTGTCTCAGAGCTCTTCCATGTTTATTCATGATCTGAAAATAATTCTTGATCTATAGCTCACAGGTGAGCAGTTTGCTGGGAGCATTGAATAGCTCAAATCTGAGCTGAGCTAGTTAGTTCTGAATGAGTGATGTCACATATAATCATAGAATCGTAGGACTGGAAGGGACCTCAAGAGGTCTTCTAGTCCAGTCCCTGAAGTCATGGCAGGACTAAGTATTATCTAGACCGTCCCTGAACAGGTGTTTGTCTAACCTGCTCTTCAAATCTCCAGTGATGGAGATTCCACAACCTCCCTAGGCAATTTATTCCAGTGCTCAACTGCCCTGACAGGAAGTTTTTCCTAATGTCCAACCTAAGCCCCTCTTGCTGCAATTTAAGCTAATTGCTTCTTGTCCTATCCTCATAGGTTAAGAAGGACAATTTTTCTCCCTCCTCCTTGAAACAATCTTTTATGTACTTGAAAACTATTATCATGTCCCCTCTCAGTCTTCTCTCAACCAGACTAAACAAACCCAATTTTTTCAGTCTTTCTTCATAGGTCATGTTTTCTAGACCTTTAATAATTTTTGTTGCTTTTCTCTAGATTTTCTCCAGTTCATCCACATCTTTCCCAAAATGTGGCATCCAGAGCTGGACACAATACTCCAGTTAAGGGCATATCAGCATAGAGTAGAGCAGAAGAATTACTTCTCATGGCTTGCTTACGACAGTCCTGCTAATACATCCCAGAATGATGTTCACTTTTTTTTGCAACAGTGTTACACTGTTGACTCATATTTAGCGTGTGATCCACAATGACCCCCAATCCCATTCTGCAGTACTCCTTCCTAGGCAGTCATTTCCCATTTTGTATGTGTGCAACTGATTGTTCCTTCCTAAGTGGAGTACTTTGCATTTGTCCTTATTGAATTTCATCCTATTTATTTCGGACTATTTCTCTAGTTTGTCCAGATCATTTGGAATTTTAATCCTATCCTCCAAAGCACTTGCAACCCCTTCCAGCTTGGTATTGTCCAAAAACTTTAAAAGTGTACTCTCTATGCCATTATCTACATCATTGATGAAGATGTTGAACAGAACTGGATCCAGAATTGATTCCTGCACAACCTCACTGTATATGCCCTTTCAGCTTGATAACTACTGATTACTACTCTCTGGGAATGGCTTTCCAACTAGTTATGTATCCACCTTATAGTAGCTCCATCTAGGTTGTATTTCCTTAGTTTGTTTATGAGGAGGTCATGCAAGACAGTATCAAAAGCCTCACTAAAGTCAAGATACACCACATCCATCACTTTCCCTCATCAACAATACTTGTTACTCTGTCAAAGAAAGCTATTAGGTTGGTTTGACACAATTTGTTCTGGACAAATCCATGCTGGCTGTCACTTATCACTTTAAAAGCAGCAAAGAATCCTATGGCACCTTATAGACTAACAGACGTTTTGGAGCGTGAGCTTTCGTGGGTGAATACCCACTTCGTCAGATGCTCATGCTCCAAAACGTCTGTTAGTCTATAAGGTGCCACAGGATTCTTTGCTGCTTTAACAGATCCAGACTAACATGGCTACCCCTCTGATACTTATCACTTTATTATCTTCTAGGTGTTTGCAAATTGATTGCTTAATTGTTTGCTCCGTTATCTTTCTAGGTACTGAAGTTAAGCTGACTGGTCTGTAATTCCCCAATTTGTTCTTATTCCCCTTTTTGCAGCTTGGCACTATATTTGCCCTTTTCCAGTCCTCTGGAATCTTTCCAATTTTCCATGATTTTTTGAAGATAATCACTAATGGCTCAGATACCTCTCAGTCAGCTCCCTGAGTATTCTAGGATATAGTTCATTAGGCCCTGGAGACTTGAAGACATCTGTCTTGTCTAAGTAATTTTTAACTTGTTCTTTCCCTATTTTAGTCTTTGATCTTAACTCATTTTCACAGGCATTTGCTATGTTAGATGTCCAATTGCTACTAAACTTTTTGGCAAAAACTGAAATAAGAGTCATTTAGCACTTCTGCCATTTCCAAATTTCCCCCCTCACTGAGTAATGGGCCTACCCTGTCCTTGGTCTTCTTGTTTCTAATGTATTTGTAGAATGTTTTCTTGTTACTCTTTGTCTCTAGCTAGCTTAATCTCATTTTGTGACTTGCCCTTTTTAATTTTGTCCCTACATGCTTGTATTATTTGTTTATATATCTGGTTAAGCCAGGATGATCTCGTCCCATGTTTCCTATCTTTCCTACGCAGTGGGATAATTTGCTCTTGTGCCCGTGGAATAACATGGAATATTTCTGTTCCCTGTCTGGAAGAGCCTAAGTAGAGCTGGTTGGGAACTTTCTGGTGGAAAATACCCTCTTCAGAACATTGCATTTTTCCACAGGAATTCCCCCTAAATTCAATTTTTTGTCATAAAAATCAAAGTGAGCTCACCCTGCCTGCCTGGAAGGCTCTTGTCAATGTCAGTTGCTGCCTAGAGGCTGAAAGACTTTTGCCCCCATTTTGCATTGATGTAAATGGTGACACAACATGCAGGGCAGTGGAGGTTCCAACCCAGCCTCTGCTGAGAAGGTGGCTGGTCCAGAGGAGGCAGGGCTGTGTCCAGAGCTCAGAGTAGACACAAAGGAGAGGAACAGAATGGAGAGAGCCCTGTCACAGCGTGTTGGGCCTGCCTAGCTACCACACCTTCACTCAGAGAAAAGCAGACGACCGATTTTGGAAACTCCTTGGGCTGGGGAACTCTTGGCGACACTAAGCTCCCTTTTCAGCACACAAGTTATGTATGAACAGACTTTGATCGTCGTCAATATGTCATTTGAAATTGCTTAGTGAGCATGTGATGTGAACGTTTTGCAGCTGTTTGCAAACCCTCTGTTTCAACTATGTCTCCAATATTCTACTCTTTGTTATTTCTGGTGTGTGATTGGTTGCCTAAGTCACATGGTATTATTTCTGCACTCTAATTGGGTGTCTGAAGCTTTTATTATCAAAAAGAAGCATATCAAAGATGGCTACCCAAAGGCTGGAGCCAACATCCACCTGCAGCTAATGACCATTCGATGGTAATAAAGCTCTGGGCCTTTCTCTGAGCCCCAGCACATTCCCCAGCTCTTTGATCAGGCAGCAATGGGCAGATCTTTCTGGGAGGCACTGTGGCCATTTGTTTCCAGTTAAATACAGTTTAGATTTCTGAGAAAGTTCTTAAAATCCTTGAAAAATACACTCTCACTGTGCTGCCTGTGATCAGGGATGCTGGAGAGTGGGGCTGGCCACAGAGACTGGCAAGGCTAGTGCTTGGAGACTGATGTTGGCTTCTGATCTCACATGCACCAGTGTAAATCCAGAGTCAGTCCATTAAAGTCACAGCCAGCTATCCCCTCTGCTCCCTGCTCCATCCATTAACCCTGTTACTAACACCAGCGTCAGTGCACTGTCGTTTTCCCTTCCCAGAACTGCCACATCTCTCTCCCCCAGTACCAGTGTGTCTCCCCATTAGGGTGACCAGATGAGAGATGTGAAATATTGGGACGTGGGGCGGGGATGCCTTGAGGGGGGCAGTGAGAGCGTGGGACTGAGGGCAGGGTCAGGCAAGGATTTGGGGAGGGATCCAATGGGGGAGGGAGGGGTGGAGTCAGGACAGGGCCAGGGTGGAGTTGGGGCAGGGGGGCGCAAGCCCCCTCCGCCTGTGCGCTGGAGGGCAAAATATCGGGATAATTCATGTCCCAACCAAACATCAGTTGGGACACGGGACAAACAAGTAAATATCAGGACAGTCCTGATAAATTCGGGGTGTCTGGTCACCCTACTCCCCATCTTCTTCCAACATGGCCATTTCCCCCCAACCCTCTCCAGCAAGCTCTTCCATCTGAGTTCCACCCCCCGTTTAGCAGTTTTGTTTAACCCTCAATAGTCAATAGTTAATCTCCATGTTCTATCTGGCTTTTTTACTGGCCAGATTGTGCCAGGTTAGGTGCTAAGCACCTCCGGATTAATTTCCTTTTTTCCAGTTCTTCTATGACTTGTCTTAGCAGTTGTGGATCACCAGTGTGGTTAGATGTTGATAGATGTTTGGCAGGGTGTATGTGTTCTCTTTGTGTGCCACCCCAGCCCTACACAGACAGCTGGCACGGCAGACCTTGAGCGAACAGCCCAATGACCACAAAATCCATTAAGGGACGAAGGAACCCAGCCAGGTTTATTGTCGATGAAGCACAGTACTAGTATCCTGCAGACTCTACCGGACCACTAATACATGTATGTCTGAAACAATGGACCAGCTCAGTGAACAGCGGGACTTCCCATTTCTCTCTAGGCTGGACAAAGATACTCCCTGTGAGATACATCTTCATACCCCGATACAAGCAAATTAGTACTGCCTCTCTGACATAGTTAGTTACTGCCCCCTGACGTGGCTAGTTGTCACTCATCAGCTTAGAATCATAGAAGATTAGGGTTGGAGGAGACCTCAGGAGGTCATCTAGTCCAACCCCCTGCTCAAAGCAGGACCAACCCTAACTAAATCATCCCAGCCAGGGCTTTGTCAAGCCGGGCCTTAAAAGGCTGTAAGGATGGAGATTCTACCACCTCCCTAGGTAACCCATTCCAGTGCTTCACCACCCTTCTAGTGAAATAGTTTTTCCTAATATCCCCTTTTGTCATCTGCCACCACTGAGAATAGTCTAGATCCATCCTATTTAGGACTCCCTTTCAGATAGTTGAAGACTTCTATCAAACAAAGCTTTACTTACCCCAGATGGGACTTGAACCCACAATCTTTGGCTTAGGAGGCCAATGCCTTATCCATTAGGTCACTGGGGCTGCTAGCTTTTTGTAGTTCTTGGAGAATGCTACCAGGTGAAAGGCTCCTTGCCTGATCAGGAACTCAAACCCTGGACCCTCAGATTATAAGCCTGACATTCTACTAACTGAGCTAGCCAGGCTTACATTATGCAGTCTGGTTTGAGCAAAACATCTTTATTATGTACTGTCATCCTAACTTTATCTTTTAGGAGGGGTCAGTGTGTTCCTGTTATCCTTGGGGAATATTTTTGTACCATCCTTGGTGTTGGGATGTGTTGGTACTGTGACGGGTTGGATCACAGAAACCCCCTTGGGGCTTCCAACTGATGTTCCAAGATTACTTCTGCTCTTGCTTCCCTGCCAGCTTGGGACTCCAGAATCCTGCCTGGTTGTGCCAGACATGCTTGCTGGCCACAAACACAGACCCAGGTCTGAACTATGTCCCACAAACTGCAAGCTTAACTGAAAGCAGCTTAAGAAGCGTTCCTGCCTTTAACAGTCAGATGTCCAACTCCCAACCGGGTCCAAACCCTGAATAAATCCATTTTACCCTGTATAAAGCTTATACAGGATAAACTCATAAATTGTTTGCCCTCTATAACACTGATAGAGAGAGATGCACAGCTATTCCCCCGGCCCCCAGGTATTAATACATACTCTGATATAAATAATAAGTAAAAAGTGATGTTATTAAATACAGAAAGTAGGATTTAAGTGGCTCCAAGTAGTAACAGACAGAACAAAGTGAATTACCAAGCAAAATAAAATAAAACACGCCAGTCTATGCCTAATACAGTGAGAAAACTGAATACAGATAAAACCTCACCTTCAGAGGTGTTCCAGTAAGCTTCCTTTTGCAGATTAGTCTCCTTCTAGTCTGGGTCCAGCAATCATTCACACACCTGTAGTTCCTGTCCTTTGTCCCAGTTTCTTTCAGATATCCTTTGGGGTGGAGAGTCTCTCTCTTGAACTAACTGAAGACAAAATGGAGGGGTCTCCCAGGAGTTTAAATAGATTTTCGCTTGTGGGTGGATACCCTTCCCTCCCCCTGTGTAGAATCCCGGCTACAAGATGGAGATTTGGAGTCACATGGGCAAGTCACATGTCCATGCATGAGTCAGAACTTACAGGTAGCAGCCATTGTTCATATGCTACCTTGAACATCCTCAGGTAAACTTCTTCTGTGGATTGGAGCCTTCCAAGATCCATTGTCCGTTAAGTGTTTCTTGATTGGGCACTTGCACATTCCTTTTTAAAGAAGCTGACCAAATGCTTTACTAAGGCTACTTAGAATCAAACAAGTACACAGCCAATATTCATAATTTTGAATACAAAAATGGTATGTGCATACAAACAGGAGGAATAGATTCAGTAGATCATAACCTTTACAGAAATATGTTACATGGGATACGTAGCATAAAACATGTTCCAGTTATGTCATATTTACATTCATAAGCATATTTCCATAAAGCCTTATGGGGTGCAACGTCACAGATACCACTTGATATTGGGATGTGTTTGCATGAGTACTTTGTGACTAGCACTTAGGAATATGTATTTTTGCAATATCAGCCCTGTTCTTACCAGATTCTGTGAGCACATCCTGCCTCATACCAGGCCTCTGATACAAGGGCTTATGTCTCAGGCTCTCTTCCTATTACACTAGCTGGAGCAACCTGCAGGGAACTCGGCAGAAGGAGCACAGATTGAAGCAAGGAAGAGTTTGGACTTTGGAGTAGACACCAGGAAGTTAGTCTATGTGCACATGGCTAGAATGCTAGCTGCAGTTGCAACAGCACTGTGAATAAATCTAATAAAGAGACAGTTCAGTTTTACAAGCATGGAATCCTCTCATGCTATTACCCAGCATGTGGTACATGAGACGTAGCGGCAGCATTCAGTCTAGCGAGACAAACAGCAAGGAAGAGAGTGTGATTAACAGGAAAACAAAGTAGCACCGATAGGCAGCATGGAAGGACTCAGAGCACCAGGAATTCCAGATTTCCAGACCAAAAAGCCTGGCACAAGCATGGAAGCAGGAAACTGAGTCTGTAATCAGAGCTGAATGTGGGGGATAGCGATGAGAAAAAGAAGGAAAAGATCATTTCCTATCTAACTGGGTGGAAAATACTGGAGAAGTGTCACTGTTGCCAGGAATAATGCTGGACAGAGCAGAACCACAGCGAGAGGGCTTTGATGAGTACTGTGACTCCAGACAGAACAAGACTGTGGAGAGACGTTGATTTTTTTGCTAGAAACCAAGAAGCTGAAGGGAGACTAGATTACAGAGCTGAGACCTCTGGAATCCACATGGAGCTTTGGAGACACAAACAATTCCCAGATTAGAGACAGGATTATTTGTGGGACAAATGATTCCAGGTTACAAGAGAGAAACGCCTCCAAGGAGCAAGGGCGGCTGAACTAAACGAGGAAACAATCCAACGACAGCTCTGAGTGCAGAACACATATACAGATTCAAACTAACAAAACTAGGAGGCAAGAGAGAGACAGACTGACTGAGCATGCAGGCATCATGGTCCAGTGTATGTACTGGGGAAAGCAACACAAAAGGCCAAAAGAAAAAGCCCCAGGTTATGTGCAATGATGCAATGGATGTGGGAAACAGAACAACACAGGAAGAAAAGAGCAGCAGTACATGCGGTGCCTGAGGATGCAGACACTTCCAGTGAAGAGGACATCTGCAGTCTGCCTCTAGCAGAGCCAAAGCCTCTTAATGTACTGACGTTGCAGAAGAAGGCTGCCAGCCATTCAGTTGCCATATTTGCAACAATGCTATTAGATCAATGACCAGTTTGATTGTGAAGCCAGCTGCCGTGAAGCCCAGCAATGCTGATAAAACAGCAATATTTGCGTGGCGAAATGTGACCAGGCGCTGGGGTTGTACAATAAAACCATCTGAAGAAGTGGGCTGTAGCCCACGAAAGCTTAGGCTCAAATAAATTTGTTAGTCTCTAAAGTGCCACAAGTACTCCTGTTCTTTTTAATAAAACCATTGTGAGGCTAATGCAGACTATATATGAGAAACCCAGAAGCAGGTAAGAGAATGCCAGGATAAGCAGGCAGCCTACTACAGCAAAGGATCCCAGGACCTGAGGCCACTATAGACAGATGAGCCGTGCTGGGTCCAGCCATCAAATAGTCAATGGCAAAAAGAAAGGTCCAACCTGAAGTGGGACACAGGTCATCTGAAATAGCTACGCACTCCGGACAGCTGCAGAGATGAAACCTAAGACAACTGCAGAGTAGCAGCAGACAGCCAGCATACCTGGCCAGATGGGATCAAGGCCAGGACCTGGAGGTCTTAGAGAGAGCCGCACCCAGCAGCTGGCCAGACATAAGCACATCAGCAGAAATGAGATGTCTGAGGAACATGGAGGATCAACAGGATGCCACCCAACAGAATAAAGGCAGCCACAGGGTAGCTGCAAGCCTCCCATCAGGAGCAATAACACAGACAAGACCAGCTTAATTTGAAGACCAGCCTACTTGAAGGACCCTGGAGTAGGCAAGTGACTCATCCAGTATTAAACCGAGCCGTACTGCTTTTCTAGGATTTGTCCCTGTCTGGTACTCAGACAAAGCCAGACATGGTTTTGTCCGGTATTGGGCAGGAACATCATTTTGAAGGCACGGTGTTCTGCCCCTGCCAGTGTAACCTCACACACACCGTACAAGCCCCTCTCTGATACAGTGTGATCTTCTACACACAGTGCATTTGAGATCAAGCCAGCGAGGATGGGGCAGCATGTTTGGAAAAATGGCTCTCCCCTCACAGGGTGTGCTCTTAAAAATGGTGATGCCCATGCAGCGTGACCTCACACACACTGTGTGTCAGAGGTCACACTGGCAGGGGTGGGGTCACATTGGCAGAGGCGGGTCCACGCTGTTCCCGGAAGTACTGGAATGTCTGGTATTCTGGGAATGCAAGTGACCACCCTAACAGGCAGCCATGGGTGGGCAGTACAGGCTATGTTCACACAGTGGGCTATATACTAGTAATCTCTGGCGCCAGCAAGTCAGAAAAGGCTGTCACAAAGAACACAATCATTAACAGGAAAGAGAGGAGCTGGAAGGGATGAGCATAGGTTGTAGGAGGGAAGAGGTTGGAGGAGGCACCAGGAAGTCAGTCTGTGTGCACCTGGCTGGAATGCTAGCAGCAGCTCCAGTACCTCTGCAAATAGTTCTCTTGGGAAAGAGACAGTTTAGCTTTACCAGCATGGAGCCCTCTCCTATTATTACTCCATACATGCTAGATGAAACATGAGCTAAAGGAGGGCTTCTCTGGGATGTATGGGGCCATGAAATTGTAATGCCCTGAGACCCTAGGAACTCTGCCCAGGTGCAGAGGCAGTATCCATTTTATCCTCAGAATTGCTGGGGCATGTTAGAGGGTAGCTATACACACACTGCATGCAAACTTGCAGAGACTTTACTTCTGTTCTTTCTTATTTTTTCCCCCATTATCCTAAAATAAAAGTAATTTGAGACTGAAAGCACATGGTGGTTCTTAACATTTAGAAACCATCATCTCTGAACTCAAATGGTGCAGGCTTGGATTAGTTATTTATTATCTGCCATGTGTATTGTGGTAGTGCCTAAAGACCACAGTCAGGCTGGTTGCATTGTGCTAGGCGCTGTCCCCCAAAGAGCTTATATATTACAGTCGAAAAGACAAAAAGCCTATGTTTGTGGAGCCCAAGGAGCTGCGATTCTAGCCCTGGATCCACAGACATGGGACTGTTTTATCTGTAGCTCGTGAATTTGTGTAAATGCATTGGATACCTCAGAGTCAGTGATGTGTCCTGCAGAGCAAAGACAGCGCAAGCACCGGCAATGTGTGGCTCCCAGGCCTGGAGCCGAGCTCTGTCAGTGTATGGGATATATGCTTGTTTGGGGGGATGAATTGCCAGTGTGACCTTTGGGTTTAGGTTATGGAAACATTCCTCTCTTACCGAGTGAAATGCAGCAGCAACAGCAGGGCTGGCAGGGTCCTTGGAGCAGAGACTCTCCAAAGAACTATACATTGCCTGTAAATGCCAGAGGCAAAGGATCGTATTGAGACGTGTCAAGCCACTGTGACTCTGATAGCTTCAGATTATGCTGAGCTAGTCAAAAATAGCATCCACCTTCTAACGACCCAAAGGGGCAGTTCTTTAAGAAAGGCAGCAGTGTTCATATCACAATGAACCTACTTGCTGTGGAACCTTTTATTACAATGAAGACAGCAAATTGCTTTTCTGGATTCTGTGGCACTTGCTTACCTGACTCCACCAATGGCCCCATTGGAATAGGTGCACCCAAGGGAGCGGGAGATGGTGGACTCTGGCTTTGGTTTATTTACACATCATTTGAAAAAGAATAACGATTGCTCACTAGGAATTTGTTATCTTGACAGAGGAAGGATGCAGAGAAGAGTGGCAAGAACGGAGCTGCCATTTCAGAGGGCTTTTCGGGCCTGTCATACAGTAAGTGCTTGCTTTAAAAAAGCAAGGTCATTTAAAAGTTAAAAACCAAGGGAGCCAATTTTACGACACTTTTACTGTCTCTTCTTTCCCAACCATTCAAAGGTTTTGTTCCATCCTCCCCTGCAGTGTTTTTCAGAAACCAATCCATCGCCTTTGCAGGATCAATGCTCTTTGTCTGATGTGTGTTGGGTTGTTTTTAGAGACAGGCCCAAGTCCCAAAGTTCACGGAGTGAACCTGGATTTTAAAATCTGCAAAGATTGGGCATGGCAGGTCCAGGGGCTGGGTCATATCACAAAAGGCAGGGACCATCAGAAACACTTGGTTCTTGAGTCCAACTCCTCTGACAGATTTAGGATGAGACCAGACTATAGAGGCAGTTTGTCCCATTTCTGCTACTGTGGGCTTCTTGCACTGTCCTCGGAAGTGAACGTGATTCTGGGATGCATTAACAGGTGTGTTGTGAGCAAGACATGAGAAGTCATTCTCCCACTCTACTCTGCCCTGGTTAGGCCTCAACTGGAGTATTGTGTCCAATTCTGGGCACCGCATTTCAAGAAAGATGTGGAGAAATTGGAGAGGGTCCAGAGAAGAGCAATAAGAATGATTAAAGGTCTTGAGAACATGACCTATGAAGGAAGGCTGAAAGAATTGGGTTTGTTTAGTTTGGAAAAGAAAAGACTGAGAGGGGACATGATAGCAGTTTTCAGGTATCTAAAAGGGTGTCATGAGGAGGAGGGAGAAAACTTGTTCACCTTAGCCTCTAAGGATAGAACAAGAAGCAATGGGGTAAACTGCAGCAAGGGAGGTTTAGGTTGGACATTAGGAAAAAGTTCCTAACTGTCAGGGTGGTTAAACACTGGAATAAATTGCCTAGGGAGGTTGTGGAATGTCCATGTCTGGAGATGGTTAAGAGTAGGTCAGATGGTCTAGACAGTATTTGGTCCTGCCATGAGGGCAGGGGACTGGACTCGATGACCTCTCGAGGTCCCTTCCAGTCCCAGAATCTATGAATCTATGAATCTTGTGCTGCCATTGCTGGAGACAGGATACTGGACTACGTGGATCTTGGGTCAGATCTAGCATGGCAATTCCTGTTTGCTATTCTGGTGGGAATAACAGTACAGTGGTGGGTTGTGCTGGGAGGCTGCTCATAGTGATGGAAATGGTGAGGCTGTGTCAGATTTTTCTGTATCAAAACTCGTTTTTCAATCCCTCTCTGTTCTGGTTTAGTAAAATATTGGGTAGAATGAATGGCTGTCGTTCATCTTTACAGTCACAACAAAAACCTAGGGAGAATTCCTAAGCCAGCCTCCCGTTCCAAACATCCCCAAATTGTCGGAGGAGTTGTACTCCAGAGCCAGGTACTCCAGATGGCCCCTCTCTTTTGTGGTACAAACTGGCCCCTGGATCTGCCAGGTCCAATTTTTGACTATTTCAAACTCTGGATTCACACATTTGGGGGCTGTTTCTAAAGCCCAATACAAATCAGACAGTAAGCACTGATTCTGTGAAGACTGCAGTATTCGATGCTGCAAAGCCAGCCAGTCAACACAACGACATGGCCAAAGCTGTGCTCAGAGGGCATTGTTGAGGGAGTCTGTATCTTCTAGTATAAAATGCCCTGGGTCAGGCATGTGCAGATGAAGACGAGCTGCTGTCAGACACACTAGAGCCACGAGGCTCCAAACACACAGGTACCCTTCACAGAAAACACGTGGGAGTGCCCATTGCTGTGAAATGCGTGCATAGTGCGTGCACGTAAGTGGATAGCTATGCAAGGCTTGCAGCCCTGTGTGCTGAACAGGTCAGAGCTCAGCTAGCTCTGCTGCACATACGGATGGGGATGGTGCTAACAGATCACCTGGGAAACTAGACCTGGATACAAGGATTCCTGCTTAACCAGATCTGGTGCCAGGCACTGCTCTCCTTACGCTAAACAAACTCGCCAGGCTTACCATTCCCAATCCTCTACCAAGCTTGGGTGGCTGAGGATTCTGGCCCCTGGAGAGAAGGATCCCTGCTCAGCCGTTTTCCCGGGCTCACGCTCAGGCAGCCTGGCAAAGCAAATTTGACAGATTCATTTTCTGTGATGCTTATGTTCAGCTTTCTCCAAACATCTTCCTCTGACACCATTCCTCTCTGTTTGTTTATGACACCAGTAAAACCCCTGCCTGCAGTTTCGACTCAGGGAACGCCGCATGGGCCTGCAGTGAGCTCTACAGAGTCACTCGCTGCTGGCGGAAAAAACAACCACGTCACAGAGGGTGTTTTTTGATTGAAATGCAATGTCCCCTCCTCTCCGTATTTCAAAGCCCCGGCTACAATGAAACCTCAGGTACAGGGTTCAGTCTGGCTCCTGGGTGGATTGAAATGCCTAGCATTATCATATTTAATATGATTTGTATTACCGAGCTCCTAGGAGTCCTAGTCAGGGATCCCATTGTGCTAGGTACAAACACAGAACAACAAGACAGTCCTTGTCCCATAGTTTCCTGGGGACGAATTTAGTATCAAAGCCCAGTAGGAGAGAAAGCTATGCAATTTTCAGCTAATTCTTCTTCTTGGTATTCTGGTAGCAGCTAGAAGGCCCAGCTGGGATCAGAGCCCCATTTTGCTGGGCACCCAAGGCCAATGGGGGCTCATGTATGAACCCGGGCAAAACACGTGCCCAGCAAACGTGAACCAAACCGTGTCAGACAGTGAACATACCCGCAGCGCTCAGGACCTGCTTGGGTGCATGATTTGCAAACCGAGAAGGGGTCTTGGATTGATGATTAGCTTGTTTGCCCAGCTCTGCGCCAGCTGCTCATTCGCAAACTATGAAGCCAAAAGTAGCTGACACATGAATGAATTTTCTACAGTTATCAGAAAGTCCTGGGAAAACTGAGCAGGCTAAGGGGCAAAATTTGGCCCACAAGAAGGAGGTGGGTGGGTAAGGCACTAGGCTAGGACTCAGAAAAACTGGGTTCAGTTCCTGGTTCCACTGCAGCCTTTCCAAGAGAACTTCAGTAAGTCACTCAGGCCTGGCTGCTCAACAGTGTGTAAACAGCTTTAAGGGGCTGGTCCCTGCTTTCTCTACACTGTGTGTCCCTATCCATAAAAGGCAGACAATGGTGTTTTCTCCCCTACCTGTCTTGTCTATTTAGCTTGTAAAGCTTTTGGGGAAGGGACTGTCTCTTGTTCTGGGCCTGTGCAGTGCCTAGCATGGTGGGGCCCTGACCTCCTCTGGGACCTCAAGGAGAACCCTCGTTTCTCTCCAGTGCATTGAATTATTTGACCCCATCTCCTCGGCCCCAGCTGGCTCAGATAGAGCTGCATTAGACACGAGCTTGGCCAAAGAGCTTCAGATGAGCTAAGAAGGAGCATCTGGGATGCGGAGTGTTTACCTAAACTGAACACCTGAACCTCTGCAGGCTCAGGGGTCAGAAGCGAAGGGAGGAAACCTAGAATCCTGCAGAAAAGGTACATGGTGATTCAGTGGGGCTTTGAGATAATCGCCATCCTGTGTTACAGGGACCTTCAGACAGATAATGCAGCTGGTTTAGGACAGTGGAGTCTTATTACCCAATGATGCCCTCAGGGTATTGCCCTCCCTGGGGGCAGGTTATGAGTCCGGGAGGGTTCATGTATTTTGGGGTCCGTGATACCACAGCCCCTCCCCCATCTGTGAGCGGCTACAGCTGGTAGAGATTAGCAATCAGCAGAGAGAACAGAAATCAGGGGGAATTTAGGGCAAAGCCAAAATGAGGAAGGAGCTGTTTTGCAGATGTTCCCTTTGTCTTTCTGAGTCAACATTTTTACTAGCCATCAGATGGCATTAACTATCAAGATGCTTCTTTGAATGGGCTCTGCGAATTCCGAGCATTGACATGTGCTGTGCTGCTCAGGAATGGGTCAGTGGTGGTAGCTATGTCGTTACAAGAGCTTTAAAGTGTTTTTGTCGCTTGGGTTTTTCACCTTCACCTTCTCCCCCTCTGTTTCTAACGGGATCAAACTGTCTAAGAGCAGACTCAAGCGTCTTCACTTGCAGTAGAGCCAGAAGAGCTGAGTGCTCACCAGCAGGGCCTGGTTTTCTGCTCCGTTTGGTGCAGGAATAGGACAGGCAAAGGCATCTATCAATGACTGTTTTGCCTCTCCTGCTCTGGGCTGAGCCCCCTGCTTCAGCTGCAGCAGCCTCAGGGCTGTTCTCACTTTGGCTGCCCATGCCCACAAGGGGCCGGTCCTGCAGCCAAGAATAGCTGGAGGGCAGTGGTGCTTTGGCCCCAGGGCTGGGGCTTTAGGCTTTATTGCCCCTTTGCCCTGCCAGGGTGATACGGGTAGCTTAAAGTGACAGGCAGCGGAACTCAACACCCATACGCTCTGCCCAGACAGTCTCAGGCTTTGTCACCGCCCTGGCCAGGTGGTGGAATCATCTGGCTCTCGGAGGGGAAGAGTTTAAAGGCAAGTCAGAGGGATGCATGGATTCCTTCCTGTACAAGAAGGGATCTACGTGTGTCACCCCCGCCTGTGTCTGTACGACCCTCCCTTCTGTGTCCCCTCAGCTGCCCTGTGCTCACACAGACCACAGAGCTCTCACCACGTCCAATTAGCTGCCCTGGGACTACTGCAGAGTTACCCGGGGGAACCGAGATCAGGCCTGGGTCCTGGACAATATTCACAAAGGGCTGTTTTGGCTACTGCAGGCTCCTTCTTTTCAATTCAGTGCCTCTGCGTTGTTGCCTCCTCTTTTCCCCTAACCCACCCACTTCCTTGCTCTCCAGTTACCCATCGCACCATCTCCCTGTCTCTTCCCCTTATCCCAATAATGTTCCCATCTCTTTATTCCCATGCATCCCCTGTTGCCGCTTAGGAGTCTCTGCTCTTGTCCATTTTGAGTCTGACACCTTCACTTCCAAGCCACTCCTCACAATCCTTTGTGCCAGGTGCTGGGCCATCTCCTTGTCACAACTACGGCAACTATTGCCAAGGATTCTTGAGGGGTCTTGTGAGTGAAGGTCCTGGACTGGACGTGGCCAGAGGAGAGAGAGAGGGGAAGTGCTGTCATGGGCAGTGATGGAAAGAGAGAGAGAGACAACAAGGTGTGAAGGGAGACAGATACACCTAGAGAGGTGAGGAATGCAGGGGGCAGGAGCAGAGCCTGGGGGAGCCATCCCATAAGCTGGCCTGTGCTGGGGCGAGTCGTATCTCTGGCTTTCAGATTTTGTTGAATCCAAATTCTCTGCAACCGGCTGTCTCTCTGCAAAGTGACCCGGAGGGTAATGAAACGGACCTTGTTCATCTCACCCATGCAAAGAGAGCAGCATGCACTGCTAGGTGCCGAAAAGGCAGGGTGGACAGTCTCAGGTCTGTGGCTCTTCCTGGCTAGGGTGGGTCAGGAGGTGGGTGGGATCCCCTTCCTTAAAGCTGGGACGAGTTGGGCTGCCCAGCCTAACAGCACCACTGTCCAGGCTGGCTACCAGCCCCCAGCTCTGTATCCTGTCCTGCGAGCCCCAGCTCCCTCTCAGAGCAAGCTGGAGTGGGCTGAGAAAACTGGAACTGTTTCCATCTGAGAATGTGGTGCCGGCAACATGTGTGAATTCCTGCCGATTAGACTGACATTTCATTACAAGAAATGTTCCGTCGGTGACTAAGGGCCTGCTTGGTTCAGCTTGTGCCGAATGAAACGTTTCTCTATTTCCTGCTGGAATGCCTTTTTGTTGTGAATTGCTTCCATGTGGTGTTCTCCCAGCCCCACCATCTTAGCTCTACTGAAATCAGCGGGGCTTTTACCATGGGCTTCCAGAGGGCCAGGATTTCACCCAGGGCTCCCACGCTGAGCAATCCCCCGGGCTTCCTCCGCCTGCCTGGGCCCTGGCAGGAGCCAAGCTATGAGCTGTGTTCTCTGAGCCCAGCCATGCATGCTCCTGTCAGCCATTCCCTCCGTCTTCTCCCACCTGACATCCCATTAACCTGCTCACTGCGCCGTCAAAAGCACTGACCCCTGACCCTGCAGATTAAAGAGATAACACCTGGGCTTTTTATGGGAAGCCAAAGGGTAAATACCACCACGGCCCAGCTCACAATCCCTTCCTGGCAATCCCAGGCTCCTACAGTAACACAAACCATCTGTTGGGAGCTGAGGTATGGGGGGAGTGGGGAGCTGTTTGATAGGTCTCAGGGGTGGCTGTGAAAGGACCTCGTGGTTTCATTGCGCATCCTAGGACATGCCCTGGCTGGAGGCAGCAGAGTTAATAGGCCAAGCCTCTCTCCAGGCTGGGGGATTTCTCTTGGGCCGGCTCTGCCTTGGGGATGGCCAACTCCTGGCAGGAGCTGTCTGTGAGACACCTTTAATCAGGCACCCCTTAAAAAGCGGGGGTGAAGATGGGGAGGCGGGACCCCCAGTTGGGAAGGGTTGTTGCTGTGTGTGTGTGTGTGTGTGTCCCTGTACAGGGAATTCTCTCCGACATGCATCTGACGAAGTGGGTATTCACCCACAAAAGCTTATGCTCCAATACATCTATTAGTCTATAAGATGCCACAGGACTCTTTGTTGCTCTCCGACATGGTAATTCTGTTATCTTCTAGCCCAGGTCTCTTTTGCATCCCTGTTACTTTTCCAGTTTCTTGTCAGAGATGCTCAGTGAGCGACGTGCCCTGGCTCAGCCACTAGGTACCTACTTCGAAGTAGGAAAGGCTGGGTGAAATCTCCAGCCTGCATGCTATGGAACCTCAGGCTGAATGGTCACAGTAACCCCTCTGGCCTCCAATCTGGGTGTGCCAGGGCTAGTGTCCAGGGCCAGATTTAGGAGCAGGTGATCCAGGCAAACACCTGGGGTGCTGGGATTTGGGGGCACCAGATTTGGGGGGCTGTTTTTATGGTTAGCAACAAAAGGGAAGGTAGAATGTTTGACATAACGTTTCAGGGTACTCCAGATCTGGATTCATTTTCCACTAACCTCCTAGAATGTTCTGGACCTTTGTAGAATCTGGTGGAACCTTCCAGACTTTCTGAGAATGACATTTTCCTCAAACCTCATGGATATATATGGGGGCGGGGCGTTCCCAGTCAGTCTTCTATGACAAGGTTAAATTATGCATGCAAATTGTCAATCAAAGTCATGAAATGGGCCACAAATGCAATAAAAATAAGGTATTCAAAAGTTTAACAAATGGGGGCAGGGCACCATTTGGTTAGGCTGGCCCTGCTCATGCCTCCCAACTCAGGTGCCACACTGGGGTTTCCGGAGAGAGGCTGGTGAATAGGTGACTTTTCCAACTCCAGGCTATTATTGTTGAATCTGGGTTACTGTACAAGAGAAGAAACGCTTCACTCAAGACAGATGTAGTGACCCAGGGATCCAGCCTTTCTCACCAACCAAAGCACACTGGGGCTACGCAGGAACAAGCTGCCTGCCCTTGGGTTTTGTGAGGGAAAGATCCCAGGGAAGCGAGCAGCCATGGATCCAGGCTCTTGTGCTGGAGGTAATTGCTCGACTCCCTCCCTGTTTATCTACCGGCTGCCCACCCTCTCCCTTCTTGCTCGGCCTGATCTTTGGTCCCCAGCCTGCAAAGGGTTATTGCCCGGCATGACAATAAGCACAAGCATGTCTCTGTACATTACTGGTGCTTTTATCCCAAATCCAATTCCCCTCTGATCCCAGTTCCAAGTTCAGGGTGTTTGACTGATTCCTTTGGATCTGGATCCAGGCATCAGATCAAACAGTTGAAATCTGAGGTCCTTTTATGTGGTGCAGACAGCTCTCCTTATAGGGTCATCTCCATTGCAGTGGAGTTTGTGTGTCTGAAACACACTGCTGTGGCCTCAACAAACTGGAGCAAGGTTTGCAGATTGAAGCCCTTGGCAGCCATGGCTCCATCTTCATGGTTCTCCCCTAGGACATGTTATCTTTATAAAGATGGATGGTTTTGCACAGGCCTCACTCACCCCTCACAAATGCTTCTCTTTGACTGACACAAGAAATTTCTTTGTAAGGATAAACAGACCCTTTCCAATCACATCTGGCAAACAAAGGAGGCAGAGCAACCCCTCTGGCCAGGCTCCAAGCTGCTAATAAAAAAGACGAGAGCCATAACGCTCCAAAGTTCGAACGGTATTTCCAGACGCCCCACACTAGCTGCAATGCACGATGACTCGGATCAAAGAGTCAAGGAAGGACTCTGAATGGTTCTCACTGCAGCAATACTGGAGAACCCAGGTTCAAGCCCCACTCTCGGAGCTGCTCAGACTGGGTCACAGTATCTCAGCCTGCCCGGATCCCCCCTGAGCGTGGGCTCACTACTTCTGTCTCTCGCAGCACCAATGGTAAATCACCTCTGTCTGCCAGCCAATTATGTGGCACCTGTCACTGCGGTATCTCTTTCCTGGCCGTTATCCGGCCCCCACTGCTGTGCTGTGCATGAACGCTCCTGTCAGTCTCTCCAGACAATACACTGTGACTTAGGGATAGCTGGTCCCAGACAGGAAACCAAGATACAGAGAAGGTAAGTGACTTTGCACGGTCACACCGGAAGCCTATGCCAGAGCAAGTCACTGACCTCAAGCCTCTCGAGTCGCAGCTCAGTTGCAAAGCTGGCCTTCCCTCCAGCCAGAAGTGCTGCTTATAGACGTACTGTTAACGAGGAGACGGGTGCTGCAGTTTGCGCCAGAGTCACAGAACTTCACCGTCTCTCTGGCGGCTTTCGGTGGATTCTGGATTCTTGGGCCAGTTGCTGCAAAAGCTCCGTGTCCTCCTCGCAAATCTCACTCTGGAGGATGACTGTTCCATTGTTCCTGGGATGGCGTTGTCATAGCAGGCCTGATTGTGCCGGTCAGATGGACCCTGGGGTTGTGTGGGCCCATCTCTGGGCCTGCTCTGAGGACGATCTGCTGGAGCAAAGAGGAGCCCAAGTGCACGCCAAGGTTGCAGGCTTCCTTAAAAATCAGAGAGTCAGTGGATGAAGTGCTTTAAAGTGCTTCCCTCTCCACCTTGACTTTCCAGGGTTCATCATCAGCTGCTTCTCACCATGCTGCCGAAGAGCTGGGAAATGGTGCTTACCGTATCTGAGGTGCAGGTGGCATTGAGCTGGGTGTCACCTGCGTACAGCTGAGATCTCAGGCCAGGTGGTCCCATTATCTTCTCCAGTGGCTCCATGTTGAGTAGGCTGTGGAAGAGGCTGGATGCCCACGGGATGCCGTGGGTGAGGGCTTAGGAAATGAAGGAGCAGGCTGTCATGACTCTCCGGGGGCAGCCGGAGATGAACGATGGAAGCCAGCTGGATCCCACTGAATCTTGCCATGTCTCGGAACTCCAGAGCCTTGGAACTCCAGGGCTGAACACAGCTCAATCTGTGGAGAGGCCTAGCTGTAAGAGAATGGATGGATGGTCTTTGCTCATGGCCAAGAGGCATCTAGCCATCAGTGCCACAGCCCTGGCTGGCAGGGCCCTGGTGTTGGCATGATCAGCAGTGGAGTTCAACCCTGGCAGTAGCTGGTGAGTCAGCTGCACTGCGTGACAGTGTGACCTTGGCACACTTGATGCTTGTGTGAAGCTGCTGTTGCTGGGCTGCGGCTGACTGGCTGCAGGTGTCTCGTGAGCTGCGTTCTGGGTGCTGGTGTGCTCTGCTAGGGTGTTTCTACCAGAAACAGATGGATCGGGGAGGAGATGTGCTGGTGGTTACTGGGGGTCTTGGGGCTCACCAGAGGCTGGGGGCAGTGGAAAGTGAGGAGAGACTTTTGTTGTGAATGTTTTGTAGGTGCAGGCTGTTTTGGGGCTGGGGGAGCGCAGCCTGTGCCAAGAGGGCGGGGCAGTGACCCCACTCTTGGACTGTCTAACAGTGAGGAGTTGCTTCCTGGGTCAGAGCTGCAAAGCGCCCCTCTCTGTCCTGAGTAATTGTCCCAAGACTGTAAACCCCTCAGGGCAGGAACTTGTCCACAAAGCGTCCAGCCCCGTGCTGGGCTCGGCAGGTAATACAGGATCAGCAGGTCCTTGTCTAGTAACTGTGGGCCACATATACAAAGGGAGTTAGGTGCCTAAAGACCTTTGTAAATCTGGTTCTGTGTCCAGAGGGTTGCAACAAGGGAAATGGGGTGCTGGCAGGGCCGGCGCTTCCATTTAGGTGACCTAGGCAATCTCCTAGGGCGCCAGGATTATTGGGGGGGCCGCAGGCGGCTCCGGTTGACCTACCGCAGGCGTGCCTGCAGAGGGTCCGCTGGTCCTGCAACTCCGGTAGACCTCTCGCAGGCACGCCTGTGGCAGCTCCACCAGAGCCACAGGACCAGCGGACCCTCCGCAGGAATGCCTGTGGCAGGTCTACCGGAGCCACAAGAGCAGCGCGCGGGGCAGCAAAATGGCCGTGCACTTAGAGCGCCAAAAACACTGCCGCTGGTCCTGGGTGCTGGTGTTAATTTGGATTACAGAGGAGGAGGAGTGCATGGAGGGTGGAGAAAGGGACTTCTATGCTGGAGAGTAATAGAAATGCAAAAACTTTCTGTGGCTTGAAACATCCAGGGCTACAGAGAAACTCTTTAGCTCCAGGCAATTTCAGTCCCTCCCACAGACCAGCCTGCTCCAGAGAAACCTCTGGCTGGAAGGGGCACTGGGGAACCTCTGTATCCTCTACTGGGATCCTGTAAGTCCTCAGCCTTGGGCCAGCAAAAAGGGGCTGGGCCTGAGGGATCAGTGGTCTGCTTCCCCCAGGGGATGCTCCCCCATGATAGGAAGGGTTGGGACATCTTGCAGTGTGTGCTGAGGGGCGTGCTGGGGTGGAGTGGTGATGTCCATGGAGACACAGAGCACAGTGGAGCACGTCTGTGTCCATCAGTGTCAGGAAGGGTTTAGTTGGTGTTTGTCCTGCTTTGAGCAGGGGATTGGACTGGATGACCTCCTGAGGTCTCTTCCAACCCTAATATTCAATCATTCTACAGTTCAAGGGTTAACACACACCTGCAAGCTCCCCCTAGCAGCAGGCTTCCAGTAGGCTGTTACCTGGGGCCGGCTTCTATTCACCAGTCCCAGGTCGTTTTGAAAGGATCCCGGGCTGCAAAGAAAAGGATCTTTGTGCGGCTGCCTCCTTCCCTCCACTTAAAGAAAGACAAAACCTGCTGCCTCTTTACTTCCTGCCTCCCGAATGCACAAAACCCAGGAAGGCAGCTCCCTCTCCGGCCCACGCTGCCTCGCCTCCTTTCTTCCTTCACCTGCAAAAGCAGCTTAGCAGCAGGAAAGGCTCCTTCCGATCATGGCTGGTTCCTATTGTAATCGCTGCCAAAGAGGCAGCAGGAGGGATTCCTGAGTAACCACAAGAGGGGGGAGCACACACACGTGCCGCAGAGCCAGTGCTGCTGCAGCATACCTGGGGTGCCAGCACTGGGCAGGTGCCTTCTGGAAACAGAGCAAAAGGTTCTCCTAGGGAGGCAGGCAGGGGTGGCTCTGGTTTTTGATGCTCCAAGCACAGCAGTCAAGGAGCCTTCGGCAGCGTTTCTGCGGGAGGTCCGCCAGTAACGCAGATTCGGTGGCGGTTCTGCAGGTGATCTGCTGGTCCCGGGCCTTCAACGTACCTGCTGCCGAATTGCTGCCAAAGCTGCAGGACCAGTGGACCTCCTGCAGAAACACCGCTGAAGGCCCTCTGACTCTTGCCCTCACTATGACCGGCACGCCACCCCTCCCCGGCTTGCCGCCCCAGGCGCACGCTTCCTGCGCTGGTGCCTGGAGCCACCCCTATGGGCAGGTAAGGTTCCTATTGGTGAAGCCAACTCGGGTAGCTAGAAAGAATGTCAGAGATCACAGAGCAGGCACTCACAAATCCTGCCCAAGCGATAAGTGCACAGAGCAGTCTTGTCTAACAGGAGACGGTGGAGTTAATCTGATGCATTTTACTCCCACTGGCTACATTCACACAAGTAGAGCTGCCCCAGCTGTCTCAGTGGGAAAAGCATCCCCTAGTGAGTCCTTCAGGCAGCCAGTTATTCTTCTATGCAACAGCTGACTGGGCCCAGCCCGGCTTGGGGTCTAGACTCTGACAAGCTCTCTGGTTGCAAAGTGCCAGCTCGCAGCTCTGCCGGTGGATGGACAAGAGCCCCACGATCAACCACGGGCCAAACAAGCCCAGCGATGAGCATCATGGTTGCATCCCAGACCATCTCCCAGGGATGGAGGTGCTCCTTTGAGGTGTCCATCGCCTGAGGGGCTAGCAGGACTCAGCCTGGGGGAGTGATGCATGCTGGCTTTGGCCTGTGTGCTTTGCATTCTCCAGGGGCTGCTGAGCCTGAGGAGAAGGACGCCCCTCCAGCAGGACATTGACCCTTCCTCACTACTGCCATGAACCCTTTGGACACAGCCCTGTGTCCAGCAGCCTCCGTCTCCCTTCAAGGCAGAGAGAGGGCCAGGCAGAGTTTGCACTTGTCTCTCCACTCAGCTAAATAAACAAAGCCTGTTCGCAAGCTGCTCTGCTGGCAATCCCAGCCCGAAGACTAGCAACACTTCTAAAACAAACACTTGCACACTCTACCGGGCTCGGACTCCCTCCTCCCTGGTCCCAGCGCGTGCCCTTCACGCGGGATCACCGGTTTGCACACCCTCCACCCTCTCCAAACAAACACATGCTGAAAGTATTAGCACTAAAATAATAGGGCTGGCAAGCCCCGACCCCCTTGGTAGAGGCAGATGCTGGTAAGGGTTCCTAGGAAGGAAGCCACCTCCCTCCCGGAGCCGTTCTGCTCGACAGAGGTCTCTGCAAGCTCTCTGGAGAAATAAATAAATAACGGTGCCGAGTGGAGTTCAGTTTAGTTTGGCAGCAGGGCCAAGACATCATCTCGGAGCGTGTTTTCTGTTCCTAGCGAGAACATTAATTCCAAAGACAGGATGATGAAGCTGCTGTGCCGGAACCCCTGCTGCTCTGCCGGGGCACGTGACTCCTGGATGCTTTGCACGGCATCAGCCACAGGTGAGGAGACTCCATTAGCCTTTCACTGGGGGCAGGCGAAGTGCATTTTCCCATCAGCCTGTGAGTTGGCCATGGTGACCCAGGCATTGCTGACCCGCCGGAACTGAGCCACTGACCCTGCAGGAGCTCCCAGTGGGTCAGCGTGCAGTAGTCAGCTTGCTTAGTGATAGCTTGGAGGATCCCTTCTCTCCACGCGCTCCCTGTGGGCTAGGGAACCGAAGTCAGGAGCGGGCCAATACGCAAAGCTGCCCAATGATCACTCCAGGGATCTCTCCCAGTGCCACCATGGCCCCCCTGGAACAATGTTCTGCAAAGGAGAGATGTGGGCATGCTGGGGGACAGAGCTTTCTTAACAGTTGGGCCATGACTGTGCAACTCACCCCCAGAGCCCATCACAAGTAGCAAGAATCGGGGTGCCTCCAGAACAAACGGCACGTCCCTAGCTAGATGGACGGGACGCCTGGAGATAGACTGGATAGAAACTGATCTTCTACTAGTTCTCTGGTTTTCCCAGAAGTTTTTTCATTAAAGTAGTGACCAGCTGTGCCGCCCAGGGCTGTGATCTCGCCAGTACTGCAAGCTCAGCACTGCTAGGCCCTGGAGCAGGAGACCCTGGGGGACCACCAGCTGCAGCAGGGAGTGATGGCAGCAATTTGGTAGGGTCTCCTCTCTGAGAAGGACACTTGCCCCAGAGGGCAGCTGCTCATGGTGTGGCAGTGGTGGGCGAAATAGCCAGACCCTCAATGTTTAAAGCTGTGGTACAGAGACCCAGGGTTACCAAGGTAGCCCAGGAGAGCATTGTGGGGAAGGCACGGCAGCAGCAGCCAGGATGGTCCATGTGGCCTGAGCATCCAGCACTGTACAGATGGGCCTTGTGTGGAGATGACCCAGAGCTGCAAAGTCTGGCGAAGGATTTCCTTAGGGTGACTAGATGTCCTGATTTTAGAGGGACAGTCCCGATATTTGGGGCTTTGTCTTATATAGGTGCCTATTACCTCCAAACTCCCTGTCCCGATTTTTCACACTTGCTGTCTGGTCACCCTAGATTTCCCACCCACCAAAACCACCAGGGTGTGATCTGAGGGTTGGCTCGGGTCCTGATCTAGCTTCAGGACACTGAGCCCTGCCCTGCTTGTTGCACTCTGTAACCATACATTTCAGTAAAAGCTGTCACTGAACGCACACTGCCTCTCCGCGAGGCAGAGGGAAACGCTCTCTCCTCCCTCGGCGCAAAGTGCAGGGCTCTGAACTAATGTTATTCCAGTTGGCTGGCTTTTTCCAAGTGCATTCCCCTAGGGTCAGTATTGAAAAGCTCATTAACAAGACCAGCCCCTTCCTGATTCATAGAGAGCAGCTGACAAGCCAAGGCAAAGAGACAAGCTAGCGCTGTCAAAAGAGTTCCTCCTGTACGTGCAGCCCTGGCATGCTGTAGGGGCTCCCATAGGAGAATGGGGGAAGACTGAAGGCTGGTGGTTCAGGTCAGCTTGGCAGTCACGTGTCTGACGTTAATCCTTCATGTCAGTGTCACTCATTGCTCCCTCCAGCTCGTGCTTGAAAGAAAAATGACACTGCTGCTGTACAGAATATATCCAAGGGATGGACAAAGGACACTGGATAAAATAAGAGCTTCTGATCCCTTCCCCAAGCCCTGAGTCTTTGGAGAAGCCTGGCTAGCATGCTTGCCATTTTCATACCCCTGGCTGGCTCCATAGGAAGAGACCCAGTACCAGGATCGAGGGTGCCCTGGTATCTCTGAGCCCCCCAGGAATAGGCTGCACCAGACAGCTCACGAGAGTGGTCAAAGTGCCTGGATCCAAGTCCCAGCTCTGCTGCTGGGTAAGTCACTTCACCCCCTGTGCACTGACCACCATCTCCACCCCTTCATCAGTGCTTATACACCAGCCAGCAGCTCATCAATGCTCATCACCAGGGCATGTGAGCCACTCGCAGACATGCATGAATTCAAACTCACAACACTCCTGCCACGAGGCAGAGAAGGATGATTATCCCCATTCTATGGATGGGGAAAGCGAGGCACAGAGCAGTGAGGCGACTTGCTGGGAATAGAAGGGAGGAGTTGTGGCCTCCCAGGCCTGTAGTTGGGCCCCAAGGCCACCCTCTCTCCAGTTGATTTGCTAGCACAAGAGAGTTGCTGATTAACTGATCCCTCTGGTGATATGGCTTTTGACTTGTGGACATTGCAGAGACAGAATCAGTGAAAACTCCCTCATCACACAAGGTCACATGAATCCTGGAAGACATCACGGAAAAGTTGGACGAAGCTCTTGTACTTTGTGGCCCTCCTGTGCCCAACTAGCATTGCTTCTTACTGTGTTGGGGGGCCAGACCCTCTGCCCCTGGAGTGGCCCAAAGGAGATTTATGTCAGTGCCAAAAGATTGGGCTAGTGGAGAGTGGAGCTAGTGAGTTATATCACACACCCCCTCCCCCAGCTCCCAGCACATGGGCATTCTGGAGCAGGCTGGGAGAAGGGGTGTGTGTGCGAGGAATGGAAAGGGACAACACTGGAGCATGATGCACACTAATGAGGAGAGCAGGCCCTAGAGGAGTGCTAATCAGTATCACAAGTGCAGGTCGCTCCGAGGCTGCTCTAACTTGCCCCTACAGGATTAGGGTGGGGAGGAGCTTGAAAGACTGTGCAAAACCTCTCGTGTCTCAGCCTCCTCAGGTGCACTGTTTCTGCTGTTTGTGAATCCAGCTGTCAGGGGCTTGGCCCGTTTATTTATTTATTTGCATTGCGTTAGATGTTCCACTGAAATCAGGACCATCACATCAGTTCAATGCAGGCCTTCCCGTGACAGTATCCAAGTATCTGATCCTTCCTCCAGGCCCATGTACCACAGAAGTCTCACTTTAAGCCCCAAGTGAGATATAAATGGTGCTGGTCCTCTGCACAGGAATGAATTTCATAGACTTTAAGGCCAGAAGGGACCCCCACGGTCAATCCAGTCTGATCATCAGCACATTGCAGGCCACAGAACCTCGCCCACCCACTCCTGAAATCGGCCCATCACCTATGGTTGAGTCACTGATGTCCTCAAATTGTGATTTAAAGATTTCAAGTTACAAAGACGACACAATTTCCTCTAGCTCAAACCTTTCGCTCTGATTCCTTAGACTGAGGGCACGTAGGCTGTGACAAAGAACCACTGCTCACGTGAGGGCATTCATTTCATTAGCAGAGGCTTTGTCCATACGCTTGATTTCAGTTCCTAAAAGCTTGGCCGAAAATCAGAGGAGAAAATACCCAGTGAAGCAATAATTGGAGGGAGGTGGAATGAACGATGTTCACGGGCAACTTCCCCTCATTTTGAGTGCATCACTCATCCTCAGAGCACATTCCCCTCTGTCCCACACACACCTGGGATGTCTCTCTGTGTCCTTCGGTAAATATTGCTGACAAGGGGAATGTGGAATATTGAAACTGACATGGGAGAAAACATCAACTCTATTAAAACAACAACCCAGAGTAAAAGTTTAAAGTGTCTAAGTGACTTAGGAGCCTGTGTTTCATTTTCAAAGGTAACTTAAGCATTAAGGACCTAGATCCTCAAATGTATTTAGGTGCTTTAACTCCCATTGATCTCAATCCAGAAGGCAGTAAGAGGCTCTCTCATGCTATCCAGGTCTCAGACGTGAGCATGCGGTACCCGCACAGTTCCTTCCGGAGCAGAAGGGAGGGATGGATGGAGTCTTGGCTCTGTACACACCCACATGCAGGCCGGCACAGCTGAGTCAGCGCAGAGGGTGTCATAATTTGCTTGTTTAGGCCAGGATTCCTCCCCCTCCATCTCAAAGTTGGGAGAGAATCTTGCTTCCGTCTCTGAGTCACGATACCTCCAGGGGCCGCTTATGTGTTGGCTGCACCATAGATTGAGCTGCTGACCTCCAGAGCTAAAAGCATGAGCTGCTCCAGCTTGAGCTGAAATAGCCAACCTCTGTAGCTGAACACCGTCAAGGCCCCATGAGCTTCGGGGACATGGCGCAGATGGGGACATGGCCACGCTGACCTGTGGGTTCTGGGTTTCCTCTGGAAAGAGGAAGCTCATCTCGAGGCTCTGAGGCCCCCAACAATTCACATCCCAGGTCAGTCGCCATTTCTGTCATGTACAATTGTGGGCTCTTTGGGGCTGTTCTGCGTTTGTACAGCACCTAGCACCAGGGGGTTGTTAGTCGCTGTAGCAGTAAATAATTTATGTGCGGGCTGCCACCTTGGCCAGCATACCAGAAATTGAACCAGGCACCTGCTATAGCACTGGAACTTTAGCAGACTCATACCCTCTCTGCACTAGCCCTGTATCACCAATCGGGGACACTTACACACTACCCCTTGCTAATCCCGCCTTGTGTAAATAACCCCTGCTGGATTTCTTGCATCATTCTAGGGGCATAAGGCATGGGGAGGGGGGAGGAATGCAAACTGAGCATTGGAATCCGCCGCTACCTCCTGAAAGACCATTCTAGCAGCTGTGCTGCAGATGGGGAGCTGAAAACACAACTCAAAATTTAGTCTCCCTCTTCAGTGCTTTTTTTGTTTTGTTTTGTTTTTTAAATTTTCAGTAAATCTCCCGGCCATCTCCCCCCCCCACCCCCGGCCCTCAGCCCAGGGCTATATTATGGATTTCTGTGAGGGTTAGAAAAATAAACAGAATGTAACCATAACTGTCTTAATGTGCTAAATTACTGGAAAAGACAAAACAGATTAGCAGCGTGGATTAGGCCTGGTGGAAAGTGGCCAAAAACAGCCCATCTCTGGCGGTTATTTAGTTTAGGATCATTTTTGTTTGCCTGTCTCTCGGGATGGATGTCTGAATGTATCTAAACCGGTTAGATTTCTCAAACCAGCAAGGAGAGTTTGTACGGGGGGGGGGGTGAGGGGTGTAGATCTGTGGCTTTTTAAATATTTAAATTGCAAATTCTGTAGCGGAGCATTGCACATTCAAAAGGCAGCAGCGTCGTTACGGCTTCTCACCCTTTGGAGTTGGAAAAACGCACCGCCCGGGTGAAAGTTCTCGTGCGCAGGGAGAGAGAGAAAACACACAGTCTAGGGGCTTCAATCCACTGGAGTGAATTCTCTCCCCAGCGCTTACGTGCTAATGATAGTGACTGTACATCCTCTCTTGGGTCCCAGCATCCTCCCTGCACAGCTGTCTGCTTCGCACGTAGGCTGGCTCAGACCACGCCCAGCTAGTCTGGCTGAAGTGGCCTGTGCTGCATCACAACTTTAATACCTTGGAATAAATCACAGCTCTGAACAATCCCGAGTCATTCTCCTTTCCCTGGGTTATAGCCAGAGATGGGTGACGCTCAAGCGGGGTTGATGTTTGGATCAGACAATTCCCCGGACATTCAGATTCTTCTCCGTCCGAACTATCCAGAGCTCTGCAAAGCTGGGTTGGAGGACTTGTAAACACAAGCTCTCTTGCTCTCTCTCATGACAAACCCCTGGATGGGATGATTTAGTTGGGGTTGGTCCTGCTTTGAGCAGGGGGTTGGACTAGATGACATCCCGAGGTCTCTCCCGACCGTAATAGTCTATGATTCTATGAGATTTCTGGTGCTACCAGGCACATCAGCCGCCACCCTGGCATTTCAGCCCATTTGCTTCCAGAACCAGGTGAAACCTGGGAGCGCAGAGGCAGCTGAGCAACCAAAAAAAGCAGAATCAATCAATCATGCCTAGTAACTGTCCTCACCACCTTGAATGTGAGATTTCCAGTGCTGAAAGCAGGTACCGCTCCAGCATGAGCTAAAAGAGTAACTCCTGGGGCCAGCAGCTTTAGTGGACTCACAGTTCCTGTGGATCAGCCACTTGCTGGGGACACCACACACACTAAAGAGTCAGTGACACAAACTTCTGACCCTGAGAAAAGATTTGGAGCTGTGGATGGGAAGCTACTGTTCGCTGAGCTAGATCAGCCTGTCCTAGTAACAATGACCGGCCATACCAACTTTCTGTTTGTAAGCAGAACAACCTATTGACCTCCAGGAGAAGGCGCCGCTTCAGACTTACGGCACAATAATAGTATTTGTTGTAGCCATCTCAGCCCATTAGTCCATCAAGTCTTGTAAAGAAAAACCCCACAATGCACCTGGCTAATTGTGTGGTGTTATACCTGGCAGGTCAGATTGAACCAAAGAGCCCTTCTCTTTGAGATGGTTGAAATCTGGGGCCAATACTCATGGCCAACTCCTCTCTTGGTATCAGGACCCAGTCTACTATGCAGGAACATTGCACAGTAGTGCTTCATGCTGTTCTCCAGTTCAAGGTCCTGCTCCTCATTTATAAAGCCCTGATGGGGCTGGGACCAGGCTGCCTCCCTTGGCCCCTCTCTGTCTGCACCACACAGCGGCAGTTGCGATCAGCCAGGACCCAAGGCGTGCCCTCCACAGGCAGGGGCAAGCATGCTCAGGGATGGGCCTGCAGCTGGAGAACTGGTTTCTGCCAGAGAACAGGCTGCACCTGGCGCCCTAGTCACGCAGGTTGGTTGCCTAACTAACCCACAGGGCTCTTGACTTCATCCACAGGCGAGTCTAATGATAAGGATTTAGTTTGTGAGCTCCAGGGGACGGGGACTGTGTCCCTCTTTGCGTTTGGGGCTATCACCATATCAATTCATAGTTTCCAAGGCCAGATGGGACCATTGTGATCATCTGACCTCCTGCGTAGCACAGACCCCAGAACTGCCCTGAAATAATTATTAGAGCAGATTTTATGAAAACATCCAGTCTGGATGTCACCATCATCAGGGATGGAGACTCCATCCCTACCCTTGGGGCATTGTTCCCGTGGTTAGTTACTCTCAGGGTGCCAGATCCTGAGCTGGTGTAAATCAGCCTAGCTGACTTCATTGGCGCTGTGCTGATTGACCCCTGGTGGAGAATTGGGCCCACTGTAATAACTAATTAAAGCAGAGAAGAGGTGAAGGAGCCACACTGCCATTGGAGAACACCCCTTGCATTGGATGGGAGCTTTGGGGAACTAGGAATAATGGGATAAAATTGAGAAAATGACGATCTAGACTGTGAAAGCCTAACACTGCTCTCACAGAGGGTTTACTCACTGGGTGGAGCGACTCCTGATTTATGCTGGATGAAGTGAGGTCAGAATCAGGAGCAATAGGATGAAAAACGTCCTGGCAGTGAGATGCGTGAGGTTGTGGAATGTCTCCCCCAGGCAGGTGATGGAAACAGCACTGCTGGGGACATTGAAATCAGACTGACCGAGGCTGGTGAGTATGCTGCCTGCTCCCGCTGGGAGTTCTGGCATGAGGGGATGCTCACCTTTCCCTCTGCTTGGGTGTCTGGTGCAGACAGATCAGGGGCAGCAGGGGAGACAGTGTGGATCCCTGTTTGCACATGTGACAGAATGCTCAGCTGGGAGCTGCGAGACTATTCAGGGAGTGGAAGCTGCGGGAGCCACACGGCGCTGCTTGTAATAGGGCACTTGCCATCATCTGGAACCTTTTTAGCAGCAGGTTTATTTCAAACGACGGTAAGGCCCAGATGCTGCTCCTTGCCCAGGCTGTGTTTGCTATTAGACCTACAGCTGGAATTACATAAGCACTAAATATATAAGAGGAGAGCTGAGCATGTGGTTACAGACCCGCAAACCCCTAATGTTGGGACATCTGGTCACCCGAGCCAAAGCCACACTGCAGTCTGTGGGGGTTTGCCTGAGCTGGGATGAGTGAAGATGGGGGGGGGCGGTGCTTGTTCTCCGAGATCTGTGCACAGAGGATCCTCTGCACTCACAGATCTCCCCATTTGCTCTGTACTGGGGGGCTCTGCACACAGGAAGAGGTGGGGCACCTGGATCATTTCCCCACAGCAGCCAGGCGGAATCCTGCCAAGCAGGCAGCACCGCCCTGAGCAGCATATTTCCTGTGCAGCACCACACCCCTTCCCGGAGGGTACAGGGCAGCTGCCAGCATGGGCACATTCCTGGGCAGAGGGGAGGTGCGGCAAAGGGCCCAGCCTGGAGATCTGTGCGGGCCATCCCCTTCCCTCTGGGAAGGTGGGGCCTCCCTGCGCCTCATCATAAGGATTGGGAAGAGACCCTGGCCAAGGGAAGCTCCCAGTGTTTTCCATCCCTGAGCCCCTCCTGCGGGTCTCCCCTTGTGAAGCTGACACATAGCCCTGGGGAAGGCTGAAGGGATTTGGCTCTCAGCGCCGACGCCACTGGTTCTTCCTGTTGGGGTGGCACCGAGGTGAGGCTAGTACAAGGACTCCTGAGGTCCGGGATCCAGGTGAGCCAGCCGCAGGGTCAGGAGGAGCTGTGCTAATCTAGTCTCCTTTGGAAGCTGCTTGTTGCTGATCTGATGTAACACCAGCATGGTCAAGCCCTGCAGTGCCTGGGAGATTTCTCCAGGCAGGAGATGACTCAGACTGTCAACTCTCTGGGCAGAGCCTCTCTCTTTGTTCTGTGTTTGTACGACACCTACCACTGCTGGTGCATGTCTGGGGCAGCTGGGTGTCATCACAATACAAATAACAAATCCTAATAGTACTAAGGAAGTGAAATCAGCGAGAGGGAAATAGGCCCTGAAAGTAAGAAACAGAGTAAATTCTGGAAATGGAGTCAACAAAACACCCAGCCTCCGGCCCGGCCCAACCGGTGATACACCGCAGAGAAGAGCTGTGAGGTAAATGCTGGAGGAGCCTTCGCTGCAGGGAGCTAGTGGGTGCTGCTGCTCAAATGAGCCTCCCAGATGGCCTTTATTAAATGGTTATTCCAAAGTTTCCATCACGAGGCTAGACACTTGAGCCAAGAATGTTCAGTTTCAGCTTCTCCTCTCTGAAGTTACCCTCCCCCAGGACTGTCAGTTTACAACTGGCCCAGGTACGTCCTGGCACATGAGATTTAAAACTCATTTACTCGCCTGATAACCTTCCCAGGCTCTGTGATGGAGATTGCTCCAGCCTTGCATTCAGGAGTAGGAGCGGGATGGGGGGGGATAGGCCTGCCTGACAGCTACACAGCACCACAGGAGAGAGCATCAGGAGGCACCATATGAGGAAAAGGGAATGGAAAGATGCATTGGAAGAGCCCAAGGAGGAAAAAGAGATGGACCAGAGATGGGGGAACCTGCCAACCAACCAATCACTTCAGGAGGACGAACTGCGACTCAGAATTGGGCCTAGTAGTCATGGCCACAAGTCGAGGATGGCCACATGGCAGTGGACAGCAAGCAGGGACTGGAGTAATGGCTAGAGCCGGGTTGATAGGCGAGGGTCAGGGTCAGAGTTAGGCTGGGGTTGGAAGCTGGAGATCAGAAAGCCAGGTGAGGACTGGAGCCACAGCAGGCCAGAGATCTGTGCAATCACTAAGCCGACTTCCCAAGCCACACTCCAGGGTTAAACAGTGCGCATGGGCTGATCAGAGGGACACAGGGTGCTGCTGTCACTTGGCCCCTTTGGGCCGTACTTCATGTGGTGCCTAATCTCCACAATGTCCTTGGAGGGGGCTCTGCATGGCCTCCTGGTGGCAAGATGGGAGTGTCAGCCCTCCCAGTCACCTCCGACCTGGGCCTTAGTCCCACGGAGCCATATCACCAGGTGTCTTCGCTCGCACATGTGCAACGTCATCCTTTGTGCGTGAATGTTCGCACGGAGCTCGATCGCTCCACCGGGACAAACCGCAACAAACAGCTCAGGCAGGTTCAACGTCATTCACTGGTAACACACTGGTCATTATCACTCCAGGAGTGCGTTCACTTGTGTGTCATTTGCCCTGTTCTGCAGCTAACTGAACACTATGCAGCAAGCAAATGATTTGATGCATGTCAGCAGCCTCTTTCGAACAATTCTGTTCGACGTTTGTAGAGCATCTCATACAATGGGGGAGGGGCTGCTCTCTGGCTGCAGCTCCTAGGCCCTTCTGCAATTCAAATGAACAATCATAACAATTCATTAATATTGTATTTAAATTCAATAAAACCTTCCAGCTTCATCCCGCTCTATAAACTACCCATCACTGCTAAGATCCACTCAACAAGTGGGGCAGAGGGAAGGGTCAATTGATGTTGACCATTCCACGTTGACTTCAGGGATGGTTTTGCCCAAGCCACCGGGGTTTGGGTCCATCTGAGTAAAGGTGCCTTTGCTGGTCTGACATTTCCAGCCCATGCCTGATGTAATGAGACTCAGCTCTGTGCAGTCCGATACACACCATGCACCGTCTGAAATCCAAGGACACTCTACAGATGTGCTTGCAAATCACTTCATGCTCTAGTGACGCGATTCCCCACCTGACAGTTCCCAGACATCCTCCAGCTCCGCACTGGAACGGATGTCAACTGAGTTAGATTAGGGCTGAATTTGGCGCGCTACATTTTGGCTCCACCGGGCTAATTAGCGCATTCCAGGAAGGGTGAACAGCAGGTGAATGGTCCCTCTTCTTTATTGCCTCCACTGCACAGCTCTCTAGTTGCACAGATGTCCATATTTGATTTGAGAAGACTCCTGTGCTATCATTTTTAAGATGCTCCTCTTGTCTGGCCTTTGCTGCATATCACGTCCTGCATTAGAGCCTTGGCGCACAGGATGGCCACCGGTCTCAAGACTCCCATAAACAGTATGTGCAGGCTGAGAACACCTATCAGATTGTGGAATTGGGCCAGTCATCAGAAGGTTAAAGGGTGATTTGATCACAGTCTATAAGTACCTACAAGGGGAACAAATATTGCAATCAGCTCCTCAGTCTAGCAGGGAAAGGTCTAAAATGATCCAATGGCTGGACGCTGAAGCTAGACAAATTCAGACTGGAAGTACAGCATCAATTTTTAACAGTGAGGGCAATTAACTGTTGGGACAATTTGCCAAGGGACAGGATCATGGTGGATTCTCCATCACGGACAACTTTTAAATCAAGCTTTTAAAAGCTTTGCTCCAGGGATTATTCTGGAGCAGTTCTCTGGCCTGTGTTGTTCAGGGGGTCAGACTAGATGTCCCTTCTGGCTTTGGAATCTACGAATCATCTCTTGAGGTTCCCCCAGGTGCTGTAGTATTCCAGTGCCATGTGATGAAGCCATGTTGCAGGAGTATGTTCCACAGGACAAACTCAGTTGCACCTGCAGAGTGCTGATGATGTGGCCTTGGGGGTTTTTCACCTTCCTCTGCAGCATGGGACATGGGTCACTCCCTAGGGTCATCTGGGTATACCTCACTTAATGAATTCCCCTCCATTGCAGGGGCCTCATGCACTGGTGCACCTCAGTCCCTCCTGTTCTCTGTCTGTGACACACAAGAGTTTAGTCTTCTGAGGATTGTAATATTTTGATCTAATTCTGGTTGTTGGCTTGGTGTGGTGGTGGTTGGGTGGTGATGGTGGCCTATGATATACAGATGTCAGATTAGATGATCTAGTGGTCCCTTCTAGCCTTAAACTCTATGACTCTATGTTAGTTTCCATTTTTCTTGTGGTGTTCTCCCATCCCACCCCCATTACACTCTCCCATATGGGGAATAGAATTCTCAAGACACCTGCCACCCAAAGAAGAGATATTCCTTTCACGGACACTGAGTCTGAACTGTCCAGAAATGGTGTCATCCTAGCAGGCGCAATGCCTGGAAGATTTGGTGTGGTTAATTATAATCCATCCAATAAATGACAGGACAGTAGGGCATAAATAAATATGAGAAATTAGGAACAGCTGTCACAAAAGGTTTGTAAAAGTGTAAAATATACCAGGCAGAACTACTTAACCACAAACACGAGGGTCACACAAGTAGACAACAACCCCTGTGGGAATACAGCACTAATCAGAGCATCCATTTCAACAGAGCCAATGTCTGTTTCCAAAACAATGGCCTTTGATTGTTATGGCCCAGGCAGTCACACAGGCACAGCGGCCATGAAGGGCTCCTGCAAGAAGGAGTCTTCAAAAGCCAACTGGTCAGTGGAAGGTTTACTTGATGTCCCATGGAGTTTGCTGGTCTATCAGGAGAAGATGGGTGGGTTTTACAATATAGAATCATAGAATATCAGAGTTGGAAGGGACCTCAGGAGGTCATCTAGTCCAACTCCCTGCTCAAAGCAGGACCAATTCCCAATTAAATCATCCCAGCCAGGGCTATGTCAAGCCTGGACTTAAAAACCTCAAAGGAAGGAGATTCCACCACCTCCCTAGGTAACCCATTCCAGTGCTTCACCACCCTCCTAGTGAATAAGTTTTTCCTAATACCCAGCCTAAACCTCCCCCACTGCAACTGGAGACCATTACTCCTTGTTCTGTCACTGAGAACAGTCTAGATCCATCCTCTTTGGAACCCCCTTTCAGGTAGTTGAAAGCAGCTATCAAATCCCCCCTCATTCTTCTCTTCTCAGACTAAACAATCCCAGTTCTCTCAGCCTCTCCTCATAAGTCATGTGCTCTAGCCCCCTAATCATTTTTGTTGACACAACCCCAGACTGGTGACCATTTACAAGGAAGAGCGAAATTGGCAGGAGGTGGCCTTCTGGACTCTCCAGAATGACCCAGAAACCCAGTAACTCAGGATACTTTGGAGCTAGTTCATGGTGAAATCCTCATTTAGTCTCCCCTGCCTACAGTACGTGCTGTGTTCGCTGATGTGAATCAAGAGACACTCTTGCTAAGGCTTGAATTTTCAAAGGGGCTTAAGAGAAGGAGGCCCCAATTCCCCTGGGCTTCCAGTGGGAGTTGGGCACCATTTGAAAATCTCAGCCAAAATCTAAATTGTCATCCCATGAGGCACGAAGGACGGATAGCGGGGACTGGGAGTCAGGATTATTGGGCTCTATTCCCAGATCTATCCCACTGTGGTACTTACACGGCCCCATTACTTTATGATGGGACAAAACAGCTGATACATCATTAAGCGTGTGCTTTCCAAAGTCCCAGAGCCTATCCACTGAGCCTTTCATTGATTCATCATGCATGCAGCCACACAATCTCTGCATGATCAGGTGCTCCCCGAGTCCGGGGTCCCTGGTGGAGCAGAGAGGAAAGTCTTTCCCCTGACGTTTAGGGAGAAGAATCTTTATCAGCATCAGGGCAGCTCCCAACAGAAAGGAACGCAGGCTATCTGTTGAAACATGAAGGTGGTATAAATCATGGGAAAGAGAAATTCAGCAGTGTAGATAAAACCCTGAGAAGCATAAATCAACACCGAACAGAAAAGAGATAAAAACACTGAAATGGACATTAAAAATGCAATTCTCCTGCCAAGTTCCCCTGATGGATCCAATCTCTGGGGAGTTGGTTTGGAAAGTTGGCCTTGGTTTTGAAGGAATGCAGAGCCCTGTCCTCTCCTCCCCACATCAGAACATCTCAGACTCAGGTTAGACATTTAAGGAGATTTTTGGCCATTTTCCTCCCTTAGGAACTTTGCAGAAAGTTCCCTATGACCGGAGCACCTCAGCGTTATTCCAAATGCTATAGCGAGCAGCAACTGATGCCCGGTGCAAGTTTGGAATGTGCCTCACCCCAGACACAGATCTTTGGTTCTTCTCTTCAGTAGTGGAGGCCAGCCCATTGCATCCAGTCATCAGTGCTCACAGTAGGGGAAGAGAAGTGGTGATCTGCTACCATGGGCTGACTTTGAAAAATCCATGATCCCTGGCTCACCTGTGTTTCTTGGGTTCTGGAGGCACCCCTAAAATATGTGAGCATCTGAGGACTCTGGCAACATTCCCACCGCCTCCTGAGTTGAAGCTAATAAGAGCCAGCTGGTCAGCATGAGTCAGCAGAATGGCTCTGCAGCTTCATACACAGGCCTAGCACCTAACGCCACAAGTGGTTTAAATGAACTTGTCTTTACCACAGAGCCCATGTACCGTAATGATGATTTCAGTCTCCTGTACCATGGTAAGCACAGCACAGCAGCTTGTTTTGCAGTACTTAGGTACATAAAGGGCCAAATACACCAGAACACTTCAGTTAGTGTGCACTGGTCTTGCAATGCAAAGCCAGTGTAAGACTAGCTGAACCGGCTAGTTAAGGTGGCTCACTCCTCCCTTGCATTGCTGGAGGGGCACAAAGCAGCCATAGTGTGCCTGGGAAACAGGACCACATACTTTAAAGACTGCACCCCTTTGTGAAAAATCTTCCTCTTGGTCCTTTTGTCGCACTGTATGTGATTTGCACTGTTGGTGTAACTTAGATCCTTGGAGCAGGGACTGTGCTTTCTGCTGTGTACTATGCCGTGCTGAGCACGCTGATAGCCCCTGATAAATAACATTAACAAAGACCTGCCATATTCCCTGGTTCCAGGCAGAAACAGAGTGAGGATAGCCTCCCTCCTGGCATTTTGACATGGCTCCTAGTGCAACCAGAAAGTGGAAACAAGCAAACACATCAGCAAAATATCTCCAGAGCCATCAGGTCAGTTTGAGGCAAAGGCTCTGGTGGACATTTGGATCCAAGCCAGTTTATCCAATGACCATGGGTGAACACAGCCCTTTTCACACAGGTTTCCTGCCTGGCACTTGATGGCTGGGTTTTGCAACGTGTCATTTTTCCATCACTGTGCAGACTGCCCAGAGATGCAACCGAGAGTTACAGTTACGCTGGAATTCCCGCCAGGACCCAATAGACTCCACTAAAGAGTTTAGCAGTAGGACTGAAACCTGAGGCCAGCCCCAGGTTCAGATTTCACAAAGCAGGGATCAGTAAGAGCCTGGCGGAGGCGAAAGCATAAAGCTCTCCATCTGCTTGTGCCTTGCGAAACTTGTCTCTGCAACAGCTGCGCCCAGCCGGGGAAGGCAAATGAAATAAGCTCCCAAAGTGTTTGATAAAAGAAAGGGGGATTTCAGGAAATCCACGCGCTCAGATCTCAGCTCAGCTGTGTTGTTTTTCATAAAGTTACACTTTAATGTTCTAAACCAACATGATCAAAAGAAAAGCATTAGGTGGAGCTGAGGAGGGAGTTGGGACAATCTAGCCCAGATGAGGAGCTCACTGCAAATCTTCCCTGCTTTGTTAGTGGTTTGATCAGAAAGATTAAGGTGCTAAAGGTGACTGGGTAGGTGCCATCTCGCTAAGGCGGGGGCCCCATGTTTCTAAAATCCATTGCAGGAGGTTAGGTCAGGGAAGAAGATTGTGGCTGGTTGTCTCAGTAGTGGAACTTAAAGGCTCCTGTGGCTCACTGACAAAGCCTTTAAACACTAGTTCGATGTGAAACCACTGCTCAGAACTGTTACCCGTAGAGTTGGTCTCAAGCTGCAAAAGTTGGCTTGGTGTCTGGGAACACTTCCCCGCTTCCCGCTGCCTTGGGACTTCTCCTCCACCTGGGATTTGGCAGAGGAGAAGCTCTGGAGGGCAGCAAAGTGGGGAAAAAAGGGGAGTCCAGACAGTAATAGAAAATAGCTGGCAGTTCCCCTTTCCCGGGATGCTGAGATGGTGACCGAAGTCTCCATCTGAGCATCCAGGGAGAGCTGCATTTTTTGTGCATGCTAGAGATTGGCTTTTCAACCAGAAATTCTCTGACACACATTGGCAGAGGAATGGTGGGGAATTAAAAAGTCAAAAAGACTTAAAAACGGGGTCTGATGATGTTTTTAAAGCCTCATGATTGATGGGGCCAATCGCACGATTCTTTGGCTCTGACTCCTGATGTCTGATCTCTTCAAGAGGTCTAGTGCATGAATTTTCTCTCTTGAGGCTGGTAATGCGGAGCAGCATTAAGGCTGCTCTGATTTATACTGGGGGACAAGAGCAGTGACCCCAGGATCAGAGGAGAGCAAATGTGACTACATAACCCCCTTGCACTCTCCCTCCTCAGCTGCATGGAGGCAGAACCCCAGGATCTGGCCCAGTCTAAGAGGCCAAAGACTTGGGTTCCAATCCTGCCTCTAGCTGAGATTCCGTCAAAGGCCTTGGGCAAGTCACTTCACTTTCCATCTTGCCCAGGCAGGTGCATCATTCATGTTGGCAGGCTGCTCAGATCCTTGTGACTGTGCCAGAGCAACGCGAATAAAGACATTCGGTCAGTTGCTTCCCCAGGTTAGCCCCAGATAATCTCTCTTCATGAATTAATCCCTCAGCAGAAAGCCACTCCCTGACTGGCTCTAGCTGGCCCTCAGTGGAGAGGCCGATTCCTGGAGCCATGGAGACTGAACGCTTGTCAAAGTAGCCGGGTGTCCCTCATGGGTGGGCGGAAGCACGGTGGGAACAGGTCAGGTGAGGAACATGTGCTGCTCTGCCCAGTCCAGACCTGCTCTGTGGGTGAATGGCCTTGGCTCTCCAGGGTGTCAGCACTAAACTCACCTACACGACCAACAGACACAATACGTCCCTCAGCTTCGCAAACACCAGCACCGTATTAACGTGGCCAATGTTTTCAAATGGAGGCTCTCACTTGAGACTCCTGCTAGCTTTGGTTCAAAAAGCCCCCCTAGTACCTCCCGATCGTTGATGTGCATGTTCTCCCAGAACCACTGTGAGGGCGGGCAGTGCTATTATTCCTATTTTACCAACACACCTAAGGCATGGAGTGGCTGAGTGACTTGCCCCTGCTGGTGGTAGAGCGGGGACTTGAATTACTCCTCAGCCCTCACTAACCACAGGACTATCTTTCCTCAGCTTTCAGTGGCTCATGTTGGGCTCCCGAAACCATGGCCTTCACAGCTGAACGCTACTTTTGAAAATGTTTCCCTGGTCTTTTCTTTACCGTACCCCACCTGTCCATTGCCTTAGGACTCCTGTACAAAGCAGGGATGTTTCTCAGTGGCTTTGGCCTCTCTCTCACCTTGAGTCATTATCAGAGAAGGGGCCATTCCTCAGATCTGGAGACTTCCTCCTCTGTGGCATAGTGTGGTGTATTGCACTGGAATATGTTTTTAGATTGCAAGTTCTGCCTGTTTTCTGTTTGAAGGTTTTTAAAATGAATTCACCAGAGCAGAAGTTAGTAAATATGATGCACCCTTGAGGACAGCAACGGAAGCTTAGCAGAACAACCAACAGAGAATAGGGGAGGAGGACCACAGAGGAAGGGAAGGAGGCTGGAGCCATTGCAGTTTGGGAGTCTGCTAAATAGAAACACCAGCTGGATTCTGCTGCAGATTTGCTCACTCCAGCTAATGTCCAAAAATATTGCTGCTCTTTCACCTCTTGTGCAAAGGGCAGCTCCAGGAAAGGAAAGGCGGAAGAAATCTGTCCGCTGCTCACATGCTGAGAAAAGTTCCCTCATAGCTGGGGCAAAGGGGTTTTGCTGGGTGATGTTTCACCCACATTCTTGAGGAGCTTTTTTTGGGGGTGGGGGTTGGAAAGTGAGTTGAATAATGAAGATGGAGGGGGAGGGGGCAAGCCATCTGGGATGATGTGAAGATTCCTGCCCTGCTGAGATCAGAACCAGCTTAGGCCAAACCAAAGCAGAAGCAGATGGTGGAGAGCGTGGAAGCAAAGAACTTTCAAATATTTCAGGCATATGGGGCGAGACCAGGTACTGCCACTGGAGTGCTAACAAGCTACAATCCATCCATCATGACCTCAGCTGGGGAGCAGAGCAGATGGAGCTCAAGATCCATACAGCATGTGCCACAGCATGGCTGGGTGGGGATAGAAACTTTCATGTTCAATGCCTTGAAGGTGCTCAGATACATAGGCAGCGAGTTTTATGGGCCCATGGTGCCTGGCTCCATCAATATTCAGGAACGTGGGCCAGGCTCCACCAATGGTTGGGCTTATATTTTCAGAGACATCTTGTCCATAGGACGGACCGGGGCAAGTGCCCCGAGCCCACATTTTGGGGGTCCTTGCACTTCAGGGGGACACAGTCTCCAGAGTGGCCTGGGGGGTTAGGGAGGGGCCTGGCACTGGCAGCAGCAAGTGACCCAGCTTCAGCCTACCCCGTTCCGCTCTGCCCTGCCTCTTTCTGCCCCACTCTGCCTCCTCGCCACCCCTTCCCCCCTGCTCCATCCCTGCCCCCATTCTCCACCTTCCCCAAGCCCCTCCCCTACCTCTTTCCAGTCTCCACCCCCTCCCCTGAGCAATTCCAGGAGCCTGCAGTGCAGGCTAGGTCTGGGTCACTCACTACTGCTGGTGCCAGGCCCCCTGCAAACCCCTCCCAGGGTGCTCTGGAGCCCGTGTCCCCTGAAGCACAGATCCCCCCCAAAACACAGGGCCCCATAAAGTGCAAGGCCCAGAGCAGTTGCCCCAGTCCATCCTATGCATGGGATGGCTCTGCTTGGACCCATTCTGAGCACTACCAAAAATTATACAAATCTGGGTGCCCGTGCTCAGATACTGTTCCACTTTTTGTCTCCTTTACATCAGAATAGATCAAGAGTAACTCCTTTGAAATTGGAGTAAGTGAGAGAACAGTCAGGCCAGTGGATAGATAGATAGATAGATAGATAGATAGATAGATAGATAGATAGATAGATAGATAGATAGATAGATAGATGCTCTACTAGCCAACATTTCACAGACAGGATGATGTCCCTATTTTTTTTAGCATATTGGGCCAAGTCATCCACTAGTAGAAATCAGCTCTCCTGACTTCAGTGGAACTTTGCTGATGGACACCCACTGAGGGTCTTGGTCCTGTTATTTCTTGGCAGAAATACCATGAGTGAGATAAACAAGTGGATATTTTACACTGATGCTTTAACACGGCAAAAATTCTCACACGCACCCGCTGCCCAATATGTCTCTGCTTTTCAGCTGTCCCGCTAATGAAAGAGCCTTCATCTGAGCTATGTGTGTCCCATTGTTCACTGTCCTACTGGGACCGTGTGCTGGAGAAGGGAGAATGCTTGGCCCTGTTTGTGAAGTTGCTCGCTGCTAGCAGACAAATGAAGGGGGGTTGCATGATTCCGGTTGTGCAAGACAACAGATGTTGTGCAGCTCTATGCCAATTGTTATTTTATCATTCTGTGCAGCAGATGTGAACTGCGCAGCACGAGACCCTTCACAGCAGCCTGGGAATGGACACAACAGACCATGAGGTGATGGGAAAATAGGGCCAGATCCTGATCTAAATTACACCAGTATCACTCTAGTCAGGGGTGGGCAAACTTTTTGGCCTGAGGGCCGCATCTGGGAATAGGAATTGTATGATGGGCCATGAATGCTCACAAAATTGGGGTTGGGGTGTGGGAGGGGATGAGGGCTGTTTGGGGGTGTGGGCTCGGGAGTGGGGCCAGAAATGAGGATTTCAGGGTGCAGGAGGGGACTCCAGACTGGGGTGGGGGAGAGGTGCGGGGAAGGTGTGAGGGCTCTGGCTGGGGGTGCAGGCTCTGGGGTGGGGCTGGGGATGAGGAGTTTGGAGATCAGGAGGGTGCTCTGGACTGGGATTGAGGGTTTGGAGGGCAGGAGGGGGATCAGGGTTGGGGTAGGGGGATGGGGCATGGGGCGGGGCTCAGGGGTGCATGCTCCAGGCAGCGTTTACCTCAAATGGCTCCCAGAAGCAGCAGCATGTTCCCTCTCTGGCTCCTACGTAGAGGCTAAGGCCAGATGGCTGTGCACACTGCCCCATTCACAGGCACCACCCCTGCAGCTCCCATTGGCTGAGGTTCCCGCCAATGGGAGCTGCGAGGGCGGTGCTTGGGGCAGGGGCAGCATGCAGAGCAGAGCCCCCTGGCTGCCCCTACATGTAGGAGCTGGAGGGAGGCCATGCTGCTGCTTCCAGGAGCTGTGTAGAGTGTCCTCTGACCCTGCTCCCTGGCTGGAGCATCAGGGGGTAAGCCCCAGACTCCACTTCCCTGTGGGAGCTCGAGGGCCAGATTAAAATGGCTGATGGGCCGGATCCAGCCTGCGTACCGTAGTTTGCCCGCTCCTGCTCTAGTGCAACTTCCCTGAAGTCAATGAACCTGATTTTCCTTTCACACTCACTTTATACTGCTCTAACACCATTGGCGAGATCCCGGTCTGATCCTTCCCCCACTTAGACCAACTCCATTGGGTTCTGTTCTTGCAGGGGAGCAAATCAGAAGGCAATGGAATTTCATCAGGGTGAAGATGGTGTAAGTAACTGGAGAATCAGCCTCACAATTTCATGCAGACACAATTCCACTGACTTCAGATGAGTTTCTCCTGCCTCATCCCAGGGAGAGGTCCATTTGGCCTGACAATGGGCCAGATCCTCATCTCATTTAAATCAGTAAAGTTCCACAATAAAGCAATACTGATGACATCAGCTAAAGACTTGGCCCATGAATATTGGGGTACCCCCTTTTTCATAGGTTGGTTGTAGTGCCTCTTATTCTCATTAGCATCTATGCAGAACTCTGAGGTCAAACAGACATATTACATCTGGTGTATTACAATCCTTTTTTCCATAACCTCACTATTAGCACATCTTATGCAGTAACCTTGTGAACTGATGGGCATAGGGTTATTCCTAGGTCTTTCACTCATATCATAGAACGTCAGGGTTGGAAGGGACCTCAGGAAGTCATCTAGTCCAACCCCCTGCTCAAAGGGGGACTAATCCCCAGACAGATTTTTGCCCCAGATCCCTAAATAGCCCCCCAAAGGATTGAACTCACAACCCTGAGTTTAGCAGGCCAATGATCAAACCACTGAGCCAACCCTCTGTTTTGTGTCTGAGCGGAGTCGAGACACAAAACAGAGAGTGAGTCAAGGAAAGCTGGACTGTAGCTTGGAGGCCACCCACAGAGAAGTCATGTACAAGGCTGTGAGTAGTAGTGAGATGTCCCAGAAGGAGTAGTTGGATGGGGAAAGATTAAAGGATACAGTCATGGCCATACCATAATGGAGGGAACAAAAGGGAAACAGAACACTTCAGCCTGAACTGTAAGTGGAATCGGGAAAACTCTGCCTTGCAATACGAGTTGTCATTGCCTCCTGTACAGAGGGTGTGAAACCCTGTTGCTAGTGTGAGAGAAGAGGTCTGATCTGGTAGCAGTTCACACTTCATTTGCACAGGCCCATAGGGCCAGATCCTGGCATCTGATAAGTCAGCCTTGAAGCCAGCTTTCCCATCTACATAGGAGTTCATTTTATCATCCATTGATCATTGTATTATGTGATGTTCTGGTCAATATATATGCTGTTTCATATATAATCAATGTAAGCTAGATAGATTTAAATGGTAGGATTAATGAAATATAGGATTGGTAAGTATTTAGGAGGGATGAGGGAGTATTAGGTATGTAAGTAAAATATGGCTGAAATGCACAGCCTACAGGCTGAGACCAGAACAATTTTAGCTTAGCCATACTAGGCCATAGGCTTAAGAATAGGTGAGGGAGAGATAGCTCAGTGATTTGAACACTAGCCTGCTAAAGCTAGGGTTGTGAGGTCAATCCTTGAAGGGGGCCACTTAGGGATCTAAGGCAACAATCTGTTTGGGGTTTAGTCCTGCTCTGAGCAGGGGGTTAGACTAGTTGACCTCCTGAGGTCTCTTCCCACCCTGATATTCCATGAGATCCTGGTTTGATCCTAAATTCTTCCTTCTGAAGAATGAAGTCTATGGCACTCTCCTCTCACACCTTAACTTTGTTTCCAAGGCCAGCGATCATTGAGACATTCCTGAAATTGGGAAAGGAAGAGAAAGAAAGGGCATGAGTTGGGATGCCCTAAAGGGGAGCAGATTTGCCCAGTGATGCTGAATGTGAGTGACAACATGGCACGAAACTATGGAATAACAACAGCCAGAAGTTTACTGAGTCTCCACTTGGCCTGTGTGCTGATGCCCCATCACTGCCAATGGGAACTCTGCTGGTGAATGCATGGAGCCTGAAATTATCACGCTAGCCCCTGTACCACAGTTAAACATGGCTCTGCCCTCTCCACCAAGTGAGCTTGACACTTCTGCCCTGGGCACCATCCTACAGAACAAAGCAAGGTCCTGCCCCACAAGCTCCGTACAACTGCAGAGATCTGCAGCAGCTCAATCCCTTCTCCCCGGCATCAGCTGTCCCTGATGGCGGCTCAGCAGAAAGTTAATGCAGGGTGTGGCTTTATCAGCTCATCCTTTCTGGCCTTAAACTCAGTGACTATTACTCTAATTCCCACCAGACTGGTGAATGGAGGATGCAAGTCCACCCACCATCAGCTCCACCATCAGCCCAGCCCTCTTCTCACCCATTCCCTCCATCTGCTTCAGTGCCCTGGGGATGGTGATGTCTGCCCAGGGAGCAGCAGAGGGAAAGGAAGAGCCATGCATGCAGGGTTCCTTTGGCATGCAGTTCCAAAGGGTGTGATTAGACTTCAGCTCTTCCCTCCTCCATCTCCCATGTCAAAGTCAGCTCTCACCACCTCCAGAACATTGGCAAGACTCGCTCTTCCCTTGACCTGCCTCAACTGAACTGTTATCCAAGAGCTAACTGCTTCCAGCTGGACTATTGTAATCTGCTTTTCCCCAGTTCCCACTCTACATTTCAGGAGGCCCAGCACGCTGCAGCCAGGCTACTTCTTCACACCAGGAAATGGGACCGTATCATCCTATTCTGAATCATCAAATCCAGGTCAGAACCAACCGACTGGTTTCCAAACCTCCATGAACATAAGCCCACCCAGTTCACCCCAGCTCCAAGCTATCCACTTGCACTCCATTCTAGTCTCTTGCTTCTTCCAGGCTTGGCCTCCTGTCGGAACCCTTCCCTTACCCCTTTATCTGCAGTTATCCTGGCCCTGCAAGCCAGTTCCTCTCTTACCTTAAAATCTCCCTTTTCTCATTAGCCTCTGCCTGCAATTGACTCCCTGTGAAGCACTGGGCTCTGTGCGAAGGATGCAAAATAAAAACAAACCATATGTATTTCACTGCATTGAATAAACATTATACAATTGCTACGAAATGAAGCTGATGGCAAACTGCATGGCTCGGGAGAGCAACTTTAGTATATGAGGCCTTTCAGAGGCAACCAGATTGAATCCAACTAAAGTCATTGCTAGTTGATGGCCATGCAGTGGCTTCTGAGTTTGGTGGGCTCGGACCACTTCCCACAGGACAGGTGTCCCCGTTAACATACTCACCACAATTGGCGCTGATTAGCACTATCATTGCCAGATTCAGCAAAGCAGGCTTCTGAGATTTTGAAAATTTTACCCAACCTCAGATTATTACAACTGAATTTCCTTCGGCTCACACCAGGTCCGTGCTGAGCCACACTGACCGAGCAGCATCAGGGAACTTTGCACTGTTAGTACCCATGTTATCTCTATTGGGTAGATACAGGACTCTGGTGCTATCAGTCTGGAGTTTTCCTCAGCAAGAAATTAACTTAGAAGCTTCCCACAAACATACCAAACTGATTTGATTCTCCAGCATTCCAGGAGCACACATGCAGTTTGAAAGCACTTTGTCAGCCTGTTGAAATCCATATTTCTGTTTTCCCAACAGGCCCCGTACGCTGAAATCCACAGTTCTGTTTTCCTAGCAGTCCCTATACGTTCCAATGGAACATCTGTGCAATGATTGCTCAGGCTAAGCGGGGAAAAAAAGCTGTTTGACCCCAGTGGATAGGAATAATAATTTCTGATTAAGAAATGACTTATCCAGAAAAACTCCTACCCACCCTTCTCAAGAATGTTTCTGCAGATATTAACACAGACCTTGAGGCATTTGAAACAAACTGGACTGCTATGCCAAAAGTGACCTCAGACTGCATTTTGGAGTTTTTACCTGTTTAAAAAGGTTTTCAAGGGTAATAACAAGCTGGGCCTCTCTCTCTTTCCTGGCTGGGGATGAAAGGTACCAATGTGTGCCCACAGAAGAGGCAAGTCTGGGACCGATTTGTTCGTTATTGCTAGAGGGATTCCACAGTCAGTCAGTGTCACTTAACTGTGTCCGTTTGGAGCCAGTGCAGAGGCCGATGCCGGTGTTAAGGGTCCACAGCACTTTGACGACACCGCAACCAGCACCATTTGAATGCCAGGCCTCCTAAAAAGGAGCCACTCAGCGCGTTCCCAGGGTTGGAGAGCCTGAACATGGAACTGCATGCTGCTCATTCTCACTTTCAACAGTCGGTTACTATGCACCGGCCTGGACTTTGCCTTGGCTCACAACCAAGGTAAGCACAAACTCCCGAAGTGTTGCTTACAGAACCACAGATCATTAAAGAAGGTGAAAACTTTTCTCTTTGCAGATTCCATGAAGTCGAGTCTTTGTGTGCCATTCGGAGAGGGCCAGGCTGTTTTCCCTTTTTTCAATTACAAATACCAAACCATCCCCTATGGAAGGAAGAACCATTCTTCACCCACGTATTGCAGACAGACAGACCTGGATGGATTTAAACGAGGGGAGGTGGTGACTGCTGCTCCTCCCCCTACAAACACACACGATCCAGCTGGAGAGTTGTGTGTTATTTGGGAAATTCTGAACCCGTCAAATGAGTTCCTGGAGCAGCTGGAAATCCTGGGCAGAGCTCAGGTCTCAGGAAGGGGCACAGCTGACTTGTATTTTGGTGGGGCTGGGAGGCTTGAAATTCAGCCAGCAGGGCTGGGGAACCTGATGTCACCAGAACGTGAGGAGGCAAACCAGACACAGGGTGATTGAAATATAAAAAGGCCATTCACAGCTGGATGCCGTGTTCTAGCCAGGTGGGTCCCAGGATATTAAAGAAACAAGGTGGTTGGGGCGATATCTTTTACCGTGGACCCACTTCTGTTGGTGAGAGAGAGAGCTACACAGAACTCTTCTTCAGGGCTGGGGAAGGTACTTGGCACTTTTGTTGTTAAAAATTTCATCGCTCAGGGGTGTGAAAAAAACACTCTCCCAGTGACAAAGCTACAGCCCCTCATAGGAGGTGGTTTTATTTCGTCATCAGGAGAGCTCTCGCCCAGGGAAAAAGAGTGGCTACACTGCGCAGCTGCAGTGTCACAGCCACGCCGGTATATGGTGCTCAGTGTAGACACAGTCTAAGGCCTTGTCTACACTGGCAAGTTTCTCCACAGTAAAGCAGCTTTCTGCGGTTTAATGCCCGAGGTGCCAGCCACTTCATGCGCAGAAACTGTGCAGTTGCAGCACTGTAAAAAAACCACTCCGATGAGAGGCGTACAGCTTTCTGCGCCGGGGGTACAGCGCTGTGCTGCCAGTGTAGACCCCTTGTCAATTATAGCACTGTGATTGGCCTCTAGGAGGGGTCCCACAATGCCTGTTCTCGCCTCTCTGGTCATCGGTTTGAACTCTACTGCCCTGCCTTCAGGTGACCAACTGTCATTCCCACTCCTTAAATTCCTTGGGAATTTTGGAAGTCCCCTTCCTGATTGCTCAGTGATGTGTGCAGTGGTCTCAGCACATCTTTCCAGGTGGCCATGCCTGCTCCATGCACCAGGAGATCCCCCGCTTGGAGCAATGCTGAGCTGCTGGACATCGTCAGCATTTGGGAAGAGGAGGCTGTCCAGTTCCAGCTGCGCTCCAACCGTAAGAATGATGATGCCTATGGACAGCTTTCATGATGCATGACAGACAGGGGCCATGATTGGGACACATTGCAGTGCAGGGTCAAAATGAAAGAGCTGCGGAATGCCTACCACAAGGTGCAGGAGGCAAACCGCCACTCTGACACTGCACCTGTGTGCTGCCGGTTCTACAAAGAGCTGGACGTGATACTCGGTGACGACCCCACCTGCACTGCGAAGGCCACTGTGGATACTTGGGTGGCTCGTGTGCCAGTCGAGAGTGGACTGTGCCAGGAGAAGGAAATCTTGGACGAGGATGTGGAGGGGGACCCAGAGGTGGACGACGACTCAGAGGTCAGAAATGCATGCAGCCTGGAGCTCTTCTCTACCCTGGAGGAGGCTAGCCAGTCACAGCTGTCAGATCTTGGTGTAGCGCAAACAGAAGGGGAGGCCCCTGGTAAGTGGCTTTGATTTTGGGAATCGCTGAAGTGAGTTGTTGAGGGAAGGAGGATTGCAGAAAGCAGGCTTGTGTCTGTATGATGCGCGTACCACCACATGCCTAGTTTGAGTGGCAGAACAGAGTGTTGATTGACTCCCTCACTTCATGGGAATCTGCCTCAGAGATCTCCAGGAGACTCTCATGGAGATACTGGGCAATCTGCTGCCACAGATTCTTTGGCAGATCTGCTTTATTTCTTGCCTCATTAAGGGTAACTTTCCCGCACCACTCTGCCATCACTGCGGAGGGAGACCCATTGCTGCACACAGACGAGCTGCATAAGGGCCAGGGCAGAAGCCTCAGTCTTGGAGAAGACCCTCCCTTCATTCCCTGCTCACCCTCAGCAGCGAGATGTCTTCCATAATGAACGCAGCCTCTGGAAAATGTGGGGGCAGGAATGATTATAAGTCCCCCCCCCATGCAGTGCTTGCTCTCCCCAAGAGCCACATGTCCAGTGTACAGTATGGTCCTGGAACACTAATTTCCCCTGCCCCAGAGGTTACTCACCATTTTGGGGGTCTTGTGGGTCATGTGTGTTTGCCTGGGGTCAGCCAGATAGTGTTAGGTATGTGAATAGTGGCTGTGCTTTAAATCAGTGCTCTCTGTGTTGCAAACAATATTGCTTCTGTAAAATGTTGCATTTTGGCTTCCCAGGTATGACCCTGGGAGCCTAGCCTCCCTCTGCGTGATCGCCGGCTGAACGTCTGCTCAGAATTAGAGAGCAGCCACGAAGAACTAAAGAGGACTTTCTGCATGATGGCACGATGCACTCCATGGCCGAAAAACGAGAACTGAAAGAGTGGTGGGACAGCGGGAAAAGGGACCAAAAGGAGAACACAGTATGCCAGAATGAAGCCATGGAGCAGCTCTTAAACGTTACGGAGCATCAAGCTACTAGCACTGAAAACCGAGCAACTCCGCACCCGCACTCCCTGGCAGACCCTGTCACAAAACTCTTTCCCATGCTCCCCCCAGACACAGCCAGCACACTCCTATCAACCTCCTGGCTCCAGTCTGCACCCGCTGCATTCCACTCCTGCCCCATCATAGCCTAGCCCTGCAGACTCCCAGTACCCATTGCACTCAACATCCCTCCCTCTGCAGTTTAGCTTTGCTAAAGTACAGTACCCGCTGCAGTGTACCCCAAAGAAGAAGGTTGGATATGATCCCTGGACATATGCAAATCTTTAACCGTCCCGGGACCCACCTCCTCTGGGACCCTCCCTACCCCCATCCCCCTCAGTGCTGATGTGTTTTTTTGTTTGTCTCTCTCCTCCAGTTGTTTTTTAACAAAAGAATAGCTTTGGTTTGAAAGCAATCTTTATTCCATTAATTGAAAGCAAACAGAGCCCTGCGAAGCAGCAGGCAATTTTCTTTCACCTTCATAGTGCACTGTCTGCAGCAATCACAATCACCTACTAGCATTATAAGCACTGCACTCCCAAGCAGAGCAACAAATATTAGTGGCTTTCAGCTTCAAACTGCTGCCTCAAGGCATCCCCAATCCTTATGGCCCTGCACTGGGCCCCTCTGATATCCCTGGTCTCTGCCTGTTCCAATTCAGCCTCCAGGTGCTGAGCCTCAGCATTCCAGCCCTGAGCGAAGCTTTCACCCTTCCCTTCACAAATATTATGGCGCGTACAGCATGCGGCTATAAGCATATGAATATTGTCAGCGGCCAGATCCAGCCTCCCATATAGGCAGCACCAGCGGGCCTTTAAACCGCCAAAAGCACATTCAGTCGTCATTCTGCACTTGCTCAGCCTGTTGTTGAACTGCTCCTCGCTGCTGTCAAGGTGCCCCATGTATGGCTTCATAAGCCACATTACACCACATGAGTAAGGGGGGCACAGTATCCGGACAACTTCCCTTTGCGAGTCCCCTTTTCTTTTGACCTTTTTGTTCTTCCCTCCAGCTTCCCTTCTTTCCTCGGTGTCATTCTCATTCCCCTCCCTTCTCACGTCTCCCACCTGGAGTTAACTCTCTCCCTCCACCGTGCTATGCTCTTGCACACGACTAGTTCCATTGAAGTCAATAAGGCTAAACAGTGCTTCCCTGGATCAATAATGGCTATTAGCCAGGATGGGTAAAGAATGGTGTTCCTAGCCTCTGTCTGTCAGAGGATGGAGATGGATGGCAGGAGAGAGATCACTCGATCATTGCCTGTTAGGTTCACTCCCTCTGGGGCACCTGGCATTGGCCACTGTCGGTAGACAGATACGGGGCTAGATGGACCTTTGGTCTGACCCGGTACAACCCTTCTTATGTTCTTATCACTCAGAGTCCTCAGCTGTGGCAGGATGAAGCCCTTAAGTAGCTTTTCTGCTCCTTTTACATCTCATCCTTCTATCCCCTCAGCCTCTTACTCCTTCTCCCCCTTCCCTCGCTCTTTCACTCAGTTCCCGTTCACTAAGCCTGTGTGAGGAGCGGATCATTTCCCTGGAACTGCTCATTGCTTCTGCATTTTGTTTCGTTCTAATGGATGAATCGGTTGTGCAAAAATTGCCATAAAAGCACCCACACCCCTCAGCCCAAAACGTGCCCTGATTCTACAGTACGTTTGGCAGGCCTAGCAAGCTCTGTTCAGTCAAAGGCCAGTATTTAATGGGATCTGAGACTGACCCTCCTTTAACTTGGAATTGACATTAATAAGAGCACAGGCAAACTCAGATCTGCAATACTGAAAACACAAAGGAGGCCTGAATAAGAAACATATGGAAAAAATGAAGGCCACATTATTTGGAAATCTGTAAAATATTGGAAAGGTGGTTTTTTGTGCGAGTGTGAACAGCTCCTTCTGGCAAGCACCAGGGGACTGAGATGGGGCTTTGCAGCACTGTGAAATACTTTCCAGATAACCACATGGCCCAGCGTCAGAGCAGCTAGCCAGCCGGAGAAAGGGACTTGGAAATTAAAGGTGTTTCAAGACATAAATGTCCTGGGCATTTCTCTGGAAATAGCTCTCTGAGTTTGCTAATAAAACAACGGGCACCCGGAACGCTGGTGCTTATCCAGCTGCCTACAAGAGGTGGGGGAATTGTAATGTGGCAACAGGTGCTGGATTGACAAGCCTGAGCATAGAAATCCTGGGTTTACTCCTCAGATCAGGTACCTGCATGGCATTGAAGGCAGCGGCAACAGCTTCCCCATCCCCAGCTCCCACCAACCTGGCTCAAACCTCATAGGTAAGGCGCAGAAGGGAGAGACAAGGTCAGGCGCTAGGGCCCATTCAAGGGGGTTAATCAGTGCCGATTGTTGTGGCCAATTGTTGTGGCCGATTGTGATGGTGGTTGTGCTGTGAACACCTATCCATTAGGAACTGCTCGCTCTCACCCTTGCTCCAGTCTTGCTCCTGCCCTGCCTCACTCCAGGTAACTTGGCTCCAACTCCCAACCTCCAACATCAGCCTCTGGTTCTGATTCTGCCCCTAGGCTCTGACTCCTGACTCCACTTGTGACTCTTGGCTCTAGCACCTGGCCCCTGACTCCAGCTTGACCCTGGGTTCCAATTCCTGGCTACCAACTCCTGCTCTAACTGCTAGGTATGACTTCTGCTCTAACCGGTAGGCACAACCGCCCACATCCCAGTCTCTGACAGCATCATGTGAGTTCAGTCTGCTCTGCTGCAAGAGAAAGAACAAGTTAAAAATTACTTAGACAAGTTCGATGTCTAAATTACTGGGGCCTCATGAAATACCTCCTAGAATACTCAGGTAGCTGCCTGAGGAGATATCTGAGCCATTAGCAATTATCTTTGAAAATTCATAGACGATAGGAGAGATTCCAGAGGACTGGAAAAGGGCAAATATAGTGCCCATCTATAAAAAGAGAAATAAGGACAACCAGGGGAATTACAGAACAGTCAGCATAACTTCAGTATCTGGAAAGATAATGGAGCAATCAAGCAAGCAATTTGCAGACACCTAGAAGATAATAAGGTGATATGTAACAGTCAACATGGATTTGTCAAAAACAAATCATATCAGACCAACCTAACAACTTTTTTTGACAGGGTAACAAGCCTTGTGGATAGGAGGAAAGCGGTAGCTGTGGTGTCTCTTGACTTTAGTAAGGCTTTTGATACTCTACCGCATGACCTCCTCATAAAGAAATTAGGGAAATACAGTGTAGATGGAGCTATTATAAGGTGGGTGCATATCTGGTTGAAAAATCATTCCCAGAGAGTAGTTATCAGTGATTCACCATCAAGCTGAAATGGCATATCAAGTGTGGTCCCGCAAGTTTTAGATAATGGCAGAGAGACTACACTTATACATTTTGTGGACAATACCACCCCAGGAGGGGTGGCAAGTGGTTTGGAGGATAGGATTATAATTCAAAATGATCTGGACACACTAGAGAAATGGCCTGAAATAAATAGAATGAAATTCAATAAGGACAAACACAAAGTACTCCAGCTAGGAAGGAACAATCAATTGCACATGTACAAAATGGGAAACGATGTCTGTGTATATCAGGGCATGACACAGAGATCAGAGAAGTTCTAATAGCTGGTGGAGAGAAGCTGGGCTGTCTACTGAACTGGGATCTTCCAATGGCTGGAGATGATTTAGTAATAGTTACTACACGTTTCTAGTGAAGTCATGGGAAATTCATCAGACGCCGTTCCCCTCCATGGGTTTGTTGTTAATGTCTTGATTTAAGGTTTCTGTTGAAGAAAAGGAACCTACTGATGAGTGCAGGGCCAGTTTTAGGCCAATTCCACCAATTCCCCCAAATTGGGCCCCGCGCCTAAGAGGGCCCCGTGCCCAGTGGCAGGGCCACCCAGAGTGGGGGGCTAGTGGCCAAGAATCCCTTCCCTGGCTAGAGGCGCCTTTCTAATTTTTACTCACCCGGCAGCGCTCCATGTCTTCGGTGGCATTTCGGAGGCAGGTCCTTCACCCGCTCCGGGTCTTCAGTGGCACTTTGGCAGTGAGTTCTTCAGTGCCACCGAAGACCCGGTACAAGTGAAGGACCCGCCACCAAAGACTCAGAGCACCACCCGGTGAGTACAAGCCCCACATGTATTTTTTACTTTTTTGTTGTTGTTGTTTTAGTCATCCCTGCCGGGGCCCCGTCGAAACTGTTCAAATCGGGCCCCACACTTCCTAAAGCCGGCCCTGGGTGAGTGTGTGTTACAGGTGCCCAGGTAGGCTTGAGCCTCAGAGGATGAGAATCTGTTCCAGCCACAGCTAGAGGACCCTGGCTCTTTAGTTCAAGCTGTAGCAACCCATGTTTTTAGCTATGGAGGCCAACTCGTTCAGTCTCCAATGTGTTGGCCAACATAGTAGTCATCACGTAAGTGGGGTCTTGTCTGGGATTTGAACTGCTGTGTGCCTCGGACACTTGGGATCAGCTTTCTTTGATCCCATTAGGAGAACGTTGATCATGAACACACGTGAGGAAGTGCTTCAAAGCCACAGCAGCTTTTGGACCCTACTCAGCTCCCAGCTCTGCCATTTCTCACAATCTCCTCAGTTGCTCTCGACGCCCCTACTGACTCCAGGGCAAAGACATACCTCCACCTCCAAATGCGCAGAAGCCCTTTGAGAGAGAAGGAAAAAAGCTCAAATTTAAAATAAATCTTACTATAACTTTCTTGGGACAGATTTTTACAGGCACTTGAGTTTTCTTAACTGCTTTTTCGTCACAGACTCCTTCGCATTTTTCCCTTTATTAAAATGGCATCTGTCCCAGGACACTTTATGATGCCATATGTGTTTTCACTCAGGCACTGATTTTGTTTGATAGTTTCTTTTCCTATAAAAATCTTGGTGATGTTATTAAAGTTCTTTTCTGTGTAATAAAGTTGCACAAGGAAAGTACATTTGCTGTTCCCACCTCCGTTTCCAGTAAGCCCGGGTTCAGAACTTCACATTTTTCCATTTCATTTAAGCATTGTCCTCTCTCTTCCAAGAGGTCAAGGGCCAGGCTAAGAATAGAAAGAAACTATGTCTGGAGACTCTGCACCAGCTTCTGTTTCGAGCTTGGCTCGGAAGCAGCGCTACAAGGCCTGCTGCTGATGGACAGCGACTGTCACTTGCCAGACCAGTTCACAGGACGATGAGGTGAGATGTTTGCATCTACACAATGCAGTCCTGCTGCTATGTGTCATAGATCCAATAGCAACCTTGCAAAGGAGTTCCAGACCATGCGGCAGGAGGCCTTTGTGGCTCTCCGGTGGCGCACTGTAACTGCTCTCTCAGTCCCTGCTCCTGGACAGGGAGAAGGGCAACAACAACAGTAATACTCAGCTCTTTTCACCTGCAAGTGTCTAAGTGCTTCACAAAGGAGGGGCAAGATAATTAACCTCATTTTCCAGATGGGGAAATTGAGGCGGGGAGAAAGGAAGTGACTGGCCTGAGGTCACAGGGCAGAGCTTGGAGAAGGTGTCTTAACACCTCACCAGTGAAGGGCCATGCTGCAGGGGTTCTCCTTTCTCGTTCTATCATCCCAGCTCCTTCTCCTTCCCTGGCTGCTTGGAGGGAAGGGGTTGAATCCCAACAATTCCACTCTGTTTACTAAGCACTTTCCCCATAGCCTCGCAGGGGCAGGGTGAACAATATTCATTAATAATCCTGAAAGTGTTGTGACCTGGGGGTCTATTTACAGGTGGACTAGCATATAGAATCATAATCTGTGGGATAAGGACAGCTGCAGCAAGTTCAATAACTGCCCAGGGTCTTTTATTGCTTGAGATTAGCTCGGCAAGCTCACCCCTGCTGCCGGTGTTGAGGTTATACTTATGTTCCTCTCTCCAAGAGGCAAGACGAACCAACACACCCTGAACTGCCTTGTGGAATTACTGAGTGTGACCTGGCCCTTTGTGGCCCCTTGCTGGAGGCCCCATGATCCTACCGCACCCTGCCCCAGGGAAGGAGCAACAGAGGCGGGTCCTCCAGGCTGCCTAGAGAGGCTGCAGGGAAACAGCCAATCAGGGCACAGCAGGCTCAGATAAAAGGCACTTCAGGGGCTGAGCAGAGCAGTCCCAGGCTGGGACCAGAGGAGCCTGGTGTGCTTCATTATCTAAGCCTGGGAATGAGAGGAGCTGAGCTCTCTAGCTCTAACCTAATGGACAGAGGCGAAGAGGCCCAGGGAACGTGACAGCAGTCAAGAAAAGGCACATGGCTTCTATTTGTAGAGTCCCTGAGTTGGGACCCAGATTAGGGAGGCAGGCCTAGGTCCCCCCACCAGCCCTGAGAAGAGGATGAGGCTCATTTACAAGCCCAAGCAAAGGGATGAATTCAAAGGGCCCAAGGAGGAGGCTGAAGACCCTGGTACAGACAGACAGACCGACCATCTGGTGAACTCTTGGTTGTCCTACTGCCCTAGAAGGGGGCTGAACTTGAGAGATTAGCTGGGGGAAGATTTAAAGCTAGCCCATAAGGGGCTGAGAACTGAGCCCAGAGCCTGGGCTGGAGGGGCTAACAAGGGTGCAGCGATAGTTCTTGGTGGACCTTTGCTATCCTGGAAGGGGTTCATCCATTCAGCTATGAATTGTGTGACTTAGCTGGAGGGCTGAGTCACTGACGACCTGCCTCACGAGGTCAGCAGCCCACCTGGGGCACCGGGAGCAGAGGGGAAGTGTGCAGGACCGCACCCAGCTGACAGAAGGCGCTTACAAGAGGTGAGTGCCCCATTGCACAAAGCCTGGGTTCATTCTCCTCTAGGGAGAGCCACACCCCTTGGAGACCGTCTCAAGTGTGTGGAGAGCACTGGTTCCCTCACCAGCACAGTTACTTTCTTAGAGTTTCTGTGCTCTCAGAGATTTCAGGGCTAGGAGGGAGCATGTCTAGCTGGAGCCGTATAACACAGGCCAGGCTCTATCCTCTTCTCTTCTAGTAGAGCCCCAAGATGCCCCTCTCTGATTCTGGAACCTAGCCAGGTCCTCCTATGCGGTGCTGATAGGCCATGACTGCTCCTAGTGATGTCACTCAGTGCCCCACAGGATGATGGGGTATGGCATTCAGGTTTTTAGCCATATGAATTTGGGATGGCTGTATACATTACAAGGAGGGAAGCCATGAGAGTTACCCAGATCATCCAAACGAGTGCCAATAAAACCTCTAAGCTGCCCCACCAGGCACTCTGTACATGCAGATACATTGCTGAGATGTTAGAGTTTTCCAAGATGAAACAAGGACTATTTTTCAGTGTCTGTATGGGATGGCCACCATCTTGGCCAACACATTCGCGACTGAACTGGGGACCTCCAGTGCTAAAATCATGAGCTGTTACAGCTTGAGCTGAAGGTCACCCCCGTGGATGTAACCGACTTGTATCTTTTGTGGTATGTCACAAAGAAGCCTGTAACACACAGTAACCAGTGGATTTCATCTCCACTGATAAAACCTAGGTGATTTCAGTACTATGGGTCCAAGTATACAGCACTCACAGGAAACATTTAAAAACCTCTGGAACCTAAGTAACTTTTCAACAGCTAAAAAAGAGTGTCCCAACTTCAAAAACTGTGATATCTCAGGCACTTCAACGCTAGACATGATGCTGACAACCCCCATTGGGCAGATAGGCTTCTCTCATTGCCGCAGGGCTACAAATCCCACTTCTAGCTCTGCAGAAGCATGGTCAGCACGCCTTGAGTCATCCCAGGTGACTACAGAGAAGCTGGTTATGGCCCAGCCTGAATCTTGTTTGTCTTGTCCTTGCGGAAGTGAAATTGGGCAGGGAGCGGGCAGTAAGGAATTCCACATTTGGCAGCTCGCCCCCAGGAGGCAGGGGCAGTGGGGGAGGCATGAGGCACAAAGGTGTATGAGTTTAAGGCCAGAAGGGACCACTGATCACATAGTCTGACCTCCTGTCTAGCACAGGCCGGAGAACGTCACCCCAGTTACCCCTGTTACTGTGCCCAGTAACTTGCGTTTGGCTAAAGCATCTTCGAGAAAGGACTCCGGTCTGGTTCTGAAGACTTCAAGAGATGGAAAATCCCTGACTTCCCTTGCTGGTTTGGACCAGTGGTTAATCTCCTCCCTGTTACAGATGTGGGCCTTATTTCCAGTTTGAAAGGGCCTGGCTTCACCTTCCAGCCATTGGTGGTTCTGCTTTTCACCACTAAAATAAAGAACCCTGTAGTACCCAGTGCTTTCTCCCCAAATGGTACTTGTAGCGTGTAATCAAGCCTCCTGCACACCACAAAACAGCTGATCAGCAGGTGCAGGGAGGGAGGGGGAGGTGCTGATTAACAGGGCTGCTGATGGATGGGAGGTGCTGGGAGCAGGGGGGAGCTGATGGGGGGCTGCTGACGTATTACTGTGGCTCTTTGGCAATGTACATTGGTAAATTCTGGTTCCCTCTCAGGCTAAGGTTGGCCACTGCTGGGCTAGATCAAAAATGGTTCTGGCCAGTGCCATCAGAGGGAACTGATGGTTCCCAGCCTCTCACAGGAGGCACTAGGCACCTTGCAGGTTTGGGCTCTTAAAGTATTGTGTCGTGTTGCTGTGAGCTGTTAGACAGCTGCCACACTCCACCCAGAAGTGGCTACATATCCCCTATGTAGCACGACTTTTGGGTTGATTTCTTTGAGATGAAACTTACTGCATATGCAGGTATAGAACATAAGGCCCTCCCCCACTGCAGCTCACCAAGGCAGAAACATTCACCCTAATGCTTGGAGTCCCCTTCTTTCTGTTCAGCTGATGCCATTTGGAGGTGCGGGGCAATGGCTCCATAACCGTCCATCTGTGTTTCTCTGTGTTTCAGAGCATCATGGCAATCCTGATTGAACTCATAGCTCTCTGTGTCTGAATGATTGGCTAGAGAGCAACGAACCATGTTCCCATCTCCCCGAGTCGCCTGGTTCTCAGCAGCTCCAAGGCCGAATGCTTTGCCCATTGTGGACACGCTACATATAATTGCTCAGCAGCTGCAGTTTCCGATCTACTCCTTGAGAGCTACTCCCGGGCCAAAAGGGGTGGGCTCCAGCTGTCTCTCTCCCTCACTCAGAAAAGCACGCTAGTCACTTTCCATCGTTATCCCAGAGCCCTCCTCAGCAGCAGGTGCTAACGCTGGAGGCACCGAGCCAGCCTGCAACACTGGAGCCAGCATTTCCAAAATGGCCCCATTCAAAATAATACGAAATGGAGGGGCAGGGAAGCCTCCCCGCCTGTTGGTCAGCAGCACTGAAGGTTATCTGGATTTTCCACATGTCAAGAGGCCAAATAACGGCCCCGTGCAGCTGAACGTTTCGGCTGTAGCTTTGTCAGGTCCCTCACATCTGGCCTGCAGATGTGCTGCAGCACTGCGGAGCCAGCCTCTGCCGTCCAGATGGGAGAAGGAATGAAGTGCTGAGATTTTATTTGAAAAGCTCCTTAAAGGTTGAGCTCCATGACTCACGGTCCCAGGGCAGGGGACCCATTTTCCATGGCCGCGCCTTCAGCTGGGAAACTGCTCCCAGCTTGTGCTATGGAGTGCAGTGAAAGGTGGAGGGCAGGAAAAGATCCACTTCCTTTATGTAATCCGGGGGCAGCAGCTCATCATCACTCTGCTCCTGTCTGACCCCTCTCCAGCCAGACCCGTTAGAAATCTCTCAGGCCATAGTGACGACATGGAAGCGTTGGGTGTGGTCATTACATCAGGGAAGGGGAACATGACACATGGAGCAGAAGGCTGGACTCAAATAGGGAGCCCAGGGGATAGAGAAGACTGGAGAAGAATTGCAGGGAAGACAGCGGTTAACCAGGGCGGTGAGGAAGACTGACATTACTAGGGAGAAGGGCAGAAGAAATCTACCATTTCATTGCACTGCGTGAAACTGTTCTTAGATGCCACGTACCATACGAGAACCCAGGGACGGCAAAGACAGATGATTCGTTTGCTGGGTGCTCTCTCATGAGGTTGTTTTTTAGGACAATACTGCCCAAATGAGCAATTATAGCTAAAAGACCGATACTGAAGGAAGGAATTAGATTGGTTTGCAACCAGTGGGAACCTGACGGGGAGGAAGCACAGGACAGGGTGTTGGGAAAACAGCTGAAATCTTGGGGAAAGCTTCCTAGACGTAGAAATAAGGGGAAGGATATTTCCATCTGCTACAGCCCCTGTATGCCACTCCAGCTGGACATCCCCTGGCCCACCCACCCACCCACAAGCCCCCACACAGGGGTTGTGCTATGTGCACCAGGAAGCCTGTGCTCACACCTTAGCTGGTCAGTATGCTGGGATACCCCTGTGGAAGCCCTGAGGGAGGACTGAAAGCTACAAGCTGTGTCCCTTGCTCATTTCTTCCAGCAGGGCTGGGATTGGGGACAGAACCCTATGTATTAAGACATAACTGGCTTTCTACAGCCTGATTTAGGGGTGCAAGTTTGATGGGTGGTCTTAGAGTTAGAGCAAAAGACGGAGTCAGGAAACGCTTAGTCGTATGCCCGTCTTTGCCGTTGGCAGACCCTGTAACCCTGAGCAGGTCTGGTTCCTCATTAAAATTGGGACAATACTCAGATACGTTGTAAAGGACTTGGAGATCCTCGGCTGAAAGGTCCTATATGGGGTGGCTCCAAAGCCCATTGACTTCAATGGGAGTCTTTCCACTGATTTCAGTGGGCTTTAGCCCAAGCCCTAGAAATGCAGAAGTGCTGTGATCTCCGGTTAACTGCCCTGCACAGCCTCTTGTGGGAGAGCAGACTTTGTAGATACAGTGCTCGTTTTTTCCCCACCTTGATGGGAATGGTGAGCATTATGAGCCAAAGTCTAGTCTCACTAGAGGCAAAGACAACATTCCCGCTGACTTCAGTGGGTCTAGGACTTGGCCGTACGTCCACCTGATAAGTGTAACTCACAAAGTTCAAGTCCAAATGAGGTGTCAAAGAAAGCCCGAGGACATCTGCTGTTCTATTTTCCCTTTCTACCACCAGAGCAAAGGAAAAGACATGGGCAGAGATGGAGCCATTATATTACAGGGCCAGCACTACGGAAGCTCCTGAACTAGGGAGGACTGAGCACGGGACGCTGGTGCTGGAGCAGGCAGCAGTCTTCCCTCTGAGTCACTACAGGCCCAGCACTTCAGCAGACGTCCCTGTGCTGCTGCTGCCTTTTAGATGAGACCGAAGACCAATATGCAGCGATAGCTCCTGACACTTCGTGCAAGAGGAGAGGGCTGCCCCGGTATCCTGACCAAATTCCAGTGGGGGTGACTGGAAAAAGAGTGGTTTTGGAAAGCGTGGTGAGAATTGGTGAATCCGTTTTTAAAGTTACATTCTTTATACAATGGAAAGGTTCTCTCCTTCATCGCTGCCTGGTTGCCTTATAAATTTTTTTTTGCCACCTTATAATGAGAATGAATAATTTTTCCCCTTTAAAAAGTCTTTATATGTATTTCTATGTCTGACAAAGTCATGAGATGTGCTTTTTACAAGACTGAGAAAACTTTATTGCAAAATAGCAAAAGCTGCACATATTTTAAGTGTAGCCATTTGAAACGTGCGCTGTTCAGTATTGGGACAACTCCCCTGACTAAGCGTTCAGAACACCCCAAGACAACTTAGTACAGGAAATAGATCCTACTAGTAAAAGGCAATATCAGTTTAGAGCACTGTATGAATGATTATTTAGTCAGTAATTCCATGTCCAATTTAAACTCAAGAGAGAGAACTTAAGATTGATGGAATGGAATTACCCATCCTTTAGTTATTAACTCTTGAAGGTTGTCACTGAGTCCTCGGACGATGCTCTGGACCTACTCCTTACGAAGCCAGTCAGGACTCTGGAGGAGCCTCCTTTCTCTGAGCATATTGTCACCAGGGCAGGAGGCTTACACCTTCCTGGGTCTGACCTCGGAGTATTCAGCATCCCCTTCCACACCGTGCACTTCCCACAGTGAGTCTGCCCAGGTGGGGCTCCTGGGGAAGTCAGAGGGCCCTGCACCCCAACTCCTCAGTCAGATGTGGCTCTTAACCAGCCAGAAAAACAAAAGGTTTATTAGTCGACAGGAATACAGCGTAGAACAGAACTTGTTGGCGAAAGTCACTGATTTCTGTGCTAAGTCCATCTTGTGGGGAAGGGAGCCCAGAGCCAGGGCTCTGGCTCTCCTCCTGTGCCCCAGCACAGGGCACAGGAGGAGAGCCAGAGACTGACTCGCTTCCAGCTGCCCAGCCCCTGCCCTGCCCGTTGCTCCTCCTCCAGCCTTTGTCTCACTGCAAGGGTCAAGAGTCACCTAGTCGCATCCCCTGCCTGGGTCTCAGGTTGCGAAGAAGCGGCCACAGCATCCACGCAGGCAGTTGGAGCAACAACCCCCACAAAAGTCACACACACTTATTCCTACCACCTAGACATTGGTGCAATACACAGGGAAACTGAGGCACGCACAGCATTCGTGCAAAACAGTAAGACTCACATACAACTTAACCTGGGAAAATCTCCACTTCATCACAAAGACATACTGTGCAATCTTTAATGATGAGTGGTCTCATGTTTCATCACTCATTGGAAAGACCACCTCAAACAGTATGATATCCCCAGCTCCCAGCACAGTAAAGTTGAAGAATGCCATCTATTGAATCACCCAACCCTAAGTGTTTCTTCAAGTCTCCCCTCGTAGTGATTACACCAGTCCAGCTTACCTTTTCTTGGCTTTTAAGATCCAAGGACCTTAAAGTCCAGGATGGTATGGCTGAAAACCAAGAGATACTCAACACTCAGTGTTGTCTGGCTGAGGCTGTCTTTCACCACAGCTAGTCTCATGGGTCACGGCTTTGCATAGCACAGTTTTCTTTTCTTTTATGAATTGCCAGTTGTGGGATTTATTTGTTTAAAAATCATCACAAAGAAGACAGCTCCTTCTTTAGATCTGACTCTTTATTTCCCTGTCAATCCCCAAGGGTGGAAGGCGGTCTAGAAGAGCAGGCAAACATTTCATGGTCTTGCCCAGCAGCCGACATTTGAAGAAAACCGTGTTCATTGCACTTGGCATCATCTGGTGCTTGCATCGCTCTTTGTTCATTTAAACTGCATAGTCAATTCCACTCCAGACGTAGATGAACAGCTGACTTCAAGTCAATGTCATTACTGTGTTTTGTTTTGTTTTGTTTTTTTAAAGAGGTGACCCTACCAAAAACACAAAGGTAATAAACTAGCTTAAAAGGAAAGGGCTAGATTTGCAGATGTTCTCCAGATGATTTGCATTGCTCAAGCAACCCAACGTATCTTTAAATCCATCTTGGCTGGCTGAGTAACCCTGCTGGAGAGCTGTAAAGCAGTCAGAGAGTACCAGATGAATCCTAGCCTGAATTCTAAAAATGCTGCGTGATTTCCCCACTTTCCCTTAACACATTTGATTGTGGCTATTTCTTTGGCAGGAAAGCTTCAGCTGTGGATCAGATTCATGTTCATTGGCAGGGAGATGGACTGTGTAATCTACGAGGTCTTTTCTAGCTCTAATTTCTATGACTCCACCAATATAAAAAATGTGCTCTACCAAACAGGCCTACTCCATGTCAGAGATGTGTAACTGGGCGAACCTTCTGCCGCATATCGGCGCACGTTATAATGAAGCGCTGCCCTGAAGGTGGAGCAAACCCCAGCTGATGTAAATTGACATAGCAGCTGGACCAGTTTACAATAGTTGAGAACCCTGTGGGTTTCCATGGTTCTTGCCTCTCAGTCATGTCAGATCAGATGTTCTGTTTACAAGTAATCAATGCTTTTTTCTAACCCCCCAGGATCAGAGCACCAACCAGCTCTTTCCTTCTCAGACAGTAGCACCAGGAAGAAAGGTTCAGCAGGATCTAGCCAGTGACCCCTGTGCAGTCCCAGTTCTGCAGTGGGTTTGCACAGGTGGAACTGGTTGGAAGTTAGCAAACAGTTCTGTTAATGATACACCAGAAGGCCTGGGCACCAGCTTCCTCTCCTACCGCTGTGTCGACTCTTCTGGGCTAGCAGGAGCACAAAGCAAGGGAAATGCATTTTCTCACTCGCATCTTGTCCTTCATATTCGCGATAGTCAGCAAATTGTCCCCCATCCCTCTGTCAACCTTGCCGAGGTGTCACTCCTGTAAGTGTTACAGCTGAATTGAGAGCTTCTCGGCCCATTGTCCCGAACTGTGAGCAGGTGCCTGTTGTCTCTCTGAAAAGTCCCCTACCCACCAGTGCTGCAATAGGAGCTGGCTCCGGGAAGGCTGAGCTCTGCCGGACTCTTGTTGAGCCGAGGTTTTTCCATATATTTCACACTGTGTGGTGCAGGCACACTCGCTTTCCAAGGGGCCTTAGTACAGACAGGAACCAGAGGAACAGTGCTTTAGAACTTCGGCTCCAGACACTCTCCAGTTAACCACAGCTTCCAGGGCAGATTCCAATCAGAATTTTTCAGATTCTTCTCATCCTGGAGTGTGGGGGCGGCAGGCATTCGTGGGGCCACTTGGCTCTCCTCTCCTACCTATACAGTATGAAGAAGCGATGTGACTTTTCTCAGGCTGTGTGAGGGTGACCAGATGTGTTGATTTTGTAGGGACAGTCCAGATTTTTGGGTCTTTTTCTTATATAGGCTCCTATTACTGTCCTCCTTCCCCCCCCCCGCACCCCGCGCTGATTTTTCACATTTGCTGTCTGGTCCCCCTAGGCTGTGTGGACAGAGGATTCTCTTACCCACTCATGCTGGGGCTGCACTTCCTCCTACTCATAACCCTTCCCATCCAGTTTCCCACTCTCAGAGCCTGGCCCGGCTGCAATACATTCCACTTACTGCTGCTAGATATTCTAGTCTCCCAAAGAAAGATGCAGAAGCCCAGCTGCATGGAAAAGAAAACAGAAAATGGCTCATAAGGACCAGCCATGCATTGGCTGGGGGATAACCAAGAAGTGACCTAACAGGTATTTGCAATCTGTGTGCCTTTGTTGTTCTCTGCACTCTGTTTCCTATCATCATCAGAATGCACACCTAGCAGGAAATCCACATCTGATATGGAATAATGCTCAGTGCCTGGGATGGAGTACATACCCTGATCTCCATTGTACAGATGGTGGAAGCTGGGCCACAGAGGCGTTTCATGAAGTTACGAGGCAGTGGTGGAGCTGGCAGTGGACCACTCTCTCGTTGATAGACATTAAGGGAGTGATGTGGCTGACAAAACATTTATATAAATAAACGCTGCCTCTATAAATACACAGCTCTGGGTTCTGAGCCAATCCATTCCTGTTCCATTTGTGTTGCACTGAAATCTTCCCTGCCCTGGGGCTCCTGCCGGTACTTTGATGTGTCCCGAGGGCTCTGGCATGCATGTGAGTGTATGAGCATGTCCCGCTCCCCGCAGCTGTCCTCACTTAGAGGGAGCCTGCTCATTTTCACTTTTCCTTTTTCGTTTTCTTCGGGGTCTCTCTTGGGGTTGACGCCATCACTGGTTTATTACTGTTCTGACCAAGTTTATTCGGCATTACGGTCTCACCTGCCCAACATCTCTCTGTTTCTTCTGCCGCCCCATTTCCCTGGATTGGGAGAAACTTATCACGAGTGCCGAGTTTGTGTTTCTCATTAGGAATAAGGACCTCCCCCCGCCAGCACTGTCAGTTTTCCGACAGTTCAGAAATACCCACTGGCCATTCCTCAGAGCAACATTTTGGCAGCGCAGATCTCAGATCACTGTACCAGCATACATAACTTTGGCCTCACAGCTGCCTGCGAGGTAGAGAAATATCATGATTAGCATTCCTGTTTTACAGAAGGGGAAGCAGAAGGAAACAGCAAGGGAAGTGTCTTTGTCAGAGTCACACAGCAAGTCAAGAGGGAAGTCAGCTCTTGGGTTCGGGACTCTCCGTTCACTCTGTTTGTACAGCTCCTAGCACAATGGGGTACAAATACTAAAATAATAATAGTGCTGAAAATAAACCCCACATACTGACTGCCTGTTTCCTATTTTAACTCCTGGGCATGCTGCCTTCTTGCACTAGCAACTGGCCCAAACTGGTCCCATTTGGGGAGGTTTCTGCTAAAGTCACAGTGGACAGCTCCCAAAAATTGAGGGCTGGAGTTCCATCTCATGCGTCTCCTCCAGCAAAAGGAAGTGAGTCACCATCCCCAAGCGGGAGGCGCAGAAATCAGACTCCCTTCCAAATGCTTTCATTCCATTCTGAGCTGCAGCTGCCCCCATCCCCCTACAGGGCTCTTTGGGGGGAAGCAAGGAATGTGCATTTTATAAGGAGGTGCTATTAAGTGTGCACAGAACCCCCCACTCCCCCCCAAAAAACCCTGCAATAAAATCGAATTAAGGCTTAGTGGTAGAGCCACAAAGCCAGGATATTTCTGCGTTCACATGATTGCAGCTGCCTCCGCTCGCCTCCTTGGTGCCTTATTACTGCACATCTGGTCTGTCTCTGTCAGAGCTGGCCACTCTGACTGAACAGGGGCTTCACAGATTGAAACCATTTTTTAAAAGAACAACAACAGTTTCGTATCCAAGCCGAGGAGGTACCTCCTGAGTTTAGTCCTGTAATATGGGCATACAGTGTTCTGAATGTCCTCTAGTGGCAGCTCTCGTTACAGTACTACTTAGTACAGGAACGTCTCACTTAACGTTGTCGTTATGTTCCTGAAAAATGCGACTTTAAGCGAAATGATGTTAAGCGAATCCAATTTCCCCATAAGAATTAATGTAAATGAGGGAGTTAGGTTCCAAGGAAATTTTTTTCCACCAGACAAAAGTTTTATATATAAATAAAAGTAAGTGTTTGTGTGTGTGTGTGTGTGCAGGGCCGCCCGAAGGATTCCGGGGGCCTGGGGCCGTCGGTAGCAGGTGGCTCCGGTGGACCTCCCACAGGTGTGCCTGTGGAGGGTCTGCTGGTCCCGCGGCTCCGGTGGAGCATCCGCAGGCACGCCTGCGGGAGGTCCATCTGAGCCGTGGGTCCGGCAAGCGGCAGGGGGCCCCCCACGCCGCGAAATGTCTAGAGCCAGCCCTGTTCGGCGGCGGGAGGCCCTTCCGTTCCGGGACCTGCCGCCGAAGTGCCCCGAAGACCCGCGGCGGGGGCCCCCCGCCAGCAAATTACCACCGAAGGGAGATCGGCCGCTGAAGTGCAGCCTGCTCTTCGGCGGTAATTTGGTGGCGGGGGGCCCCTCCGCGGGTCTTTGGGGCACTTCAGCAGCAGGTCCCGGAACAGAAGGACCTCCCCCCCACTGAATTACCACTGAAGACTGGGTTGCACTTAGGCAGCAGGTCCTGCTTTGGTGGTAATTCGCTGGCGGGGGGGTCCTTCCGCCCCAGAGCGGAAGTACCCCCCGCCGGCAAAAACTGGGAGCGAAAGAAGCTCCGGGGCCCTGCCCTGCAAGAGTTTTCCGGGTCCCCCAGAGTGAGTGAAGGACCCTGCTCCAAGGGCCCCAAAAAACTCTAGTGGAGGCCCCTGCAGAGCCCGGGGCCTGGGGCAAATTGCCCCTCTTGCCCCCTCCCTCTGGGCGGCCATGTGTGTGTGTGTGTGTACACACACTATAAGTTTTAAACAAGCAATTTAATACCGTTACACAGTGATGATGATTGTGAAGCTTGGTTGAGGTGGAGGAGTCAGAGGGTGGGATATCTCCCAGGGAATTCCTTACTGCTAAATGAACTAGCAACTGACTGAGCCCTCAAGGGTTAACTCTCACAACATTCTCCAAGGCAGCAAGAAAGGAGGGAGGGCAGACAGACACACACCCTGTGCGTGAGAGAGAAAAAAATGCACATTTCCCCTTTACGTAGCTGACCCCAGGCTTAAGTACAGTGCCTTGTTAATTAAAGTAGCTTGCTTAGACTTGCCTAGAAGCTCTCTCCCTCCATAGTGTGTCCCCCCTGCTCTATGGAAGATGGGGTAAGTGGGGTGCAGGTGCAGGGGGTAGGAGAAACACCCTGACATTAGCCCCCTTCTTTCCCCCTCCCCTCATACAGCAAGCAGGAGTCTCTGGGAACAGCTCCAAGGCAGAGGGAAGGAGCAGCACATGGCAGTGGGGGGAGATACAGCTGCTGCACAGGGAATTTAGAGGAGCGGGGAGCTAATAGGGGGCTGCTGGTCCACCCTGGTTCCAACCACCCATCAGCTAGCTGCAACGGGCTGCTCTTCCGGGAAGTAGTGGGCAAAACAGGTGGCTGCCAAACGACGTTAGAAGGGAGCATTTCACAACTTTAAACGAGCATGTTCCCTAATTGATCAGCAACTTAACATCAAAACAACATTAACCGGGACGACTTTAAGTGAGGAGTTACTGTACAGGAAATTGCCTGCGAGACAGCACTACCCACAATACTTAACAGGGACATAGATATGTCTTTGGTTGGATAGCGGATTTTCAGCAGCACCTCAAAGTCTCTCTCTTCCCTTAAATATGGTACATAAGTCCAACATAATTAGATGCGTTCAAGACACTGGGATTGCAACAGAAGATCTGACTCATCCTTGACACTGTGTTGCTAGAATCAAGTATTAATGCATTGTGTTAGACCAACATGAGGGGCCCATGACTCTTTCCATTCGAGTCCCATTTTTGGGGGGTTATCACTGAAACTGGTGAGCAGGAGGAAGTAAGATAAACATACCCAGTTGGACAGCCAAGATCGGTCACAGTCCTAAGACTCCTCCCCAGATACCGAGGCTTGGTCCAAGCTGGAGCAGATGAGAACGTAGGAGCTCAGGGCCCTCGGCATGGTCTCACATTGCTGAATGGAGGGGATTTTTTGTTCAGTTTGTGTTAAAACACTGCAGAGCTGAGTTTATTGCCCTTCAGCTCTATAGAATTATCCGACTGGCTCGGTGGCTTAAAGTTTTTTATGTGGCCACTGATTTTCAGAGGTGTTGGCACCCAGCAGCTCCAGCTGAAGTCAGTGAGGGCCGTGGCCCTCAATACCTTTAGTATCAGGCTCCCAATGGCTCAGGTTTGGCATGCAAACATTGATGGAACCATATTCAGTGGCCACTTCTTCAAATGTCTGGGCGAGTCTGGGCAGTGTCCTCTCTGCTCAGAGACTCCTACTCAGACACTCCCTGACACTCCCTGGGTGACATAAGAGAAGAGGCTCTTTCCCCTTGGCCCTGATCAGGGTTATCAGGAGTCCCTGACTCAACATGTTGGCTCCATTCTCTTGCCTTTCTCCTAGTCTCTCCTCATCTGTAGCTGATGTTACAGCACAGCCTGCCACCGGCCCTCTGCCGTAGCTGCCAACTCTCTCCTTTTGGCCTGGGGCAGGCCCAGGTTTCACAACTCTGCCCAAAGCACAATACCAGCTCTTGCCCTGAGCAGGCGGGAGGCTGGCTGGGGGAACCCCTCTGCTCACTCTGGTGTCTGAGAGCAGAGGAGCTGTATCAGGAGGGAAGGGCACTGTAGTCGAGCCAGCGGCTTCCTCCTGCCTGTTTTGCACCTGCAGCGGTGGAAAGGGGGTGGCATGTCCCTCCCCACAACCCTTTCCCGCCTCCCAGGGAAGTGAGGGATGGAGAGATTCAGCTGGGAGGAGGGAGACACAGGTAGAGGGAGAAAAGGGAAAGAGAATGAACCGGGGATGTGGGCAGAGGAGAGAATCAGGCAATGGGTGGTGCAGTTGCTGGAGGGGGTGGGGATCAAAGGTCTCCTTCCCCAAACACACCAGACAGGATAGCAGGCCCCTGGACCTCTGCCGGAAAGACAATGTCAAAGGGGAGGGAGCCCATCAGGGGAGCTGTGTAGGGCGGCATAGAGGATGTTGGGGGTCTCATGGGGGCCTCCATAGATTCTTATAGGCATTTGAACTTCTGGATGGCTCTCTTCACCTCCTGCATTCGGAGTGTGCCTGGCCAAGGGATTGGCTTTGCCTGTGGCGTGGAAAAGATCCTCGCCCACCAGGGATTGCACAGAGCAGGCTTCATTCACTGCAGCCAATGCAATAGCCAGTCGCCTGGCTGAAGAAGAGCCTCATAAATCACAACAGACAAGTTCATGATAACGAGAAGCAGCTTTACGAGGTTTCCACAGAGGTGAAGCTGCCCAGGCAACAAGCATACAGGGTTCCCTTTGGGCCCCCACCAGGGAGAATCACTGCCTGTAATACACTGGAGTGACACATGGTGGCCGTAAGCACAATCAAGGGAACTGACTGCTTAGGGTTTCTCAAATGCGCGACCCAATCCACACCCACTGGCCTTGCGACCAGAGCAAGAGGAAATGCACAGCACAATCCCTGCTCCCTCCCTGCTACAGGGGACTGAGATCTGGATCGCTTGGCCCACGAGCTTTGTGAGATGTCCACAGGAGGACAGCTCTGAGTCCCACTGAGTTCTTTGGCATCTCAGCAAAGTTCAGGATCCAGGGAGAGGTCTGAATTGGTTCAATGCTCAAGCAGCACTTGTACCCACAGGGCGAGAGGAGGACGTTGTAGAGGCTCTGGGACTGGTGTGATAAACTTGGCAATTTGAGGAGATGCTGGAACCCTGTAATCTGCCCATTACCAGCCAAAAGATCTTGAAAATTGCAGACGGAGGAGATATCAACCTAGAGGATTAACTTGAGTGCCCGCATCTGTTAAATGGAAGTTCAGGCAATTAAACCAGTTGGCACCAAAGTGCCCATGTGAGGGAGCATCAGACACATTGCACTGAAGATATATTTGTTCACGGTAGCATTCGCCATGGGCTAGGTGCTGTCCAGAAGTCAAGAAGGGGTGAGTTGTCCATGCCTGATTTGCTCACAGTTTACCTTGTCCAAGAAATGTGTATGCAATAAACCACCAGCACCCCTGAGTCCTCCCTGCCAAACTGTGAAACCATGTCTCCAACCAGACCAGGTCTTTCAAGCCTGATTCATATGCTCCTAAGCCAGGGATAGGTAACCTATGGCACACTACCGAAGGCAGCATGCGAGCTGATTTTCAGTGGCACTCACACTGCCCGGGTCCTGGCCATGGGCCAGGGGGCTCTGCATTTTAAATGAAGCTCCTTAAACATTTTTAAAACCTGATTTACTTTACATACAACAATAGTTTAGTTATATATTATAGACTTCTAGAAAGAGACCTTCTACAAACGTTAAAATGTATTCCTGGCACACACAACCTTGTGAATAAATGAAGACTCGGCACACCACTTTTGAAAGGTTGCCGACCCCTGCGCTAAGCCATCCCTTCCAAAACAGAGCACAGAGCAGTTACTGCTGTAGACCACAGAAGGCAGTCTCAACAAGGGTTGAAGGGACCTGGGACTCCTTGCTGATGGAGGAAGAGAAGCACATTCTCCATCAAGCGTTTCAGATCTGCTCTTTAGCCCACAATTATGTGTAATTGTCCTTGTTTTCTTTATTCCATTCAAATCATTCCCAATTGCCCAGGGACCTCGGGGGTTTGCTACCTCTCCTTATGACCGGCATGCCCGAAGAGCATGTGTTTTACCTCAGACTCACAAGGTTTGTGGCTTAGATCAGAGCGAGACCCGTACTATTGGCACAGAGTTCACACATTTTCAGGCCATCAGAGCGAGGGAGGGCTAAGCCAGGATGGCTGTGTCTGTCTGAGTTTAAACGACGGCAGAATTTCAGGCTCCATTAGTGAAATCCCACTGCATCCCTGGGCTCTATTAAAGATCCCTTCTCCGGCTGCTTGAAACTGAAAGCTAAGCCCACCCCATAAGTCAACGGCTCTGCGCAACTACCGCCAAAGTGGTGATGGGGGGCCCTCCGAAGTTTGGGAGAAAGCCTCAGCACTTTGAGGAGTTACAGCTTAGCAGACTTTATTCCTAATCCTCCCATTTGTCTCCATTCCCCTTCTCTCTTCATGAGTAAACCAGAGTTTTCTCCCCTTTTCCTGACCAGTGGCTGCATCTCCCCAGTTCCCAACAGCTCCCCCAACCTGTCAATGATATCCCACAGTGGCGACAGGGCATCTCAGAGTCTGGCACGCTCTCTGCTGGGCTCGAGCTAGTCACCTTGGTCATATATGGCGCACCCTGGGGCTCCCCAAGTCAGAGGCTCCCCTCCGCAGGGTGCATTATGCCCCCCCGTGACTCCTGGGAAGCGTCACAATTCACAAGATTCAAAGAGAGCAACCAGCAGGGCTGAGGTGGACAGAGCTCAGCAAGCCCCCTGCCTGCACTTCATATCCTCCCCAGACAGACACTTGGGGTTCATTCCAACACAAGCCCTCCCGGGGAGAAGGGGCATGCGCAACGCATGTTTTCATGGAGACTCTGCAGTAATATTTGAGCTGCTCAAACAGACCTTGACAAGAACCAGGCCGCCACGCTGGCCTGAGGGCAGGACAAGGGATGATGAAGTGGCTGCTGTGAGGTGGGACAGTTGTCCCATCACTTCCTTTCCTGCCCCACCTGCTGACCCCTCACCACATCCCGAGCCTCAGCAGTGAAAGCCAGGAGAACAGTCCCCCATCCAAGGGCTCTGCTCTGTGGTAAGCTAAGGGGCTTCTGACAGAAAAGTAAACTGTGGCCACGGGAGTTTACACAGCACAAAAAAGCAGCACTTTGGTGTGTTTAACATTCCCATCTCCCTGAATTAGTAGAGATGCTCCTCGCACTCCATATAACCCCCGCTTTCTGCTGCAGCCCCAGCTAACACTGACAAGACCCAGCACAGAGACCAGCCGAAATTGGGGAGTAGGGGGAGCTTCCGACATCTGAGTGGACAGATGCCTTCAGCTCCCAGAGGTGCCATCCTGGGTCCTTCCGCCAGAACAAAATGCAAAGGGAAGCTGCAAAAGAAATACCATCCCCCACCCCCAAGTGTCCATAGGCTGCACCTTAGTGGGAGGACCAGGGTACTGAACAACGTTCCCAGGTATCAAAAACAGGTCAGCAGCATCAGGCGGGACCAACGGTTTGTGTATTCCCTGGAGATGCTGCCTCACCCTTTTCTGAGAGAAAGGATGCCTCGGGCAGGAGGAGGAGCTGGCGGAGGACTGACGTCTGACCTGCAAACAGCCCTGCTCTGAGGGAAACATTTCCAGCTATGGCCAGCCATGGCACAGTTAATTGCCCATTGTGCAAGGCCTTGAGGACATCAGCTTCACAGCCTCAACCAGAGGAGGAGGATGTGTCTGCAGCTTAAGCGAGGGGCATTTCATGGGCATTTTCTGGCTGTAGCTCACTGGCCACCTTTAAGGACTTGCCTCTGTTGGGATGCTGCACCCAGCCCTGCAGGCTCGGATGCCGGACAAAGAACAAGGGAAACTGCTAGTGACCCTGACTAAGGCTGCCTTTTATAACTACAATGAATATTGCCTCAGTTTTCCCTACAAGTCCCTTTTATTTAGCACAGATCATGTTACTTAGCTAGCTAGGGGAATGAAACATTCATCAGGGTGACGGCGGTTGGTTTTTGTTTTCTGTTCTCTCGCTCTCGTTCCTGGTACTCTTTTCTTTCTCTGTCTTCCACTCTTTTAACTACAAGCCAGTCGTTATCATTTCAAACAGAGCAATACACAATGCTGATATTTCCGGCCCGCAAGAAAACTGTTCCCTTTTCACCAGAAACCCGATTTGGGTGCAAATACAGCTCTGGAGGTGCCAAACTGTCCTGCTCGGGGTGGCCGGAGCAGCTGTGGAGAGATGGAACCTCTCCAGTCCTGTTTGGAGCCAGCAGATCCGGCCCAGAGGAGCTCACCCAAATGCCAGCAAATTGCACTGTGGTGCAGACTCTCCGTGGGTCTAGTTTGAAGGAGAGCAGGGGGTTGGGGCAGGGCTCCTAATTTCAATCTGTGACTGTCTCACCTTTGTCCACCTTTCTCTGGGAGAAATAAAGCAAGCAAGCACACCAGGAAACCCCTGGCAAGAGGCCGGGGTTGGCAGGGCCGTTGGGGGGTGGCTGGAGGAGGCACACGCCAGCTCTGTGCTGGTTATGAGCCAGGTTTGCCTGGCCTCGCACTCTGGTTTAATAAACTCCAAAAGGGGGTTTTCAAAGGCCCACTTGATCTCCCCCATCAGGCGTCCCCTTCTTCCTTTCAGAGCCGGAGGACTGGAAAGGTTGGGGGGGGAGCCCTCCGTGAACAACAAGGCCAGAGAAAGAAGCGCCTGAGGGTTTGACTATGAATTTTTGATGAACAGAAGGAGACCCTGCCCCCTTCAAGGAGCGCTGGGTGCAATGTCAATAATGTTAGTTTAAGTAATTTAGCATGGTTCAGTGACTCTCTGAGAGCGGCTTGTATTCAGTCTGGGCCTCTCTAACAAGCCTCTTTTGCTCTGGGCTCCTTGGCACTGAGACTCTAACAATAGCCGCTTTCAAGGGGCTGCACTCTATGGAGTACTTGTCTTTCTACATCCTAACCCTGCCGCGTCCACCAAAGAGGGGGTCCAGCTCCTTTCACGCTCTCCCTTGCTGCAGTGGCAAGAGCTAACGGCACTTGAGGAGAGGATAGGTCAGGCTGAGCTCAGCTGGTGTCCCCTCCATTCCCTGCTCCCCGGCCGCACACACTGCTGGAACAGAGCTGGCAGCTCGGCGGTGCAGATGAGGCGAGGACCTGCTCAGCTCCGGGGCAGAGGCACTTTGTTACTCCTCAGTCCAACGACAGGGGAGCTGCACCTAGGCCAGGCTGCAGGTTCCAGGGCCGGACAGCAGCACCTGGCCATGGCTGAGAGCACTAGGGGTCAGCTGGCCTTCCCAGCATGTTTAGGGAGAGGCTGACTTGGATCTCAAACCCAGGCAGAGTTTCTGGGTGCAAAACTGCTTGGGGGAATGCTACCTTCCACTGGTTCACCCTGAACAACCGCTGACCCTCCAACCCCCCACCAACACCCCACCCTGCAAACCCCTTGGCCTCCTCTCTTCCACCTCCCTGAACGCCACCCAGGCCTCCTCCCCTCACCAAACAAGCCCCAGGTCTTCTCCCCTCCCCCTACTTGAGCACTCCCTGGCCCCCTCCTCCTCCCTGAACATCCCCCAGGCCTCTTCTTCCTTAGACACCCCCACAACTCTTCTTCTCTTTCCCTACCCCCCACCCCATAGGTCTAGTCCCCCACCCCAGATTCAGCTTTCTCACCCTGCCTCCCTCTTTCTGAACCTAAACCTCCCCCCCAGGCCTCCTCGCCTCATTCACCCTGACCCCACCCAGGCCTCATCCCCCACCCCAGTCTCTCCCCAGCTCTCTGTCTCCTGAAGATCACCGGCTGCCTGCCTCTTTCCATGGGGCTGGCTGTTCTTTCCCAACCATACATGGACCTCTAGGAAGCAGGCTTGGGGGGAGAAGCCCTCATAGCACATCCTGCCCCAGGGAACCCCCCAAAACAGAAGGGGTTTTGATAGAGCAGCCAATGTGCGCCCCACTGGGTGCATGCCAGCCCCACAGAATAGCCCAGCAGGGCTGAAGCATACCAAGGGCACAAGGGAGCCAGGGTGACACAGAGGGTGAGCTGGGCCTGGGTCAGATAAGGAGTTTGAGAAGGGGTCGTTGCTCATTTGGGGCCCATCGGAGGTCAGGTGGCAAGAGAGTAGGGTGACCAGACAGCAAGTGTGAAAAATCGGGACGAGGGGTGGGGGTAATAGGAGCCTATATAAGAAAAAGACCCCAAAATCAGGACTGTCCCTATAAAATCAGGACATCTGGTCACCCTACATGGGAGGGTCTCAGACTGAAGAGGCCCACTGGGCAGAGGAGGGGAGTTGGACATTCAGTGAGCCTGGGGGTGCTGGAGATGGAGGGGACCCAGGCATTCAGGAAGGTGACTGGAGTGTTCAGGGAGCCAACCAGGAGAAGGAGGGGGCAGGTGTCCAGGCTGGGAGCGAAGCAGCTTTGCATTTCTCCCATGCACACCTGTCCAGGGGATGGGACACAGGGCTGAGGGCTTCATCCTGCAGCCTCTCTGCTGCAGGCCTGGGAGCAGGGTGCTCTGCCATGAGGCGGGGCACTGCGGAGGGGTTCAGGACAGGCTGGGTCACACTTAGGCAGTGCAGTGGCGGGCACTCAGACCTACTCGTCTCCCCACCCACCTGCCTCTCTCAGTGCAGACCTCTTTTGGGATCCATTCCCCATGGATTCACTAACCTGCCAGGTCTGGGGCTGCTCTGGTCTCCCAAGGAAACACTTGCTGTTAACTGCCAGCACCCTGTTTAAACATAGCTTCACTGTATCAAAGGAGAAATAAGCCGGAAGTTGCTTCCCCCTCATTCCCTCTTCCGTGTCTTTCATTCAGGCTTGAGCCTTGCTGGTTCTCACCAGCTGGCCTGTCTCTCCTGGGACTGGATTTCCCCCTCCCCCACAGCCAGCTGAGGCAGGTGCATCCACTCAGGACTGCCACCCGTCTGCAGGGGCAGGAGAAGCAGCAGACCTGCAAATCAGCTATGCTTCTGAAGGCCATGAAGGCAGCCTGGCCTCTCTCCTCCATGCAGCATTCTGGGGTGGTAAAGCATACCAAAGACCTGTCTGCTCTTCTAACAACAGCTCCAGACAGGGCCAGCTCTACTGTTTTCGCCACCCCAAGCAGCTCGCCGGATTGCCACGGGACGGCAGGGGCAGTCCGTGTGCCATTAGGGCGGCTTGCGTGTTTCTGCGGCGGTGGCAATTCGGCGACAGCTTCTGTCTTCAGCCGGAAGGCTGAAGCTGCGCCCCCGCAGACAGATGAACATAGAAGCTGCCACCGAATTGCACCGCCACTGAAATGCATGTGCCACCCTAACGGCACACGGACCGCTGCTGCCGTCCGCTGTCGCAATTCGGCACACTGCTTGGGGGCAAAAACACAGGGACTGCTGCCCCTTGCAGATTGTCGCCCAAGCACCTGCTTGGGATACTGGTGCCTGGAGCCGGCCCTGGCTCCAGACTTCTCCCCGCTCAGCACACAAACCCCTCACTTGGCACTCCGGCACAAGGCAGGGGGCAGTCGAAATGTCTCTCAGCTGATACTAAATTCTCAGAGTCAGAGTCTCATACCCAGTGGGTTCCAGAACCTCACTCAGTCTAACAGGCCGTCTGGGACTGCTTTATACTCACTTTACGCTAGTGTGAACAGCAATGCATGGATATTCATGCCATGCCCCCTCTGCTGTCCCCCCAGCATACCCTCTGCAGTGCAGACTGGGCTGATCTCTGCTAGTTCTGTGCTGGGAGGATTCTCCTCTCCGCTGGCCCGCTGAGTTGCCTTTACAACCCCTGTACATCTCTGGAGTGGCATATAGGGGCAGAGTCGGGGAGGGGGGAAATCTCTCCCAGTGTAAGTTAGCTGACATTTCTCACCCCCCACAAATAACCAATGGTAACTTGCTAAAGTGTCTAATTCACAAACAACCCGCCAAGAGAGGTATTTGCATAAAGTCTCCAAACACCTCTGCGCGAGGAACAAACTTATCAAAATTCAGAGCCCGCCAATGCCTAAATTCAACCACCAAAAAGAGGTGAAATGCCTCAAATAAATGGGCTGTGGGAATACTCCCCTCAGCTCTGGCGCTGACACTGTTATGTCTGTTGTTAAGTTAAAATAAAACAAGGTTGAAATAGAAAGAGAGAGAAGGACCTTGGGAAGTCAGAACCCACTTCGCAAAGCCCCCCTGCGGGAATCTGTCCTGATATTTGGTTGCAGCTGTTGGCTTTGTTCCACTCTCATTCTCTCCCCGTGGGCTGCAGAGGAAGGGGAGCAATTAGCAAAAGAAACCCCATGTGCATTTTGAGACTAAATTATTTGCTGAGAAAATAAGGTTCATTTAGAAAACAAATCAGGAGTCCATCCTAATGAGCCACTTTCCCTGCCATTTGGCAGCCAGCGTGGCTGCTTTGAAGATGACTTTTGACCTCTGAAAGTCCTGAAGGCTCCAAGATGCCCTTCCACTGAAGTTCCAGCCGGCCGGCCTGAAATCATTAGAGGAATTTTCCAGCCTTCTCTAAGAGCACCTGCCAACAATTAGAGCCATCTCCCCACAGGCTAAACTCCTTCCCAGCCATCTCCTCCTCAACACTTCCATGGCCCTCTCACCCCTCAGTCATTCCAGGGAAAATAGGTTTGGGGCGGGGGAGGAGATTAGGCGCTTTCCTATTATCTATGTTATAGCAGCACCTAAAGATGCCAACAACTAGGACCCCATTGTGCTGTACACACATGGCAAGAGACAATCCCTGCCCTGTAGAGTTTTCTTGTTAGGAAGCCAACACATTCTAACGGAAAGTATAGGGCCGTCACTACATAAGCATTGCAGATGGTTAAGCACAGTGTACGGACATCTTCAATGGCACACCATGCTGATGCATTGACTCAGCAGAAAGTGCATCGGCTTCTCAATCGCTAGCCCAGGTTCCTGCAGTGTTTGGGTTTACCCTGGCAGACACCCATCCACGTAAAAACTGGCCCAATCCTGATTAGATTGTGAAAGCTGATGACACAGCGGTGCAACATAAGACGACCATACTGTGTTAGGAGCCGGGACAGTAAGCAGGAGGCAGGCAAAAGCTGTTAGTGAAAATGAAAGAAATGAGGCAATTAAAAAAATAAATAAACCATCAAAGAAGGGAGAAATGAATCACCCCTGAGATAAACAGAAAATTAAAAGCTCTGCTGAGGACTAATCTGCAAATCCACCCTGCAAATGTTCAGTGTTTCTGGGTGATGACTTTAAGGAGGCTGTGAGAAGTTAGCATTTAAAGAAAGGCTCTGTTGAAAGCAGCTGGGGAACAGGTGGGAAACGGGCCCCCGCCAGTGTGCAGGGAAGACACTTAAACCTCTGGTCATAGAAAGCCATGTTCAGCCCTCCCCCTCTTCTTTGGGGCTTGCATGGCACATTGTGTACCTCTGAGTGGGTACGAAACAGGCCAGCCTGCCCCTGTTAGGGCCACCTCCCCACCTTGGGGCTTTGCAAGCTTTCCAGGGGAGCCACTTCCAGAAAGGATGGCCAGAGGCAGTGGCTGGGGGCACATATCTCAGAGACACCGGACAGTCGTGGTGGTGACAAAACCATTACAGATCTGATCCTCCAGTGGGGATAAATACTGAACCCTGTCAGCACTGGGCCTGCCTCGCCCTAGCACAGAAAGGGGGATAGACAGGGCTGGGTTTCATTTCTTAACAGTAGCAAAGCGTCTCCCACTCAGCTCGTAAAAAAGCCACATTTGATAACAGCAGGTTCTTTGCATCTGCCTCCACTGTGTCTGGGGGCTTTAAACTCCTGTCCTATCCATGCCCACGAGCGCTCACAGCATCCGAGACAGGTATCTAGGCCTGCTCACCACCCTGAGACCTAGTGGGGAGCACTGGGAGGTGGGCCTGGGTCCTTGGCAGACCTGTCCTGGGTCCCCATGCCAGGTAGGCGGGAGATGTGTTGGTCTGTATCAGTGGTTCTCAACCTATTACCACTGTGGGCTGCATATGCAGCTCTTTATGTGGGCTACATCCACGCTATACACACACACACACACACACACTATCTGTACGGCCCTGAGGATGTCACATGGGCTGCAGCTGCGTGCTGATTGGGCCACAAGGGGCCCATGGGAGGCAGGTTGAGGACCACTGGTCTATATATTATAGCTAATTGGTTCTCATGGCCCTTTTTCTGTGCTGCTGGGGGCAGGGACTGGTTTGCACTCTTCACTGTGCTCCCTACGGCGCATGGACTGGGCTTCACTGGGCTCATCACCTCATTCACTGGGGGGTTGTAACATTTCTATTATATTCTGCTAAGGTGCCCAGAGGCCCTTGGGCACGCGGCACCAAGAAATAACAGCATTGCTCGTACTGTAACATTTCCATGCAATAATCAGGCAGCTGAGGGGGCTCCCTCCCTCCACGTGCTCCCCTCTGCCCTCCACACAGCCAATGCTGGCACGGGAATACTCTCCATCTCCCCCCATCCACACTCAGTCCGGACTGTGCCCCCCTCCACTCTAGCACTATGATCAGTGCCATCTCCTCTCTGCCAAGGAAGAGGATCGAATGTAGATACAGATGAAGGGCCTGAATCCAAATGCTGCCTGAGAATTTCTTTTTTCCTTTCCCTCTTCTCTCCTTCCACTTGCTTTTTATTGTTTCCCTTGTCCCTCCTTCCTGTCCCATTGTTCTTTTCCCTTCTGTTTTCTTCCCTCCTCTTACTGTCTCCATCTTCTCTCTCCAAGCACTTCATTCACTCTCTTTCTTCAGGACCAACTCCCATCTCTTTGTACACTGCACTTTTCTCTGCAAAGGCAGAGCTGCCTCCAGCCCCTAGCCTGCCAGGGAAGAAGTTCATTTCCAGAATCTCCACGTTCCTCTGTCCCCGGCAATTGGACTCATCACATGGGGGCCCTGGCCTGGCCTTATGCAACTGAAGGATTTGCCAAAAGTTCACAGGTGACTGTGTCCATCCCAGCAGTGCCTGTCTCAGCTCATGGTGTCACGTGTAACCCACACACCTCCTGGGTGTGGTGTTCTGTCCCATCTAGTGGCACTGAGACCACTTAAAGAGAAAGAGATAAAATGAGTCTGCCCAGCAGCCTTAGCTAACAGTCAGGTGGCTTTTAGCTCATGCACTAAGCTCCCAAGGCCCCGGGTTCAGTCCCGAAGACCAGGGTTACAGTCAGCGTTAAACACACGCCTCTATTTTCACACACCCTCCCAACTCCTGCACAGAAGTCACACCTTGCAAACAGCCTCCCTTCACACACATAACAGGGCACTGACACCTTGCCTACCCACCGTGTGCTCACGTGAACCCTCCTCACTGCAGACCTGGAGCCTTCTCTAGCGTTCAGAGGAGGAAATTGGTACGATCTCCCTGCTCACCCTCTGCTCTTTTCTTTCTCTCTTGGGTAGAGACGAGCCCTTGGATCTGAACCCAGAACCCAACTCGCCTGGCTACTGGAGAAGTTGGGTTCCAATGCGGTACACTGCTGCTCTGGCTCATCTCAGCATGCATTTATCCTGAGACACATCAAAATCCACCCTAGGGCCCCCATCCTTCTCTTATTAAAGGCAGTGGCTCACCTCCTTCACTTTAACAGGAGCTGGAAGAATAACCCACAGCCACGCACACACCTGTACACACACACACACACACACACACACACACACACACACACACCCCAACTTCTTTCGCAGCTATGAATCCCCTGCACCCAGAGGATGGCAATGAGTCAATAAAGGATTTATGGCTTTTGTCTAACCTTTGTTTCTTTTCCTTATGAAGGGGTCATGTGTTCACAGCACCTGCGAAACATGGGCTGGCTCTCGGGCAGAGACCAGTGTACTGGAGGGACATGTGTGCCTCCATGCAAAACGGATATATGTGCAAAAACCGAGCACTGAGGGGTTATCCAGCTTTGAGCATTGTCGTACTCGGTGACCCCCACAACAAGCTGTGATTGGCTCAGTTTGGGAACTGCTCCGTAGTGTGTGATGCACATAAACAACAACAACATGGGTCCCAGAACCTCCAAGGGGGTCCCACCTGGTACCCAGAACGGCTATGGAGTTAGTATTCCAGTTGCACGTGCCCGGACGGGCTGGCCAGACTGTGCTAGAGACCATGGTGACAGGTTTCCCCAGCCCATGGAGAAACCAAGTGCAGAGCGGCCTCTTGGCAGAGACATGCACCAAAGACTTCTCAGCACAGGCTGGGCTCATAACTAGAGAAGCCAGATGTAGTGCCTGGGATTCAGTCACTATACAGAGACAGCTGGGTTTGTGAGACCCATGAGAACCGCATGGTGACCAGTCAGTTGGACACACTTGATCAGAGTGAGCCTCTACTGGCTGTCACATTGCACTAGCAGTTCTCTGGTGGCGCCAACGGTAATTGTAGAACTTAAGATCCCACTTCCTCAATGTCTCACATCTCCAGTACCACAAATGTCTGTGTTGCTTATTCACATAGTTACTATTTCAAATAGAAAGCTCATTTGATCTCTGGATGCTGAATCTCTCCCTTTAGCTTTCTGTGACGCAGCTCGTTCACACTGTGGGATCAAGATGAAAAATAGCCTCTGACAGCAAGACTTGGCAAGTAGCAGCTGGCCGGAAAGCACCCACTCAGTTCAGATGCACACTAGTGCACAAAGCACTTTTTGGTCATGCATCTCGGGGCTGTACTTTAAACAGGAGTACCTGGGTACTAACCCTGCTGTCACCATAAAGTCCTGTGTGGTCCTGGAATGCTGCACAATTACTATAATTAGATATTTCCCTGCAGTATGTTATTCAGCCATTAGATGGCTCCATGTTCTACATAGAGTTCCAAAAAGGGTGTGGTCCATGGTAAACCAAGACGACAAAGCTGGAATACGAGCTGCGGGCAAGCCTGTATGTTTGTTTATAGTTGTCATTAGTTTCATTAATAAACATCACTTCCTTAAGGACTGTGATTACATATAGTAGGGCAATACTAACAACTGTAAAATCTTAGGTAACATCAGATTTGCAACAATATTTACTGTCCTAGTTCTCTATTATTTTATCACCTGCCTGGAGATTCTGGTGAACTGTCTCCTGGCTTCTATTAAATCTCTAACAATGGCACACGTACGTCTGAGTCGAGCATCTCCCATCAGGCTAAGCTAAAGCCCAACTCATATGTCCCACTCTGCCTAGCCAACATGAGCCGGCAGGGTTTAATCTTGATGGGTGTGAGAGTGGAGAATAGGGGAGCATAATCTGCAGGTGCCTTGAGGTCCTATAAAGCACCAATAAATCACCCAGCTCTGCATGAGAAAGCATAAGCTTTATGATCAAAATACACCAAGAGAGGGAGAGATGGGAGTGGGCCCGTCACACCTGCCCGGGCAATGCACCCTGGTCTCCTATGCCCAGCATGCTCCAGCTAACAGCTGCCTCTCTCCAGCGCGGATTGACAAGGGACTCTCTATATCTGGCAGCTCCCTTAATTGAAACCAAACCTGTGTTGCTCTTTTGTGAACAAACATGGCAGAGGAGAAGAAATGTTTTCTGTTGGCTGCCAAGGCTTTAAGTGCCTACAGGTGTCTGAGGAATGCTAATGGCAGAGGGGAACGGGAGGGGGAGGAGGGTTGCGCTGCCTCCTGCATTTGGTTCCCATTAGGCCCCCTTCCCCACCCCCTCTACACCCGCCCTTTCCTCAACCCTCCAGCAATACGCAGCATTCACGAGCCAATTATTTCACTCACTCCCCCACACCATGTGAAGCTGTTGCTGCCTTAATGAAGAGCAGATGTGAGGGCGGGACGGTCCCCTGGCCTGCAATGACAGGCCAGAGAAGGACTGTGCTCCACTCTCTCCACTCTGTGTCCCCAGAGGATGTGCAAGAGAAAGGGAAAGTGGCTCCAGCTGCGTCCTGCCTCCGCTGGGCAAGGGATTTGGGTTACATCACTCTGCTGGAGGAAGCGGCAGGTCCCATGGGGCTTCTCAGCGCCACCCTGCTAATGGCACAGAGACACTGTCTGGGGGTGGCTCAGCCAGCTCCCATGCTCGCCAGAGCGAGTGTCCCCAGCAGACATTGCAGAGAAGATGACACCATCCCACCCCAGGGGGCTGTAAACTTCCCCTGCCAACTGTCCCGCAGGAGACACAGGACTCCCCAACAACAACTACAACCCTCCCCAAGAACTATGACAAGGAAGCACCAACTTCCTGCCCTTTCCTCAGGCATGTGACTGTTACTCGGCTCTTTTCCAGCCCCAGGAATGGTCCCAGCAACAAAGGGGCAAACAAAGATGAAAGCCCTGTCCCAAAGTCCACAGGACAAGCCTTTGCCAGCATAGTTCCATTGGGCAAGGCGTGAGAAGGTGTCATCCCTGAGCGACATAACTGTGCTGGCAAAGGTCCCTAGTGTAGACGCTGTTATACAGTCAAAACTCTGCTTCTGCCAGCATTCCTCACTTCGCTCACAGGGGCAGGGGATGGACTAAAGCATACTGGCAAAAACAGCTTTGCCAACATAAGCTGCGTCTACACTATGTGCACTTTGCAGGGATAGTCTGAAGGTCCCAATCCCATAGCTGGATTCACATAGGCAGACACTTAGGGCTGGTCTACACTGGGGGTGGCGGGGGTGTGGTTGATGTAAGATACACAACTTCAGCTATGAGAATAGCGTAGCTGAAGTTGATGTATCTTATTTCAACTTCCCTCCCGTCCTCACGATCGGGATCGGCGGCCGTGGCTCCCCCGTCGACTCCGCTTCCACCTCTTACCCTGGTGGAGTTCCGGAGTCAACGGGAAGCATGGCGGGGATCAATTTATCGTGTCTAGATGAGACACGATAATCGATCCCCGATAGATAGATCGCTACCCAACGGATCAGCGGATAGTGTGGACGTACCCTTACACTCATGAGGATCCAATCCTTTGGAAGCTGTTTTACAGAAACCACCATGCAAAGCATTGGCATAGCATCAGAAAATTATCATGACCTCGCAGAAGTACTCATCAAATGTGAAATACAGGCCTAGCAGGAGATCCTGAGGGGGCACCCCGATTTCAAGAGGGGCAATCAGTAGTAAGGGCATAGTAAGAGATCACACTACAGTACTTGTATGAGGTGAATTCTTTTGTTTCTCTCTTTTACAGTGCACATATTTGTAATAAAAAAATAGTATAAAGCGAGCCCTGCGCACTTTGTATTCTCTGTTGTAACGGAAATCAGTATATTTCAAAATGTGGAAAACATCCAAAAAATTTCAATAAAAAGTATTCTATTATGGTTTAATAGTGTGATTAATCGTAATTTATTTTAATATCATGAATATTCACGATTAATTTATTTTAATGGTTTGGCAGCCCTATCTAGTGCAGCCCTCTTTTAATTAAATGAGAATGTTTGCCTCTTCTTTGTGGACGATTTCACGACACACCTCACAGCGCTTTGCCAGGTTTGCTAGTTCAGAGACTTGCAGGCAGATGGACAAACTCTGGACAGCCCATAGCAAACAAACTCCTTGAGTCAAAGGCGTGTAATTCTGAAATAGTTACAAGGCAGCTGTACACCAGGAAACTGGAACCGAAGCAATACACTGTGACAAACGTCAAACAGCCATCCACAGTGCAAGTGTGAGGGAGCGTTTGATTGCAGACAGAAAGTGGCTGGCAACCTGCAAAGGTAACACCTCTATCAACCACCCCAAGGTCATACATCTTAACTACTCCATGAGCCAATGCTGCGGAAGGAAGAGGAGAATCATAAGAATCCATGGATGATGCCGGCTATCTGTTACTTGAGGAAATCCAGAATTGCCATTGATGGTCCTCATGGACTGATGGAAGAAACATTCACCCATCCAGTCACAGACAACGGAAAGCACCAGGAGCCACAAATACAGATGCCATGGGGCAGAGCCCCCTTCCTGGCAGAACAGGCCACAGCAGGAAGAAACGTTCTGGGAGCAAGCGGCCACGCAATTAGAAATCTGTATTCACAGTGGTTGGGTTTTTTTGTCATCATAAGGCTGGGGATGAGGTGGGGTTCTGCACTCGAATTAAATACATAACAAGGGACGGTTTCCCAGTGACCCCTGGTGTGAATGGGACCCCAGCATCTGTCAGGGGGATTAGCACTTTGTAACCCCGATCCATGCCAGGTGACTAGGACCAACGTACCAAGATCCAGCAACACTTCTATATTACACTAATGAGTGTACACTGGTGGAAGGAGAGCAGCGATGAGATGATGTGGTTCATGCCCAGGGTGTGGAACGTCTTCTTGAACGGATTTCCTTGTATGGGGCCTGAGAGTGGAAGTTTGATGGACAAAGTCAGGAGGAGGATCCTTCCGCACAGCGAGGAGGTGGGAAAGAAGCCGTAGTGGCAAGAGCAGCAAGGAAACAGGGGACCAATGGAAAAGTGAAAAGAGACAAAGGCAGAGAGAGGCACGAGGGGGCTCATTTCTGTTCCAATCAAAAGAGCTTGGGGCTGATGTAGAAGGCAAGGAGCAGCCTGTGGAGTGACCTGAAGAGGCAAAGCCCTTGCTCAGGGGGAGAAGCAAGGCAGATGTTTCCTAAAGCCCCATTTTGGAGGAGCTGCAATGGGGAAGGGGAGAGAAAGCGAGGCCAGAGCAAAGCACGTTCCTGTGTTCCTGGTACGTAACCAGGGCCTGAGGAAGGGCGTTAGCAGTGGGGATAGAGAGGAGCAGGGTGGATTCTGAAGGAATAATTGGCAGGACTGAGAGCAGCGACATGGATCACAAAAGAAGCTGCCACCCTCCTCCCATGAAATATTACATGGGAAGCTACAACCACACCACAGCAGGGTCACTAGCCAGCAGCAGCGGATGAACCTTGAGACTGGGTGGGGGGAGCCCCCGTACAATATACAGAAAGGCTCTTAGGCCCACATCCTCAAAGATGCACCAGTCCTTCATTCCCAGGGCACCTGTGCTGATCCAGGTCTCAGCTTTAGACCCCTACAGATTTCCATAATCCATCCTATATGTCGAGGGGCAGCTCAGAGTTCAGGGGCTGACAGCTCACAGGAACACATTAGATTTAAGGAAGGGTGAGCTAATTTGGACCGACTCAGTCTTCATAGTGAGCTCATGCCAACCCCCAAACCCTATTCCAGGCAGGAAAAGTACGTGACATCTTATGGTTTCCTTTTTCCTGATGCCATTCTCATTCCCTGGCCCTGGCCAGCATAAGAAGTGATGAAATGCCACAAGGCGGGTTCTGCTTGGATCATTCGACTTTGTCAGGAATTTTTTAACTAAACATTTTCTCATCAAAAAAACATTGATTTGTCAAAACCAAGACGCTTCCCGGGAAAGGCTCAGTTTCTATGGATATTTCTACTTAACGTTTTTTGAAATAAGTGTTTTGAAGCTGTCAAAATGTTTCATATTGACACTTTGAGAATGAAACATTCCAGTTCAAAACAACTCTTTGTTGCAAAATTTAAATTATAGGAAATATTTATATACATATATGCTAATAAAAATGGTCAAAATTGAAACAAACCTTTTTGACTAACCCAAACCAAAATATTTGCTGGATTTTCAGTTTGCGAACATTTGAGATTTCCATTTTTCAGCCTGATTCGGGACAGGAAAATTTGTCAATGTCTCAAAGATTTTCATGGGGTGAGAAAACAGTTTCCTGCCCAGTCCATGCCAGCTGGAGCTAGAACTCGTGGGGAGTATCAGAACCTTAGTGAGGAACCCATTTGGGTGGGCGTCTCAGACCTGTGCCCAAGTCATACAGACACCATCCTTAGCAGAGGGAACAGAACCCAGGAAACCTCTTCCCATAAAGAACGAGGACTTGCTGTTGGAGCTGTCGGCTGTGCGTCAGCAGCTAGGTGTCAATGACCAGGCCCAGCCACGAGAGGGGCACATGTTCTTGCACAGTAAGATGGCATTACATTTTCTAAAGCTTGTGGTCACCCCATTTTGCCAGGTCAATGCTACTGTATTTGGGGGGACTTCATCCCCGGAGCCGGGGACTTTGGAGATACCCCAGTTCAATATGCACCCAACTCCACTCCTGTACACCCATTTTAGGTGTGCAATCCCCAAAGATCAGTCCCCCTGGAGTCCAGGAGCCCTGTACAGGCAGCTTGCCCAATCCCAGGGGAGGATGCAGATCCTCACAGCCTGCTTGTGTCTCAATAATGCCGAAGGCAAAGCCACAGGTGGGCTTGTCACCACCTTGATTGCTAAAGTGAGGGGAGAAATGCCTTCCCGCCCATATTAGGAGTGGAGAGAGTGCTTCAATCCCTTGGGCTGAAACCTAAACAAGGGGAGAGATCGCCAGCCACAGACAGGCAAAAGCCGTGATCCATCCTTTGTGGTCCACACCCAGCTTCTGGCATTCCTTCAGCTCATGTGGAAATGGCCTATGTTTCTGGCTTTGAAGGCTAAGGGACCTAATCTGGGCTGGCCACCCAGGTGTGTGTACATGGTATTATTTGGTAATGGCTTCTGTTTATTGCACAAAGTCATTTCATTCCAGGGGGCCTGAGTCCCAACTTTGCAGCTGGCCCTCATCTCCATGACAGGCAGAACCTACACTCAAGGTCCCAGTGCGTCGAAACTTGGGAGAGTCCTGAGCCAGTCCCGCATCGGCTCCCGGCCAGGCCTGGTGGGTAGGAGAGCCTAGGCTGTGCTCTGGGGCATGGCCTTCCTTCACCTCATCAGGCCTTTCAGCTCTGGGCCTCTTTGCAAGTGGGCTGGAGGAGAGCACACAGGTATTTTAATGAGCTGATGGAGTCAGTCCACAAACAATGAATATAAACCAGCCGTTGTTTGCCCTGTGACCCCAGTAATTACTTGTTTATCGTCGAAACAGCAGTGTGTAATATAAGACAATCTCAAAGTGTCACTAACTGGAAAAGCACCAGTAAATAGCACCATATAAATGTTAAGTCCTTGCACCGAGTTTTGCTATTAACCAAAGAGAAATCCTAAGGCCCTGCTCCAGTTCCAGTAGCCCAGCCCCTTTGTGCTAGAGGAAGAAGGTATAATGTGGCCTGATATGGATTAATGCTTGACAAGTCATTCCCTATTATCTGTATTACGGTAGCACCTAGAAAGAAAAGGTCACGCGCAGCTCACCCCAATCATTAAGAGGTATTGCAGAGGGAGCCGAAGGCAAAGCCACAGGTGGGCTTGTCACCACCTTGATTGCTAAAGTGAGGGGAGAAATGCCTTCCCGCCCATATTAGGAGTGGAGAGAGTGCTTCAATCCCTTGGGCTGAAACCTAAACAAGGGGAGAGATCGCCAACCACAGGCAGGCAAACGCCGCGATTCTAGGGCAAGCATGTGCCACGAAGCGTGGAATGTTCACCTGCATCTGACTCAGAGCTCCTAGCGGCCAGATGCTCAAGGTTTAGCTGATCCCCATATTTGGGGTCAGGAAGGAATTTTCCTCTGGGGCAGATTGGCAGAGGCCCTGGAGGTTTTTCGCCTTCCTCTGCAGCATGGGGCACGGGTCACTTGCTGGAGGATTCTCTGCAGCTTGAGGTCTTCAAACCACAATTTGAGGACTTCAATAACTCAGACATAGGTTAGGGGTTTGTTACAGAAGTGAGATTCTGTGACCTGCGTTGTGCAGGAGGTCAGACTAATAATGGTCCCTTCTGACCTTAAAGCTATGAGATTCTGCACTGACCTATATCCCCTCAACCCACTCCTCCCTGACCTATATCCCCTCAACCCACTCCAGCCTGTCAGAGGCTGGAACTCCAGAGCAGCCAGGTGGAGAGAGGAGAGCAGAACTTGGGGGGATGGAGAGAAATGGATGATAGGAAAGAGAAGGCAGGAAGTTGGAAATAAAAAAAAATACAGGTCTGTATGAGTCTTGACACTGATTTCACTGGGATCAGGATTGGGCCTGGAAATCAGTGGAAAGGTGCTGTACAGACCAGTGGGAATGCACAGTCTTTGCCCTGGAGGAAGGAGAGATGTTAGGAGAAGTCAGGGTTAGATGGAACCTGCCATCCTGAAGCTGACAGCACTCCCATTGCCTTGGAAGGGAGTCTCACCTGAGTAATGGCGGCAGGATTTGGCCAATAGGGATCAGTGCCAAAACACTGAGTGCAGAAAATGCCAGCCCCTGGCTGAATGAGCTTCTATGGGCTGTGACCTGCAGCTCCTGGGTGTCAACTGCTAGAGAGCAGCCACTCCCAGGCCCCTCGCTGTGGAGATGAGTGATTTAGAAATAAAACCATTGTCACTATAAAGCACACCTACACTGCCTCCTTTTTACCAGTGGCTGCTTCACACACAGTGACATAAATACAAAGGTCTAGAATTTGCTGCACATTTCAGTCGTTTTCCAGGGCCCCATGGGAATGGCTTGCTCAGAGAATTTGGAACCCGGTTTCCCCATAACAGGCTCTGCTTCAGTCACTGACACCCAGATCAACCAATTTTCTTCTGAGGGGCATTAGGAGCCTATGTGGATCTCGCCCAGGTTTGAGCTGCAAAGGGCTGTTCTCTGTTCTGTGGACACAGAGAGATTAACTGAAATGCTAAGGTCACACAGAAAATCTATAGCAGAGTGGGGATTAGAACCCACAGAGTCTGAAGTAGTATCTCATGTCCAAACCATAAGTCTTCCCTCCTCTGCAGGCTGCTGAATGCACCCCAGTGTGGGGCATAGCCAGCACTAATCTCTCACCCCTAAGGGTCATTCTCCCTGGCACAATGGCTTCTGTAAGGTACCAGCTCAGCAGGGTTGCACATTACTGCCCTAAAGGCAAGGGGCAGCTCCAAGCACCAGTGCACCAAGCGTGTGCGTGGGGCGGCAAGCCGTGGGGGGCGCCCTGCTGGTCCCTGCAAGGCTAGCAGTCAGGCTGCCTTCGGCGGGATGCCTGCGAGAAGTCCGCCAGTCCCACGGTTGCGGCGGCAATTTGGCGGCGGGTTCGCCAAAGGCGCGGGATCGGCGGACCTCCTGCAGGCATGCTGCTGAAAGCCACCTGCCTGCCGTGCTTGGGGCTGAAAATACATACAGTTGCCCCTGCCTAGAGGTGAAAACATTCACCCCCAGTTCTCTGAGCCAGGCCATCCCCAAGCACCCTGTGGAGTTTATCCTTCGTGCCACCAGTACTGCCTGTTTTACAGCTGAAATGGACAGGGAGTCCCAAACGCTGCTGCAGCTCAGTTTTGATTTCCTTTTGTTCATTGACGGCTAAACACGTCCTCAGCCGCATCTAAACCCTTCCCGTGTGACTTGCCAGAGCAGGAGCCTGGGGCATCTCCCATCATCTCAATGTCGTTGCGGCAGAAATATTTGTATTAACGTGCAGCAGCAGCCGCCAAAGCGAGATGACTGCAGAGCTGCTGCTGCGTTACAGCCTGGAACATGCAAGACATTTGCGGTGTTGGCTAGAACCTGGGTGGAGATCCACTTTTAAACCAAGGTAACAGAGGAGCAAATAGGTTGAAGTAGGAGGCATTAGCTGCAGGATGTGTTACGGCCCAGAGAAACAGCAAGCTGCCAAAGTTATGGGACAGAGAGACCTGAAATGCTGCAGTTTGTATTTTTCCTTTTGCCTCCTGTACTACGTGGGACACACCTGATTTAACGCTCTGCAGGCCCCAATTATTGTAGTGTGCAGGCCAAACCCTGATCCCATTGGAATTATTAATATTTGTATTATCACCACCTCTAGGAACGCCGGTCACATACCAGAACCCCATTGTGCCAGGTGCAAAAAGGCCTGAATGGTCATTTGCCTTCAGCGAGGCCATATTGAAGGCTTGGGCATGTTAAAAGAGCATTTTCTATTTACCCGAGCAGAGCAAGGCCTTTACAAGGAAACCCAGGTACAGCAAAAACATTCCCATGACACCAAAAGAGAAGCATGCAAATGGAAAGGGTGCAAAGCAGGGAACAGGTCTGCTGGAATGCAGGCACTTTGTGTGTATCAAATTCAGACATGCCCCAGCCCGTAGGTCAGCTGCAGCCTCTGAGATGTGGGCCTGTGAAAAGTCGGATACTGTGAGACAGAGAGTCATCCTTGTCGCTAGAGGGGGGCAAACTAGCTCCAGTAAGACAAGAGCTAATTGGACCTTTGCCTGAGTTTTGCTAATGAGCTGGAAAGGGCGGCTGGTAACAAAGCTGGTCTTCTGGCTCCATGATGAAGAATTGCCACTTTCACTGTATGTTTCCAGCCCTCTTCCTTGCTATGATCACCCCACAAGCTCCTTCACCAGCCAGGAGAGACTCTGCTCCCCCGCACCAGTGGAGACCAGCAACATTCAAGAGAGACCTGCCCACCTCAGAACCAAAGCAGACCCCTTCCCCATCTGAGCACCCAGCCCACTACCAGAGGGGACCTGCCCAGGCATCCCACAGGAAAACCCACCTGCTGACAGGGACAGTTGGCACATGGAGGAATCACCAGGAGGGGTGTGTGTGAAGAGGTCACAGATGCAGTGAGCCAGGGCTTGGCAGGGGATATGGGGTGGGGCTTGCCTTGTGGGTGGATGTGGATGGAATTTATGGCTGGCGGAGGGGGAGTGTTTTACCATGTGTGTGTCAAAAAATGGTTCTAAACATACGGGTGTCATCTCCCAGCCCAAACCCACCTGCACCAGGCCCTGACACCATCATCTATGCCAGTGCAGAGTGGGGGAGAAGCAAACCCAACCAGCACGGCCCTAATTTGCACCAGTGTGAGTGGCAGCTCCCGGTGCTGGGCCAGGAGGAATCTTGCCCCAGATCCTCCCACTGGCTCTACAATGTTTCTGTGTTAGCCCCAGGAGTGAAAAACAATCAAAGGGCAGTCTCCATGCATCCGTGGCATGCCACGACCCCCCGGGAGACACCACTGCCCTGAGAGCATTGCCCAGCCCAGAGAGCTGGTAGTTGACACTTACATTATTTGTATTTAAATTGGAGCTGAACAGGAAGTTTCTGACCACCTGTTTTTTTCATTGGAAAATGCCAGTTAGTTGAACCCAAACTTTAAGTGGAAACACACTCATTTTTATTAAACTGTCTCAGGCCTAGGGTGGAATTTCTGTTCAAAGGGACGGCTCCACCCCAGAATGGCCGCTAGCCGGCTGGTTGGAGCACTCAGCCGCATTGCTGGAAAGCCAGGTTTAAGTCTCTATGCTGCTCGACGTGGATCAGAGCTGCAACTTGAACTGGCTCTCCGACAATGCAGCCGAGTGCATCAATCAGCAGGCTATGGAGTGAGCCTAGCTCGCTGGCCCAGTGAAGAGTTTCTTATCCAGGTACAATGGAACCTCTTCCACAGGGGAAATTGGCTTTAGAGCCCGGTGTTACAGCACTTAGCTGGGATGGGAAAGCCACATGTTCAAACTCCTGCCCCAAATCAGGAAGGGCAGGGATGTGACCTTGGTTTCCCCACAGCAGAGGTCAGTGCCTGGGCTATGGGGTGGGGTTCTGGCTTTGTTCTGATGCGGTATGAAAACAGATTCCAATACTTTCTGAGAACTGAGACATTTCTCGCAAAATAGAAATTCCATTCTCTGGCCCGCCCTGATTTGAACATTACAGAACTCGAGCACAGAGCCGCCAGCCGCTCAGAAACCTCCTCTAAATGCACCCAAACATCACATCCTTATGCAGCGATAGCAGCTACCTTGCAGTGTGTCTGCTCTTATCCCTCCAGTTAAAGCATGGAGTACTGTGAAGTCTATCCCTGATTCACTGGGTGCCCTTGAGCATGTCACTTAAGCCCAACTTAGTTCTGGGTGTCACAAGTCTTGGGTGCCCAGCTCACGCCTATGTACACTCACAACAGAGATACCCCAGATGAGTGGACACTTTGGGCTCCGTGCCTCAGTTTCCCTGTCTGCAAAATGCAACTAAACAACCACCCGCCTTCAAAAGGTGGCCTGAGATCTTCAGAAGAAAGCTGCTACATCAGTGCAAAAAGAGATCAGCCAAAGTTTCAAAGCATGGGAGAGTCCCCCTCCTGAGCCTAAGACTGGTTTTCACTTTTTCTTGCATCAATGTGAGGAGTTCCCACTGGATGTCTGTCATAGGTGGGTTACCCAGATAAATCCTGTTTAATTAATTATTTATATCATGGTAGCACCCGGAGGCCCCAGTCAGGGATTGAGATCCCATTGTGCTAGATGCTGCACCATTCCTCCCTTCAAAATCCTTATCCTTGCTTCCTTTACTCTGGTTTTCGAGCTCTCATTGCTTTTCTCTCACAGAAAAAGGAATCCTTTTTGGGCCACAAAATTGACTCCTATTGTCCCTGAGACAGGGGCATGGTTGGAGAGAGTCGGTTGTGTAAAAAAATTAAACATGAGCCAAAGTCCCACATATAATTTTCCTTTCTTTGGACTGGGGGAGGAGAGCGGGATGGAGAACGGTTGCGGCATGCTAGTCTGCTCAACAGCTGGTCCTGATCTATTTCCTCTTGAAAAGGAGGGGAGAAAAACATGCAAAAATTCTCTCTCTGCTTCTAGAAAATATGAGCAGGGAATTAGTTTCTTTGCACAACTTGTCTTTTACAGGAGTGGATACAGCTCTGGCAGAAACCAAAGGCAGTGGGGTGAAGGTGGGGAGGGGAGAAGGGGAATCTGTCAAAATGTTTTAAAATGTCGCTCTAAGTGGGACCTTTCTTGCAAGGCTGTCAAAACAAGAGGCCCGAGCCTTTTACACAATGGGCCTCTATGAAGACAGGTTCGTAACTGAGAGCCACTTTTCAGTCAAGTCAGGGTGAAGTGTAACGAGTCAGGGGCTATAATAAGGGGAGAGACAGCTGTCAGGAACCCAAACTCGCCCTAAGTCCACATTAATGAGACTTCACATGGAGAAGTCATCTCTTTCAGGAAGGCCAGGATCTGAGGAACAGCTGGAGCCCTGCCGTCATCAATGCTGTTTATTAGGAGACAAAGAAAAGAACTTTGCTCTGAGTGTTTAAGGTCAAACTCAAGGTATCCCCAGGAGACAGCAGGAGAATTTATGAAGTGGTGGACAACTGGTTCAGCAAGAGTTCTTGTTCCCTGACTGAGCACCATTATCTGCTCACTGCCTAGCTATCAGGCTAGCACTGTACCTTGCCCCACAGAGAGCCCCTAATCATGATCACTACCCTGCGTTTGTCTTTACTAAAGCTGTTAGGCGCTGCTGTAATTCCCCATGCAAGTGTGACAGCTCTTGTTAATCAGGAAACCCCCCTTATTCCTGCCGCTTCCTTTGCTACACACAGGCAGGTAATATTTCCTCCAAGACTGAGTTGTCCCAGGGTGAATTAGATTGGTTGGCATTTGGAAGAAGAAAGTGACCGATGCAGTCCTGCATGGATAAGAGAAAGGGTTTAGCAGGAAACAGCTGAGACAGGAATAATAATATTTATTTAGGAAAACTGAGTCAGGGAGCAAAAGTGATTTGCCCAAGATCACTTAGCAGGTCAGTGGCAGAGCAAGGACTAAAGCTCGGGTCTCTTGACTCCCACCTTGTCCTTTTGATCACATGGCCTCTCCAGCTGCTAGTCTTTTTTTTTTTTTCCCCTCAGCCAATGGTTTGCAATTCCTGTTGTCTTTCAGCCAATGATTTGGAGTTTGATATCTTTCAGTGAATATTTTGGCTGGAAAAAACCTCAAAAAGATTTTGAAAAAAAGTGAAAACATTTCATTTTGACATTTTTCTAAAGGAAATGTGTCAAATTTTCAGTTCACTGTGAATATTCCTTTGGAAATTTCTGTTTCATTAAAAAACAATTGAAAATGCTAAAAACTGCTCAGAATCTAAGTGAAACATTTTTTTCTGACTTTTTGACATGCTGAAAATTCTCCTAAAATTTGTTTTCAGTTTGACCCTGAATACTTCTCCCATTTTTTTCTGAATTGCCAATGAAAAAGAAATAAAAAAAAAATCAGTTATTTGTACCATTCTAGTTTCAACCAACATATGTGCTTTCATTGTGTTTGCATTGGTTGACTTAAACAAAACAAAACAAAACCACACTTCTGTTACACTGGTGCAACTCTGAGTGTAGACCGGGCCTAAAATCAGGATTAGGCCCTACCTAAAGTAAAATTCACCCAATGACTTAGAGAGAGATGCTAGCCCAGGGGAGGTTGGGGAGGCATTTTGCCATCAGATCGGACTGAATACAAGAAAAGAAACACAGGCTTCAGTTCCATGGTCCCAGAAGAACATAGGGTTTGCAACATCCACTCAGACTAATAATCTATCTAACCCAGTACAGCACCATCTGCATCAGATTGATCCTCAGTGAGGTCTGATGTATCTCACCTCTCTCAAAGCCCTGTGGACCAGATTCTGCCTTCTGTTACATGAATGTAAATCCACAGTGACACCATTGATTTCCATGTAGTTGTTCTGGATTCACACCAGGCTACCGAGAATAGACTCTTATTCTTCAGGGGATGGCTCCCTAGAGCACCTAGTCAATACTGCAATGCCAGCAAACACCATTCTCTTGATTTGTAGCAGGACTGGCGTGGGGTCTGTGACCAGGTGCCTGGAAGGGCCACACTGAGAATGCTGCACTCAGAGCAGACTGCAAGAAATAGGGCAGACAAACCCCCAAAACTGGTGGTTTGTATATTTAGATAAGAACATAACAGCCATACGGGGTCAGACCAAAGAGCCATCTAGCCCAGTATCCTGTCTTCCCACAGTGGCCAGTGCCAGGTGCCCCAGAATGAACAGAACAGGTAATCATCAAGTGATTACCTGTCGCTCATTCCGAGCTTCTGGCAAAGAAAGGCAAGGGACACCATCTCTGCCCATCCTGGCTAATAGCCATTGATGGGCCTATCCTCCATGCATTTATCTAGTTCTTTTTTGAACTCTGTTATAGTCTTGGCCTTCACAACATCCTCTGGCAAGGAGTTCCACAGGCTGACTGTGGGTTGTGTGAAGATTCACAAAGCCAGTAACAAAAGAGCTTCTGCAGTACCATGCTGGTTAACCAGAAGCCAAACAGTCCCCTTTAGGCATTCCAGCCCTTGTCTCTCATCCACACAAACAGGTCTAATGTAGTGAGAGGTTACTGAAAACCCATTTCACTATATGAGGTTCGAACTGATCTCAAAAGGATCAAAAAAACTTACCCCAGGTCAATATGTATCTCAGATCTGACTGAAATATTCCACTGTCAACCAACCAATCCTTAATAAGATAAAAATTTAATAATAAAACAAGAGAAAAAAAAAGAGTTATAAATGGTTAAGGATTGCAAAGTCCATATATCAGGTTTGTAGCAGTGATGGAATAGAGGGCCGGCTTGCAAAAATATCTCTGGTAACTTACAAAAGATTGGAACGGCCTCAGTCCATAGTTCAAGATGCTCCTTTTAGTTGTAAATCTACAGTCCAGAGAATTAGAGCAGGAAAGAGGCAAAAATGGAGGGGTCTCAGAGGTCTTTTATACCCTTTGCCATGTGCATGGAAGTTGTTTACTGTCCCAAACAAACAAAGCCCACAACCCCTGCGTATGGAAAATGACTGGCCTGAGATGGAGTCCAGGGTAACATGAGCATATCACATGTCCTTACACAGTCTGCTGACTCACAGGGGTGGCCATTGGCTCCTCGCTCTCTGAGGCATGCTAAGGAACAGCTGTCTGGACTGGATGAGAGTTTTTTTTCAGTGGTCCATCAACACCTAGCTGTCTGGCCCTGATGTAAATCCATCTGGTGAGTGTCATCCAGGAATGAAACACAGGTTTAAGATAGAAGCATACAGCCAATATTCTTAACTTCATATACCAGGATGATATGTGCATATAAACAGGATAATCATAATTAGCAAATCATAACTTTTCCATTGACATCTTACATGATATAAATGATCACCTTTCTTGTACACAGTGTCACAGGGTCATCCTGGCTATTACCTGCATCATGAGCAATGAACCCAAGTGCCGTTAGTCACAGATTAAAGGTGGCAACTCAGACCAGGCCCTCCATACAAGAGCCCCAAGAACACAGGGATTTTGTTATGACCGTGTATATTCCAGGAGCATGTAGCGGCCCCACCTGAGGTCAGCTGTGCTGGACATTGCAGAGACTGGGTGCATAACTGGTTGCAAAACCATTCCCAGAGAGCAGTTATCAGTGGTTCACAGTCCAGCTCAGAGGACATATTGAATGGGGTCCCACAGAGATCAGTTCTGGGTTTGGTTCTGTTCAATATCTTTCTCAATTATTTAGATAATGGCATAGGGAGTACACTTATAAAGTTTGCAGACGATACCAAGCTGGGAGGGGTTGCAAGCACTTTGGAGAACAGGATTATAATTCAAAATGATCCGGACAAACTGGTCTGAAGTAAATAGGATGAAATTCAATAAGAACAAATGCAAAGTACTCTACTTAGGAAGGAACAATCAGTTGCACACATACAAAATGGGAAATGACTGTCTGTAGAGGAGCAGACTCACCCCTGCAGCACCTCCTAGGACTTCCAGCAATTAGCTCATTCCAGCTCCAGAATGCCCTCTGCAGGCCAGTGATCCACCTGTCCTCTGGCCCTATGTCCCTCCTGGATCCAGTGCCCTATTGTCTGGGGTGCTACCCCCTGGCAGTAACTCCTCAATCTTAGGGTCTCCCCTCCCCAGGGAACCTCCACCCACTATCCCCACCTCACCTCAGTATACAGCTACTGCCAGTCATTGTCTAGCCCCTGCACCCTGGGGCAGACTGCAGTATCAGCCACTCATCACTGGCAAGGCTGGGTTTGGATCTGCTTCTTTGCCTACCCCTGGGCTGCCCTCTGCAACCCCCAGTACCTGTTGGTCTTGTGCTAGGTCACAGCCTGGGGCTTTCCAAACTGAAGCTCCCCAGCCCTGCTTCACTCAGGTACCCTGTCTCTAGCTCTTTGCAGCCAGACCCATCTCCTTCTACAAACAGAGAGAGAGACTGCTGAGCTCCTGGCTCCCAGCCTTTTTATACAGGCCAACTGAGGCATGACCCAGCTGTAGCCACTTCCCAATCAGCCCAGTTTAGCAGCTCCCAGCCACAACCTTCTCCCCGGGCTGTTTTAAGCCCTTCAGGGCAGGAGCAGAGTAACCACCCGGCTACACTGCATAGGATTCGAGGAGCAGTGGGCCCTGTCCGGGTTCTCTGCTCGGTGTCCCCGTCAGGCTCCCTTCTTCTGACCCTTTGACCTCACTCCTGTCCCTGTTCTTTTATTAGTTGTCCCCCAAAATCAGTTGGGTTTTTGAGGTCCTGTAGATCCTCCTCTTAGGCTGGGGGGGGATCCTTTAGTGGTTGTTTTGGTCTGTCCCTACATTGTCAATTTACCCTCCTGCCACATGTATGTGATAATTAGTGTTGCCAGCTCCCCAAGTGTCTTTGGTCAGGTGTCTCTGCCATCCTGTGGGAGCTCTTGTTGCCACCTGAGAGTGCAGAGCTTACTTCTCCCCAACCCCCAACTATCCCATTCATTCAATCTGTGCCCCACATTTGCTCAGTTCCCTCTCATTCTGCCCCCCAGCCTCACTTCTGCTCCTCCTGCAGCTCCTCAAGCTCATCCTCTACCTCGCAGGCCTGGGGGTGGGGGGCAGTGAGGTCCCCTGTGCCCCTTCCCATGTGTTGGAGGAGAAGCAGAGGATGGAGCTATCCTGTTGTCCATGGGGGAAAGGAGAGGAGGGGGCAGAGCTGGCCTGAGCTACTAGGTTCTTTCTGCTCCCTGTCTCCCTGCGAGAACGGTGTCAGTATCTCTCAATCCCCTACCCAAAAACTTCTCTGGCTCCTTAGGACAAGAGCTCTGCCTGCCCCCTCCAGCAGCTCTGATTGGCTGCGCTTCTCTGGGAGGCAGGGCAGTGGGGAAGGCAACCAATCTGAGGGGGTTTTCTTTGCACTGGCCAGAAATTGATGAGAGCTGGAGCTTCTTGAGTTGGTTAACAGCCAGACATTCATGAGGGCTGGTAGCCCGCTGTGCACCCATTCCTCCCACCCGCCCCTGAGCAGGCAGGCGGAGAGCAAGCCCTCTGCAACAGCCAGCCCTGCTGAGCCTGCAGAGGATGGAGGAGGATGCATGGACCAGCAGCAAATTACTAACCACCTGAAGCAAGTGGGCAACAGAAAATTCTATCCGGAAGCACAATTCCTTCCTTTCCCTCTCCTGGAGCAGCACTACTGCACATCACCCATCGCTCTGAGCAGATTGAGCCTCAATGAGCTAGCTCTAAACTAAGCTGGAGCTGGCCAGAATTTTCCCTCTTTCACCCAGAAATAATTGCGGTTGTGGTCAAAACATTCCCTGAAAATGTTCTTGTTTTGAAAAACAAAAATTTGAATTTTTTTTTTTTTTTTTAGTTTCTAGCTTTTCAATGGAAAAATCTTGAACATTCTTTGGAAGGAAATTTTTAAAACAAAACAAAAAATCCTGAAAATTCCCCATGCAAAATAATGAGTGGTTTTCATCCGCTCTCGTGAGCACTCCTTAGGGTGAGGCTGCTTGGCTTCTGCAGCACCGAGGCGCCTGAAAGGAAAGCTGAACACACAAGGGAGAAAGAACCAGCAAGGAGGCCTCAAACCAGCCCAAAAGCTTCTTAAGGCCCAATCCAAATCAGAAGTTCCCAGGGTCTGCTCTCTGTGTCGTCTCTGACAAACACCACAGCGCCCGCCTGGCCTCCTGGGAAAGGGCTGTTCCAGTGGCTGAGGGATGGCAGAAGAGTTGCACTGTCCAAGCAGAGCTTGTTAAGAAGAAAAACAGTCTCCATGGAACCCCTCAGAAGAGCAGCTAAGGGATGGGTGCTGAGGATGCTTAGTACCTCGCAGGGCAGATCTCCATTGATGGGTATAGCATAGGATTGACATCCTTTGGGTGTATTTCTCTGCTTCTGGAAATGGGGATGCATCTGGGAGTCAGGCCAAGCCCATCATCTTGCACTGGGACTCAGACTCCCGCCCCCCCCCCCCCCCCCCGCCCAATTCCCACCAGTTCTGCAGGGTCCTCGTTCATGCAGCGTGTTTACCATCTGCTGAATCTGAGCAGGTAAAGAAGGCACATCTTTTTCCAATTGAAGCGACGTGGCCGGGCTGCCATGACATAACAAGCTTGGCAAATCGGAGCTTATTGAATTTGTTAACATCATCCCTGGGTCCACAGGCCGGGGAGCAGGGCCGGGTTGGGAATTCTCCTTGCTTTTCTTATTTTTCGTATAAAAGTTCTGGGGGCTTATCGATTTCAGCCACCGCACTGCGTGCCCACCGGCCTCCAGGCTGCAGCGCCGATGGACAGGGGCCTCCTCCCAAGCTGGCTGGGGGACTTCGTGGGGCATTTCTGGGGCAGCACGGGCGGAAATGAGTGCTAGTCCCTCTTGTTGCTTTAAACCCATATCAGGTTGAAAGGTTGAACAAACACTTTGGAAGTCAGTAAGCCTGACCTGCACTCCCTGGGGCTGAGCTCACAGACAGGATCCCCGTGCTGTCACGCCATGTTGTGAGAACCTGGCCCCAGAGATTTGGGGCAGGATTTTGTTCTGGTACAAACTATCCCTTTTTCCTTTTGCTAATGATTTGTGTGACTCTAGCTTGCTCTGGGGAAGGGGCTGGCTGCAGGGAGCTCCCGTGGGGCTCAAGGCCTTGTTTGCACAGTAACAGGACAACACGCACAGTAGCAGTGCAGGCTTCCTTTGTATTGCCCCACCAATGTGCATCTAACTTTCCCCAGAACGACCAGTTCTTTGGATGAGGGAACAAGTCACTCTCTTTAGCCCATGATGTCCTTAGCATCTGCAGACTGCCAGCACGAGACCCCTTCATACTAAGTGTGGGGCTGGCTACTAAGAGCAGTCATACTGGGTCAGACCAAAGGTCCATCTAGCCCAGTATTCTGTCTTAGAACAGTGGCCAATGCCAGGTGCCCCAGAGGGAATGAACAGTCAGCTGCAGTGGCACAGGAGGCGGCGAACAGAGCGGCTAACAGGGGAGTTTCAGTGGGAGTTTCCAGGGGGAGGTTGCAGGGGAGACCAAGGCAGAGGAACCGGGAAGGCAGACCAGGGAAGAGGCAGCCCTGCGCTTGTCAGTGGCCTGCGGTGCGGTGTGAGCTGTGGATTGCCAGGCACAGAGTTGCAGCGCTACGATGGAGGCAGAGGCAGCAGGTGCAGACACACTGAGGATGACTGGGTGCGGCAGCTGCGGCATGTACATGGTCCTAGAGGGAGCACCTGAAAGGAGTTTCATCTGCATGAAGTGTCGTCTGATAGAGCTGCTGGAGGAAAAGGTAAGGGGACTGGAGATGCAAGTGGAAACTCTGGCTGAGTTTAGAAGGGGATTTGAGCAGATGATGGAACACAGACAGGATGAGGCACAGGGGACAAGCTCAGACGAGCGGACAAAAGCAGGACCTAAGGACTCTGAGGAGGGACTGCTGGGTGAGGAAAGTGGACGGTGGAAGCATGTCACTAGGAGAACCAGACAGAGGATAAGACGGGCCAGCGATGGACAAATAGAACTCAGGAATAGGTTTGCTGAGTTGGGAAATGAAGATGGAACACAGCAGGCTGCTGAAGGAGTAACGGCAAGGAAGAAGAGGCGAGCAGCTAGTCCTGCAGATGGAGGGGAGCAGTCAGTGGAGGCGACATCAAGTACGAGCCCTAGGAGGATTGTGAGGTCGAATACAAATCAGGAGGAATCACGGCCAGCTGCTGTGGGGGATAGACCGGAGAATCGCATTGTCACCAGGAAAAGGCAAGTCTACGTGATTGGAGACTCTCTACTGAGAAGAGTAGACAGGCCTGTAACTAGACCGGATCGGGAGAACAGAAGAGTGTGCTGTCTGCCGGGGGCTAAGATACAGGATGTGGACTTGAGCCTGAATACGATCTTAGAGGGAGCGGGAAAAAATCCGTTGATTATCCTTCATGTGGGAACGAACGATACAGCTAGTTACTCACTGGACTGTATCAAGGAGGACTATTTCAGACTGGGGAAGAGGCTTAAAGACATCGAGGCTCAGGTGATCTTCAGTGGGATTCTGCCGGTTCCTAGAGCAGGGCGACGAAGGAGGGACAAGATTATGGCGATCAACAGATGGCTCAGGGAGTGGTGTTATAAGGAGGGCTTTGGGATGTACGGTCACTGGCACGCATTTACGGATAGACAACTGTTTGCTCAGGATGGACTTCATCTCAGCAAGGAGGGAAATAGGATTCTAGGATGGAGGCTCGCCGACCTCATCAAGAGGGCTTTAAACTAGAAAGTTGGGAGATGGTTGGGAAACGTTCGGGAGATCTCCACGCCAGAACATAACCTGGAGAGGGAAGTAAACAAAGTGAGCGGGGATACCCTTGCGGCCCCAAGATTTGATCCAAGGAGGAATAGTGGAGTAGAAACCAGAGTAACGGGTGATGCTGGTGGCAGACAGTTTGTGCACGACGGGGGAAAGAATGTCACTGACGCCAAACGCCGAAAATTAAAAGTTTTGTACACTAATGCGAGGAGCCTAGGTAACAAGATGGAGGAACTGGAGTTACTCGTGCAGGAAGTGAAGCCGGATATTATAGGGATTACCGAAACCTGGTTGAATAGTACTCATGACTGGAGCACGGATATTGAAGGCTATGTGCTGTTCAGAAAAGACAGGAAGAAAGGCAAAGGTGGGGGAGTAGCCTTGTACATCAATGATGAAATTAAATGTAGCGAAATAAGATGCGATGGAATGGATAAGACGGAGTCCGTCTGGGCAAAAATCACGCTGGGTAAAAAAGCAACTAGAGCTTCCCCTGAGATAGTGCTTGGGGTGTGCTACAGACCGCCGGGATCGGATTGTGATATGGATAGAGACCTCTTTAATGTCTTTAATGAAGTAAACACAAAGGGGAAATGTGTGATTATGGGGGACTTCAACTTCCCGGATATAGACTGGAGGACGAGTACTTGCACGAATAATAGGGGTCAGATTTTTCTGGATGTGATAGCGGATGGATTTCTTCATCAAGTAGTTGAAGCACCTACGAGAAGGGATGCCATTTTAGACTTGGTGTTGGTGAGCAGTGAGGACCTCGTAGAAGAAATGGTGGTAGGGGACAACCTTGGTTCGAGTGATCATGAGCTGATTCAGTTCAAACTAGATGGAAGGATAAACAAATGTAGATCTGCGATTAGGGTTTTTGACTTCTCGAGGGCTAATTTTAAAGAGTTAAGGAAATTAGTTAGGGAAGTGGATTGGACGGAGGAATTAGTGGATTTAAATGTGGAAGAGGCCTGGAATTACTTTAAGTCACAGCTGCGGAGACTGTCGGAAGCCTGCATCCCGAGAAAGGGGAAAAGAACCATGGGCAGGAGTTGCAGGCCAAACTGGATGAGCAAGCAACTCAGAGAGGGGATTAGACAAAAGCAGAAAGCTTACAGGGAGTGGAAGGAAGGCAGGATCAGTAAAGAAAGCTACCTTGCTGAGGTCAGAACATGTAGGGATAAAGTGAGGAAGGCTAAAAGCCGCATTGAACTGGAACTTGCAAAGGGAATCAAAACCAATAGTAAAAGGTTCTACAGCCACATAAATAAGAAGAAAACAAAGAAAGAAGAAGTGGGGCCGCTATACACTGAGGATGGAATGGAGGTTAAGGATAACCTAGGCATGGCCCAACATCTAAACAAGTACTTTGCCTCGGTTTTTAATAAGACTAGTGAGGAACCTTGCGATGATGGAGGGATGATAAACGGGAATGTGGATATGGAAGTGGATATTACTGCAACTGAGGTAGAGGCCGTACTTGAACAGCTCGATGGGTCGAAGTCGGAGGGCCCGGACAATCTCCACCCGAGGATATTAAAGGAACTGGCGCGTGAAATTGCGAGCCCGTTAGCGAGAATTTTTAAGCAATCGATAATCTCGGGTGTTGTGCCGTATGACTGGAGGATTGCTAATGTAGTTCCTATTTTTAAGAAAGGGAAAAAGAGTGATCCGGGTAATTATAGGCCTGTTAGCTTGACGTCTGTAGTATGTAAGGTCTTGGAAAAAATTTTAAGAGAGAAAGTAGTTAAGGACATAGAGGTCAATGGTAATTGGGACGAATTGCAACACGGATTTACTAAAGGTAGATCGTGCCAAACCAATCTGATCTCCTTCTTTGAGAAGGTGACGGATTACTTAGATAAAGGAAATGCGGTAGATATAATTTACCTAGATTTCAGTAAGGCGTTCGACACGGTTCCGCACGGGGAGCTGTTAGTTAAATTGGAAAAGCTGGGAGTGAATATGAAAGTTGTAAGGTGGATAAGGAACTGGTTAAAGGGGAGACTCCAGAGGGTCGTATTGAAAGGTGAACTGTCGGACTGGAAGGAGGTCACCAGTGGAGTCCCTCAAGGATCGGTTTTGGGACCGATCTTATTTAACCTTTTTATTACTGACCTTGGCACAAAGAGCGGGAATGTGCTAATAAAGTTCGCGGATGACACGAAGCTGGGGGGTATTGCTAACACGGAGAAGGACAGGGATACTATTCAAGAAGATCTGAACCACCTTGTAAACTGGAGTAATAGAAATAGGATGAAATACAATAGTGAAAAGTGCAAGGTCATGCATTTAGGAATTAATAAGAATTTTGGATATACGTTGGGGGCGCATCAGTTGGAAGCGACGGAGGAAGAGAAGGACCTTGGGGTACTGGTTGATAGCAGGATGACTATGAGTCGCCAATGTGATACGGCTGTTAAAAAAGCAAATGCGATTTTGGGATGCATCAGGCGGGGTATTTCCTGCAAGGATAAGGAGGTGTTAGTACCATTGTATACGGCGTTGGTGAGACCCCATCTGGAATACTGTGTGCAGTTCTGGTGTCCCATGTTCAAGAAGGATGAATTCAAACTGGAACAGGTTCAGAGACGGGCTACGAGGATGATCCGAGGAATGGAAAAACTGCCTTATGAAAGGAGACTCAAAGAGCTTGGCTTGTTTAGCCTGGCCAAAAGAAGGCTGAGGGGGGATATGCTCGCCCTATATAAATATATCAAGGGGGTTAACGTTAGGGAGGGAGAGGAATTATTTAAGTTTAGTACTAATGTAGCCACGAGGACGAATGGGTATAAACTGGATATTAGGAAGTTTAGACTTGAAATTAGACGAAGGTTTCTGACCATTAGGGGAGTGAAGTTCTGGAATAGCCTTCCGAGGGAAGTAGTAGGGGCAAAAGACTTTCCTGGCTTTAAGACAAAGCTTGATAAGTATATGGAGGGGATGTTATGATAGGATCGTTAATTTGGGCAATTGATCTTGAATTACCACCAGACAGGTCTGCTCAATGGTCTGCGGGGAGATGTTGCATGCGATGGGTACTGAGTTGCTGCGGAGAACTCCTTCTTGGGTGCTGGCTGGTGACTCTTGCCCACATGCTCAGGGTTTAGCTGATCGCCATATTTGGGGTTGGGAAGGAATTTTCCTCCAGGGCGGATTAGCAGGTGCCCTGGAGGTTTTTCGCCTTCCCCTGCAGCGTGGGGCACGGGTCGCTTGCTGGTGGTGTCTCTGCAGCTTGAGGTCTTCAAACCATTTTTGAGGATTTCAAGAACTCGGTCCTGGGATAGGGGTTGTATAAAATTGGATGGGTGGGGTTCTGTGGCCTGCCTTGTGCAGGAGGTCAGACTAGATGATCAGATTGGTCCCTTCTGACCTATGAGTCTATGAGTCTATGAGTCTAACAGAACAGGTAATTGTCAAGTGATCCATCCTTTGTCACCCATTCCCAGTTTCTGGCAAACAGAGGTTAGGGACACCATCCCTGCCCATCCTGGCTAATATCCATCGATGGACTTATCCTCCACGAACTCATCTAGTTCTTTTTTGAACCCTGTTATAGTCCTGGCCTTCATAACATCCTCTGGCAAAGAGTTCCACAGGTTGACTGTGTTTTGTGTGAAGAAATATTTCCTCTTGTTTGTTTTAAACCTGCTGCCCATTAATTTCATCGGGTGACCTCTAGTTCTTGTGCTCTGAGAAGGAGTAAATAACACTTCCTTATTGACTTTCTCCACCCTAGTCATGATTTTATAGACCTGTTATATCCCCTCTTGGCCCTCTACTGTCTAAACAGAATAATCTGTTCTACTCAGATGGAAGCTGTTCCATACCACTAATGATTTTTGTTGCCCTTTTCTGTACCTTTTTGAATTCCAATGTATCTTTTTTGAGATGGGGTGACCACGTCTACATGCAGTATTCAAGATGTGGGCATACCATGGATTTAAATAGATGCAATAAGATATTTTCTGTCTTATTATCTATCCCTTTCTTAATGACTCCCAACAGTTCCTGTGAGAGCCACGTGGAAATGGACTATTCACATCACATAGCTGTTTGGGTCAGGGATTGTCATTCACTATCTAGCTGTACGAGGCCTAGCACAATGGGGCTCTGCTTGGCGTCTATACACGCTGCAATATAAATGCTCAACACTAGTAGCAAGGAGCTGCCTAAGAGTCATCAAGACAATATAATGAGAAGTGCAACCCCCTCCTCCATCCTATAGTCCACAGTGTAGATGAGCCCAAACAGAACTCAGAGCTGAACACCAATAGACCTTGGAGCAATTTGATCTGGATCCAAACGTGTGGCTAAAGCCCCTCCAACGTCTAAAGCGAAGCGTCGGTGCTGAGCCAGTGTATCATCACAGGCCAAGAAATGACAGTCGCCTTGCCACTGTTAGTTTACCTTTTGCAGGGGAGAGAGGCGGGTTCAAAGTTAACATATATATCATATACTTTATATTAATAACAGATGTTCAGACAACACAGTGATGGGCGCAGTATCAGAATTTAAACTGATTTAAACAGCTAGAGGGTCAGGCCCTGTTGATAGATAGCTAGATTAGATATGGTGTTTCTTTTTTCAAAGACACACACGCACACAGAGGTGTCTTTGCTGAGGATTCAGTGTGGTACCATGTTGCGGAAGGCCATTTTGGAGATCCCAACCCAGTTTTGTCCTGTGCCGATCTCTGCTGCAAATGCTGCATTTACAGCTTGTGAAGGTGAATTAATTCAATTCTACCCCAGCTTCCGGTGTCTCCAAAATGTTAAGCCCAAAATGCCAGGAGCCTCTCAGATCACCGCCCTAGCCAGGTCAGCAGCCCCTGCCCCTGGCTCTTAGTTATTTAACATTAGCCTGGTGTCTGTCAATTTCATTGATCAGATGTTCGTCGTCTCAGATGGATTATTGTCTGCAGAGCAGCACTACCCACATCCTCGTAGCCCTTATCTATCAAAGGCTTGTTTCAGTTTCAACCAGAGTCTCTGCATAACTCTCCTCCTCTTGCCCTTTGCAGACAGCAACCCAGATAACCTCCCTTTTGTAGTGTCTGGTCTCAGGATAATCCACAAAACCCCCCTTCATGGAGCTGCCCTGACACCCAGTAGCTGTGACTCATGAAATCTCATTACCAGATGAGACACGCTAACCTGCTCATCTTGCTAGGATGGGAGCTCTGTCACTGTAAACTGGTGAATCTCCCGTAGGGAACAGCCCAGTGCTGGCTGGATCAGATGGGCCCAGACTGACCTGCAGTGCTAGGTCTCACTCCTTCGTGATCTTCTAAAAGCCTGATACACTGGATTATTTTTCATTATTCTTGTAATATTATATGCAATGAAGAGACGCCCATCACCATGGTATCTGGGTGCACAATGAGGGATAAGGACCATACAAATTCAATCTCCTAACCCATAAAACACTGGAATCCTTGCACTCAAGGCCAGGCCTGCTGGTTTTCTATGGGAGAGGTGTTGGCATCGTCCTTCCCTGTTCTTCCATCTGTGACTTGCCAGAGGACTGCACCCTATCTTCAACAGACCCAGATCCCCTGGAGTTTCGGGCTGGATTGCTGATACTCCCTAGGCATTAGGGATGCATCAGTCCATCCAAACTGCAGCAGTTGCCTCCTTAGCAACCCCAGCCTTTCTTGAAAGCAGCCATCTTTGGGAGTAACACCCTACCTGACGTGCCTCTCATAGAGGCGGAAAATGCTTTGGATGGGTGTGACCAGCCTCTCGCTATGTTCCATCTGCTGGGGCCACCTGAGCTCCAAAGCCCTGCTCAGATCAGACTCCTCCTAAGCCTGCTGTGAACTTCAGCGTGATGAAAAGCCCCAAAGAACTCAAACTGGCTTCCAGTTCCCAGCAGTGGTTCTGAAGATGATGATTCCCCATCGCCTGCTTCTGCTCAATGTGTCATAGTCTCTTTCTAGGAACGTGGACCAGAACCAGGTACTTTCAATAGCCACTGGGCTCACCAAAGGGAAGGACGTGAAGGCTACTAAGGGTTGCTTGAAGGGTGAGCAAAGCTTGTGAGATCACCAGGAGCTGGTCGCTTGTCACTGAAACATTTTTTTCCATTAAAAATGGTTGGTTGGCGTTTTTTTTACTCCTCCCCAGAACCTAAAAAAATTTCAGTAAAATTTTTCAAAGTTTTGGTAAAGACATTTGGGTTGGGGGCATTTGAAAACTCTTTTATTTTTAACCACAAACTGATTTAAAAATATGAAGTCACGCATTGGGGATTTTCTTTATATCAACATTTTCCAATCAACTCTACCCCCAACTTTTTTTCCGCCCTGATCTGCCCCTGCTGGGAGGAGTCCAGCTCTGGAATGTTATTCCGATATCATTTGTAATGTGGAGACCAGTGTAATTTGGATTGGTTAGTGATAAGGATGTCCCACTGACAATACACACGCTGGCACTTGCCTGAGCTGTGATGTGGGCTAGGTGGGGGTTCCGTGTATGGGGAATTTAGTCAGTTACAAAGCAATTTTATCTCCCTTAGTGTCAGCAGTGGGGAGTATTCTGGCCCACTGGATCACACGTAAACGCTGCATTCCCAACAGTGAGAGCACTAGAGCTATCAAAACACTGCAGGTATTTATTCAAACCTTCGCCGATGAGTCCTTTCAACCCTGTGTGACGCCCTCTATTATTTCCTGTTTATAAGCGTTCGTGCAAACAGGACTTTAGTCACATAGACTCATAGAGTCTATTTCTTCATAGGAACAAGAACATTCGCTGTTTGTGACTGGGAATCCCTTATTCTCCTGGTTCCAGTTATCCAGCAAGGGCATAGGAACGCTACCGTGGGACTCAGGTGAACAACCACACACTGCAAATAGCCGCTAGTCAATGGGCCCAGATTGCAGACACCCTGTAGGCTGGAATGTGTTTGCAAGCACTATTCAGCAAATCCTTGTAAATACCAAATACTTGCGCAGAAATCAGGCGCTGTTGGCCAATGGAAAAGAGATGACATTGATCAGATTAGTTACTCACAACAAATAATTCAAGTGGCTCTAATGTGCAGCAGTGAGAGGAGAAGCATTCCAGAGTGGGAGGCTCACGCGGGGCAGCAGAATTCATAGATTATTAGACCAAAAAGGAATCCTGTCATCATCTGTCTGACCTCACACATAACACAGGCCAGAGGATTTCCCTGAATTGATTCCTGCTTGGATTAGAACAGAGCTTTCAGAAAAACATCCCTTGATTTGGAAGTTGTCAGTATCGGAGAATCCACCCTAACCTCGGCAAATTGTTCCCACGGTGGACTGATGCTGTCTGTGCAGCGCCAGTAACTTTTGCACGTAGCAGAGCTCATTTATACATGTTCACAGCTGAGTCAAGCTGAGCATTTCACTGTATGACCCTCCAACTGACTCGATTTGGTAGGGGTTATTGTTCCGCCTCAGAGTTCGGTCTGCCATGCCGCCTTCTGCTGACGTCCTCAGCTGCCACTTCATCTGCCCTATACACAATAAAGCTTTGTCACATCTGAGCTGCCTACAGTGATAGGGGTCAATCGGCTGTGTGGGGCTCTCCAGGAGCGTATGAGTAAACACTGCCTTTTCCTCACAGGGCCTGTTTACTTGCACTAAAACCACACCCACAGGCTGTTGCTCGCACTGCAAATTTGTGTGGTTTCATTAGAAAATAGTGACCACTTTCCATTTTGGGGGTCCTTTTGGGAACAGCCTTTTCAGTTACGCACTTTTTAATGCCAAAGATAGAGGACTGGGCAAAACCTTTTGGATTTATCTATCTATCTATCCCACACTCATCCCTGCCACAGTTGAAGCCCAGAAGTTATGACAAATAAGTGAAATTTTCCAAACCATAAAAAGACTCTGTTTAGAAGACTCAGGTTAATACTTATTTTCTCTTAGCCCGTGGTTCTCAAACTTTTGTACTGGTGACCTCTTTCACACAGCAAGCCTCTGAGTGCGACCCCCCCCCTTATAAATTGAAAACACTTTTTTATATATTTAACACCATTATTAATGCTGGAGGCAAAGCGGAGTTTGGAGTGGAGGCTGACAACTCGTGACCCCCCATGTAATAACCTCACGACTTCCTGAGGGGTATCGACCCCCGGTTTGAGAACCACTCTCTTAGTCCCTTTGCCAAGCTCTAGTGCCTACTTGGGGAGGAGCACGGTGGTATCTATTTCGTGGGCAGTGCCAATAACAACTGAAAGACCCTCTGATACTGGCATAGTCGGACGAGTCTGAATTTTGTTGGCTGTGCTCAGACGCAAACCCACGATCATCAGATGCAAAGGATAAAGCTGATGCTCCCCATAGCCATGGCACTGGCATAGTCCAGCAGTTTTCACACATGGGCAAGCAATATTCTGCAAACTCCAAGAGCAACTGTAATTAAGAGAAACCAAAGGTGTCTCAAAACCCAGGTCATGCTTAAATGGAGTTAGAAGAGACCGAGCAGCAGGTCCCGCTAATCCTGTTTGGGCCATCATGCGATTTGAGACAGACTTAGCTCCAGATATGAAAGGCATCGCAGCATATGCAAAAAGCCATGGGAAACCTTGACTTAAGCACAGTTTTCTCCCAGCTGGGAGAAAGAGGAAAACAGAAATCCATTCCGAGGTCAAATGGTTCTCTCCGGAAGCTCAGCAGCACGGGCTCCCCTCACACCTTTCCTCTGCATTCTCCTTGGAGTTTGCAAAGTATCCGCTGCAAAATTCAGATCCAGATTCAACCGCCCCACCCCTACCCCTCCAAATGTCCAGAGGTTTGGATCTATGCTAATGAAGAGAGACACAAGGAGGGTGAGGTGATAGCTGTAATTGGACCAGCTTCTGTTGGGGAGAGAGACAAGCTTTCACACTACACAGAGCTCTGCTTCAGGACTGGGAAAGGTACTCAGAGTGTCACAGCTCAATGCAAGATCAAACAGATAGTTTAGCATAAGTAGTTAGCACATGTTCTAAGGGACCACTCAAGGTGAAAGCAGCCAGCTGCAAAACTCATGTTCTGACCCGGGCCTAGTTCCCTAACAACCCTGAATGTGCAGGCTAAATAGCAGGGGAAACATCCTCTCTTGATTGGGAGATGGGTTAGGCTGTGCAACAGTCTCAAACACCACTGCTTGAGTCATCCAGACATCACCCTGGAGAATTCACCCGTAGGGAACAACCCTGTGCTGTCGGGGAGATGGTCTATCAGGTCTCATCCACCTCTGAGTTTGAGTGGTCTATGAGGTGTCCATGGACAGCTATCTAAGGGAATGAGCCAGTGCAAAGAAGCACCTGTGAGTTCTCAGTATGTGACTAGGGCGTATGTCATGTGAGTTACTGTGGGTACAGATAGGCCCACACTAATCAGACCATGCATATGAACAGCATCGTTTTGTTCTGTGTTTTACTCAGCACCACTGAACTGCCCAGCAAGAAGCAGCCTAGGCATCAGCCAATAAATCACAGAAATAAATTTGCCTCCCAAAGTGCTTGGCAAACCCTAAAAAATAAAGCTGCACAACGTTCTGCAAAGCAGGTGTTAACACCAAGTTGCAAATGGGGGAACCGAGGCACAGGGAGGCTAGGTGACTTGCCCAACATCCTACCATGTGTGAATCGCACGGCTGAAAGCAGACCGCTGAGCCAAGTTATGCCCGTGCGACTGAACAGTAAGGTCATTGACTTCAGTGTACCTAACATCAGAGTCTGGCCCAAGAGCTCTCTCCCAGTCCTGTGCCTTGACAACAGCAACAGTGTGTTTCCCTGCAGTATGTTATTCAGGCACTAGATGTGTGCTGAGCAGAGTTCCAGGTGGGGTCAACAAGGGAGACAATGCTGGAACTCGAGCTGTGGGTGTCTATCATTGTTTATAAATGGCCTCCTGTTATGAAAAGCTGTGATTCCATCTAACAGGACAACCCCTAGCTGCACTCCAACTACACAGGCAAACATCTCTTTGAACGTAGAGTCACCCACTGGTGCATCTAACTGAATATAGCACACTCACAGTTACGGCACTAGAGTAAATGAGTCGAGAATCAGTCCCGCACAGATCTATTTGCCTGAATCTCCAAGACCACTAATCATCCCCCAACCCAAAGCAGGTGCAGCTACAAGGACCTCAAAAGTTTCATGGACAGGGAATAACAGGATGACGCAGGCAGCACTTTGTGTAGAAGCTAGAGTTGGTAACGTTCACAAATTAAGTCTCTCCTCCTCCTCCCATGAGAGGAAAGTAGTCTATATTATTATAACAGTTTGGCAGACAGGCACATTGACTAAGGTCAGGCAGCAAGTTGGTGGTGAAGCTAAGAGTAGAACCCATAGCTCCGGAATGCACTAACCATTAGCCCATGCAGTCTCTTCATAATAGGAAATGGGCTCAGGCTGCAAAATTTGGGGCTGTGTTTCAGAACACTTGAAAGCAAGGTCTAAAGCAGCTGGCTTTGGGGTTCCAGTTTGGGTCACATTGTGAAACTCTGAGCTGGGCTCTGGTCTAGATTTTAAATCCACCCCCCCCCGAAATTTGTGGTTCCCCCTTTGCCCCACTTCTACCCAGACTGAAGCAGCAGTAATACCCTGAGCAGAGACATTAATCAATGAAATACCATCCGTCATTTGCTGTTGTGCCACTGTAACCGGGCTTTCCTACAATCACACCCATTTATCAGATAGTGGCAGGCCGACAGCAGCTACTGTCGCCAGCACTGAAATGCAGTCCAGCCGCAAGAACATCGGCAACTCATTATGGCCCTGCAGCTCCTACACAAACAGCTTCTGGAAATCAGCCTGCGTAGAGCTGCTGCAAATAAAATCCGGCATCTCTTCCACAAACACCGTAGTGGTGGCTCCAGGCTGACAACACGGTCATCTCGCTTACCATCAACTCAGTCAGGAAGGACAGCTGGAACTCAGGTGCTACATGGGCCAGGGGGATGGGCAATCCAGAGCGAATAATAATAACAACAATACAATATCCTGAACCTTTGCCCAAAACCTCTGATCAAACCTTTAGGAGGCTCAAATTGCTTTTGGAGAACTCCGTTAGCTATTGTTTTAAAGAACACAAGAACAGTAGAATGTGCCATACAGGATCTGACCCTTCGGTCCATCAGATCTGGTGTACGTCTGCTGTGGTGGCTGGTCATATATGTATATGTATATTTATTTAATTTCAGTGTCTGAGCAGGAGCAGCGCCAGGGTTTTTGTCGCCCTAGGCGCAGGGCCGGCTCGCCATTCCCGCGGCTCCGGTGGACCTCCCGCAGGTGTCCCTGCGGACGCTCCGCTGGTCCCGCGGCTCCGGTGGACCTGCCACAGGCGTGCCTGCGGATGCTCCACCGGAGCTGCGGGACCAGCGGACCGTCCACAGGGACACCTGCGGGAGGTCCACCGGAGCAGTCTGCCGCCCTCCCAAATCCTGGTGCCCTAGGCGACCACCTACGTCGCCTAAATGGAAGAGTGGGCCCTGTATCTGAGCTGTCTCTAGATAATCTCTTGCTAATCTCTGTCAATTTCTCTTGCTCAGTCTCTCTTTCTCATTCTAATTTCTCTAGCTGTCCTGATCAAAACTTTTCACTCTTCCTCTCTGCGCTCCTAGGACGCCCATCACCTAATCTGTTGGAGCTAATGACAAAGATTAACTGAAGCAATTTTGCGGATCAACAAGGACTGTGTACTCGACCCTCGGCCCCTACCCGCACCCCAAAACTGTTGTGTTCTAGATGATTACTGTTGGAGAATGATTACAGTGGGACGAGGGAGGAATGAGGCTCTGTCATTTTGCAGCCTCCTTTATTGGGCGGAAGTCCACATGAGTCTTGCATCCTGCTCTGAATATGGCCAGCCTCAGCCGATCCTAATTTCTAGTGGCAGGGACCACAGACAAGAATGCTTTTGTCTCTGGCTCCTGGGAGTTTCTATTAGCGCTGGGCCACCAGCAGTGACTCTGTTGCTTGTAGCTCTGAGACAGTCCCTGAGGCTCGAGCCCAGCAAGAGTTAGATGAGCATCTGGATCTTTAAGCAGGACAAGAATTGTATGGGGAACAGAGCACTAGCACGCCATGCTCTCTTGTTTGCCTTACCCAGACAGGAAGTATTGTCCCGTGCTTAGAATGGGACGGGCAGTCAGGAGATGAGGGTCTGTCTCCCTGCTCTCCCTCAGGCTTCCTGTGGGACCTCAGGCAAGTCACTTGGGTCCATATTTCCAAAAGCCTCCGTTGATTTTAGATGCCTCTGTTTCAGGGTCATCTTGAGGCTGTCCCGACATGAGACACCTCAGGTGTCTGACGCTGGGCTCCAAAACCTGGAAACAACAAAAAGTAGAGGCCACTTAGGACAACGCAGGTCTCAACCTCTCGGCGCCTCGTTTCTCCTTCATAAAATGCTTATAAAAATGTCGACCCACCTTTGAAAAATACTTTGAGATCCTGAGACAAATGTCCGTGCAATGAGTTGTTATTGCATTTAGCAGAAAACACGCAGAGGTGTATGAGGAGGGACCAGATCCTGATTTCAGCTACAGAGGGTTAAATCTGGAATAAATCCAGCAAGGTTACTCTAGATGTACACTGGTGTAACTGAGCTCAGCATCTGCCCTCCTTTGTTGTGAGCAATCCAGGGCTACGGTAAGCATCATGCTGCGTGTTTCATTTGAGCAAATTGTCTTGAGCGCTGCAGAGCTGATACTGCTTGTCATGGAAAGGCCAGCGCAAGTGCAAAGGTTCTGCAAACTGTTGGCTTGGACAAGACTGTGGGGCATTGAGAGAGGAGGCCCAAGGAGACACAGGAGGCCGTGTGTAATACTGACAACTTCCCTGTAGGAATGCTCCACAATATTGACCTGCAAGGAGGGAAGTTTATACTGCAAATTCTGGCCTCCACACCCCCAACCCCCACCCCTTCGCTCTCCCCACTGCAAAGATTTAAAGGTCTCCCACAAAAGTGGAGATTCATCGGCCCATCCAGCCAGCCTCAAGGAGGCCGGGTTTCCTAGCAGCCCTGCTGAGCTTGTAGTCTTGCAACAGAATCTAAAGGTAAATGAAGTGGATGAAGGGAAAGGAAACGTTTTTAATAAACTGCTCTACAAGCCGAGTAGAGGAGCCTGCCCCTGAAGCCGCAGCTGACGCTGATGATGGATTGCCATGGGCAGTGATTAGAGCCACACAGCTGGGGGGCAGGGGTCATGGTTCGTGCTCTATAAACTCCTTGTGTTTTGCGACGGGAGGCCGAGCCCACGAGGCTTCACTCTGGAGGTTGGAAATGAGCTCTAGATTAACGGTTCATTTCCAGTGCTGCCAGCACCAGGATTTCCAAGGCTGTGCCTCTCCAAGCCACGGCATCCGTGCACGCTTCCCATCCCTGGGCTTTCGGAGGGAGCAGCCAGGCTCCAGAGGGCTGGCCATTCGGCAGAGAGACGCAGCCTGTTCTTAGCCAGGTCCTGCGCACAGGCAGCTGAGCTACTTTTCAATGGCTTTTCTGCCTTTTTTGTCCAAGTTTGTAGGGACCCCAGAACTGCAGCACCTGCCTCTCAGCCCAGTGGCCCAGAATCCACCACTTGGAAATTCCAGAGCCGCCAAAGTCAAACTCTGCTGGCCAAAACTCAACCCTCCCAAAGGAAGCGACAGAAATTGCTCCCTTCCCCCAAAGCTCAGGCAAAGAGCTGCGTGAACCCTGCAGAAACAGCGGCGGGCTTGCTCAGACCAAGTCCGGGAGGGAATCCTCATCTTGAGACTGATGCATGGGGAACACCCAGCCAACAGCCCCTTCCCAGTTAGTGCAAGGCTGCAGCTCAGGGACATTTGATCCAATCTAATGACCTGCCTAAGGCATCCATCACCATGGAGTGAAATGCTGAGCATGCCCACAAGGGCTACAATCCATCCTCACCCTCCCGGCATGGTTATAAATTGGGGAAGGGCAGTGCAGTGCAATTTTTTAAAGCATTTTTCCTTTGTCTCTCTTTCTTCTTCCCTCTTTTGTCACCTCACCCCACCCCCCACTTTCCCCAACCCCTGCTTTTCCTTCCTAATTGCCTAGAATAGGGTGGCTGGGCTCTTCTGGGCTCTTCCACCCCATCAGGAGCCCTGCCAAGAGATCCTGCTGATTCCCCATGCCAGGTGTAACTCACTCATCCCACACTGGGGAGGGGGAATAGCAGAGGTTGCTAGGGCCTGGGGCAGGAACCCTAGGGGAAGTCAGGCCTGGAACTGGAGCTGTCTCACACTGAGTTACCTCGTCAATAAAGCCGAAGGCCCAGAGCGGGTGCATTTTGACCCCCTGGCCTTTGGAGGAGGCTGGGAAAGCTGGATGCTCAATGCTGCCCTGTTGTTGGAGGTGGAACAGTAACGTGACTTTCTGATTGGCTACCTCCACCAATGGCGCAGGGCAGGGCAAGCGCTGAGTTCCTGGTCTGAAGGCCTGGTCTGAAGGCCACTTTGGCTGCCATTTATAATCGTAAGATATCTCACCAATTATTCTGAGTTAGCATTATTGCTAGCACCTAAACAGAGCCAATGGCACTTCACAGACACCATAAAGAGCCCCACTCTAAGGGTGTGACCTTGCAAACACTGAGGACTCAGATCCCCAAAGAGATGCAGGCACCTAACTCCATTCAAATCCATAGGCATTAGGCACCTAAATCCCTGTGGGGAATGGGGCTTTAGTGCTGAGTGGAGTTTGGCTCACTTCTATGGGACTCCTTGCTGTCCGGAGCATGAGGCCTGGGCCCAGCTGTGGGAGCAGCGTCTGAAAGTGGAGTCAGACAAGACAAGCTGCGGGGGGAGAATCTGGGGCAATGCTCCTTAGAGGGTGACCTATCAACCTGAGTTGGCAGGTTTCTGAGCAGGGACCCCCTTTCTGGTCTGTGTTTGTACAGCACCGAGCACCAGCAGGTCCTGGTCCATGACTGGGGCTCTGAGTTGCTACCACAATACAAATAAGGCCAGGGAGAGGAAGTGAGGTTTGCGAAGATTAAGTTCACGAGGCAGGTGGCATTTGCAAGCGCCTGTCCTGTTCTCCTTGCACATGGGTGTTTTCCATGTAGACGGCTTGCAGAGGGAGTCTCATTGGAGGAGAAACCATGGAAAAGCCAGTGAAGGAGGAGAGGGGCTGGCATCAGGCTGGAGCAACCCAGGGCTGCCAGCTCTTGTGTTTTCACTCTCAGTCTCGAGACATGGGACGTTTTTTCTTAAAGCCACAGATTTAAACCATGGGATAGTATGTGACGCTTGGCTTTCATTTACAGAGAAAATGTAGGATTCTCGCTCTCATGGCGATGCAGAAAAGCTGGCAAATGCTGGGCAGCCACAGATGGCAGATGAAACAAGCTCTGCTTCTTTTTTTGCATCTGTCTTCACGAACAAGGTCAGCTCCCAGACTACTGCACTGGGCAGCACAGCATGGGGAGGAGGTGACCAGCCCTCTGTGGAGAAAGACGTGGTTTAGGGCTATTTAGAAAAGCTGGATGAGCACAAGTCCATGGGCCGGATGCGCTGCATCCGAGGATGCTAAAGGAGTTGGCGAATGTGATTGCAGAGCCATTGGCCATTATCTTTGAAAACTCATGGTGATTGGGGGAGGTCCTGGATAACTGGAAAAAGGCTATTATAGTGCCCATCTTTAAAAAAGGGAAGAAGGAGGATTCGGGAAACTACAGGCCAGTCAGCCTCACCTCAGTTCCTGGAAAAATCATGGAGCAGGTCCTCAAGGAAACAATTCTGAAGCACTTAGAGGAGAGGAAAGTGATCAGGATCAGTCAGCATGGATTCACCAAGGGCAAGTCATGCCTAACTAACCTAATTGCCTTCTATGAGGAGATAACTGGGCTCTGTGGATGCGGGGAAAGCAGTGGACGTGTTATTCCTTGACTTTAGCAGTGTGCCCTTGTTGACAAGAAGGCTAACGTCATTTTGGGCTGTATAAGTAAAGACATTGCCAGCAGATCGAGGGACATGATCATTCCCCTCTATTTGACATTGGTGAGGCCTCATCCAGAGTAGTGTGTCCAGTTTTGGGCCCCACACTACAAGGATGTGGAAAAATTCGAAAGAGTCCAGCAGAAGGCAACAAAAATTATTAGGGGGCTGGAACACATGACTTATGAGGAGAGGCTGAGGGAACTGGGATTGTTTAGTCTGCAGAAGAGAAGGGTGAGGGGGGATTTGATAGGTGCTTTCAACTACCTGAAAGGGGGTTCCAAAGAGGATGGATCTATTCTAGACTGTTCTCAGTGGTAGCAGATGACAGAACAAGGAGTAATGACCTCAAGCTGCAGTGGGGGAGGTTTAGGTTGGATATTAGGAAAAACTTTTTCACTAGGAGGGTGGTGAAGCACTGAACTGGGTTACCTAGGGAGGTGGTGGAATCTCCTTCCTTAGAGGTTTTTAAGGTCAGGCTTGACAAAGCCCTGGCTGGGATGAGTTAGATGGGGATTGGTCCTGCTTTGAGCAGGGGGTTGGACTAGATGAATTATTGAAGTCCCATCCTGATAGTCTATGATTCTATGATTCTAGCCTTTTGTAAATTCGCTTGATTTTTCCAGCCAATCTTCTGATCTCGGAGACGCTGACTCAGGAATTTGAAAGGCCTGGGGTCGACAATGCTGCATCTCAACTTTGCGGGAATATACCAGGTGCAGGATCAAAATGCCTTTGGAAAGCAGAAACCACTCCCTGCTTTCTGCGGCCATTCAAGAGACCCGGGCAGTAAGTGCCGTGTCTGTGCAGGTGTTTTGGGGATGCCAGGCTGAACCGACTACCCACACTAAATGCAGGCATAGGCTGCTTGAAGCCCTGCTGTCTCTACCACATCCATCTTGGCAGGGACTCTACAGCTGAGGATGCTGCGTCTAAGAGCTGGTATTTGTAGGCATTGCGGACGGCTGTTAATCTGACACATGGACACAGAGCCACTTTCCTGGCTGCGGCTGCCAGGAGCATGGTGGGTTTGACGCTGAGAACGGGGATGGCGCTGGGACGTCCTGTCTGAGAGCAGCGAGGGACACGCACAGCCTAGCCGAGGGGCAGGCACAGCTCTCAGTATTTCCCTGCTGTGTTTCTCCCATAGGGCCGACTGGGATTTCACAGAGTGCCTGAGAACATCCTGTGTATTACCATAGAGTCTTGGGGCACGATCCTGCTGCCACTCACATCAGTGGACACAGGAGGGACCCCTTAGGTGGTGAGGCTGGTAAAGGTCTCTCAGGGCATCCCTCCCACCCTCTCCATGGGGCACTGAGCCCCCTCATAGAGCACAGACTTCTCAGTGCCAACCCCCTGCCCAGAGCAGTGCCACCCTAACCCCCTCACGGAGCATCGAGTCCCCCATTCAGTACTAGATCCTCCTCTATGCTGAGCCCATTAGGTTTTATCTCTTGGCTTCTCCAGCAGTAGGCACCTCACTGCATGGGAATCCATCAGTCCCAACCCACGCGGTAGGTGCACCCTGCCCAGCCACGCTCCTTCCCCGTGCAGGGACTCGTTTGTTTTCTGTGGTTTCCCTCCAAGCTCTTCTCTGACTCCGGAAGGCGCCTTCGATGCTAATGGGCGGGATGTGGCGAAGCCGGTGCTAATTGTTGCCGTAGCTGTGCCCGCAGGTAAGATCCCTCTAGTTTGCCAGGCCCCAATAAATCCCACACCCGTGGGCACAGACAATGCAACTGGCAGGTTCTAGCAGTTACCTGGATAGTCTTTAACCCCCCTCACTCCGCTCTAGCAGCCTGCAAAGCATTAATCACCAGCAGGAGAAGCAGCCTCCCTGCTTGCAGAGCCATTTCGCTCCCTGCCCATTCCCCTCTGGCTCCATCCCATGGGCCCACAGATCAGAAAGAGCCTGCTCGGACTATATCCCCCCAATGGAAGTGACATTTTTTTATACTGTAATTGCCTCTGTGAGCGGGAAATGGTCTGGCTCAGCCACCAGGCTGAGCAACCGATGGGTCACTCAGAGCAAAGCCCCCTCGGTTGGGAGCTTCCGCCCCCCCTGGGCTGGCTCGCCTCCAGCATGGCCTCGCTGCTGTGAAGCTGAGAGCAGAGCACGGTAGCTAAGGACAGCAGATGACCTGGGGCTGGGTAGCTCCGAGGTTATCAAGTAAAAACTGCCATCAAAGGCAAAGGAATTCACACTCTGGCCCCCTATGCTGTGATTGCCAGATCTGATAATGCAGGGCAAATTAATCTGATGAGACCCGGGGCAGAGGAGGATGCTGGGGGATCCCTGGCATACAGAATACTTTGGTTCCATGGCTAACCATCTGTATCTCCCTAGCGCCTTCCAGCCACAGATCACAGCGACCTTCATAACATTCGCTGACACAACCTCATGGCCCTCTTCCCCATTGAACAAGGTGCTGCCCCATTCCACAAAGGGGCAGGGGCTCACCCAACGTCACAGAGTCTGGCAAGCCCATGGGGGAGCTGAGCCCACTTCTGCCAACCGACTTCCTCCACACCCCATAGCATCTCCGGGTCACTCACGTGCTCACTCACTGGTGCAAGCCGCACTCCTCTGCCACTTGGGAATGCAACTCCTGCCCAGCTGGCACCTCACCTTACAACTTGTACCATTGCTCATGTTCTCACTCAGGTCAGCCAAGAGCCCGGCTGGCTCAGGTACTTATCTGCCCCCCTCACTGTAGTATGGGTGCACTGGGGGGAGGGAGAGCTAGCTTAGTGGCTTGCACGTTGGCCTGCTAAACCCCGCATTGTGAGTTCAATTCTTGAGGGAGCCATTTAGAGAACTGGGGTAAAAAAAATCTCTCTGGGGAGTGGCCCTGCTTTGAGCAGGAGGTTGGACTAGATGACCTCCTAAGGTCCCTTCCAACCCTGATATTCTATGTTAAATACCCTCATTCCCTCCAGCACACAGGGCTAGGCTGCTGTCCTCATAGTACAGATGGGGACTGGAGGCACAGAGAGTCTAAAGTGACTTGTGTAAGGGCACACAGCACGTGTCTGGCAGAGCGGCAAATTCATCCTGCCTCTCCAAGCCCTACACTAGCACCCTGGCTGCTGGAGTCATCCACAGGAGCTGGATGTAAACCTGTTCAGATTGGCATGAAGAGGCCAGGGATTGAATTTTGCTGAGATGGATTGCCGGAGGGTATTTCAAGTGGCAGGTGTGATGGGAAGCCAAGGGGAGGGTGGTATCCTGGGGAATTTGAAGCTAACCTTGTCCTCAGTCCTCTTTCCCATGCATTCTCCACCAATTTCTGGGAGGAGTGGGGGTCACTGGCTGTCACCATGAAAATGCAGCATCTCAAGCCCCAGCCCCTTTCTCTTGTGGCAAGCTGCCAGCATTAGCATCATTGCACTCGCTGGAAAGCACTTCAGACAGAAACCACACTGCTTTCCCTTCGCACACTCCTTTGCTCTCCAGATGCCTGACCCGCTAATCCCAGTGGAGAGCCTTGTTGCTGTTTGAGAAGTTGTTTACTATGACTTCATAGCGCGTGATCGCACTGTTATTCCACCTCTTGGCTTTCACACGCGTAGCGACAGCACGAGCAATACAGAGAGGAAGGCAGTAAAGAAAAGAATGCAGCAGCCAAGCACCTTAAGATGAGCGGGAAAGAGGAATCAGCACATATGTATGTTATCTAGCTCAACTTTCATCACTCAATGCCAAACACTCAATGAGCTCATTAATTTTAACTCAAGTAACTTCACGGGTCTCCAAATGCGTACAAAAGACAACATCTTGTTCTGTAAGCACTGCACAGAGATTGCCATTCGGGTCTGTCTACCTGTGACTACAGCACGTGTGGACATCTTGAGCCAGCTTTGATCTAGAATAACAGTTGCTGTGAAGCAGAACAGTCTGCAGCATGGGTTATCCGCTCACGTCCATCCCAAGAGTCCCAAGCGGGCTAGGACAGCCTACGCTTCGCACGACTGGGATTGGAGCTAGTTGGAGCGAAGCTAGTGCTCAGGTATGGCTCCACGGGCTGTAGTCACATCTCTGATCTGATGGCGGTATAGACGGACCCTCAGTCACAGAGTCGCCTTATACACAGGTGTGCAGGCAGCTGGTGGCTATCTAATCCCAGCTCCTCCACAACCTCCAGCACTAATATCCATTCCAGGAACAGCATTGCTTACTCCTCTGTATAAAAATTTCAGTCGTCCAATCAGGAAGCAAAACCAGCACCATGAGACTCACATGACCAATCACATCCCAGAAATGAAAAATAGTCAATTTGAGGGGAGCTGTCTGCTTTCACTATCTTTATAATTGTAATTCTTATTAGGATAGCGCTTGGATGTCCCAGGCTGGGTGCTGTACGTGGACACACAGAAAGACATGAGCCAAGATTTTCAGATGTGATCAGTGATCGTGGGAGCCTAACTGGAGACACCTTAAAGGGGGCTGGTTTTCAGAGAGTGCTGAACACCTGCCCTCTGAAAATCAGGCCTCCTTAAAGGTGCACCAAGTGGCGCAGGTTTGACAATCTTGGCCATGGCTCGTGCCCCCCTGGAATATTTAGTCTTAATATGATTGCCCAAAACTCTCCAGCAAACCCTTACAAATCATGACCACATTCGCTGAACCTAGCGTCCAGGCATTGCAAAGGACAGAACAAGAAGCAATGGTCTCAAGTTGCAATGGGGGAGGGGTTAGGTTGGATATTAGGAAAAACTTTTTCACTAGGAGGGTGGTGAAGCACTGGAATGGGTTACCTGGGGAGGGGGTAGAATCTCCTTCCTTAGAGATTTTTAAGGTCAGGCTTGACAAAGCCCTGGCTGGGATGATTTAGTGGGTGTTGGTCCTGCTTTGAACAGGGAGTTGAACTAGATGACCTCCTGAGGTCTCTTCTAACCCTAATCTTCTATGATTCTATGATCTATGAAATATCATTGGTACTGAACAGCTTAGTTGACTTTAGTGACCAAGCTGGGATGAGCTGTATTCAGTGCCATGCCGCTGAGAGAGGTCTGGCCAGTTCGATGTAATTCTTGGGGTGATGGGAGCAGCAGCTAATTTCAATGGAAAAATACCGGCATCATCATCATCCGAAGGAAGAGGGCAGGAAAAGAAACATTGAGAAAGTTGTTATACCTCCCAAGAGAGCAGCAAATTGCCCACCAACGTTGAGCAGCTCAACCCTCCGACAAAGGACTGAAGCCAGTGTCTGGCCTGGAGCTTCCTAGAAGCCCATCTTTTGGGATGGACAAAGACCATAACTTTGTGTGTAGCCATCCCAGCGTGGGGACTCCAGGGCCTGCACATGGTTTGAATTTTAAATGCAAGCCCGTTCGCCAAGGCACCGTTAGCCTAGCAGGAGCCAGCGATTCCAGCCCCACGAACATGGCCAGTTAATCCCAACTAAAACGTATCTACAGATACAAATCCCCCAGTAAATCTAATTGTCTGCAGGAAAGCGCAGCTGGCAGAGTTACGGCAGAGACGGCACCATTCCAGTCCCCTTGGCCAGGGGTATTCAACCAGAAAACTACATTCAGACTAATTATCCCCAGAGCCCCAATCTGTGATCTTTGGAACAATTAAAAGTTCTTAATCCTGAATGAAAAGCAAACAAGGGCCAAGTCATTGTCTTCCTGCTTCCCCTAATCAGGGCTGCAGGTCCTGCTCCTGTTTACAATACAAATATTCAATTAAAAATTCCAAAAGGCCCCAGTAATTGGGTCTCAAAGGGGGTTCCCACCAACCAAAAGAAATGAAAAGAGCTTTACTGTTCCCTTCCTGGCCGGGTCCCCTCTGCCAAATAACCCACAATTGAACATCGTCTGGGAACGCATGCGACACGGACAGGCTCCCAGACGCTAGCAGGCTCTGGCTGGGGCAGGCAGTGCACACACACACACACACAAACACACACACATCTTCTGCTCCCCCTGGCATGGGCATGCACACACATGCAAAGCCGCGTTAACAATGAGTAGCGAGCGAAAGCAATTTCATGCCCAGCAAGGAGCATCGCAGTGGCTGTATTGCCTCTTGATTCAGATCTGCTATTGTTTGATGAGCCCGTCTCTTAATCAGGATGTTGAGGAAACTGGAGGTGTTTTGGGACCGTGAGCCCCAATGTCATAGAATCATAGAATATCAGGGTTGGAAGGGACCTCAGGAGGTCATCTAGTCCAACCCCCTGCTCAAAGCAGGGCCAATTCCCAACTACATCAGTCCCTGATTACAGGGGAGGGAGCTGTGAGCAGGGACTGGGAGTCAGGTTGTTTTTCTTTTAAAGGGAAAAAATGCCAGAGGAGTTTGTCCTTGCTGTTGCTGCTAAATTACAACTCTCAGGAAAACCCTTTCTTGGGCCTCTCTTCCTCATTCCCAAGGGCAGCACCTGAGTAAATAGATGGTGCCATGGAGACCAAAATACATCTTGTGCTGTTCCTTTAACTGCACTTGAGAGACAAACCCTGGGCCAGATTCTTAGCAAATCAGTGTAGTTCCATTGACCTGAGTGATACCACATCAATCATACCAGCTGAGGGTCTGTCCCCCAAGCTCTCCTGGATCTGTTTATTAAATCACAAATTCCTTCCCCCCACCCCCACCCCAAGGGCCATTGGTGGACCCAGCCTCTCCCCAGCTAGCTAGAATAGCAGGCAAGCAATCAAGTGAATTGCACAGTTAGCAGGTCCTTCAAGTGGGTAAGCGTAAGCTTTCTTGACAAATCAACCATCTTCGTAGACGCTCCTCTCGGTCCAGTGCTAACAGCCCCTGACAGCTCCTCGCTCATTACCCTCCAAAAAACAATTAGAGAGCAGGCTTTAAAAAGGCAACTCCTAATGCAGGCGCTGACCTGATTCGAAAGGGGGACAGGACTACAAACTGCTCTTCTTGGGGGAGCCTCGGAGTTATTTGTGGTTAAGGTCAGTTCCAGCCACAGTCCCCCACACTTCCCAAAACACAGCTGGAAGGCGATGGATGCCCCCACTCATACAGAGAGAGCGGGAACTCTGTTTCAGACAGCAACACCCCGACAATGCCCAGGGGAATGGCCAAGTGCAGGGCGGGCAGTACTCGCTGCATGGTCTCGCCTGTCTGTGCTCTTTGAACATGGGTCAGAGGCATCACGTTCAAGATAAATTCAGGGCCTGATTCTCCAACTCTTTCTGTCTTAGCATCCTTAGCCAAGGCTTTGCAGGATCTGCATATCAACTACATCCCAGCCTGAGTCACAGACTAACACACCTTCAGCCTACGCAGCAGCTCAGAGAACCATTCACAAAATCAGGTCTCTTCTCCCCACACAGAGGCAAACAAAGAGGGAACCTCTCGGGGTTGTTTGTTGTTTTAAGCACCCTTGCATATTTGTTTTCACTCTGCAAGGCGTGCAGGTCCAGCTCATCAAAGGTTCTTAGGAATCTGACTCCTATTGGTTACCTAACTACTTGCAAGGAACTGGGCCCTAGAAAACAGAGATAGGTGCAGCTTATGCACCTGAACAGAGCCAGACAAGCAAGGAAAGAGCAAAAGGCTGAGAACTGACCCCCTAGGTCTGATTTTCACAGGTCCTGAGCACCCCTACTCTAGCAGGAGCTCAAGTGCTCAGCATAGTGCAGGTGCTCAGAACGTCCAAGGTCTGCCTCTGCATCTCTCTCTTTCCAGTTGTCTCAGCTGCACTATCCCCAGCATTTGAAGCCTTTCAACAAGACAGGGTGTCTCCTTCTCAAACATATGCTCTGGTTCAGGCAGCAGTTCTGAGCTCAAGGCAAGAATCGTAGAAGATTAGGATTGGAAGAGACCTCAGGAGGTCATCTAGTCTAACCCCCTGCTCAAAGCAGGACTAACCCCAACTAAATCATCCCAGCCAGGGATTTGTCAAGCTGGGCCTTAAAAACCTCTAAGGATGGAGATTCCACCACCTCCCTAGGTAACCCATTCCAGTGCTTCACCACCCTCCTAGTGAAATAGTGTTTCCTAATATTCAACCTAGACCTCCCCCACTGCAACTTGAGACCATTACTCCTTGTTCTGTTATCTGCCACCACTGAGAACAGCCGAGCTCCATCCTCTTTGGAACCCCCTTCAGGTAGTTGAAGGCTGCTATCAAATCCCCCCTCACTCTGCTCTTCCGCAGACTAAATAACCCCAGTTCCCTCAGCCTCAACTCGTAAGTCATGTGCTCCAGCCCCCTAATCATTTTCACTGCCCTCCACTGGACTCTCTCCAATTTGTCCACATCCTTTTTGTAGTGGGGGGCCCAATACTGTATGCAATACTCCAGATGCCAAATAGAGGGGAATAATCACTTCCATTGGTCTGCTGGCAATCCTCCTACTAATGCAGCCCAGTATGCCATTAGCCTTCATGGCAACAAGGGCACATTGTTGACTCATATCCAACTTCTTTCCACAGTAATCCCCAGGTCCTTTTCTGCAGAACTACCGTTTAGCCACTCGGTCCGCAGCCTGCAGCAGTGCATGAGATTCTTCCATCCTAAGTGCAGGACTCTGCACTTGTCCTTGTTGAACCACATCAGATTTCTTTTGACCCAATCCTCCAACTTGTCTAGGTCACTCTGGACCCTATCCCTACCCTCCAGTGAATCTACTTCTCCCCAACAGCTTAAAGTCATCTGCAAACTTGCTGAGGTTGCAATCCATCCCATCATCTAGATAATTAACAAAGATGTTGAACAAAACTGGCCCCAGAACCGACCCTTGGGGCACTCTGCTTGACACCGGCTGCCAGCTAGACATGGAGCCATTGATCACTACCCGTTGAGCCCAATGGTCTACCCAGCCTTCTATCCACCTTATAGTCCATTCATCCAGCCCATACTTCTTTAACTTGTCGGCAAGAATACTGTGGGATACTATATCAAAAGCTTTGCTACTGTCAAGGAAAAACACATCCACTGCTTTCCCCTCATCCACAGAGCCAGTTATCTCCTCCTTGTATTTCTTCCTGGTATCCCACTTTCCCACTTACCTCCAGGCTTAGGCCACCATCCCCCAGCAAACCTAGTTTAAAGCCCTCCTCACTAGGTTAGCAAGTCTGCCTGCGAAGATGCTCTTCCCTCTCTTCGTAAGGTGGATCCCATCTCTTCCTAGCAATCCTTCTTCCTGGAACAGCATCCCATGGTCGAAGAATCCAAACCCCTCTCTCCGACACCACCTGTGCCACTATGCATTTACCTCTACAATTCGATGGTTCCTACCTGGGCCTTTTCCTTCAACATGGAGGATGGACAAGAACACGACTTGCACCTCAAACTCCTGTATCCTTCTTCCCAGAGCCACATAGTCTGCAGTGACCCGCGCAAGGTTATTCTTGGCAGTATCATTGGTACCCACGTGGAGAAGTAGGAAGGGGTAGTGGTACGATAGCTTGATCAGTCTCGGCAGACACTCCGTTGCATCCTGAATTCTAGCTCCAGGCAAGCAGCAAACTTCTCAAGTCTCTTGATCTGGTCGGCAGAGGGATAACTCCATCCCCCTTAGGAGGGAATCCCCGACCACCACCATGTGTCTCCTCCTCTTGGACGTGGTGGTCGTGGAACCTCCATCCCTAGCACAATGTATCCCATGCCTTCCAGTCGATGGGGTCTCCTTCTGATCCCTTCCTTCAGATGACTCTTCCAAACCGTTCTTCGCCATAGTAACTGTGCAGAGAGCCTGAAAACTATTTCTTACCTCTATCTGCATTGGGGGTACATGGGTTCTCCCCTTTCTTCTTCTGGAGATCAAATCATAACTGGGAGGGATAGCTCTGTGGTTTGAGCACTGGCCTCCTAAACTCAGAGTTGTGAGTTTAATCCTTGCAGGGGCCATTTAGGGATCTGGGGCAAAAATTTGTCTGGGGATTGGTCCTGCTTTGAGCAGAGGGTTGGACTAGATGACCTCCTGAGGTCCCTTCCAACCCTGATGTTCTATAATTACTTTCTCATTATGAATCAAGAGGTTTCCCCCCTTGTGTTTCCTCCTGATATCCCATTTACCTCAGGGCTTAGGTCTCCATCCCCCAGCAAACCTAGTTTAAAGCCCTCCTCACTAGGTTAGCAAGCCTGCCTGCAAAGATGTTCTTCCACCTCTTCATTAGGTGGATCTCATCTCTTCCTAGCAATCCTTCTTCTTGAATCCCTGGGTGGAACCCTCTGGCCGGTGCCATGCAGGAGGTCAGACTTGATGATCCGAAGAGTCCCTTCTGGCCTTCTCAGCTACTAATCTATGTCACTCTTAACCCAGGCCTTTAATAGCCCTGCAGCGGAAGACAAGGCCCAGGTACCTGGAATGACGTACTGACCTTTCCCTTCTGCTAAACACTCAGGAGACAGGAAGCTGCCTTTGAGGAATGAGTGACATTGAGTTTTCAATCACTGGAGCCAGAGCAACAAGACTGCAAGAAGCAAAGAAAGGGTCCCATGGACAGAGTGACCAGGAAGCCAGCCCCAATGGGAAATCTGAGAACACCTGACTGCTCTGTGGGGGAGTGGAGGCATTTTGTGCTTCCTGGAGCTGTGCATGGGCACCCCAGCTGGAGCTGGCAGAGCCATTCCCCTAGAGAAACACCTCAGGAAATCGGCGCTTCAGTTACTCCACAAGTGACTGCTCCCTGCGGGGCAGGCATGGAGTAACGAGGCTCGTTCATTCACTGAGCTCCCCAGCAGCTTCGACAATTGAGTGAATCAATGGAACAGTCCAGGAAGAAGCTCGCCGGCTTTTTTGCCCCGTAAGCACTAATGATGAAGACAGCTCCTAGCAGCCATCAAGCAAGACAAGGGCCCAGGTGTGCAAAGACTGCCTTTTCACCGACTAGCAATGCAAGGCTTCCACCAGTCTGCCTCCCCTATGACCTGCTGGGACCTCCAGAAGGGCTGGGAGTGTTATGACCCACAGGTCTCAAGCATGGATCTTCAGGGTTTGTAGGAGCAGCCATGCTCCAGCCGTGCACATGGCAGCCTGCTAACACTCGCTTACCTGGGACCCATGAAGCCCAGCCCCTGTCTGAGGCTCCACCTCTGCAGTCCTATGGGCAGAGTCCCAAAGCAGCTGATTGGCCCCCGGCCCTACTTAAGCCAGCAGCGGCCACAGGAACTGGTCTGAACTTAGCTCCATCCTGCTGTGGACTGTGCGCCTGGTGCTTCCTGTTCCCACTGCTTGATTTCCTGGCATCCTGACCCAGCCTGACTTCTGGTACCGGATTGGTGGTTCTGACCTCCAGTTTGTCTCCTGACCCTGCTGTCCTGATCCAGCCAACTCGGGTCTCGTGACAGCGGACTCTGGCTCTACTAGGTCTGACTGCCCATAAGGTGGCCAATTTTGTAATACTTAAAATCCAGGCACAGCACCCAGTTAAAGGGGCACCAGGGTCCTGGAAGGGACACGGGGGCCAGCAGTGGTAGCAGGACACCGGCCGACAGAGGGCGCTCCAAGACATTGGAAGAGCTAATTCCAATCGACAACCAGCAGGAGGCGCCGCAGGGGTGAGTCTGCGCCTGTTTACACCCCCTAAGCAGGTAGTAGCTAGGCCAATGGAAGAATTCATAGCATTGTCTACACCAGGGGTTAGGTCAGTATTGCTACGTCTCGGGGGAGGGAGGATTTCTCCCACCCCTGAGAGACATAGCTATGCTGATGTAAGTTCCATCATAGACCAGTCCTTAGAGACATTTGGAAGCCATGGAGAACCACTCCCCATTTTCTGAGTCCAAAAATCTCTCCCATTTCAAATGGCCCCTCCAAAAATTCCACCAGCCAAGGCAACAAGAAATGCTGGAGTCATGGCAGGTGGCAGCTAGTGCTGTCATGACAAGTATATGGGAGCCCCCCAACCTCTTCTCCGTCCCTACCTGACAGAAATGCTGCCCGGGCACCAGAGAGAACGTCGAGATGGCTGGGATGGTTAGATGTTGCTGGTCCTTAACCTTATCATCCCTCATGTACCAGATCTGTCCAAGTTGAGCGCACTAGCTGCTCCGTTAAATATACCCAGCATTGGACACACTTGCTCTCCTCCTTAATCTGGGTGGAGTACACCTGGTGGGCTGTCAAACTTCCCAGCTCCAGCATCTGCCGCTGCACTTGCTACGTACATCTGGGTGGAACGCCACGAGCCTGAGGATTTTGGGGTGCTTAGATCCCCACATAATGAGGCCAGTGGCCACCACTGCTATGCTGCAGGATGAGCTAGAGCAACTGCAAGGAACTTGTTAAAAAAATCCTGGAAAAATCCTGCCTGGCTGAGTCCCCGTGAGACTGCGCTTTGCAGGATTGCTCCCATTTCAAAGAGGAACAGCACTGCCCAGCTTTAACCCCGTGAGCTGCTAGACAGGAGCAGCACTCACCCTGCAGCAGCATAGCACTAGGCAACGCTAGTTTGTTCTGACCCCTGACCCCTCCTCGTTACGGCTCCCCCTTCACTTGGCTAGGGGAGAGTTTCCTTGGCACGGTACGTGTTGATGAGAGCCGAGTGTGAGAGGGAAGGGGAAGAATTGCCCAGAGTGCTCCACTGGCGTGAAACCTCATGATGAAGTGAAACATACCCCCAAAACACCAGGCCTATCCATTACAGCTACCTCTTGGCTAGCTCCCTGCACCTCCTATAATGGATTGTTTTTCGCCTTGTTTACAATGGCCTGTGCTCAGGCCACACACACTGCTCTGAGTGTTGTGCAGAACTGAGCCAGGCTCCTGTCCCTCCCCCCAAACCTAGAGGAATGAATCAGCACCATTCTCACTAACATCCTGGTGCCCCTGTCCCACGAAGGCTTTCTCCTTCCAGCACCGGCCTTCACTTACCCGGCGAGTTTCATTTTGCATGTCAATTGCGACCCTAAAACAAGGCATTTTCTCTCTTGCCAGAGGCTTGCTAGGCTTTGAGCCAACAGTTGTGTCCTGGGCACGCTCAGCGGGAGATGGGAGGAAAATGGGAGGAAAGGACAGGTAGAGCCATTAAAGATGATGCACTGGCTTTAAAGCAAAGATGAGCCTGCACACAACCCCAGAACTGAGCATCCCCTGAATTTAGGATTACGACAGTGGTGCCGAGCCCCAGCTAAGGTCTGGACCCCACTGGGTTAGGTGCCATACAAGTACTATACATAAAAGAGAGGCTCTGCCCCAAAGACCTTTCAGTCTAAATAGCCAAGACGGGCCAAGGGTGGGTGGAAGGAAGTGGTAGTATTCCCATTTCACAGATGGGGAAGCGGTCGCCGAGTTAGGAACTGAACCCAGAGCCACCACCACAAGACCAACTTGTCTTTCCTCAATTACTTACCGGCCCAAAACTGAATACCCAAGGTCGATGACCCAGGAGACAGTCAGACGCTGCGTAGTTTAACGCCACTGAGACTGAAGGACAGAAGTGGGCTGCTTTAGATACTGACGTCGATGGTTGTGCAGGACATGGGGATCCATAGAAACTGCAGCAGCCTCACAGCCTTGAACAAGTTTGTTTATGCTGTTTTCTTTTCCTTCCCTTTCCCCTGGAGCGTGTGTTCTATGAACAGCCTTTGGATGCCACCCCACCTATGGGAGGTGTCAGCACTGTCTGCACCATTGGAAGGCAGCTCTCAGACACCACGGTGATGGACTCAGCGTAAGAACCTAATGGCACAAATTAGAATGGCCATGGCCACAATGGGACCATCTTGTCCAGACCTCTTTGGGACCTGAGTTTGGCTTCCATGTGACCAAATTTGGGAACACTTTTCAGCTCAGTATATAGACCTTCTACTATAATTATAGTTTGCACATGTAGGTTCTGATCTTAATGGGTGCCTCTTGCAGGCTACTGGGCACTCTAAAGTCCTATGGAACTTGAAGGCTTTATATAGCACCTCCTATCTGAGATTACCTCAGACCTCAAATCCTCACAGGTAAATATTTCCCCATCGAACAGAGGATGAGCGTTTACAGAAGCCTGTGGTGGAGAGGGCAACAGAACCCAGGTGTCAGAGCCCCATGCCTACATCACACGACAACCTGTTCCACATTTCTCTGCGCAGTGTAACATCTTTCTATGGGATGAGAACTGAGCTGTTCCGAAAGGTTCCTATGGTAGATAAAGGGGTTTCCCTCATAACACATTCTCTTCCAGGATCTAGATAGGATTTGCAAAGTCCCGGAGCACTGTCTGTACCCAGGCTTGTCCGACTGACAGCTGAGGCTGTTACTGTATACATATATAGTCCATTGTAGTTGTCCTGTGTTGTCAGGTCTGCTGCATGGCATTATCCGATGTGTCTGTTCCATACACCATATTACTGCCTAACTGTGTCATGTGTAGTAACATGGTTAAAAATTTGTATGGTGCCATTTTCCTGGCAGAATTACCTCCACTGTTACCCCAGGACACTGTCTAGGAGTCAGAAAGAGGTGGAGGACATACACTGGCTTTCTACCAAAGCGCCATCCGTAAAGGTAATCTCCACTCCAATTTTAGAATAACCAGACGTTCCTTCAGAAATGACCGGCAATTCAACAGATAACAGTGCTGAAACGGAAACTGTCATCATTATAGTCCAGAGTGAACACCTTTATTTCATCTCTCTCAGAGCTATTATTTCAGGCTATTTCTTTCCAGACCATGAGGAGGACACTATATTGGTCAAATTCAGAACATTAGAAACTCAGGTTAGTAAAATCTTAGGTTTCACAAGGACACCAGAAAAGTTCTAGTGTGTCAAACAACCACCTATGGGGTCAGTCCAGCATGGGCTGAGATGAGCAATCAGTGCTTCTTGGCTCTTGTGAAATGTGCCCGATTTCAATGGTGCTAGAGAGTGCTTCTTTTGTTTAAAGGGCAGAGAAAACAGATATCTGCTTGTTGGTGTGATTCTTCTCTCTCTCACCCACACACACGCACCTGAGACCCCTCCCAAGAACCCCGAGAAAGCAAACTAAGTATGTGGCTATTATGTTTCACAGAACCCATTGCTGGCCCTGTAGCTTCCTTAAAAGATAATTAAACCCAATGGCAAAGTAAAGACAGAAAGCAGAGAAGGAAATGCATGGAGCTGCTAACTGCTGGGGCTGAATTTCAAGCTTCTTGTGATTCAGCTAATGAAACACAGATGGGAGCAATCAAGACTCAGCTAAAATTAGCTGACTGAATTGAGGCAACTGTAATGAGTATAGAACCGTGATTAAAGGCGGGCCAGCCAGAGGTTCATCCCCAGTCCCCCCAAAGCAGCTGGAACAGCATCTGTCACTCACAGAGATGAAACAAAATGCTGACAACAGTGATTCATATTTATATGTCCTTGAACTGTCTGTACGAAAAGGGGGAGAGCTAATGGGACAGAAAGAGGCCAATCTTCGCTGGCTGCGGAGGAACCAGGTGCCCAGTAGAGAGAGGAAACCCTCAACGTTTTTCCTTCATTAACAAACATCTGGGGCAAAATTCAGACATCAGTTACACCAGTGTAAATCCACCGAGATCACAGTACGGCTCCAGATGCTCAGGTAAAGCTGGCCCCAGTTAATTCAAACCTCCTTGGTCTGGAACTCAGGCTAGGATTTAAGCAAGAACCGGCTATTGTAAGGTTTCATCATGACCCAGCTGAGGCAAGGTCAGGGATGCAGTGGGAGCGGATCTCACCACAGGATTTTTATAGTTCCACTGCCAATTGAAACCATGAGGAACAACCACGGGGGCAAAAATCCAGAACTTCCAGAACAGTTTCTGTTCAGTTCCTATTCCAGCCATTGGTTTGCCGATAACATCCAGACTTCAGGAGGCTGAAATTCGCCCCAGCACAAGGCCCAGACACCACTTAAACCCTACGTAAGCTTATGCATTCCAGCTCTGCACAAGGGTGAATTTCACCCCCAGTGCATCACCATGGAGTCTAAGGCAGCAGTGTAACCAGCTAGTGATTACAGTGAGCAGCAAGGGACATGGGTTCTAGACTCGGCCTCTGGCTCACTGAGGGGTTGCATTGGGTAAGACACAAACTCCCTGCCTCAGTTTCTCCATGTCTGAAATGGGAGTAGCAGCACAAAACTGCCTTTATTGAGCACTTTGAGATCTGTGGATGAAGAGCTATATAACCGCATAGCACTGGTATTATCAGGGGTGGCTCCAGACATCAGCGCGCCAAGCGCGTGCTTGCGGCAGCAAGCCACTGGGGGCGCTCTGCAGGTCGCCGCCAGGGCGGCAGGCAGGCTGCCTTCAGCGGCTTGCCTGCAGAGGTCCGCCGAAGCCGCAAGACCAGCGGACCCTCTGCAGGTAAGCTGCCGAAGGCAGTCTGCCTGCAGTGCTTGGGGCAGCAAAATGCCTAGAGCCGGCCCTGGGTATCACAAAGCACTTGGCAGGCATTAAGCTTCACCACACCCCTGAGCAGTGATTTTCTTCATGGTACAGGTGGGGGAACTGGGCACCCATGACTCGCTCACGGTAACAATGTGAATCTAACAGAACCAGGAACAGAACCCCACTCTGTGCTTTACCTGCTAGACAATGCTGACTTGCTGCTGCATCCTGCCCCTTACCCCATGTCAGCTACGGGAAGCAACATGCCCTCTTTGAGACAAACAGACTCACTGGGGCTACGTTTTCAAATCTTTGTATTTCATTTCCCCCAGGCATTATAGGTCATACACAGGCACTATGGGCAATGAACACCTATTTGCACATATTGAAGTTGCTTCATCTTCAAGATTGCCCTAATCTCCCGAGGTTTTTATAGAGCATTGAAGAAATATAAAGAGATTAAATGCTCTTCCATTTTGTAAGTGACATGTTATTATAAGTCTCTGCCAAGTACATTTATCCAGGGCAAAACTGATAGCCACTGAACTCAGAGAAAGTTTGTAACCCTCAAAGGGATAGTGCCAGGTTACAAAATCATATCTAAAATAGAAGTATACAGCGCCTTAGATTATTAAAAATGAAAGAAATTTTAAAGACAAACTGACCCACATTTCAGCAAAGCTGCTGTACAAACAACAAAAATGGGAGAGAGGATGGCTGCGGGAAAGAAAGAAAGAGACTTTGGGGATGGGGAAAAAAAGGGAGTGGATAGTAAAAATAAATGAAAAGTGGGAAGAAGAAGGGAGCAGGGTTGGGAAAAATGGGATGAAGGAAAGTAAAGATGGAAGAATGAAGAGAGGAGAAGATAGTCCACTGCCTACACATGTGCTCAGAGCCCAGACATTAGCGGCACCAAAGGATTCGCTGTCCAGTATTTCTCTGTGCTCATTTGCTCTGAAGCTAAATTCTTCAGTTACCATTTCTCTTAAAACTCCTAAACGCAACTAAAAAACATCATCTTTTCCATTCCAGCGGAGCTCATTAATTCCTGCCACCATCCAGCGAGATCTAGGGCATTTCTTCCTCCTGTCATCACGCTGCATGCATCTGACTACACAATTCTGCCCTCTAAACACAGTGGGTCTGTGTGTGCTCAGTCTAATATATTATCTTAGGATACTATCAAGGGAAATAAATTGTCTAGGGAGGAACCCAAAGGCCTACGGATGGAAATTAGCAAAGGAAAATTGAGGCTAAGTGTCAAGAAATGTTTCCCATGGATCAGATGCATTAGGCTTGGGTCCAGTATTGCTGATCACTGGCATTCGAACAGCATGAGTCAGGCCCCTCAAAAGCATCATGAGATTCTAAAAAATAATAAATGTGGGGTCCTCTTTAGTTACCTGCCAGTTTTTGAGCCTTCAGAGTGTGCTTGAGTCATATTCTCAAGCTTTTCTCCACAACCGCAAAGGCTAGAAACTTACACTTTTTTTAACTTACAGCTGAGCTTCTCATGTCATCACATGACTCCAGGAGCTGGGGCTTTAAGGAAACCAATATTGCAAGACTCAAACACTAGAGAATCTACAGAAACACTGTAGAATTGTTTGGCAGGCCCATCCCTGGAAACTTACAGTGGCAAAGCATTGGAGGGCACAAGTCTATACTACATTGATGAACAAGTTAGCGAATCTATATACTTATATAGTCTCTACAGCACATGGGCATCTCACAATTGGTTACTAATCTGAGATGGCAGCATTTTGCACAGGAGCAAGGGGCTGCACAAAGTGAAAGGCAGAGAAGAACTAGGCCTTGAGCAGGTCCTGCCCTCGGAGAACAGTTCTCTGCTCGTTCTCATCACTAGGTGTTTGACATCACCAACCAAAGAGTCAGGTCACCTGGCTGAGACTCAGCACTTCAGTCCATCTGCTTGCAAGCCTGGCTTTGCTCTCAAGCTGTTAAAATAGTCAGTCATTGCCTGGCGCTTAAGGGTAAGTGACTCATCCTTCATCTGTGACTGGAAAAGAGGGAGGCTTAAGCCGACTCAGTGGCAGAGCCAGAATTAGAACCCCAGAGTCCTGAATTACTTTAACCATCCATCTTCCCATTCACCTCGGCAACTGACGCTGCCTCAGTATAGCCTTAGACAAAGCCGAGGAGAAAGACGGCTCCCTGAAACACAATAGAGTCATAGAGTTGAAGGCCAGAAAGGACCACTAGCACCAGCCATTCCCTGCCTGCTAAACCCAAGAACCAAAATGAGACCAAAGTATTACAGCCTATGGGAGACTAAACTATTAATTCTAGTTGGATTCCTAATTTTAAACCCACCAATGAAACCCCCCTGCCCAGAGGATTCAGGGGGCCTGGGGCAAAGCATGGGAGCGGACATTAAAAAAGGCGCCACTCGCTGCGGCGTTTGTACTCACTGGGCGGCACTCTGAGTCTGCAGTGGCAGCTGCAGCAGGTCCTTCACTCGCTCCGAGTCTTCAGCAGTAGTGGCAGCGGGTCCTTCACTTGCTCTGCGTCTTCAGCAGCACTGAAGGACCTGCCGCTGAAGTGCCGCCGAAGACCCGGAGAGAGTGAAGGCCTGCCGCCGACGTGCTGCCAAAGACCCGGAGCGAGTGAAGGACCCACCGCCAAAGTGCCACTGAAGACCAGGAGTGAGTGGAAGGCCCACAGCCAAAGTGCCACCGAGGACCCGGAGTGAGTGAAAGGCCCACTGCCAAAGTGCCACCAAAGACCCAGACTGAGTGAAGAACCCACTGCCAAAGTGCCACCAAAGATCCAGACCAAGTGAAGGGCCTTCTGCGAAAGTGCTGCCACAGACCCGGACCACTGCTGGGTGAGTAAAAATTAAAAAGGCGCATCTAGCCAGGGAAGGGATTCTCGGCCGGTGCTCGTAGGGCCCCTGTGGGGCCTGGGGCCTGGAACAAATTGCCCCACTTGGCACCCACCCTGGCAGCCCTGATGTAAACTGGTCCCCCAAAGGGCTGATCTGCTTTGCTGAACCCTGTTGTGCATGTATAATGATTATATGGTTTAAATCACAGGATTACTTAATGTTGCTCAATATAATAGGGCAAATTCACATCTAGTCTGAGTTAGGAGAAAGGCAATGTTTCAAAAATAGAAGGGGAATTTGTTGTCCTCTTTTAAATTCTTTTTATATTACCATAGAAAAAGCTATGGAGTCACTGACCTTGGCTTCGTCTACTGGGCTTACCCCAGGCATGTAAACAAGCTGAATTACCACATACTATTCAAAACAATCCCAAGCGGGACATATTGTGGCTGGGATGAGACCATCCCAGCTGTCAATGTCTTCCATTCGCAGCAAATGGATGGCGGCCCAAACAAACCCAGCCCTCACTGAGGACTGTTTGTTTTTGCATGAATAGTCACAAACTTTTATCTGTGCAGTTACTGTTGCTTCTCAGCTGAGTTACTCATCAAGCCTCTGACAGATCCCAAACCATCAGGTCCTTCTTCCCGAGAGACATTCCCAGCTCCCACTGCAGCCTGTTGATGGCTTCTCCATTAGGTAGCATGAGCGAGGAAGGAGTTAGGGACGAGAGAGCATTATGCAACTGCGACACATAAAAAGTTCCTTTTGGGGTTTTGTAGTTTTATTGCCTCATGCTTGTGATAGTGACTCAGTTGGGAGGAGCGGAACCATACCGCCTCTTCTAGATGGGAAACACAAGATCACACCAAACTGAAGACTCCTTTTCCCATTAACCATGTTCAGGAAGAGTCTCCATTTGCGTTCTGGGCCACGCATTGTTCTCCACATCGCCTCAGCCTGGGTCTCTCTCTGGAGGGATTGGGGGTCAGTATGGAGTTGGAGGAACATCAAACACAAGCCTTAAATCAACTTGTAGCTTCACTGGCCACCTCACCGAAGAAGTCAAGGACTCGTGTAGGGCTAGCTGGGTGATGTTAGTGGCCTGTGACATACAGGTCAGATCAGATGATCCGGTGGCCCCTTCTGGCCTTAAACTGGGTGACTCTAAACTCTTTATCTGAAGGGCCCTAAATCATGAGGATTTCAAATAGTGGATATCAAATAGAAACCGAGCAACTGTCTCAACTCTCGAGGTGGGTGCTCCAGGTCAGGGCTGAGGCATGTTGGTGGAGCAGTTTCTGACACGTTCACTGATTCCCTACAGTGTTCTGAAAGCTTTCCTGGGTGGGAGTTATTCTCACAAACCGGCTGTAGCACCTTTCCCTGGAGTCCTGGTGTCAGAGAGCTTTGCTACACTATCTGACACTGAGGACAGGTGTCACCCTAAGAATTCCTACCTGCCAACAGGAAAAAGGTTCACTGTTCTGCAACAGCAACTCCCTACAGTCCTGACAAACTCACTACACGTAACACTCTGCTTTCATAGCATTTATCCAAAAAGTGTCTTGTGAGCGTAAGCATAGATTCATAGGTTCATAGACTCTAGGACTGGAAGGGACCTCAAGAGGTCATCGAGTCCAGTCCCCTGCCCTCATGGCAGGACCAAATACTGTCTAGTCCATCCCGGATAGACATTTATCTAATCTACTCTTAAATATCTCCAGAGATGGAGATTCCACAATCTCCCCAGGCAATTTATTCCAGTGTTTAACCACCCTGGCAGTTAGGAACTTTTTTCTAATGTCCAACCTAAATCTCCTTTGCTGCAGTTTAAGCCCATTGCTTTTTGTTCTGTCCTTAAAGGCTAAGGTGAACAAGTTTTCTCCCTCCTCCTCATGATACCCTTTTAGAAACCTGAAAACTGCTATCTTGTCCCCTCTCAGTCTTCTCTTTTCCAAACTAAACAAACCCAATTCTTTCAGCCTTCCTTCATAGGTCATGTTCTCAAGACCTTTAATCATTCTTGTTGCTCTTCTCTGGACCCTCTCCAATTTCTCCACATCTTTGTTGAAATGTGGTGCCCAGAACTGAACACAATACTCCAGTTGAGGCCTAACCAGCACAGAGTAGAGCAGAAGAATGACTTCTCGTGTCTTGCTCACAACACACCTGTTAATGCATCCCAGAATCACGTTTGCTTTTTTTTGCAACAGCATCATACTGTTGACTCATATTTAGCTTGTGGTCCACTATAACCCCTAGATCCCTTTCTGCCGTACTCCTTCCTAGACAGTCTCTTCCCATTCTGTATGTGTGAAACTGATTGTTCCTTCCTAAGTGGAGCATTTTGCATTTGTCTTTATTAAACTTCATCCTGTTTACCTAAGACCATTTCTCCAATTTGTCCAGATCATTTTGAATTATGATCCTACCCTCCAAAGCAGTTGCAATCCTTCCCGGTCTGGTATCACCTACAAACTTAATAAGCGTACTTTCTACGCCAACATCTAAGTCGTTGATGAAGATATTGAACAGAATCAGTCCCAAAACAGACCCCTGCAGAATCCCACTTGTTATACTTTTCCAGCAGGATTGGGAACCATTAATAACTACTCTCAGACTATGGTCAGCAGAGTCTGAGCAAGCTCTCCCCTGACCTCACTGTACTGGGGGGGAGGGGGAAACTTCAGGAACAGACTAGGTGCACAGCAAGGTGGAGCTGTTTTTCCAAAATGATCGATTTTAGCTGGTGTTGGCTTACAAATCACTCCAGTATCTGAATGCAGGGGGCATGAAATGTTGGTATCCTTATGGTATGAGTAAAGGGCAGCAGAACTGCTTAGCATGCCTTGATTGAACTTCACTGGCTAAGCAGGGGGTAGGGATGCCAAATCCCCGGGAAGCGGAGTGTGGATGTGGACAGGTGTTTCCAGGGCCGGCTCCAGGTTTTCTGCTGCCCCAAGCAGCAAAAAAAAGAGAAAAAAAGCAGTGCAATCGCACCGCTCCACTCTTTGGCAGCAATTCAGTGGCGGGTCCTTCGTTCCGACAGGGACTGAGGGACCCGCTGCAGAATTGCCGCCGAAGACCGGGACGTGCCGCCCCAGTAGCGGCTGGAATGCCGCCCCTTGGTATTGGCCGCCCCAAGCACCTGCTTCCTTAACTGGTGCCTGGAGCCGGCCCTGGATGTTTCTACTTGACTGTGGGTACTGCCAACAGTGACCTAGACATCATGTGACCTGCCCCTCTCCAGGGTGAAATGGCAAAGCTGATTCGACTCAATTGAGAGTCCTTGATTCTGGGTGGTGAGCTACCAGGACAGCACGCTCTGAGTCCATGAAAAGTGGATCCTCTTGGCTGCAAACTGCCGGCAAGAAACCTACTTCGATAAGGATTGTAACGTGCTGAAATCAATTTTTAGTCACTAGGAAGCAAGTTTGGCTTTGTTTTACTTTTAAACCTATCTGTCTCTTCCATTCTCGCTTATCACGTCCATCTCTGGTCTTCGTTAACAAACATATTCTTGCTTTATTACAAAATCCTCTCCAGGCTGGGTATTAAACTGAAGGGTAAAATCCTCAGCCAAACTGCCAGGCAGGGGTGTGGAGGCAGCAAACTTACTAACTTCTGTGAGGGTCCAGTGAGAGGGACTGGCAATTAGGGTCACCAGACAGCAAATGTAAAAAATCGGGACGGAGGTGGGGGGTAATAGGAGCCTATATAAGAAAAAGACCCCAAAATCGGGTCTGTCCCTATAAAATCGGGACATCTGGTCACCCTACTGGCAATTGAAGGGGAGGTGGTTTGAGGGAGATTGGAAGAGTTGTTGGTGTCGCCCTGCAAGGAGGGACCAGGCAGATGCAAAGCAGGGGGAGCTCACTGTGCCATGAGCAGGCTGCTGGTGGCAGGGCTCTGAACCAAAAGCTGCACAGCACAGAAGCACCCAGGGTTACAGGACAGGGTGAGAAAATCTCTTACTGGTCTGGGTGACCGTGACCCTCTCCCTCCCCCACACACAGCATCCCAGTTACCTTGTTCCATTACTTTTGGCTTGAGACCCAAAGCCCTGAATGAAAACTCTCAACATTTTCTCTTCTGCATTTATACAGAGCTCAGATACCAAAAGTCATAACAAAGGTTAAACCATACAATCAAGAAGCCTTCAGGGAAATATGTTGCATTGTAGTCATGTTGGTCCCAGGATATTAAGAGACATTGACTTGCAGAAGAGCTCCGTGTAGCTCAAGCTCTCGTCTCTTTCACCAACAGACGTTGGTCCAATATAAGATATTATCTCCCCCACCTTGTCTTCCAGGGAAAGATTACACAAGCAGTTAGAGGTCAGGCATGATCTCAAGAGGAGAAGGAAACACTTTACAGGTAGCCACCCCCACAAGGTGGGAAATATCTCAAATGGAGCAATTTATCTGAGGAAGTTACGATTCCCTCTTCGGTTCTCTGTTGATTTTACCTGGCACACATTCATAGATACTCCACAGGCATGTTGCACATTTCTATATTTGTACAGTTGGAGAAGATTCCCTAATGCGTTCCATCCTTGCTACCAATTCACTGGAAGGTGTTCCCTTAATAAAAATAAATCTATTACAGCTATTGCCACAAACACTGCAGTACCACTATTGCAAGATATAGTCTTTAGGATTATTACTCAAATATTTTCTTACAAGGATAGCGACAGGATTTAATAGGAATTCAGACATTACAAGAGGGCTCTGCAGAACATCTACAAGGATCAGTAGATACTGACTTTCCTATAGAAATGTTCCTGTTTCTGCTACATCTGATTGGAATTGCCATGAGAAAAGCCTTTCCGTGCTACTGCACTGCAGCTGCTTCTGTCCCCTGACAGAACCAAAGGCAGCCATGAAATGAAAACCAAGACAGTTAATGAAGCTGCTGTGAGCCTCTGAAAAAAACCTGACAAGTTCATCTTGGGTCTTCTTTTAACTGCTCCATATCACTCAATCTTTGGGTGCATGGGTATGTGCCCAGTTTAGCACCTGGAAGTCCACAGTGAACTCTTCAACGAGTCCTTCAAGTGCCAGTAGCTTTGCTAGTGCCCTGGACGAGCCAGAAAGCTTGGAAGTGCAGCCAAGGCTGAGGTAATCCAAGGCTTCTACAAGCCAGAAACTTGGCTGGTCACTAATGGAAAAGGAAACAGAGAAAGGAAAGCACAAAGTCGCTCCTGACTGCCAGAGAGCCATGGCACAACATCCTAGTTGGCTCCCCTTCTGCTTGGCTCCTCCTCAGCATTAGACAGGGACGCGAGCCAGGACAGGGCACAGAGCCTGAATCTAGCCTGTTATTAACTTGCCCATCTCTGCCGCTGGCTTATAGCAATAACGCCGCCAAAGAGGATGAGGGCTGGGTTTGTCATTACCAAAGAGCAGGAGGAAGGTGCAAGAATCCAATGGTGGATGTAGGCTTTTGCTGCCAATGTCATGGCATAGGGCCCCACACACCCAAACCCAGCTGGACAGTCATGCTGCCACTAATACCACTGCCAAATAGACGCCTGAGGAGAAGCAGCCCCACAATAGGTGGAAAGACATTGAAGTTGGACCCTGTGACGGGACGCACCAGTCCCTTTGAGGCCCCCTGCTGGTGTCGTGGGCGGGCCTGTCCCCCGCACCAGCAACTGGGGAAGTGATCTAAGCCCCGAGGAGGGGATAAGACTCAGTACTAAAAACCCAAGAAAGGAGCTAGAATTTAAACAGCCCCAGAGATGGGGCTGCAGACCCCGGAGTGGGCCAACAATTTACTGGAGTGTAGTATCCCGGAAGGGGTTTCTGAACTTCCTTCATGCATTTGACTTGGCCGGAGGGCACTAGCCAACAGGGGGCACTGGGAGCAGAGAAAAGACAGAGTGCAGGCTCATCCCCAGCCAACAGGAGGGACTCACAAGAAACGACTGCACTACGCCACAGACTCCCAAAATGCTAGACGATCAGAATTAGAGGCCATGCAGGGAAACTTGCCCTTGACTCAGGTAAGTAAAGGGTCTGTCTACACTTGGAGCTGAAGGTGGAATTTCCCAGCTCAGGTAAGACGTAGGCAGACAGAACTAATGCATTAAAATAGAAGTGAAGCCGTGGAGGTGCAGGCTGTGGGACGAGCTAGCTGCCTGAGCAGGTACCTTGGGTCACGGAGAAGACTGTACTCAGGGTGGCTCACCTGTCCCACCACCTGCACCGCTGCAGCTTTGCTTCTATGCTTAGGATGCTAGCTCAGTGAAAGCTAGTGCAGGTATGTCTGCTCCAGCTCGAAATGCACATACCCTGAGGGAGGCAACGAGAGAGCCCAGCTGTGTGGTCACTCCACTAGATCCCAGCTGTTCCAATAAAAAACATATGCATTTCACTGCCAGCCACTGTGTGCACGCAGGGCGGGCTTCACTCTCTCTGGAAGCATCGAGCACCGGAGACAAGAAACGGTCTGTACGTGTCAGGCCGAGCACCCGTGCGCTCCAGCTGTCTGAGTACACAGACAGATTGCTCAGCCTAGCACTAGGAGAGCAGGAGGGATACAGGGAGAGTTCTGTGTGGCTTTTCCCAAATTGTTTTGCCAAAGTGTAACTTGAAACACAAAGCTCATTTGCAGCAACGTTTGAGAAAGGTCCCCCCAGGGATACAGTTAGAGGAGCAAACAAGCTCTGCAATTCGACTCACCCCACACACTGCTCAGCGGCCCCCACCCCCCATTGTGCATTGCACACCCATCGGTTAGTGCAAGTCAGACAATGGGGCAGCACCTGCCTAGGAGACCTCCAAGGCACACTCGGGCTTTGGGTAACATTTTCACAAGCACTGAAGAGACTTAGGAACCTAAGTCCCATTCTGAAAAATGTGTTAGGCACTTAGGGCTGAATGCTGGAAAGGATGTAGGGCCCTCGATGCTCAGTGATACAACTCCTAACAGGCGCCTGGAAAAACGACAGCATGTCTCAAAGCCTGAGTGAGGCACCCAGATTCCTAGCCAAGCAACCGGGAGAGAGAAAGGCGTCTTGCACTGTGATACACACACACCAGCAGTCTAGGTGGGGAGTTGCCTAAGATAGCCAATGGGAGACCAGCCACACATGTGTTATGCTGCACTTTCTCACAGGGAGGTGCCCAGCACGTTACATGATTCAGGAACCTTGAAGAAGCTGCCAGAGGAGGAGCTGCTGCTGCTCCACCCACCTTATAAATTTCAGTCCAGCGGGATTAGCAAGCTCACCTGAGAGGTGGGCAAGCCAGGTTCAACTCCCCCCCTCTGTCAGAGGAGAAGAAAACATTAGTACAGCGGTTTCATACTTCTCGGGACTGTGTGCTAACCTGTGAGCTGGGGGATGCTCTGTTGTGGCAGTCTCTCCGTCTCTCCTGTTGCGCACTGGATAAATAATCAAAGACTGATGAGAGAAGGAGGACTGGATCGTCTGTCTTTTGGGTGACTGCTTTAACCGCCAGGCTAGAAAGTCACGCACATGTGTCTACGCCCCAACCAGGCTGTAGGTGTCTAAAACAGGGACTTCGGCGCCTAACTCCTTTGGAGTCCTTAGAAGCCTTTCAGAGAGATTAGGGCTTGTCTACACAGGAAAATTGTGCCACTTGATCTGCACCAGCATGGTTAAAGCTGTACAACCCCCTTAGTGTGGATACTGTTGTATCCAGATAATGGGTCTAGTACAGCTTATTCCTATACAGGAAGGGGATAAGCTCTACTGGTATAAAGGCATCTTTATAGCGATATAAATCGTCTACACTGGGGGCGGGTGGATCGATCTAAGACACGCAACTTCAGCTACAAGAATAGCGTAGCTGAAGTCGCCGTATCTTAGATCAACTTAGAATCACTTACTTCGCATCCTTGCAGCACGGGATCGACGGCCGAGGCTTCCCCGTCAACTTTGCTTCCTCCTCTCGCTGAGCTGGAGTTCAGCAGTCGACGGGAGAGCGATCGGGGATCAATTTATCGTGTCTACACTACACGTGATAAATCAATCCCCGATAGAGCGATCGCTACCCGCCGAACCGGCAGGTAGTGTAGACGTACCCTGGGAGTGGTACTGATTCAGCTATGTCAGTTAGGAGTGCGACTTTCTATTATAATAGTTAAATTGGTGCAAAACCGTTTGTAAACCAGGCCTTAGCATCCTCTGTGCCTAAGTCCCTTTTGAAAATTGGACTTAGGATCCTAAATCTCTTGGTACTTTTGAAGGTTTGACCCTTTATCTGTTGTTGTTATTAATTATTGGTATTGCCATTGTTCCTAGGCACTCTAGTCAGAGACTGGGACCCCATGGGGGTAGGTGCTGTGCAGACAGAACAAACAGACAGGTCCCGTCCCATAGAGCGGCCAAGCTAAGTGAGTTAGCAATTCAATCTGCAAACAAATGTACCCTGCTTTAGTTAGCAACCCCGCCAAACCGTGTGTGGACACTTATGTTTTGCTTTAAGAGGGGCTTGTTTTGGTTTAGTGTCAACCTGTTCCTAATCAACTTCTACTAAACTGAAATGAGTCTGTTTAGCCTGCCATCAGAGTGTCCACGTGGCCTGTTCACTGGTTTAACTAAGTCAGGTAATTTAAACACTTCAGGTTAAACAGATGCACGTCTGCAGGCAGTCAAGCCCTTAGATGTTGCTGGGGTATTGTTAATTCAGTATAAGATACTCTTCCTTGTGGTTGAGTACTAACCCCTCTCCCCCAGAATGATACTAGGGAGCTGCCAGGTGACAGATGAGACAGCTTTCAAAGGTGAGGATGTGTAATTATCTCTATTTCACTGTGAGGGAAACAGAGGCACAGAAGGAGGAAGTGACCTGGGTTACACAGCAAATCAGTTGCAGAGACCAGCTCCCCCTAACTCCCACTCCACTAGTCTATGCCGTGGGCCACCGCCACCCATGGCACAAAACCAAGGCCCTATCCACCTGCAGTCGCTAACTGATCCTATGAGAGCAGGGTCATTCATTCACCCAGGTGTCCTAGCCAAAGTCCAGCTTGGGTAATTAACAGCAAAATGGCTAACGCTGCTCCGGTCGCTCTGCCCTGTGGAATGGTGGCTCCAGTCCGCCTTCACAGCGGCCCATCTCTGGCATGGATGCTGTGCGGTGTTTGCACTGAAATTTGTAAAATGCCGGGTGTGCCTTGTGCCGAAAGGTGCTGGAGATATTGCAAAACCGTCATAAAGACAGCTCCACAATTAGCTCCAAAGCAGGATACCAGTTAGCGTAATGGGTCCCAGCCCGTATCTAGTGAGTGAGATTTTCTGATGAGCCCTGGACAGGATGGGAATTTCTGTTTCTTCCATTTGCTTCTTGACTGGTTCATGCATATTATAGCGATTAAAGGCTGAGAAGATGTGGTCATCACCCAAAGTGGGAAAATGTGCCAAGAAGCTAGCTGGAAAGTACTGTCCATCTCACCCTCCACCCCCCCGCGATCAAAGATGCTCTCAGAGAAAGTGGGGATGACGTTAGAATGTGGCTTTACTTATCAAGACAGTATTTTATTCTCTCTCCTTCTGCCTTTCTCTCTCTCCATTGAGTTTTAGCTTGGAGATTAAAAGCTCGTTCTCACTCAGGAAATGAAGAATTTCTGCCAAGACCTCCGGCTGAGAAAATCTGAACAAGATGCCTTGTGCCTGCAGACCCTGCTGGTGAACTCCCTGCTAGCATCTTGTAAGGAGAGACACGACAGAGCCTCCAGTGTCACAGACAGCTTTTTAACCCTGATTCCCATCCAAGCAGCACATGAGATGGGGGCAGCAGGTCGCTCACTGAGAGCAGCCACTGCCTTGACACTTACATGGGCAATGAGTGAAACAAGCCAACCTTTTCTTGGGGCGACTGTAAATCTGGAAGCTGTAAAGGATCCTAGGAAAAAGTGGCTGTGTAGTCTCTGCTCAGTGCCCGCAGAGCTCTGATTCCATAAAACTACTACTAGTTCCTTTGCTCTCTACACAACACCATGGGCAAGAACCTCTGCAGCCTTTCAGCTCACGCCAGGCACCAAGACATGGCTTCCTCCATTCCTCTGCATTGACAGGGGTTCAATGCCAGTACCAGCCCTAGTACCCAGAGAGAGGCACGGCATGCTGGACTCCCAGTCTCCAAGGCCATGGAAGTCTTGGCTGGCTCTCCCTGACTGAGCAACAGTGGGTGCAACGAACCTCAATGGTGCCCGGGAGCATGCCAGGTGAACCAAAGGCAGGTGCCAAATGCGTGTCAACTACTGAGCCCTGCCTATGCTGGCCCTGCTCAGATCCTGAACCACTGAGACTCGTGCTTGAAGAGAAGGAATAGAGAAGGGATCCTTTACTAGGGCTGTCAGGAAAGGGGCAGATCGCAAATACCAAAGGGACAGGGGCTTGACTAGTCAAAGTAAATGAGGAAACCGAGGCACAAAGCAACAAAGTGGCATCTCCAAGGTCACACGGCTATTGGAGGTGTAACCGGGCAGACTCACCCCTGCGGCGCCTCCTGCTGGTGACTTTGGGAATTAGCTCGGTCCCAGCCCAGAGCACCCTCTGCAGGCCGGTGATCCACCTGTCCTCTGCTGGCCCTCATGTCCCTCCCTGGACCCGGTGCCCTTTTACATGGAGTGCTGCCCCCAAGCAGTCACCCCTTTCTCTGAGGGTTTCCCCTTCCCGGGGGACCCCCACCCTCTATCTCCACTTTGCCTCAGTATAGGCTACTGCCCAGTCTCCACCTAGCCCCTGTTCACTGGGGCAGACTGCAGTATCAGCCACTCATCATAGGCAAAGGAGTTTAGACCTGCTGCCTTTGCCTACCCCTGGGTTGCTCCCTGCAACCCCCAGTACCTCTTGGCCTAATGCTAGGTGGCAGCCTGGGGCTTTCCAGGCAGGAGCTCCCCAGTTCCTCTGCCTTTCCCCAGCCCTGCTCCACTCAAGGCACCTTGTCTAGCTCCCTGCAGCCAGGCCCTTCTCCCTCCACAGCCAGAGAGAGACTTTAGGCTCTGTGCAAGGCTCCACTACCCACATTAATCACCAATATCCCTAGTCACATTACTGGTCTGCCCAGTGAAATGTTCATACCCCAATCCCTGCAAGGGCATTGCTCTTACTGACCATAGCTGAGCTCCCGAGTTCTTGGCAACTCCCTCAGCAGCTCCCAGAGACCTTCATATCCTTTCCGACGTCTCCCTGGAGGTGGAAAAGGACCTTACAGTCAAGCATCAAGGCATAAGAACAGCTTTGCAGTGGCACTGGCAAAAGGATGAGAAGCGATTCCCCGGCATGCTCGCTGTGCAGATGTATTGCACAGGCACAGTGTTAGATGACAGGAGAGTAGATTTGTAGGTTCCAAGGCCAGAAGGAACCACTGTGATCATCTAGTCAGACCTCCTGTATTGCACGGGCCAGAGACCTGCCCCCAAATAATTCCTAGAGCAGATCTAGGGGGACACCTTGCTTTAAAGAATCCCACATAGGTGACTGCTGGATTAAGGAGACCAGAACCATACGCCTGGTCTGGTGAGCTGGCCTTGTGTTCCTCAGAGTCCCTGGTGGCTGACAGCAGCTACAACCCGTGTTATTCCAGGAGCACTCACCTCCTGGCTTCCTAGACAAGTAGAAGAGCCTCAAACGCCTGATCATACCAGTGCAGGTGCAATAGGGCCATGTCTCTGCTGTCCCTGGGCTTCCTGGAAAGGACCATTGAGATGTCAGACCAGCCCCTCCAATGCTGATGCCTGGGAGCCACATTCCGTGATGAACAGCTGTGGAGACCTCTGACATCATGCAGCCAGCCTGCCTTTCACACTCAAATTGATTCGCCAAGACGTCGCTGGGCCCCTCCTCCAACAGAGATTCCCTCCATAAATCATTTGTGCGGGGAGAAGGGGCCTGAAAGGGAAGGATCATATTTAGCCCTAAATGAAGATGCCAGGTTGAAGCTGACGGAGCTACTGTGATCTTCAATTACATATGCCCTCTAGAATGACACTGGCCCTACATGCGTGTACGTGTTAATCTTCACATGATGAGCAGATGAAGCTTTGAGCCAGACAGGGAAAGGGAATCTCAAAATCCTTACCTTGGCTAGATGGTTTTCTTTGCTGATCTGTTTCCAGAGTTCCTGACTGTATCCCACTGCCGTAATCTCCCTCCCGTCGGCCAGCCCAGAGGCGTGTTTGATCCCAGCCCCTGCAGGGGAACAGCAGATTGCTAGAGCAGCAGGCATCCCAGTGCCACATGCGTGCCGGCACCTTGAACTCGTGTGTCTCAAGGAGTCACGCCGCACTCCATGCCAGCAGGGGCAGAGGGGCTGGCAAACACTCGCCTCGTCCACCCCCGCCCCCCCGGTAGCCACTCAAGCTCGCCCAGTGGTAACTGACCTGACCCGAAAGCCCAGTCAGCTGGAGAGCGGGTAGCAAAGTGAGCAGTTTGGTTTCATGGTAGGAGTACATGTAACCCACACACCTCCTGGGTGCGGTGTTCTGGCCCATCTAGCGGCACTGAGACCACTTAAAGAGAGAGATAAAATGAGTCTGCTCTACGGGCTTAGCTAACAGCCAGGTGGCTTTTTGCTCATGCGATAGAGGCTCATGCACTAAACTCTGGAGATCCCAGGTTCAGTCCCGACGACCGGGGTCTGTAGGCGTTACATATGCACACGCCCCCTCTGTACCGTTCGCTGCCGCATGAGAGCGCAGAGCAGGTGGGTGCGGCTCTGGAGCAGAGGTACCCACTTTGACCCTCCACTCTCCCAGAGCTGCTCCCCTCCGTCTCCTGACAGCCGCATTCGGCCACAGTCAGGAATCTGTCCACATGGCAGCTGGTACAGAGGAAGGTCCCCAACCCACAGAACAGAGCCGAGCAGCTGTAGCTATTCAGACGCTGCAGCAACTGGCTGATGAGAAGAGAGGGGCAGAACCAGAGGGTGGGAGAAGGATCCATTACCACAGCACCATCAGAGACGATGTATCTACTAGATCCATGCCCCTCTCCGTGGCATTTCCTACGGGCTAGCTCAGACAGCGGAGCTCCCTGCTTCCTTTGCTGGTGTCTGTGGCACCTAACTCTGCCCGTGCATTGTAAAGGGGTAAGCCTCCAGGCTGAGGAGTCCGCTAGAAAGCAAGGCATTTAAAGTTAGGCCTTGCAAAGCTGAGATTAAATCCCCTGTGTGGCTCTAGCCTGAATTTGCTAGTTCCGCTGCAGGCGTCTTCATTGTCCCGGCAGAGCTGATTTGCTTTCTGGAGCAGCAGCTGTTAACTGCCAGGATGACACCTCTCATCACAAGCGAAGAGGACAACATGGGAGAAGGCAAGCTGAGAAGGGGCATGTTTGCCTGTGGAAATCTATTTACTTGGAGGCCTGGCTAATTGTTATGGGCCAACCCCGTAATCCTGGGCTACCTACGCCAATCCCAGTCTGGGCTCGAACCTCTCTGTAATACACCTGAAAACAGGTTCCAGTCAACAAACCACAGCTCGTCATTACCCAGGTGTTATTTCTGTGCACCGCAGTAGCCCCTGGAGGCCTTGGCTGAGATTGGCAGGCGTGTACACACACACACACACACACACAGTTTACAGACTAAATGGAAAAATACAGAGGGGCCCAGAGAGGGGAAATGACTTGCCACAGCCATGCAGCAAGTCAGGGGCAGAAAGCACAGTGCTCCCCAGGCCAGTGCTCTGCCCACTAGACAATGCTGCCACTTGTGGAACTTGCTGCTGCTCTCCAGAACCCGCCTATTCTTCCCCAGTCATCCCAAACCCACTGATCGAGATTTGACTGGTGGAACCTCAACACCGTGAAATGGCTTCTCCCTTTGTCAGAGCTTGGGCCCTAGAGGGTGTCATGGTACAATTCCCCACTCTGAACCTTAGCGTCCAAAAGATGGGGTACCAGCATGAATTCCTCTAAGCTCAATTACCAGTTTAGTACTTGTAGCGCTGCCACCAACCAGGAATTCCAGTGCCTGGTACACTCTGGTCCCCCCAAAACCTTGCCTGGGGACCCCCAAGACCCAGTCCCTCTGGATCTTAACACTAGGAAAGTAAATCCTTTCCCTCACTATTGCCTCTCCCAGGCTTCCCCTCCCCGGGTTACCCTGGAAGATCACTGTGATTCAAACTCCTTGAATCTTAAAATAGAGAGGAAAATCCACCTTCCCCCCTTCTTCTCTCTCCCCCTCCCAGACTCTCCCTGAGAGAGAAAGTAATCCTAACACAGAGAGAAAATTAACCTCTCTCCCCCCCTTCTCTCCTTTCTCCCCATCAATTCCCTGGTGGATCCAGACCCAGTCCCCTGGGGTCTCACCAGAATAAAAAAACCAATCAGGTTCTTAAACAAGAAAAGCTTTTGATTAAAGAAAGAAAAAACAGTAAAAATTATCTTTGTAAATTTAAGATGGAATATGTTACAGGGTCTTTCAGCTATAGACACTGGGAATACCCTCCCAGCCTAAGTATACAAGTACAAAGTAAAATCCTTTCAGCAAAATACACATTTGAACTCCTTCCAGCCAAATACACATTTGCAAATAAAGAAAACAAACAGAAGCCTAACTCGCCTTATCTACCTAGTACTTACTATTTTGAATCTATAAGAACCTGTATCAGGGAGATTGGAGAGAAACCTGGTTGCACATCTGGTCACTCTCAGAACCCAAAGTGAACAACAACCAAAACTAACAGCACAGCACAAAAACTTCCCTCCCTCAAGATTTGAAAGTATCTTGTCCCCTGATTGGTCCTCTGGTCAGGTGACAGCCTGGCTCACTGATCTTGTTAACCCTTTACAGGCAAAAGAGAGATGAAGTACTTCTGTTCTATTAACTCTTACTATCTGTTTATGACAGGGGGTCTCTCTGGATATGAGGCCTCCACACTGCTTGCAAGGCAAGGGAACCCCTTGCGCTTCAACCTAGCTCCCTGGCAGGAGCTTGGGGGTTGGGGGGCAGGTGGGAGACTGCAGGTGGAAGGGGTGGGGAGGGGCCCCACTTGCTCTGACCCAGGGTCCCACAAACCCCTAATCCGCCTCTGACTGAGCGGGCTGCTAAATGAATATTCTGGGATGGGATACTCCCTGTGACTGACAGGAAGCCTGCTGTGGCCCCACCTCCTTTCCTTCCCCAAGCCATAGCTCTGCCCTGTTGCTGGAGTGCAGTGAGACTCCCCACCCAGACCATGGCACGTGGCTCCCTTCTCTCTCCCAGGAGCAGCAGCAGTGCCCCCCATCACCTTGGGAGCAGCAGGTGGCCCCCACTACTCAACCCACAGCCTCAGTTTGGGGACGCTGAGCCCACTGAACTCTTCTCCTCCTGCCACCCAGATTCCCTGGTGGGTGGGGTCAGCAGGCCCAGCAGAGCGGAGGAGCTTGGTGTTAACACCCTGTTGAGATGCATGGGGCAGGCCACGCCACTCAGTGATGGCTTCAGGCTCTCTGCAGGCTCAGGCAGACAGCACTGCAGCAGCTACACTCGGGTCACAGTTTTCATGAGGGCTAGAAACTCACTTGGCTTTCTTACATGAAAGCTGAGATTCTGCACTTGGCAGGTGGCTGCTGGAGCCTTCATCTGGCTGTTTGCTGGGCTAGTAGAGCCCTGGTGTTGGCTACTGGACTGAGCAGGCAACTGGGAATCAAGGCAGCTGGGTTCTGTTCCCAAGTCTCCCACTGATCTGCCACAATTTAGGGTGTGTGCCTTAATGCCTCTGTTGCTCCAGAGGGGAACCAACCCTGGCGCACCCTCGGACAGTGCTGTGAGCTCCTCTGATGAGAGGGGCAGGCGGCTTCTGTGCTTGCAGTGCTTGTAACGAGCACAGGGGCAGGGAGAACAGCAGACGGCGTCCACCGGCATCACACGCAGGCCAGCCACTACCCCAGCCTGCGAATGGGATAGGATTACTTCAGGCTCATAAATCAAGCTCTTTAAAGTGGAAAACAGCAAGACTTGTACCCTGCACTTACGTTATTTCATCCTTGAGAATTCCAGCCCTGGCTGCACCTCACGTCCCAAGCCAGACAGCTGACCTTTTTACCCAAAGGTAAGAAGCTGGGCAGACATCTCCCTGGCCTCCCGGAGATGAGGGGAAGCTGCGGGAGAATAAAATATGGTGGCTGACGTCAGCTGATAATGATGAATGCGCTCTCGGGTGCGATAGCTCTAAATCAGGGGCGAGCCATACACAGAGCACCCGAGAGACGTTGTCCATTACACAGCGACGGAGATAAGCCAGTGACGAGCAAGCTGGGCCCGGGTTGTGGAGCCAAGCACCAGAACTGAGCCATCAGGATTAAGTCACGTGTCTGGGAGCTCCACAGTGACCCTGCTGTGCCTTGGAGAGGCTGTGGGGGATGCTGGGCTTCTCCTCTCCCATTCCTGCCCCCCCTTCCCATTCTCACTCCCCTTTCGAACCGCACTGCATCCAACTTTCCTCTCCCGCTCCTCCCCCTTGGCCTTCCTCTCCGAGGTCAGCGCGTGTCTCTCCCTCTTCCTCTCCTCGCAGTCTCCCACACTCATCCTTGGTGACATGACCCGTCCACCCCTTTAGCTGTGCATTTCCTTGCCCTGATGTCTTCACTTGCCCTGCAGCCCTGGGTCAACTCTCGCCACCACCAAAATGACTTGGTCTCCACTTGGCACTGCCCTCTCTGCTGAGTTCCCCTCTCTGACCAGCTCCAGCATTGCCCTGTCACATGGCCTTTATATGACTTGCAGTCCCTCAGCACTGGGGACTTGTCTCCTCCCTGTCCCCTCTTCCATCGACATGGCTGGTGATTTGCTCCATTTCTCTCTCACCTCCACCCTGGACTCTTTGGCCCCTCTTTCCCACCACAAGCTCTGCCCTGCCAACTCCCAGCCCCAGCTCACCCCTGCATCCCCTTCCTCTGATCCTGCTCTCGGGCTGTGACACGCCTCTGGCAGAAATCCCATGATTGGGCCGACTTCCTCCTTGAGTTCTGCCATCTTCCTCGCTAGACAGCTCTCCTGCTCCAACTTCATTGAATCCCAGACGGCCACAATCCCAGCCACCTTTTCGCCCCCTTTGATTCACTCCCAAACCCTCCCTCCTCCTGCCGCAGCTGTTCTCTACACACAGAACTGCACCAATTTCTTCTGAGAGAAAATTAACAAACTACGATGGGAGTTTCCTCCTGCCCCACCGACAGCCAGGGCCGGCTCCAGGCACCAGCGAAGGAAGCAGGTGCTTGAGGCTGCCAATGGAAAGGGGCAGCATGTCCGGGTCTTGGGCAGCAATTTGGCGGCAGATCTCTCAGTCCCTCTCGTCCTTTTTCAGCTGCCACTGACTTGCCGCCAAAGAGGAAGCGAGGGAGCGAAGGAATTGCCTCAGAAGTCGGCAAAAAAGCTGGAGCCAGCCGTGCCGACAGCTCTCCCCTCCTATCACAGACCAGGAATTGTCTCATCTGCAGTCTTCCGCTAACCTCTCTACTTGCTTCAGTGACCCTATCCCATCTCCTGAGCTCTCATATGCCCTCCCTGCCCTTCTCCTTAACCTCTGCCTCTTTCCCCGCACACACTTCATCTCTCCAGCTTAAAAAAATCCACCCTGGACTCCAGGTGCCTCTCCAACCCCTCAGCTCCCTTCTCCTCTTCATCTCCACGCTGGCCTCAATCACTGTGAGCTCTTTGGGACCGGGACAGCCTTTTTGTACAGCACCTAGCGCAGCAGAGCCTGGCTTCTAGGCCTGACCATAATACCAAGACAAGAGAATACGAGCGTGACTCATCCTCAGTGGAAGTCACAGGAGGGAAGCCCAGCTGGGACGCTTTCACTGCTCAGTTAGTGGAGCTGAGGACTCACGCCTCTCAGAGAGAGATCAAGGTGCCCAGTCCCAGGGAGTTCCCACTGCAGTGACAGCAACTAACCAGCTCAGCCCTGAGGGGTGATGGCTGGGGGGTGAGGACTGGGAGAAGGGAGCAGGCAGGAGATGAGGGATCAGAGGCCTAGGGGAGCATGAGATCGGGTGGATGAGTCCCCAAGCAGCCAGAATCCCACAGGCATGAAGGTAGCTCACAGCCACCCCTTCCCCTGGGCGGCACCCGCGTGTGCAGGGGCTCCTGAAAGTCTCCCCTGGCCTGCTGAGTGCTCGATAGTGGAGCTGTACCTGAGCTGATATTTGGTGTCCAAAGAGACAGGGACATGATCCCGGCTTTGCCCCCAGCCGGGTAAATGCTCAGATGCCACCCGCAGAGCAGGTAGGGCTTATCCGGGCCAGGGTCTGATCCAGCTCCTATCACACAAGCACCCAGTCCCTGCTGGGGGGAGCAGCAGGGCAAGTGCAGCCCCAGTATTTCCGCAGTTTGGGGTAAGAAAAACTCCGTGCAGGGCCCGAGCCAGGCTGGAGGAGCCATGCCTGTCAGCGCAGCTGCCGGCCCCTGGCTGCTGGGAAGAGCAATCTTATTTCAATTATTCTTCGGCGGCCCTCGGCAAGCGAGAGGGTTTATTTACTGTGTAATCCCTGAAAGTGTCTTTCCAAAAATGCTGCCAAGAAAAAAAAAGCCAAAGCGGCGCTCCGTGGCAAGCGAGCATGGCAGCCAATGGGGTGCCCACGCCTGCCCCTCGCAGCCTGCAATCCAGCCGCTGCTCTGTTTATTTGACATTCACTCAGCACTGCACAGCTGGGTTAGCCACAGCTTACACAGTGCAACCAGCATGACCAGGCAGCTTCCCCGGGGGCCGCCCCTCCCCAGCCTCACACCCAGCCCACCACAGCCAGCGGGACGGTTACGGTGAAGGCTGCACAGTAGCAAGGGCCTGTTTCAGTCCCGCTGGTAATGTAAACAGAGCAGTCGATTAAACTCCACTCTTGGACCGGAGGAGGTGGGGCAGTGATTCGGGAGGCCTTACAAGGGGCATTTCCCTGCAGGCTGGGTCCCCATTAGTCATGACAGCCTTCACCTCGGGGGTTGGCAATCGAGACATTCCCCCCAGCACCTGTGGAGCATACCTACAGCGCACAGTTGCACAGGATCTAGCTAGGGGCACATGCAGCGCTGCCCAGCCCGAGTCACTTTAACCTCATGAGTCAGGATTTTAAACCATCATAACTGAAGAGTCCGTTTATTGGCCACTTGGTGTCTCAGCCTTTTGGGGGTTGCATGTTCCAGCTGTGTCCCCAACCCCAAGGGGCTGGACTCTGGGGGTTTTTTAAAAGAAAGCTGAGAATTTCATGTCGTCACAGGACTCTGGGAGCTGGAGATTTAATAAACCACCACAAACGTTGCCAGAGTCATCAGTGATCTCCTGAGAGCTGGCAGCCCTGCTTTGTTTATCCAGTCACCCGTGGATGAGACGGGTAATGATCCAGATCGTGCCCCCTAAACCGCACATGCAGGGAGCCCGTCCGGCAAAAATCTATTCTGGTCTGTGCAGAATGAGGGTCAGCTCTCTACCTGGGAAGACCCCCTCATCCAGGCCCCAGAAAAGGCAATCGGTTGCCTTGCGGCCCCTGCGTGGAGTCAGGGGCAGGTCTGGATGGGATGGTATGGGCCTACGGGACTGTGACAGGTGGATACTTTCCCCAGTACCTAAGAGCCTCAGGCTGTCCCTGTGGGGGAGCCTTTCCTTTAAGGGACTCCAGGGGAAAGCCTGGGCAGGGATCGCCCTGGGAGTGGAGGGGGCTGGGGGTTCCCAGGAGTCTGTGCCAGGGTGGAGGCACAAGCACGCAGATGCAGAAAAGAGGGTCCTCAGCTCTTGAGGATCCCTGGTGGGCTTGCGGGAACGAGAGTGGCCCATTCTGGGGAGAAGAGACAAACCCCACACTCCTTCCAGGGAGTGATTTGGAGGACACTCCCTTAGGCCGTTCTTAGCAGGGGATCTAGGCCATAGAGCGAGCCACAGGCAGAAACCAAGGCCCTGGCCCACCAGGAAAAGACTCTGAAACCCAAAGAGAAACTAGTCTCTTCTGGGGACCTGCAGCATCGAGTCTGGGACTACATGGTGTTTTTCTTAGAGCTCCAGCTCCCGGAGTCCTGTGATGACCTGGGAATCTCACCTGTCACTAAAAAACAAAACGAACCACCAAGCAGGTACATTTTTAGCCCTCCTAGTTGGGGAGTAAAGGCTGCAAACATTTACCCCAAAGGCCTTGCCAGCAAGAGGTCAATACATGATGTTTGGGCCTGACACCTGATGTTTGAATGCTGGGGGTTATCACAGCAGGAGCAGCCTGCGAAAGCCGGCCCCATAGAGCGGTCCCCTCCTCTCAGTCCCAGCCATTAGGACTTTCTCCCTTTGCCATCTCCTATGGCCCAGTGACTATTACACAGCTAACAATCCATCCCTCGCTGCATCAATGTTCCTCCAAGCCAGGACTGAACTCATCAGATTCCTGGTCTGCTCTCACAAGTCCAACATGCGATTCGCGGGGAGCCCTGGGCCTGCAAGGCCTTCCCCCGCCTGCTGGACCCAATGGACGGGCGGAGCACGTGGAGCAGCTGGAGCACAGTTCTGCGACTCAGGACTCTTCTGTGCCAGGCTGGTTGTGCCACTGACAGATCAGTTCCATGGTCGCTTGTGCAATAAGGTTCAGACTGTGCTACATTGGCATACCAGGAGGCTGAATTCATCAGTGTCTCTAGCTAGCTTAGGTGTCTATCCAACCCCGTTGCTCTGGTATCTGAGCACCGCCCAACCTTTAGTGGAGCTTCTCAGCAACCTGGGAGGCAGCACCACTCTGTTATCTCCATTGTACAGCTGGGGAACTGAGGCACAGCCAGGCTACATTTATGGCTACCCTAGATCTTCCAACCACACCTACGTTAGCTAAAATAGCAGCACAGCCACCCCACAAATGATCCCACGGGTCCGGATTCACAGCAACTAGCCCCTTCCTTGCTGCTGAAGTTACTTATAAGCCCCCTACGTCGAGTGCATCTCCACAAACAGGCATTGACACCTAAGTGACTTGTCCAAGATCATACAGGAAGTCTGGAGTACAGCAGGGACTTGAATGCTGGTCTGCCAGGTTTACCTGGACTACCACTGGGTCATGCATTGCTGTCCTTGGACGTGGGTAAAAGATACCTGAGGCAAGTTCAGTGTAACCCTGCGGGGCCCCATGTGTTAGTGCTGCTAAAATCAGAACCAGAGTCAGCCGACTCAAAAGGCAGCCCCATTACCAGCTGCACTGTGTCCCCAGCCCGCCTCCCTCCCAGTGCCCCGATGCCCTCTCCTGTAGGCAGCTGCCCGTGTTTTATCAGCTTCCTTCACCTGCCAGAAGAATCCTGCTTTGATGAGTTCTCTTTGCCACGGCTGGGGCTGCATCTCCCCGGCAGCCTGGAGTGCAGGCCTCAAACACAGAGCATTCCAGCCATTCCCTGTACCCCCTGGAGCCACTCCTCAGCTGAGCTCAAGTTTCTGCAAAGGGTCATTGCCCTGCTCCCCCAGCAGTGTTCATTAGAACCCTGCTCCGTGTGCTCTCAAGCCTTGGGAGGAATGGCCAGCAAATGCTCTGACACTCTCAATAACCCTCAGGACAAACGTTAATGCAGCCAGCCCTCTGCTAGACTGCGCCTCCCACCTGCCAGCATCTCTGCAGCTTCCAGGAGCCAAGGAGGCTTCCCAGCCAGAGACATGCCTGAGTGAGACTGGAGGGGTCTACGCATCAGGGCTGGTCCCCAACAAGACCCTCCAATATGAGCCCCTGCATCCAAGCTCACCCCCTTGGTTCTGCTTCTTATGTCAGATCCAAGCTCACCAGGGGTCTGTTTATTGCTCTGGTGGCAATCACACCAGAATGTTGCATGAGATTCCAGTGCTGTCAAATCCCAACCCAAACCAAGGCAAGTTGAGAAACCCCGGAACCAAGAATGCTCTCCCTTCCCTAGGGCCTAAAGTGTTTCACAGACATGAAGGAGTTGACGACAGTAGCCAGCTCTTATGCAGCATTTTTTATCAGTAAAGCTCAAAGCACTTGCCAATGGATGCCAGTAACATTACTGCCATTTGACAGATGGGGAAACTGAGGCACGGGTGGTGCTATGACTTGCTTAAGGGCACCCTGCAGGTCCGTGGCAGCACTGAATAGAGACAGGTCTCCCAAATCCCAGTGCAGTGTTCTGGTTGCTTGGCCTGCTCTGTGAGTTAAGCGTCACAATTCCTCAGGGAGGTGGGGAACGATTACTGTTCTTATTTTCCATAGGGAGCAAATAAGACGAAATGACTTGCCCAAGGGACACCGTCCCTAGATTTGCTCTGGGCTTGATTCTGCACATGACTTCCAGTGCAGTCTATGGACACAAGGCGCACAGTGGCTACAGGATCAGGCCCCCTACATTCTTAAGGCTCAGCGCCTCCTCAGTCAAGCATCCTCCTGCCTTGAGCTGGTGATTTGGGAGGAAGGTCCATGCTCCATATTCGCCTCTCTCCAGCCTAGCTGGAAAACCCCCTTCTCTTGCGGGTGCCGCTGCGGTTGGGTCGGAGACACCTGTGCCCCTTGGCTGGAGTCAAAGCACCACGTTCTGTCTCGGGATTCATTATTTGCACAGCCAAGTCGTTGGGCGCTTTTGTTGCGCTGAACAATCCGTGCGTTTTCCTGCTCTCAGCCCATTAGCCAAGACCTCGGAGCTCCCGTTTGTTAACGACGGGTCCGGAATTGGCTCTGGCATGCGAAATGGCTCCAAGAATTCATCCGTAGCAAACTCTTCTCTGTTAGTGCTAATGAGAGGTTGTAACGCTGGCCAAGGCCATGCAAATCCTTCCTGTTATCTCACAGTACCCCGCTCCCTCCCCAGCCCTCCTGCCTCCCACACACAGCATGGAATTGCTGCATGGAGCCTTAAACTCTGGTTCTGTTGTATGCATGATGGGATGCAGAGCAGAGCCTGCCACTCGGACAGTATTAGGCAACTCATTGGACCTGAAACAACAGGCTTTAAAGTCCCTGTGCATAATGAAGAATGGTAAACAGGTCTGGGCAGTAGCCCTAGAGCCTTCTGGGTAACAGAAAATGTGGCACTGGGTCTTGCTGGCTGGTGGCCTAGAAAGTTTTAGTTGTTTAATACTCAGCATGCAGATTCCTGGGCCAAAGTGCACCGCCGGGGCCACAGCCTGCTCAGGCTGTACTCAGCCCATCCTCTTCAGGCAGTTGGCCTTCCGCCTGAGTGCGCACGTCAGGATTTGGCCCCAGATTTTGGCCCCTGCTGTCATTCGACAGGAAGTCTCTACGCAGTTAGAGTCCTGGGGCCATCTGCGCTCTTCCAGCAGACAGTCGATATCAGACACACTGCAGCCAGGGGGCTGTGCAGCCTCGCAGGAGCCACGCACGGGGGAGACAGATCGGGGAAGGCTGAAAAGGACTGGGGGTCTCACGGAGGGGATGGAGGGTCACTGCAGAACCAGAGGGGGGAGGGTAATTTCATGCTGGTGGTGGGGGAGGCAGGAAAGCCACTATTCCCCTCATCTTCCTGTCGTGACTGACTTGGAAACCTGCTACTCACCCCAGCCGTGCTGCCCCTGAGTGGAGACGCAGCAACTAGCTCCAAAACTTGCTCCCAGAGATTTGTGACAAATCCAGACTGAGGGGCCACAGACAACACTGGAGTTTAGAAACTGCCAGATTAGGCCAGTGCTTATAGATGGGACAGGCTAATACACCCATATGCTGCCCTGAGACTTTTTTACTTGGCGGATGAATGCTTTAGGAACGCATGAAGCACTAAATAGCGAAAAAGCGACTGGTAAGTGCAGTAACGCAGTCTGGGTGAGCCCTCACCAGTCAGTACCCCCGAGAGCACTGGGTATAAAGACGCCCTGTCGTGTTATTTGCACAAGCAGAGCCGGATGCTGCCTTTGGCTCCAATTGGTGCCACTGGGGTCGTGTGCAGATCCTCAAAGGGATTTAAGAGCCTAACTATCGATTTCAACAGGTATTAACTAACACCTTGGAGGCGCTGGGCCTCAGGACCTCACCCGAACAGGCCTTTGGAGCGTGCTGTCTTCGGGTTACGTGCTGGTGCCCATCACAGGAGTGTCTCACATCTGAGCCCCCATGTCAAGAAACAAGACTGGCAACACAGCCAGTCTCCGGGCAACCTACTGAGGGCACAGCTGGTCTGTAGCAGGCTGCCTGATTGGCTTCGCTGCCTGATTCATGGCAAGGGTCAACAGACCAGCTTTTAAGCCCAGCAGTAGCAGCTGCAGTTCGGTGGCTGCTCAAAGCTACCAAGGGCTGTGATGGCGCCTGCTTGTTCCCAGCCCTGTTCAAGACCTGCTCCTGCTTTGCCTCACTTCAGGTAACCTGGTTCTGAGCCTCAGCTCCAATTCCTGACGTCTGGCTCCAGCTCTGGTATCCGGCCACTGACTCCAGCTCCAGCCACCAGGCATGGCTGCCCACGTCCCAGTCACTGATAATTAGGGGCCTCCTAGGACCATAGGAATTGCCAGAGCAGAGCTGGGGTCCACCTAAACAGCCCCCTGTCACAGCATCAGCTGCTTGAGGGGCAGGTGGATGGATCTCGCTAGTGGAGAGTGATGGGATAAACTGCCCCTGCAGCTAGTTCACTCCTAACCAGGGCCAGCTCCAGGCACCAGCCCAGCAAGCAGGTGCTTGGGGTGGCCAATGGAGAGGGGCAGCACGTCTGGCTCTTCGGCGGGTCTTTCACTCCCTGTCAGAGGCAAGGACCAGCCACTGAATTGTGCCGAAGACTGGAGCGGCAGTGGTAGAGCTGATCACGATGGCAGCTTTTGGGGGGCGGAGGGGGGGCTGCTCGGGGTGGCAAAAACCCTAGAGCTGGCCCTGCTTCTAACCCCATTAGTAAGAGACTGGGGTACACCATGTCTCGGGGTGAATAATTATAATATGTTATGGATTTTATGTTGGCCTTCAGAGCTTTCTTGCTGCTCTGGATTGGCAGAGGCCCTGGATGTTTTTCGCCTTCCTCTGCAGCATGGGTCATGGGTCACTTGCTGGAGGATTCTCTGCAGCTTGAGGTCTTCAAACCACAATTTGAGGACTTCAATAACTCAGACATAGGTTAGGGGTTTGTTATAGAAGTGGGTGGGTGAGATTCTGTGGCCTGTATTGTGCAGCAGGTCAGACTAGATGATCATAATGGTCCCTTCTGACCTTAAAGTCTATGAGTTAGTATGTTAATTTTATATATATTTGCTCAAATAAAAATGTGGAATTCCTTTTGGCCATGGTTTGCCCCTTCCACAGCTGGAGAACTCCTGGGAACCGGCCATTGTAGAATCAGACAAGTATTTACACCAAACATCTGATTCTAAAAGTTACAGTCATCCTATCAGGGAACAGAAACCATACCATGTGACTCAAGCACCCAATCAAAAGGAACTAAGCTCTTGTCTTTTAAGTATTTGCAACCAACTGATCGCAAAGTATCTACAGCCCAAGCATTAGTTATAAAATGATCTGTCGCTGTGTGACTATGAGCAACGTGCTTTGGGGATGCTGTTTGAGTGCAAGGTGCTGTACAAGCTACAACCGGATGACTTGAGTTTATAAGAGAGTTATGAGCTGCTGAGCCCAGGTACCTGCCTATTCCAAGTGAATCTAATATTTCCCAGGCGGACACATGGATTTCTTAGAGCAGCTGTTCAGAGGGATAAGGAGGGACAAAGCCCCAGGTGTTCAGGCCAGTGACTTACAAATCATGTGTCTCCCCTCCCCTTCTCCCCAGTGATTTTATTGGTGTTTGAGCTTTAAGGGGCTCTCTCCCAGCCGGTGGGAGCGCCCACTCTTGGAAGGGAGGGTTTGCAACGGAGCTGCTGGCTGGGCTAACCCTGACCTTTACCACTTGCTCTGCAGCCCATCACCTGCTCTCAGCCTGCAGCCTGTCACTGCAGCCCTCCGTCGCGCGCAGGGGCTGGCTTTTCTTCGGCCCTGAATGTGCCCTTCCAGCTGCTGTCTCCTCTCATCAGCTCCAGAAGCAGCTTCTGTTTTCAATGCCTAGGGCTGCCGGCCCGGGATCTCTCTTCTGCTGTGAGAACAGCTTTTGTTTGTTCTGAAAGTGGCTGCTCTTTCCCTGCCACTGACAACCATACTGCACTTCAGGCAGATGTCAGAGGTCCCTAATTCAGCTATTCTTCATCTCCAGCACTGCTGGCGCCCGAAGAATAGCCGACTTTCAGGCTTCTTTCATTCCAATGAGGTCGCCGTTGGATCCTGGAGCTTGGCCTTACAAAATAGCCCTGCCTGGAGAGCTTAAAAAGCCAAACGTGGGTGAATTAAACAGCCCTAAGAACCAGGCCGTGTTAAACAGTTAACAGATGCCGCTCAGCCCTCCATGGGGCTTGCAGAGCACAAAGCCGGCTGCCCGTCTCTGGGAGCCTGGAGCAATTGCTCCTAACCCTCGCAGGGAAGGAAGAAATGAAAGTGGGGACGGGAGGGAATTGAGAATCTGCCCCTTTCCCTTTTAGCCCAAGCCGCACTTGACAAAGAGTATGAATTTCCCACTGACTCATGATTGCACGTCACTCGGCAGAAATGCACCTGTTCGGTGCAAAGGAGAGAGAAACCAAATACCACTTGGCCTGCAGTCTGGTTGCAGTTTACAGACTCCACAGGGCCAGCCCTTAGAGGGGAGGCCTCACGCCAAACCCAGCTGTCACAGGAAGTGGAGTTGGTGAAATCCACCTAGTGCTGGGGAGGCATCTTTCAGATGATCTTCAAAATGCACGTGTGATTAAGCTGCCACTCTGCAGTCTCCCTGCAGCATCATTTGACCACGCTCCTCTCCTTCACCTCCTCCCCTCAGCAGCCATGCAGTGCTGCTCTGCTTTTTAAGGACCTCATCACTCAGTGGGATCTGAGTGTGCTCAGCATGTTTCTGGCTCAGTTCCTTTGACAGCTGTCATGCTGCACCCCAGAGGAGGCTGCATTTCAGTGGTGAGCGACGTGCTTCTGAGACAATCCTTTGAGATGAAAGGAGCTCCATAAACCTAACCAAGCACCCAGAAACTTTGCAGGTGACTGACACAAAGCTTGTGATATCTCTCAGGTAGGTAGGAAAGGGACAAGCAGAAACAATGATGCTGTTGCCTCAAGAACCTGATTGGGAGGATGTACATTTGGAAGCTCATAGCAGGATTGAGAGTAGCAAGGGGGATCATGGGCAGAAAATATCTTTGCAAAAGTGGCCTCTTTGCATTTCCATATTTATCTACTGCCAGCTTCAGTCTTTCTCGTGATTGGCCTGACTAGCCTGTGAGCCAGCCCTGGCGCCCCTTTTGATCACCCCGCCCACACACACCCCTTCTGAGCCTAAAACCTAGATCTCCCTTGGCATGGTTAACTGGCAGAACCCTCTGCCTCCAGTGCTGGCATGTGTAAGGTAGCCAGAGGCTGCAGGCATGCACTTTTATATAGTTCCCTTGGGAGCTGCGGGATTCTGGGTAACATAGTTCCTCACACACTGGGAATGGACTGCAAAATTCCCTTAAAACACCAATATCCCCTTCTCTCAGCCAGCTTTGCTTATCCCACCTCCACTCTGCAGCATCCACAATGAGCATGCTGGCTGCAGCAGTCAAAGGGGAATAAATCCCAGTTGTTAGTCACCAGTTTCCAAGCCCTACAGGTGCCTTCAGGCCATCACCCCCTAAATTAAGGAGCCCTGCCCTTTGCCAGCCCTTTTAATGTCACTTGTGAGTTTGTGAATCAGACTCAGCCAGGCTCCCTGGGGTGTTGTTAAGTATCCTCGGTTCCCTTTTGTGCCCTTCCCAGGCTCCTGGCAACCAGATGTCAAAAGGTTGGAGGAAAAGGCCCTTTACATTTTGTAATGGAGTTTGAATGTGATTTCTTCCCTTGAGTCAACCTGCTTAACACCCGGAAGATTTCAGCAGAGGGTGCGAATTTGAGGGCTCATGAATTAAAGGAACCCTAAGCTTCCCACAATATTTTGCTCTCATCTGAATTATCTTCCCTGACACCTCGGCCGTTAATTGGCTGCTGGGGTGATTTATTGAGAAATGGCCACCCAGATCCCTAGATGGAACCAGACTTTGACGAATCAGCGTACGTCCATTGATCTGCTGCACACGGAACTCAGTGGAGCTACGCTGGTTTCCACCAGCCGGCCCTACGTGATCGTGATGACTCTGAGCCTGGAACAGCATGTTTACAGAAAGTAAATGAGGCAAAGGCACACCGGCAATTAATTAAAGCAATACAGAATCATAGAATCATAGAAAATCAGAGTTGGAAGGGACCTCAGGAGGTCATCTGGTCCAACCCCCTGCTCAAAGCAGGACCAATTCCCAACTAAATCATCCCAGCCAGGGCTTTGTCAAGCCTGACCTTAAAAACCTCTAAGGAAGGAGATTCCACCATCTCCCTAGGTAACCCATTCCAGTGCTTCACCACTCTCTGAGTGAAAAAGTTTTTCCTAATATCCAACCTAAACCTCGCCCACTGCAACTTGAGACCATTACTCCTTGTTCTGTCATCAGGTACCACTGAGAACAGTCTAGATCCATCCTCTTTGGAACCCCCTTTCAGGTAGTTGGTGCCAGAAGGCAGAGCCTCGGTGCCTGGGCATTGTGGTTGGGGGGCTGCTCTATCCTTCGCTGGGACTTCTTCTTTATCCACTTGTAGAAGCCAGTATCCCAGGACTGGGATGCCCTGAACTGGAGGACACTTCCAGCCTCAGCAGCTGCATGTTCCTGCTAGACACAGTTAACACTGATTTTCTCTGGATCCTCCATCTCCGGCTTCCAATGGCACCAAGGACATGAGGATTTCAATGTTCTACCCAAAATACAAGCAAATCCAGGGCCATTCCCACTGATGGAAATCAGCGTAACTCCATTGAAGTACATGGAAGTATGCCAGTTTACACCTAGTGAGGATCTAGCTCAGTGTTTAATGGGGGTGAGGGAGGTCAGTCACATGAGCTCCCAACCACAGATCGTTGGCCAGCTGAAAGGTATTGGACATTGGGTATCCAGGGTGGCATTAAGTGAATAGACTATTACTGGAATGACATTCATATCTGGGAATCCTAACATCCCTTAAAGGGTGCAGGAACTTGTGATTAAAACACGGGACTGTACGTCAGGACTCCTGGGTTCCATCCCCTGCTCTGCCACTGATTTGTTGTGTGGCCTTGGGCGAGTGACTGCCCTTCCTTGTGCTTCACTTTCCCCATCCCCAGAGTGGGGATAATAATATGGGCCTGTTCTCTTGTGGGTAGGGTGACCAGACAGCAAACATGAAAAATCGGGATAGGGGTGGCGGGTAATAGGAGCCTATATAAGAAAAAGACTCAAAAATCGTGACTGTCCCTTTAAAATCGAGACATCTGGTCACCCTACCTGCAGGGCACTAGGAGGACTGATGTTTGTGGGCTACTTTGCAAGTGCAAAGTGTTATGATAAAGGTTTGCATCCAAATCCAAATCCACATGACACTCAGGTCGTGACAAAACCCCAGGAATTTTTGTCAAACTTGACTGGGCTCATGAAACTTCTGCCCAAACCTGACATGAAACTCGCAGCCATCTCTGGAGAGACACAGACTTTTCCAGTCTGAGCTTGGTGGGAGATTTTTCAAATGGACATGCAGTGCTTTCAATGCCCTCTAGTGGTGGTTGTGATTAAATCACCCCTTTGTGTGGGGAATGCCTATGGGACATGCTACCCAAAGTCCTTAACAGGAAGCTGGGTGTGTTTGTGTTGGACAGTGGACAGATAAAGCAGCACAGTGGATTGTTAGCAGTGTCTCCCGGTCCTTCCTTAGTAAACAAATAAATGATTAAACCCATTATGTGTGTAAGCAACCGCACTTGGGCCATCAGTGGGGACAGGAACCCAGGACCTTCAGCACTGCCAGAACAAACCTCTATCATTTGAGCTAAAAGAGTAGCTCCTGTACCAGGCTACTGTAGCAGCCCCAGTAGCCCCTTATGTGGACCAGCTATAAAAACAGGACAAAAGTTCATGCTCCCCTAGTGGGGATCACATGTGGAATCCACACCTCTGCTTGCATAAGAAAACACAATGGATCTTTTGCATAAAACAAACACTCCCAAAATACATAGTTCCCAGAGCTTAACAAACCTCACCAGATCCCTTCTGAATTTCACTGTCACTGTACTGGGTTGAAATGAAGCCAGACCTGAAAGAGAAATTGAAAGCAGTATGAGACAATCTGACAGGGTCTCTGGGATGCAACCTGGACTGTAGGACTGCTAAACCCTCCAAAACCCACCAGCCTGGGGTAGCCCTCACACGGTGATGCTGGTGTCAAGCTACAAGCCTCTGACAGGATGTCACTTACGCAGACCTCCTCAGGCAGGGACACGCCCAACTCAGTTACAGGAATCATCTCCCAGCCATTCATGAACCAACAATAGAGATCCCAAGTGATGATGTCACTTCCCCTCTTTTATACTTTCTTCCAGCTTGCTGGAAAGATCCTTGGGGTGATGTGAAGGTCAGGCAGTCCCCATTGGTCAAGCAGTCTATTGCATCCATGCCTTCGCTAAGGAGTCTCTGGGATTCTTTTCTTGATGGGCATTAATGAGCCATTAACATTGTCTGTCTATTGCTGGCTACTCCTTTGTCATAGCTGAAAGGCTGGTTGTGGGTGTTCCCAACCTCACAACATATTTTAATAGCACATATAGTAAAACTTCATAATTTCCATACAATGTTAGCACATACGATCCAACAGGATATTGATATTCAACAGACCTAAAATGATACCTCGCAAGGCATACAAAGTGTACAAAACACACCACAATCTCATGACAGTGGTGAATATGGGGATTCCAGGGGGCTAATTTGAGATACAGAGTGCCACAGACAGTTACTTCCAATCCAGGCCTGGTGCTAGGGAAGAGTCATCCCCCCACAGGCAGATTATTCTGTAATTATTTTTATTGATTATCTGTATTACCAGGGCACCTAGGAGCCCCAACCACCGGCACAGCAAGTGCATGCCTGGGGCGGCAAGCCACAGGGGGTGGCCTGCCGGTCGCTGTGAGGGCGGCAGTCAGGCAGCCTTCGGTGGAGTTTCTGTGGGAGGTTGGTTTTGGCGGTAATTTGGCGGCGGGTATGCCGAAGGTGTGGGACCGGCGGACCTCCCACAGAACCGCCGCTGAATATGCATGACCGGAGCGGACCTCCCGCAGAAACGCTACTGAAGGCTGCCTGACTGCCACCCCTGGTACTAGGGTCTGTACAAACCTGGAACAAGAGTTTTGGCACCTTCCGCTGAAGCAGCTAGTGCTAGCCCCTGGCGGAGATGGGACACTGAACTAGATGGAGCCAGAATGGCAGTTCCTGTTCAGGTTGAAACTTCTCTAGTCAATAAGTAGAGGAGAAGTCAAAACAAGCTTCCCCAGCTCGCGGCTTTGCAGTACTACATGACCCATGAGCAGGGTCTGGTTTCAGACTCCAGAGCTATCAGAAAACAGGATGGAAGGACCTCAAGAGGTCATCAAGTCCAACCCCCGGCGCTGAGGCAGAACCAGACAACCTAGACCATCCATGACAGGTGTTTGTCCAGCCTGTTCTTAAAAACTTCCAGGGATGGGAATCCCACAACCTCCCTCAGAAGCCTGTTCCAGAGTTTAACTGCCCTAGAGTTAGAAAGTTTTCCCTGATATCTAACCTAAATCTGCCTTGCTGCAATTAAGCCCATCACTTCTTGCCCTGCCTTCAGGGGACGTGGAAAACAATTGATCACCGTTCTCTTTATATTTATATTAGAGCTGTTGATTAATCACAGCTAACTCACATGGTTAACTCAAAAAAATTAAGCGTGATTACAAAAATTAATCATGATTAATTACACTCTTAAACAATAGAATAACAATTGAAATTTATTAAATATTTTTAGATGTTTTTCTACATTTTCAAATATATTGATTTCAGTTACAAGACAGAATACAAAGTGTACAGTGCTCACTTTATATTTTTTATTACAAATATTTGCACTGTAAAAATGATAAAACAAAAGAAATAGTATTTTTCAGTTCACCTCATACAGGTATTGTAGTGCAATCTCTTTGTCGTGAAAGTGCAACCCACAAATGTAGATTTTTTTTGTTACATCACTGCACTCAAAAACAAAACAATGTAAAAAGGCCTATTCTTACTTTCATGTGACATTGTAAACAAGAAGCAGTCAACATTACCTCCTGCAAATGTAAACAAATTTGTTTGTCTGAGTGATTGGCTGAACAAGAAGTAGGACTGAGTGGACTTGCAGGCTCTAAAGTTTTACATTGTTTTACTTCTGAATGCAGTTTTTTTTTGTACATAATTCTACATTTGTAAGTTCAACTGTCATGATAAAGTATCAGAGGGGTAGCCGTGTTAGTCTGGATCTGTAAAAAGCGACAGAGTCCTGTGGCACCTTATAGACTAACAGACGTATTGGAGCATAAGCTTTTGTGGGTGAATACCCACTTCGTCAGATGAGTATATAAGGTGCCACAGGACTCTGTCGCTTTTTTCGTGATAAAGAAATTGCACTACAGTAGTTGTATTTGGTGAATTGGAAAATACTATTTGTTTTTTACAGTGCAAATACTTGTAATCAAAAAGAAATGTAAAGTGAGCACTGTACACTTTGTATTCTGTGTTGTATCTGAAATGTGGAAAACATCCAAAACTATTTAAATAAATGATAGTCTATTATTGTTTAACAGTGCGATCAATCCCGCGTTCCAGGTATTGAAGTTAGGCTGGCTGGTCTATAATTCCCTGGGTCCTCTTTTCTTCCCCTTTTTCAAGATAGGTTCTCTTGAAGATAATCACTAACGGTTCCAGGATTGCTTCAGCTAGTTCCTTATGTCTTCTCGGATCAATATCACCAGGCCCTGCCTACTTGAATGCATCCAAATATTCCTTAACCTGTTCTTTCCCTATTCTGGCTTGTGTTCCTTCCCTCTTGTCCTTGATATTTGCTCCTTCCCCTTGCATGTCACATTGCAGCCAACCTTTGCCCAGCCCTGGGCAGCAACTAGATGCTACAGATCCCTGTCTAACAGCAGGTCCTGTACTGCCTCAGCACTGCACAAGAGCTCGAAGCCCAGATCCTGCATGTTCACGCTTGCAAGAGAATGTCAGCTTCCCCCTTCTACAGCTGTGCTGGGAAGAGGTGAACCCTGCACAAAGCAGGTGAGTTCCAGAGGAGAAGAGCCGTGATGTCACCTCGGCCCCTATCAGGAGAAAGGAGCCTCTGCCAGTGCCACAACGTCTATACCAGTGGTTTTCAAACTTTTTTTCTGGGGACCGAGTTGAAGAAAATTGTTGATGCCTGTGACCCAATGGAGCTAGGGATGAGGGGTTTGGGGTGTGGGAGGGGTTCAGGGCTGGGGCAGAGGTTTGGGGTGCAGGGGTTAGGGCTGCAGGGTGGGGCTGGGAATGAGAGGTTCAGGGTGTGGGAGGGGGCTCTGGGCTGGGGCAGGGGGTTGGGGTGCAGGAAGGGTTCAGGGTGCAGGCTCTGGGGTGGGGATGGAGATGAGGAGTTTGGGGTGCAGGAGGGTGCTCCGGGTATGAGGAGGGGCTCAGGACTGGGGCAGGGGATTGGAGCATGGGGTTGGAGAAGGGGCTTACCTCTGGTGGCTCCTGGTCAGCACCATGCAGGGGCTAAGGCAGGCTTCCCACATGTCCTGGCAAGCACCGCCTCCCCCACCTCCCATTGGCTGGGAACCGGCCAATCGGAGTGCAGAGCCGGTGCTTGGGGCGAGGGCTGTGCATGGAGCCCCGTGGCCCCCCACCTAGGAGCCGGACCTGCTGTTGGCTGCTTCCGAGACCCAGCGCGGTGTCAAAACAGGTAGGAACTAGCCTGCTTTAGCCGGGCAGCACCGCCAATGGGACTTTTAATGGCCCGGTTGGCGGTGCTGACCAGAGCCACTGCGACCCAGTGCCTTATATTCTGTGACCCAGCTCACTCCCAGCTGCAGTGTAGACGTACCCTAACTGACTCACCTGCAGTCCCACAGCAAGTCAGGAATGGAAGCTACGTCTCCTGCTCCCACCACCCCACCACGCTGCCATCTTCATCTGCATTAGCAAGCCCTAGATTTGCCAGCTGGTTTTCGGCCACTTTCCCCAGAGGTGTCTCCCACCCCGCAGCTAATTTCCTCTCTGCTCTCCCTGCTCCACCCGCACAAAGGCTCTCTGCAACGTCCAGTGCTGCGCGTGAGCCAGAGAACACTCTGCCTTGGGACAATCAGAGTCCTCACTTCCTGCGGCCTCCCCACATGCAGCTGATCCTCGCCCTCACCCAGACACTAAGCTGGCCGGAGCCCTGTGCTCTGGAGCTGCCGCACACATCCACTTGGTTTGCAATTCCCATGTCTTCTCGGCCTAGGTTGGGGGGAGAAGGGGGCTTGTTGCTTTCCCAGAATCCAGGGGTTGGTGGGGGCCTGAGAACACTCTCAAACATCCCAACCCTGCTGCTGGAGGCTTCACTCATTTCTCACTCCGCCAGCCGAGCATGGGAGGGGGGGCCCAGTCTAGTCATTGTGAAGGCCAGCGCATTATGCCTGTTAGTTTTATTAAAGGACACCTATGAGCACATGAAGCTATGGATTAACTCCTCCTGCTCCAGAGGCTCCCACATGCTACCCTGGAGCTGCTGAGCCGGTGGCACCAGAAATAACCGTCTCCAAGAGCCTCCCAGGGGGTTTGCTTGGGCCGAGCGAGATTTTGAAAAGCTGCTGCAAAAAATAAAAAATTCTATCTACAATATACACTCTCCCTGTCCCGTGCCTCTTAGCTCTCCCTCGTCACTAGGGGAGTCATTGCCCGTTGCAGGGAAGTCGTCTAGCTCAGCGCTGGTCTCCCACGCTGAGGCTGCGTGAGAATCGCCTGCAGGGGGCGCTGGTTTCTCAGTAAAGCCACCAATAATTCAGTTATTCATTACAGGTGAAATTCCCCCCACCCCGAGGAATCCCATTCCACCTCCCATTTTGAGACTTAAATGTTGCCTTGGCCGTCAGCTTCCTGCCATTGGGTCATGTCATTCTGCCCTCAGCTGGACTGAAGAGCCCAGTATCAGATATTTGTTCCCCCGGCCCTTTACCTGACTCACCTGCAGCCAAACTGCTGCAGTCTGGACACAGTCTGCAATGTTGCGTTAACACTGGGAGGAGAGATGGGATCAGATGGGGTCAACCTGCATTGTTAGCTCAAATTAGTATCCTATTTATAGCAGGGAGGCTAATTAATCACTAGGACAATGTACCCAGGTGGAGGGAGTCTCCATCCTGTGAAAGCTTTAACTCTCCTTCTAAAAAGTACGCTCTGGCTGAAGCAGGAGTCTACATTTAGTGCAGGAATCACTAGGTGAGTTTGGTGGGCCGTACTATCCAGGCGGTCTGTCCAGATGATCTTAATGCGCTCGGGTGCCCAGATGTCCCGATAAGACTGGGTCTGTCCCGACTGGGCCTGTCCAGAGTGGGGGGCGGAGCCTGGGAGGAGCGGGGGTGGACTGTGGGCGGGGCTGATGGCACCCCAATGTGTCCTGATATTTTAGTGTGGTGATCTGGTCACCCCGATAATGCACCCTCCTGGCCTTAAACTCCAGGAACATGCTCACTGGGTCTATGAAACCTCGCCACAAACCAGAACAGCCTGTTGTTGCCTTCAGTTCCTGCTTACCCCACTAGGGAGTCACAGCCGGATCAAAGGGATTTAGGCGCTGCTTTTTAATGGGAGTTAGCGAAACACCTCTGAGGCCCTGGGCCTGAGGACCTCATAAGAATAGGCCTTTGGAGCTGGTGCCCATCACAGCAGTGTCTAGAGAAGAGCTCTGACCTCCCCCCCCCCGCTCCCCTGGTGTGCTCCTGGAATCATGGGAATTCCCAGAGCAGGACAGAGCCAGGGCTATGCGGCTCAACACAATGTCACAACAGTAGTCAGCACCAGCTGCTTCAGAGGAAAAAGTGTCCCCTTAGTGGACAGAAATGGGCTAACCCACCCCCTGAGATAGTTGCCGCCTGGCACCTCAGCGATTGGGTTATGCTCTCTGGCAGGTGGGCTTATCTCTCGTGTCCAAAATATGAAGGTTTATTTTTTATTTTAAAAGCTTCACTGTCGCACTGGCTGTTCTCACTGTCCATAGAAATGCCCAATCCTTTCTTTCTAACACGCGAGGCTCTTGGTCTCTGTATCTTGTGGCAAGGAGTTCTACAGGCCCGTTGCTGAAATCGCCATGGCTGCTGAAATGACGTGGGTGACGGAAAAGTCCGAGCCCAATTCATTTCTCAGTCACAGCTGGTGATGATTTTGTTTTGTATTGCAATCATGTGTTTCCATCAGTCTCTCTTGTTTCTAGTAGAATCTCTGTCCTTCCTTAACTAACCCTCCGTTTGTTTCAGTGCCATGTGTTATACAGGAGCAGTGATAGGGCGACCAGACAGAAAATGTGAAAAATCGGGACAGGGGTACTGGGTAATAGGAGCCTATATAAGAAAAAGACCCCAAAAGCAGGACTGTCCCTATCAAATCGGGACATCTGGTCACCCTAAGCAGTGGTTTAAGATAAAACTGGTAAGCTAGAGTACCCTGCACCTTTGGGGGCAGAGGCTCTGGGATTTCTGTAAGTAGCCAGTGTCAGGGGCTGGATATCACAGGGGAGTCAGGGACTGGGGTGCACCTACTGCTAACTGCAAGGCAATGACGGGGCTGGCACAGCCCGGAGGAGAGTAGCTGAAAGGCTGGCAGTTTTAGGGAGCTGACCCCCAGTCCCCACAAGTAAGACTCTCTCCTGCTGGAGGCAGAAGTATAACAAGGTACCTCACAGGCCTGGGTACTCTGAGAACTATCACACTCATCCCTCGCATAAACTGTCAGGTTCCTCCTTTCTTTTAAGCACACAGTTGGCCTGTGGCACTCACTGCCACAAGAAATCATGGAGCTGTAATAGGGATTTGACATTTACAGGCAATGGGAACTTACAACAGTAAATACTAAAACAATAATCAGGGGCTTTGAGGCTGACATAACCTGGCCTACTTCAAGGCCTCTCTCCAGGATTGATGAGGAGGAAACTCCCTGGGGGCAGGTTATCCCATCACTGCAGGGATCCTTACACCTTCCTCCGAGGTACCTTGTTTTGGCCACTGTTAGAGCTGGGACACTGGGCTAGAGGACCCCTGGGGCTCACCCTGCATGGCAGGTCCTGTGTTCCCAAGTGCCTGGATACGTTATACAGCAGGCTTCTCACTATCACCCCTTTTTGTTACTCTTCCCCCCATGGTCCCCCCCCAAATTCATACCAATGTATGAGACACGGTGGTGAATCTACTTCACGTTTTGCGTCTCCTTAGTTCTAGCCAGCCGGGGTTGAACTGGGGCCGGGAGGAGGGTGTGGTAATAACCAAGCTCCGCCCACAACACAGGCTTCTCCCACTCGTGATGCCGCTCACAGTAGATTGTGTTGTATACTCCAAGAGCGCTCATGCATCTCTCCGGGCTCATGGAATTGGGCTCCCTCACTGATCATCTGCCAACTCCTTGCTGAAATGCAGCCCTTCCTCTAGCGAGATAACAAGTGTGTCATGTTTCCGCAGCCCCTGGGCTCAATGCTCGCTGCACAGTGTTGGTCAGCAGCATCACCCCAACACGAAAACTGGCACACCAAGTGTTCCCACAGTGACACAGCAAGTCAGCAGCAGAGCAAGGCTAGAGCCCAGAGTTAGACACCCCTCCCCTCCCAGCACTGGGGAAAGCCCCTCAAAATCCTGACTCCCAGCTCCAAGCACTAGATCCCACTCCCCTCCCTGCTGGGCTGAAGGGCTGAGAATAGCCATCCCCAGCCTGGCTCGCGATGTACAGCACCCTTTCATAGCAGGTTTTTGTCTTTCCCCACTTGACACGTGCACAGACATTGTTAATGTGAAGTGGAGCAGCTGGCAGCAATCTAGCTGGCTAGGTCCTTATTCTGGCCTCCAAGTAGTGCAGTATCTGGAGGTAGGGGAGTATCAGTATTTCCATTTACACACTGGGAACTGATGCACAGAGGGGTGAAATGACTGTCCTGGGGTCGCCCAGTATGTCTGTAGCAGAGCCAGGACCCTGAACCCCCATCTCCTAAGTGCTAATCCAAAGCCTAAGCCACAGACCCCTCTGGGCCTGTTTTACTTGTAAGAGCCCAGATGTTTGGGGGCAAAGTGCTCTCCCATGGCCTTCAGCAAGGAATCCTGCTGCCTTCCTGCACCTGCTTTTCTTGGCACCATCAGCCGCTGTCCTTTTCCCTTCCCAGCTGCCCGGTTGGGTGCATTCTCCATGCAGAACCAAGGATGATAAAGCCAAGCAAAAATGTGAGTCTTGTCATGCGATAGGTGGAGAATAGTGGAGAGGAGGCCTGTCGTGAGAAGGGTGCTGCCACCTACAGGAGACAAGGGGATTTCACACACAGACGCCACTCTGGGCACTCTTCAGACGCGGTAGAGCGAGTCTGGCCAGCGAACAGGCGTGGGGATTTGTGTGTGACTTCAGTGTCACTGTGAAGCCAGGGATATGTTCACACTGCCTCAAGTCAATCCTGCGTCCTTGACCCTTGTGCAGATTTATCCAAGGGGCCCCAGATCCGCTCACTGCAGTTCTAAGGCCTTGTAGCACTTTGCAAAGTAACTACGTCAGGTATTTCACAACTTGAGGCATTGGATTGAATTTCTAGGCATAGCAAATAAGGCCTGGAATGTATCTGGTAGGAAGAGAGATGTGAATAATGAGGCATATCCAGCAGTTAGTGGCTTTCCAATGGCAGTGTTCCTATTGCTCCGACTCACCCCATATTGTCCAGGAATGCTGTTTAGTGTTTGCACATTGCAGAGCACCACCTGGAATAACCTCCACCTTCTCCCGGTATCAGACAGCTGCCCCGTCCCCCTCCACACACATACCCGGACTAATACTCCCCACTATCGAGCAGCTGTGGCCATGGTTTCTATGAAGCTCACCTCAAATCTGGGCCAGCTTAAGACAACTAGGTGACGCCAGAATGGAGGCACCCAAATTTAGTGATCACAGTTGAATGGTACTTGGTTTTGGTCTCATCCATTTAACTCAAATGCCTGACAAGCAGCTGGGAAGGAAAATGTCTTTGTTAAAGCAAACAGATAAATTATAGAGCCAGCACTCCCAACCCGTCAGGTAAGGGCTGAGGAAGTGTTACCTCTGGTTCTCTGCTCCCTATCCCCCAGGGTGATCGCTCAGAAAGGCAGAGAAGCCGATTCAGACCCAGTGTGGTCTCCTTTGCAGGTCACCATTAAGGCCAGCAATGGTTGTTGTTTATTGAGAGGGGGCATTTGTTTTAGTTCTGTCTTGGGAAACAGTCGAGATGACCGACAGCAGCAGCAGCAGCAGCACATTCTCTGCAATCTCTCCTACTCTGCTGAACTGAGAGCTGTTTACTAATTAAAGAGTTAAAAAACATGGGCCAAATTACACTTCCCTGGCCCAGCCTGACCCCTTGTGCCCCAGAGGGGCTGGGGGAGGTATTACAGCTGCTACCCTCACTCTGGCCTTCCTTCCAGTGGAGCGAATAGGTGCTGACCCCTGCCCTGTGACTGCTAACGCCGACCCGTCTCTCAGCAGCACTCTGGTGCCTTGTTCCTTTATTACAACAGCAATATGCTGAATCAGCACAATCCCAGTTGCCCTGGCCATACCCCAGCCCTGGCCAGCATCCCCCACTTGGAGGCTCAGCCCTGACTGGCTGTGATCTCCAGCACATGGCAGGCTGCAACTGATTCCGAGCACCAGGGGCTGCTTTAGGGAGCTGTTATTTGTCAGAATCCAGCCTCCTTCCCTCTGGTTTTCCCAGCTCTTTATAACCATCCTTCTCGCTTTTCATCCACATCAAGAGAAGTACCCCGAACCCCATTTTTAAGGTGGGCAAAGTGACGTGATCTGCCATAAGTCAGTGGCAGAATTAGGACTAGAACCCGTGCCCCAGGCCGACGCCCCACCCACCAGGCCACACTGCCTCTTCTTGATCTCCTTCACTGATGTAATGCAGCCTGCTGGCTCCGTTTGCCTTTCACTCATTGTGGACAAGGAAAATAGACCGGTCAGTTTCAATTTTATGTCTTGTCAGTTTCACATTCAAGTTCTCATGCCCTATCCCAGGGCTGGTTCCCTGGCAGAGGTTGTAGGGAACGGAGCAAAGCTGGTTTGACTCTGGAACTAACAATAAAAACAAACCATGAATTGCTCCTAGGTTCAGTAAAACACCAGCCTTAAATGCAGAGCCAAAACTGACCCAACAATGTCCGGGGGACCCATTTTCCTGGGAGCAAGCGCTTATATTGTTCTCACTTAGGCAGCTACACTGGGTATATTATGTTTCAGGGGGGTGGGGGGGAGTATATTGCAACTTTGGAGTCCCCTGGGGATTGTCAGCCCTGTGTCTAATCCCTAAAGGATGAAGTGGGCTGTACAATAGCTGGCAAAACCGGCTGGCTGCGCTGTACCAACTCCATAAACACCCCACAAAAGAAGCCACCTTCAGGGGTCGTCCCTCTGAAAGGCAGAGGTTGTGGTGAAGAATTTCTTTTTTCATGGAGATTCACCGCTCTCTCTCACACACAAACACACCCAGGCATATTCTGCTGCTGTGGCTGTCGGCCTGAGCCCCCCGCCTGGCCAAAACTAAAGGGAGAGGGGAGAGCCCCCCACCACCACCACCAGCCCACAGCACTCCAGACACAAACAAGAGGATTATTCATGTGGGCAGGCCGCAGGCTTGTGATGATTTCAAGATAAACACATTTCGCTCTGCCGAGCCAGCCCCGGGCCCTGCCACCGGGCCGCGTTTGCGAAGGCACACACAATGCGCACCACAATTAAGAGCCACTTGTTTACTAATGAGACACGGACTATGAAACTGGGGCAGGCAGAGGCACAGGCGCTTTAAGGGGATGTGGGGAGATGAAGAGAGTCACAAGGGCTCCCTCAGTCAGTGTGAGGGGCCGGGCCAGCCCTGAAACCCAGCTGGGTCTCTCTGCCCCCTGCGGTCGGTGCCTGGCCTCTGTGCAGGGTCATAAGGGAGGGGAAGGGCAGACAGAACATTCCTCCTCTCTAGGACTGGGCAGGGTCCAGCTCACAGACCACTCCCCATGACCACACCCTGGTGTGCTAGGCCCCCGTATCCAACAGGGACAGGGTGGAGGCAGAGCCATAGTGGCTCCAACGAGAGTCTGTGCCTTAATGGTGCAACCTGGAACAGACAAGTGTTCAGGAACAGACACGTCTGAAGCTCAGATCAATCCTCCCCCATACTTTGGAGAAGTTCACAGTCAGTAACAGCAGCTGGGGAAGCCAATGCTCCCAGCTTGGACAAAATCACGGCTCACTCTTCAGGGCCACTTTTCTGCCCTGGGTTTTTCCTTTCCTCTTCTCTTGCTTCTTCCGGTGCCGGCAAAGTAAACTCGAAGGGACCCTGAGCAAATCCTTGTCATATGCATCACGCCTTTGCACCTGTTCTTTTGCCACTACCAAGTGGCTTTAGGAGCTGCATGGTCGTGACTGACAAGGTGCATGGAAGAGTTTTCATATGCAATAGCATGTCCTTGAAACAGTGGAATCGCAGTTGATGGGATACCAGACCCCCTTCCGCCCCTTTTTCTGGATAAAGTAACATGGGCTCGGTGAGCTGTTGTGTAGTATAACACAGATTGCCCCAGATGAAACTGCAGAAAGAACTACAGTGGGAGTGGGCTGGTCAGTACCTTCAGAGCTGTCAGAATCTTCACTTAAATGTTAGCCTGGCTTGATGAAACAAATGTGTTTCCAGCTCTGGATCTATTTTCTCTCACTTCTGGCTGGATGAACCAAGGAGACAATTCAGATTCTTTGACAATGCCTGAAATACAATGCCGTGCTGGTGGCATTGGACCTAGCACCAGCCAGAACCCAGGCCAGGCCTCGCACCACCTAAGTGGTGATTCATAGATTCATGGATTCCAAAGGAAGACAAGGCCACTGCGATCATCTAGTCTGACCTCCTGTGTAACACAGGCCAGAGACCTGCCCTAGAATAATTCCTAGAGCAGAGCTTTGAGAAACATCCAATCTGGATTTGAAAATTGTCAGTGATGGAGAATCCACCGCGACCCCTAGTGAATTGTTCCAACAGTTAGTAACTCACAGTAAAAAAATTGATGCCTCATTTCCAGTCTGATCTTCAACTCCCAGCCACTGGATCATGTTAGACCTTCCTCTACTAGACTGAAGAGCCCATTGTTAAATATTTGTTCTCCATGTAGGTACTTACAGACTGTGATCAAGTCACCCCTTATTGTTTTTGCACAGGCAAACAGTGATGATTGGTGGCTCCCTTTCCATTCCAAAGAACCATCTCCTTCAAATATCCTTTACGTCGTGGGGCATCACTCACGTTAGCCGGAAAGTTACCTCTGCTCCACACAACTCTGGTGTCTCTCCACTTTTATAGTAGGAACTTATCCACATCAGAAATAAAGTATCAGGACAGGGATAGGTAACTTTTGGCACACAGCCTGTCAGGGAAAGCCGCTAGCGGGCCGGGACGGTTTGTTTACCTGCAGCGTCCGCAGGTTCAGCTGATCGCAGCTCTCACTGACCGCGGTTCACTGTTCCAGACCAATGGGGGCTGCAGGAAGCGGCATGGGCCAAGGGATGTGCTGGCCGCTGCTTCCCGCAGCCCCCATTGGCCTGGAACGGTGAACTGCAGCCAGTGGGAACTGTGATTGGCCGAACCTGCGGACCCTGCACATAAACAAACTGTCCCAGCCTGCCAGCGAATTTCCCTTATGGGCCACGTGCCAAAGGTTACCGATCCCTGCATCAAGACATTGAAGTTGTAAGAAGACTCATTTATACTAAAGGAATCAGTCTCACAGCATTTAAAGTGCTCTTCGTTAATATTTGTATGTGTGTGTCTGTCTGTCTGTCTCATTTTGGGTCTCTGTCACTGTCACAGTTCAGGGCAGCTGCACCTGTATGTCCCTCAGTGATTCAGCAAGGGAATCTGCTGTCCGGCTTTTGGACCCCTGGATCATTCCCTTCTTGGATGGAGACCCCCCGCGTCTTACTCACTCTCGACAAGGGTATTCCCAGGCTGAACCGTTCCCTGCTTTCATTGGGTTATTCCCAGCAAAAAAACAGTCTGCCTAAGCAGGCCTACTGTGCTTCCCTCTCAGAGACAGTCCACGGTGTAATTCCCCAGTGGATAAGTTCTAAGCAAGCATATTTTATTCTTAAGGTAAAAGCACTACAGAGAAAACATTATAAACAGTGAAAGAACCAACGTGCATGCAAATACGCTTATCAGAGATTTCCCCTCCTCCAATGGCTCTGGCCAGGGTCAGGCCTTCCCACACTTCCCTAAGGATTGGGGGCCTTTATGGACCAGAGGTCCTCCCTGTTTGCTGGATCAGAACGAAGGCTCCGAGTTAGCTTAAACTCAGGATATGTTTTCAAAACTCCTTTCTATGTTGGTTTCTAGAGACTCCAGTCTGAACCTTTGCAGTGACCATGAACATGTAATCTGCCAGACAACTGTCCCCTCCACAATGTGAAGCTCCAAAGGACTGATAGCCAGAGGAATTATATTAGCATACCAGATCCTTCCAGAGAGGCTGCGTACAATCGCACCATAACACGGAAACAATTGCTGCTTAATGCAATGGACCCCAAAGGTATAGTGAACTTTATTCAGTAAGGTTTGTCCAGGAAATGGCCATCTCTCATAGTCACACATTATGATCCACATTCATGCCACAGCAAGTGGAGCGGTATGGGGTGGACACGGGTAGGACAGCCATGAAAAGGTTAATTTGTCAATGACAGCAGCTCTCAGAAGTAACCCAGGAGTGTCCTGCCTGCAGGGTCTGGGAGCTTACTCTGAGGCTGTTGCTTGATATCCCGCTGCAGAGCTGTGCTCATGAGAAGTTGTATGAACCATGAGCTATTTTTTTGGTGCAAGAGCGCCTTCTAATGGTAGCAAGTTATGAAACTCAACTGCTGTATAAAAGAAGGCCCAATCCCACACCTGGCTGCCCCACGAATGGAAAAGATACCAGGGTAAGATTAAAACTCAGACAAAAACAGGAAAAAAAATAGTGCTCCTATGAAGCTAAACCCCACTGGAAATCCTGCGGAGCCATCGGGGAAATACAGACATGGCTTTCAGATGTAGCTCGTGGCAACAGAGTCAGAGGAAAAGCCCCAGATTTTGCGATTTTTTTTTTAACTCCTTCACATGGTGGGGGAGCAACATTAGGAGAATGAGCTGGAGAGAAATCAGCTAGATGGGGTTTTAAAGAGCTGTGGCAAACCCTGACCCTACAAAAGGCATTTGATCCTACCCTTCTCTCCAGCCCCAGGTGAGACAACAGATCCCCACGGACCAGCACCTACCACTATGTGACTCTTGCTAGTGTTATTCATGACTAATACTTAGATGTATTGTGGTACAATACCTACAGGTGCCACTCACAGACAGGACTGGGCACTGCCCAACCACAGAACAAACAGATGGTCCCTGCCCTGGGCAGCTGACAAGCTAAGTCAAATTTGTGAGGATGGAGACCATGTTCTGATAAGTGGCAGGACAGTTTGGGGCACTGCTAGCTCCAGTATGTGCCAGGACGAATGCATGTTTCAAACTAACAACATTAAAGCCAGTTATCTATGTCCTTCCATGGTCCCCCTCACCACGGTACCTAAGCACCTCCCAATCTTTTACTCCTCACAAACCCCTCTGTGGCAGGGTTGTCCTCCCCATTGCACAGCTGGGGAACTGAGGGGCAGAGACACTCAGGGACTTGCCTAAGGTCACACAAGAACCCTGGTCACCTGTGTTCCCGACTCTAACCACTAGATCATCCTCGCTCTCCACCCAAGAAGTAGCTCTCTAAGTTGGATGGAATAAGTCCCAGGCTGGGGAGGGCTAAACCCTTCAGCTTTTTGGCCTCATCTAGCTGTCCTGTCCTCTGGCCTGAGCAGAGTCTTTCCCACTCCCTTTTGGAGGCATTGGAAGGCCAGCACCCTAGGATTGCTGCCCAGGGAGGAAGCGGAGATGTTAGGAGGAACAGATGGGGCTACCACTTTCCTTGATGATGTCCTGGTCTGGGGATGAGCCAGAGCAGACCAGGCCATTGGACTCTGCAAAGTCTCTCCATGGCCTGGTATGAGGGGGCAACATGTAATGAGGGAAAATGCAGTACAGTAGCACTAGGCCTTACAGTTGATCTTCCCAATAGGGTGGTGCAAAGGGAGCTAAAAACACGTGCAAGGCCCCTGCTGGGACATCCCCCAGTGGCGGGATCCCCTACCCCAACTCTGCTGCTGAGAAACCAGCTGAAGTTCATTAGGTCCTTTGTGAGGAGGGTGGTAAGGAATTAAACCTGATCATCCAGTTAAAGAGGTGAGGTTCGAGCACCCCCTACTAGCCACAGACTGGACGTAAAGCCCCATGGCCAAGCTGCTATCTTTCAGCAGAGCCCCTGGCAAGGGGGCCCCGGGGGGGGAGAAAACTCGGCGTGGATCCCCTTGCAAAGTTGCTTCCAAGCCAGGTTTTTGCCACGGGATTGGGGCAATCTGAGTCACAGAAATTAGTGGGTGTGGACAGATCATTGACCTCCCGGGGGGGAGCCAGACCTATAACAGAACGTTCTTTTAGGACAAGAATGTTCATAGTAAATAATTGCGTAGGAAAGAGTCTGTCTTAAAGGCAAGGCCAGCTCACAAGACAAGCAAGAAGCAACATCAAACAAACAGTGTGGCTAGCCAGAAACCAGCCTGCCCACGGCATGTGCTTCTAGAGCTGCTCACGGACTGGGAGGCTGCAGGATCCCAATGGGAAACCAGTTTGTCATACTGTTGCCAGGTAGCGCTTCCCTGTTATCACTGTGCTGCCCAACACAGGACTCACAGCAACACCGGGGACAAAAACAGCTGCTGCTCCATAAATGTAAACCCCAAATATATGAGCTGAAGGAGAATCTTAGCAATATGGGGCCTAAGACACACTGTTGAGGAGTTCTGATCTATGTAATAGAGGGCAATGGGGCAGCATACACACTAGCCAGTCATAAGAACGACCATACTGGGTCAGATCAATGGTCCCTTCAGCCCAGTATCCAGTCTTTCGACAATGGCCAATGCCAAGTGCTTCACAGAGAATGAACAGAACAGGGCAGCTATCAAGTGATCCATCCCGTCGTCCATCCCCAGCTTCTGGCTGTCAGAGGTTTAGGGACACCCAGAACATGGGGTTGTGTCCCTGATCATTGTGGCTACCAGTCCATTACACTGTAACTTGTACATCCTGATGCTATGGAAGGGAGAACGCAAACTTCTGCTGAAGCGTTAGGAGCTGACAGCCAACCCAAGTAGCACTGGCAAGGTAACCGTGCTTAGATCTGGACTAGTGTCTGACTCGGATGTATGATATCTAGGATTGAATCTGTAACTTTAGCGGCTGACCTTGGCCCTCGCCCAAAGTGTCAACAGTTGAAGGTTGTGTCACATTATTCAGAGGAACCGTAATTTTCCTGCATGGGTTGAAAGGGCCATGAAATCATTAGCCACTCTTCATATACCAGTTCTTCCAATGGCTCCCTATGTTTATAAATACGTTTAGTAAATTTCAAGCACGCAGATTCTACACCAGTTGGAAGCTCCTCCCAAGGATTTTATTCTGGTGTCAGTGTGATTTACACCAGAAGACGGATAATGTGCCTACATCACATAAAACTCAACCACTGTAGTAACAAAAGTAATGTAGGTCCTACCCATAAACAGATCCCTGTGTGTGTCTCTTTTGGATAGTACAAATATACAGTTCTGTTTGTTATTCATATGACAACAGTGACATATTATTGTAGGAGCTGCTACAGTCTCTAGCCATTGTGCAAGGTGCTGTACAGCCAATCCATGCCCCAGATTGCTCAGACTAAGTCGATTGGTGGGGAGGAGAAACAAAGGTGAAGTGACTTGGCTCAGGTCACACAGCAGTCGGTTACAGAACCAGGACTACAGCTCGAGTCCTAGCACAGGACCCAATCCTCAGAGCCACCCTTCCACTCGATGCTAGGCATTGTCGGCATCTGCCTTGTCATCATTCAGCCCTAGCCCTTGCATGAAGAAGCAGATTTACAACCCTTCTGATTGCATGTGGTACTGGAAGGCTGTGATGCTGTCTCTTAAAACAGAAGTAGTGTTAGGGCACCCACTGATCCTTTCAATAGCCTGGGGAATTGGGCTGCTTTCGGGCTTTGGCTGTGAGTCTTTAAATGCAGAACACACAGGCCACTGGCCCATCTCAGTGTTTTAGTGCTTCCATGAAACCAGCCTGTTTTTTCCTCCCTTCCTCGGGCTGCACCAGGCAGTGTTCAGAGGAATAATGGAAAGCAATTGGACTCCTTCATGCCACTGCCCGAGTAGGGCTCCGCTTTGCCGAGGGAAAGAATGAGGCACTTAGAGCAGCTGAAGAACTGTTCCAGATGTGCAATTTTACTGCTGAGATAATGCCCATATAATTCTAATAAACAAGCCCTTCAGTGGGAAAGCGCGGAGCCGGCTCCTGCAGCTGTCAGGGGTTTTCACTGGGGCCTTGTCGAGCTTCTGCTGTTACACTCCGGAATTGCTTTAGCTCGAAAGCCAGCCACTGGAGCAGGTCTCACATGAACCAGGAGGGGGTCTCAGAAATGGAGGCTCAGGGGAATCCTGCGGTGTTCCTAGTCTGGGCTTTACAGCTGAAGGGTAACTTTAATATGAACCGATCTGTGCTGCTGGGTTGGGCTACGGGAAGCAGAGAGCAGCCCCAGCTGAGAGCTCCCCTGTGGCTGCACTTTGAGTAAGGGAGGACTGCAGGTTTGATTGAGCTCTGCTAGGTTTAGTACAAACACAGACCAGAGAGACAGACCGTGCCCCAAAGAGCTTCAAAAATTCTTCTTGCCCAGGGCAGGTAATTTTTTTTCTGGGCAAGTAGTTTTTTTTCCCCTGCCAGTCACTATGGCAGGGACCAGCGAGAGGTCTTTGTGCAGGGGACCCATCCTTCATGTGGCAATTTTTCAAGTGTGAGATCATTACTTAGTTACCTTTTCATTTTCAGGGCACCTGGACGGACTCTAGCCCTGATTCTCTGGTGCAGCTGCGCTGCGCAGGGGCCACGTCGGGTGAGTAGCTGGACTTTCCATTCTCAAAAAAAACAGCCTGCCTGGCAGCTGGTTTAACGCTGCTGTTTTCAGCGCAGTTTGCAATCTGCCCTGTTAACACTGTGCTCCTCATCTCTGGGAAACAGGGAACCAGGAAGGGCTGGAGGGGCAGCCTGCTGTGGGTCACAGCAGCACATGCTGGCCAGCGGGTGAGTGGTAAATTGGGTGATACATTATGCTAGTAGCCTGTCAGACACTTGAGCTGTGGGTCTCGGACCTTCCTAAGTTACTGAATTCCCAGATGAGTGCTATTCAGCATCTATCCCAACTCATTATATTTAGCAATAGCACAGTAGTCGTTGTGCTGAAGCATAGGCCCATAAGGCTTGAGCTGAATGAGAATCACCATTAGTTGTTAGCTGTATAGGGCTTATGATACCCAGCTGAGCAATACGGATTCCCTCCACTAAAGGATGAAGCTACTAGCCAGCTCTTTTCCACTATTGCTGTGCCCTTCCTGACAGGGCCTGGTAGCAGGGGCTCTGTGAACTAGCATCCTTCCCTGCTGGCTACCATCTTGTGCCGCCCAGATCTCTGTTTTCATGTAAAAAAATAAACCTCTAGCCCTTATGGCTGAAAAATGTGACTTGAAAGTAAACTTGTGCAGTGATGTCTGCCTGAGTCTGCAGACAGCCTGAAATAATTGCTTTGAGAGAAGTGTGAACCGGCTCCTTCATTTCCATGGTGGTTAATCCTCAGCCATAACGATAATTTCCATGTCAGCGTTGTTACTGCTCAAAGCGTGCAGGAAAGAAGAAGAATGATTTATGAAGATCTACATGGCCTATTGTGAGTGGCAGCTCATTTTGCCATCGCGAGGAGTGCTGCTTGGGAAGTACTGTCACTTAATTTTTCATCTGACCACTGCCTCATCCTTGTCCTCTAAGGATGATCTCATAGATAGAGGAATTAACCCAAACTCACAACCACCCATCTGAGATCAATATTATCATTCACAGGTGAGGAAACTGAAACCCAGTGCTGTTAAGGGGCTGGTCTAATCTCAAAGAGCAAGTCAGCAATAGAACCCAGGAGTCCTGCTTCCCTGCACCCTGTTCTAACCTGCACCCCATTCAGGTTCTGATGGGATTTTGAAGGTGCCTACCACCTTGGTATCTGATGATTATTATTAGATGCATTACAGTAGCAGCTATAGGGCCAGGCCCAGATCAGGGCTCCATCATACCAGGTGTTGTACAAACACAGTCTAAACAGAAAAGGAGCATTATCTGTCCAAGACCTATTATCATGTCCACTGGAGCACCAAGGCAGCGAGATTAAATGACCTGCTCAGGTCACTCAGGAGGTCTGTGGCAGAGCAAGGAATCAAAATCAGACCTTTTGAGACCCACTCTAGTGTCTTTGCCTTCCTGTAGGGCATCCGCCCTACAGAACTATGTGCCTGGCCATTTGCTGCACTTATTAACTTAGCTGGTGTCTCTTATGCTTCACCACATACAAACTGAGAGGTTAGATAAAGACGTAAAATACTCTTGCTGGAAGGCTGCAGCGTTATACAACTTTAGTTCTTAGAATTCAGGGCTAACACCCAAGAACCCAAAACAGAGAGAGACAAAGCAGGCTGCTCCCTAAAACAGAGAGGCCAAGTCACTTTACTCTAGATGACTGTTTGCAAATGGATGCTGCTAGGTCCAGACTGCACACTTTCCTACAAAGTCCCCTAGCCTGCAAGCAGGAACAAGAACCTCCCCCCATAGCATTTGAAGTGATAGATCATAATTTTAGTAGAGTTTTCAATATACCACAGTGTCCCTTTGCAGTATATACAGGCCTGCCTGCTAGGAGCAGCAAATCCATGTGCTTAACTCCCCTTGGCAAAGCGTTGCCTAATAAGGAATTGTGCAGGTGTCACACATGGGCGTTCGACTGGACAACTGCCATGTGGGGAGGGAACAATGCCTGCAAAATTTCACTTTAAATAATGGTGCTATTTGCAGCCCGTATGAGCCCATGATAATAGCTCCAGAGATAGAATGTTGGTTTCCTGCCTCCCGCTCCCCCCGATTGGCACTTGCATATAGAAAGGGAGCCAGCGCAATGTTTTGAGACATTAAGGATTTAAGGAAAATAAAGCAGCTTCCTTGGCTGGGACTTCTGAAACCCTGGAGCTAGGTGTCTACACTTCCCACAGCACCGCTGGCCGGCCCTGGGCTGGAGCAAACCAGAGTATCCTCCGCTGGCCAGCATGGGCTGCAGAGAAGCAGAGCACTCTGCTTCCTCAGCTCATCTCCGTTCTAGGCTCCCTAGAGCAGGGATTTTATCTGAGGAGAACAAAACAAGGAGAATAAGCAAAAGGAGAGTTTCCAGGAGACAGCACTGTGCTCCCTGCAGCAGTCTGCACCGAGCTGTGCGCAAAATGGCTGCCTGGCGCAGCGCCCGAGAGGTGGAACTGAGCAACCCGCAGAAAACACAAGATGGCTCCTCCCTGCATGTACCAGCCGGTCCCCACCACCTCTAGCTTGGCTTTGCCCCCTCTGGCCTTCAGTGGAACCAGGGCACTTCATTACAAGATCTGGGGCTGGGGCAGCTCGAGCCCAACCCTGTACCCAATGAAAAGGGAAGGGGGATGCTAAGGCCAGTTCCCAAACCCACAGCCCAGGGATCCACGACACACAGGGAGGCCCAGTGCACAGGCAGCCCCAAATGTAGCCCAGACTGGGCGAGTCTGGGAGCAGGGATGTGGGAGGGGAGCACTGGGGAGGATGAGGGGAAGGAGAAATAGAGAGTATTGGAGCCCATAAGGGTAACCTTGCTGCCCTAGCCCCGAAATCCACCCTGAGCAGCACAGCAGCCAGTTGTCTCCCTCGGTGGTCCCACTGCCACAGGAGAGGGTCAGTTGCCCCGCTGGATGAGGGGGAGATCAGGCGGTGAGTTACCCCGTTCGTCCAGTCCAGGGGAAGGGAGGGCTATGAGTGACCAACCCTTCTGAAGCTGCTGCCAGAGGACAATCAGGGTGGCCAAATCCCTCATAGCACAGAGCTCCCTGCTTGTACCTGAGGGCAGTACCAGGCTGGGTCCAGGGACCCTGAAGGCATCACTGATGCCATCACTGTGAAGCACGATGGCTCGCTCAGCCTCATGGACACAGCCAGTTCCCAGGCCCAAGGCTCCTAATCTCGTCTCTATCGCTCTGCTTCCAGGTGGCTCTGGCCGGGGAAGTCACCTCAAGAGGCCAGCTCGGCTGCAGACTCCTCGGCCTCATCTCTCTGATGCTGCCGATAGGGCAGTGCTGACAGCTCTTGTCATGGCCCAGGGTTCATAGCAGCCTCATTAGCTTCCCCAGCGGGAGGGAGCTGCGGACAAGTTAATTCGCTGGCTGAAGGAGTTAATTTGGGGGGAGCAGACGTGACATGTTTACACAGCTGGCGATGTGCAGGGGCCATGCGTGGCAACGATCCTGGGCCAAAGGCTAGCGAGACCCTGGGCACTTACTTGGGGTGACTGCCCCAAACAGGCTGTGATCTCCCTGCTGAGGGCCAGGGAGGGGGCCAGGAACAAAGCCGCCTGTGTATTGTCCTGGCACTCGCCTCTCTTCTCTTCAAGCCCTGACCTCTTCTCTGTGACTTTGACTGACTCACAGGACATGATGGCAGCTAAATTGCTCTGGGATGAGTGATGCAAAGCTGGGAAGAGTCTTCCCCACACAGAGTGATGACACATAATCCCCAGGCCCTGCTCCTCCAGGGCTGCTGGGTGGGCCAGCTATTCAGGCCTTGCTGCTGGGAGGGGGAAGGCTGGCTTCTGCTCTCAGCTTCACCAGTAAATCCAGAGGCACTTGCCACCGATGTCAGTGGAGTTACTCTGGATTTACACCATTCAGCTGAGATCAGAGCCTGGCCCACCATGCCCTGGTTTGGGGGATACCCCCCCCTTCCCACAACCCTGCCACTGCCATCCCGGGGGGACAGTCACCCCAGCACAAAGGCTGTAGGCTAGCGCACAGTGTGACCAGAGGTAGGCAGCTCTGGGAAAGGCAGAACACAGTGTTTCCAGTTGGGTCCTCTAGCGGCTGGACCCGGCAGCTGCTACCATCTGGTGCTACCAGCAGGGACGCTGCTTTCGCCCAGATGGCAGTGGGGTGCAGTTCTGGCGGCCCAGGTCTGTGGTTCGGTCCCCACTGATTGCTGCACATACTTGGCTGAGGTTTTCCACAGGAAGACCGGGGGGGAGACAGTGGCAATAATAAACTTTGGGTGGGGGAGCAGGCTCTGGGGTGGGGCTGAAGATGAGGGGTTTGGGGTGCAGGAGGGTGCTCCGGGTTGAGGCCAAGGAGTTTGGAGGGTGGGAGGGGGTCAGGGCTGGGGCAGAGACTTAGGGCATGAGAGGGGGTCTGGGGTGCAGGCTCTGGACAGTGCTTACCTCAAGCAGCGCCCGGAAACAGTGGCATGTTCCCCCGGCAGCTCCTACATAGATGCACGGAAGGAGTGAGAGCAGCAGAATAAGGACAGTGGTCTTCAGAAAAAGCAGTTTTTAACAAACTCAAGGAACTGGTAGGTAAGGTCCCATGGCAAGAATATCTGAGAGATAAAGGAGTTCAGGAGAGGTGGCAGTTTCTCAAGTAGACCATATTAAAGGTACAACTGCAAAGTATCCCGATGTGAAGAAAAGATAGGAAGACTAGTAAGAGGGCAATATGGCTCCATCAGGAGCTCTTTAATGACCTGACAATCAAAAAGGAATCCTACAAAAAGTGGAAACATGGCCAAATTGTTAATGCAGAGTACAAAAGAACAAGACGAGCATGTAGGGACAAAATCAGAAAGGCTAAGGCACAAAATGAGTAACACCTCGCCAGAGACATGAAAGGCAATAAGAGGACGTTCTTTAAATGCATTAGGAGCAAGAGAAAGAAGAAGGGAAGTGTAGGTCCTCTACTTAGTGGGGAAGGAGAGCTAATAACTGATGACAGGAAAAAGGCTGACATGTTCAATGCCTATTTTGCTTCAGTCTTCATTAAATGGTTAATGGTGACCAGATATTCAGAGCAAAACAACAACAGGGAATGAACACAAGCCAAAATAGGGAAGAACCAGGTTAAGGAATATTTAGGTAAGTTAGATGCATTCAAATTGGCAGAGACTGATTAAATTTATCCTAGAGTACTTAAGGAACTATCTGAAGCAGTCTTGGAACCGTTACCGATTACCTGCTAGAACTCATGGAGAATGCTTGAAGTCCCAGAGGACTGGAGAAGGACAAACATAGTACTTAGCTTTAAAAAGGGGAACAAAGAAGACCAGGGGAATTATAGACCAGTCAGCCTAATTTTAATATCTGGAAAGATACTAGAACAAATGATTAAACAATTATTTTATAAGTACCTAAAGGATAATAGGGTTATAAGGAATAGCCAGCATGGATTTGTCAAGGACAAATCATGCCAGACCAACCTAATTTCCTTGTGTGAAAAGGTTACTGGCCTAGTGGATAGGGGGAAACAGCAGATGTGATAGATCTTGATTTTAGTAAGGCTTTTGACACAGTCCCACATGACATTCTCATAAGCAAACTAGGGAAATGTGGTCTAGATGAAATTATCATAAAATACGGCCACTGCTGGTTAAAAAATACACTTAAAGAGTAGTTACCAATGGTTTTCTGTCAAACTGGGGGGCTATATCGAGCGGGGTCTTGCATGGGTCATTCCTGGGTCCGATACTATTCAATATTTTCATTAATTGCTTGGCTAATGGAGTGGAGAATATGCTTTTAAAATTTGCAGAAGACACTGTGACAGGTTGGATCAAAGAACCCCTCTTGGGAGCTGCCACCTAATGTGCCAAGACTACCTCTGCTCCTGCTTTCCCTGCCAGCTTGGGACCCCAGCACCCTGCCTTGCTGAGCCAGACACCCCCCTCTGCTCCAACACAGACCCAGGGTCTGAATTACCTGCCCCAAAGCTGCAGACTTGACTGAAAGCAGCTAACAGAAGTGTTCCTGTCTTCAACACTCAGATGCCCAACTCCCAATGGGGTCTAAACCCAAATAAATCCATTTTACCCTGTATAAAGCTTATACAGGGTAAACTCATAAAGTGCTTGCCTTCTATAACGCTGATAGAGAGAGATGCACAGCTGTTTGCCCTTGCCCCCAGGTATTGCTACATACTCTGGGTTAATTAATAAGTAAAAAGTGATTTCATTAAATACAGAAAGTAGGATTTAAGTGGTTCCAAGTACTAACAGACAGAACAAAGTGAATTACCAAGCAAAATAAAACAAAACACACAAGTCTATGTCTAATACAGTAAGAAACTGAATATAGATAATATCTCACCCTCAGAGATGTTTCAATACGTTTCTTTCATAGACTGGATGCCTTCCTAGTCTGGGCACAATCTTTTCCCCTGGTACAGCCCTTGTTCCAGATCATATGGTAGCTAGGGGATTCCTCATGATGGCTCCTTATTTGTTCTGTTCCACTCATTTACATATCTTTTGCATAAGGTGGGAATCCTTTGTCCCTCTGGGTTCCCACCACCCCCTTCTCAATGGAAAAGCACTAGGTTAAAGATGGATTCCAGTTCAGGTGACATGATCACATGTCACTGTAAGACTTCATTACCCACTTGCCAGCACACACATATACAGGAAGACTTACAGGTAAAACAGAGCCATCTGCAGTCAGTTGTCCTGGTTAATGGAAGTCATCAAGATTCGAAACCACCATTAATGGCCCACACTTTGCATAACTACAATAGGCCCTCAGAGTTATATTTCATATTTCTAGTTTCAGATACAAGAGTAGTACATTTATACAAATAGGATGATCACACTCAGTAGATTATAAGCTTTGTAATGATACCTTGCAAGAGACCTTTTGCATGAAGCATATTCCAGTTACGTATAGAGTGCACCGTCTCAGACACGAAGCTGGGAGGGGTTGCAAGCACTTTGGAGGACAGGATTAGAATTCAAAATGACCTTGACAAATTGGAGAAATGTTCTAAATTCAACAACATGAAATTCAGTAACAAGTGCAAAGTACTTCACCTAGGAAAGAAAAACTGCTACAAAATGGGGGGGGGGGGAACTGGCTAGGTTGTCATACTGCTGGAGAGGATCTGGGGGACTATAGTTAATCACAGATTGAATATGAGTCAACAATGCAATGCAGCTGTGAAAAAGACTAATACTCTGGGGTGTATTATCAAGATTGCCATATGTAAGAAATGTCTCACAGTACCTAGCAATGGTGAGGCCTCAGCTAGAGGCCAATTTTGCATCCAGTTTTGAGCACTGCACTTTAGGAAAGATGTGGACAAACTGGAGAGATTCCAGAGGAGAGCAACAATACTGATCAAAGGTTTAGAAAACCTGACCTATGAAGAAAGGTTAAACAAACTGGGTGTGTTTAGTCTTGAGAAAAGAAGACTGAGAGGGAACTTGCTAACCATCTTCAGCTACGTTAAGGGCTGGTATCAGGTGCATCACCAGGGTTTTTGGCACCCTAGGTGGGGGTTCTTCCACGCTCCCAGTCGTTGGTGGCAATTCGGGGGGGGGGGGTCCTTCCATGCTCCCGGTCTTCGGGGCACTTCGGCTGTGGGTCCCGGAGCGAGTGAAGGACCCGCCGCAGAATTGCCGCAGACGACCCAGAGCGCAGAAGGACACCCTGCCGCCGAATTGCCGCCGAGGGTGGCAGCTGCCCTCCCAAATCCTGGCGCCCTAGGTGACCGCCTAGGTCACCTAAATGGAAGCGCCGGCCGTGGCTGGTATAAAGAGGACAGGGATCAATTGTTCTCCATGTCCACTGATGGTAGGACAAAAAGTAATGGGTTTAATGTGCAGCAAGGGAGATTTGGGTTAGATATCAGGAAAAACTTTCTAACTAGAAGAGTAGTTGAGCTCTGGAATAGGTTTCCAAGGGAGGTTGTGGAATCCTTGTCATTGGAGGCTTTTAAGAAGAGGCTGGACAAACACCTGTCAGGGATGGTTTCGATAATACTTAGTCCTGCCTTGAGTGCAGGTGGTTGGACTAGATGAGCTCTTGAGGTCCCTTCCAGACAGACAATTGCTATAAGTCTATGAAGAGGTGACATGGGTCAGTGGCTAGGGCACCAGACTGGGAGTCAGGAGACTAGGGATCTGACACTGACCTGCTGGGTGACTTTGGGCAAGTCCCTTCCCCTCTCTGTGGCTGTTGGCCCAAAGCCACTCCCACCCTTGGCTATTGCAATGGCAAACTCTCCAGGGCAGGGACTGTGTCTATAGAATCTGTCTCTCTCTACAGCTCGTAGCATATCGGTGTCCTGTTCCCGACTGGGGCCTCTAGGTGCTACTGTAATGCAATGAGGATGAGCCTGACCTCCCTGCTGTGCTTGTGACAATCAAGCTCTTATACCCTAATTTCCAAGCCTCTATGGGCACCTAGATAGGGCCACACGTGGCAGCTGGGCACCTGACAGTTTTCAGAGGTGGTGGTTGCTGGTGCCCAAGGTCTGCGCCCCAAGAGGAGCACTCACCCATTTTTCCAGCACGGCCAGGTCTGCACTAGGGCTGCTCCAAGAGTTAATCCTCAGAGAAGCCCACGCTAAGGAGCGCTGGGGAGCAGCACCTGCCCCCCTGAACAGCCAAAGCTGGCCCAGGCCAACACAGGGCAGCAGCTGAGTCCCGGCCATGTGGATCTATTCCCCTCTACTGTACAGTGGGACTTGTGCAGAGCAACGTGGAGTGAGTTAAAAATTTGGCAGTTATGCTGTGGAGAGATTCCCACCACCTGATTCCCCTTGCGGGATGGCCTCACCATTTTATCTGGGACCTCTCCAGGGCTCAGCACACTTGACAGACACTCCTCAGTGCTCCGTAAGGGCTGCTCCGAGAACTAGCCAGCTGCGGCTCAGATGCTTCCCTTCAGCTCTTGTTGCCTTTGATTGGGAATGGCTGATGTCCTCAATGCAGTGCAGTCTTGGTGCCCACCTGGCCAATGGGCACTAGCTGAACCCTTGAGGCCCATACAATGCTGCACAGAGGGGCCACCCGATAGGTGTACACACCCATGACTCAGGGAATAGCCTCAGCACAAGAGGGCCCTGCACCTGCTGCACAGCTGGCTACACTGGCTCTGTGCCACCTGCACAGCAGCACTTGGCCTGGTTCTGGTTGGGGTGAGGAGGGACCAGGCTAAAGCAGGGGAACCATGGACCAGGGTGGGAGGAGACTTTGCTGGGGCAGTCCTAGTAATTCTGCACCTTTGCAAAGATCCAGCAGGGCCATAGAAGCAGGGATGGAAGCTAGCTAGCCTGGGCCAGGGGTGCACCATCCCCCACAGCCCCTGAACAGGCAGGAGCAAGAGTCAGGAGTCCAGGAGTGAGCCCCAAGGCAGGTTCATCACTGCAGCTGGCAGGGGAATCCATCCTAATCCACGGATGCTTCCTAGGCCTCCTCCTGTGGTTAAATAGGGCACTGGGACCAATCAGGGGCCATGAGGGAAGCTGTCAGTCTGCCCTGCAGAGGCGGTACTTCCTGTGGTATTTATCTCCACTGGGTCCATGTGGCAACACATGCAGCCTTAGCATGGCTGCTGGGTAGCGGTATGGAGACCTCGGCCTTCTAGACCCAGGTTCCAGTCCTGTCCCTGCAGAACCTCCCACCAAGAGGAGATCTGGCAGAAACAGGATCTCCCGTGAGATCCTTAGCACACGCTGGCTTGGCCTGGGTGGGAAAGGCCAGCAGCATCAACTTTCTCCCACTAACCCTGGTCCCATCTGCAGCCAGGAGATGAAGAGACACCAGCTTGGGGGCAGTTAATGGGGCTTATCAGTTCTGGCTTTCTGTCAGTCTGGGGTGAAGCTTTGGGCCAGTTATTATTCCCTCTGCCGTCCCTTTAAACCATCAGGGATCTCCCCAGCCTGAAGTCAATGGCAAATTGCAGGTAACTCACTCTGACAAGATGGCAGGAACAACAGCCCGTAGCAGCTGCCCACCTGGCACCTTCAGCAGTGCCTCCAGAATGCAACCTGGGCCCTCTCCTTCCTCTTGGAAAGGCTCAGGTTTCACTCTGTGCCTCATAGCACAGGCACGGGGGAAGCGGATTTAAAAGAACTGTCCCACAGCTGCCCTGGCCCATCAGGAATGAGAACAATTAACAGCTGCAGACAGACACCTGGCTGCGCATGGTCAACCCTTCCATGCCCCCAGTAACGCCTTCCCCTGCTCAGCCTAACAAACCTCCTCTGTCCTTTCTCTGTCAAACGCAGCCACTGTGGGCCTGGCTTTCCTACTGCAAGGGCCAGAAGCAGACGCTGCCCTGCGCGCCTCATGTCCGGCTGCAGCAGAAAGAAGCAGACTGCAGAGCTGGAAAGAGATTGTGAGCTGACGGACAAGGATTTGTACGTGAAGAACAACAGAGAATGAGCTGGAGCCCATGGCCAATTGAAGTCCGTGGCATTGCCAGCTGTGTCTCTCACCCACCGTTTCCTTTCAGCTGGTAGCAAATAAATGAGGGGAAGGCTAGTCTTGGTGCTAAAGGGAAAAACACTCAGGGTTCATCTGCAGCATACTGAAGTTCATAGACTCATAGAATAATCAGGGTTGGAAGGGACATCTAATCCAACCCGCTGCTCAAAGCAGACAGATTTTTGCCCCAGATCTCTAAAGGGTCCCCTCAAGGATTAAACTCACAATCCTGGGTTTTATCAGGCCAGTACTCAAACCACTGAGCTAAATTAATGAGAAGACACCTAAGGGGACCTCAGTGGGCATTGGATCAGGCCCTGCAATCGGGGGGGGGGGGGAAGCTGCCTGAACATAGGCAAATCACATGATCTCTCTGTGCCTCTGTTTCCCTATCTGTACAACAGGGGCATACTGACATACCACACAGCAGGGATTGGTGGGAGGATGAACTCATTGGGGTTCTGGCCCGTGATTAGGAGCCCCAGTCATGGTGCTAGGTACTGTACAAACACAGAACAGAAAGACAGTCCCTGCCCTGAAGGACTTAGGCACTCTGGTAATACAAATAAACAATCCCAATGAACGTCACTTTGAGATCCCCAACACCGATGTGACTGGGAGCTGCACCTGCCTAGCTGGGCCCCAAGACTTGGCTCCTAGATGGACAGATAGTAACTGCAAGTGCCCCCAAATGTTCAGCGTATGAATAGTAGAAACCAGGTGGGAGGAGCAGCTGTCCTGGAGCCAGATGCTTAACCAGGCTCTTGCAATAGTGAGGGCTTTACATAGCTAACAGGAGCTTGTGAATCAATTTGAGCCCTGGGTTTTTTTCCAAGCATGATTCCATTTTAAAAAGGCCATGCTCTCTAAGCCCCTGGTCCTGGGTCCAGGACAGAGGAGACCAAGTGAGCTCATTGCTCTGGTATTTATTTCTTCACAAGAGCTTTTCTCACACTTTCTCTTTCATGCTTGTTCTCTGTACTTTTTTCTTAATCTGCTTTTTTTTTCATCCTAATTTTCCCACCGGATCATTTCATTCTGCCCCTCCATCCATTCCAAGCCAGTCCTGTAACTACCAAGCCGAGCGACAAGCCAGCTCAAAGTGAGATGCTCCAAGCAACAGGTCTGTCAGAGATAGGCAGTTTAGGGGCAGCTCTGCTGAATCCCCAGAATTAAAGTGCAGAGCAGATTTTAGCGGCTGCTGTCACTGCCACTTCTGGGCAATCTCTAGCTCTTGCCCTGAGGAAGCTCTGCTAGTATGATCCTGTCACGACTGCATCTGGCGCCTTTTCCCTGCATGAGCACAACATCTGGAGCCGCAAATCTATGAACTCTGCATATTGGACATGGGCCGACGAGCAAATTTTAACCCCTTGCCCGAAGAGAGTGAGTTGGTTCTACTAGGCACATTCACATCAAGCTGTAACACATGGCAGCTGAGTGACATGCAGAGGACTGTGAAATTCTTTCCTACCTTTGAAAACATCAGAGGCTTCCCTTCCAGGAAGCTCCTTAGAGCTGAAGGCCCCTATGATCCATGTAAGAAAGAGGAAAATGCCCCAGTGCCAGGAGGAAGGGGTTTGGGGAAGGTCATTTTTATCCAGAGTGTTTTTTGCTATTCCCACTGAAAGACCCTGGACTCCATGATAGAAATAATAAATGCAGCCTCACAGCCCCTTGAGAGGTAGGGCCGTGTCATTATCCCCCATTTACAGAGATAGGGAAACTGAGGCACTGAGCTATTGTGGGCCCGATTCAAGTTTGCCTCATGGCCACGGTACACCAGTTACATAGCTATAGAGCCGCCCAGGGAATTCCCCCGATACGGCGGGGAGTCCATAGCTAGCTCTTCCTCATCACTCACTGATGCCTCCAGTGCAAACAGGGCAAGCTTGGAGCCAGGGCCGGCTCCAGGCACCAGCGAAGGAAGCAGATGCCTGGCGCAGCCAATGGAAAGGGGCAACACTCCATCTGTTATTGGGGCGGCACACCTGGGTCTGTGGCGGAAATTTGGCGGCGGGTCCTTCAGTCCCTCTCCTCCTCTTAGGCGGCACCTCAATCGGGTTTTTCTTTCCCCTCCCGCCCCCTGCCGCTTGGGGCGGCAAAAAAGCTGGAGCCGGCCCTGTTTGGAGCATGCCAGGGGATGGGAGCAGGGCCAGGATGTTCCTAATGCACCAGCTGTTCCCAGCTGCTAAGCAAGCCTACAGGGTGAGGGCAACCAGGCATAATGTAGGGGGCAGTCCCAGGCCAGCCCCAGGATAGGGGAGGCAGAAACATGGGATGGAGGCACCTTTGCCCCACCCCCTTGGTTCATCCATTGAGCTCAGCTTCAGGCCTGAATGAGACGCAGGTCACTAGGTGCATCTGTGTAACAGTAACAAACTGCTGAGTGCAGCCAGGGGAGTGCTGGCTGCCATACAGACCTGCCAGGAAGGGGGTGACCTGCCCCATAAGGGACATAAAACACATAGCAGCTCAGCTGGTGCAAACCCACCGGCTGCTGGGCAGCCTGGAGCCTCCATCCAGCAGAGCTTAGATGTGTATGCTTAGATCCCACTGACTCCAATGGGGCTCATGCTGGAGTGCTTTGGAGAACAGGGACGGACGGCAGAAGCAGGGCCTTCTAGAACAGGGGAGCCTAGCAAAACGAGCCCTGGAGCAGCTCACCCTTGTCATTGCTAATCGGCTCTCAATGAGCTGTTTGGTGTCCTCCTGGGACAAGGGGCAGAGTCCCAGTTTTTCCCCTTTTTATTTTCCGCCTTGGAGCCTGGGGCACATATGACGTAGTATAGAATATCAGGGTTGGAAGGGACCTCAGGAGGTCATCTAGTCCCACCCCCTGCTCAAAGCAAGACCAATCCCCACTAAATCATGTAGTGAAGTGTAGCATCATATGTAGCACGTGGTTTGCTGGCTGCTAAGGTAATCCAGGGCCGCCCTGGAGCCCGCCCCTCTCTTGGCACTGCAATTGCTGCCTTCTTGGGACAGACCGTTTCCATTTTCTCGCCCATTGCTTTCGAATGACCTCATCCCGACCGAGGAGCCCGAAGAAATCCTCTGGGGTCCCTTGCTTCAGAAGCCCCTTCCCCTCCCGTCTCCACTTCCTGCCTTTTGTGAGCAGTTGTTCGGGATTAACAGCCAACCCTGGTTGCATGAAATGGTTTGCTGTGCATTACACACACACACACACACACACGCTCGTTTGCTAACCAGTACATCGGCTGAGATAAGGTGAGGCTAATACAGGGGAAAATGCTCATTGTCCGCGAAAGGAAATTCCACACAGCCCCTCTGGAGTGCATGCAGTAGAGAAGTTGGCTTTGCTTTTCCATTGCTTGGGGGGTGTGAGGGAGGGGGAATCTGGGTTATAGGGGGAGGAGGGGGAGGAAAACCTTCTGGAAAGTTCCATCATTTTAGACAGGAAAAAGGCCAGACTCAGAGCTGCACTGACTTGGCACCAGTTCAGCAGTGAGTTCAGAGGGGCCCTGCTGCTTAAGTGGGAAGAATGCAGCTCTCTGGTCCATGCCGGGGGCGGGGGGAAGAGGGGGGGATCTCACCCTATCTCCAGCCAGGGGGATTTTCTTTCTTAGCTTATTAGAGCTAGTTATGGGGTAGTTACACAAATGACATAAGCTCCAGCTGCCACTAAAATCAGCTGCAGCAGGAAAGGTGCGATACAGCCACCCTTCCCCCTGCCTGCACGAGAGAGCTGCATTTCTTGGTGATCGAGTCCCACAGCTGTTGGCACGCAGCAGCTCGCCAGGCCGAGTTCCCTGCGCACGGTCGCTTGTCTCAAACAATCACGGGCTTAAAAATAAGGTTTGTCGTTAGTTTGTCCTAGGAGCCGCAGGGCTTATGCCATTAACGCCTCGAAGGCCGGCACTAAGGAGAGAGATGCTTTGAGTTGTGTTAGCAGTTGTGGGTCAAAAGCACTTTGCTGGAGGTGGCCCGTGGGCTCCTCAGCTTCAGAAATAGCCATAAGGATTCAGGGGCCAGTTTGCTCTTGTTGGCCATCATGCACAAAGATGTCCGCAAACGTAATCTGAGAAGCAGCAAGGGCCGGCGGTTAGAATCCAGGAGGCAGGAGAGCGGAGTGCTTTTCCCAGCTCTGCTACTGACATGGAATAAACCTTGGGCAGTTCACTTAACTTCTGTTCAGGTCAGTTACCCTGGCCCGGATTCTTCGGCTGAAAGGAGCTCTGTGCAGCCCCGGGTGTGCAGCACTGGAGCATCTCCTAGCGGCTGGAGGCAGCCAGGGCCTGGGGTTACCCATGGGTGTGTCTGCCCTGCCATCGGGAGGTGTGATTGCAGCACTTGGAGACATACTCAAGCTCGCTGGAAGGAAGCTTGGGTAACCGTAGAGGTGAAGCCGCAGCTTCAGGGGCAGGGGCCGCTCAAGCATGTACTCTGGGTCCCAGGTGGGCAAGACTAGCCCCTGCCCACGGCTTCAGAGTGACTGTTCTTGGACGTAGCTAGATCAAAGCTAGCTTAGGTATGTCTCCCTCTGCTGCAACCACACCTCCCACCTGCAGTGCAGACAGAGCCCAATTCACCGGGCCTGCAATGGCTTTCTCCACAGCCAGGAAGCAGCAGGGCTCCAGTGGCCACACTGACACCCCAGAAAGAGGCCTGTTCTGCTGAGCCTTTGCCACATACAGTCAGAGAATATCAGGGTTGGAAGGGACCTCAGGAGGTCATCTAGTCCAACCCTCTGCTCAGAGCAGTACCAATCCCCAACTAAATCAACCTGACACTGGCGGTATTCTCTGCTGTTCTTGTGGCCCCGTAAGCCCTCAGAGCTGCATACGGGGGCCACACCGGAAGGCATGGTCTGTGAAACGGGGATTGTGCTGCACACACCCTACTGAAGCATTCTGATCTCTACGGATGAAGATTCTGATTCCCACAGCATTGCTCTGGATTTACACCAGCAAAGCATCAGGGAAATCAATGGTGCCACACCAGCCCTGAACTGGAATCAGCCCTTGCTGTCTTGGGCCCAAAGACACCAGGTCACGCTCAGTCGGATCAGCATCCACAACCGCTCATTTGACTAAAACACGGCAGCAGCTTGTAGTGGGTTCCTGGCCCTTCCCCACTCACTTCGCATTCTGTGCATTAGCAAATATTCCCAGAAAATGCGTTCTGAACTGGGGACGGTTTGCAGACAGACCCAGGATGATTTCCGCTTGGCTCTAGCTTTGTTCCATCTCTTTCTATCAAGATGCCATCGAGGGGGTGAGGATTCCTCCCGGAGTTGATCCTCTTTCATTGAAGGACACCGGAGCTGGACTGTCTTTCCCCATGGCCTCTTCATAAGTCTCACGCACTTGGTTGCATTACAAAGGAATTGAAAATGAAAACAAACCAGAGTCACTCCAGATGCTCTTCCTCTGTAGTCATCTCCTCTACCCTGCTGGGACATGCACACAGTCCAGCTCTGCACTGCCCCTTCCTCCCAGGGATGTCCAAAATTCCCCTCTGCCCCCACCCTGCTGCACATGGATGTAAATGGATAGAAATCCATTGAAGTCAATGGAGTTGCTCCCATTCCCCCCTGGGGAGGATCTGGCCCTGTGACTGTAAGTTGTTGCCATCAGAAACATTGAATCAGGGCAGTGAGGTTATGGAAAACTTGAACTAAGTCAGACAAACAAGCCCCACCTCGTCTCCGGCTCTCCCTGGCTGTGCTCTGGCTTTGGACAAGTCCCCTGCCCCACATCTGGGGAGCAGCAAGGACACGTTCAGCTTGGATGTCACCAGATAAAATATGAGTGGAAGGCGTTCTGGCAGCTGCTTCACTGGGCTCCCCCCCAATGGAACCTCTTTCCAAGAAGACACTGCTCTCCCTTCAGATACCGGCGCTCTGGTTTCCATTGATCAAGCTCCCCATCCCCTACCATCGATAAAAGGGCATGGGAACAAGGATCAGAGCATAGCGCTTTTCATGTCCATTGAGGTTAGCAAATAGCCCACGGCCATGAGTGACGCTGATGAACTGGAGTTGAAATCCACCCAAGGGCATGCTGACTGCAGTGATGTTTCCCCATTACAATGTGCTCGAGGCCCTCGCCTTAGATTTTTCCCTCCACAAGGCAGTGTAAACAGAGTGGGGGGCTCAGGTTAACTGCTAACCATTGTCTAGTTCAGGGGTCAGTAACCTTTAGGAAGTGGTGTGCCGAATCTTCATTTATTCACTCTAAATTTAAGGTTTCACGTGCCAATAATACATATTAACATTTTTAGAAGGTCTCTTTCTATAAGTCTACAATATATAACTAAACTATTGTTGTATGTAAAGTAAATAAGGCTTTTAAAATGTATAAGAAGCTTCATTTAAAATTAAATTAAAATGCAGAGCCCCCCGGACCGGCGGCCAGGACCCGGGCAGTGTGAGTGCCACTGAAAACCAGCTCGCGTGCTGCCTTCGGCACCCATGCCATAGGTTACCTACCCCTGGTCTAGTGCCAGGCTTCTCTTGCTGATGCTGGTAATAGCCACAGGTTCTGGGCATCTGCCATCAAGAAGAGGCAATCTGACCCTTGGGACCAAAGCCTTCATAAATTTCCCCTGCAGGCTCCTGGCTTGAGCAGTGCAATGCTGAGAAATATGGTTTTAATTTTCCCCCTTTAGATCTGGAATAAGCAGCACACAACGATCACCCATTTTATTCTGTCAAACAGGCTGTTTCTCGAGCCATGAGTCATTCTTGTCAGCGCTAGTCCCTTTGGACCTTTCACATCTCGTCTGAAAACACATCCTTCCCTCTTGTCTGTTGCTCTTAGGTTCCTCCTCTGATTGCTCTGGATTAATTAACTCGCTGAAGCATTGTGCGACCCAGTTCCTGGCTCCATGGCAGATAAAGCCCTAGCTGATGTTGCTCAGGAGGGAAAGGAACGCCTTCTGGCCAAGGCACACATCTGGATTCTGTTCCTGACTCTGCTACTGACACAAACTTGGGCAAATCACTTCACCTCTTCATGCCTTTCTTCCCCATCTGAACAAGGGGAATAGGAGGCTTAATTTGAAAAGTGCTTTGAGATCCTCAGATAGAAGGGCAAAATGTCTTGCAGCATCTGAGGCATCTGTAGGAATGAGGTGAGACCTCAAACTTTTCATTCATTTGGAGCAGCGCCTGCACCCCCCAGAGCCAGTGAGAGCATGTCTACACTGCGTTTTAAAACCGTTGGCAGCAAATCTCACACCCCAGCTCTGCAGACTCAGGCTCACTCTGCGGGTCTTAGCAGCGCAGGACCAGCCCCGAGACTGTAGACTCTGAGACTCGCTGGTTTGAAAACACGGTGTAGACATACCCTGACAAGCAGCTCCCGTTCCCATTGGCCCAGCCTCTCTCAGCCCAGCCAGGGCAGGATGAGAAGCTCATTTCACTATTAACATTGTTCTGAATTCAGGCTGTCGCATTCCAGCAGAAAATTGTGGGGATATGAGCCAGGTCTGGCTCTCAGCTCCAGCAGTGTAAATCCAGAATAGTTCCAATGAAGTTACTCTGGATTTGTATCAGGGCAACTAATACTAGTGTAACCAATGGCCCCTGGTGAATGGCAGTGTAACCAATGGCTGATTCTCAAAAGGCTTGGTTAGGAGACTTCGCCAAACCAATTTGGTTGGAAAATTAGATTTCTGATCATTCCAGTCTGTTACAATGAGTTTACTCTGGTGTAACCCTGTTCAACCGAGGGGAGACATTGGCACAGCACTGGTGTAGTGCAGCCAAGAATCAGCCCCGTGGTTGGAAATCTCCCGGGAAAACCTTTCTGGTGAGATTGCTGCTATTTCCTGCTTTGCCATTCCAGTACTCGTTCCAGTACATTGACGCCTGGCCCTTGCTGGGACCTGGGGGTTCAGAGGGAAAAGATAACGGCAAACCCAGTGATCTCCATGTTTCCTAATCTGCTACAAGCTTTGGGCTTCCGTCCCAGATTCGGGCAGATGTTCAGCTCAGTTCATACTTGATCAGAACTCAAGTGCTGAGCTGTGACTGCTGGCTCTGAACTGGCACATCCCAGCCTGGACCCACTGGAGCACCGAACTGGTTCAGCCAGCTCTGATCAGCACTCCAATGGCAGCTGAGCAAGTAGCCCTTCTGCCCAGGGGAACAGAAGCCCACAGGGAGCTCTCTCCAGTGCCAGGGGAAACCTGGGAATCTGGCACATACATCCCAATGCAAGATGGCAACTCCAGCCCAGGGAAAGGAAATCTCCAGGTCCATGGCACTCTGATTTTAGTGCCCGATGAATAAAAGCTACATTCAGCACAAGTGCACTCTGACACTCAGCTTCGGGCCCCAGAGAGACAGTGGAGAATCTTGTCTTCAGTTGCTCCAGCCCGGTACCCTGGGCATTGGTGAAGAAAAGCAGCAGTTCCTGCCTTCTTGTAATAACTCGCCTAGTCTCGCATACACTGGTGTCATTTGTAAGAGTGAGGCCACTCAGTCAGCTGAGATCCTGCCTTCCAGGCATAGTCCATAGTGAGGGGGAAGGCAGAGTCCCACCCTGCCCCACAGGATTCCTCTCTAAGCTCCTCGCTGTGCAGCAGTTACCCATATGCTGCTACACCCATTTATAGGGCAGCAGGTGGGGTAAGGACCCCACCTCACCGGTCCTACTCTGCAGGCTGATGCAATGGGGATATGGCCCTGCTGCCTCTTTATCAATGTGGGGCAGAGTGGCAGCCTGCAGGGGGTGGGTCTTGCTGTGACCTCCTGCAGGGAACTCCTGTTGGGAGCCTGATGTGTGGGTCTTGCTGTGAGCTGTGGGGCTGGTTGGGGGAAGGACTCCTGCACCCCGTTTCAGGGCTAGGCAGTACCAGGACCGTTGAAGCTAATGCAGCGATCCTTGCAGTAAGAGCAGAATCTATCCCTGGAGCTGCAGAATGCGGTAGAAGCACGAATTCCAGGCCTCCATCAATGCCAGGGAAGGGCTCAGCCCTGGTCTCATACAGAAGGGAACACTAAGGCACAGCGACGCTAAGGACCAACCAGGCAGCCCTGCAATCCTCACTCCTGGGAGGATGCACATTGCAGTCCGCGGGGGCTGCTTGCCAAGGGCCCGACCCTGCACTTTGACTCACAGCGGCTAATCCCACAGAGGTTAAGAAGGACATGACATGAGGCGTGCAGGATCGAGTACTACAGTGACCAAGCCCAGATCATGTTGTGAATCGCCTCTGAGCCCGGCTTAGATGTCGTAAATTCCTGGCGCCCAATCCCCTCCTCAGTCAGCTAGGCCATTCTGCCTCTGCTAGGCACCCAATGCCACACCTGGGCGTGCCTGCGCCACCTTGCACAACCAGGTGGGTGCTCACTGCTGCACCATGTGTCTCAGCAGAGCGGGCGCCAGTGCATCACAAAGTGGACACTATTTAAGTCATAGGACATGAGAGCCATGGCAAGCACACTGGATGGTCTCTTGCTTTGAGGAACACTTCATGGCCCAGCCTGGCTCTGCCCTAGGAGAGACTCCATGTGCGAGGGACTGACCCCGTCAGGAGCTGCCATGCCAGGCAGGGGCTGGGACAGACCCGATAGCTTTTGAAAACCATTCAGAGTTGGCCTTATGGCAGGTGAAAGCGCAGGCAGACAAAATAGGGGATTAGGAGCAGGATGGCTGCTCCATCAGCCCGGAGGAGTCATGGGCAGCATTCCCTCAGCGACACAGCATGACACTCAGCAGTATAGGCCTATGCGGCCACAAACCAGGGCATAGCCCAAGAGCCGGCTGGGGAAGGCCATTGGCAAGAGACGTGGAGCTGGGGGGTGGCAGGAAGCTGAGCATGGAGACGATGTGGCCAGTGTCTGGTGCCCGGACCCTCTTCTGTCATCGGGATGATGGACACTGGCTACTTCCCCACCCTCTTGGCCCAACGGAGCCCTGCTGGAAAGAGGCCAGCGTTGGCTGGAAGAGAGGGGGAGGAAGGGGGAGATAAAGGGGCCCAAGAAGAATACACTGACAGCTAGAGATAGAACAGAGATTAGCCTGCCATCGCCCTCCTCCCGGCAGCAGCTCCTCTCCTGACCTCAGCGATTTAGATCAAAGTGTGGAATCCAGCCCCTCTCTCGGCGCATCTCACAGCACACGGGGGCCCCGCTGACAGACAAATGAGGCTAAATAATGCTGAGTGATGAAACGTGACGCAGGCCTTGGGGCTGGGGGAGGAATTCCCCCCACCGCTGAGGAGAGCGGGGAGAGCCCCACTCAGAGGAGATAGATCCTGAACCGCCCCGGGGGATGATTCACTCCCTTCCACGGGCTTGCACCATTCCCGTGCCTCCCTCAGCTCGGCCCTGGAGCCTCCACCACGGTAGAGACGCTTCCTTCATGCCAGAGCAAAGCGTTTCCACGGATTCCCAAAGCTTGGGCCTGGGGCCTGTTATCTGCAAGGGCCAGGAGGGCACCAGGAGCTTTCCCCACAGTAGGGGTGATGATTGTCCCACACTGAGGGGCTAGGCACACGGGGTAGGGACAGGAGAGGAGGAAGGGCCCCTTGAAGGGGTGCAGCCGTGAGTGTGTAGTGCCTTGGGGAGTGTGAGTTACAAGGCTCCACTCTGTGCTTATCACCAGAGGATGCAATCTCAGCCCAGGAGCTTTAGCCCAAGCTATAGAAGCAGGGAGAGGAGGTTGGCCAGTGGAGACTCCTGTGACTGTGGGGCTTGTTTCCGATCCTCTGTCCGTTCAGACATCCGGGAAGAGTTCCTCTGGGCGGCGTCCAATGGCTCCCTTGACGCCTTCGAGGAGCAGTGGGCACTGTCTGGGGTTCTCTGCTCGGTGTCCCTGTCAGGCTTCCTTCTTATGACTCTTTGACCGCACTCCTGTTCCTGTTCTTTTATTAGTTGTCCCCTGAAATCAGCTGGGTTCTGAGGTCCTGTAGACCCTTCCCTTATGCTGGGTGGGGGATCCTTTAGCATTCGGACGGCTTCCGCCCGCCCAGTTCCCAGAAACCCAATAGGTATAGAAGCTCATGCTTCTAGCTGTGGAGGGCTGCAGTCCAACCCCAGTCTGGCAGCCGTCCCAGGCACAGCCCTGCTAGTCCCCAGCCTGAGACCCATCACACAGCCCCAGCAGGTCAATACACTGCCCTGGGGAGAGTGGGGACCTTCCGTTCTTTTCAGGGGTGCAGCAGATTCCGAACGCCAAAGTTCAGGGCTGCTGCGATCTGAGGTTCTGCTTCAGACTCATCTCTGCTGATTAGGGGCCACCTCCTGAAGCCGGTAGCTAGCCCCCTGCTGGGGTTCAAGGCCACTTCAGCAGACTATCAGAGACTCCATTGGGAGCCTTGCCTGGGAAAGCACTGAGCCAGGGGGCAGGATTTGCCCTGTGGGGCTACCTGCTCCTGAGCAGAGAGGCCCTGATTAGGCCGGACACCCGCACGCACACCACACAGTGCGTGGCCAGCCCCAAAGAGAATTCCTGAGTGTCCACACCTCCCCAAAGCCAGCCAGCGCCCCCCCCCCCCGCTCCCCCCTGACACATACCCCACTGCTGAAATATTTGCAAATGTGGGGAACTGGAGGCAAGAATTTCTGAGCTGTCCAGGCCCTGGGTAATGCAAACAAAAACAGGTGGAATGAGACTACTTTCCCCTTTGATCCAAGCACCTCCATGAATTAAACCCCTGGGCACGAGGTGGGGAAATATTATTAGACCCATTTTACAGATTGGAAAGCACAGTCCCCAGGCCTTGCCTGAGGTCATACAGCCAGTCAGAGGCAGGACTACAATCCAGGGCTCACGTTCTCCCCTCTCGCCCACAGGCCTTCGTGGAGCAACCACTCCCGATTGCACAGGAGGTGAAACAAAGGCTCTGCTGCCTCCCTGGGTGTTTGGAGTGACTCTGCTCTGCTGTTTACACAGCACTTTTCATCCCACCTCTGAATACGCATTATATCATCCCCTTGGTGTGGCAGGTCAGGGAATAGCCTGCAGCTCCCAGGCCAAACCATGGCTGGGCCTCCCCTCAGAGTCCAGTTTCTTCCAGCCCCACCCATGGGGACACCACTAACCCCGTAGCAGAAGAGCTCACGTGTTGCCATCCACTGGGATTGTGCTTAGGGATTCAATGCTGCTCACAGCAGCCTCCAGACCTACTTGCTGCTTCGTGGGGGAACCAGGCTCCCCGCAGAGCAACCGGTTCCTGTCCTTAACCATCACCAGGCCCTGCAAAGCAGCTCCAGTCTGTGTAGGGCTGTAGCCACATTTCAATTCTGCAGGGCCTTTCAAAGTCCATTTCCCTGGGAGGGGAGCATGAGGCTTGGCCTATTGTCTAACTGAGTGGTCTCTCCGCCTGCCTCTCAGAAGGGGCTATTGCCACTGGACGAGGGCACATCCAGTGCAGAATGGGGCTCACGCAGCGGGTGCATCAAATCATGGTACCCAGTGGAGAAGGTAAAATATTGCAACCCAGCAGTAGGACAGGAAGCAAAGAGGAACTGGTATCCAGCAGGGGGAATTCAGGGAGAGAGGACACAGTCCCCAAGTATCCCTTTCCCCTGCGGGCAATCATACCATTGGATCTGCCAGATATATGAACAGAGGGCAGCCCTGTCTCTCGCCCATTGCAAACATGGCATTTTTAGAAACATCTCTGTGGCACACCCAGCCGCAGTGGAGAATCTCGCAAGGCACTGAGGCACATAGACTGAGCTCCTTCAACAAGGAAAGTTTTGCCAGTTATTTCCATAGCGTAGGATCAGGCTTCGAGTCCATGAGGGGCTCAGCGCTCCCGCAGGATTGGGCCATGCACAAAGGTTGCTTTCACATTGCCTGGGAGTGGCTGGGGTTTGGAGGCTGCCTGCCGCAGCAGTAAACAAACTCGATCTTCACCGGGCTCGGCGCTGATTTAATAGCAAACAGACTGGGGAGCACTGAACCATGGAGCCACCTTGGATGCTGTCCTGCAAGCTGGCTGCCAGTTCACTCTTTGCGCTGCCAGGGAGCCGAGCTCAGCTCCAAGCATGCAAACCCGGACCCGGTTTCCCAGGTCACCAGCACACAAATATTTCCACTCGCCGTGCAGTCCCCCTGCATCGTGCAGTGGAAGCAACGGGCAAGTGAGCGGGGTGTGACCCCATGTCAAATGGCCAAGTCGGAGCATTTCCAGAGTGGGAGGGGGGGCTAGTGGGAAGAGGGAATGGGAGGGGGTAGGATTCGTGTTTCCAAACATTGCCGTTCCCATGGCCAGTCTTCATGGCAACACCCTCACTCTTTGCAGAAGAAAAGACCCTCTGGTGAGGAATCTTTGTAGAAAAGCATCAAAACTGTGAGGTGCAGGGGGTGCAAATCCCTGGGAGGGGGAGGGGCAAAGAGGGAAGCTCTAAGGTGCACCGGCTCCCTGCATGGCTCAGGGTCTTCTGGCTGGTTCCACATTTCACTGGTGGCAAAGAGCAGGAATAGACAGGAAAGTTTGCCAGCAGAGAAACCCATCGCAATGCTTCTAATAGCAGGGATTAGGCAGGTACAGGGGAGCTGCTGCAGCCCTTCAAAAGCAGAGGGAGGGAGTGTGCCTACATCAGAGGACCACTGCAACAAGGACTCCTAGGCTAATTCCCAGCTCTGCCACTGACTCGCTGCATGCCCTGGGGCACAGCAGACTGTCACCACACCCTTGCTCTACAGGTTGTACCTAGGCATGCAGTAGTTTCGCCTAGTGGTCAGAGCATAGAACTGGTGGTCAGGACTCCTGGGTTCTGTTCCAGGCTGTGCGGTGGGTGACTCCACCTTGGAGAGATATCACAAAGGATTGCAGTATCGTGAGTTCCTTTCTCCCCTTTTACAGGTTGCATTCAAACACACTCTTGTTTTAAGAAAAAGATGGTACTTTGGAGGTGGAATTATGTCTGGGTCCCCCGCCATGGGGCTAAATAGGTGCTCTTTTGGAAGGTCTATTATTTCGGTTAAACCCAAGAGCCAGAGGAGAAAGAAGAGCCAAGGTAGGATGCAAGCATAATAACCAGCTCATTCATGCCTGGGGACTGAACCTGTGACCTCCCAACCTAAGAAACAGGAGCCCTTACAGCCTGAGCCAGACATGTGAGGATGCCAGTGCTCGGGAGCAGCCAAACACACTCTGATGGGAGGGTTACATAAGCAGGGTGCGACACTGGTGGGCCTGGAAGGTGGATTTGCTGCAGTGAGGATTGCCAACCCTCCCAGTTTCACAGGGAGTCTGCCTGATTCAGGCTCTATCTCCCGGAGGCGACTGAAGCCAATCTGGGAGATTTTAGGCCGCCAAAAGTCCGGCGGTGCAGCAGGACTAATGCAGGCTCCCTGCCTACCGTGGCCCCATGCTGCTCCTGGAAGCAGCCGGCATGTCCTTGCAGCCCCTGGGGTGGGAGCAGGCGGTCTCCATGCACTGCCCCCACCCTAAGTGCCGACTCCGCAGCTCCCATTGGCTGGGAACTGTGGCCAATGGGAGCTGCAGGAGCACTGCCTGCAGGCAGGGGCAGTGCACAGAGCCCCCTGACCCCCCCACCCGCAGGGATGCACCAGTCACTTCTGGGAGTGGTGCAGGGCCAGGCCATGCAGGGATCCTGCCTTAGCCCTGTTGCGCCGCTGACTGGGAGCGGCCCAAGGTAAGCGCTGCTTGGCCAGAGTCTGCACCCCTCACCCCCTCCCACACCCCAACCCCCTGTCCTAACCCTGAGCCCCCTTCCTGAACCCAAACTCCCTCCCAGAGCCCACACCTTGCACCAACACCCCAACCTCCTGCCCCAGACTCAGCCTGGAGCCTCCTCCCACACTCTGGACCCCTCGGCCGCAGCCCAGAGCCTGCACCCCATCCCACAACCGAACCCCCTGCCCCAGCCCGGTGAAATTGAGTGAGGGCGGGGGAGAGCAAGCGACTGAGGGGGGGATGGAGTGAGCGGGGCAGGGCCTCAGGGAAGGGGCAGGGCTAGGGTGTTTGGGTCTGTGTGATTAGACAGTTGGGAACCCTAGCTGCAGTTAGCCAGTGCAGATTTCTGAGAAGCAGCGGAGGGAGATGTGTGAGGTGTTCAGGGATCACCCAGTGTCTAGAGAGCTCTGCTTTGCTGGGCATCTGGTTCCAACTGTCTGGGCTGTGCAGAGTAACAGCCAGAGCTTCACATGCCACACCCAAATTCTCTGTCTGGGGAGCTCAGCCCTTAAAGGCAGAACCCTCAATACCACGATGAGGGGGGGCGATGGCTACAGCAAGCTAGAGGCAGTGGGGAGCAGGCGGCTCCTGTGTGGAGAGGCTGCCGTGTCCCGCTCCTTCGCTCCTGCAGGCTCTCCCCATGACAAGGGCCTGGGGACCCTTTAACAACAGCACAATGGATCTTGCACTAAGCCAGTCCCAGCCTCTCCTGGGCTGGAGCCAGCCTCTTCCAGGGCCTCTCGCTGGCCTGAGTGCGAGTTTACGAGCTGCTGGCTCAGCACAGCTGCCCCACTAGCCCCCTGCACTCTCTAGCATGGCAGGTTTGGGCTTGGAAAGAGGGCCGTGAGCGGGCAGGTGGCTGAGCCACAGCGGTAAATTAAATACCTCGGTTAGCTTTATAGGGTGGATTTTCCTCCCTGGTTCTTAGGGGCTGCTTGGAGTTTGTGAAAAGCATCATTTAAAATAACTCCAAATGGGTGATTGGGGAGCTGCGAGGAACGGGAACATGCTCCCTCAGATCTCACGAGCTGGACATTCAGAACAGTATTCCATTTGATGCAATGATGCCTCCAGCTGGGTAGTGCTCAGGGTCTGCCTAGGGCCTGCACTTCCCAGCCCAGGCTGTGAGGAGGGGACCTGCCAGGGTACTAGCAATAGGGTGAGCAGATGTCCTGATTATATAGGGACAGTCCCAATATTCTGGGCTTTGTCTTACATAGGCACCTAGTGCCCCTCACCCCATCCTGATTTTTCACACTTGCTCTCTGGTCACTCCACTAGTGAGTCCCATTCATATAGTACTGGGGTCTCAAAACTAACAGGAGTAGCGAGGGGGAGGGCCGGGGAGCACCCAGTGCTGCAAGGGCTCTCTGAGCAGCCTTAGCTGCACGTAAAAGCCAGCTGGGAAGGTGAGGGACTTTGGTTCTCTCTCCCGCAGAATTAAAGCCCTCTGAATTGAGCCACACTTCACAGCAGATGTACATTCGTCACTAGCCGCATTGAGCTTTGGCGCTCGCTGGGAAGTGTGAATGATGATAACCCAGCTGTCAGCTAGCCCAAGGGAACCAACAGAAGCTTGAGAGCTGGGGGAATGTTTCCTTAATGCCCCCCCATTTTTAATTTACTAGAAAATGCCCAGAAAATCCAATCTTAACTCTCAGATTATGTGCTGCAAGTTTGGGGAAAGATCCACAATATTCTTCGTACAAATCCAAGATGTTGAATCCCTCCTTTAAGTGCAAAATAGAACCCATCCCATACAGAGGGGCATTACCATGTCTCTTTAATTCTATGGTCTCCAGGTGATTTTTATGCCGGCCATTGGTTTCGTGGCTGTTAAATTTCCCTTATGAGAGGTGGGGTTTAGAATTGGACTGGAACACGGGAGTGGCTCCGAATGAAGCTGGCAGATACCGTGTAACCTTGAGCTTGGTACAGCAATGAGATAATCTCTGAAGCCTTCCAAAGGGCATCCCAGTGACCTGCATAGATACTTCAATGGCAAGTTCACTGCTTTGATTTACGGAGGTCCTGGAACACAGGAGCGTCGATTTCTTCTTCCACAATTCCTTTCCTTTGTAACAAAGGAAACTGAAGTATCGAATGAGGTTTGATACATTTGGTTTTGAGGTTTGGGGATGCCATTTATGTCACTTAATGGCATTGTGAACAGAAGGACGCTCATGCGAGAAGGGCATCGGTAATAGCATTCAGAGTTGGATCAAGAGCAGGGTTTGGATTTTTTTCTTTAAAAAACACACTCAAGTGCAGAAGCGTTGGGTTAAGGTTTCCAGTTCCCCTTGTGGTGAAGAGACAGGCCTGTAGTGAATAGAAAAGGGGTTCTTTTTAAGGCTGTTGAATATGAACAGATCCTGTGGTTCCTGCTGGCTCCCAGACTGACACAGTCTGTTCTAGTGTAATCTCACACAGCATCTTCCTCAGTCCTGGAATGGAGAGCCGATAGCACCACACAGTTCATCTCTAGTAGTCACAGATTCCAAGGCCAGAAGGGACCATTGTGATCATCTAGTCTGATCCGCTGTATAACAAAGGCCAAAGAACTGCCTAAAGAACTGCTTCGACTTCCACCCCTGGATCGTGTTATGCCTTTCTCGGCTAGACTGAAGAGCCCATTGAGTATTTTTCCTCATGTGGGTACTTACAGACTGTGATCAAGTCACCCCTTAACCTTCTCTTTCTTAAGCTACATAGATTGAGCTCTTTGAGTCTATTAATACAAGGCAGGCTCTCATCTTTTAATCATTCTCATGGCTCTTCTTTGAACCTCCCCAGTTTATCAACATCCTTCTTGAATTGTGGGCAGCACAGCTGGGCACAGGATTCCACCAGGGGTTGCATCAGTGCTTCTGGCAAATGATGTGTCCTGCCCATCCTTTCTCTCTAGAGCCTGCTACTCCAGAAGTTTATCCTCCCAGAATGCCAAGTGAGGTGGCCTAACACTCTCCATCCAGACAGCCATAGCAGAGAAGGGGCTTCCCTCTCAGAGGGAAAGGCCTTCGCAGAATAATTTTCAAACAAAAATTTAAAAGATAATCTCACAATCCCAGGCCTCACTCCTGCAGTCAGATCTGTGCCTGTGCCAAACCCCACTAGCTCCAGATAGGGGCTGGGGGCCAGCCACATGGGTTGGATTGCAAGAGTGGGGCCCTTAGGTGACGAAGAAATATTCCCCAAAGAAACAGGAGGGTCCAGCCCATGCTTCCCTCCCCCCATCACCACCACGATTTATCCTGCTTGTGTAGTTTGCCTCAAAATGGCCATAGTCCAGAGACAGCAGAATTGAAGATGGGCCACATCTTCACATTAGTGGGAAATCCTCATCCCGGTGTCTCAATGGGAGCTTCAATGGGAAAACATTGGCCGCAGCACTAGATGACTGGGTGCTTCCAAGATCAATCTTGGATCGAGTCCGCCATCTGCTGGTGAGAAAGAGCCAGCGCCTCACTGGAATGGTTCCCTGCTAATAGACTCCTGTGTCATTCTTGAGGCCTGAAACTGGGTAATGACTAAAACCCACATGAAAGCTCTAAAAATAATATTTAGGATTGTGACCACAGTCCTGCCCCTGGGCCATAACACTGCATTCAGCTGGGTTCCCCTTTCGCAAGAGATAATGAAAACCTCATTGGTACCATCTCCAGTAAGAAATCTTCCAAAAATCATGCAGCTGGAAATCCGGACACTGGATCGCCCAGGACTTTGAAGTCTAAAGCAGCAGAGAGAAGAAATAAACTTCATTATAGAACATTAAGGGATGTTGGGGTTCTGGAACGAAAACAGCTTGAATGGAGACAGCTGAGCACTGATGTGCTGCATAATTCTCTCGGGAGATCGGCCCGTCATGACACTCATCAAGAGAGGACTGCCCCTCAGAAAGGACTCACTTTCCGATTTGATCCCAGGCCTGATCTTGTGTTATTGCTCCCCGGGTAAACAGAAGCCACAATCTCGAGAACATGCAGAGTGGGATGCAAGGCAGAAGGCTCCATGAACAGAACCACAAGTCACCTAACACTAGAGCTTTCGAATAGATTTTTAAAAACACGGGGTTTAAAACTCAGATCTCTCTCTGTGCTCCCATTAGGGATTCTGGACAGAGATCCCTCACCCTCCTTCTCACATCAAATTCCCATCTCATTTGTGCAATCACTTTCCCATAGTCCCATGCAAAGTCTTCTCAGACCATTTCCCAGTAGCCAGTGCAAGATTGTCCCCTACAGTCCATAGCATGCTTTGGCCAGTCTAGCTTTAAATATTCCAAGTAGCACTGGTCGAAGAGTTAATTATGAATAAGGCTCCATGTTTGTCACGGAGGTCATGGAAGTTATGGATTCCATGACTTTCCATGACCTCCATGACTTCTGCAGCGGCTGGTGCGCCGGGTCTGGGGGCCACCTGAGCAGCTTGGGTAGCTCTCGGGCTAGGCACACCAGCCACTGCTGGGGCAGTCTTGGGGGGGGCCCCTTTCCCCCCAGCAGCAGGAGTTTGGGTGTGTGGGGGAGTTCAGGGCTGGGGTGTGGAGTGGTGCTTACCTGATGGGACTCCCCAGAAGGGCGACAGGAACTCCCCCTCCTCAGCTAGCTCCACATGTTGCTTCAGCTCACAGGTACTGACCCTGCAGCACCCATTGGCCATGGTAACTGCTTGCAGAGTTTGCCTGAAACATCCCACCCTGTTAGCAGGTGATGATGATGCTGAATAGCAGAATCCACTTAACCCTGACTCCTTGTAGCAGGTGTCTCAATTCAATGTAAGGGAGGGACTCTCTGGGGAAAGAGAACCTAGAGTGTTGGCTGAGCAGGCCTGAGAGAGGAGCCTTAAGAAAAGCTCAATCTGGGGAGAAAGTTTGAGCTGCTCTTGATTGTTTTGGTTGCTAATAAAGCCAAAGCCCAAGAAGGGGGTTGGATTTTATACAGCATGGGGGTGTTTTTGTGGAACAGGTTGGGAGAGGCACCTGCTTACCTATCAATTAAGAATGTTGCCTTTTTAGCTCCATAAGCATTTGCATATTGATACTGATCTCTTTGAATGTGTTTGCTACTCTTAAGTATTTGCCGCTTCTGGCTGAGGCCACAAGCTGCTCGGACACTGTTCACATCTGTGACACTGTATGGAATAAAAGGAACACTTTGTGATGTTACTGATGCCAATATTATAAAATTGCAAGGAATCGGACCAGATATGCCGTGTCAGGGATCTGAGGAAATGTTATCATTTGCCAAGTAGGATAATCTTGTTTATATGTTTGTATTACTTTTGTGTTGTGATTTAGAGATATGTAGGGTAGATCTGTCTTTCCAAACTTGTGCTGCCGCCAATCACGGCTTTTTTTTGGGGGGGGGGCAGCTTGGGGGGGCAAAAACGCTGGAGCCAGCCCTGCCCCCACAGATTGGCATCAGCACTGCCTAGCTTGTTCGATGGCCCATCAAGAGTCATCAGCAGTACAATGAACCCATGGAAAGGAGCCAGAGGATACACCTTAAGGGTCAGCAAGGCATGTGGCATGCCTATGGACCGCAAACTCTAAGGCTTTTCCATGCCATGTGCTGTGAAGCTTGTGTTTGGGACACAGGAAGTACAAGCCACATGGTAAAAGACTATAAAAGGCAGCTACATCTTCTCTGTTTTGTCTTCATTCCTGCTTCTTACCTCTGGAGTGACTTTTCTACAAACGAAGCTCTGAACAAAGGACTGAATGACCCATCCATGATGCGGATGTGTTCTAGAGGGACTTCCAAGCCAGCACACTCACCAATACTGCTAAAAACCTGATACGTGGACTTTGAAGTCTCTGTATGGATCTGACTGCTTTATCATTTAATAACTCTTCTTCCCTTCTTTTTTCTTTATAATAAACCTTTAGTATTAAACACTAAAGGATTGGCTGGCAGCGTGGTACTTTGGGTAAGATCCAAACAAATACTGACGAGGCAATGTGATGACTCTTTGGGGTTCAGAAGAACATGTTGTATAGTGAACAGAGTTTTTGAATAACTTCTCACTGTACTGGACCTAGGTGCTGATTGGGAGCCAGAGAACTGGAATGCAATGAAGGGGGCTGGGTGATTTCTTTTTTCAGTTTCTTGATAACCGGTGTAGGGATCAAATGCACAGTTTGTGACTGGTTGGGGAGTTTAACTTCAGTGTTAACCACCAGTTTTGGGAGAATCTGCACTCCTTTTTGCAGACTATCCTGACCTTGGCATTTTCAGCGATGGCCACCCCAGGTACCCCAGGCCACAACTTCCACTACTCCCTAAACATTGTTCTCCCTGGGTGGCTGGTCAACTAAGTCACATGGTCTTGTTTCGGATCTCTGGTTGGATGACTGGAATCTTTTCAACTGGAGAACAAATAGTTATAATGCTCTTTCTGCTATGAATTTTCAATGTAAGCATCAAGAGTGTCAAAATCTGCAACATTGTCAGGATTCACAAACAGTTTCACAGAGGCCCAGCAGTTGCCTGGGTACGCGTCATAACATGGCATCACCAATCAGAACAAGCTGAATGCACAGCTTTTACTTGCCAAGCTGCTTTTCTTTAGCTTTTGAGCAACTCTCGACCCAAGCAATGGGGCTTCAACCATTTCCTTAGGAAACTACACCACTGCGTGATAGATCCTCCAGGCGGGAAGACAGACTTTTCGGGGGTTTGCACTGAGATCAGGTCTGTGGAATGATTATTAAACGCCACAAACAATCAGCCTCTTTCAGGCGCTCCCTAGGGCTTGTGTTTGCAAAAGCCAAGGCAGAAGACTTCAAGGAGGTATGAACCATGTGCTCAATACACAGCCCATCTCCTGACGGGCTCCCTTTGCTCCCCATGCTCTCCTAAGAGGCAGCCAGAGTAATATTGGCTTGCACCAAACCCCTAAGGTGGCAGTAAGTGTGCCCACGGTATCTGAAGGCACCTCAGCTGTACCTGGGGATGCATGCCCTCCTGGCCCCAGTAACCACTCAGACGCACGGCAAAGAGAAAAGATTTCCCTGTGGCTGGCAGGAAAGGGGAAAGTGGCAGATACGCTGGGTACAGAGGTGTAGACAGTCACAGTTCAAAGTGAGCAATGGTGGTTCCTGTTCAGGCCCTGGGGCAGTCCCATCAAGTCAGGGCTCTGCAGACCCAGTGCCGGGTGTGCCCTCTCCAGTCCAGTCTCCATTACAGCAAATAGGAGCTTGCAGGTTCCCAGGCCAGGCTGAGTCAGTGTCTCTCGCTGGGGTTCCCCTGCACTGGCACCCAGCCAGCCGTTGCTGCTCCCTGTAAGCCCAATACATACCTGCACCCAGCTGTAATGACTGGCAGTCACCGCCTGTTTCACACACAGCTCTGGCACAGTTCCTGCCCCTCCCCTCTGCATCCTTTTTCTCTGCAGCTCCTGGCTCACCATGAGGCCACAACTTCCCAACAGAGCCTGGTGGGTCACTGCCTGGTTCAGGACCTTTCCCTCTACCTGGCCGTGAGGAAGGGGATGCACCATGGGGAGGAAGCTGATGGGAGTTTTAGGGTCCTGCTTAGCAAATCCATCACAAGAGTCAGAGCGAAGGCCCCCGAGCAGATCACAAGGCTCCAACGTGAACCTGCCAAATTGCCTCTAAGGGACAGACACTGTCTATGCATTATGATCCCTGAAACCTGTCGACAGGACTGAGCACCTCACACACGGAGCAAAGAGCAGCAACCCCAAACCTCTGCCCAGCCCGGCTCTGCTCCCTGCACCAGAAGACAGAACACGGCGCTCTGGATCCACCCACCAGAGCCCGTCACGCCCAGCTGGAAGTGACACAGCAGGAGGATGTGCTAAGAATGTGGGTGACAGCTAGTGGGAGTATGTTTAGCCCTGCGGCGGGGACAGCGCCGGATCAGATGGAGCCGATTTGTTCGGCGCTCTGGATCCTCCCACACAAGCCTTTCAAATCCCTCCGTGTGCACCCAGCACATCACCAGCTGTGCCTGGCTCCCAGGCAGCGTCCCTCCCACTGCCAGCACAGACACCCTACAGTCCATGCTAACACGAACTCTCAGTGCCAACCTTGGCAACGTCGCTGTTTGCCAGGGCACACGCCCAGGCTAGGGGTGGGAATGGCGAAAGATACATGAGGGAAGCTTAACATCAGCCTCCCAGCCCAGAGCAACTAGCACTGGAATCCACTCACCCGTGTCTGTCGCTACACGCTGCATAGGGAACGTAGGTTCCTGTTCCAGCCCGGCCAGCACCACACTACATGGAGTCTGCAGTGCCACATGAGTGTGGATCATAGCATCAGTTCTCTGCTTGAGGACACTCGTGCAGGCATCTCTGCCTAACTGGAGATCCTTCCTGCTTATACCAGCTTAGCTTTCCAGGGTTAATGAGAGCCTGCTACTGACTCAGAGGCCTCTGTTAAGTGGGGTTTTAGAGATTACTGTGCTCAGTACAGGGGTTCTGGATCCCCAGTGATGACTTTGCTGTCTCTGTGGTATACTGCCTCTGTTTACTGCACCAGTAAAGCAGAGGTGCCTGGAGCCAGACTCTCAGAAACTAGAGCTGACAACTTCCACCGGAGCTGTGCTATGCCCCAGCCTTTAACCAGTCCGTTGGGGGGTCCCCTTCAGCGTGTCAGACCCCCAAGGGGTCCACTCTTCCTCGCGGCCTCAACGCCTCCAAGACCGAGCCTCTGGGCTCCAGCCTGCCTGCTTCTCACTCTGAGCTCTGCCCAGTAAGGCCAATGGAGGTAGATGCCCAGTCACCCTCTCTAGGGATCAATGCACCTCAGCAAGTATTTCAGCCTTTTCCAAACAGGAAATCCTTAGGCTAGCCCAGACAGCCCAGACTGGCCAATGCCAGGGCTCCACCCAGCCAAGTGCTGTACAGTCCATCCTGGCTCGCTCTGACTGTTTGTCAGTTCCAGGTGAGGGCTGGATGCCTGGCATCTCTCCATGGCCCTCCTCCAGTATAGCCATGCTGGAGTCACACTGTTGGCCTGCCTGCTGGAGTTTCCATTGTTAGGTGGCCAGGATTCAGGCAAACTCTCTGCTCTCCCTGGCCCCCGGGAGCAGCACTTTAACCTTTCTGCACCCACTGGGTAGCCCTGCCAAGGGGATTGGTACAGATCCCTACCGCTAGCTCATCGAATGGCACAGGCTGTATATCAACATCGCATGGACATGACAACCAGCTAATAGGGTGCTTGACAGCCAAAGAGAACGAGGCTTTGGGCTGCTGCATTCGAAGCCTGGATTCCTGTCCTAGCTTTGCATCAAATGACCCTGTGCAGCTTCTCCATTACATATGCTATCAAATGGGAGGACGAGAGTTGATTCTGCTAGTTCAGAAGGCTTAGCAGGGCACTGCCCTAGGACGGGAAAGAGCTGGGTTTTATTCCCTGCTCTGCCACAGATGTCCTGTGTGAGCCTGGGTGGTCATTTAGGCTCTCGGTGACTCAGTTCCCTGCCCACAAAATGGGGCAAGTAACTCGGTGCTAGTTCACAGGGGGACACTCCAGATAAATACGTTAAAGCCTGTCACGTGCTCAGACACTACAGGAATGGGGTCAGATAGGTCTGATTTCTAGATGAGGTGGGGGACAAGACAGAGAAACATTAGAAGCACTCAGGGGAATTGCTGGGACTTGCCATCATGGCCTGGTAGCGTGCAGCACAGCGCACAAGCCCTAGTGCTACAGAGCCCAGTGAAAAGACCGTGCAAATCCCTAGTCCATTTCCCATGAGCCAGTCTTGGGGTCATGTGTGCCCAGAGGAGAGCTACCTAGGGTTTCGTGAAGGTCAGGACCTGCTCTTACAGCCATGTTTTGTGAATACTATCTGGACAGGGCCATCCTGCTATCTTCCTTTCAGAAAGCCCTTTGTGCCATCGAGTTAGGGGGTCCCTTCTCTGGTTCTTCTCTGCTTCCATCTGTAATGTTAGGGGCTGCAATTCCCTTCCTCCGAACTCCCATAAAAGTCCCTTTGGCACAGGGCATGGCTCTGTGCTTGCGGGTGAGCGATGAGGCTGGGGAGGCCAAACACTCATGGATGCAGTCACGTGTGAGCCTGTGATCTTGCAGTTTTGGGAACACATTTACTAGCTGCACAGAATCTCTCGCTCTCTCGCACACACAAAGAGAACCAACAGGCCAACTGAGAGCTCCATAGTGACACAGAAACAGGTCTCACCCCTCATTCCCAGCAGCCGTGGCATTTTGCCACTTCCCCCACACACACACTTGTGCCTTTGGGGGAGGCAGGGCTGGGGAGTCGCCTGCCAGAGCCGCTCACCTGGGCAGGGAACGTTCTGCTCTGGGCTGCACGGTGACCATTAGATTGTAATTAGTAATTACCCCAGCTCCCAGGGGTATAAATATGGCTCTGTTCTCCCCCGGGAGCCAGTGCACCAGGTTTGCAGGCCCTGCTCTGCTCCTCACTCAGCTGACACGACCGCACAGCTCCGCCCTCAGCTCGGCAGAGAGTAAGCCAAAGATGAACAAGATCCTGACTCTGGGTTTGCCAGCCCTGCTCTGCCTAGCAACGGGTAAGTCCTAAAACAAAACCCAACGAGGGGAGATTTCCACCCCTGATGGGGCAGAGCCTCAGCTGGGGCCAGTCCAGTCAGCTGAGGTCTGGCCCGTGTTCTTTACCGAGGGCAATTCAATGACAATCACGTATTCTAGCTCAAAGGCAGCCTGTGCTCTGGCGGAGGGACAGAGCTACCCCTGGAAAGCCAGGCTAGCCCAGCGGTGACCTGCCCACGGAGGGATGAAATGAACCGGAGCAGGACATCACTGTGGGGTTTGGATGGTTCCTGGAGACTGGGAACGCGCCTGTGCACTGAGCATGGCCGATCCGTGGCTGCTCGTTGCCTACTTTCCGTTTTCTCGCCTCTTCACAGCAGATCCTCTCCAGTGCAATGGCTGTTTCAGGCTGTCACAGGACGGCAGCTGTAAGATAGGCCAATACACCTGCACAGCAACTCTAAACGAATCCTGCTTCACCCGCAAAATCACCTCTGGTGAGTGAGAGTGACTGTGGATACATAGAGGCCAGGGCTGGAGGGGAAGCGTCCAGCTTGAGGAGATATACCCATCGCTCTGCTCCAGCTAGCACACTGACGGCAGACATGTAACCGGAGCCAGCAGTGGGAGGGGCCAGCTGCCCCAGTCCGATCCTGCCCAGGGCACTAGACACCAGTGCAGACTGTCCCTGCGTTTCTGCGCAGTCCAGTGAGCAAAAGACGCCCCATCTCCGGGGCAGTTAGTGCTGAGAAGGGAGAAGTGATCGCCTCACCCTAGAGTGACCTCTTGTGGCCACGCTGGCTGTGGCACTGGGGAACCGTGTTCATCCTTTAGGGTACGTCTGCCCTAACGGGGGGATGGGGGGGACATTGCAGCTCAGGGGAGACATCCCCACCCTAGCTCCAACTGAGCATGCATAGTGCAGCCACAGCAATTTGAGACACGAGGGGCTAGAGTCTACATGCCTAGGGCCTTGGATGGGCACTTACTCGGGAGGCTGGCCTCGCCCTCTGCTCCCTCTGCCATGGCTCCCCTCTATTCTTAGTGCACTCGCTGGATCAGAGCTAGGGGAACATCTCCCCAGGCTGGAGGTTCCACCCTCGCCTGAAGTGTAGCCGGACCCTTAGTCCATGAAGGTGACTGGGACACTGGGGCATAGGGGAGGAGTAGGGGAGTCCTCTAAGGGATCTGAGCTACAGGAAGTGGGGTGACAGAGGAGCCCCAGCTCCTAGGAGTCAACAGAGGGGAGGGCAGCTCAGTTGGTGGATTTCCCTGGTCCTGTCACTGGGGGGAGAGGTCTGTCCCTGGTACCCAGCCCTGGGGGCTCAGGTCTCTTTCCCTCTGCAGGAAACGAGATCCTGCGGGTGGAGCGGGGCTGCACTGTGATCTGCGACGACCTAGTGCTCAACAGCTACGACTACAAGGAGACCACCCAGTGCTGCATGGACAGATCCTTCTGCAATGTCCACAACCCCTGGCCCCAAATCCCCCAGGAGGATTAAGGGGAGAGTGGGGTCCTGGGGCAGCAGGAAAGCTACATTCGCCCTTCACCCCAAGCCTGGCTTGGGGTTATTCCCCAACTCTTTTTTCCTCATTTAAAATTTAGCAGGAACCAAGACCATCCCCTGGTGTCACCCTCAGTCATACACTCCTGACATCAATTAACTATAATTAAATTAGGAAAAGAGCTCTGCTCACTGGTCCCGCCCTGCTTCGCCCCAGCCCCTCCCCTGCCTGGCTGCCCATCTCCCATCTTGCTGCCCCAGGCCCAGCACCCAAACTCTCTGGTGCTTTGCTGCTGTTCCATAGTTGAAGGTGCCCGTATCAGGGTGACATACTCCCCCCAGCTGTCATTTCAGAGCCTTTGCCGCTGCCCCGTGAGAGTATTAAGGGTCAGGGCTGGATTTAGGGGCAGGCAACCAAGCTGACCACCTGTGGTGCCAGGCTTTGGGGTCACTGGGCTTGAGGGGCTGTTTTTATTGTTAGCAACAAAAGGGAAAGTAGAATGTTTGAAGTAACATGTTTCAGGTATCCCGTATGTGATTCATTTTGCATTAACCTCCTAGAACAGTGGTTCTCAACCTATTGTGGGCCACACACGTTATGTGGGCTGCATCCAATACTCCCTGTATGGCCCTGAGGATGTCACATAGGCTGCAGCTCTGTGCTGATTGGACCGCAAGCAGCCCGCGGGCTGCAGGTTGAGAACCACTGTCCTAGAATGTTCTGGATCACTGCAGAATCTCATGGAACTTTCCAGACTTTGAGAACGACATTCTCCTCGAACTTCCTAGAAGGTTGTCAGCCATGCCCTTGCGGGTATATAAGGGGAGGGGCATTGCCAGTCAGTGAGCTATAAGAACGAACTGAAGCGAAGCAAGAGCCCGGCTGCAATATTGGGAACCTTGCTTTGTTGTCTAATTGGGAAAGTGTACTTGTGTTTTAACACTTGAAGAGTGTAAGTAGCGACCAATAAAGGACATATTTAATGAGACGCCAGAGATAGCTATCAAACCTCTGTCTACGCAATAGGATAAAAGAAATACTGTTACTTCTTTTGCCATGCTTAACATGTAACATTTGATGACTTTCTAGGACTGCGGAACACAGCCTTTTGCTCTCCCTAATACTGTCTGTTTTCCCACCTAGAAAATAAAAGATAGCCCCAAAGAAGCCTTCAGGAGCTCAGTACAGGAAGCGAAAAGCTCAATTGCAATCTGGTTTGCAGCAAGGGGCAAATCTGAACTAAAGGACTAGGGTTAACATCCTAAGGCTGTAACGCTATTTAATACTGGACCACCCAGTGTTGGTGCACAATTCCATTTCTTGACATCAGTACATTTCAGTTATTCTTAAAATTAAAATTTTTCTATACGCTTAGCGCAAACAATTTTTTTTTAATTTGCTTATATAGGACATGAATAAATACAGATCCTAGCATGCAAATTTATCGGCTTCTATGCCAGGGATGAATCACGCATGCAAATCGCGCAGCAAAGTCACAAAATGGGCTATAAATGCAATAAAAATAAGGGATTAAAAAGTTTAACAAAAGGGAGAGGAGCACTGAACAGGTTCTTCGCCTGGAAGCCGTTTGATCTAGGGCACTGTTAAGAGAGGTCTGTGCAGGGCACTTTGGTCTGTGCAGGGTGGGCAGTTTGCCAACTTTGGAGGCTACAATGCAGAGGGAGCACCTTGCATGCCAATCAGTGGGATCCACTCAATTCCCCCTCCGTCCTCCATGCTTCCCTGTACACTAAGCCCCAGCAACACCCTGAGCCTGGCATCTGCTCAGCCAGACACCTGAAAACTGTAGACAAGCCCTAAGATGGATACCCAGTCCAAGTGAGTGAGAAAGAGACAGACAGAGAGAGCTTGCTGCCAAGAGGACAGCCTTCTTCTCACCTCCAGAGGTGAGGGATAGCTGGGTGGAGAGGAACTTACAAATGATTGCAAAGAGACATGGTAAGTGAGGGACTCTGGTGGTGACAGACAAGCTTTCGAGCTACACAGAGTTCTTCAGGTCTGGGAAAGGTACACAGAACATCCCAGCTAAACACAAGGTGGAACAGATTGTTTCACATAAGTAGTTAACGCATATTCTAAGGGACCATTCAAGGTGAAGTGACCCATTAACACCCCTGACATCACAAGACAAAAGATGGAGTTAGTGGATTACAGATTGTTGTAGTAAATCTTATAAACAGATATATCACTGGACAAATGCACCATGAAACACCTGAGACACATCGTGATATCTTCATTCTCTAGACAGAGGACCTAAACTTCCTCATATTTCCACTACAACTTCAACCACCATCACCCATCCATCAAACTCTCTCTAGAGCACTCCTGCCCCAGAATCAGCTTCCCAGATTCTATTCAAGCTGATTGTGGTGTCCTACAGACAACTATGTACAAGAAACCTACAGATCACTACGCATACTTTCACAGATCCAATAATCACCCAAATGCACCAAGAAATTTGTTATCTACTGCCAGGCACTCAGATACCACAGAATATGGTAGAAAGGAGGAGAAAGTCCAGGATACACACTGAAAACTGTCTTTGCCAAACAAGGACCCCCCAGAGCAGTACATCAGTTACTCCTGGGGGAATTCTGTGCCATTTCGTGTGCACAGAATTCATGTCTCCCACAGATTTATTTGCTTCCCCACAGAAAAATGACTTTCTGACAGGGAAGCTGCAAGAGCAGTCACACACCACTCTAGCTGCACAGGTACATCATTTCAGTTACCTGGAGCAGCCAGTGGAGAGGTAAACCACTGCAGGACTGGGGACACCTCAGCCAGTAGCTCCTACCCTGAGCCAGGATCAGCTGCTAGTCCTGGCTGGGCTGGAGGCAGGAGAGGACAAGACCTTCTCTTCCCCTGAAAGGAGTGGCTGGGGCTGTGTCAGACTCACCCCCAGAAACCTCCCCTAGCAGCAGGAAGCTCAAGATCCTCCCCTGCTTCCTCCCCGCATCGCTCTTCACTTGTGTGGGAGGGGTCACTGCACCGGGAGTTGCCCCCGCATCCACCCAATCTCCATGCATCTGGACCTCCCATACCCAGACATCCCTGCCAAGCCAGTACATCCAGAATCCCCTTAGCCCTCCATACCCACCCCACTGAACCTCAACCTCTGTATCTGGAGCCCCCCTGCACCCAGACCACTGCCCACTGAGATCCCTGCACTCAAACACCCATCCTGACAAGACTCACCTCCCTGCACCACCCCGAGCCTCCACATCCAGACCCCCATGCCACTAATCTCCAACCCGGCTCTGGGTTAGTCTCTCACGCCCCTCACCTCATGTAAAACCCAGCAGGACCCAAGACCAAGTGAAACACAAAGGGCACCACGCATCCGCCCCATTCAGCCCCTTGGAAACCAATCAGGAGCCTCCTTCCCTCTGGGCTCTGGCTGATCCTCATTTACAACACAGTGCTGGCTCTGGGGCTGTTTCCCAGCCCTGAGCTGACTTTCCGCCACCTGCGCCCCTGCAGCAGGACAGTGAGCCACAAGCAACTGAGGCAGGAGTTCGTCGATTCCTAGGCCAGAAGGGACCACTATGATCATCCAGCCTGACCCCCTGCACAGCACAGGCCAGAGACCTGCCCTGAAATAATCCCTAGAGCAGAGCTTCTAGAAACATTTCCAATCTGGATTCAAAACTTGTTAGTTATGAAGAATTTACCCTGACACCTCGGTAAATCCTTCCAACAGTTAATTCCTCTCACCATTATTTCCAGTCTGAATTTGTCTAGCTTCAACTCCCAGCCAATGGATTGTATTATACCTCTCCCTGCTAGACTGAAAAGCCCATTGTTAAATATCTGTTCCCCATGTAGACACTTATCGATTGTATTTAAGTCACCCCTTTAGCTTACCAAAGAGAAGGTTAATTGACTCAGGAGGCTCAGTCTATTACTAGAAAGCATGTTTCCTTTGATCATTCTCATGGCTCTTCTGAGAACCCTCTCCAATTCATCAACATCCCTCTTGAATTGTGATCACCAGAACTGGATGCAGGATTCCAGCAGTGGTTGCACCAGTGCCAATTACAAAGGTAGAATAACCTCTCTATCTCCACTCAAGATTCCCCTGTTTATGCATCCCGTGATCGCAATAGCTCTTTTGGCCACAGCATCACACTGGGAACTCATGTTCAGCTGATTATCTATGTAGGCTACTCGGACTAGGGTTCACACCCTCCAGCCCATCCCTGGCCTTGGAGCCCATGGGTGGATCCATTGTGCAGAGCTCCCCTGTCCCCAAGGGTGGCTGGCTGCTCTTGGGCACTGGCAGCAGCCCTTGCACTGTCCCTTGTTCCATCATCAGGTGCCAACCGGAGCTTGCAACAGCCAGACCCTGGTTCTCCATCTCTAGCTGCACACTGCACTCCTTCATCCAGCCTCTGGCCAACTCATCTCTCCACAGGGTTCCTTGCATCCTCCTTTTAGGATACCCCTTGGGGCATAGAATTAGGATTCCCCTATCTGGTTCTTCTCTGCTTCCATCTGTAACGTTTATGTGCTGCAACTTCTTTCCTCCTAACCCCCAAAAGAAGGATGCCAGGATAACACTGTGGAGAGATGAGTTGCCCGGAGGGTGGATGATCAGGGGGCTGAGGCACATGACTTACAAGGAGAGGCCGAGGGAATTGGGCTTGTTTAGCCTGCAGAAGAGAAAAGGAAGGGGGATTTGATAGCAGCCTTCAACTATCTGAAGGGGGGTTCCAAAGAGGGTGGAGCTCAGCTGTTCTCAGTGGTGGCAGATGACAAAACAAGGAGCAATGGTCTCAAGTTGCAGTGGGGGAGGTTTAGGTTGGATATTAGGAAACACTATTTCACTAGGAGGGTGGTGAAACACTGGAATGGGTTACCTAGGGAGGTGGTGGAATCTCCTTCCTTAGGGGCTTTTAAGGCCCAGCTTGACAAAGCCCTGGCTGGGATGATTTAGTTGGGGATTGGTCCTGCTTTGAGCAGGGGGTTGGACTAGATGACCTCCTGAGGTCTCTTCCAACCCTAATCTTCTATGATAAAGGTCTCTCTTCTATTGGCCATCGCTCTGTACGTGTGGATGGGCGGCTGGCTAGACGGGCAGGCGGCACATTTGGGAATATACTTATTTGCTTCACAGAATTGCATCTGTTGACCATTGACCTTGACCTGATCTTTGTTTTGAGTAAAACACAATCTATTTGCTAAGCACACATATAGAGATAACAAGTAATGTTATTGTTGCAACTGTAACAGCCAATAGAAGAACCAAAACACATGTGTTAAAAATAGGCTTAGCTATAGGCTTCACGCATTAAGGGCTAAGAGTAAGGCTAACTGGAATAAGTATTATGTGCTTAAGCGAAGGTTATGAAATTTAGCAATATGCATCTTGTGATAGGTTAGCAATGCATTTTGTGATATATGCATAAACCACAAACAAGCAGATGGGTACTTTTGCGATAAGTTAACAATGGAGCTATCTGCATTGACGAATCAAAACTATTGAGACATTAATTGAAGCAAGTGCTTGCACTGGTGGTTGGAAGTTGAACTATGGTACCACCATACATGGGCAGGGCTGAAACCTTATCAAATGTGGTCCCAGACACGAAAGGTTAAAATAGGAAAATGTGCATAAAACTGTGGTTATCCAGCCTGTTGTTGGGGCACCAGGGGATGACATGGGACAGCCTTGCAGGATCCCAACAAGGGCAGTCAGGACCAAAGGTCAGAGCAGGAGCAAACCTGAGGTTGGATGTAGCAGAAGTGTTCACAGTCAGGTTCCAGGCCAGGGTCAGTGCAAGTCAGGAGGCAAAATCCATATCAAGCTGAGGTCAAAGCCTGAACTTCAAGAGCAAAAAGCAGGAACAGCCATGGCAGCTACAGGACCACTCCTTGGTTTTATATAGAGTAGATGGCCAATCAGGAGCCTCGAGGATGCTGTCTGTCAAACCCTTGAGGTGGAGCTGCATCCACAGCAGATCATAGGAAGTAGAGAGCAGACTGGCTGTAGCTTGGTAATGCTACCTACCTATTAGCGCTACAGACTTGGGTTCTAGTCCCTATGGGTGCTCCATACAATGAACAGAAAGTTTGGCCCTGTACTCTTCTCCTGGGGTAGGCCCCATTTACAATCTCCTCCGTCTTTGTTTCTAATGGCCTCGAAGGTTGTAAGTCCCTACAATGCAATGTTGTAAGTATGAACAAAGCAAATACTTATAATTATGTACATTGATTTTTCTGTTATGTCAGATATATTTATCTGCACCAACTCAAGCTCATGAAGTCTCTGTGTCCTTCACCAATTGCATCTTCTCATTTAACTGTAACCAGCTGCCTGAAAAAGAACTGGTTATTTGTGACAAGTGGGTGCTTCACCCCGGGACATACTTTTACCATTGTGATAACTGATCTGATTTTTTTCTTAATAAAATAGAACCCAACGGGCCAACCGAGAGCTCCACAGTGACACAGGAACAGGTCCCACCCCTCATTCCCGGCAGCAGCCCGTGGCTTTTTGCCACTTCCCTCCCGCTTGTGCCTTTGGCAAAACGCCCCTGTGGGGGAGGCATGGCTAGGGAGTCGCCTGCCAGAGCCACTCACCTGGGCAGGGAACATTCTGCTCTGGGCTGCATGGTGACCATTGGATTGTAATTAGCAATCACCTCAGCTCCCGGGGGTATAAATCCATCTCTGTCCTCCCCCAGGAGTCAGTGCACCAGGTTTGCAGCCCCTGCGCCACTTCTCAGTCACCTGACACGACCACACAGCTCCCCCTTGGCTCGGCAGAGAGGAAACTAAAGATGAACAAGATCCTGGCTCTGGGTTTGCCAGCCCTGCTCTGCCTAGCAACGGGTAAGTCTCGAAACAAAACCCAACAAGGGGAGATTTTCACCCCTGATGGGGCAGAGCCTCAGCTGGGGTGAGTCCAGTCAGCTGAGGTCTGGCCCGTGTTCTTTACCGAGGGCAATTCAATGACAACCATGTATTCTAGCTCAAGGGCAGCCTGTGCTCTGGCAGAGGGACATGACTGGTTCCATGCGGCCGGGAAGCTGTTTTGGTGTCTGTGTCCAGGCACCAGTCAGGGCCCGGCTGCTTATTTCCTGCGCTCCCTTCTCTCTTCTCTCCCACAGCTGTAGCTCTCCAGTGCAACGGCTGTTTCATGATGCTGCAGGACGGCAGCTGTATGCTAGGCAAACACACCTGCACAGCAGCTCAGGGGGAATCCTGCTTTACCCGCAAAATCACTACAGGTGAGTCTGGGAGGCCAAGGGCCCCTCGAAATGCAATTTACGAGCTGCCAGGGTGTGAAGGCAGAACACCTTATTCCAGAGTGACCCCTTGTGGCCAAGCTAGCAGCAGTGCTGGGGAGGGCCTCTCTGCAGCCATCTCTGCAGCTATTTTTAGTGCCATGGTCTGTCGGCCTGGCTCTGAGATTTGCTGCTGCTCGCTATGTGGGTGCCACGTTCGTCCCTTAATCAGGGGTGGTGACTACAGGGACGGCGACACAGCAATCCAAGGTGTGACTGAAGCACTGTAGACAGGCCAGAGCTAGCAGTGATCTAGCTAGCTTGACTAAGGCCAGCAGGGAAGCTGTGGCATCAGGGGTGACAGCGCAGCTAACCACCAGGTGGGCTCATACGACCTGTGCTGACGAAGCTGCCCTGCTGTTGTGACTGGAGCTAGCTAGATCACCGCTAGCTCCGGCCGGTCTTCAGTCACGGCTCTGACTGCAGTGTAGACAGACCCTGTGACACTGTGACCAGCAGGGGTTGGTGTCCTCTGAGGACAGAGGGAGGGACCAGCAGGTGTCTTCCCTTGGAGCAGTGGGAGGGGAGTGGCAGGGGGAGACAGAGGAGCCCTGGACAGAGGGGAGGGCAGCTCAGCTGGGAGGAGGGGCCTGTCCCTGGCACCTGGCTCTGGTCTCTCTTTCCCTCTGCAGCGGGCTTTATTAGTCGTGTGGAGCGGGGCTGCACGTCCATCTGCGAGGATACAGAGATCACCGAAGACTACTACAAGGACACCACCCAGTGCTGCACAGATGCAGATTTCTGCAACATCCACAACCCCTTCCCCAAATTCTCCGATTATGCCTAAGAGGAGGCTGGCATTCAGGGCTGGCAGGAACGCCATGTTCTCCCTTCATCCTACTCCCGGCTCTGGGTTAGTCGCTCACGTCCCTCGCCTCATGTAAAACCCAGCAGGACCCAAGACCATCCCCTGGTGTCATCCTCAATCACACGCTCCTGTCGGCTACAAACTATATTTAAATTAAGAAATGAGCTCTATCCTCTGGCCCCGCCCCACTCCCCCTGGCCACACCCTGCTTTCCCTTGGCCCCTCCCCTTGCCTGGCTGCCCTCCTCCCACCTTGCTGTCCCAGGTCCAGCACCCAAACTGGTGCTTTGCTGCTGTTCCATAATTGAAGGTGCCCTTATCAGGGTGATACACCCTCCCCTACAGCTGTCGTTTCAGAGTTGCCGCTGTCAGAATATTAAGGGCCCCACCCTTTCCCCACACATTGCTTTGTGCAGGGCACGCAGTTTGCCAGCTGGGGAAGCTACAGTGTATGCCAACCAGTGGGACCCACTCAATTCTCCCTCCATGTTTCCCTGTAGAGTGGGCCCCAGGCAACTAGCTGGCAGAGCCATGCCTGGGACAGGAACCCAGACAGTGGGGCACTCAGGGATTTCCTCCTCTGCAGCGTGCCCAGCTCCCTGCCTGGCTGATCCCCCGGAGCTCCCCCTGCCCCCGGAAATGAATCCTGCCCGTCTCCCTGCCGTAATCCAAACCCCACTGTGCCTGGGGCAGTCCCTGGTCTCTCAGTGATCCTGGAATGGGGTCACTCTATACAAATCACATCCTGACATTCCATTCAGCCTCCCACACTCATGCGGTGTCTCTGAAACGTTGCCTCCCTGCTGTGCCCAGGGTGTGATCCTGGCTTGCTGTTAATTGCAGCTGAGATTCTGCTGATGAAATGCCTGTGCTTATTTCCCTCTTTGTCATATTTTGCTCTTTTGTTTCCTTGTGCAATAAACCCTCTGATTGTCCTTCGTTTCTTCATACGTGGTCAGGGGACAGTGTATTATCGGACCTACATTTGAGACAGTAGCGTCTATCACCACCTCTATGTGTCCAAAGATGGCAGAGGTTCTGCTAGGTCATCTCCCTCTGGTGGGTAAAGCAGTGTCTGGCCCTGGGGCATTACATCCAAGTTCTTCCCATTGGTAGGGCGGATCTAAGTGCAACTCTTAGGCCTCAGTGTTGGCAGCAAAAGGGATGGGTTCATTTGTTCTCGGGGTTCCTTCCTTAGCTGACACTGACTTGATCCCCTCCCCAGAAACCAATGAAACTCTGTACCCGTCCCTGAGCACCCTTGGTGGACAATTCTTCCCCAAGCACCAGGACCAAGTCCAGGGGTTAAAACAAAGAGAACTTTATTAGGGGAGGCAGCCAACAGAATGAATATGGGGAACTCAGTAATGAACAAATTCTAAGGAGGTAAGACTCCCCCAGTCCCACCCTCATTCCTGGAATGGCAGACGATATGCTGGCCCTGGCTGGGCCATTGGCAGGGGGGACCGAACCTGGTACCACTAGACCTTAAAGCATGAGCCAGGACCGCCTCAGCTGACAGACCCAGCCAGCTCTGTTAGCCACAGCTGTGGCAGGTACATCAGGCTCTGTCTGAAGCCCAGCCACCGCCAGAGGGACACGGAGCACTGCCCTGAGGGGTGTGGGTTACACGGGCCCCAGGCTCAGGGCTGGCACCGGGCATTCGGAGAAGCCTGGCGGATGGAGGGGGGAATGAGCCGCGCTGTCTGGTTGGCAGGCACAGTGCCCCATCCCTCAAACGCCAAGGGAGGGCACTGGAGCCTTCCCCACTGGCAAACTGCCCACCCTGTTCAGAGGCCTGCCTGGAGAGAGGGCCCTAGGGTGACCAGATGTCTCGATTTTACAGGGACAGTCCCGATTTTGGGTTCTTTTTCTTATATAAGCTCCTATTACCCCCCACACTCTGTCCCGACTTTTCACACTTGCTGTCTGGTCACCCTAGAGGGTCCCTTAATGCTCTCAGGGGGACAGGGGCTCTGAACAACAGCTGAGGGGGTCACCTTAGCCCACGGCACCACAGCAAATCCAAGATCCAAGGGAGTCATAGTGCTGGGCCTGGGCCAGCGAGACACAGGGGGGAGGAGAGACAGGCAGGAGAGGGGTCAAAGGGGAGGGGGCCATGGGAGTGGGAGGGGTCAGAGGACAGGAGACGGCAGGCACGGGCCACAGCAGGTCTTGGATTCAGGTGGGTTTTTAATCAGACTGGGGAAACCAGGAGAGAAACCAGGAGGGAAGAACGTGGACGTCTTCCACAAGTGCAGCTGCCCCCCAAGTGAGTGGGAAGTGAGGTGGTGTCCATGGCCCCTAGGCGTTGCAGAAGTCTTCAGTGCAGCAGTGGAAGACGTGATGGATGAATGTGCCTCCGACTTGGTCCTGGCAATCTCTGAAGCAGCCCTGCTGTGAGTATAGGGGGAAGTTCCCTGGAAAAAGAGAGAGAGCCATGAATCCTCAGGGCTGGGTGAGAGGGACAGACGCCTCCTCCCTGGGACTGTGCCAGAGGAATCCAGTGTCTGGTCCGGCCCCCCAGCCAGAGCATCACCAGCTGAGCTCCCCTCCCCTCTGTCGATAGCCAGGAACCATGTCTCCTCTGTCACCCACTGCCATTCCCTTCCCACTGCTCCAGGGGAAGACACCTGCTGGTCCCATTCTCTGTCCTCGAGGACTCCCCACGCCTGCCCTTCCCTACGGCCCCATGTCACAGCCACCGTTCTGGACTAAGGGATGAATGTGGCTCCCTTTGGAGCTCCCCAGTGTCCTCCCAGCTTGGCAGCCATGGGTCACTCAAGGCCCAGCAGAGACCCTCCTAGTCCCCACCCTCCCAGCGGCTGAGCTTACTGCCCTCCAAAACCCTGAGCCCCAGAGGGGCATCTGTGTTCACTGAAAACACTAGCCAGGGGAGTAGGGGTCTGCCTGCCACCCGCACCTACCGAGGAGGAGTGTCTGGAGGTAGCAGGATTCCCCCGGACCTGCCTTGCACATGCTTTTCCCTGCAAGACACGTCTTGTTCGGTTGCCGTCTGACACACACGTGGCACAGGAGGGCGCCTGCTGAGTGACGGGAGAGAGAAGAGAATGACACAACTCACCAGGCGAAGAAGGCCACTAGAGGTGGGCAGGGAAATAGAGTCACCCGTCTGATCAGGGGCATGGTGACAGGGAGCTCTCATGTCCCTGTGTTACAGAAAGGCTGATTGTGAATTGGCCTGGGGAGCTGACCCAGCCAAGCCCATGAAATAGAAACTTGTCAGGATACACGCTAGCTCTGCCTCCGTAGTAACTCTATAAATAACTGACTTATGAATTCACCACAATTGTTCTAGTGGCTTTTCAGATTTTTAAAGGTACATCACTGTGTTTGTAAAGCTTTTTCCTTCCACTTTTGCTGTCCCAGGACCCAAAGAAACAGGTGTGGAAACTGACTGATTGACAATACCCAGGAAATACTGAAACTTTCTTAACAGAGGGCTTAGAAACACAAAGTAAATTGGGAGGAAATAGGAAAAAATACCTCTCTCTCTGATCCTTTCAGTTACAATGAACTTTTATTCTATTAGTTAACAATATTTCAGACAGTGTGATTTCTATGTGAAGGGTGAATCATATCAATCTGAAGACCCATTCCAGTTTTTCTGTGTTGCTTATTAAAGAGTCAGTGAATATTTTAAAGTGCGTGGGGAAAAAAAAACCCATTCAGCATGAATCTGAAGGAGGTCAGCAGCCAGTCAGATCCTTGTGGCAGCATATAATTTTTCCTACTCCTATAATTTTATTAAAAATTTAAAATAAAGTGAAAATCACAAAGTGACACGTGTAAGTGATTGGCACTGGCTGCCGCTCACCATTTTGCAATACACATCGCACAGTTCTTTGTCCTGGAGAAAAGTACTGGCAATATTCACTGCACGGATCAGCTCAAAATCCTCCTCACTCGTTACACAAAGGGGCTCGGTCTCTCTATGCCAATTGCCTGGATTCAGCAAGGGTGGACTTAGCGACTGCCAGAGGCGCTTCTAACAAGCTCATGGCCATGCTGTATTTGGCCATATTTGGGAAGCATGTCGCTGGTTTACAAAACTCAACAACTCTGTCTCAGTCTTGCAAACCCATCCACTTACCTGTATTGGCTTCAGAACACTGCTGATGTTATCTGTCCCTATGCAGTCCCTCCCTAGGCCAGCCTGGCTTTGCCAAGGCATCTGTCACTAATGCAAAGCACAGGCTGCTCTTACATTACAGTGTGTGAATCCCCCTCCCTAACCAACAAAAGCCAGCTCCTCTGCTGCTGTACATCATCCTAGCTAGTTTCAATGATGTCGATGGGCCAGTTCCCTGATGGAGCTGAGGGGATGAATTGGTCAGTTTCATTTGGGAACTTACCCATTGCGAAGTACAGCAGGGTTGTGAAAACAGGAATCAGCATCTTGTTCATCCTTTGTTTTCTCTCCTTCAAGCAGAGGCGGAAGCGGCACGGTGTGCTGGGCGAGTGAGAGCCCAGGCAGGGGTGCAGGGCAGTGTGCGGAGTACGGCACACCTCAAAACACCAGTCAGAGTTATATTACCACTGGTGGAGGCCGGGCAGCAGCCAATCAGGGTCCATCCTGCAGGAAACACCCAGGTTTTTCTGATTAATAGTTATATCCCAAGATTGGATTGAATGGTGAGTCCAGGGGCAGAGTGATTCCTGCTCAGGTGACAAGCTCTGGGCAGGCAGCTGCCCACCCTCCCCAAAGGCTGGAGTTGGACTGGGCTGGTGCCAGTTACCCAGGGCTCCCATACGGTACCTACCAATGTTCACAGAACATAAATGGTCTATTTTAAGAATTAAACTTCTTGCCCAATTACTGGGAATAAAACCTTCCAACCAGGCCCAATGCACAGCTGGCCGCTGAGTCTGGGTGGCTGAGACACACCCCACCACCCCCAGGAAAAGGGGAGCTGGCTGCAATAGGGGAGGTCGCAGCAGACTGGCAGCCCCTTGAAAATCCCGCTGCTGGGATGTGGAGCGCAGCAGAGCTAGTGGCTCCAGCAACAGAGAACGCCCTGGCCCCAGGCAGAGTTCCACCAGCTGTTAGAAAGAGGCAGTGTGTGTCCCAGTTACCAGCAGGGCAATTGGGAGCTGGGATGGGGGATCAGGACTACGGTGGGACAATGGGCATTGGCAGACAGGACGAGACACTCACAAACAAACCTGCAGAACTCTCTGCCAGTGCCTGGGTTCGTGTCTTTACTCTGCTCCGAATGGCTGTGAGAATGGGGAGCAGCAGCACCCCCCTCAGCTCATGCACTGGGAAAGGTGCAAACTCCTCCAACTACACTGCCTGCGCCCCCTCATCCCCAGCGAACAGAACTCTATGGCCAGGGATCCACTCACCTGAGCCTGACCACTGTAAAGGACACCGAGGGAACATGCTGGGAACGTGGGCGGCAGATTTCCATCAGTGTTTTTAGCCCAGCAGTGGGGGCAGCACAGGATCAGATGGATCCAATTCATTTAGGGACAGAGTCTGTGGCTCAGCCCATCCCAGGTTCACTCTAAGCCCAGCACAGCAGGATGCCCCTTTATGGGGTAGTTTGGACTGTCTCAGACACATGGTATTTAGTCTTGTCACACTGGCTGCTGGAGGCCAATGACCGGGCCCCAGAGGGACCTCACTGGTGTTAGCCAAGGCATCCAACTCAAGCAATGACATTCCACCTCCTGAAACACCCCCTTCCTAGTAGTTTCAACTGGACAGGGGAAGACATCATCAAGTCCTGTCCTAAACCTGGGCTGTGTTGCTGTGTTCAATTGAAGAGCTGCCCCGTTCTGCCCCAGAGGTGGCTGCATATTCCAGCCTTAGTTGAAGGGGCTGGTAGCACCACCTATTATTACAGTTGCCCAAGACATCCCATTATAGGGCCCCATTTTCAGTTGCTGATACCTTTGCCAAACTTTAGCTAGTTAGACTGACATTTTCCATGACGGGTGTCTGCCTCTGGCTGAACTTTCTTGGAAAGTTTCAGCCAAAATGGTCCAGTTGTTTCTGAGAACAAGGCTAGGGGAAGTTAGACATAAAGGTAGCTCTGCAACAGGCTTCCCAGGGAGGCTGTGGAATCCCCATCAGTGAAAGTTTTTAAAAAACAGGCTGGACAAACACCTGTCATGGATGGTGTAGGCTGTCCTGGTCCTGCCTCAGTGCCAGAGGTGGACTTGGTGACCTGTGAAGGTTCCTCCCAGCCCTACACTTCTGTGATTCTATGTGGGGCTATGAGGTTTCCCTGAGACTGACTGTAAAACATAGGGGCTATGTGTGCCAGCACCAGCAGGCAAGACAAGCAGGAGCGAGCATGGCCCTGACAGGAAGTTGAGTGACAGGGCTTCTGTTTGGGCACAGTGCAGGCTGGAAATGCAGACTTGGGCTTCCGTGCAAAGAAACTACCTGCTGTTTGATTCTGCTTTGTTTAGGGAAATAGGACTTTGTGGCCAGTCTTTTTACTAAACAGAATTGCACCAAAGAAATACCTGATTCTAGCATCAGTCTCTCCTCCTAATGGAAATGACACACAAAGTTTCAAATACCAGCTAACCACTTGGACCAAAATGGGTAACAGGTTTGCAGTCACACGGGCTGTAGCGGGAGGCGCGTCCCTGTCTGTGCTGGCAGGGGGAGGGGTGCTGGCAGAGATGCTTCCAGATGTTGTGCACGTGGAGGTGGGGGGGGGTGTTGTACCTCTTCACTCTGTATGAGGGGGGCTCTGTCTCATTTGCACATTTCAGGGTTCATAGTACTTAAACCATCACACCCCATTAGAGAGTCGTCAGGAACTAGTCAGTGCCTCCTCCAGAGACACACAGCTACCAAACCCTTTAAAAAATGCAAGAGCTTGCCCAGTTCTCACCACGCCAGCCCCATCCCAGTAGATCTCTCCAACGGCTGCCCCGTGTCCAACCTCCTATAATAATTGAGAAGGTCGTAACCACGCTGGTCCAACAACATGTAGCTGCCTACCAGCAGGGTTCAGACCAGGGCACAGCAGAGACAGCCCCCATGGCACTGAAAGCTGACACCCTTGTGACCGGGGACGCAGGTCAGCTCTCCTCTATGCCCATGTTTCTGGCACAGTGCACCATAAGGTGCTGCAACCCACCAACACGGTACCACAGGAATAGCTGAGCCAGCGCTGCATTGGCTCCAATCAGCTTTCTGCAGCAGAACTCAGAACGGTGGTGGGGAATGGCACCTCTCCAAAGGCCCCGCTGTGGGTCCCACAGGGATCCCTCCCATCCCTGCTCTTCTTCAATGACTGGGAGAAAGCGTGAGATGCCAGTGGGGTGCCCCCTGACACTCAACCCTGTCTCTCCCTCTCAGCTCATGCACCCACAGCTACTGCTAACCTATCAGGATGCCTACAGGAAAACAGCTCCTGGTGAACCCCATTTCATCCCCTCTCCTGCCCTTTTCACTCTGAATGGTCCTGGCCCTGCAAACCTCTGCAGGGGTGCGGGCCCACGTATCCTTGAGGTGTCCTACCGAAGTCAGGGAGGAAAAGGGCCACATGAGCAGTTCCCACAGAGTCCAGTCCTGCCAAATGCTCCAGGCACTACTAGTAGTACCCCCCAACTAGGCTGGCACTGAACGTCTCGTTCTTTTCCATAACACTCCTCCCCCTCCCGAGGGGCCTCCGCAAAGGGACGCCGGGTGTCCCTGTCACACACAGATGTGGCCGATAATGGGAACTTGCTGTACACACACTGCTCTGATGCGTGTAATGAACAGCCTTAAAATAAACTTCAGCTCAATGGGCCAGATGCTGAGCCCTGGGCCACCGGGGTCAATGGGGAGGGACTCTGGGCTCACACGTGTGTACCAAGCTCAGGCTCTGGCCCACAAAGTAACTCGGAATCGGATCCCATAGACTCATAGACTCTAGGACTGGAAGGGACCTCGAGAGGTCATCGAGTCCAGTTCCCTGCCTTCATGGCAGGACCAAATACTGTCTAGACCATCCCTAATAGACATTTATCTAACCTACTCTTAAATATCTCCAGAGATGGAGATTCCACAACTTCCCTAGGCAATCTGTTCCAGTGTTTAACTACCCTGACAGTTAGGAATTTTTCCTAATGTCCAACCTAAATCTCCCTTGCTGCAGTTTAAGCCCATTGCTTCTTGTTCTATCATTGGAGGGTAAGATAAACAAGTTTTCTCCCTCCTCCTGATGACACCCTTTTAGATTCCTGAAAACTGCTATCATGTCCCCTCTCAGTCTTCTCTTTTCCAAACTAAACAAACCCAATTGTTTCAGCCTTCCTTCATAGGGCATGTTCTCAAGACCTTTAATCATTCTCCTTGCTCTTCTCTGGACCCTCTCCAATTTCTCCACATCTTTCTTGAAATGCGGTGCCCAGAACTGGACATAATACTCCAGTTGAGGCCTAACCAGCACAGAGTAAAGCGGAAGAATGACTTCTTGTGTCTTGTTTACAACACACCTGTTAATGCATCCCAGAATCAAGTTTGCTTTTTTTGCAACAGTATCACACTGTTGACTCATATTAAGCTTGTGGTCCACTATGACCCCTAGATCTCTTTCTGCCATACTCCTTCCTAGACAGTCTCTTCCCATTCTGTATGTGTGAAACTGATTGTTCCTTCCTAAGTGGAGCACTTTGCATTTATCTTTATTGAACTTCATCCTATTTACCTCAGACCATTTCTCCAATTTGTCCAGATCATTTTGAATTTTGACCCTGTCCTCCAAAACAGTTGCAATCCCTCCCAGTTTGGTATCGTCCGCAAACTTAATAAGCGTACTTTCTATGCCAACATCTAAATCGTTGATGAAGATATTGAACAGAGCCGGTCCCAAAACAGACCCCTGCGGAACCCCACTTGTTATACCTTTCCAGCAGGATTGGGAGTCATTAATAACTACTCTCTGAGTACGATTATCCAGCCAGTTATGCACCCACCTTATAGTAGCCCCATCTAAATTGTACTTTCCTAGTTTATCTATAAGAATATCATGCGAGACCGTATCAAATGCCTTACTAAAGTCTAGGTATATCACATCCATCGCTTCTCCCTTATCCACAAGGCTCGTTATCCTATCAAAGAATGCTATCAGATTAGTTTGACACGATTTGTTCTTTACAAATCCATGCTGGCTATTCCCTATCACCTTACCACCTTCCAAGTGTTTGCAGATGATTTCTTTAATTACTTGCTCCATTATCTTCCCTGGCACAGAAGTTAAACTAACTGGTCTGTAGTTTCCTGGGTTGTTTTTATTTCCCTTTTTATAGATGGGCACTATATTTGCCCTTTTCCAGTCTTCTGGAATCTCCTCCGTTTCCCATGATTTCCCAAAGATAATAGCTAGAGGCTCAGATACCTCCTCTATTAACTCCTTGAGTATTCTAGGATGCACTTCATCAGGTTCTGGTGACTTGCAGGCATCTAACTTTTTTAAGTGATTTTTTACTTGCTCTTTTTTTATTTTATCTTCTAAACCTACCCTCTTCCCGTAAGCATTCACTATATTAGACATTCCTTCAGACTTCTCAGTGAAACAAAGAAGTCATTAAGCATCTCCGCCATTTCCAAGTCTCCCGTTACTGCTTCCCCCTCCTCACTGAGCAGTGGGCCTACCCTGTCCTTGGTCTTCCTCTTGCTTCTAATGTATTGATAAAAAGTCTTCTTGTTTCCCTTTATTCCCATAGCTAGTTTGAGCTCATTTTGTGCCTTTGCCTTTCTAATCTTGCCTCTGCATTCCTGTGTTATTTGCCTATATTCGTCCTTTGTAATCTGACCTAGTTTCCACTTTTTATATGACGCCTTTTTATTTTGTAGGTCACGCAAGATCTCATGGTTAAGCCAAGGTGGTCTTTTGCCACATTTTCTATCTTTCCTAACCATCGGAATAGCTTGCTTTTTGGCCCTTAATAGCGTCCCTTTGAAAAACTGCCAACTCTCCTCAGTTGTTTTTCCCCTCAGTCTTGATTCCCATGGGACCTTACCTATCAGCTCTTTGAGCTTACCAAAATCCGCCTTCCTGAAATCCATTGTCTCTATTTTGCTGTACTCCCTTCTACCCTTCCTTAGAATTGCAAACTCTATGATTTCATGATCACTTTCACCCAAGCTTCCTTCTACTTTCAAATTCTCAACGAGTTCCTCCCTATTTGTTAAAATCAAGTCTAGAACAGCTTCCCCCCTAGTAGCTTTTTCAACTTTCTGAAATAGAAAGTTGTCTGCAATGCAGTCCAGGAACTTATTGGATAGTCTGTGCCCCGCGGTGTTATTTTCCCAACATATATCTGGATAGTTGAAGTCCCCCATCACCACCAAATCTTGGGCTTTGGATGATTTTGTTAGTTGTTTGAAAAAAGCCTCATCCACTTCTTCCACCTGATTAGGTGGCCTGTAGTAGACTCCCAGCACGACATCATCCGTGCTATCTCCTCTCCCTCAGTTATACCAGCCTGTCCTGACACACGTCAGTGCCCTCCCATAGTACCATTCCCTCGGTCAGCAGGACTGCAGGGCCCTTCAGCCAGTTTGTCTTCACCATCCCCCTGCCCTTCAGCCAAATTTAGTCTCTGATTAGCACATCTATGGAGGGGGGGCCACTCATCTGGGCAGGGAGTGTCTAGCCTCCTGTCTGTGATATGACAAGAGTCCAACAAGTAAGTTCCAAGGAGTACATCTTGGTTCCTCCCAGGACTGCCCCTTGCCCTGGGGGTATAAATCCAGCTCTGCCCTGCCCAGCAACCACTGAGCAAGGTTTGCAGTCCCAGGTTCCCCACTCACCCCACACGACTGCAGCTTTACTGCGACGAAGCTAAAGATGAACAAGCTCTTGGCTCTGGGCTTCTCTGCCCTGCTCTGCTGTGTCCCAGGTGAGTCCCTGAAACAAAACGGGAGGGGCTGGGGAGATAACTGGCAACTGGTGGGAGGTTGATCATGCTGTGCCATTTTGCCCTCTCCAGCTGTGCCCATAACGTCCCTGCCAGTGGGATTGGCCCTTTACATTTTCCAAGGCCGTTCTGCTGCACTGGGGCATAAAATCTCCCTGTTTCAGGGTTTACTCCACACTACTTGCAAATTAACACAGGAAACAGAGGCTCAAAATTTCCCCAGCACCTCCGGGAGGGACTGTCCAGCCCATTCCTTAACAGCAGCAAGTGCCTGCGCTGCAGCGGCAGGATTCCTGGCAGGCCCAGGGAATAGGGGTAACTGGGTGGAATTATCTGTCCTGTGCTATACAGGAGATCAGACTAGATGATCTGTGTTCCCTTCTGGTTTTAAAATCTAGTCTCTATGAACCGGATCTTTCCAAGGTCTGCAAGCAGCTGATTGCAATCCCCCCACCCACACACACACATGCACATTGTGCTAGATCATTCCATGCCCTATCCAAGCTGCCTGTCGAGGGCATGGGGGTGCCTCTGGAGACATGGAACACAATTAACAGAGCGGTCCAGCAGTTACTGTCCTTGTGTTGGATGCACAGAGCATTGCACAAAATGCTCCAGCAATTCACTGCTGGATGGCGACTAACAGTGTTTGTCTCCCGTGTAACCAAACCCATGCCAGAAGCTGGCAACTGGCTTCGTGGGCTCTGGAAACACTGCTTAGAGGTCGTGGGGAGAGCCACTGGTTGCCAGAGACCCTCTCTACACCACAGCCCCCGTTCGTCTGTGTTACATGCCTCCGTCCTTAGGGATTGGAAACCAACTATTGCTCAGCCTTACCTCCTGTGTAACACGCTTGCTTCCCCCTAGTGGAGGGACATTGGCATGGGCTACTGCCAGCCCAGGGAAGGATTTAATCACGAGCTGACTCTTTTGCCTGTCTTGCTTCTCCACAGGCCTCTTCTTTTGGTCCATCTGCATCCAACACACTCTTTGTGGGGCTGTCTTTGTTGTCACAGAGCACTCTCTCCATGGTAGGTACATGGGGAATTCTGTGGCCTTGACCCCTAACTGATCCCTGTCTGGCTCTGTGTGGGTTTTTCCTTTTTCCTGCAGCTGAAGCCCTTCGATGTACCGTTTGCCAAAAGAAGATACCTGTCTTTGGCTGCATCAAAGGATTGGGCATCTGCCACTCTGCGCCAGGGCTACCCTGCAAATACATCAGAGTCTTTACCGGTATGTATGTCCTGAAACAGGCACTCACCAGGGGGTGGCTTATATCAACTCACTCTGCCTCTCGCTGTTGGGCCCCAAATGAAATATCCCTTAGTGTCCCCCTTGTGGCCAAGGAATGAGACGATTCTCATCTTCTGGCTGGGTGTCCAGGCAAGGGCGCTCGGAGCAACCTACGCAGCATTCTATTTAACCCCTGCTTGCGGAGCTGTAGGGTGAGGAGCTTGGAGTGACAGTAATGGGCTGTGAAGAGCTACTTCCCTCTCGCCAAGGAGGGTCCATCCTAGGGCCAAGACGGGAAGAGGGCTGGCTTTGGAAAGGTGGCTTAACTGCATGCACATCAAGCCAACAGGACCCATAAGGATCAATGAAGACACAGAACCCATGGCCAAAGGGGGCCTTATTCACGAGTCCCAGCCGAGCTACAGACCATGCAGTGCCATAATGGGTGCACTGCACTAGCAAACAAGGGGAGCTGCCCGGGCAGAGGACACAGACTGGGCACTTCCTTAGAGCCTCCCCCATCCCAAGAATCTCAAACAATGAAATGAACGAATGGAAGCCACACGCTGCCTGTGAGGTAGGTGAGAAGACTATATAGGGAATAACACTCAGTTCTGAAAGGCAGTCACCTTGGGGAACATGGCAGCTGTTTAACCAGGGACAGCACTTTAGGGCAGGAAATGTAGAATGTGGTAGCCCAGTGAAATGACATTAGGAACAGTCCACTCAAAGGCTGTGTGTGGCTGGGACACCAGCGTTTACTCCCCTCTTCATATCAGAGGGAACATGGGAGCTTCAGTGCACATCTGGGAGCACTTCAGACCTAATTCCTGACTTGGACTAGTAGGGGGGCAGGGGTGTTCAGCACAGATCCCAGCACTAAGTAATTGGCTTAGCTTTTTGTCCCCATCTCCAGTGGGTACCCAAACAGTGAGCTCAGAGAGTAGGACTGAAGAATGTTGGTTGGTTGCCATACTACTGTTGGGAGTGGTCCTTTGGAGAAGACTTTAAACCAAGCTCTAGTCTGCTCCAGCAGAATTTGGCCATTTTCCTCAGCAGTTATATGGATAACCCCATGGGGCCTGATCTTTAATGATTCATATGTGTTCACACATTAAAGTGAGGCAACAAGAGCAGTTCTTTAATTCCATGTTTTTTTTGAGGATCAGCACTCTGTCATTTCTTTCTTGGCCCACGTGTCTTGGTAGCCTAAATCTTAGCTCTAAACCTAAGAGCAGAGTGAGAGGAAATGAGTGCATAAACTAATTCTGGTTAGACACTCCACCTTTGCCACTGAGCTGGACTCAGCAGGCACTTGTTAGACTCTTGGAAGGTGTCCTCATTCCTGGGTGCATTGTCCTGATGTGTTTTCCCTCTCTACACAGCAGGCATCCAGTTTTCTTCACAGGCAGACTGGGCTATGCAAGGTGACAGATGCAACATCATGGAGCCAACGAAGTCTGGCCACCGTCTAATTTCCTGTTGCAACACTGACTTCTGCAACAATTAGAACTTCCAACAGCACCAATGTGGATCTCCACCTCATGGAATTGCAGGGCCTGTGTCCTCCATGCTATAGGGGTCCCAAGCCCTTCTCTCATCCCTCATCTCAGGCTTCAAGATGCCTCCACAATCCAAGACCAACATGTAGGACCTCGCTGCCTTTATGGTGCTAATTTGACACATCCAAAATTATCCTAAGTCTGAAAACTCTTGCCATACATGGCCCTATCAGGATCTCTACCAGACTGACTCAGCCACAATACAGGCCCTCACAGCTGGGAGCTCATATACCTCTGCCTTACTAAGCAGAGATCTCATTTACCTGCATTCACACCCACGTCCCCGCCTCGCTAATTATCCTATTTCACCATTCCCTCAGGCAACAGATAGTAATTTGGGCTAGTGGTGAGAGCACAAGCTAGGAACTCTGGAGTTCCAGCTCTACTAGCTGTATCCTAGGGCAGGTCCTCTTACCTTTGAATGTCTTACACCTTGTTTATGCTAGGAGATTTGCACTCGTTTGCCCAAATCAATCTATTTAAAACTAATGCAACCTTTAACATCAGTACATTTAAACCAGTGAAACTCGTTTAAATCACTTCACTTTGCATCAGTAATTACTGAGATAAGCTAAAAAGATGCAAGTTAAACTGATTTAAGTGCATCTACATTAGGGGCTTGCACCAGCTTACCTACACCAATTCAGGTCTTGAATCGATTTAGCTGATAAGGAATTAACTTCAGTTTGGTTGGTAAAAGCACTCAAACTGAAATAAAAAGTGTCTATGCAAGGGAGACTGACATTCAAGCAATCTCCATGTATCCAGAGCCAGCAGTTGGTGTAACACTTCAGCAGTCTCTGAAATATTGTTGGTGTACTGAACGTGTATCCGTTCACCTACAATATTGTGCTGCTGAACTGTAAACTTTGCTTCGTTTGGATTTCTCTACTTTGTTTCCTGGTCTATAAACCCCATTATTGCTAAACTGAAATCTCAGCCGTTCTGATTTGTATCAGAGGTTCCCCTTGCATATGCCAGGCAGCCTTCTGATGTCTCCTAAGCATTCTCATGCCAAAAAACCCTACAACACTCTTGGCCAGATATAGTCTATTCATTTAAACCAGAGGCCTCATTTGACCTCTGTTTTGGGAGGCTACATAAGATGACCCGGGAGCCTGTACCAGGAATATTTAAACCTTTTCTTTCAAGTTTATGGCTAAAGCTAGGAATGAAGCAGTCACAAAACAAAACGTGTTGCTAAACCACTGCTTGAAAACTGGCAGTGTCATACCTGACTTTGGTCATTACGGGAGTGAGCTTTGGCCTGCTGGAGAAGCAAGCCTGATTGATTAAAGAAAGGACTCAGAGGCATAGCAGGAAGCTGAATGCTGAGCCAAAACTGGAACCCCCTCCCCGCCCCAATTTGGAAGCCATGAAAAGACTCCCTACCTTCTTACTGAAATAGAACCAGAAAGGGGGCACTCCTCGATGCTGGGAGGGAGAGTAGCTGTAAGGTGTGTGGGAATGAGACATTGGCTTCATCTGGATTCTTTACTTTGTTAATAAGGTGGGATCCCTAGAGGGGGCAAACTCTTCCGAAATAGAATTCTGTCCGGAACACCCCAGGACAGCCATTTGCTTTCTTTCAAATTGAGATTATACTTTATTTTGTAAAAATTTACAAAAGTTTATACAGATCGCGTTTATCTTCACATCATTGTACATTTGATTGTAATTGGTCAGAAGCAAGTGGTCCTTGTTAATACAAATAAACTATGTACCATTAAAAAAAATAACTGCCAACTAAGTCTGAATTTAGGTACCAAGAAAGGGGTAAGAGAAAAGGGCATTTTTTATTTCCATGAGGCCCTGCTATCCTCCGATACATTCCCAATATAAGCTGTTGTATATAATAGGTTTGACTTTACCTTCCAATGTAGGGAAAACTACAAAACACTGAACAAGGGGAAAAGATAGTTAAAAACAAGATAAATGGCACATAAAATGTTAATACAGTATCTATTGTGCTGCAGACCTCTTAGCCTGCAATGAGTAAAATGACAGGTGAACAACACACTAGAACTAGTGCTTTGGGCCCAACCTCTTTACTTAATAAAAGGAAAGGCCAAAAAGGTATAACAAATTTAACAAAATTACATGATTAAGACCCACATTGTCTCTAAGCCTCTGCACCCCATGTCATCAAATTTTAAATGAAAGGGTAACAGACAAGTTATTGCTTAAATAGATTTAAAATCAGAAGATACAGCAATGCAGTAAGGGGGCTGAAACAATTTTTTATTAGGTATAGGCTCTTACCCTCCCGCCCCTACAAAAAAAACCTCTAAGTCTGCATCAGTCAGTGGCTGCAACAGCCTTGGGGCAGGAGGCACATTCTCCGTAAGTCAGTGGAACAGTCAGGCTGGCTCCCACAGAAGCACAAAGTATCCCAATGAGAAGGTTTGCTCAGAAGAAAAAAAAAACCTCATGTCAATAGCTAGCAATAGGAAGGCATGCCACCAGTTAACTTAATACAGTCAGGAACACTTTAATGATCACCAAATTCATCTGGGAGGCCCTGGAAATGTATTTACCAAGCTTATCCTCTGAGGAAAGTATCCTGGTGTCAAGCCAGATCCTGAAACAAATGGGTTTCCATTGCAAGTGACTCTCAGATACTGGCACCCACAAGCATTTCTTGATGCAGAATAAAAATTAAAATTATATCAGTGTAGCAGCATCCAATTCATTCTACCTCCTGATGGCAGCTGGATCACGTGGCAGGAAGCCATACTTTCTGGGTGCTGACAATATCATTCAGTTTCCCCTTAATCTTCAGGAAGTGCCTCTTGAACTCCAACCCATCACCCTAGGTAATAAAAACAAAAACTATTTTGGAGACTGCATGCATGTGCAAAGTGACAGACAAGAAAGGAATGGGAATGCTGTAACACCTGCCTATCCGAGGGACATTGGGACCTACTCTAGAGATTTTATTTTTTCCTTTACAAGTTTTACGTTCATTGTTTATAATTATTTCTCAAGAAATGCTGCCGCCTTCTCTATTGTTATCTGCATGGTATTGTTTTTATAATCTTTTACAAAAGGTGTTTATTCTATTTGCCACTTTGAGACAGTCGTTGTGGATTTTCTCCACTTAGGGTGCAGCAGAAATTCCCCTGAACCCATGTTTAAGTCTTAAAAATATTTTAAATTTTACTTATCTTTCAAGAAGGGAAATATATGACATATATACTATTATGCTCTAAACAGCCTGGCCCAGTCATGACCTAATCCATTTCATGGATTTATTTTGCATGTACACATTTATAATAGACTCTCCCTCCACATGCATTGACTAGTGTTTTCTATAGAAACAGAACTATCAGGGATCTTTAAAACAGCAAGCAAATCAATCTACTACTGTTAATTGTCACTGGCAGAGGCAGAGGCTGGAGGTTCCTGTCTCACCTGCAGCAGACTATTCTGCACCATCTGCCTAGATATGAAGAGCACCTTTAATATGAGGTTAGGCCCCTGTTTCACAGAATCATAGATGCGTAGAACTGGAAGGACCTCAAGAGGTCACCGAGTCCAGTCCCCTGCACTCAGAACAGAATGCTTAACCTTCTTCCAGAAAGCTATTATGATCCTTTACATTCAGATCTCTCTTAGTTTGATACTATGGGCCAAATTTATGGTAGCCCCTGCATACTATGCTAGGGACAAGACACAAGGAGTCCCATGCACACCAACAGCCAAAATACAGCTGCAGTGTTGGCAGATTGGCAGGCACCAGCTGGACTAGCTCCCAGAGAGGTTGTCTGAGTGCGGGCATGCTCTCTCCCCCACCACAGCAGGTATCAGCAGAACTGACTGGGGAGCGGGAATAAGGCTAACTACATCTTTAAGGCTTTGATCCTCCTTCCATTGGAGTTCATATCTCTATTTCCCCACTGATTTCCATGAACATAGGATCAGGTCAGCCCAGTACGCTCACGCAGTGCCCCGAAATCATTATGCTTTAGACAATTACAATGCCTTCTCCCATAGTACTTCGGTACTCAAGATGCTTGGTCTCTCTCAAGATGCTTGCTCCCACACTCATTAACTAGAAGGAGGGATTTCCAGACAGTGAGCAAAAACAAGGAGGAGTTTTTGTGGCACCTAAGAGACTAACAAATGTATTTGGGTATAAGCTTTTATGGGCTAAAATGCACCTCATCAGAATTCACAAGGACTCCTTGTTGTTTTTGCTGATACAGATTAATACGGCTACCACTCTGAAACCAGACAGCGAATGTTAACAGCTTTGCACTGCATGGGGCATTCAGTACCACAGCCCTGGTTTCTGGCACCAGTGAAAAAGTAATGTTGCTAACCCCATTTTGTAGGTTCTCTCCTTCGGTTAGACACAAACTGCCCATGCAAAAACACATTTTCCCCAGACTTGTCATCTTATCCCACTTGCACATGTAGCTTTATCATATGGAAGCTGGTCCAGTTTGCTTCTAACACCCACTGCTCTCTCTAAAGCTAAAGTCTATAATTTTGCATACCTTAGACAGGCGGAAATCCACCAAAATCTTGTCCTCCATTTCTACCAGGTTCACCTTGAAAATCAGTTTATTATTCCTTCTATCAGTAGTTGATATGGTGACCTTGAAGGCAAATGGGAGAATGATTTTAGGAGAAGGACAGTTTTCACATGCTACAAGCACTATATTCACAGTATACTGGTAACTACACTAAGTGAGTCTGACTAGGGATTCATTTACAGGTCTTGTGCTGGTTCAGAAAATGCCACATCTGACTAAAAGATATTTTTATAGGACTTGTCAAATCGAATCAGAAACATTAATTAGTTTAATTCCATGGACTGTACCTGGTTTGTGCAGCTTTTCTTCCAGACATAGCCCATCTTCTCACAAACCTCCTTCAAACTATTATAGGAGCGGTCAGCATCCAGCTTTGTAAAGAAACGGGTCATTCTCTTCACCAGGCGTTGCCATGGGTTCTGCAGATTAGAGATCAGAGATATACATTCCACAGATAACCAACTACTGTTCTGGCTGAAGGTCTGGCTAACCCCCGCTCCAATGCAGTTGGCTTTGAAATTAGAACAATGTATCTGAATTGGTGCAAATGGCATCTTTACAGTCTAGCAGCCAAAGAATAAATTGCCAAGCTGCTGTGAACTAAGATGAATGAAAATAGCATTTCCAAACATTACCTGTGATGAACCTGGGGTGCCAAGTAACTGACTGTTAACTAGCATGTGCTCAGGGCATGCTGGCTGGGAGAAGCTGATCCCTTGTACTAGTTTGTTGATATTGGCTGGACTGCTGTCCCACAAGGAAATGCCAGTACGAGGTTCTGGCTGAGAAGTGGAGTAGCTCACTTTTTCCTCACTGAAACATAAAAACACAATTAGTTACATTAATAATAAAGCGCATCACAATAATGTTACATTTCTCTTGTGACTTTTACAAACTATACCAGGGGATCCCAAACTTTTTGCCTGTGTGACTGCAATTTTGAGACTGTTTCCTGTGACCCCAGACAACAGCAAACAAGGAATTTACACATTAAGTATGTTATTTAATGTTCTCATGTGATACATGGGCTTGCATGTTGTGATAACTCCTCCAAGTCCAGCGGCATGGTAGAAACTGCACATCTAATCTCTGACGTGACATCAACAGTAGCTCAATATTGCAGAGACTTGATGGACACAAGTGTGCTGAATACAACTTCACACAAATATTGCTTGCGAATGGCACTGTCAATTTCAAGGCAAGTATTGAGAGTGCAGGATATTCATTCTGGACAATGAACCAGAACTCTGGCAGAGAAAGTTGAGCAAGAAGGTTCCTTGCAAGAATCGACTGCAGGAAATTTTGATAACCTGTTCGATTTCAGCTGCTGGCAAATCCATGGCATCAGGCTTGCACTGAAAGGGGTTTTGCACCCAATCATAGTTTGTCATGTCGAAGTCAGGGAAAAAGGATGCAAACTGTTCCTCCACCCAGCTAAGATGCTGAGACATCACCTGCACTGGAGGCTGAACAGCTTGTCAGCCAGGAATTTACAAAGCTTCAGGAAGGATTCATAGTTTTTTTTTTTTTTTTAATAGATTATTCTTCCAGAAATAGTTTTCTTCATGAATGAATCCTGTGATTTAATCATTTAACTGAAGGATGTGGGTTTTCTTTCCTTGCAGACCTGTATTCAATTTATTCAGATTCCCAAATATGTCAGACATAGGCAAGAAGGCACACCTTCCTTTGGCCACAAAGGAAAAAAAAAATAAAAATCAACAAATTCATTGCACAGGCATGCAAATCAGGCAACTTATCTCAGTTACAAGAATTGTTCTAGTACTTTTCTTCTCAAGTGCCAACGAGCTTCGATGTGGACCAACAAACCATGATCAGACCCAATTTCTTTGCAGTTTTGCAAATTGATGCGCACAGAGAGGCTGGGTCTTGATGTAGACCACAATAGATGAGACGTGCTGCAAAATGTCACTTAGCTCTGGATTCAGACCTTTAGACGCCAGTTCCTCTCTGCGAATCATGCAGTGAGTCCACACAGCAGCCTGAGCAACTTTCTTTACCTAGGTGCACGGACCTGCAGACAAATCTCCATCTGTGCAAAAACTCACCATGTGACCATACAGTACATTTTGTCTTGCATGTAGCCATGTAGCACATCGAACATCCCTTGTGCTGTCTCATGTCCGGGAAGAGAGAGAACAGAATGTTTTCAAGAACCACAGCCTCCTACGTGTATTTCACAAAAGCCAAGATGTGCATGACAACCTTCAGTGCTCTCATCAAGTTGCAGAGCAAAAGCAGCTGTGTTTTTCAGACTCTCCACTAACGTGTTTACCTTATCTGCTGCTAAAGCTTCAATCCTTTGCTTCACTGTGTTGTTGGAGAGTGATATGGCTTTGAGTTTGCCTCAGGCCAGGCTTACACTTACAAACTTACAGGAGCACAGTTGTATTATAGCTGTGTTGCTGTAAGATCGCTTGCATAGCCGCGTTATGTCGACAGCAGGGAGCTCTACTGTCGACATAACAAAACTGGATCTATGAGCAGCAGTAGTTATGTTAGTGGGAGTGTGTCCTGCCAACACAGCGTTGTGCACACGAGCACTTATGTCAGCAAAATGTATGTCATTCAGGGCTGTTTTTTTTCCACACCCCTCAACAACAAAAGTTTTGCTGACATAAGTGCTAGTGAAGACATGGCCTCAGCTTCCCCACACGTTATATTCACCATATTGACTGCAGCTGGCAAAATCAAAGTCTCTTCAATCGTGTGAAATGTCTTGCCCTGTGCAGTGTGGTCACTAATTTCAAATGATGACTTTTGAGCTTGGTCAGATACAGACTTGACTCCTCTGAACAGCAATGACTGATGCAAAAGTTCTTTTTTCCAGCAATGGAAAAATGACCTTGGTTTTCCCTGTGTTCCTTGAAAAACGTTTCCAAGTGTTGTTTATTAGGGATCATGCTTTCACTTGATAACACCGTGCGATGTAGCAGACATTTGGCCTTTCTTTGTTCTTGACCAAAACACTGGTGAAGCCATAATCAAAGCAAACCTCATCATATTTGCAAGTACATTACTTAAACTCTTGTTCTCTGTTCATTGCTGCATTACTTGACTCACTGCTGGAGGTTGAAGAAGATGCTCTGTAAATATGAGTCCACTGTGCCTCTTATCACAAATCAGAAAGAGGTAGTCACTATTAAAAAATGAGGAAAGGATGGAGGAAAGCCCGGTGTGGTGATACTAGGGCAGCACAGAGACAGGGACTTAAAATGATTCTTTACAGACTGCCAACAGGGTACTCAAAGATATGGGCCCTTAAGGAGCTTATAAGCCACTGCAAAATTCCCATCTCAGAAGAGACTAGCACAAGCTCCTACCAGCTCAAGCAGAGAGGATGTTCTGTTGATCAGGCTGCTGCCCACAGACAAGAATCTTCTGGATTCAAGCCCCTCAGCTGGATGCTTGCACAGCTGGATGGTGCAAATGGCCAAATTGCCATCTGCACAGCCAACGTGTCTGGACCTGCTCCACAAATTCCGTTTTGATCTACAAAATGACGGTCTCCACACAACATGACCTTGGACACACAAGACTGGCACAGTGTTCATGGAGCACGTCTGGATACGTTTGTGATCAGACGGCATCTCCTCACAAGCTATATCTGGCCTGTTGGACCCACGACCCCATCTGCTGATAGCCCACAGTTCGGGAACTGCTGAACTATATACACATATATATTATAAAACTTATATTACAAGACCCACTTTACAAGGTTTAGCCACCTCCGCAAACTTAATCGGCATGGACAGGTCTGAATAATGAGTATGCTTCCGCTAATTCTGGAACTTTCATCAGGGGGAAACTATTAAGGATCCCCCCTCCTCCCCACAATGTTTTAATATACTCTAGGAACTAAGGGGAAGTTCTATGGGCTGTGTTATATGGGAGGTTAGACAAAGGCCCTTCTGGCCTTGGAATCTATACATCTATGAATAACAGAGTATGGGGAAAACAGCTGTCAGATTACAACCCTGTTTTCACATAAGAGGGAAATTTGTAAGGTGTAATTTTGAAGCCAATATAACTAAGCTATAGGTTTTCAGGTAAAGGCTTTCAGATAAAGAAGTGTGTGGGGTTAGAAAATGAGGCTATAATCATCTTTTAATGTACGGCAGGGAAGGGAACCCTGAATCACATGTAGCAGAGGAGAATGTAATTATACATATCCCCATCTGATTAGCACTGTGGTGTAAAACATAGGCATCTAGAAACAAAAAGGTGATATCAGGCTGGAGTCCTTTGTGTGTTAGTCACTGACACAACAAAAACCACAAGCATATAGTATTCTGACCTGTGTGCACTTTTCATTGGTGAAAAGTCCATATCGGACCGAATGTGCTTAGAAAAGCCACCTGGTGAGTCTGAAAGGCCCCCTGAGGAGACACGAGCCCGCTTTACACCTAACAGAAGAAGATAAATCACACAATCAGGGGTCAGAAAAGTCATCTTAAGGGTCACCAGGGGTTTAAAGCATTTGGAATTAGACTGAGCTCCCCCATTAAAAATACATAGCTCTTGCATAGGCTGGTCTTTGAATTGTCACACAGATCATTGCCTTTGTTTATTTTTTCCATTTGTGTTCCAGTACCTGCAACATTTGGGACTATGATGGCAAACATCACTGAACAGCAATCCCAATAGCTGAATAACTAGCATGGCCACAAGGATAAAAATCCTTACTATATCATCGTTTTCAAAAACATCACTTACGGGGCAGAAAAATCCTATCCCTACAGCAATACCATGAGAAAAAAAAGAAGAGAAATTGTAACTACTTTTTTCATCCAAAACAGTAACATCTCACTAGCAAAGACCGGAACTATAATGACTTAAGCCTATGCTGGTTGTGCTTATCCTTCTTCCTTTATGGTTGTGCCCACAGGGGAAAAAATGCTCTGCAAATTCCCGAAATCTCATCCTGAAGACAACTGTTCCCCCTCTTCATTAAGGGCAGACCCCTTCCATGAGGTGCTGATAGCACTCAGCACCATCTCCTATGATATTGTGTGACAACCAGTTATAAGAGCATCATTAAACAGAGCTAATATGCCTATATATGTAAGTCTCCCAGGCCCAAATGATGAGATTATAGCATTTATTTGAGAAGACCCAAGATTAATGAGGTAACAAAGATATCACACTTGATATCAAACACACACATGAAAGTTTTAAAACCAATATTCTGCAGTGTACATTTTTGATACTCCACTTACAGAGCAGGGAAGTTGGGAAGCAGACATATATCCAGAGGATGAATAGGCAGTCTGCACACTTCAGTTGTGAATTTCCAGGATTTAAGTTGTTTGAGTTTCTTGTAAGTTTAACCTTAACTCTGAATTTCTTGCCTTTAGAGTAGTTTCTGTTAACTATAGCATTCCAAGGGTTTTTACCCCAGCATATACTCTCAACCTTTACTTAAGCTATTTGTTTATGTTGTACAAAGCACTTCAAGGCATTTACCTTTCTTCATAGGTTTGTTGTACCATCTGTCCTTTTTAATGTCTGCAATGGTAACCCTTGCCGTAGGGCTCTCAGTTAGTATTTTGCGGAGCAGAGCTGGAGAGAAACATTACATTCATAGGAAGAAACAACAATGAATTAACTGCCATATATCCTGATTCCTAGATCTGTATAGATCATGTTTTCTATAGGTCATTACATTCAAAATGATACTTCAATTCCATCCCCAAATCCTAGCGTTTATCAATCCTAACCAGAACAAATCCATATTTTGATCACCCATAAATTAACACAAAGTTAAGGTAAACTCATAGCTGGGAGGCCTAAAATAAGACCCAAGTTTTGTATAGATTTGTGACTGAGCATGTATCAAAGTTCACTATGTTCCACATGGGCTGCAGCCAGTGTTCAGAGCCTTTGAAATAAGAAACTTGCTTTAGCTGATGTCAAATCCACCTTTGTGAAGGCTTTCTAGCAGATTCCTGTAGGCCTGTTTACTTACAAGAACCATCTTGGGCAAGAACAGGGAGGAGAGTACAACACCAAACAAATCTAGTACCCTGGGTTTTAGGTCAACAAACACAAACACACACACAAACCACTTCAGCCCTCAGACTTTCCAGGATCAGGAAGAAATGTAGTGACCAAAGAGATGGAGATAGGGGTTAAATTTGAGAGGCTCAGACCTACCAAGTGACCTTAAGCTCATTACTCAAAACTAACAAAACATAGCCTAGTTGTACATGTCTTCATCGACAGGACTTCTGCCCGTTCCCTTGGGAAATTATTTCAGTCTAACAGATCTCAGGCCCCAATTCTTTACTAGCTTGTGAAGTCATTACAGCTGTGCAAAGTAGGTGTGAAATAGTACCAGATCAGAATGACAGATGTTTACATCTGCTTTGCATAGCTAAGTGATTGCACAAGCAATCTCTTCCTGCTGCCATCGCTGCTATGTGAACCAGGTGTCTCCTACCAGTCTTGCTTAAGAACACCACCTCCCATTTTCAGGTAGCTCCCTAAAGGTGTTTTACAAGTGCCAGATCCTGTGACATCGTGAGTCCATGGTAGAATCCAACCTTTAGACAGAATGATTTTCAAATACAGACATGCGTAACTCCAGCACTTTATTCCCCTAGACACACTGTCCTACTCAAATACATAAAAAGTCAGGCAGCCATTCCACTGACAACCTACCTAACGGTACAGAATCAATCTTCTTCCAAGGTGGAAGGTATGTTCTCTTTTCCTTCCAATCACAGTATTCTTGGCAACTATTGCTAGGCTGGTCCCATGGCAATTCTGCAAGTAAAAAAGCAAGGTATCAAATCATTTTTATGCCTCTAAACACAAGTTTAAGGATTACAAATTTAGGATGGTTGGGGCAAGAGTGAAAGACATGTAAAGAGCACTGTCATTGAACTAAATGGATTTCAATGAGTGGAAAAAAAATAGTCGATCCTTATTGTGGTTACAAGTTATAGAAGTGCCAAGGTATATCTAAAGACATTGCATTGGCTCCCCAAAGTGGGGCTCCATCCACCACCCATATTTGTAGGCCAGGATTGGAGGGGGATCACAATCCCAAGGGGGCTAACGCTGGGGAGAAGGGCCCTGCAACCTAGAGCCTGAAGGAGTGTGGCCAGTGCCAGAGTGAGTGTCCGATCCGCAGCATCCCTGCAGCACACCCAGGGACTGAGAAGGAGGCCAGGGACTTGCGAGGAACAGACTGTGAACTTCCCTTACATTCAAGAGACACTGTTTGTGATGTTTCCATGACACAGCGTGGAGTGACGTGTTTTCCTTTAACCTTTCCCATTTTCCCCTTATTTTTTTTAAAATTAGTTGCTGTTTAATAAATTGTATTTGCTTTGAACTGTACGTAATGATCAGTGGGTCAGGGAAGCATCTAGTGCGGAGAGAGTATCCTGGAGTTGGAACACCCTAGCCTCTGCCTTAAGTGACCAGGACAAGGTTGGGAGTCAAGCCCCCATCCCCCCCAAAATCCTGGACACAGCCTTGTCAGGGGTACAAGGACTCTGTTACACACGAAAATGGAAGACGAGCCCTTGAGGTCAGGCAGGCAGCTGGGTAAAGGAAGTATGAATGAGGACTCGGATCCTTTCACTAGCCCATTTCATCAGAGTAATTTATAAGCCAGAGAAGTTCCCCACAATAGAGGATCCATTCCCTCGCTTACATATACCAGCGGTTGTCAATCTGCGGCCCACTTGCAGCCCAATCAGCATATGGCTGCGGCCCATCTGACATCCTCAGGACCATACAGGTACTCTATATATATATCGTGTGGATGGAGCGCATATAATACATGTATAATATAATACAATACAAATAATAATAATAAGCTACATATGTAGCCCACAACTGTAAATGCCATATACTATAGCCGCAACAGAACAAGATGGTCCATACTAGAACCCTAAGAGAAGCTATTAAAAAGCTGACCACAATGTGAACGTTTACTTTACTTTTACTTTCCCAACCAAGACCACCTCCATGATTTGGGATCGACTCAAATCTAGGTAGGTTATGAGCATTTGTACTACAATCCTAAATCACTGTGAGGCTGCAGTAAATATGCATGTTATAAAACAGTTTGTGCAGTGAGAGGAAATTGACAAATTCCTACCTCCTGCCAACATAGCAGTGAGTACTATCCCACATGACCAAACGTCAACTGGCTCTGCATGGAATTCTTTTCTCTTTAACAGTTCCGGGGCAACATATGGGAGAGTGCCACACATTTTGTTTAACAGTCGCTCACGACCATTGTGTTTGAACACAGTCGCTAAGCCAAAATCAGAGATTTTGAGGTTATCTAAGCAAACAAAAGAAAAAAAGTCATTAAGTATATTGTATAACAAGGTATTTTCATCTTCTCTGCTAGAAGACTATTATATTATATTAAAGCTAGATAAAACCAGAGATAAGCACATTTACACTCACTCTAAGGTTCCCCTTTACATTGCCAGTGCAGTATAAAGGGGCCTTAATAAAAGTGAAAATCAGGCCCTTATGACTTCTCTTGTTTCAGATCACATGCATTTACACAATTGATCTGAAGTTTGAACCTGACTTGGATTCAAGGAGCACATGAGTTTGATTTAAAGAGAGATGCATGGTACAGAAAAACATCCAAGACAGTTTGTGCAGAGATATTCTCTCCTTAAAGAGCAGTCATGTTAGAAATCATTTAAAAAATAATTTCTTTTATTATTAATAACGGCTTTGATTATTAAACTGAAAGTTTTAAAAATCTAGATTATTTTTCACCATATCCCAATTATTTAGTGATTTGGTTTTCCTCTCAGCTTTAACAAGAACACATCAATCCATTTCATTAGTTTTTTTCAGATTCTCATGCGCTAGTACCATGCTGTAACATTTTGGTTCTGAACATTGCACTGGTTTAAAAAAGTTCCAATCAAAAGTTTGTTCAGCAGTCATGGAAACATTTGTATTGGCCTTTAGATTACGAACGAGCTTTAACAAAACTTAAGTTTTATTCAAGTGTGTTCCTTTAAAGGTCACTGTGCAGAGACCCAGAATAACTTGCTCTAGAATACACTGATTAGTCTATTTACACAGGATAAGGGAATGAATAAAAGCCCTGACAGCACAAGTCTGCTTACTGTATTTGGTTATTCTTAATGTAGCAGGATGCCACAGAAGCTCTAGGAGTATTTTCAGACTCACTGAGTGATGGTGTTTCTTTTCTCCCCTATATTCTCAATGACCAAGAATTTAAGAGAAGATGAAGTCAAAAGTTTTTATATTTACCTCTTTCATCTAGCAGGAGATTCTCAGGCTTAATATCCCTGTGAGTTATTCCTATACTGTGGAGATATACCTGAACAAATAAATAAAGGTTTTAATACCATGTTCTATTTAATTTAACTGGAAAAAAGGAGCTTGAAATAAATGCGCAAAGTATGAAACTTACCACGCCAGCCATAAGCTGATGGAAAAACTTCTGTGCATCTGGTTCAGGCATTCCTATATCAGGCTCTGTAAAAAGTCATTCAAAATTTACATACCAAAATATTTTTCTTCCATCATAAACAAACTATGGAAAGAAGCCTCTGCACTATGTTTTTGTAACTATTTTACAAAGTTTCCTGGAAACTCTGCACAAGACTTATTTTTCACCTGCCTTGAAACAGTAACTACAAGCAATGCAAAAGTGTAATGAAAGGTTATTGAGCTACATTGCAGAGTTTGCATCTATTTAATCTAAACTGAAATGCTACTTTTTTTCCTATCTTCCCAAAGCATCATGAGGGAAAATGCTAAAGGTTCTCTCTAAATCTTATACCATCAAAACACTAGGGCCCAGATCCTGCAAGCTGCTCTACACCAACAACCCCCTTGTGCCCATATGCAGTCCTACTGTAGTCTATTTTCCACTTTCTAGGGGCAAATACATTGCCTCAAACTCCAGTTTAGAACCCTGGGTGGGACTAGTGTAGAGCCCTGCAGCAGGACCAGGATCCCGCAGGTCTGTACACATTAAATTTTCCAGCTCATTTACCATGTTTGCTCTCGAACCAGTTTTCCCCTCATACTTTAATTTTATCTATAGCATTAAATATGTAGAATTTCTGAATTGTTAGGACCATGCTAAGTGAAGCAAGGTAGTATAGTGAGCTGAGCAAAGGTTTGAAAGGTGGGAAGTCTACTTCTAGCCATGGCTTAATCACTGACTCACCACATGCAGAAGCACAGTCACCTGCAAAGACAGCCTATCCTAGACACTTTCCGTCTAAGATCAGTGGCACTGGAAGCATACACTAAGGAATCCCTCTGGTCTTATAAGACAACTATGGTGTTCTAATGAGTCTGTGCAGCCACCACTGGAGTTGCCCTCAGACCCTCCCCTGCCCCAAGAATTCTGTACCTATTCGGTCAAAGAGCTCTCCCCCGCTGCAGTACTCCAGGAAGAGGTATTGAATACTGCCTTCTCTACGATGTCCATAGAACTTCACAATGTTCTCATGATTTAACATCTTATTAATGCAGATCTCTTTTTTTATGTTCTCTGGACAGTCCACAGCACGTTTCATGTCAACTATTTTTACTGCAACTGCTTCTTCTGTGAGTCTGTTCACAGCAAGCTGAACTCTGCAGAGAAGGAGGGAAAAAGCAAAGTAACAAGGGATGAAGCAAGTAGTGCACTATGAACCTTGGAACACAAAGCTAGTTTGCATGTTTATACGCAATGGAAGTTAGGTACCCAACTCTCACTGAAACCAGTGGGAATTAGGCACCTAACATCTTTAAGGACTGGGGCTTGAGACACTATGGTGATGATTGCTAGAGAAAAATCCACAATATAGATATGTAGAGGTCTAGCCTGAAGCTTAAGGTGTCCCATCCTTTATTTACATAAGAGTTTCTCCTTACTCCCTGTCAAGGCATAGGGAGCATGGGCAGCTTTATCCCTGAGGTGTTAGCATGAGGTCTAACCCCCCTGAGTCTGAATTTACATACCCCATCTCAAGATGTTGTTTAAAAATAGCCTGACAGATGAAAAGTGCCAAAAATCAGTCTCAATAGACCTACATGTCCATGTTCCTAGACAATTAATTATGTGCCTGGACACACAGAAGGATTACAGCTGTACAAGCTGTAAAAATTCTGATATGCATTACAAGTTTGTGGTCTCCATAAACTGTATGGGGAAATTCCAGCTCTGGTGTAAATGGATGCAGTTATATTAAGTTCAGTAGAGTTGCATTTGCTTATATCTATGAGTTTCACCAAAGTGTCACGCCTGAGCTTTAAAAATATCCACATAAAGCTAGTTCTGAAATTGCCAATGATCACATAAGTCACGAGATATAAATTAATTCTGACATTCATTTATGAAGTTACAGAATATCCCTAATTATTACTTATACAAAGGAAGAGATAACAAGATTGCAATGCTAACTCGAGTTGCATCGTCAACCTATTGTATGCCCAGTACATGGAATATCCAATATACGGTACCTACGCAGGATATAATGGTAATATCAGAACATAATACAGTGTGTCACAAGAGGTCTTGGGAGGTAAGTTGCAGGAGAAGGGATCCTGACCATCAGAACATGTCCTAACAGAGGAACACAACTCCCAACTGCAACTATATTGTCATCAATCAAAGCACTTCACAGACCAAAAAACCAAAAATAAGGCAAATTAAGTGCCTTGCCCAGAGCTAGCAAGGGGCTCCCCGTGCTTTGGTTAACCCACCTCTCTGTACAGGGCAGCACAACCTGACCTGACCTGACAGACAACTGTGGGTTACCAATGTTGACAGCAAAATAGAATCACCCCCCCCATGCGCCTGGGGGAGGGACGAGGGGGGCGAGGCGATGTCTGTGATTGGCCCAACGCTGCTGGGGCGAGGGACCCGCCGCGAACGCCACCGCCCGACGGTGCCCAGGCACCTTCTCCGGCTCGCTCGGCCGGGACCCCTGGGCCTTCGCCCGCCCCGCCGCACTCACTCTCCGTAGGCGCCTTCGCCCAGGGTCTGCACCAGGTCCCAGTCCTCCACGAAGGGCACGGCCATGGCGCCCGCCGCCGGCAGCGAGGGAGAGAGCGGGGACCCCCCGCGGCTGGGCCCTGTGGAGCCCGGCCAGGCCCAGGGCTCGGGGGTGGAACGCGAGCCGAGCCGCTCATCTGCTGCCGCCCCCGCTGCTCTGCCTCAGGCTTTCCCGCCCAGCGCCGTGGCGCGCCCGGGCCCGGGCTACGGGAAGGGGCGGGGCCTAGGAGCCGCTCGCCCCGCCCCGCCCCGGGGATCTGCCAGTCACCGCCGGGGTCTCCCCGTCGGCCTGCGAGTGAGCGGAGTGGGGAGCAGGACTCCTGGGTTCTTTCCTAGTCGGGGGAGGGGGGGGGCAGGACGCCTGGGTTCTTTCCTAGTCTGGGGGTGAGGGAGCAGGACGCCTGGGTTCTTTCCTAGTCGGGGGAGAGGGCAGGACTCCTGGGTTCTTTCCTAGTCTGGGGGTGAGGGAGCAGGACGCCTGGGTTCTTTCCTAGTCTGGGGGTGGGGGAGCAGGACTCCTGGGTTCTTTCCTAGTCTGGGGAGGGGGGGGGCAGGACGCCTGGGTTCTTTCCTAGTCTGGGGGGGGGGGGCAGGACGCCTGGGTTCTTTCCTAGTCCGGGGGTGGGGGAGCAGGACTCCTGGGTTCTTTCCTAGTCTGGGGGTGGGGGAGCAGGACTCCTGGGTTCTTTCCTAGTCTGTGGGAGAGGGAGGGGGTGGGGGGGCAGGACTCCTGGGTTCTTTCCTAGTCTGGGAGTGAGGAAGGGGGTGAGGGGGCAGGACTCCTGGGTTCTTTCCTAGTCTGGGGTGAGGGGGGGCAGGACTCCTGGGTTCTTTCCTAGTCTGAGGGTGAGGGGGGGTGGGGGGGCAGGACTCCTGGGTTCTTTCCTAGTCTGGGAGGGGGGGGGGGGCAGGACTCCTGGGTTCTTTCCTAGTCTGGGAGTGGGGGGGGGGCAGGACTCCTGGGTTCTTTCTTAGTCTGGGGGTGAGGGGGGGCAGGACTCCTGGGTTCTTTCCCAGACAGGGGAGTGGGGTCTAGGGGTGGGGGATAGGACTCCTGGCTTCTTTCCTCACTCTGCCTTTCTGCCCCCATCCCCGGGTCCCTGTTTACAAAGGGGACAGTGATGTTGACCCCCCGTGCAGTGACCAGGGGCTAAACTCATCCATGTCTGTGAAGTGCCTTGGAGGAGGAGGCTGGAGCTTGGAGCTTGGAGCTGCAGCTGGAGAGGCACTGGACCCTGGCCGAGGCTGGGACAGAAAGTGCTTAGGTGGGAAGCAGGAGATGCCTCTGGTGAACTAGATGGAAGCAGCTCCCTTCAGCCTCCCGGCCATCGGGAGGCAAAGTACAGAAGCTCTAACCCTGTACATGCTTCAATGGACACAAGTTAATTTGTGGAAGAGAAAAATGTACCAGTTACTTGCCTTGATGCCACGCTAGGTAGAAAAAAGGCTCTCCTGGGATAAATCTGGTTACCTCCTCCACACAGGAGCATCCTGTCAACCGGGCTGATGCAGTTCTGCTACATAAATATGCAAAGACCAGGCAGGAGTGCACATTCCCATGCCTGGCACAGAGCCCAGCATTGCACAGGCTTCCTGTCTGATGCTGCACTCAAGGGGAGGGGCTGGCCAGGATAGGGGAGCAATGGGACCGAAGGATCCCCTTCCTCATGGAACTTCCTGTTCTTTCATCAAGGTTCCCTGTTAAGGGAACACAGGGCACAGTAATCCTCTGAGGAGGAGTTCTGCAGATACTCTAGGACAGCAGTTCTCAATCAGGTGTTCACGGTCCCCTCGAGGGCCACGAGCAGGTTTCGGGGGGTCCATCAAGCAGAGCCGGTGTTAGACTCACTGGGGCCTTAGCCCTGCCACCCAGGGCTGAAGCCAAAGTCTGAGCAACTTAGCTTTGTGGAACCCCCTGTGACAGTGGGGCAATTGCAGGCGTAATTACGCTGCTTGCTACCCCCTAACGCTGGCCCTGCCTTTTATATGCAGAAAAGTAGTAGTTGTGGCACAAGTGGGGCATGGAGTTTTTGTAGTGGGGGGGGGGGCAGGTTCAGAAAAAGGTTAAGAAGCCCTGCTGTAGGAGATTCCACCCACCCACATGTGCACACGAAATATCAGCTCATGCTTCAAGATAACTACCATCCCAAGGTCTAACTTGGATGATGCAGGAGACAAGGCCTTTCACACTGAGACTCCTCACCTTAAGCTGCCCTCTGGGCATTTACTACACTCATCTCAGAAGTCCCACAGTGCAGACCTGGAGATGTTAGTTTATACATTTTTCCTGGGGGGTTGGTTTTGGGGGCAGAGGATATGGTTTGTTCTTTTTAGTTTGTGGTTAACCTGTCCCTAGTTGCTTAGTCCTTGGGACACGCCCACCTTGTACTGCCTCATAGACCGAACTTGTAGGAAACCATAAACTTCACTGGCAGGACGTATGCTACCCTAACCTGCTTCACCTCTCTCGGCCATGCTCTTCTCAGACCATCTCCCTCGGTCCCTGGAACACTAGTGTCCAACTCCATCTATTGGCTTTGAGGCAACTCTCAGCCCAGGGTGTGCACAAGCCTGCTTCATCTGTCAGATGGCAGCAGGCACTTTTGGTCATAGCATCACAGTAGGAGCTTATCCACCATGACCCCCAAATCTTTTTCAAAGTCACTGCTTCCCAGCATAGACTCCCCCATGCTATAAGCATGGCCGATATCCTTTGTTCATAGCTGCATACCATTTAGGCATATTCAAAATACATATTGCTTACTTGTGCCCACTTTACCAAGTGAACCAAATCACTCTCTAACAATCACCTGTCCTCTGCATTGTTTACCATCAATTTGCATCATCTGCAAACTTTATCAGTGATTATTTGTTTCTGTTAGTCATTGCTACAAATGCTAAATGGTATAGAGCCAAGAACAGATACCTGGGGAACCCTACTGGAAACACACCTACCTGATAACTATTCCCCATTTACAGTTGGAGACTTAGCAGTTATCCAGTTTTTAACCCATTTTTAATGTGTGCCATATTAATTTTATATCATTCTAGCTTTTTAATCAAAATGTCACATGGTACGAGGTCAATCACCTTTTGGGTGATGCATCTCAGTCATTTTTTTTCCATTGCTAATGAGGTGACCTTGCCAGGAGAAAGCAAACTGGAGGGTTCAGGTAGAGGCTGTTAACAGTGAACCATGGCACTGATGCATGAGAGAGGGAAGTCTGGAACAAGGTGGCTCAGGCAGCTAGAGGCTGCCTAGAACGATACAGGCTGGCAGGGAGAGGCTTGGTTTTATATGTCAGGAGAGCAGGTGTTGCCATTTTATATTAGGCCATACGTTCAGTGCTCTCCAGTACAGGAAACCACAAGGAAGTTTACAGCATATTTGGGTAGGAGGAGAGGTTTCCTAGATTTGATCTGAAATTCTAAATGGACAAGGACTGCTGCGTGTTGATAGATAGAGGCCAAGATGCCTTTCCTGTTTATCAGGAGGAGTGTGGACAGCTGGATTGCTGCATCTGGCACCATCAGTGGAAGGGAAAAAAGAAACACTTCTTTTCATTCTCCCTTTAATCAACCCACCGTAAAGCCAATAGTCTGATTTAGCAACCGGTTCATATTTATAAAAAATCATTCCATCGAATACAGACTGAATGCATGAGGATGGGACTTCACAGGCAGTTAAATCCAACTTCTTTCTGCACTTACAAACTGTATAAAAAAATTCTGCTTCACAGGCAAAGGCTCGGTCAGTGCAGTTTGCGTTAAAGGTGAAGGCAAATTTATGTTCTTGACAATCCACGATTATCCAAGTCCTTTACCTGCAAGACACAAATAATCTTTGCAGCTTTCTATAATTCCACTAACACAGGGAACTACTATACTGTATTGATCCCAGGACATGTTTAGGGGAAATCATAAATTAGTACTGATTTGTCCACTTTGTATTGGCAACTTAACGTTTAAAGTTACATTCTTTCTACTCCTGTTCATAAATACTTTGCAGTCTGTGGCTCACGCACATTTAAACACCAAAAGGGCAAGTCATTTCACTTATACTGTTTCCCTATCTTTTCACAAGCTATCCAACTAAGTGAGGGGAGAAGCAACTGCTTCTAGGATCATTTCACTTGTCTGTAACGTTATATTCCACACACACGCTCCATTGATTCCAATTCCTAGCTGAAGTAGCCACAGGATAATTTTAAATTTCAGTGTTTAAAGTTTAATAAAACAGTCAGCCCAAATTCTTTAGACTGCTGGCTGCATATTACTATCCAGATATAATCCACTTTCACACACAGTGTAACAGAACACCACTTTGTACTTCTATAGGGCTTTGGTACCATGGTGATAGGAGCCACATGTGGATTTTGACAGCACTTGGTAACTAAGATAAGAACATAGAACACCCCTCTAGATCAGACCAATGGTCCATCTAGCCCAGTATCCGGTCTTCTGCCAGTGGCTGACGCCAACTGCTTCAGAGTGATCCCATCCCCTGTTGTCCAGTCCCATTTCCTCTTAGCTGGAGCTTTAGGGACACCCAGAGCATGCGGCTGCAGCCCTGACCATCCTGGCTAATAGCCACTGATGGACTTACTATCATCATCAACCCCATTTTACAGACAGAGAAATGGATGCAGAGAGGTGAACAGACTTGTCCAAGGTCGCAGAGCAAATCTGTGGCAGCAGGGGGAATAAAACCCATTTCTACTTACTCCTAGTCTTGTGCCCTGCTCACTGGACCCATGCTGCCTTTGAGTATTTTAATGGAAAGGGCAAAACCGGTATTTGCTGTTTCAGGGAAGGTACGATGTGGTCACATACAAACAAATGGCACCAGTACAGGGGAACTGAAGACCTGTGACACACTCTGCATGCATTATTTGAATATTTAGTATAGCAAAAATAAGATCTGTGATCCAGTCTATGCAGCTTCACCTTCATGGCCATCTGGTGGCCAACCCCTCTCAATTCCGCTGCAGCACAGCTGACAAAATACATCCTCTCTGACACTCGTTTGGGCATGCAAGGAATGTTCAAGAATCCTCATCAAAATGGGGCATTTCCTGTATAACAATATAGAAAGTGCCAACTAAAGAAACAAAGAGCCTCGAAGGAAAGTTTAAAGCTTAACTCCTTTCTAAATTTAGCAGTCCAATTAGTACGGCATTCCTGGCAGCTTCCCAGGACTTGTAGCTCATATCAGGAGCCTAAACTTGCCCAGAAAGCTGGACTCCATCCTTTGTTTAAAAGAAAAAAAATTCCCAAAGTCTCACTTCCAAAAAGGCTGTCAGACAGGGGTTTGCCTGTGCTGGGATATGACCCTGATACCCAGACCGTTCCCAGTTTTCCCCTGCTCCCCTGTAGAGGGACGATAGCACCTGCTGCCTGCTTACTTTGTATATTCGGACTAGCCAGTGCTCTGTGGTATATGCCTCCTCCAGCACATCGAGTTCAAAGTCTTTGTTTCCAATCTCAGCGTTTCTCACTCTGTCATAACCTGGGGGGCGCTCTAGAAAGAAGGGATGGGGAAAAATGACCAACAGCTTCAGAGTCCACATTTCTGGCAGAAATAATACAGATCCTTCCAATCCAAATGAAAATCCTTTCCCAAGGCCTCTCAAAACCCAGTGGGCAGACAATGCATTCAAAACATGGAGCAGGTCAGGCTCTTCTTTTCCCAGATTACTCCATTCTGAATGTACAGCATACTGTGAGTTCTAACAGTCTGTGCCCCTTATTTAAAGTCGGATTTTCATCTCTTTATGTTCTAAAGGGCTGCAGTACAAGCCTCGTTGGGGCAAGCCAGAGCAGGAAAACAAGGTAAGTGGGAGATGTTATTTTTTGCATTCCTTTCCAAATGCATCCTTAACTTTTTGGTGTCAGGTATCAAGATGTTCTCATGAAAGGCAGTCATGTGCCAACATCAGCACGGCAGGCTTGGAGCTGCCAATGCCTTCAAAGAAAGCCCAGAGCCTGGCAATGCATTTTATATTCCAAAATAGAACTTTGCACTGGTGTGCGGTGCTGCAATGACAGCCCTGCCAACAGAAGCCCTCTTTCCTCACCCTCAGGAGGTAGGGCAACACCCTCTTCATTTACAGAGTAGAGACAGAAAAAGGAAAGACTTTCTCAATTCACACAGCAAGTCTGCATCAGAGTTGGGAACAGAACCTGAGTATCTGGGTACCCATGTTCCCTGCTCTAACACCTAGACAGTATTTCTGATGCTCTCCTGCAATCCCAATATAAGGACCATTACTACATACTGGCTTCTGTGTAGACCTGCCCAAAGCGGTAGTAGCACATCTTGTACATAAGGCAGTTGAGCAACACAGGGGAACCTTCCCTATCCACACGGAACTCTCCTGTTGGCGTGTAGTAATCGTGCTCCTTTATGTGCTTGCCGGTGTCTGTGCTTCCACCAATTCGCACCATCCACAGAAACTTGTTTATATCTAAAGGAGGTATGAGAGAGAGGTCAAAGTATTTCATGCATCATGCATACTTCAAGCAAGCAGTCAAAGCAGCTAAGCATGGAACTCAGCAGGGTCATCTTTCAGACATCAGGCCTCCACCTGTGACCCATGTGAAGGACCACACACAGGGCATGTGGTTACTGAGACAAATGCCCATCTGCAGGCACAAAGCTGAAAGGCAGGTGCCCTCAATCCCTACATTCAGAAACGTCAGTAGCAGCTGGGCCTCCTGGAGAGCCTCACTTCAGGCTGAAACTGTATCCGTGGATCTGAGTGAACAAAGCTGAAGGTAGATAAAGCTGCTTTGAACTCTAATCTCCCCTAATCGTACAGGCTAGGGCCTTAGTGATCAAATAGGTAAAAGATGTCATCTACGTTCTTCTCAAGTATAAACATGAGCTCATTAAACCTCAGTATCCACCGGGAGGTAGGGAATTATTTCGTTTACTGATAGGGAAATGAAGGCGGAGAGTGTAAGTGACTTTGCCCAGGAACACATGCTCCACCTGCTACCCAAACTGCATCCTTCCCTCAAACATGCCCACCACATCAGTGATCATGAGGCACTTAATCACTACCTCTGTAATAAGTCTCACAGTAACAAACTCTTTGTGAAATTGCTGCATAACGCACTACTCTAAGTTCCAAAGGGTTCTTACAATTGAATTGCAGGATTTTTCTTGTTCCTGGTTTTGTGTTTCTCTAATAGCCAGCCTGAAGGCTCAGAAGATACCATCCAATTCGATTAGCAAGCCCTCTAGACAGCCTTTGATCACATAGTACTGTACAAACAAATCCAGGCTTTCACCAGCATTCCGGCCACCCCTACACTGATTATCCAGCCTAGAAGCCCAGCAGAACCTCCAGCCTACCTGTCCATTCTAGTCTGTGTGTTGGGATTAATTTACATTAGAATAAAAACAATATCAATAATAAACCCTTCCAATTTAAGAATAACCAGGGACCAGGTCTGTGCTTCCCCTGCTTTTTGTGCAGAGTATACTCAGCACTGCAATAGCTCCAGCCAGCTCTTCAGCGCTCACACAGTGCAGCAGCTGTTACTGTGCATTGTGCAGGCAGGAGATGGGAGCATCACAGCACAGAAATAAGGGTTATTCATGCAAGAAGGGAGTGTGGGCAATTGGGCTAGAGGGATGAGTTAGCACGCAGAAGTTTGCACTGCAGAGCTGTAAGAAAAGGGTTTCAGAGTGACATATGTTACCATCTGAGGAATATCCAGTGAGGCCTCCAAATATTACCAGCACATAACTGACATCCAGCTCCCTCATAATCTCATAGGCCTTCTCTTCAGTGGATGCCATTGCCTTGGAGAAAAACAAAGCCAGAGTCAAGTAATAGCCATGAAACGCACAGTAACCCCATCACATGGGAGTACAAGCTGCATCATGGAATCGTCTCCATCATTAAATAAGAGCACAGACACTCAAATGAGAGCTAGGTCCTGCACTGAAGGTCCCAAAAAGAATTAATCTTCATCCATGGAGGTTTTTCTGGTACACTAAGAAGAGAGTCTTGCATTCAAGGAGTCACTGCACCTACCTGACCAACACGGGAGATGTGTGTGTTATTCCAGGTGTTGTTGTCTACAAGAATGGTCCGATTTGCCATGGCTGTTATCTGATACCCATAGTCCCACCAGGACATGACCTTTGCATCCTGCATTCAAATAGAAAAGAACCAATTAGTCACCTGCTTTCAACCAACATTCAGAAAGGCCGCGGTCCTATTCCCACTACAACACACTTCAGTCCCAGGCCTGAGTGATCTGCCCTGAGAAGCTTAAACATTTGTGTCAGGTTCCCAGAGTCCTTTGGCTCTAGGGTCACTTAGGAATAAACATTATAGGACACTAGAGAGTTCACTGAAGTTAAACTAGTTTTTGATGGAAAAAAGTTGGGCAGCCACAGAGCCACATATAGCAAAGGTTCAGAGACAAAGCAAGGGGGAGGGGGAGGGGAAGGCGTTAAAAACTTGCTCAGACAGCTGAGCTCTGCAGAAAACTGGGCCACCTCTGCAAATAAAGACATCTGGAAAAGAACCGTCTGCTGTCTCATTTCCTAGCTACAAAATACACAGAGGGGAAGTCTGCAACAGGGGAATTCATTGAAAGCTGCTGAGAAAGGCTTGGTTAAAATGGAGAAGAGGCTCAAAGATGCTGTGCCTGCCAATATTTCCTGCAACCATTTTAACATACACATCACCTCTAGCTCAAGATGTATCCAGAGGAACCTCCACCTTGGCATTTTGTCTCTTCCTTTGAGTCTGAAATCTGCGGCCAAAGCCATATCTATACAGCCAAACTGACCATGTCAGTGGACAGCATTCTTGTTCACAGACTGAATTAAGGTGTATTACAACCACGTTAGAGTATGTTACAGCTGTGCAAAGACCCAGACTATAACGCTAGAATGTGGAGTTGTGATGCAGTTTGTTCTAGACTCCACAGGCAGGGTCAAACTGCCTTATGCTGCAACCATCTAAAACGGCTGATTTCCATGACTACATAGGTCCAACACAGGAACTGCTCCATGCATTAGTTATAGAGTGAGTCACTAATATGTTATCTTCTGGAGACTGACAGTCTTGCAATAAAACCAATTGCTCCAGAGACCCAGGGACTGAGGTAATTTCTGAACCTATGTTACATGTGACAGAACTACCCACTGCACTGGACAGTTTTAAATTTAAAATGACACACTGGGTCTCAGGAGGCCAAGAGAGAGACATGCAGTAGAATCTCAGAGGTAAGAACACCACAATCATGAATTGACCAGTCAACTACATACGCCAGGTGGAACCAAAAACATGCAATCAGGCAGCAGTAGAGAGGGCAGGGGGGAAGCAAATATAGTACAGTACTGTGTTAAACTACTAAAAACATAAAGGGAAAGTTTTAAAAAAAGATTTGACAACGTAAGGAAACGGTTTCTGTCCTTGTTTCATTTACATTAAGATGGTTAAAAGCAGCATTTTTCTTCTGCACAGTAAAGTTTCGAAGCTGTATTAAGTCAATGCTCTGCTGTAAACTTTTGAAAGAACAACCATAACGTTTTGTTCAGAGTTACGAACATTTCAGAGATACGAACAACCTCCATTCCCAAGGAGTTCGGAACTCTGAGGTTCATCCTCATAGGCAAATCCCTCTGCAGAGGTGAGCTGTACTCCCCAGTGCCAGTCCAAAGGGACATAATGGTAAAGTTAGTTAGAGCAACGACTGACCTACACTTTCATAACCTCTCACAAACGAAACAAATGTGTCAAAGCTGTTTGCTTCCCACAAGTCTAGGCCAGCAGCCCAGTGCTCGTGAACAGTACAGCAACTCTACAGAAAACAAACCAGCTGATGTGCAACAGACAGTATGGCAAAGAACCTTCACTTCCCCAAGAACTTAACAGTGTAAAAGCAAGTCATTCTGCAAGTGATGGAGGGTATTCCATCAGGGTCCTTCCTCTCCAGATAGCTGCTTTTAGAGTCTAACTTACATTTCCCCAGTTTTCCATTAGTGTGGGATGCCATCGTGCTGAATATTAGTACCTTGCAAATAGGGTCTTGTGGTCCCTGCCAGGCAGCTAGGGATGGGTTAAAAATGTAACATCATGCGTACCCTCAGTGTAATAATATTCATTCGTGTAGTGCCGTTCATACCAGGCTATCAGAGCCCTTTACAAACAATAATTAATTATTTAGGCCTCTTCACTCTCTTAGAAGGGAGCTATGCAACTATTATCTCCATTTTACGGATGGAATAGTTGAGGCACATATTGGATAAGTGACCTTCCACCATCACACGCCATGGGGAATTAGAACCCAGGAGTCCAGATTCCCAGTTGTGCACTGTGGACAGGTACAGCTGTATAGAAAATAAACATAAAACCCTGCTCATCAGAAACAGATTTAATTCTGTTTGCAGTTTTGATTTAGCGCATTTAAATAATCAACCTGATCAGTGCCTCCTCTTTGAGCCTTACTAGGAATAAATGTAATTTAACCAAATATTGTGGCATTTTAGCCCAAATTGTTGCCACTGTCTCCCCAATTACAGAAGAGGCAATAGGCCTAGATCCTGTCAGGATTCAAGTCTCCCTGCTCCACCTGAAACCAAGCCCTAAGATCACTTTGTACGCGCAGAGCCCCTGCGGCAGTTTACCTCTGGCGTATTGTGACGCAGCCAGTAATACGCCTCTCTGAAGTCATCAAAGATGATCCTACTGCCATCCCCTCCACGAGCAGATAACACTATGGAGGGGGAGGAGTAGGCCTCACTGGTTACCCAAGTCGAATGAAAAGTGTAGGTGATCAAGAAGAAAGCCATGACCAGGATCATGCCACTGGCAACCTAGGGAAGCAACAGACAGTATCAAAAGCACGTCAGAAGGTTCCCACATTTTGAAAGACAACTCAACCTCATATCACAGAGCTGTGCTCAACCCAAGTGCAGGGATCTCAAGAGCTGATTGGTGTATCCTTAGACAAGAGACTCTCCCACTGAACCTCTCTGCGCTACTCAAGAGGAGGGCTAGAGACCATTCGATTGTCACTCCCCAACAATCTCCTTCCCCCACCTCCTTTAATTACATTCCCCCATAGAGGTTTGGGGCACTTCCCCCAGATCAGTCCCCACATGGCTTCCCCTTGAAGCCTGAATTATAATCATGCACAAAAACCTACTTCGTTTTTAATAGGGTAGGTAGAGTCCTGTTGCTTTTTGGTTTTCTTATCTGGTCGGCTGATATCCAGGTTCTTCATGTAAGTGGAGAGCACCTGAGAAACCCCAATGCCGGAGAGAATGCACATAACTGGGGCCAGAACCAGCATGAGACGCACCTGTTGAAGACAGCAGGACACAAAATGATGAGCTCCTAGCAAAATGCACAGTGAGCACAGAAATGAAATACAGACTGTAGATGCATATAACTCCTCCCAACCGATGCAGTGACTATACAGGCAAACAGCCATTCTATACTTCACAATAACCATCCCAGCCTAGGACATAAGACTGTTTTCTGGTGGGCAGTCATTATGGTGAACACACTGGTGTTATCCCTTGATCTAGTTCCATGGGGTCTTTGGATTTCTCTGTGATGGCCACCAGCCATGTGCAGGAGGGATCTTAATTTAACATCACTTCTAGAACCTCTAATAGTGTTGCACTGTAACCAAGAATTAACATATGCTTCCATGCACAGAGGTCAACTCTCATATCGGGCACAATGTGCTACAGCAAAATCCTGAACTAGTAGCTCACAATCAGCTTCAATAATGAAACCCAGAGCCTACCACCAGGGGGACTCGATGGGCTTTACAACTCAGCTGTGTAAAACGAGAAAGAACATTCACTAACCCCTCCCAAAAATCTACTCACCCACAGCGATGGTAATAGAGAGACTAATGATATTTCATTGCCACTTCAAAAATCTCACTAGGCTGCATTCCTTAACAAAACCTCACAACCATGTATAATTGAAAAACAAAAAATGTCATGACTTTTTCAACCACCTCTGTGGCTAAGTGACATTAGCCCTGTTTGACAATTGAGAAAGTTCAGACATAGGGAGGAGAAATTACTCTAAGGCCACTAGCAAGTCAGTAGCTGACTGACTAGGAGCCATCCTAGTTCTCCACTTTACCCATTTCCTCTTTCTACCCATTTTTTCTTTCCCAGGACAGTCAATTCTGTGACTTCGCACATTCAATCCTCAGCACGCGGCAGCTCTCACCATGACTGCAGAGAAATACATGCTGGTCACACCGTACATGATGATAAAAATGCGGGCGTCCGACAGATTACTGAAACAGTAATACAGACCAACTGTAAGAGAGGGAGAGAACAGGTCAGTAGCCAGTTTGGCAATTTCCTTCCAGGCCAAGAGTTAAAATGCATTGCATTAAACAAGTGCAGGACCAAAGCAGAATGTCATGAATCACCTGATTTTAGACTGTATCACCTGATGCCAACAATGAAATCAGCTGCATGCAGCATTAGGCTGTCCAAGGGGAATGCAAGGCTACAATGCATTAACACCAGGGATAGGGCAGTGCTGGTCAGGTATTGTAAGGCTGTCTTGCGATGAATTAGTCTGTCAGCATGGGGATGAGGGTTAGAAGACCGAGCAAATGCTGGGCTTACTGTGTATAACAAGGAGACCCATGAGCTTGCGGTGTGCTACAGCATTAAGACACAATGAGCAGGACATTTTATTGGCACAGTAATGAATGTTTCTGCTGATTTAGTGGGTTTTTGTGTATGAAGCATACTAGGCTGTAGTACCCTCACTAACCAATGCTATGCACACTGCACTGCCTTCTTATTCATATCTGGGTGTAATTCAAAATATTAGCGCCAATTAACCCCAAATGCTCAAGTCTAAAGACTGAGGGCAAAGGCCCCTGGGGTAACCTCAGCAGTGACAACAGTTCATAGTGGGGATAGGCCGTCACTCCAGTGGTAATAATACCCAGAGCCTATTGTGTCTATAGCTTTCCACCCATAAATCTCAAAGTATTTAACAAGGCAGTTAATCATTATCATCCCATTTTACAGAGAATGGAATGACTTGCTCAGGGTCACACAGCAGCAGAGATGGCAACAGAACCCAGAAGTCCTAACTCCCATTCCTGTGTTCTGTCTGCTAGAACGCACTTTCTTGGCAGTTGGGACCCAAGCCACATAGGCCAGGTCAAAAGGTCAACACCCTGAAATGTTTCCAGAAGTAAAAGCGCAGGTTTCAGAGTGGATGTACTATGAACCACATAGCTGACAATGCTAAGTCTGGGGCAGCTCCATGGTGCACTAGCTAAAGCTTTTAAATGGCCCTAAAATATAGTCCTAACCAGGTGTACATTGCAAGGCACGTACTGATCTTCTGTAGGACAAGGTTTTTGGCTTTTGGTATAAAATTCATCCATTCTGGGTCTTTCACCCAATTGATGTGGGCAGGATCCTGTCATTAGAATTTCTGCCGCAATTTTTTTCCTCATCTGAAGATGACTGGTTAGAGCATATTCCATAAATAAATGCACTGAACTCACCTGGGAACATGAAAACAAGAAGCTGCAGGTCAAAGTAATAGGAGGACCAAGTGGTGGGCTGGTGCTCAGAGACTGAAGCAATGATGGGAATGTTATTCTTAGCATACGAAGGATCCAGCAGAGAGTAGAAACGGCCAGTCCAAGGCGAGATTTTCCCTGGCAGAGAGGAGAAAATCCACATTTATGTACTGGAGTCACGAGTCAGTTTGCATCAAAAAGTACTTTACAGAGGAGGAATATATAGAGCTGTAACTTTATCTCACAAATATTGATCACATGCAACACTACTAATATACTGAATGCATTACTCCTCCAGTGCTAGGTTTTAAAATAGCTGTAAAGTGCAGCTCTCCTCTGAAAGGCACTCTCAGCATGGAGCTCCACTGTGCCCTTTTTAATAGTCTCTCCTTGACTCCAGATCAAATCTGTTCAGATTCCAAGTCAAGCTCAGCAAACTCAGTGTGGGATCTGAGAGTCCTTTCTAACTCTATCATCAACCACACAGACTCTACCGCTGGAGATTAGTTACCTTTCTGTTGATGATGCATGAACCAGAATATAGCCCAGCTCCAGCTCCCGGAGTTGTGCTAGCTCTGTGGATCAGGTTTGAGGAAGAAGGAGCTATTTCTACATTTCAGAGTAGAGCTACACTTTGCATGCAGAATTTGATACAAAAGCTAGTAGAATTTTCCAGCCAAGATAAGGGTTCTTTCCTGTTTCATTAAAGGAATGAATTGAAATTAACCATTAGGCCACTTTTCGAAGCAATACCAGTGAAGCAGAAAATTAATGTGTTCCATCACCACCACGAGCACAGCTTTTGTCACGTATCTCAATCTACCTGTCAGCATCAGCACAGCTCCTATCGTGAGAAGAACAAATCCAACCAGGGAGATCACGCTTCTGAAGAGAATTTCAAATTGCTGGGGGTTCAGCTTGCTGCGCAGGTAATCCACAAAGGCATGGATCTGACACAAGCCAAAGACCCCCAAGGCAGCCATGTGCTCAGATGACAGGACAGGCTGTGAGGAGAAAGATGGGATCAGATGCGGAGGAGAATGACAACAGCAACATTTCAACGTGCTTTCCAGCAACATTCTCACTGAGTCACATGAAGCCTTCCCCTCTCTGCAGAGGATGCCAGGAGGAGTCACTTCTTAAACAAATTAAAGCTCTTAGGAAGCCATAAGGAAAATTAAATCCAGGAGCCACAAGAGCCCTGATCATACCAATCCCTTTTTCCATATACTCTTGTCATGGTATAATCCCCACTCTGAACCTTAGCGTCCAAAAAGATGGGGTACCAGCATGAATTCCTCTAAGCTTAATTACCAGCTTAGAACCTGTAGTGCTGCCACCAACCAGGAATTCCAGTTCCCAGTACACTCTGGTCCCCCCAAAACCTTGCCCGGGGACCCCCAAGACCCAGACCCTCTGGATCTCAACACAAGGAAAGTAAACCCTTTCCCTCATCGTTGCCTCTCCCAGATTTCCCCTCCCTGGGTTACCCTGGAAGACCACTGTGATTCAAACCCCTTGAATCCTGAAACAGAGAGGAAAATGCACCTTCCCCCCTCCTTCTCTCTTCCCCTCCCAGAGTCTTCCTGAGAGAAAGTAATCCTGGCACAGAGAGAAATCAGCCTCTCCCCCCCTCTTCCCTCCTTTCTCCCCACCAATTCCCTGGTGAATCCAGACCCAGTCCCCTGGGGTCTCACCAGAATAAAAAAAACAGTTAGGTTCTTAAACAAGAAAAGCTTTTAATTAAAGAGAGAAAAACAGTAAAAATTAGCTTTGTGAATTTAAAATGGAATATGTTACAGGGTCTTTCAGCTATAGACACTGGGAATACCCTCCCAGCCTCAGTATACAAGTACAAATTAAAATCCTTTCAGCCAAATACACATTTGAACTTCTTCCAACCCAAATACACATTTGCAAATAAAGAAAACAACCATAAGCCTAACTCGCTTTATCTACCTAGTACTCACTAGTCTGAACTTATAAGAGCCTGTATTGGAGAGATTGGAGAGAAACCTGGTTGCACATCTGCTCCCTCTGAGCCCCCAGAGTGAACAACCACCAAAACCTAACAGCACACACAAAAACTTCCCTCCCTCAAGATTTGAAAGTATCCTGTCCTCTGATTGGTCCACTGGTCAGGTGACAGCCAGGCTTACTGAACTTGTTAACCCTTTACAGTCAAAGAGATATAAAGTACTTCTGTGCTATTAACTTTTCTTATCTGTTTATGACAACTCTCTCCCCAAGAACTTGTTAAAACAAAGATGCAGACCTGAACCGATACCGTAACATTTAGCTTATGGCACTGGCTCAGATAAAGTCTCCTGTAACATTTTACAGAAGCTGTAAAGCAGCATTCTCCCCATTTCGGAGCTGGAAACAGAGGCACAGCGAGGTTAAGTGACTTGCCAAAGGCCCCAGAAAGTCAGTATGGCAGAGCTGGAAGCAGAATCCATCCCCCACTGGACAACCCCACCTTCTATAATTAGCACTAGGACTAGTATAACCCGTAATAAGAAACAATGACCTTAATCACAATGGTATTGAGCAAGTCCGTGAAGACCAAGTGGTTTTAAGAACAGACAAACCCAAGTGATTTGGAACTTATAGCTATTTTATAATGATTTTATAACAACTTAAAATATCCAAAACACAGCAGGTCAGGATATTTGCTAGCACTGAGAACAGTCTGCAGTCCTGTGAGGAACAATGCAAAGAGCTTTACCAAAGTTCATGAAGCCCTGCACACTTCTGGGAGGAAATTCAGTCTTATCTCTCTGTTACAGATGAACTGAGGGACAGAGAAGTGAAGCATCTCCCCTAAGGTTACACAGTAAGTTAGTGGCAGAGCCAGGAACAAAACTCAAACACCAACCTGTAGTTCCCCTGCTCTAACCTCTAGACCATACTCCATCTCATTGTTCCATTTGTTTCCCTTACCTGGAATCCAACAAAGGAAATCTGCATAGACAAGATGGTTCCTAAGCAGTACACTGTGCAGTAGGCTACATAGATCCTGTGGGAGAAGCGTCCTGTCAGCATCAGCACAAGGACATGCAGGGGGATCAGATTAATCAGAAACACGTAGCCACCCCACGAGGACACCTGGGTAAGACGAGAAAAGAACAATTCTATGCTCAGAACGAGTTGCACTGTGGGGATGGAAAAGAGGTTAATATTCTACAGGACATCTCCCATTCTCTTACTCCTTTTCACAGGGAGACAACTGGGCCCAGAGTACTACAATGCGGAAAAGCCATTCTCCCTTTTATACAATTCATGGCTAATGCGACTGCAGCAGTAACTGCAGAGTGGACGAAAGACTGCACACTCAGGGAAGCAACAAACATGCAGCAGATCAAATATCATCAATATTTAAGTAAAATATATTAAGGAAGACAATCTAAGCTGAGCTGTGCATCTTTCACTACAGGGCACTGAAACTCTATTCAACACAGGACCATGCTTGCCAACTTCACAGAAATGAGTGATATGCTCATAGTTTGTGCAAGACAGACTACAGCTACCCACATAGGTCATATAGGATAACTGGTCCAATCTTACAACATACCCACAAAGTATCATGGGCTTTTGCTCAAAAACAGGATCATTTTCACTCAAGAGTGATCTGATTCTTAAGCAAACTAATACTTTCAAAATTCTCTTTAAAAGGAAACAAATTCCCATCAAAACCCAAGTGAAATCTGGAATTTCTCATAATAGCCGATGTCACACATATGGGACTCATGATGACACTTCAGTGGTTTTCAACCAGTTACCAATTCAAAACGTGCTTCAGAATGAACATTGTCCATATATAGCAGCCTTCCTGTGATGGCTTCAAACAATGCAGAGTTAATGTCCCTCTTTGGCTTTTCTAACACTTAGTTCACTGTTTCTCTCAGCAGGTTTGGGCAATCGTTACTGTTGTTTGCACGTTTAGCATATCCCACTAGAGGGAAGAGAACACGTAAGGGTCATGGTGCTGTGACAATTCTAAACATCTTTCCTTTTAAACAAGTGACTCCTCTTTAAACATCTGCCTTTTCTCTGATAGTTTAAATGAGCTCTCCAGCACTGACCTGACAGGAAAATGTACCCAAAGAAGGAGAAATCCAATTATTTTTGTAGTCACATGGAAAAATTTCAGGATGGCTTATCTCAGATCATGCATTACCTGCTGTATTATGAATATAGTCTTAGGTTACACTTACCCATACTCTCCAATGCTACCACTATGCACAAACAATATAGCATGCAACACTGAGAATCATTAGCAGTTAATCTGATACAGTATTCATAAAAGCTGAATGGAGCACTGACCCTACTTGCTCCATTCAAAAAAGCCAAACAAAGAAAAAGTGACAGAAGATAGCACTTGAGAATATACAGCGACCACCGGGTCTTAATGACAGCATCCAGGCAGGCTTAGATCACTGGACAAAATGAAACCCACTACATAGAAAACAGGAGTGAAAGCTTTGCCCCTCACTTCTTTTCAACAGATCAGGATGAATGTTCCACGGGAGGGGGGAAAAACATGTCCTACTGGCTTTGAAATCAAATTCTAGTTTTTTACACCTCAGATAAATTCTCTTTACACTGGAGTTGCCAACAGAGTCTCTCTGCTGGGCTGCTCTGGAGTCCCGGGACACCAAACAGCATGCTACGCAGCTCTTCTTACTATTTGCTTTGACTGTGTCTACACTAGGAAAAGAGGTGAAGGCCTAGTGTAGGTAAGGCAAGTTGTAGTTTTAACATGGCAGTCTGTCAATGGAAACCCTAGGCTTTACTCTGATCAGCTAATGTGTTAAAAATACACACACTTTTCTCCTAGTGAGGATAAGGCCTTTGACACCTGGACACTGCAACAGCACCCCCTATAATAAAAAGATTCAATGGTTAATAAAGCTCAATCAGCAGGGAATCAATTCAAGGGCTCTTAACCATAGGTCCCATTAGCAATCTGGTAGGAACTAGGAAGACATATGTAACTGGCATAAAACGATACAAAATGCAGCCATCCTCGACTTCAATACCCAGGCGCGCCGCAGGGAGGAATATAGGAATCACCAAGGAACATAGGATGGAAGACTGCATGCTGAAACAGAGACAAAGACAGCTGCAGAACACATTTGACACCCAGGCTGTATTTGGGTTACTTCTGGTCAACTCCCACATCTGAAGCAGTCACTGGATTGTTGGAGATTCCTTAACATTAGAAACAGAAACAGACACTTACCATGTAGAAGTAGGCAAGGGCACACATGGCTGCCCAGTAGATGGAGCCAGTCTTCACTGCTTTGATCCACATGTAGTAAGTTAGCAACATACAGAATATTGCAATACCTGAGCAAAATAATGTACAGAAATCAGCCTGGAAAGCCTATGGACACAAAAACAAACATCTGCCCTGAAGGGCCCAGGACAACCTCACCGTGGCAAAAAGGACAAGCCCTTTAATTCAATGGGGATTAGGTGCCCATTTTGCTTAAGCACTTTTGTAAATCTCACTAGACAACATCTGCATCTAAAAACCTTGGTAAACCTGACCCTAGGTCCACCCTGTTGTCCAAGAAGACAAAATTTCCTCGCAGTAGTAACAGCCATTGCATCACTGGCAATGTGATCTCCTATGAAAGTTACTGTCCTATGTCAAAATGTCCTTCCCTCAAAGTTCAGAAATGGGACCAGTGCAGAGCACATCCAGTCCAGCTTCTGACAACCCCCACTGGTTTGGGAACCTCATCTGCAATGGCAGCGCCTACCAAGATTTCGACATATTACAAGCTGTGTGCACCCTTCACAGACGGAACGCCAGAAATCCTTATCCCAAGGAGTAGAGGCCTACAAAATTATTGTCTGCTACAGGGACAACTTAACACGTCACTGCATATGTTGCCTTGGGCCCCTGGAAGAAACATCTACCCTGTATGTGAATTTAAATGTAAATTAAATTATAATTTAAAGTGCTGTTAAAGGTTTTAAAAAGGTAAAAACAGTCCCTTCTGACTCTACACATTAGCAGATGTGACTTGGAGAGGCACCAGAAGCAAACTTTACTGACAGGATGATTCTTGGTAGCCCCAGCAGTACCAATACAGCTACAGAAGAGCAAGCTGGATTCTATTCTGTTTTAGCTAAGCAAGAGAAAACTTGTCTCCATCTCAGTTGCAGAATTGTTGTTACTGGCAGTGAGGTAAGGGGAAGAAGAAACACAGCAAGAGTAGTAGAGTTTATGGAGCTGGTAGAATCACATGGTGACTTGAAACGGACGATATTCTTATTAGAGTATAATTAGCATGCTCAGTTCTGTACAAAAGAGAGACGATGCTTTCTGTCCTGAGAGGTCAGCTGCCTCAACCAGATGGGCAAAACATGCTGGATGGGCAAGAGAAAAGTCACATCTCAATGCAGTGAAGATTTTGTCTGGTGAATCTTTACTGATTTAGGAATGACCTGGTTGTGTGTGTCTGGGAGCAAATACAGAAGGAATTCCACTATGCTATTTTTACAGGCAGTTTTCAGCACGTAGTGGTTCTTAAGGGGTTACCTTTTGTCTCTACAGAACCCCATTTTGGAGTCCAACTGATCTCACCTTCGTTGTCATAGGAGCCAGCCACAGAACGAGAGATGTAACCAGGCACCACGGCAATCATGGCAGCGGCTAGGAGACCTGCCCCTGCATCCTAGGAACCACATATGGTCAGAGGGAAAGAGATTCAACTTGAGTCTTTAAAGAGAGATTTACAAACAAGCATGGTTGGCAAAAGCAAACTAATCCAAGGCAGAGTTCCTGCTTAGTGACTGGGTAAAATAATCACTTCTCCCAGCCCCAGGGACCTAGAGAAGATTCGCCACACCAGTCTCCCTTTGAGACCTGTGTCAGAGCCTGCCTTCAGCTGAGGAGAGCTGGAGGAGGAGCCCCTTTGGGGCCCATAAGAGAGGTTCTTATCTGTTAGAGGGGGATCAGTACAGAGAGTCAAACCTGATTATTGCATGTACCACCCTGGCAGAAGGAATTCACAGAGCTGTATCTAAACAGGATCCTGAAACTACCTTCATTACGGCTACAAAATGCTGACAGTAAGGTTGAAACTCCCAGTTGGGCTGGCTGGCATGGGGAACATAAACATATGAGACAAAATGAGGAAGGATGTTTGGGAAGTGGAAGAGATAGGCAGCAGCCCAAGTTCCAATGCCAAGGTCACCCTCTCCAGCTCAAACACTTTTTAAAACCCAGCGGGCAGAAGTAAGCAAACATGAATGACTTTGCACTATCACCGTGCAAAGCAGTTCTGAGGGGAAAATAAAAACCAGGCTCTTGGGACCGAACTGCATTGCTCATGCAGGTGAACATGACAGGGCGGTGGCTCTGACACACACTGCCGTGCAATTACAAGCCTTGCAGGTCATTCGAAAGGCATCTCCAGGCAGCAGACAATTTTAAAGGGCACAAAATAACCTGTGGCCTAGATGCCTCAAACAAGTAGAGATCCCGACTCAACTCAGAGATATGCCTTTGGGTCAAGCTGTGGCAATACATTTAAGCCCCAACCCCTCCTACTCCCATTCTCCCAACAATATTTAACATAACAAGGAGCAAGGAAACAGGACTCAAGCTGGAAATAGGCCAGCTATTGCCATTTATCAATCCCCAGGCACGGTGGGAGTTGTAGCACTCACAGAGCAACGCGTGAGACACAGGCCCTAAACATGACAGAATGGGAGAGCTGCTATTTCTTCCTAGTCTATAAGACCCCAGCGTGGTTGCTATCCTGTTGGCCTCCCCATCAAAGCCAGTCAGGGCCAAGCACTCAGAGGTCAGTGCAAAATGAAATAGAGCATGGAAAAGATCCCATTGGGTAGGAGTCAAAAAAAAGCCCAGTCAGGATTATACAGGCCTCACAAATAGTTTGGGGGATTTTCAAGGCCAGATGAATAAACTGAATTACCTTATGAATCTGGCTCTCGAACAGCAAATAATCAATAGACAACAAAGTAACAGAAGTATTAAGGACCATAATCTCAGCTCTCCCTGCAATTCTCAGTGCTTCTACTCTGTCATACAGGTACACCAAACAGCAAATCTCATGCCCCCTACTGAAAGCTACAAAACTCAACAGCTATGCACAGATCTACTCTTTACCTTGAGTTCTTTGGTGAGGTGATAAGTTACTATGGTGGTGAAGGAAGAGAAGAGGGGAGCCAGGAACACACAAACATTTCGGATGTCAATGGTAATGTGGAAGAAGTGCAGAACATGGTAAATCGCTGCCGATGTGATCATCAAACCTGAGTGACAGAGACAATCTTGTTAGCAAGGGGTCATTGATTCACCAGCAATACATGAGCTATACTTCATTTAGCACAGAAGGCAACTGAGATGCTGTTTTAAGATGATAAAGGGATAATTTATCTGAGGTAAAGAGAGCTTAGAGGGACACTATCAAATTAAAGCATTTAAACTAATTTCTTACGTACGTTATGAACATCTAGGTACTTATATTGCCCTTAACACTGTATTATCTGAAGGTCTCAGGGACCTCCAAACCTTCCTAAAATTAGGGGTTTGGTGGGCAGAGGATATAAAACAGGGGATGTCTGGCCAGTGCCTCTGATCCAAGAGGATGCTGGTCAGATTTAAAGGGACAGCCATCAAAATACTTCAGACCCTTTAAAAGACATCTGGCATCTGTCTTAACTGGGCTCTCAACAAGGGATGAAGTGCAGACTTCCTCCCCCGACTGGTCTTGAGTAAACCAGACAGCAGCTTTGAACTATATTTCACCTTTGGAGAACCTGCAGCAATATGCAACCCTGCAGGACAAAACTGGACTACATTTAAGTGGAGTCGGTTATCTCAGGGCTGTATTAGAATTATGAAGGCCCAGATCATGTGTGAGCTCAGAGAATTCCACCTCTGTATTAATCAGGTATCACAGTGCAAGTACAATCAACAGTATAATTCACACCAGCCAACTACTGTCCAAAACCCAAACCAAGAGAGGAGGGTGGGGGGAAAAGGAAAGACACAGGCATGTGCAGCTCCAATCACATTATCTTAGATGAAGAATCCTTAAGTCCCAGCAAGGACTATTCGAACTACCACAATCAGATGCTAGCCCAGTGAGCTATCATATGATTAGTCAATTTGTTTATCCAAAATTACTTCTTAGGTACCACGTCAGCTATGCAACCAGTAAGAACAAATCTAATGTTTCATGACACTGATGTAAAGTGAGAGAGAGAAATCAAGTTTGATTTCCCTGCCACAGAAATCTCTGAGCTAGGGAATAGGAGAGACAAGATTAAGGGATAAGTCTCTTGAACCAAGATAAGGGCTTGGAATCTGCACCATCTGAACTTCTTGTACTTTAAAGTGGGGTTTAGTGAAAAAGAAACACCCTGGCTTTACCTGGATAAATGGTTCCACCAATGATCCTCCCCAAGGGGTACCAGGCTCTGTCGTCAAACCAGTTATGGAATTTATAGAAGCCCTCCTCTGCCAGGAAGCGGGTCGTACGGTAGTTAAAATACCTGCAATATCATGAGATGTTGAGTGTGTCTGCAGCATGGACATGGGAAATGCTGTTTACTGCTCCTCAGGTTCCAATCTCAGCCCTTAACTAATCAATAAACAAGGAAGTGCCACCACTTATGACACGTGAGTGCCAGCCCAAGTGCTCAGCAGTATACAATCTTGAAATAAAATCCTTAGGAGAGTCATGTGCAAAAGCACAGAGTATTAGACACAAGGAGCTCTGGACATTTCTTTACTATGCATTCTGAGTTTTAGCAGGTATCAATGTGATCAGCTGCACCACTCTCCAGATGTAGATATTTATGACTAAAGATACCGAATACAAAGCTACAACAGTTGGCAATATACTTTCTGAAGAGAAAAAGAACGCAGCTCACATCTTTGCATATCTGGGCTGTCTAACATTTTGCAAGATAGTTGTGTTTTTACTGGGACAGCCTCAGTAAAAGCAGGGCCAGAAGAGACTGCTTGCAGAGCCAATCCAATCCCCCACCCTCCCAGCAAGCATGTCACAAAACTGTTCAATACTTTATTCCAGCTTCACTAAACCACCCTGCACCTCTGTAGCGAAGGTGCCCTATCCACCTCCCTTGGGCATCTTGGGTACTTCTACTGGTTTCAAAGGTAATCGCAAATTCCAGTAGATTAATCAATAAGAGCTCAAACCTGCAGGGGCACTCAGAGCTTTGCTACCTAAGCGTACTTTATTGTACTTTGACTTTTGGGGTGGGCCTGCATTCATCCCCAACAGGTCCAGAGGGCAGCCACTGGCAGCAACATAATGATACCAAAGACACCAGGGAACCTGTTCAAGTAAACTCCATCTAAGCCAACCCCACACTCCAGTAAGAATCACCAGCAATAGGAAGAGTGCCAGCTTTTGGGGGAGGGGAATCTAGAGGCCTGTGATGAAAGATATGTTTTCAAATCCCCCATCTTTAGTGCAGAGCAATTTTCTCAGCACCCTCATGCATGAAGGGTAATGTGACCCTGACAAATACAGCACCATCTCTACATTCTCACAATGAAAAAGACTGATTGGAGCCCACAAGACAGAAGGAGGATACTTACGGGTCAAATTCATGGATGACACTTTCAAATCTTAACACAGAGAAGAGTCTAGTGGAGAAAGCTGCAATACACAGGCAGAAGGGAGAGTCAATGAACAGTATTCACACAGCAAGGGAAACTTGATTTAGCTCAATGTCTTTGTTAGATGAAAGCTTAAAACTTGTGAAAAGTGCCATCATCAGAGAAGGTGCGTTTGGCCTGATATCCAGGACTGCCTCAAACTGACCCCTTGAGGGAGCTGGAGAGGGGAGATGTTATTTTCAATGTTTTAAAAAGAATGGAAAGATTTTTTTAAAGCTATTTTAAAAGCAGCTGAGTTCCGTTACCCTAGGAAATGCAAAACATGGAGCTGAGCTAGCAACATTCTGGAAGTAGCCTTCTGAGGATGTTCCTAGTTGAATTATCGAGGCTCAGACTTACATAGCACAGCTGCCATTGACAGGATAAGAAGCTTGAGCAGCGTGTCCTGTTTTTCATAGGACAGGCGGAGAAACCCTAACTTGGTCATTTTCACATCAAAGGCTGTGATGGACGCCGCCTGAACACCTGAAAGGGAACAGGACAGAAGGGATGAGCCAAGAGCAAGGCAGCCTACAGCCCAAGAGCAGCATTTCGGATTCTGGTTACAATGCTTATTCAGAAGCTCTCTAAATAAGGAATTAACAGCTCAATATTCCCATGCCACAAAGCTCTCCATTTCTGCCCCAAAAGGCAATCTCCCCTCCTGTCATTCTGACCATGTCACCCCCTCTGGATACATTCACCGGCTTTCGGTCTCTTATGGAATCTGATTGAAATTTCTCACTAATCTCAGCCCTGCTTAGACCTCTGATCTCAGTCCCTCTCCCCGTACTTCGCCATTCCTCACTTCCTTTCACTTTTAGCTTCATGCCTTCTACCATACTTTCCCTAGGACCGGGACACTCTCCCTGCCCTCACCTGCCAGATATCCTTTTCCCTCTTCAAATTCATCTTTAAACACAGCTCTTCAAGCAATCCCTCCTCATCAATAACCCTCTCACCTGATCAGTTGTCCTCAGTCTTGTCTTGTGTTTGTCTTGCTTTAGACTGGAAGTTCTTTGGGGCAGAGGATGTGTCTGTTTCTCTGTGTGTAAAGTGCCATGTAAATGTAAATTTATAAGCGCAATTAACAGTAAGTAATACTTCAAAAGCATTCCCTGGCCTAAAACCCTCCCTTCATCTTTTAATGTGACCTGCAAAGGCCAAAGAAATCCCAAACAAAATAATACACATAGAGTTTGTGCCTTTTTTACTCCCATTTGATACATGAAGAAAGCCTGACAGGATTCCCCTCGCCCCCTCACCCCATGATTTGTTTACACTAGAAATTCAGGACTTTTCTCCCATGGACCAGGATAGGGTAGGGTAGTCAAACTGCATCAGTTTGATTTCAAATTGATTCCATCTGGTTGAACCTGCGAAACTTCTTTTCTAATCCTGACAAACCCAGAGGCTCTATAAACACAAAACCGATAGGACTGATATCAGACAAGAGGGAAGTGAAACTTGATTAAAAAAGAGAAGGGATTTTAATTCAGAATACATAAGACTTTTTGATTTTGTTGACAACTCTTTAACAAATACAGTTGGGAAATAAGTTCTGTTTGTTACTGATTTAGAGTCTCTAACACTTCAAGGACAAAGAAAGCGCCATGTCCATATGTCTGAGACACCCAATGAGCCTTTAAATTAAGCTGGAGAGACCAGACTTGACAATCTTAGGATATGTCATATAAAATAAAGATACATTCAGAAACACTTCCACATCTACTTTGCCTATCAGAAAAGTTACAAACTTGCCCAAAAATATTATCCAAGACCGAATCACTGATGCTACATTTTTACTAGTTTCCCAATTTCAGGGGACACAGAAAAACCATTGTTATTCTACTCAAAGGCAACAGAATGCAAATGCCCATGGCGTGTTAGGGCAAGAGAACCTGGCACTGGCTTTGGAGACTTTCTAGATAACAGATAATCCAGCTCTGAGCTTGGCAGCAGCCCCAGGAACTTCAGGGTAACAAAGGATATGGTGCTGGAGTTGCTGCTGACAGATTTACTGTGTGTGTCAGTATCTGGAATCCAGACAGTCAGTCTGCCTCATAGGTCGCTCTACTAAGCCTAGGGAACATTGTCCAGCCATGGTTTTGCCATCAGGATGGGGCAACCTGCAATTCCTGTACAGTAATTGCCCTCAGTAAGAGGAATAAGCAAAAGGGAACAACTGTGGAACTGATACCACCAAGACATCACATCCCCTCCTTTCTCTCAGATTGAACAGTGCATCATTACAGGCAACTGTTCCCTCTCCTGCAGTCCCCAAAGACTCAATCTTCTGCCCCATATTATTCAACAGCTCTATGATGCCTTTGGGGGAGCTACAGAGCTAACACAGGTGGAAGTGCCAACCAAACACAGATGATGCCCAGCTTTGCATCTTCTTTACATTTAATGTACACAGCACCATCTCCCAGCTCTCTCAATGTCCAGTCAAAATCAGCACCTGGATGAAGAGCATCTCCCTAGAGCTGAACTCAGGCAAGATGAAGGTGATACTTATAGAATGAGGGGAAGTCCTTCAAGGAATTTGGCTCCTCTACAACTCGCCCTACTAATGAGGGCAGGTCAGTCAGTAACCTCGGGGTCTGTTTTAAAATCCCCCATAGCACTGGCTACCCAAATGATCATGATGTAAAAAAAGTGCCCACTTCCATCTATGACTGGCCAAGTGATTGCACTTCTATCAGATACAGAGCTCCTTGTGGTGATCAATATAATAAATGTCATTCATGGCCTCGGGGGTTTGATTATTGCAACTCAAATTGAGGAAATTATTGCAATTCATATTGCCCTGAAAAAGCTTCAGCTGGTACAAAATACAGCAGCCCATCAGCTTAGCATCATAAGTCACTCATTAGAGGTCTCCACGCACTGCACTTCTCACCACTGAACAGTCCCGTTCCAAGTCTCTAGCCCAAAAGCCCTCCCTGGAACTGGCCCTTGGTACCCCCACCTTGGGCATGACCTTTCACAACAGCTACCTGTCACTGGGACTATGCAAATATCAAACTGCAGGGGAAGGCTCCTTAGTGCAGGAGACAGAAATTTCATGAGAGCTGACCCTAGACCAGAGGTTCTCAAACTGTGGTCCATGGACCCCAAGCTCTGCAGATAGTTTCCTCTAAGATGCATGCCTGGGTGGCCGCACAGAAGAGAATGAAGGCCACCCATCTAATTAGTGGAGCTGCGCAGACGTGGCTCCACTAATTAGGTGCCTGGACCCTGGAGAAGACGCACATGTAAGGTGAGGTGGCGGCCTTGGGGGGAATAAGCGGTAGATGGAAGGGGACAGTGGGTTGAGAAGAGGGGATGGGGGGAACTTGAGATGTGCAGGGCTGCGGCGGCCAGAGAAAGAGGCGACGTTGCCCGGCTCCAGGACTGTGGAAAGATGGCCCTCCTTCCCAGCCCCAGCTCAGGGGCTGCGTGGCAGGGGAGAGAGGGCACATCCATTGCACTGGAAAGCTCAGACTACTGATATTAAAATATGAGTGGTGTGCTTTTATCTGCAGAACAAAAAACATTAAGATTTTTTTCAATATAGCACTTTAATCCAAAGTGTTTTACAATAGTGAGCTAACAGTACAAGCAACATTTGGAAAGATCATTCAGTGGTCCGCCAAGACCCTCAACAATTTTCAAGTAGGCCATGAAAGAAAAAAAGTTTGAGCTACACCCATACTCAGCTGTTCCACTTGGCTACTATCCCTCGGCAATTCCTACGCAGCCGCATGCACCCTCCCCCGTTATTCGTTGCAGGAGTGCGGAGCAGCCCCAGTAATGGGCTGCGAGCCCCTCGTGCTCGGCGCTGTACAAACCGAAACAAGAGGGCCCCTGGCCTGACACTCAGCGCGTGAGACGAGAGGCAGGTACAGGCGGAACAAGGAGGCACCAGCGCTGGTCAGCCCGGCGGGCAGCGGTCCCGGAGCGCCCAGCGGCGCCGAGGCCTGGTGGCCAAGGAGGGACCCGAAGGCGGGAGCGTGGCGGGTGTGTGCAGCGGGGGGGGAGGGGGCCCAGCCTGACACGGGGGGGGGGGACAGGACTCAACAGCGAAGGGGAGATGACGGATGGAGGGAGTGGGAACAAGCCGGCCCCTCCCCCAGCCCCGCTGTCACCCCCGGCTGCCCGACAACGCGCACGCGGGTGCCCCGCAGGCCGGCCCAGGCCCTCACCCCCTCACCTGGGCGCTGCTCTCCGCCCCGCTCCCTCAGCCATCCATCCGCTGCGCGCACCCACCCCTGCCTGCCGCTCCTGGGAACATCCCATTGGCACACACCGCTGTCCCTCATCGCGCCGTGGGGATGCGACCCGCTACGCCTGAGCTGACTGGATATCGTGCCTGTCACTCAGTGCGAGTGTCCGGGACCCACGCTCTAGGGCTGATTTGTGGCTGGTGGAAAGGTGAGAGGAGAGGCGGGGTCTGAAGAGTGGGCAGTTTGGTTGAGGCGCGAGCAGTGACGTGTCGGCCCAGACCAGAGACGCCCGGAAGGGGCCGGCGGGCAAGGTGTCACGTGACCGGATTGGGCCTGTCGGGGGGCGGTACCCTAGGCTAACTTCCGGTGTCAGGGCCTGAGCCACGTGGTCTATCGTGCTAGAGCTCCCACAGTGTGGGCGGAGCGGGCCCGGCCTGGGAGCGCTGTGCGGGGCGGGCTCCTGGGCTCCCCTCCCCCCCGGCTGTCCCAACTTTCCGATGGCACAAAACTGAAAGCCCCTAACCCTGCCCCCACTCCCTCCCCCCCAGCCTCACTCTTTTTCCCTGGGATGCGGGGGGTGAGGGCTATGGGGTGGGACCAGGGATGAGGGGGCTCCCGGTGGGGGGCAGGCTCTGGTGGGATGTGGGAGGGAAATTGGGTGTGGGGGACTCCAGGCTGGGGTGCAGGGGGTATGCATGAGGGCTCCAGCTGGGAGTGCAGCCAGGGATGAAGGGTTTGGGATGCAGCAGGGAGCTCTGGGCTGGGACAGGGTTTGGGGGGGAGTTTGGGTGTGGGAGAGAACACTAGGCTAGGGCAGGGGGTTGGTGTGCAGGAGGGGGTGTGCAGTCCTGCTGGTAGTTAACACGGCTCCTAGGAAGTGGCCTGCAGGTCCTAAGCACATGGATGGCCAGGGAGGCTCTGCATGCTGCCCTTATGCCTGCAGGCACCGTCCCCCCCAGCAGGGCCAGCTCCCCCTTTTTTGCCACGCCAAGCAGCAAAGCAGGGGGTGGGGGGAGCCACAATTGGCAGTACTTCGGTGGCAGCTCTACCGCACCACTTTATTCTTCTGCAGCAGGTCCTTCCCTCCAAGAGGGAGTGAAGGACCTGCCACCCCTCTCCATTGGCCATCCCAATCACCTGGTTTCTGTGCTGGTGCCTGGAGCCAGCCCTGCCCCCCAGCTCCCATTGGCTGCCGTTCCCATGCAATGGGAGCTGCTGAGCCTCCCTGGCCACCCATGTGGACGTTTCCGGGAGCCACCTAGCGCAGGCAGGGAGCCTGCCTTAGCCCTGGCCCCTTAGTGCTGCCGACCAGACTTTTAATGGCCCGGCTGGCAGTGCCGACTGGAGTCACAAGGATCCCTTTTCAACCATGCATTCTGGTTGAAAACCAGATGCCTGGCAACCCTAACCCAGGCTCCCCTCCCTGGGACTGTTCTGCTAGGCCTATGTGGGGCAGGCATCAGCACCTCAACTCACTCCCCACCTAGGGCTGTCTTGCTGTGTCCATACAGGCAAGGCCTCTGTACACAAGTCTAGCATACCCCCACCAGGGCTATTCTGCTGTGATTGTAAAGGCAAAAATCACCCCTGACCCAGATAGTTACATGAGTACAAAATCTGTGTGTGGCCCAGACCTGAGGGTTCCATGCCACGACCCCCAGCTTTGTGCTCGCTGAACCCTTCCCTGTAACATCAAGGCACAGTCCTTAAGGTATTTCATGGGGGCTCTGGCTCTCCACCCTTCACAGGCTAAAAGCTCTCCATGGTTTTTTTGGGTTTAGGTGGTTGGTTTCTTTCTGGATGTATGTGGATTTGGAGGAAGAAGGGGGCTATCAGGGGGATTCTTTCCTCTAGCTTCAGGTTTCCTGCTGCAGAGGGAGCTAGGCCCAGCTGCATATGCCAGGGCTTGTGCATAAGCACAAAATCTTTTTTTCCAAAGTTGGAGATAGTATAATAAACTAAAGCAGCATCACTGAAATTACTCACCAGAAAACAATGTCAACTTTATCTTTTTCCATTTTCCCCCACTTTCTTCTTACATTTCCAACCCATTCTCTCTGTCTCTAGGCTATTTTCTTTTCCTTCTCATGTGTGCTGTTTTCACTTGTCGCAGAGTGACTTCTCTGTCCAGCTATTACTTTCTACCCCTTGCTATCTACAAGGTTACATTGTCTCTTTCCCCTGACTCTCTCCCCTCACATCTGGGTACACTTCTACCAAATTGTGGATGCAGTCAGTTGGAGAAGAGGGGGAAGTCAAATGCCTGATGATGTCATTCTGTATCTTTAAATAGATCTGATAGTCTATGGGCTATGTATTGCTGTGGATTAAATACAATTCTAGCAGCTGTAGTGGGACAACACTGAGTGACCATATGCTCACATAGCTCTCTGAGAAGAGGCTGGATTTCTGTGGATTTGCATATTTCTCAGACTGCAGGGGAATTTTGGTGGAGTGCAGCATCTTCCCATCACAACATGATGCAATGACTTTCTGGCAGCCTCAAAGTTATGTTGAGAGATGAGGAATATCTGTGAGAGACTGCCTCTTCTGTGAATCCCAGAAGATATCTCACCCACCTTGTCTCAGCCAAATTCTGCTCATTGTACTCCTATAACCAGTTCCATTGGCTTCAGTGTGGCTGCCTGTGTGAGCAGGATTTGATCCGGATCTTTAATCGTGTTAAAGGTAACACTGCAATAATTACACAATTATTTGCAACCATCTTGTGGCCAGTGCCACCTCTTATTTTATGTGGCTCACACTGCAACATTCAGCAAGCTACAAAAGGAGGTCACATAAAGGTGAGTTAAGGTCATGGGGTTTGGAATAGGGGCAGGAGAGTCTGCCCAAGGACATAGCACAGCAGTAATAGAGCCCCTCCCACTAAGCTACCCACAAACATCTTTAGGCTACAGATCTTAAATCTCCCATCAGTTACGTATGTAAGAGAATTAAATCCTACTTTCCCTTCTCTGTCCCCAACTCATGCACTTTCAGTGGACAGGAGCTACATAGTTGAGCATTTGTTCCACACGTGGCCTCTTGAAATCTTTACCCCTGGGATGGCTTAACTGAATCTCCTCGTTCCATTTTATTTTTGACGGCCTAGGAAACTTACCACATACTCGCTGGCACAGCAGTGCCCTTGCAAACCCACTGGCACCTCATGTTGTGCTGCTCCCTTCCTCAGTGTTTGTCTTGCTCTGGGAACAAACAGCAGCTAGGGTCCATTACCTTGTAACAATATCCAGAAACCCACCATCATCTCAGTGAAGGGCTTGGTTCATTCTTTGGAACCTGTGAATTCCACATTGTTCACCTCTAAATAATGCAGCACTGTGTGGTGTACTGCAACAGAAAGATGGAAGGCCTCCACTGACAGGCTAACAAAGGAGAAGCTTCTACTCTTTTCCTAGATAGGCAAGACCCGCTGGCAGTCAACAAGGCCACACAGAGGGAGAAGAATCCTACCCACAGTATGGGGCTGTAACCTTTTGTACCTGGTTTTCTTAGGCAGGGATGGGGAAGCCTGGTAATGAGCTTGTCTGCTGAACTCCACTGCATTACTGCTGCCTGCCTCCTGTGTTTGCAGTAGCTCACTATGGAATTTGGCCTCCTCTGGCAATCACCAGACCACAGCTGCAAGTAGCTCAAGCGGCACCAGTCATTTGATGGTGCATAGGTGAACATGAAACAGCAGGCCTTGTCTGGAACAGAGGTCTTTGTCCAGAAAACTGGGAGGCCAAACATGGTTGGAAAGCTATCAGGGTTAGAGGGAGGGAGCTGGCTGGTACATTTGTGAAAAAGCAGCAATACCTTCGCCTGGTCTATGTTTCATTAACTCTTCAAAACCCAGCTATTCATGCAGCCCAGACCACAATGAGGAGTATATTAGAACATGGATCAGAGGGGTAGCCGTGTTAGTCTGGATCTGTAAAAGCAGCAAAGAGTCCTGTGGCACCTTATAGATTAACAGACATATTGGAGCATGAGCTTTTGTGGGTGAATACCCACATGCATCCGACGAAGTGGGTATTCACTCACGAGAGCTCATGCTCCAATACGTCTGTTAGTCTATAAGGTGCCACAGGACTCTTTGCTGCTTTTATTAGAACATGGAATTTCCCTCAAATGACCCCTGTCACTTTCATAGCCTTCAATCACTATCCAGCTGATGGTGGCCAGACTTCAGCCCAGTACCATTGGCCAGGGAAGTCTTGCTACATCCTTCTGCAAGCAGCATGTTTAAGCATGATAAACTAGAAGAGGTACTAGGTTACATGCCCAGTGTAACTTTCCTCCATGCTGTTTACTTCAGTTAAGGCATCATTAATTTATCATGTTAGCCCGAGAAGGGAAGATTCCCATAGCCATGTTAATCTATGTACGTGTGCTCAAACAATAGATGTGTATAACAGATTGCATATTGGAGAAAGGCAGTAGCCCCTTCACAGTTAAATTTGGAACCAACTTCCATTCCATTGCCCACTTTTAGCCCCAATATAACTTTGAATTAGAAAATTGCCATATTTACTCAGAAAGCAACAAAGGAAGTTTTTGCTAAGTTAGACTGGAGTTACAGGCCATTAAAATTACCCTGATCTGAATGCTGAATTGTCTATCATTTGTCTTCCTCCCTTTGGCTTAAAACAAGCTCATTACTGCCCCTTCAAACTTTCTATGGAGTTACATCTCCTTGAAAACTCATGCACCTGCTGTAGTTAAATATGTGCACATCTCTGGATTCCTGATAAGAACAGTATGGTTGCTTATTAAGTGGGCAATGTCAGATATAGTGTCCAAAACGATTTCCTTGCTTTGAAATGCTTGATTTGTGTCAATAATGAAATAGGTTAATATATTGTCATTTAGCAACCTTAACTGCTGTTAAAACAAAGGTTTGGTTTTTACGGTAAAGTAAGATTGCATACAGTCTCTTTCAAAAATGTTCATTTTCAAAATACTCTCATATGAATCTGCCCCTTCTCTTCCCTATAGCTCAGGGTTCTCAAACTGGCAGTCGGGACCCCTCAGGGGGTCGCGAGGTGATTACATGGGGGGTCATGAGCTGTCAACCTCCACCCCAAACCCTGCTTTGCCTCCAGCATTTATAATGGTGTTAAATAGATAAAAAAGTGTTTTTAATTTATCGGGGGGGTCGCACTCAGAGGCTTGCTGTGTGAAAGTGGTTGCCAGTACAACAGTTTGAGAACCACTGCTCTAACTTGCTTGACAGAGTACATAACATCCAGAAGTGGCTCTTTCTAGTATTACTTTGAGAGTGCTTTCTAGCAAGCTAAGAGTCATTTACATTATTTAGGGAGGCTTAAGGGAAGTTCAAATTCTATTTCCATTTGCCTCCAGGAGCAAGTTGTATTGAACTGTTTCCCAAATCTCCCCCACCTCCCTTCCCACATGTAGCCTCTTAAAGTCCCCGGATTACAATTTAAGAATGACCCATCCACGTTAAAATGCAGTTTTTTCCTTTTAACATTAACTTCAGCGCTCAGACAGAACCCACTGCAATTTTTGATTTTTTGTTCATTTTCATTTAATATTTCAGTGTGAAAATACTAGAGAAAAGTTCATCTGTAGACCAACCTCAGTTCTGAAAAACAGACGGCTTCTTGAATTGTACAGATTTTTTCTGCCAAACAGAAATTTTACATGCAAGAGCACTGTCTAGAACCAGGATTGCTCACCCTCCCTTTGTGTATACAGAGTATATATATACACACACACACACACAGACTTACACGCACACACATGAATTCATATATCCTGAGCTGACAAAGCAGTTTCACTGCAGCTACAAACAAGTAAGTGTACTTTGGCCAATACCATTCCACCTACGCTGGGACAACAATTGCCGTAGAGATAGTGTTGCCAGCGGCAACAGACTTGGAGCTTTTCATGTTAATTGAACAAGCTCTCTCTCTTCCCCAAGATGCATACTACCTACTTTAAGCAGGACAGTGGTGCAGCCCAGGTCTGTATATTCTCCCATGAGTCCAGCAGAAACTGACTGGTCTCCCTTGTGTTGTCTCGATAGTTTGGAACCTCATAATTTTGAATTATTTTTTAAATACCGCCAGTATGCATGGTGTCTCCACGGAAAACTGGCAGACATTAATTTTCAAAAGCATCTGATTGCTGAGACAAAAAGATACATTAAAAACCTCACAACCCTGCTACAGAGTTAAAAAGTGTTTCAATAAGTTTCCATTTCAGTTCCTGACCTTGTTTATACAATTTCCCTTTGAAATTTCAGGAGCTTTCCCCAGCTCCAAACAGTATTTAAAAAAACCCCACCACATTCTGCTGTTTAGGTTAGGAATTTGCTTCATCCTGATGAAAGTCGATGCTCTGCAGTATATATACTGGATACAGAAAGGTGGCACTTGTCCAGGTCTTGTATTGAGGAAAGACCCAAAGTTTGCCAGTTGACAGAAAGAGCTTGACTGAAGCTCACTGGATAGTGGGCTGGGAGAGTCCCCTCTCTATATAAATTGATCTTGCCCCTAGATCAGCATGATCCAGTTTGTCTTCCAATTCTGCTTTTCAGGACAGCAGGAATTACAAAAACCTGACCTGAGATACAATATACAAAGAACTATAATCACTGAGGAATCCAACAGCTGTGGCGCAATCTACTTTAGAGACTCCCATCAGCTCCACAAAGCTACAGCAAAAAGTGGATTACAAAACCATTCTTCCTCGGGTATCGAAGGAAATGGCACAGGAAAAGAGTATACAAAACAGTACAGGCACAGGTCTGTTACACTCTATAAAACAAGCACAGAGAACCCGGCGTTTTAAAACTCACAAAGGTGTTAAAAATCCAGACTTTTCCAGAGATTTCCATCCACACTCTCAATGTGACTCAAAACCAATGTCCAAGCGGCGCTTACAATGGTGATTAGTGGGGAAATGCACAAGCCCCTTGGCAGAATGGGTCCTGCCCTTCCCTAGGTCACAGGGGCACATGTAGCAGCCAAGGATCTCTCTCTCTCTCTCTCACACACACACACATACACACACACACCCCCCTTTGGTTGTGGTTCAGTGCCTCAAAGCAGCCTTCTGTTTGGCAGGGGATGAGTGAGGAGAGGGCAGTCTGTCCACTGAGGAGCTGCTGCTCAGGGTGGACTGAAGGTAAACTGTCTTGTGAAAGAGTCTGTTGCTGAGGAAAACCACCAAGGAGAAGAGACGCAGCTGGAAATGGCTGAAACACAGAACAAATGCTGTGAGCTCCCATCCCAAAGTCTCATTTGGTGTCTCTTGCACATGTACGCGCGGGCGCACACACAAACACATTAATATAATAGTGCACCAAGAATCTCCCTTTGTCCATTTTTATATTTTGCTTAGTATATTCTAGGATAATGAGTGTCACAGATTAGTAGATACACTCTACAGTGACAGGCACAGTTATCATACCCACTCCTCAGGAAATGCAGGATGCCTCTATTCCACCCTTGTATCTACACAGGGAAGACAAAGCAGACCCATTTATTCCAACCTTGGGGTCAAGTCTGTCTTGAAAAGCTTGAAACTGCAGATAAGAGCTGAGCTGATGGCTGCCCAGGAATTCCAGGGTTTTGGCATACAGGGCAGGTGACATAAGAGGATTTCAGTTCAGTGCAAGTCTATCAATAACCTCAGAGAACCTTTCCCTTACCAGTAATGCACCCTTTTGAAATGTTAACATAGTGTCCTCTCTGTTAATAAAATCCTGTTTAATTTCCCTTATTTTAAATTAATGAAGGTGTCTCAACACTATTGTTCTTTCGTCACTACATGACCAATATGTTCAGAGATGCCCAAGGGCACCCCCTGGCTTACCAGACACAGTAATGCTAAAGCCCTGTTTTAGGTCATTGATTCGAGTGTCAGTTTGTCCTGCATCTAGCATTATCATGAGTTTCCTAAGGAAAGTACTTACTATGCTTTCCCAGGTGTCTTTGCTTCATTGGCGCTGATGATAAATAGAGGGAAAAGAATGGAGAACAGGCAGCCACTGCAAAATGAAGGCACATTGAGCAAAAAGCCAATTACTATAAATTGGTGTCATAATAAGGTTACACAGGAAAATGACCTCCCATGCAATGGAAGCTGATTTCAGGACATCTCTTTGCAAGGAGTGAAGCACCATTAAACATAGGGGAAATCAAGCAGCCCAACCAAGAATCATAGAATATCAGGGTTGGAAGGGACCTCAGGAGGTCATCTAGTCCAACCCCCTGCTCAAAGCAGGACCAATCCCCAGATTTTTACCCCCGTTCCCTAAATGGCCCCCTCAAGGATTGAATTCACAATCGTGGGTTTAGCAGACTAATGCTCAAACCACTGAGCTATTCCTCCTCCAGTTCCCGCACTGAATTTGTATAAATGGAGCAGGTGGCACCTGTCATAATATTTATAGGGAAACACATTGTGCAGAAACTACATTTTCCAGCAGCTCAGATCAAGAGAATGTATCACGTGCTGGGATCTGCAGCTTCCATAGGCTGCACCTGCACATTAAATAGAGATTGCTGTGGGCTTCATGGAGCTATTACTGCAACCATCAGCACTTCACTGCAGCTTTAAGGGAGACAATCTCAGTCACATGGAAGACGAGTTAAAGGTGTGGCATTGACAATGTAAATAAAGGACAGGTAACTCCAGTAGGTTCTGGGCATGTTTAAATCTTTCCCTGCTGGGATCCACTGCTGTGTTTTTTTTAAGTATTCAGTGAACTTTTGGAAGAAGGGACAGATACACAGCTTGACACTGGAATTGGGTTTTACCTCCCAAATATATGCTGTCTCAGTGTTACCTTAGGCAGGGGAAACACAGTTAGAAATGCAGCTCATGACAGAAAAGTTTGTCTGCATCAATAAATCGTGGCCCCTGCTAGCTCTACTTACTGCTCTGCATCAATAAATCGTGGCCCCTGCTAGCTCTACTTACTGCTCTGCATTATAAGTATAAAAGAAAGCATGCCGCTAACGTTGGCTCCATCTGTAAGAGTATTCCAATCGTATGGGAGAAGGTTACAGCAGAGTCAGAGCAGGACAAGAAATCATAAAGCAAACAGCAATGACATCATCTCAGCAGAGAGAAGATTTCTGAGCAGTGAGAGGATTTATGATCTTTTCCCAGCCACTGTGCCTCCAGAATGGTCAATACAGTGGGGCAGGAAGTAGGGGAGAGTCTACTATCCAAATATGTCTCATAGTTATATGGTAGTTCGGTGGAAGAATCTGTACTACATTTCTGATTTTAATGGGAAAACTTTCCTTATTCCGAAATGTACTTTTCCCTCCAACTACTTATTAGCAGAGCTATTTTCCTATGGTGCTGTGGAAGCAGATATACTCCTCTGATCTGCAGGGGTTGGGGAAAGGTACACTTCTCTGATGGTCTCTTGGAGGTTGGGAATTTCGGGTGGTATCTGGGGGACATGTTACCTCTGCATTCATCACCCTCAAAGCAAGGATGCCCAATGGTCCCAATTTACAGTGAAAGTCACCTGATGATGTAAGACGACTGCATTGCAGTGAGAAAAGCCAGCGGTAAACCAAATCCAAAGTAATAGGGCCAGTTCCTCTCAATGTTGGATAACCGTTGATGCATTTCAATGCCTAATAAAGACACAAGTTAACATACAGAAATTTAAGGAACTAAGGCAGGAAAGTTTTGGATAAAGAGCACATGTTGTCACTAAATCTCATATTTCTAGAGTACCAGGCATCCTGAATGATCCCAAAGTAATTTATAAACTACATAAGGGAGCTGTAGTGGCCATTCCATAGGTAAGGTTGCAAACAAGTTTCTATTATAAATTAGATTTGGGCTCTACTCTATAAAAGCCACAAACAAAAGAACATCAGCCTCAAAAGTGGTGTGTGAAGCCTGAGACGAGAATAGAATTTTTCTATCATGCTTCAATAAAATCTGACAAGGGATCCCTGATTTACAACACCATAGAAATAGAGATGTTCTTCAGAGTCTAAAAATCTAATTGTTTTGCCGCTTTTGTAGTAAAGATCAGAATATAAACTTGGTTTACTGGACCCACTGAGCTGATAGGACAAAAGGCACAAGACAAAAACCAGCTGATTAAACTCCAAGTTTAGATAACCTCAAGACTTCAAAGAGTAATCTCAGAAAAGCTGGTCAGCTCAGTTAAAATATGGAAGACTATGCTTTATTAAAAAAATATCATAGGTTTCCTACCTTTCTCCCTACTGCTTTTTTTAAACTTTCTTGTAAAGGTTTTCCCCCTTGACAAAAATCACATCTACCATCATTGAAATGCAGACATATTTGGAATAAATGTGGCAGTAATTTATCAGCGGACTGTAAAAATACAGAACACTTACAGTGTTAAATGAAGAATCTAATTTAGATTATGAGCTTCCTGTCTTTTTATGCTTAAAATCCCCTGCAGCATATGGTGTGATGCAAAATAACGCTATGGTTGGCTGAAACTTCACTAATAGTTGAAAGTAGGTGGCAAAATTAAATTATTCCAATTGTAAAACTTAACTAACATTCCTCTTGTGAAAAGTGACATGGGATCTTTTATCAGCAACAAGTTGTCAAGGCATCTCTCTCTAATCTGAAAGGAAAAAGATACCATCATTTCTGTTTTTCTTCTATTACCTTTGCTGGAGAAGGTTAAACAATGAAAACAATTTTATCACAGCTGTGAGAGACAAGTAAATGTTCATGTACAGGGCAAGAGATGGCCTGGGCCTACCTCCCACTCATCATCAGGCCCTTCCCAATCCAGAGCAATAGCATTAAAAACGAAAGTTCTCTTTTCTCCTAGTGTTTTTTCTCTAGCTGAATTTAGAATTCAGATGGTTCCAATGATGGTAAGATTGCCTCTTTGGATTTAGTTCCTGTTTGACTTAATTCCACGGAGTGAAAAATATTTGGAGCTGAAAAGCCATTACACAAGACAACCTTTGTTTTTTTCCCTGGAACTAAGAATTCTATGGTACACTGCAAACCAAGTCAGAAGGGGACCAAATCCAAGTGAGAGCCACCAGGAGAATTTCAGACTGCATCTGGCCCTCAAACAAATGTTTATTATACCACTCATCTTCCCTGCCCTGCTTCAAGCACCATGTGACTTTCTCATCTCTGCTATAGCTTCAATGAATAGGCAGGCAAGAGATTCAGGACAGCACAAGCAGTGTTCAGTCACAGAAAAACAGAGAAGGGCAGTAAGTCATCTATAGTGGCCACTTCTCTGCCAGTGTTAAATAGACTGTGAAATGATGTATTCAGCCCCCTGGTGTCTGTACTGCTCTGTGTTAAACTCACACCTTGATCTCATAAAGCTGTGGAGTCAAGATCCCTATCGGGATTTGGATTCACACTGCAGTGAAGCATGCGCCAGAGAAGGGCTGGCTGCGATGTCAGAGTTGCCAGACTTCAGACAAGATGCTGAAGTCCCATCTGCCCATCTCTGGTGACTGTTTCAGGTGGAAATGTCCCCATAGCACCTTCTGAAGAAAGTCAGGGATAACAAGCCATGTTGCAGCCAATATTCCTCTCTCTCAGTAGAACAGTCTCTTGGACCACTAGTGGTATGGTTGATCCATTGCCTATGCAGTCCCCATAACAGCAGGATTTCACTCCCAGCTATGAGGTGCTTTGAGGTGCTGCTCTGTTTTATTCATCTTATTGACATGTCTCACCCTTGGGCAACACCTCAGCTCCATTACTGAGAACTAACATCTAAATGTGACCAAAAAGGCATGACCATTTAATAGAGTAGTACAGGTGAAAATCACCTCCTAGTTAAATCTCTCTTGTGTAACAGCACAATAAATCAATCAGACCAGTAAGGTTTAATGCTCTGGAAAAAAAACAATTTGCAAATACAGCAGAGGTTCATTCTCTAAAGAGAAGACCATATTCCATATTCTTTAGGTGAGGGAGGAGGAAGGGGGGTGGAGGGCGTGAGAGAGAGCACTTGGTAACATCCCAAGTTACTTGTCTGGATAAACTGTGTTTGAAACTGGATCGTCTGCCTATCGGGCAGTTTATGCATTTAAAATATTTCCAGCAATGTGAAATGTCCCCAGACACATGTTGTTAGTCTTGGAAGTGAAGGGTAGCACTAACCTTTATTAAACCAGCGATACTCAAAGCAGTACAGGGAGTAGAGCAGCGACATGTGCAGGAGGCTAACCAACTGGCCAATGATGTCAATTGGGAAGAGGCTCACAATCATCCCCTGCAGAGGAAGAGAAGAAATTGACTGAGTTTGCTTTCTGCAGTGGTGGATTTATGTACAGCAAAGCAGGAAAACAATACATTTATCTTCACTCTAGAGAGTGATATGGGAGCACATCTAAAGAGGATCTTGCTTTCTTGTAGTTTTCATTTTATTCCCTCCCGCCTTCCAATAGGACCCTCCGAACCCCACCTCCCTTCTAGCAAAGCTCATCCTGTCACTTTGGGAACATCAATCAATTTGGCCACAATTCTCTGCATATAACAGTTTCCTTGTCACAGCTCAGCCCTCCAGCCAAGAGGCTCTCTCTTCCAAGGCTGTCACTAATGCCAACAGCTGCATTCGAACAGCAGAATGGTTTGGCATCTCCCCCTCAGCTTTTCACAGCTAATATGCACTTGGTTCTCTACTCACCCAGATACAGAACCCAAGAAAGGTCTAATCTCACCTGGATGAGGAACAGTGCTTGCAGTAAGAGGTTAAATAGCATGTCAGCAATGATTTTACTGACACTGGAAAAGGGCTGGGGCTTTCTTCCAGAAACCTCAAATGCCAAATCTGCGATGTCCTGAAATAGAGAAACACATTTCAGGGAAACTAATTTGCAAAGACAATTAACACGAGTGACTGCACTACTGATCTGCAGCCAGCATGCAGATTCCACTGAGTACACCTTCAGGATGCAATCTTGTCTTCTTACTGAGGCAGTAACAGCTTTAGCTCGGCAGCTTATTATATGTTGTAATAAGGGTTTGCACTTTTCATTCAAGGGGCTCAGAGTTCTTTAGACCCCTGGGTATCATTAACCCCATTGCTACAAAGGGAGAAACTGAGGCACAGAGTCCAAAGTCATACAGTAAGCCAGTGGCAGAGCAGAGACTAGAACTCAGGTCTCCCAACTCCCAGTCCCTTTCTCTAATCACATCACCATGCTGCCTCCATGGCATATTTTCCAAACATACTGTCGATCAAATAACGGTGGCAAGAAAAAGAACAGTGGTCATTTCTCCCAGAAAGCAACAAGCCATCTCCCCATCATCATGAAACACAGTGTACATAGTCTACAGTGCACCTGCCAACACACGCAACACGAGCAACTACCACATATCCCATCTGGAACAACAACTTTTGTGTAGAAATGTTCCTTTTATGGCATTATATATAACAGAGCACATGGCCTTCCACATTTTGCCCAAATAAGGGCCATGTGAGCAGCTTGTTTGAGCCAGAAGGCCTTATCTAATACATCTGAAATAAAGCAGGTTACGGCTCATTTACAGAGGTGCCAGTCTGTGAAAACTACACGTTCCAGCATGCAATGTTCCATCTCAATCTGATTGGTCACCCTCCATACTAAAAACAAAGGAGGCTGTGGGTTGTACTATTGCTCTATGGTCTTAACTGACCCACCCGTAACTCAGCATATACTATGTCACTTGTTTAATGTGAACTCCTGCTCCCACAGCTAACGAGGGCTGTTCCTCATCATCCTCACCTACCTGAAACCAAATGGCATTGACGACTTTACTGAGCACAAAGAGGGGAAGGACCCAAAGGGCACCGAAAATAGAGGTGAGGATAAATTCCAGCCAAGACCAGACATCACCATGTAGTGAGGGGTCACCTTTGAAATAAGAATAAAGTCCCCATCAGCAATATGCACATGGGATTCTCTTCATTTCAGACTGCACAACCTACAGTTACAGTTACAATGGAAAAACAGCTGCCAGCAGCCTCTTTGTACAGATGTAATATTCTAGTCCTCCAACAAAAAGGGAGATAAGAAATGGCCCTTCCAGATTTTATCAACTTCCCTTCCTTACAGACCCATTTTCATGCACCTGCTCTTTATTTACTTCTAATAATATCCTAGCAGCAGTACTTCCATAGGGATCCAGTGGTTTAATCCTTTGGGACTGCCAAAAGCATCCTGCTAGTTCAAAAGCAATGGCTTTCAATTTCTTGTGGTATAAGCAGGAACATAGTTTCCTCTTCCATCATTAAGTTTCTGGGTTCGACATTTATTTGCTGAAAACATATATGGATGGGAAGAGAAAGCATTCAGCAACTAAAATGTCATACAGCAGACACATGGGAAGACAGCTCTCACCTATCCCTCAAATACTGTTTTGAACAGATGTTATCAAACCTGTGTGTTTTGGTACTCAGGAGATGAGAGGCCCAGAACACCCAGGAAAATAAAATGGGGTTCTCCTTTGTTTTGATGGATAACTCTGTAAGAGGTTTCCGATACTTGTAGAGAGATTCCCTGACCTATCTGCTCCTCAAGTGCTCACTCTCAACAGCCTTCTGTTCCCTGCTATGCCTGAACACTCAGAGTGGGAAAAGGAAACAAGAAGCAACAATTACAGCAGGCACATCATGAGCAGCCCAGACATGTGAACAGTGGGGAAAGCTCATCCAGCAACAGGAAGGAAGGGACCGAGATGAAAGTAAAAGGACAGAATGGAGTAAGGCAAAAGAGAGCGACAGCAAGAGGGAAAGGAGATGGACAAAGATGTGGGCAGAGGCAAGAGAGAAGAGGGTAGGACACAAAGAAAAGGGCAAATAGTGTTAAACAGAACAGAACTAGAGGATGGGGGAGACAGACAGGTCAGGAGACATAGGGGAAGGGGAAGACATTTCCCTGTTTAGATTGTGACCATAACTATAGTGTTAGAGGACCCCCCAAAAATTAAAAACAGTCAATATCACTGACTGTATGTCCCTTTCTTCCCAAAAAGTTATTTGTTTAGATAGTTGGAGCTTTTCTGTGTTTGTTTGTGTTATGTGAGAAGAACTTACTTTGGGATCAAGTATCAGAGGGGTAGCCGTGTTAGTCTGGATCTGTAAAAGCAGCAAAGAATCCTGTGGCACCTTATAGACTAACAGACGTTTTGGAGCATGAGCTTTCGTGGGTGAATACCCACTTCCTCAGATGCAAGTAATGGAAATTTCCAGGGGCAGGTATATATATGCTAGCAAGCAAGCTAGAGATAACGAGGTCAGTTCAATCAGGGAGGATGAGGCCCTGTTCTAGCAGTTGAGGTGTGAAAACCAAGGGAGGAGAAACTGGTTCTGTAATTGGCAAGCCATTCACAGTCTTCGTTCAATCCTGAGCTGATGGTGTCAAATTTGCAGATGAACTGAAGCTCAGCAGTTTCTCTTTGAAGTCTGGTCCTGAAGTTTTTCTGCTGCAGGATGGCCACCTTAAGGTCTGCTATAGTGTGGCCAGGGAGGTTGAAGTGCTCTCCTACAGGTTTTTGTATATTGCCATTCCTAATGTCTGATTTGTGTCCATTTATCCTTTTCCGTAGAGACTGTCCAGTTTGGCCGATGTACATAGCAGAGGGGCATTGCTGGCATATGATAGCGTATATTACATTGGTGGATGTGCAGGTGAATGAACCGGTGATGGTGAGGCTGATCTGGTTAGGTCCTGTGATGGTGTCGCTGGTGTAGATATGTGGGCAGAGTTGGCATTGAGGTTTGTTGCATGGATTGGTTCCTGAGCTAGGGTTATTATGGTGCGGTGTGCAGTTACTGTTCTCATGCACGGAGTTTTAACATGTTGGATTTTACATTTGCTTTCAGTATTAAGGCTTAATTTCAATGGTTTTAATAAGAATCTGAGACCATGAAAACAAATGGAGACTTTTCCTGTTAGCGTGAATAGTAATACATAGAATTTGCAGTCCATGCCACTTAACTTAAAAAGCACTTTACAACATTTAAATGAGGACTCTTGCAAAATATAAAATGAATTGTCTGGGATAAGAAGTGTTAACAGCTTTAGACTTTACTGGCTGGTAAGAGAATACACCAATTAAAAAACAACTCATCCCATGTCTAATGGTAGCTTTCCCTGTTACATATTGTGAACTCCATGACAAGCTACATCCCCAATGAACAGGAGGATGTACAGCTTGTGATGAAATTCACTCTGAACAGTATTTAAATGAAAGTAATTACAAACAGATGCAGGATTCCCACGTGGAGAAAAAATAACTGGGAAGCTGGGAATGGGCGACGGGATAGATCGCTGCATGATTACCTGTTCTGTTCATTCCCTCGGGGGCATCTGGCCATTGTGGGAAGACAGGATACTGGGATTGATGGACCTTTGGTCTGACCCAGTTTGGCCATTCTTATATAACTAGCTTAATACTAAAATATAGGTTTTCAAAAAAAAAAAAAGTCTTTCCCGCTCCCCAGTCTGTTAGCAGAACTGCTCATCAATCTTTCTATCTGATACACAATCATGCTGATCAAGTCATTGGAACATTGCTTAACTTTGTCAAAGTGTGCTTTTTAAGGCTGATATGTCAGTTTTCACAAGGGAAAGACAAGAAAGAAAATCTAGCTGAGATTTTCAAAGAAGCTTAAAGAATGTGGCTGTCCAAATCCCATTAATTTTAATGGGACCTGAGCATCCAAATCCCATAGTTTTGGAAATTTTGATCTGAGTCAGTTCACTAAAGAGGATGTAGCAGCATTAATGCATGAAACACACAGGAAGAGGAGGGCACTTCCCACACTGAGTGGGTCGAATCCTGAGTTGTACTGAGCCCTTACATCCCTCACTCAAGTCAATGGGAGCTTCAGATATTCAGCATCTCTAAGGATTTTGCCCTCAGTTAAATACCTGAGAGAGGGAAATAACTCAAGGAGGAGAGGCGGGATGTGGGAGCACTTGGGGAGCAGAGTCTCCTTAGTCTTCTACACAGATGCTAATAATCATTTACCCTGAGGAGAGCTGATGTCCTAGAACTCTTTAAAGAAATAAATTATATACTTACCAATTATCTGCGCTGTCACTGACTGAAGTACAGGTATAAATACTCGGTAAAACAAGAGGAGACTAAGCTAAAGGAAAAAGGCAACAAGGAAACCATAAAAGTGGTTTTGTTAATGACATTTACAGGTTCATTTCTATTACTCTTATCTCTATCCATCAACCCAATCTGCAATCACTCCAGAAACTCTCAACTGCCTCCAAGTGTCCATCTCCTGCAGGAGCCCTACTAAAAGTACCATCTTGTCTGACTGCATTGCCATTGGCAAACTGAGAGGCTGTTTCATATTTGGCACCTAAACATCTCAGCTTCAGATGGGGCAATAACTTTCATCCACAGTGACAAAGATCCATAAACACTGATTTAAAGGCATATTTCATGCAGGCACTGTGCATTCTCTATTTAATAGCAAAATGTTTGCCTGCCATCTATTAAAAATTAAACACCATGACCCATCAATGCAGAGCGCTGAAAGATCGCTGCTCTACTTAAATACAACCAAAATATATCATTGAACTTTTTCCTTTCGACATTTCTATGTTGATTCCTCACCCATCATGACAAAGTCTACTGGAAGATGAAAATAAACAAGTGATTTATTAGGCTGCAAAGCACCTATTACAATCATGAATAAACCCGACCAAACTCATTAACAGCTATTTGGAAAGCTGACCTGAGTAAATGTAATATTCGATTCAGTGGAGCAGCACTAGAGACTTCATTTGATCAGCAAGTGAATAAGTAGCATTAGGAACTTGAGAAACAGACTCCAGATTAATATAATCGTCTGTTTAGGGAATACAGTAGTTCAACTATATATTTTAAGGAGGGTCCCCCTTTATATAAAAAATCAAAACTTAGAAACTTACTGGTTTCTCTCAATTCATAATGCCTTCCAGCTTAGCCAGGCAGCCATGCTGACATATCACCTTTAAAACCATAAAAGCACTGAAGCAGTGCATTGGTTTAAACTGGTGCTTCAATTTTTAAGTTAGAAAATTAAAAAAAAAATTACACTTACCCAGAATACGCCTCCATTCCATGCACAGCATTGAAAAATCCGGCTTACAATCCGAGGTTCACTGGAGAGCAATACAACACATGCATGTGAGACTATCGCTGTAGCTTCTTCTCTTCAAAGCAAATTATCCCCAGCATCCTGGGTCACTGAGAAACACTTTTATACAATATCTTAAATAAGAATGTGCTGGGTGCCTTCAAAAATATATATAATACCAACTTAATTCTAGTAATAGAATTTATTAAGTCAGCAGCACTGTAATTCTCCAACAATTCACCACTCAAGCTCATGACATATGCTCACTGCAACACACAAGTTAATTTTTCAAGTCTTATAGAAAACTAATGCAGTTGCATCAGAAAGTCCATTTCAACCTAGTGTTAATTCCCAGCAGAAACTATTTTAAAATGGAATTAAAATTGAGATTATATATCAGTAATTTAGAGTAAAAGACTTTACAATGATATTGTAATTATTCCAAGAACAAGCATTAGAAATCCAGGAAATTCAAAGTTAAAGGGTCAATATAAAAATCCAAAATGTTAAGGAAAGGAAATGCACAGTTAAAACATCCATGCAGTAACTACTGAATTATGATTAGTGCATAACTGTATCTGCAGTCTCTCCTCTGTAATAAGAGTACATGGCCTTCGTCTGTTAGTGCCTCTCCAAAGTTCTTCCATCTGAGCTCAGAGATTCCTAGGAGATGCCAGGTGTATTGTTCCATTTCGTACATGAATTCTTTCAACCTCCCTATTTGTCTCAGTGTCTTTACATTCCATGTGGCTATGATGATATTTCATCTCTTCCATGGATCCTCTGCTGTGTTGGGGTTACACCAATAGTATATTTGTCACATCTGCCCTGGTGGGAGATGGATGGCGCAGTCATTATTAACCTGGGCTGCAACCAATCCAGTATGGACATGGTTGACTTGCCCATCATATGGTGTGTCTTGGGCAAATTTCTAACCTGGAGGAGCCCATCCCTCTTCAGGCAGCCCCCTTATAGTAGTCTCTTATGACATGCAGGAGGAGCAGTCGGCCTACTCTGTCCCCGGACCCACAGGGGGAAGTGGAAAGGACAAACATGTCAACGGCATAGGATTTCTTGTGCATAAAGATATCAAGAATTCAGTATTAGGATGCTGCCCAATATCCAGCAGGCTTATTTCCATCAGTTATTTCCAGCAGCTGGTCCTGGAACCCACCAAAGGAGAGGCAATTCTTGATTTAGTCTTAAGTGGAGCACAAGATCTGGTCCAAGAGGTGAATATAGCTGGACCGCTTGGTAATAGTGACAACATAATTAAATTTAATATCCCTGGAAGGAAAAACCACCACAGTGGCCCAACACTGTAGCATTTAATTTCAGAAAGGGGAACTACATAAAAATGAGGAGGTTAGTTAAACAGAAATTAAAGGGTACAGCACCAAAAGTGAAATCTCTGCAAGCTGTGTGGAAACTTTTTTTAAAGACACCATAATAGAGGCTCAACTTAAATGTATACCCCAAATAAAAAAGACATAGTAAGAGAACCAAAAAAGAGCCATGGTGGCTAAACAACAAAGTAAAAGAAGCAGTGAAAGACAAAAAGGCGTCCTTTAAAAAGTGGAGGTTAAATCCTAGTGAAGAAAATAGAAAGGAATATAAACACTGGCAAATGAAGTGTAAAAATACAATTAGGAAGGCCAAAAAAGAATTTGAGGAACAGTTAGCCAAAGACTCAAAAAGTAATAGCAATTTTTTTTTAAGTACATTAGGAGCAGGAAGCCTGCTAAACCACTAGTGGGGCCACTGGATGATCGAGGTGCTAAAGAAGCACTCAAGGATGATGAGGCCTTTTTGGAGAAACTAAATGAATTCTTTGCATCGACTTCATGCCTGAGGATGTGAGGGAGATTCCCAAACCCAAGCCATTCTTTTTAGGTGACAGATCTGAGGAACTGTCCCAGACTGAGGTATCATTAGAGGAGGTTTTGGAACAAATTGATAAATTAAACAATAAGAAGTCTCCAGGACCTGATGGTATTCACCCCAGAGTTCTGAAGGAACTCAAATGTGAAACTGCAGAACTACTAACTGTAGTCTGTAACCTATCATTTAAATCAGCTTCTCTACCAAATGACTGGTGGATAGCTAATGTGACACCAATTTTTAAAAAGGGCTCCAGAGGTGATCCCAGCAATTACAAGCCTGTAAGCCTGACTTCAGTACCGGGCAAACTGTTTGAAACTATAATAAAGAACAATATTGTCAGACATATAGATGAACATAACTTGTTGAGAAGAGTCAACATGGTTTTAAGTAAAGGGAAATCATGCCTCACCAATCTACTAGAATTCTTTGAGGAGGACAACAAGCATGTGGACCAAGGGGATCCAGTGGATATAGTGTACTTAGATCTTCAGAAAGCATTCAGCAAGGTCCCTCACCAAAGGCTCTTACACAAAGTAAGCTGCCATGGGATAAGAGGGAAGATGCTCTCATGGATTGGTAACTGGTTAAAAGATAGGAAACAAATTCTGAGGTATGATGGCAGAACTGTATGTGGAAAGCTTACTCCCAAATCCCACAACTGCCAGCACTGCATAAGTCTCTTCTGTAAGACAGCCACAGAATACAGGCAATGGATCAGACTAGTTACCCACCAGGTCAGTATCCTGTCTCCAGCAGTGGTTAGTATCAGATGCTTCAGAGGAATATGTAAAAATCCGTGTTCTCAGTTGGCTTATGTCTTGATGCATGAGGGTTTATAACTCTTCTATTTTTTTAAATCCTCTCTCATTAACCATATAACATTTCTGAATCTTGCTAAGCTCTTGGCCTCAATGATATCTTGTAGAAGTCACTGCTACAGGTGCCTTATATAAAAAGCATATCTCCTTTAATCCATTTTACATTTATTACCGTTCTGTTTCAATGACAGTTGGCTCATGAATCCAGTTTTAGTGTTTCAGAGACATCCAGGATTTAAGAGAGATTCTGACCCCATGGACCTTCAGGTAGTATGTCCCTACTATTAAGGGGCATATTTTCATCCCAATGCATGGAGCGGTAAGCATGGAAATCCTCACTCAGCTCACACTCACTATCTGGACTACTCTGAAATATCACATATGTGGACAAATCGTCTGGCAGATTGTTCCCAATTCAGTGTGACTATCAGTTTTCCCAGTCATTTAGGACCTCCATAGTCCGAGTCACAACCACTCTGATTACAAGTGATTTTCTGTCTCCCTGTCCTCAGTAGATGGTAGATTGAGAGGGCACAAACAAATTCATTTGTCTTTAACACTTAAGCTCCTTTACTCACTTCTCCAGCTTCCTCTCCTCACTCTGAGCTCTCCGCTGGGCGAGCACGCTGCTTGCTCTCCTTTTTCTCTGCTCTTCTCTTTTCTGTTGGATCCGGGCATCCAGCTTGGAGATTGTGCAGATCCCCCAGATGGAGTCCTTAATTCCCTGCAGACACAAGGAAACAGCACACTCGAACTCAACATACTTTGGGCAGTCAAAGTAAAAGTTACAAGGGACACTGTCAATTGAAAAATCATCTTCATAAAAATTACATGTATTATCTGCAATCCCCTATATTACAGAAACTGAAGGAATTTTGCAAATCTCTTCATTATGACCATTGAGTCAGTTTACTTTTGCACGCTTCAGTCAGCTAGGGACAGTAAAAAATAGCAGTTTCACTTTCTGGTGCATGCACTGGCCTAAACTTCTGTCTTTGGGTTACAAACTCTCCAGACGAAGATATGAATTATAAAACAGTTTTCCTTGCATTTATTTTATGTCAACATTTCTATTCATATTGGCCTTTCAAAAAAAAATTGTAAACAAGACCTACATTTCAGGGGTACTACATTGTGCAGTGGTTTCCCTTTCAAGGAAAATCTCACAGTTTAGGTGGGGCTGAGAGGCTTATATATAAAACAGATGTATATAAAACTGCAGGTGTGCATAGCATTTTAAAAGGGCCCAGCCACAAGGAGCTCAGTCAAGTGTAGACAGACAATTAATGAAGCTAACGTGTCACAGTAGTGGGATAACAAAACAAGGAAGTGGAGGAAATGCTCCTGAGACAGCAATTTTGGCACACGCTAAAAATAAAGGCTATGTTTCTCTACTGCCCTATTTTTGGTGTCATCTTGGCTAGGCTCAGAAGTGGCAAAAGAGAGCACCTGTGGCGAGATCAATGGTGGAAGGACAGTCAAAAGTCATGAGCTTCTGAGGTAGAATTCAAATGAGAATAGAGAGGCTGTTAGGAGCAGCAAGGAAGGGAGAGGTTGTTCTCTTTGGGACAGTTTGGCCCCCTGTCCTGTGTTCCCTCAGCTTCCATCATTCCCTCAGACCACAATTTGGATGAAAGCCAGCAACAGTACTCAAGTCAGGAAGGGAAGCCAATACTGTTAATTGTAGCCAAGGTTCAGTTCAATACATTACACCAACTATTTTCAATGGCCCAGTGACCTAAATCAAACATTTTAGTCACCTCTAAAAGGGACAGTAGAAAGTAATTTGTCTTTTTTTTTTTTTTTTAAAAGGTGTAATTTCTTGTTAACTTCCCACTATTTATAGCCCCTCTCTCAGAAGCCAGAGAATCATTTCTTTCCTTGTCTGTTTTCTCCTATCTGGCAAAAAATGCTTTTTCTCCTGCCAATTTGTATATGAAGCTGGAATTAACCCAGCTGGGTTTCTTTACTGCCTTGTTTGTAACACAAGCTGATAAGCAAGATTGTTGCAGCCATTTGAAGCATAGTTATTAGTTTCTCAATGCTGTGCTATCAATAGAAGTATAAATCCACAAGACAGTGTTTCAAGGATCTCCCACGAACTGGTGCAAGAGTGGGGAGTTATGAATACAATTTATGATGCATGTTTACACAAGTTATCTATTATTCGCTTTTTAAATCCATGGAGGCAGAAAATATAAGGCCAATATACATTTAGGATATACAAGGCATTTCTGGTCGAATGTAAATCAAAAGTTGGTGTTTACACTATTTGGTGGTGTCCTCTAGTTACAAAACCAAGCCCTGGTTGCAAAGAAACATCAGCTCCATGTTGCCCAAACCCCAAACTTGTGTTAAACCCACGGAGGGCTCCAGAAAGCATTTAAGAGATTTCCAACTTTTGTTAAAAATGGGTGGGGGAAGCAGCATTTTTTTAAATAGGCGGGAGTTAGCCTTTCACCTACGGGCCATGTGTTGAAACACCATCCAGATCAGCTGTGATCAGTCAAGCATTCCCATCACAAAAAATCCATAACTGATTCCTTTGATAGCAGTCTGAGCAGAAAAGCCAATGATTAAAGCTCAATTCTGCAGGGCACTCTGCAGCACACAGAGATGTTTGGAGGTGCAGTGGAGGCTCAACATTTGTCCAGACCATGCTCAGCCGTGTGAATCTGTAGTGGTATCGTGCTGAACGAGAGTCGCTCCCTCTTATTTCCACACACACAAGAGAAAAGGAATGTCAGTGAGTGGAGCTGGAGGAAGATTAGAATCCTCGTATGTGTGTGTGATCCCACACATATAAATTAGGTACACAACCACTTTCTGCTTTGTATTTTTTTAAAAAAGGTAACCAGGAGTGAAACTTGAAGTTAATACTAAAGGGGATATATTCTTAGTCCACCAATGGATACATGGAAAGGGAGGCTCGCCAAGTATTGAAGAACAGGACATAATCTGAATATTCAAGACATATAATATTGATTGGTCTGTAAGTCTATTTTGTCTATCGTCTCACTATGCCACGTATGCAAGAGGAAAAAAAGATCCCAAAGAGATTCTGTGCTCAAGATATATTGAGAGAGACTTACCCTGACGAGATCATGAAGGAAGGTTTTCACACTGTTTGCCATCTCTACTCCAGCATCACCTCCAATTCCAAAACTATCAACTACAGGGAGAAGGGAAGAGAAGAGCCCAAACCTCTGTCATGGTGCAGAGATGGGAAACTGATGGAGCCTGGCAAAGAGAAAAGGAAACATTACGATGGTAAATGTAAACGAAGAATTCCTGGTTTATGCATTGGTGTGTGTAATGGAATTGTAAGTTTAATAGCATCTCAGCCATTTTAAACAGAAGGCAGTATTTGTCCAGGCTACATGAGAAACACTTACAACTACATTAATGTGCAGCATTTCTGAAGAAAAGGCATGACAATTGGAAAACAAATCAATAACCTCCTCCCCCACCCCGCAAAAAGATGGGCACAGGGCCTCTAAAGATTTGAAAGTGGTAAAATTCAGACTTTTGAACTAATGAAATAAAGTTCTGCATTAACTCCAGTCTTCATTGTTGCAACCCATATCTAGGAATGAAGCCATATATCCTGAAAAAGGGCCAGCTAGTACAAAATGCAGCTGCCTATCTGCTTACAACACAAGTTACCATGAGCACATCACCGCAGTATTCTGTTCTTTGCAATGGATCCCATCAAACAACTGCCCAATTCAAGACATCTGTCCTGATATACAAAGCTCTCCATGGGATTGGGGTCTACTTACTCAACAGATTACTTCTAAAAAGCTAAGTATCAGAGGGGCAGCCGTGTTAGTCTGGATCTGTAAAAAGCGACAGAGTCCTGTGGCACCTTACAGACTAACAGACGTTTTGGAGCATAAGCTTTCGTGAGTGAATACCCACTTCATCAGACGCATGTAGGGGAAATTTACTGAGGCAGGTATAAATATGCAGGCAAGAATCAGTCTAGAGATAATAAGGTTAGTTCAATCAGGGAGGATGAGGCCTTCTTCTAGCAGCTGAGGTGTGAACACCAAGGGAGGAGAAACTGCTTTTGTAGTTGGCTAGCCATTCGCAGTCTTTGTTGAATTCTGAGCTGATGGTGCCAAATTTTCAGATGAACTGAAGCTCAGCAGTTTCTCTTTGGAGTCTGGGCCTGAAGTTTTTTTTGCTGCAGAAGGACTACCTTTAAATCTGCTATTGTGTGTACAGGGAGGTTGAAGTGTTCCCCTACAGGTTTTTGTATATTTCCATTCCTAATATCTGACTTGTTTCCATTTATCCTTTTTCATAGAGATTGTCCAGTTTGGCTGATGTACATAGCAGAGGGGCATTGCTGGCACATGATGGCATATATAACATTGGTGGACGTGCAGGTGAATGAACCGTGATGTTGTGGCTGTTCTGGTTAGGTCCTGTGATGGTGTCGTTGGTGTAAATATATGGGCAGAGTTGGCATCGAGGTTTGTTGCATGGATTGGTTATTGAGTGAGAGTTACTGTGGTGCGGTGTGTGGTTTCTGGACGGTGAGTGGCCATTCACTCAAATTTAGCCCACTGCCCCAGGATGGCTAAGCCAAACCTGAGCAGAGCTGTGAGCAGATGTGCCAGGTCACAATGCCTGGGATGCAGGAGCCACTGCTGCCCATGCCCACAGTGACCACAGGATAGGCTTGCTCTCAACCCACAGGCCCAGGCCTGTGGGACAGAAGCCACCACTCAGGGAGAGCCCCCACACCAATGACCTCCCCTCCTCAATGGGATGGGATTAGGGTTGCGATGCCGGGGTGGAGGGTAATGCTGAAGGTGGTCAGTGCCCCCTCGGGGCAAGGAGGAGCTGGCAGTGGCAGCAGTGTAGAACGATGCTGGCCTATCATTTTAATGAGGTACAGCTGAATTTCATTTGTACTGCTTTAAAAAAAAATCACAAAAGCTATGACTTTTACTAAATTGACTGTGACTGCTCCATGATTCGGAATAAAAAATGCCATAACAAATCTGCAGCCTTAGGTATGGTCCACCTGAAGAACAAAATTGTTGACTGAAACCACTCGCACAACAGAGAAGAATGACCGATGGCCTCAGTACATTCAAACCTCTTAGATTTCCTATATGCATAGTAGCAAAAAGGAAAGTTATATGAAGATTACAAGCCCCGAATCAAGAAACTATATGCAATGGCAAGTGAGAAAGTATTCAGGCATGCATGCATCTGAGGAAGTGGGTATTCATCCACGAAAGCTCATGCTCCAAAACGTCTGTTAGTCTATAAGGTGCCACAGGATTCTTTGCTGCTTATTCAGGCTGAGGTGAACAATGTAACAGCAGGACAAAACCCAGGTCAGGACAGGGGCTGCATTTGACAAGCAGAGTTCAAATTAGGTTCACGACTTGTTTTGCAAATGTTTTGAAAACACAAGCTTCTCCTTGCTCCGGGGCTAAGGACTCTACACAGGAAGACCTAGGGCTTGGCTACACTAGAGAGTTGCAGCGCTGGTGAGGGGGTTACAGCGCTGCAACTTAGGATGTGGCCACACTTGCAAAGCACGGCCAGCGCTGCAACTCCCTGGTTGCAGCGCTGGCTGTCCACCCAGTCGAGCCTCGGGTGTAGGGATTCCAGCGCTGGTGATCCAGCACTGGTCAGCAAGTGTGGATGCCCACCAGCGCTTTTATTGACCTCCGGGGTATAAGGAGGTATCCCAGCATACCTTAGAAGCCTCTCTGGTAATCATGCACACTCCACTGCCCTGGGCTCAGCTGACCCCTCCTTTAAATGCCCCGGGAATTTTAAAAATCCCCTTCCTGTTTGCTCAGCCAAGTGTGGAGTGCAATCAATCATTCAATCAATCAGCGACCATGCCTCCACGCCCCAAACGAGCCCCAGCATGGAACAATTCCAAGCTGCAGGACCTCATCAGTGTTTGGGGTGAGGAAGCTGTGCAAGCACAGCTGCGCTTCAGAAGGAGAAATTATGATACCTATGGGCAGATATCGCAGTCCTTGCTGAGAAGGGGCCATGAACGGGACGCGTTGCAGTGCAGGGTCAAAATAAAAGAGCTGAGGAGTGCTTACTGCAAAACTCGTGAGGGAAATCGCCGCTCAGAAGCTGCCCCCACAACCTGCCGTTTTTACAAGGAGCTGGATGCCATACTTGGGTGTGACCCCACTGCCAATCCGAGGACCACGATGGAGAGTTCAGAGCAGGGAGAAGTGGGGGAGGGTGTAGAGGAAGCCGACAGTGAGGCTACTGGCGTGGAGGGAGACACCCCGGAGTCCCAGGAGGCATGCAGCCAGGAGCTCTTCTCAAGCCAGGAGGAGGCTAGCCAGTCGCAGCAGCTGGAAGTTGATGGTGAGGAAGAAACTGAGGAGCGTGCTCGGGGTAAGCAGATTTTTATGTTTTGGGAGAGGAGGGTTTGGGTTATGGCTGCCTGCATGCATGCCTAAATGTGGAATAGCCCATTGATTTGCTCTATCACGTCTCTGTAATCTGCCTCGGTAATCTCTTGAAAAGTTGCAGCCAGAGCGTGCGCAATGTGCTTTCTCAAGTTTATCGGGAGAGCCACCGTGGTCCTTGTCCCGGTCAGGCTAACTCGTCCGATCCACTGTGCAGCGAGGGGTGGGGGGACCATGGCTGCACACAGGCAAGCTGCATAGGGGCCAGGGCGGAATCCACATTGCTGTAGAAGACCCTCCCTCTCTTCCCAGGTAACACGCAGCAGTGATATATCTGGCAGTAGGAAACCCTGTTGAGAATTTAGGGATACTTGAGTGCAGGGCGCTAGGTTCGCGTTCCCCCCCCACCAGCCCCGCAGTGCGTTCCGGTCTCCACACCCCCTTCCCAGCAGGCAGTCAGCCCCGCGGTGAGCTCCGGTCTTCCCCCCCCTTCCCAGCAGGCATCCAGCCCCGCGGTGCGCTCCGGTCTTCCCCCCATCCCCCCCAGCAGGCATCCAGCCCCGCGGTGCGCTCCGGTCTCCCCACCCCCTTCCCAGCAGGCAGCCAGCCCCGCGGAGCCCTCCGGTCTTCCCCCCCCCCCGTTCCCAGCACGTAAACAGCCCCGCGTTGCGCTCCGGTCTTCCCCCACCCTTCCCAGCAGGCAGCCAGCCCCGCGATGCCCTCCGGTTTTTCCCCACCCTTCCCAGCAGGCAGCCAGCACAGCTGTGCGTTTCCTCCCCCCGCTCCCCAGCAGGCCGGCAGTTACGCGGACCGCCCCCCCCCCCCAGCAGCTCGCCACCTTCCTGTTCACTACTGTCCCCTGTGCAGGACACCAGCTACCTCCTGTACCCAGTGCAGATAAACCCCAGTGACCCATCGGTCAATTCCCCCTCCCAGGTGCACTCAGGGCAGAAACACTCACCCCATTGCTCGCCATGCCTTCGCTTCCCTGGCCTCTCTGTGTTATGTGAGGTATGTGGGAAGGATGCTACAAAAAGTCTAAAGACTCCTTCACTGTGTGATGATAAACAATGTAGCCTCTGTGTATTACATGTTTCTATCTATGTTTTTTTTAGTGACCTTGACTAATGCAGCCGGATCACCGGCCTCACGTCGGTTGCAGAACTTGAGAAAAAATCCCCGAAAATCAAAAGAAGAATTGATCAAAGCAGTTATGATTCACTACAACAGAGAAAATAGGAAGACGCAGGAATGGAGAAAGAAAATGTATGAATGGAGAGAGAAAATGTATGAGTGGAGGCAAACAGAAAGCAGGAGAAAGGAATTGGCTATCAAAAAAACCTCAAAGCAGATGATAAGCCTCCTGGCTCGCCAAACTGAGTCTTTCAAGTCTCTCGTAGCCATGCAGGCAGATCTGTACCGTGGTAACCCACACCCCGCCCAAAGCTCTCTTTCTTGTTCCCCAGTATTTGCACAAAACACCTTTCTCCAGCAGCCAGTTTCTTATTACCCCCAGCTGCCCCCAACACCTGTACGATCACCTACCAGCCCTGATAACTATAATTCTTACCCTGTGCACTCCACCCCCATTACCCTGCAGCATAGTAATCCTGAAGTGCAGCAGACATTGAACAGTAATCAAAACAGGACATATTCAAACCTCTGAATGTACAGTCCACCACCCTAACCCCCCTGGCCTTTTATGTACTGTACTTTGAATAAAGGATGTTATGGCTTTTACAATACGTTTTATTATTGCAGGAAGTGGTAAATATTGTACCCCAAGGTAGAACAAAGCACAGCAAAGGCACCAAACATTACTGTTGGCTCTCAGCATCAAATTGCTCCCTTAAAGCATCCCTAATCCTTGAAGCCCTTTCCTGGGCCTCCCTAGTAGCCCTGTTCTCTGGCTGTGCAAATTCATCCTCTAGGCGTCGTACCTCGGAGGTCCATTCCTCACTGAATCTTTCATTCTTCCCTTCACAAATATTATGGAGGGTACAGCACGCGGATATAACAGCGGAGATGCTGCTTTCCCCCAAATCTAGCTTCCCATAAAGACACCTCCAGCGGGCTTTCAAACGGCCAAAAGCACACTCCACAGTCATTCTGCACCGGCTCAGCCTGTAGTTGAACCGGTCCTTGCTCCTGTCAAGCTTCCCTGTATACGGCTTCATGAGCCATGACATTAAGGGGTAAGCGGGGTCTCCAAGGATCACAGTGGGCATTTCGACGTCACCTACTGTGATCTTGCGGTCTGGGAAAAAAGTCCCGGCCCTCAGCCTCCTGAACAGGGAACTGTTCTGAAAGATGCGTGCATCGTGCACCTTTCCAGGCCATCCTGAGTAAATGTCAGTGAAACGCCCATGGTGATCCACAAGCGCTGGCAGAACCACGGAGAAATACCCCTTGCGATTAACGTACTCTGATGCCAGGTGGGGTGGTAACAGAATAGGAATATGCGTCCCATCTATTGCCCCTCCACAGTTAGGGAAACCCATTTCTGCAAAGCCATCCACAATGTCCTGCACGTTCCCCAGAGTCACAGTTCTTCTTAGCAGGGTGCGATTAATGGCTGTGCAAACTTGCATCAGCACCATTCCAACGGTAGACTTTCCCACTCCAAACTGGTTCGCCACCGATCGGTAGCTGTCTGGAGTTGCCAGCTTCCAGATTGCAATAGCCACCCGCTTCTCCACTGGCAGGGCAGCTCTCAATCTCGTGTCCCTGCGCCGCAGGGTAGGGGCGAGCTCAGCACACAGTCCCATGAAAGTGGCTTTTCTCATCCGAAAGTTCTGCAGCCACTGCTCGTCATCCCAGGCTTGCAGGACAATGTGATCCCACCACTCAGTGCTGGTTTCCCAAGCCCAAAGGCGCCGTTCCACGGTGCTGAGCACGTCTGTTACTGCCATAAGCAATTGAGTGTCTTGAGCATCAGGCGTTTCAATATCATCGTCTGACTCCTCACTGTCACTTTGCAGCTGAAGGAATAGCTCCACTGCCATGCGTGATGTGCTGGCAACATTCATCAGCAAGGTCCTCAGCAGCTCAGGCTCCATTTGTAACAGAAATCTCAGAAATTGCGCTGCAGACTCACAATGCCGCCGAACTGCTCGGAATGTGTAGCAAAGCACCACGGGGCGTTGGAACAGGAAGCGGAAAGACCCGCACACTTCCTTCCCCTTCCCACAAGCCACAGCGCCAAAATGGGACAGAGTGCTATGTGGGATAGCTGCCCATAATGCATCACTTCCAACAGCGCTGCAAGTGCTGTAAATGCGGCCACACTGCAGCGCTGGTAGCTGTCAGTGTGGCCAAACTGCAGCGCTGGCCCTACACAGCTGTACGAACACAGCTGTAACTACCAGCGCTGCAAAACTGTAAGTGTAGCCATACCCCTAGTATAGTCTACAGCAAAGAAATACGTACTGCAGGAGGTAAAGGGCAGGCCAGAAGAGACAGACAAAGTGACTTAGGGCTCTGACTACATTAGGGATTGATGTAGCTACACCATAACAAAACCCAACACAGGTGTGCTGCACCAAAGTGAAGAGGAGTTTGCACCAGTAAGACTTACCCTGACTTTGAATATCTTTAGTGTATTCTGTAACTTCGTAATACAAGAGGTCACTATATTATAGTCTTTAGTGTTATATTTTAGCTGAGATGTGTTGTGAAGTTTTTATTTTTTGCTTCTTTTAAAAAAAGCAGATTTATTGATTTTCAAGACTAACTGGTATGGTTCTATGGTATTTTGACCAAAAAAAATCCTGAGTGACAACTTCCTAGTGTTAAGGAGTTGCATAGGTGCTAGTACTGTCTGCTATGCCATCCTGGCTTCATCAGTTTCTCTAAAATTTAAGCTTTTAAGTTTTTTCTGGTTAGGGGAAAAAAATCCTTCTGGTTAGTAACAAAACACTTCAAATACCCAACCAACACAGTGTCTGCAGACAGTTTAAAATAGCAGATCTGAAGTCTAATAGTGGTAAGTTAAATGTCAACATTGTTAACTATTTAACTGCTGAACATTTTAACTCTAAATATGCAGATATTCTGAATCTGTGGACAAATCTGAGTACTACAATTATTCTCCAAAAACTCTGTTTGAGACAGACTGTAAATTCCTTGGTACAGCTGTGTTTTAAAGAGCACTATTGGCAACTAAACAGCTATTTCTCAACCTATTCCAGCATCATGTTCTTCTTCCGGCAGGAGCACACAAATGTACAGCCATAGAAGTGAATCATTTAATTTCCACAATAACTGAAGAGGTATAAATACCCGCCGTTTCAGGATCTGTATCAATAAGCAGCAGCCTTCAGCAGACACTGACGTCAGTCAATGATCTAAACCCTGACCTTCACACACATTCTGGTTTGCAGTTTTATATCTACCACATTCAGATCAGACATTGTGTTGATCAAAGCAAGACCCTTTGGGTGTGTCCTTATCTCTAAGCACCAAAACTCAGCGGCCAAAACTAATCTGGGAATGGTATTTGTTGTAAGAACACAGAAGTTGGCAAAACAGATGGGCGATAAGATTGAGTGGGGTCTAAGAGAGGTAGACCAGAACCTAAGTGAAGATGATGATGTCTGCTAGTATTAAACATTTAACTGGACATAGAGATCTGAAAATAATCCTTCATCTGTGAAACAGCCCAGCAGAAAACCAAGAGATCTCAGGATGAGTATGCAGGATGAAAGGACAGTCATGCAACACATAAGAGCCGAAATTACCAGGTGACTTGGGAGTCAAACATTTTTCACAATGTGAGAAGAGCTCCCCTCATTTCCTCCTCCAAAAGTATACATACACACACAAGTTAAAGGGAAAGTATGGCAATCACGTTTTATTCCCTAAATGTATCCAGTGAAATCCTCTTCTATGAGATTCTCCCCACTCCTTTTTTAAAAAGGAAACACATTGGATTTCTGACCCGTGTCAAACAGAAACCCATATTGTTTACAGTCCTACACTGGCCTTCCATGGTGAAAGAATCACTAACGTTGCAATGTTGAGATGAGCCTTCTGCCTCCAGCCGTAGGCTCAGGATGGTGATCAGCAGATAACTCTAGTGTCTATGTGCATGTGTCCACAGAAAGTGGTTTATGATAATCCTCTAAAAGCTCAAATCAGAGACATGTTTCTATACTAAAAATAGTCTCCCTGCAAGTCCTATGCTATCACTAGTTTATCATAAAGGATGTGTGGCCCCAGTGGACTGCCAAGATTGGGAGTCAAAGGACCTAGGTTCCATTCCCAACTCTGTCACTATCCAGCTATGTAATCTTCATCCTTTCTGCCTCACGTGTACCATGGAGACAATGATAACCTCCTTTGTAAACAATTTTGAAATCTACTGATGAAAAGCAAAACATAAAAGGATACCTATTATTACTGTAGGGTCTCACAACTCCTGTGCTCTTAGCACTAATTACTCCAAGAACTCTTGCCGTCAAATTCTGAGCCGTCAGCTTCTCTGAAAGTGTCAAAAAAGCACTGGTCCAGCATGTGGATCACCACCTAAAGACTACAGACTGTACTAACTGCAAAACCCACTGAATCACTCCATCTCCCATTTAAGAGAAAAACAAGCTGCTAACCTCACTCTTTCAATAGAGACGGAGCAGAAGGACTAGTTCATTCCTGAGTGGTCTGTGTTATAACATTTGTCACTTTACTACCTTTGTTGTCATATAATTAAAACACTGAATATCATTAATGCTTCAACACATTTGTCTTCATCACAAGAACGAGAACACAGTTCAGAAGAGTCCAGGTCTGGCATAGCAGAGGGTGCCGCAGGCTGGGATAGACGTTCAGAGGCAGAACTATACAAGGTAATCCTGCACAGAACCAGCCTGGCTTGTGACTCTCTCTAACCCATGTTATTAGTCCCTCAAATGCATGAGCCCCAAGTTAACTCACAAATGGACACAGTTAACTTGAAATCAACCTTTTAAAAATTGTAAGTAGTTTTTGGTCCCAGGGCTGACCCTGACAATGTCTGTGATTTTGAAGTTACATTTTCCTATTTTTAAAACGCTCCCCTTCCCATATTGCTGTATGAAAGATTCATACAAACAAAGGAGACAGAAGAGTTTACAATGTATACAATCATCAAACTGACAAAGGTAGAGAAAAAGTGTTTTCTCTGATCTCTTTCAATTATCGCAACCTTCTGTGTAAAAAGGGTTCAGGAAGACTTGTAATTTTTTTTTTTTTTAAAGGTGTCAGTGGTTGGGCAAGCCCCCACCGCTCACCAGCTAGAGCATGTCTCCCAGTGGCCTAGGGGATACAGTCTGAAGCAGCAGCCAGAAGGAGAGAGGGAACCTGGGGCTAGGCATTCCACCACTTCCGACTCAGGACCCTCTTGAGTACTTAAGGATGCTGTTCGCTACCTGCAATCTGGCTAACACACTTCTCTGGGTCTCCTATCACTTTGTCCCTCATAGACCCATAGACTCTAGTACTGGAAGGGACCTTGAGAGGTCATCGAGTCCAGTCCCCTGCCCCCATGGCAGGACCAAATACTGTCCAGACCATCCCTAATAGACATTTATCTAACCTACTCTTAAATATCTCTAGAGATGGAGATTCCACAACTTCCCTAGGCAATCTATTCCAGTGTTTAACTACCCTGACAGTTAGGAACTTTTTCCTAATGTCCAACCTAAATCTCCCTTGCTGCAGTTTAAGCCCACTGCTTCTTCTTCTATCATTGGAGGCTAAGGTGAACAAGTTTTCTCCCTCCTCCTCATGACACCTTTTTAGATACCTGAAAACTGCTATCATGTCCCCTCTCAGTCTTCTCTTTTCCAAACTAAACAAACCCAATTCCTTCAGCCTTCCTTCATAGGTCATGTTCTCAAGATCTTTAATCATTCTCGTTGCTCTTCTCTGGACCCTCTCCAGTTTCTCCACATCTTTCTTGAAATGCGGTGCCCAGAACTGGACACAATACCCCAGTTGAGGCCTAACCAGCGCAGAGTAAAGCGGAAGAATGACTTCTCGTGTCTTGTTTACAACACACCTGTTAATGCATCCCAGAATCAAGTTTGCTTTTTTTGCAACAGTATCACACTGTTGACTCATATTAAGCTTGTGGTCTACTATGACCCCTAGATCTCTTTCTGCCATACTCCTTCCTAGACAGTCTCTTCCCATTCTGTATGTGTGAAACTGATTGTTCCTTCCTAGGTGGAGCACTTTGCATTTATCTTTATTGAACTTCATCCTGTTTACCTCAGACCATTTCTCCAATTTGTCCAGATCGTTTTGAATTCTGACCCTGTCCTCCAAAGCAGTTGCAATCCCTCCCAGTTTGGTATCGTCCGCAAACTTAATAAGCGTATTTTCTATGCCAACATCTAAATCGTTGATGAAGATATTGAACAGAACCGGTCCCAAAACAGACCCCTGCGGAACCCCACTTGTTATACCTTTCCAGCAGGATTGGGAGCCATTAACAACTACTCTCTGAGTACGGTTATCCAGCCAGTTATGCACCCACCTTATAGTAGCCCCATCTAAATTGTACTTTCCTAGTTTATCTATAAGAATATCATGCGAGACTGTATCAAATGCCTTACTAAAGTCTAGGTATATCACATTCACCGCTTCTCCCTTATCCACAAGGCTCGTTATCCTATCAAAGAATGCTATCAGATTAGTTTGACACGATTTGTTCTTTACAAATCCATGCTGGCTATTCCCTATCACCTTACCACCTTCCAAGTGTTTGCAGATGGTTCTTTAATTACCTGCTCCATTATCTTCCCTGGCACAGAAGTTAAACTAACTGGTCTGTAGTTTCCTGGGTTGTTTTTATTTCCCTTTTTATAGATGGGCACTATATTTGCCCCCTTCCAGTCTTCTGGAATCTCCCCCGTCTCCCATGATTTCCCAAAGATAATAGCTAGAGGCTCAGATACCTCTTCTATTAACTCCTTGAGTATTCTAGCATGCATTCCATCAGGCCCTGGTGACTTGCAGGCATCTAACTTTTCTAAGTGATTTTTTACTTGCTCTTTTTTTATTTTCTCTTCTAAACCTACCCTCTTCCCGTAAGCATTCACTATACTAGACATTCCTTCAGACTTCTCAGTGAAGACCGAGACAAAGAAGTCATTAAGCATCTCTGCCATTTCCAAGTCTCCCGTTACTGTTTCCCCCTCCTCACTGAGCAGTGGGCCTACCCTGTCCTTCGTCTTCCTCTTGCTTCTAATGTATTGATAAAAAGTCTTCTTGTTTCCCTTTATTCCCAGAGCTAGTTTGAGCTCATTTTGTGCCTTTGCCTTTCTAATCTTGCCTCTGCATTCCTGTGTTATTTGCCTATATTCGTCCTTTGTAATCTGACCTAGTTTCCATTTTTTTATATGACGTCTTTTTATTTTGTAGGTCACGCAAGATCTCAAGGGTAAGCCAAGGTGGTCTTTTGCCACATTTTCTATCTTTCCTAACCATCGGAATAACTTGCTTTTGGGCCCTTAATAGTGTCCCTTTGAAAAACTGCCAACTCTCCTCAGTTGTTTTTCCCATCAGTCTTGATTCCCATGGGACCTTACCTATCAGCTCTCTGAGCTTATCAAAATCCGCGTTCCTGAAATCCATTGTCTCTATTCTGCTGTACTCCCTTCTACCCTTCCTTAGAATTGCAAACTCTATGATTTCATGATCACTTTCACCCAAGCTTCCTTCTACTTTCAAATTCTCAACAAGTTCCTCCCTATTTGTTAAAATCAAGTCTAGAACAGCTTCCCCCCTAGTAGCTTTTTCAACTTTCTGAAATAAAAAGTTGTCTGCAATGCAGTCCAGGAACTTATTGGATAGTCTGTGCCCCGTGGTGTTATTTTCCCAACATATATCTGGATAGTTGAAGTCCCCCATCACCACCAAATCTTGGCCTTTGGATGATTTTGTTAGTTGTTTGAAAAAAGCCTCATCCACCTCTTCCACCTGATTAGGTGGCCTGTAGTAGACTCCCAGCACGACATCACCCGTGTTTTTTACCCCTTTTAGCCTAACCCAGAGACTCTCCACACTTCCGTCTCCTATGTCCATCTCCTCCTCAGTCCAAGTGTGTACATTTTTAATATATAAGGCAACACCTCCTCCCTTTTCCCCCTGTCTATCCTTCCTGAGCAAACTATACCCATCCACACCAACATTCCAGTCGTGTGTATTATCCCACCAAGTTTCAGTAATGCCAACAATGTCATAGTTGTATTTATTTATTAGCACTTCCAGTTCTTCCTGCTTATTACCCATACTTCTTGCATTTGTATATAGGCATCTAAGATACTGGTTTGATCTTGCCTCCCAGCTTTGCCCTGACCCTCCTTCCTCTCTGCCATTATAGCCCGTGCTCCCTCCTGTTTCCAATCCATCTCCCAGGTCTTGTTCCCCACTTACCTGTGGGCTTTGCTCACCTGTCCCCGTCGAACCTAGTTTAAAGCCCTCCTTACTAGGTTAGCCAGTCTGTGCGCAAATAAGGCCTTTCTCCTCTTCGAAAGGTGAACGCCATCTGTTCCTAGCAGTCCTTCCTCGAATAGCACCTCGTGGTCGAGGAAGCCAAAGCCCTCCTGGCGACACCATCTTCGCAGCCAGGCATGCCTCAAGGCACATCAAGGCTTTCGGTTAAATTGTGCAATGGGAGCCACAGGACTTTGTGGGCTGCCTGTGCAGCAGCCTCCTCCTGTTGATGAATCCTCCTTGTGTAGTCCTTCCACAGTTGTGAGCACAGGTCCATCTCCCTCTGCTCCCTGCCCCACTGCACTGCAGTGTCTCTTTTTAAACCCCTCCTCGGACTGGAGCATGCCCAGCAGGCCCACCGGGAAGGGCTGCTTAAGCCCAGAGTTGTTCCTATATCCCCATTCCATAGTAGGAGGCTAATCAACTCCATCACAGTGCCCTTTTAAATTAATTAATATCAGGGTGGATAAAAATCAATGATTTAAAAAATAAAATAAAAAACAGATTTCTTTTTAATTTAAATCAAATTTTTTTGATAAAATGCTTTTTGAGGGAAAAAACCTACCTTAAGATAGTTTTAATAGTTTAAATTATAGCTCAAAATATGTTGTCATCAAATAGGGATTATAAATTACAATTCTATAGTATGAGACAATATAGTCATGTAATGTTTAAGAAAAGTTTTGTAGATGAGTTCCAATAGTTCATGGATTAGGGACCCAATTTTATGGGGTTCCAGGGGCTTCTGTATAGATGATTTAGGTTAATCTTTCTATCTACCCAATGGGACTCTGTCCTCAGTCTAGAAGATACCATCAGAGATGCTTAGTTTTGCAGTTCTCAAACTGTGGATTTGTGTCTCCAGAGATAACATGCTTGTAAACAGCAAAAATGTTTTTAAATAAATAAATACGTAGAGGTGAGAAATAACTGACCTCAACCCTACTGTCCCTCTGCAAATTTGTGTACACAGAGTCAATCTCTTATCTCTCTCAAAGTGCAAAGTTTCAAAAAGTTCAATGAATAGAAGAAGATTGTTGGGGCAGAATAGATCTGGACAAGAAGAAGAAGTCTGGAGATAAATGTGAGAAGGGAGGGACAGGCAGTAGAAACAAAAGTGAAACTGTTTGAGCAGCATATTCCAGAAGTCTTGAGGTCTTTCTGAGTGTAGCCTTCATTGATTTGAGATCTACCATTCCATTCCCTCACTACAAGGGAAAACCTATAATGGCATCAAGCCATAAGAGAGACCCAGTTTGGGAATAAGAACCATTCAAGATGTTTGCTGATGATGTTTTAAAGCAAGTCACACCAGTGAACTGGAGGAAGTCACTGAAGTGCTTGGATTCAGAGACTGCTGAAGTGATAATCTCACTTTCAACAGCAGTAGCTTCTTCTGCTGGTATAAAAAGAATATTTTCCTTTGGACTAATTCATTCCAAACTGAGAAATCGTTTGGGATCCTGAAAAAGCAGGAAAGCTTGTTTTTCTTTTCCAGATTATGAACAAACAGGAAAATGAAGGTGAAGACGACTGAGTTAGCTGCAGAAGCCAGTATGTTAAGTTTCTCATGTTGATCTGGCTGACAGTCGATTTAATTTATTTTTTTAAAAATTCCATTTAACTATTTTAGTTTAAAACAATTTTAACAAAAACAAACCTGATTTTAAAAAATTTGAATGTTTAACTAAATTCAGAAATTCATATGCTTGTTTTGTTAAAATATTATATGTTTGCTGTTGAAGAAAAAAATCCAGAATACATAACTTTGTTGTTTTAGTTAAATAAACAAATTTAAATGGCTGTCTGGTGATGTTCTCCTCCTAATACAGCATGGCAAGAAAATCCTCCAAATATTAATGATTAACCTGTTGAATTGGAGATAGTTCACCTCCCAATGACTTCATAAATATCTGCTTCAACTAACTTTGGTAAATGAAATAAGCATTCATTTTCTGATCTACCTGTAAAACTAATCTGAAAAATTTTCAAAATAAATCCCTGTTTAAAAATGTGTAGTGAGTACTTTCTAAAAATGAAACCTACATCTATCTCTGAGTTGTGAAAAATGTGTATTAAGGTTATAACAACCAACAAGAATGCACTTTTATGTAGAAATCCATGATTAAATCGAGACTTCCTGACTAAATCGTGATTTCAATCAAATCCACCCTGCAAATTATACTTCATTATTGTGGTTTAGAATGCAGAGCTTTAGCCCATATTTTTAAGTTGTCACCCCAAATTTGGGCCCCAGTTCTGCAATCAGATCCACATGGGTGCACTCCTGAGATTATGCAGAGCCCCATTCTGCACATTCGTATTTCACTCAGCCTGGTCTACATTTAAAATGATGCGTCTGATGAAGTGGGTATTCACCCACGGAAGCTTATGCTCCAATACATCTGTTAGTCTTTACGGTGCCACAGGACTCTCTGTTGCTCATTTAAAATGTAGGTCAACACAGCTACATCACTCAGAGGGCGTGAAAAATCCACACCTTTGAGTGACATAGCAACGCCAACCTAGGTTTTCAGTGTAGATGTGGCTGATGGAAGAATGCTTCATTGACCCAGTTCCTGTAAGCTCGGGAGGTGGAATTCCTGCAGCAATGGAAAAACTTCTTTCATTTCTGTAGTCTGTGTCTACACTATGGAGTTACAGTGGCATAGCTACGGCACTGTGGTGATATTGCTGTCGCATAGACATGACCGCAGTGAAGTCAATGATTATACTAATGAAGTGATTTCTAACCTTTTTTCATTTGCGGACAGTCTCCAGACCCCCAGGAGCCTATGCACCACAGGGAGAAAACCACTGTTCTATGGTAACTAAAATCTTCCGCGGACCCTTTAGACACAGTCTGTGGACCCCCAGGGGTTCCTGCACCAGAGGTAGAAAAACACGGTACTAATGGATCTGTGTCAGATAAGGACACGAGTCACATTTATGGTTACAAATGAAAGTGTTTTTTTGGCAATTAAACCAATAGACAGCAGAAGCCCCTCAGCTGAGATGGGCCAATGGACAGTATCATCCCAGTTAAGAGAGAAGTCCATGAATAAAGTCTAAAAGAATTTAAGTGGAAAAAATCCTGGGCTGAATAAATGTCCAGGAATAAAAGGGATGATGGCTGTGCTGAAAGAGTACAGCTCTTCTCTTCACCGGCTGGCACTGGCTGAACACTTCCTCAGCAAGTGGCATTTTTCCAGTTCCAGTCGCTATCATTAAGCCAAGTCAGCTCCCTAACAAATGTTCCGAGAAAGGGCCACCCCAGGCTACTAGACCCCCTACAAAGCAGCTGCACCCACTGGATTCAGCCTCCAATTCAGCACATCCCTATAAAGCAGACGCATCACACACCCCCAATTCAGTGTGTCCCTATAAACCTGCCTCCCCTTCCCCTGTACATCCAGGTAGACAACACCCCTCACTCCGTGATGGGCGATGCTTCCCCACTCTTCTCTCCTGTGGAGAAAGGACCCGCTCGGTGGCTATGGGCCCCTCTCCCCACAGAATCAGGGGTAGCACCCAACAGAGGGAGACGGAGCAGGTCGGAAGAGGAAGAGCAAGGAGTTTGGTATCACCTCAGGCAACCCAGACAGAAGACGCTGGGGAGGGAGCCCTACGGAGTTGCCTGGGGTGAAGACAAAGGAGATGAGGCACCTGAGGGGCAAAGCATCTGGGCCGGGGCATGCAGGCAAGTGGAGGGAGTGCCTGAGGCAGGGAATAGATGTCACCCACAGCAACCGGGGCAAGGAAGGCTGGAGCAAGGGGTGTCTAGGATAGGGCACCCAGGGCAGAGCAGGGGGAAGAGCATAGTGCCCAGGGCAGGGAGCGAGGAGTAGAGCACAACGCATGGCGGCCAAGGAGCAGGCAGTGGGATATGGTGCCCGGGGCAGGGAGCAGGCAGTGGGATGGAGCGGGAGGCAGAACACAGTGCCCAGGGCAGGGAGCGGGACAGAGTGCCAGGAGGTATCTGGGATAGAGCACCCAGTGGAGGCAAGACGGGGCAGGCAGTGGGGGACAGAATGTGGTGCTTGGGGCAGGGAGCAGGCAGTGGGATGAAGCAGGGAGCGGGACAGGGTGCCAGGAGGTATCTGGGATAGAGCACTCAGAGGAGGCAGGACGGGGCAGTGAGTGGGGGACAGAACACGGTGCCTGGGGCAGGGAGTGCGTAGCAGAATGAAGTGCCCAGGGGTGTCTGGGATAGAGCATCCAGCGGAGAGCAGGATGGGGTAGGGAGTGGGGAGCAAAGTGCGGTGCCCAGGGCAGGGAGTGGGGAGCGGGATGGGGTAGAGAGTGAGGGGCAGAGCATGGTGCCCAGGTTAGGGTGACCGGGGGTGTCTGGGATGGAGCATCCAGCGGAGGGCAGGGAGCGGTGCACGGGGGTACTTGGACGGTGCGGGGGGGGCAGGGAGCAGGTGGTGGGACAGGGTGCCCAGCGGTGTCTGAGATGGAGCACCCAGCAGAGGGCAGGACGGGGCAGGGAGTGGTGCACAGGGGGGCAAGGAACAAGGCAGGGTGCCCGGGGCAGGGAGCAAGTGGCGGGATGGGGTGTCCGGGGGTGTTTGGGATAGAGCACCCAGTGGAGGGCAGGACGGGGCAGGGAGCAGTGCTGGGGGCGGGCAGGGAGCAGGGGGCGGGATGGGGGGGCAGAACACAGTGCCCGAGGGGGCAGGGAGCAGGACGGGTGCCTGGGACAGGGAGCGGGCAGCTGAACGGGGGGCAGAGCGCAGTGCCTGGGGGGCAGGGAGCAAGGGGCGGGATGAGGTGCCCGGGGGGCAGGGAGCAGGCGGCGGGACAAGGTGCCCGGCGCTGTCTGGGATAGAGCACCAAGCGGAGAGCGGCACGGGGCAGGGAGCAGGGCATGGGGGGCAGGGAGTGGGCGGCGGGACGGGGTGCAGGGAGCAGTGCCCGGGGGACAGGGAGCCTGGGGCAGGGAGCAGGAAAGGCTGCCCGGGGTGTCTGGGATGGAGAACCCAGCGGAGGGCAGGATGGGGCAGAGAGCGGTGCCCGGGGGGCAGGAGCAGGCGGCGGGACGGGGTGTCTGGGATGGAGCACCCAGTGGAGGGCAGGACAGGGTACAGCGCGGTGTCCGGGGCAGGCGGCGGGTAGGGAACGGTGCCCGGGGGGCAGGGAGCCCGGGGCAGGGAGCAGGGCATGAGGGGCAGGACGGGGTGCAGGCAGCGGGACATGAGGGACAGGACGGGGTGCAGGCAGCGGGACATGAGGGACAGGACGGGGTGCAGGCAGCGGGACATGGGGGACAGGACGGGCAGGACGGGGTGCAGGGAGCGGTGCCTGGAGAGCAGGGGGAGCGGGGCAGGGGGGGCAGGGAGCGGGGCTCACCCGCAGCAGCCGGCGGAGGGCAGGACAGGGTACAGCGCGGTGTCCGGGGCAGGCGGCGGGCAGGGAGCGGGGCGGGGGGGGCAGGCGGCGGGCAGGGAGCGGTGCCCGGAGAGCAGGGGGAGCGGGGCAGGGAGCGGTGCCCGGAGAGCAGGGGGAGCGGGGCAGGGAGCGGTGCCCGGAGAGCAGGGGGAGCGGGGCAGGGAGCGGGGCTCACCCGGAGCAGCCGGCGGAGGGCAGGACAGGGTACAATGCGGTGTCCGGGGCAGGCGGCGGGCAGGGAGCGGTGCCCGGAGAGCAGGGGGAGCGGGGCAGGGAGCGGTGCCCGGAGAGCAGGGGGAGCGGGGCAGGGAGCGGTGCCCGGAGAGCAGGGGGAGCGGGGCAGGGAGCGGTGCCCGGAGAGCAGGGGGAGCGGGGCTCACCCGGAGCAGCCGGCGGAGGGCAGGACAGGGTACAATGCGGTGTCCGGGGCAGGCGGCGGGCAGGGAGCGGTGCCCGGAGAGCAGGGGGAGCGGGGCGGGGGGGGCAGGGAGCGGTGCCCGGAGAGCAGGGGGAGCGGGGCAGGGGGGGCAGGACGGGCAGGACGGGGTGCAGGGAGTGGTGCCCGGAGAGCAGGGGGAGCGGGGCAGGGAGCGGGGCGGGGGGGGCAGGGAGCGGGGCCCGGAGAGCAGGGGGAGCGGGGCCCGGAGAGCAGGGGAGCCGGGCAGAGGGGGCAGGGAACGGGGCTCACCCGGAGCAGCCGGCGGAGGGCAGGACAGGGTACAATGCGGTGTCCGGGGCAGGGGGGGCAGGGAGCGGTGCCCGGAGGGCAGGGGGAGCGGGGCAGGGAGCGGGGCGGGGGGGGCAGGGAGCGGGGCCCGGAGAGCAGGGGGAGCGGGGCCCGGAGAGCAGGGGGAGCGGGGCAGGGAACGGGGCTCACCCGGAGCAGCCGGCGGAGGGCAGGACAGGGTACAGCGCGGTGTCCGGGGCAGGGGGGGCAGGGAGCGATGCAGGGAGCGGTGCCCGGAGGGCAGGGGAGCCGGGCAGGGGGGGCAGGGAGCGGGGCTCACCCGGAGCAGCCGGCGGAGGGCAGGACAGGGTACAATGCGGTGTCCGGGGCAGGGGGGGCAGGGAGCGGTGCCCGGAGAGCAGGGGAGCCGGGCAGGGGGGGCAGGGAGCGGGGCTCACCCGGAGCAGCCGGCGGAGGGCAGGACAGGGTACAATGCGGTGTCCGGGGCAGGGGGGGCAGGGAGCGGTGCCCGGAGGGCAGGGGGAGCCAGGCAGGGGGGGCAGGGAGCGGTGCCCGGAGGGCAGGGGGAGCCAGGCAGGGGGGGCAGGGAGCGGTGCCCGGAGGGCAGGGGGAGCCAGGCAGGGGGGGCAGGGAGCGGTGCCCGGAGGGCAGGGGGAGCCAGGCAGGGGGGGCAGGGAGCGGTGCCCGGAGGGCAGGGGGAGCGGGGCAGGGGGGGCAGGGAGCGGTGCCCGGAGGGCAGGGGGAGCGGGGCAGGGGGGGCAGGGAGCGGTGCCCGGAGGGCAGGGGGGGCAGGGAGCGGTGCCCGGAGGGCAGGGGGGGCAGGGAGCGGTGCCCGGAGGGCAGGGGGAGCGGGGCGGGGGGGGCAGGGAGCGGTGCCCGGAGGGCAGGGGGGGCAGGGAGCGGTGCCCGGAGGGCAGGGGGAGCGGGGCGGGGGGGGCAGGGAGCGGTGCCCGGAGAGCAGGGGAGCCGGGCAGAGGGGGCAGGGAGCGGGGCTCACCCGGAGCAGCCGGCGGAGGGCAGGACAGGGTACAATGCGGTGTCCGGGGCAGGGGGGGCAGGGAGAGCGGGGCAGGGGGGGCAGGGAGCGGTGCCCGGAGGGCAGGGGGGGCAGGGAGCGGTGCCCGGAGAGCAGGGGGAGCGGGGCGGGGGGGGGCAGGGAGCGGTGCCCGGAGGGCAGGGGGAGCGGGGCAGGGGGGGCAGGGAGCGGTGCCCGGAGGGCAGGGGGGGCAGGGAGCGGTGCCCGGAGAGCAGGGGGAGCGGGGCGGGGGGGGCAGGGAGCGGTGCCCGGAGGGCAGGGGGAGCCGGGCAGGGGGGGGCAGGGAGCGGTGTCCGGAGAGCAGGGGAGCCGGGCAGAGGGGGCAGGGAGCGGGGCTCACCCGGAGCAGCCGGCGGAGGGCAGGACAGGGTACAATGCGGTGTCCGGGGCAGGGGGGGCAGGGAGCGGTGCAGGGAGCGGTGCCCGGAGGGCAGGGGGAGCCGGGCAGGGGGGGCAGGGAGCGGTGCCCGGAGGGCAGGGGAGCCGGGCAGGGGGGGCAGGGAGCGGGGCTCACCCGGAGCAGCCGGCGCCGGGGAGACGCTTCCGGGGCGCCGCGGCGGGCGAGGCTCCGTCTCGCTCCCAGGCCTGACTCCCCAGCCCAGCGCGCCGGCCGGCCGCGGCATACTGCGCATGCGCCAGCAGCCTCCTCAGCCTTGCAGCACTCACGGCGACCGCCAGGGGAGCCGGCTGTGCGGCGCCGGCCTGAGGCCGCGCATGCGCAGCCCGTCCCCATCGTGGCGTGGGGAGAGGCACAGCCTTCAACGCCTTCCGCTTAAGCCACCTTGGGGCGGGGGAGGGCAGAGTGTGGGGCTGGGCGCTCCAGGGCCTGGGCATATTTCTGGGGACCAGGCCCCCCTGCAGCCTAGTGCTGGGGCCACTCACACAACAGCTGAGCCTGGCCCAGGGCCCCGCCCCATCACAGAACTCCTGGGTTCTGTTCCTACCATGACCTCACGCGTCTCCGGACCCATTTCCGCTTCTGTACAAGGGGGAGAACCTAGGCCCATCTCACAGGTGGGTTTTCTTTTTGTCTGTATTACACTTCCTATGATTCGTAATTGTAGTCGTGGAGATGGGCCCAGGTTTGCACCAGAAAACTTTTGCTGACTTCAGGGCAGCTGCTCCTGATTTATGATGGTGCAACTCACAGGAGAACCAGGCCTAGGATCTTTTACATCTGACCCTGCCACTTATTCGCCCCCTGAAGACGTGAAACCCCCTGGAACATCAGACTCCTTTCCCCAGCCTGTGGTTTTATAGAGAGGATTATGCCCAGGTCTTTACTGCAAAAAATAGGCTTGTTTTGACATTAAGATAGCTATTGCAATGTAAAATCTTAGTGGAGACAAGGCACAGGTAGTTTTTTACCTCTATGTAGCTTGTTGGAGTCAATTCTCTAATCCCAAACTAGGGTGAACTTGGACTAGCTACACTGGTGAGCTAAGGATAAAAGACAAGGAAGGAAAAGTCAGTAAATGACACAAGCAGAACTGTCTGTAATTTGTACCTGTTTCCCACAAAGTGGCAGTATGTGTCTCAGTGAAAATGAGGCCTGTGTTTCTGCTCCTATAGGCAAAGAGACCATGCCCTATGTACCGCCTCCTCCTATGACGGCTCCTTCCAGCTATTAATGCATCATAATATTAATTAGTGTGGGGGAGGGTTGTGACAGCTTTATGAAGAAGATCGTTACATTACAAATCACTCACTTATTGAGGATGGGGCTAAGTCTCTGTGAAGAGTAAGGAGGAGCAGAGGGATGAACAGGGTAATGACACAAATGCGCATCTCTCAGTGCAACAGATGGTTCTTCCTCTTAACTGAATAATAACTGTGCCCTGGGTAATAAACATCTCAGGATGTCTGCCCAGGATGTAGTTATTACCTTGTAAACAGGAAGTATCCTGCAATTATCTCATTATAACAAGCCAATCCTCTGGACTAGTCAGAGCATTCTGAAGCCAATGAATGTGGAGTAACTGTGTGAGGGGACATCATCCCACACCCTTCCCTTCTCCAGAGCTTAGAATGGCAACTAGTTAAACAAGTGCATTACTCAGTTAACACAGTTCTATGTTTCTCAATTATCTCAGGGTATGTCCACACTACAGCAGTGACAGCAGCACAGCTATGGTGATGCAGCTGTGCCACTGTAGTGCCATAGTATTAATGCTTCCTGTATAAATAGACAGGGGTTTTCTATTGCTGTAGTTTAGCTGCCTCTCTGGGAGGCAACAGCTAGGTTGACAGAAGAATTATTCTGTCTACAATGGGGGTTAGGTTGACCTAACTACATTTCACCGGGAGCAAAAATTTTCATAGCCCTGAGCAATGCAGTTAGCTTGATCTAATTTTTAAGTGTAGATTAGGCTTCAGAGTTATTCCCTAGGACAGATCGCCTCATCTTCATAATAGGAGATATGCTAACCCTTGGTATTTGAGGTAGGGCAGGACTGAGCTGACCCTACAAGCATTGATTCAGGAGGTGAAGACAGGATTAGTGGCCTCCGCACACCAAAAACAAAACAAAAAATATTCTTATTGCAAACAAACCCACCCACTCCAATACAGCAACCTTCCTCCATCTACGTATTCATCCATGTGGCCCCTTTTTGTGCTCAGCCATTGGCAGCAGGCTCCTCCAGCCCCAGACAGGGAGCTCAGATCCTTCACACTAGTTATAGTGGTGTTATAAAGGATTCTGGGCCACGTTCTGAGAATCCTAGTAACTGTTGCCAAGTGAACTGCAACAGAAACTCTCCAGAAGTGTGGCAGGAAGTGCACTGAAGGAGAAGGCAGACTTGGACCAGCCTACTGGAGAATAACCACGCCAGCCCTGGTGCTAATCTACTATCACCCTTGGAGCTATTCATGCTTAGCCTGTTCCTAAGTCTTTTCCTGTTGTGTGGGCATGTTCCTTAAAAAGACAGATACATTTTTTAATTCTTCTGGCACATTCATAACAGTTCAAATATCTTATCTAATGAACCTTTCCCACAACCACCATTCTGGTCACTTGTCCCTATTAAAGCAACAAGCAAAAAATAATAATACTTAACCATCATTCAAAAGAAAATACCCCCCAGTCACTGGGCTGCCAATATCAAACTACAGCCTGCAGAATGAAACCAGCTGATTTCTGCTAGAGACCTTCCATCAGATCTCTTAATCTTCTATACATCAAATATGTATCAGAGGCCTGCAAGGCCCTGACCTTGCAATTGGATCTGCAGAGTCAGGCCCCTAAGCCTCCACAGAGACCCACTGAATTGTACTGGTTTCTGCACAGAGACAATAGCCCAACCGCATGGAGGCAAATCCAGGATTGGGGCCAAATGAGCACCAAATTACCAAAATTCATTAGAAGTCATTTTGATTTTTACTTCCCACTTCAGGAGACATGTAGCCAAGAAACTGAAGCGCCAATACACAACTTAGGATGATTTGTAAGTAGCACTTTCAACAGTCCCTTCTGCATCCAGCCCACTTTCAAACTATTATGAAGTCTGGGCTGGTTATCTTCCCTTGAAAATATGGTTACCGGTTTTACACCTTTAGAGAGAAAATTAAGGCAGCAATACATGGTTTTTTTGTTTCTTCAAGTTTGACCTCAGGTCCCTTCAGTCCAAGCACAAGACCAAGGTCAAGTTCAAAGTTGATCTCAGAATTTGGGTGAGCAAAATTCAATGACTTCAGTTTTCTGTCACTTTCTCATTCAAAAGCCCATTCACGACTTGGGTGACTGCCTTACAACTAACAACCACCCCAAACTTCCAGCAATTAGAATATATATGTCTCATCCTACAAACAGGTTTCCTTATAGCATTCAGAGATTGCAGAGATGGTTAGATACCATGGTGATGAGCATGGTATAAAATGAACTAAAAAGCTCCATCCCCCTCACATATGTCCCTAATCACAGTTTTTTTTTTTCCCCTGATTGAACACTTACAGATTTACAAATAATTCAGTTTTATCAGCTGAGCAGTAAGTGTGAAGGCACAGGAATGCTTTGGCAGGATTGTAGCTATTAAGAGTTCAGTAAACTAGATTGAATGAATGGCTTGTCAACCAGACATATAGTTAATATCTAAATTAGGGTCCCTATCTGTTGTATGCTTTTATTAGTACTATGTAGGAAGAAAAGACCTTAAAGATCATATCATCTGACAGACACTGGCCAACAGATTATTAGACATGGTAGGGCACAACTCCTGCCTGTGCAGGGAGAAAGGTATTAACATCCTTCTTGACACACACTCCCAGAGAGAGAGCACTGCTTTGTCCAACCTGGCACACAGAGACCCGAATTGTGACTCATGTTCAGGGTTCCTAGAAATCCGTTTGCCACAGAAAAAAGTGCAATTTGCATCTTTACAGAGAATTTTTAGTTTTTACATTTTGTGAAAAAATAAAAATGTATACAGCAGAACTCAGTTTATCTGAGCCTCCGTTATCCAGCTCTCCATATTGACCAAACCAGGGCTGAAAACCCAAGACCCGCTGCCCAGAGCTGAAGCTCTCCGGATTATACAAATTTTTGATTATCCAATCCGGCCCCCATCCTAATTAGATCGGATAAATGGAGTTCCACTGTATTGTGGCTAGGGAAACTAAAGTTCAGCATTTCATTTTAATCGTGGGAAAATGTAGATTTTTATATGTTTTTTAATCAGAGAATTTGGAGGGGGGGTGTTAATCATGGGAAACTAGGATCCCTGCTCATGTTTCACCCAGCACCCACCTGCATGCAGGGGGAAAAGTCCCCTACCATATTTTCAACACACAGGCATGTGCCCTTGCTCTGCCTTATACACAACCTGTCCCCATCAGAGTCCCAGTGTTTCCAGCCCTCAGAACTAGACATTTCCCACTCTGCCTCCCTCTCTGCAGGCTGTGACTTACCTCCTGGGGCTCCTCAGCTGGCCCTCACTGGGGTCTCCACGTCTGTCAGTGTGTTAAGTGCTGGGATTAATTCCTTGCACAGGTCCAGAACAAAGCAGCTCCCCGTCCCAGGCCCTGGACATCTCTGCACAGAGCATGTCTCTTAGGAGCACACTGGGAAGTGTAGTTCCTAACCTCTCCTGCAATGTAAAACAGAAATAATATGAGTCGGCTGTAGAGCCAGATGGATACGCAGAGCTGTCTGGGAAATGTCGTTCTCGATGAGCTAGATGACAGGCTCTTTCGCAACATCCTCTGTGTTTCTGGGAAATGGAGTTTAATGTCTAATTAATAATAACTGATGTTATTTTGAAAGCCCAAATGTCCTCATACCACCCTCTGTGTTGCGACACACTTAAAGGGCAAAGGCAACTTAAATTTGTGCCCAACATTTAAACACTGTAAAAGCAAACTTTTATAAAAGCTAAGACCAGTAGCTATGTTTGCACAATTTTTTTTCAGTTCCAAAGGAAACAGCTGGTTTTAAACAAATGACCCTTCCTCTTTAGTATTTGCAGCTCACATTCAGCTGTCAGCACCTGAAAGTGACGTTGACCATAAGTGAAAAAAGGGAAGCTGATTCAGTGTAGGGTGACCAGACAGCAACTGTGAAAAAATGGGATGGGGTGAGGGGTAATAGGCACCTATATAAGAAAAAGTCCCCAAAAACGGGACTGTCCCTTTAAAAATGGGACATCTGGTCACCCTAATCGGTTGGTTTCCATTTTGCAAACTGGAAGTCATGCAGAAAGTAAACAAACAGCACAAATAGGGACCAGCACTTTGGGGTTTTAAAATTCTTTCACTTCTGATCATCTGAGGTGTTATTAATACAAACAAAGAAATGTATTTCCTTGCAACATATATTTTTGTTACTTAAAAACCATAATAGAATAAAGGTGAGATTGGGAGAGGGTATCCAATGTGAAAAAGAAACAGAATGTAGACATTCCTAAATAAATATAACAGTAATAATACTTTGCATAGCTCAGAGGCCTCCACCTGAGGATCAAAACATGCTGCTGAATTTGGCCTCACAGCACTTGAGTGAAGTACCTGCATATTGCCATAAATCAGCAGTAGTGTACTGCTTCTTGGTTGTCATGATTTAGCTGTCAATTATCTCAATTGATCCAGGTCTGCCCCTGGTTGTTTAAACCTGTTCTTGGAAAGGCAAGTCTCTGCAAATGTCCTGCCTCCCTGTTTCAGCACACAGGAAGCTGGCCTCCAGCTGGCTGGGAGCGCTCTCCCTAGTGTTGCTCATCTGTCCTCATCACCTGGCTTGCCAGTGTGGAGCTGGGGTGGAACACTCAGCTGGCCAACTGCAGGGATGTCAGGTGCAGCAGCTCCCCCAGTGACTGGGGGAAGAGAATAGGAGGGTTGCAGGGTGAATGATCTATCTCCCCTCCTTCTTCCCTGTGCCAGGAAAGGGTGACAGCACAGAGAGACAACTGAGGAGAAGCCCCAGGTCTGGAATGCCTCATTCCCAAATGAGGGAAGGAGGCAAAGAAAGGAGCAGCCAGAGCTCCTCTCCTCCCTGGCCAAGGAGCAAAGAGGAGAAGTTGGAAGGTGCACAAAGCCCCTTCCTCCAGGAGCCCTGGGCAACCTCAGGGGCTTGGCTTGTTTCCATAATTAGCCACGGGAAGCCCCCTGAAATGCAGGCAGCCTTGAGCTAATGTGGGGATGTGACAGATCCTAGGGGGCTCCTTCCCACTTTCTGTCAGTGCTTGGGGATGCTATTGTGGCAATTCCAGAAATGGAGGCACCAATCAGCTCTGGGTTTATCTTTTCTGACAGAAAAACACAGAGCGGAGTCCTGGGTCCCTTCGAGTGGACACAGAGCCATGGGGATGATACATGGACCCTACAAACATATCCAGGTGTCAGGCTGCTCTGCTGGGAAAGCCAAGAGCACTCACCTTTCAAGTCATGGGATTACAGAGGTTAGGGAAGGAAAATGCCAACCCAGTCAGACCTGGGGGCCCAGGGCAGGACTGGCCCCTACAGTCCAGCTGTAAATGTGCCAACCCAGTGTTAGGACTCCCACCCCTTCCCTCTGGGAATCTCCCTATGGATTCCCCTGCTGAGCAAATCTCACTGACTGGAAATGTTCCAGAGACCCACTGTCAGCATTTCCCCATTTAACTGCTCCTGGGGCCCCTTTGCCAGGTCTGCCAAGTGTCCCTCACGCATAGGCAGGCCTACGCTGCTCTTCATGGCCTTCACACATCCCCCATGGCTGCAGGGATTCCTCTGCAGTAGCTTCCCCCACCTGCTGTGCAGGCTGACCTCCCCTCTCCTTGTTCCCCCAGCTGGTGCCCAGCCATTAGGGAGGCAGGAAGAAGGACTTAAGAACGGCCCTAGTGAGTCAGATCAATGGTTGGTCTAGCTCAGTATCTTCAGTATCAGTGGCCAATGCCAGGTGCTTCAGAAGGAGTGAACAGTACAGGGCAATTATCAAAGGAGTGCTCTGCTGCCGAAGGCACCATCTTTCCCAACACCAAGCCCCAGCATTTTGGGGCTCCTCGTTCCAGGGTCCCAATTAAATTCCAGTTGAGTAATTACTTCCTCTCTGCTCTCACAAGTGAAGTAGTTTTGTTCCTGAATGGGAGACCTGCAAAGACACCCAAGATGCTGCAGGCAGGTGTATTGAGAGCTCGGTAGGTGGCACTCTTTTCTCATAGGGAGGATTGAACCAATGCTTCAGGAAGGTAGCAGGCTCATTGCTGATCAGAGGAGTTTTGGGAGGGCCACTGATCTCATTCTCCCGCTCCATATGCCCATACCCCCACGCTCACCAAGCTCCGTTTAAATAACAGATGACAGTTTGGGGGGAGGGTTTAGCTGCCATCAGCCTCCTGCTGAAGGAAAAGTGGGGCCCATCAACTGACGCTGGGCCACACTTAGTTACTAACATTTGAACCTGTGTGCCGAGACAGTTCTGCAGATGAGCAAGGACCCTGCACGGTGAGGGATACTCTTCCTTTCCCTCCAGTTATTTAACTACAGAATCCAGACTAGCCGGAAATATTAATATCATGTAAGTGCTCAAAACAGCCACCACATCATTTTGTCTTCAGTGTAGAGCTCTAGGATGCCTGCCAGGAAAAGAGAATAAAGAAGAGGAGAAGAAATAAATTCAGTCACTTCTCCAACCCAGATATTATTTGCTCTTTCCCTCTTCCCTTTCCTTATTCTCTTCCACCTCCAATTCATTCTACGCACCTTCATGCAAATTCTGTACTTTTTTATTTATTTATTAGCAGATCCAATAAATTGCTCCACAAACATTTTTGTAGCACTAACTTTACAATTTCACCAAGAACAGGCATGATGCACGTGCATTCCAATGCATAAGCTGGCCTTCAGAAGACCATACACTAAGGAGGTGTCCAACTAGTACAGCAGCAGTTTAACGATTTCCCTCTCCAGTATTCACAGAAAGTCCTCAAATCTCTGAGGTTCCGTGGCAAAGGATGATTCTTTCCCACCAAACTCCAGGAAATTCCACCAGGTTTCTAGATAAATATCCTTTTTCCCTCTTGCCCATAGAACTCTGACTTGATTGGTTAGCTTTTCTGATGTTACCCACACTTTCTGGAGCCAGTCACTAGATATAGAGGAAGTCACATCTCTTCCACCACCTTGCAATTGTGATTCTTGCTGAAAATCACATACAGGTAATTGGTTCTTTGTAGGTCTTATACAGTGCAGAACTCGGGAGGAAATACCCTGCCAGGTTATCTGATAATTGGTAACCCATTGTTTCCTCAATGGAGTCTCCAATGCTTTCCAAAATTTCCTAATTTTTAAACAGGTCCACCATGTGTGGAGAAATCTGCCTGTTTCTTTAAAGTCTTTCAGGCATTTGCCCATCTCCATACCAGAGATGCATTTAAGTTTAAGGTGGGTTAAGTACCATTGGTAGAGGATTTTAACATAGTTTTCTTTTCTGAGTGTGCATATTGAGGTACAGGAACCGCTGTTCCAAATACTGTGCCAATCCTCGTTCTTGATCTCCATATCCAAGTCTGCATTCCACCTTTTTATGAACATGTGTTTTTTCTCCAAGAAACAGCTTAAAATATCTTTATACAAGGTGGAACATAGACCCTTGTGTTTTATAGGTGTGACAAGTAAAATTAACAGTCTTTGAAAAATTATGCTTCGGTTTGGTTTCTAAGAGGATGGATTGAAAAATGTCTCAGTTGCATTTATTGGTGCAACAGAACTTTAGCATCTTTTGCAAGCTGTTCAGTCTCCTCAAAGAATCTAAATATAGCTTCTCTGAATTACTGGCCCAATCTTATAATACCAATATGCTCCCAGGCTTTAACGTTTCCCAAAGTTTTATTAGAGTTGCATTCTGTGATAACTGCTGTGGGCGTTAGATGTGATATGGAGGGGCTAAGTTTTTGTAAGTGTGATCCCACACCTCTATTGTTGCCCTCATAAAAAAGTGGCTAGATATTATTTTTGCCTTAGAGAGTTTCTTTATGCAAAAAATCCTATGGAGTTTGATTATAGGACAATGTGTCTGTTTTATCGCTATCCTGTGTTGATTAGAGCTTGGAGGTATCGAACACAGCAAATTTCCCATTTGGCTTGCCCAATAATAATGTTTATTATTTGGCAGCACCAGTCCCCCACTTTTACCAAGATCTCTGTTGGCTGGCCTGTTTGACCCTGGGCTTCTTGTGTCCTGTGTCCTCAAATTAATTTATCATCTTCAGCAAGTTTCTATGAGATGATGATGTATTGCACCCTCACAAAGTTGTGTGTGTGCGGATGCTGTAGAAATGTGAGACAATTAACAGTGCTAGCTAGGAGACTCTAGCAGTGCCGAGAGATGAGAAGAACCCAGCAGCACTGGGAAAAGGAGTCTCTCAGGAGGAGAGCCCAGCAGCCATATTGGTTTGTAATGACATGTGATCACAGGCTATGAGACATCTGGGGCTGTACTTGGATGGGAGACCTCCAGGAAAAGCCCTAGTGCTGTAGGAAGTGGTGCTGGTGACACAGCAGGTGGCCTTCTGAGTTAACGGCAGGGAGGGGCGGGGTGATGTGCTGATGAAGATGCCATTTTCCAAATAAAATGCAGAACCAAGACCCAGGACAACTATCACCATTACAGGTACGATAGGGCTTCTCAGAGTTGTACTGCCAGCCACGCCTTCCTGTCCAGATTCCAGCATGGGTAACTCCATGCAGACCCTCCTCCACTCCCTCTGTGTTTTCAATTGTGCATAGGGATCCTTTTACACTTCTGGTCCTAAGTTGTCATGCAGCTCCTTTGTGGTTTTATCATCTGCCACATTCCACCCCAGACAAGGCTGAATTTTAGTTGTGGAGGAAGGGAGTTTTGCGTTTACTATGTATAGTCTATAAAGCGCTTTGGGATCATTAAGGGTACTGGGGCTATAGAAATCTGAGATATGTTCTTACTGTTATCGCTAATAGTCCCAGGAAACGAGGGCCCAACCCAGCCAGGAGAAGAGGAGCCGAAAGCCCAGGCCCTCGAAGAAAAGGGACTTGTAGCGAGTCGGTGTGGCTCCCCTCTGGCCCAGGGGCGGGAGCGCCCAGCCAGCAGCCTGAGTAGGCGGGGCTAAGGTGCGGTGAGCCCGCCCCTCAAAGGATCAGGTGACCCGACCCAGAAGTACAAAAGCCGGCTGTCAGAGCTCAGTTGGGCCCCAGCCGCCGCAGGGAGCAGATGTGCCGCAGAGAGCTCAAGACTAGGAACCCTCTAGGACCCAGGACACCCGCCGCGACTGGCCAGAGCTTCCCCGCGCCCGCTACCTGGAGGAGCTGCCGGAGCTTCCCCGTGCCTCTTACCCGGGGGAACTGCCAGAGCTTCCCTGGGCCTACTACCCAGAGGAGCCGCTGGGGCCTCCCCGTCCCTGCTGTTACCCAGAGGAACTGCCGGAGCCAGCCGGGCCGGACTTCCCTGAGGAACTGCCGGACCTGCCACCCAGCCCTGGCCGCGAGGAGCCCCTGCTGCTGGACTGCCCGGGGGCCGGCCCCACGGACCAGGTAGGCCCTGAGGAGGAGGTCGGGAGTAGCCCGGGGCCAGCCGACTCCTATTAGGCTGCAACCATATCCGAGCCTATGTCAGTGTGTTGCGGCCGGGATCCCCACTGACAGCAGCGAGTCTAGGCCACTGCTAGGGCCCCGTGCGGTGGAGTGGGAGGGCCTGCGTCCCCCCTGCCACCCTTCCAAGGGTGGCAGACTCCCCCTCGCGCGGGCCCGAGTAGGCCTTTCTGCTTGAGTTTCCTAAACCCTGTGCTTTGCTCAGCCCTGAGCCAGAAGGGCCTGAGCTTTGTGACTCTGTGTTTGGTGCTCTGCCCGAACTTGGGGCTGGGCCCCTTTAGACTGTACTGCTGCTCAGCCCTGAACCAGAGGGCTTGAGTCTCCTAAACCCTGTGCTTTGCTCAGCCCTGAGCCAGAAGGGCCTGAGCTTTGTGACTCTGCGTTTGATGCTCTGCCCGAACTTGGGGCTGGGCCCCTTTAGACTGTACTGCTGCTCAGCCTTGAAGCAGAGGGCCGGAGCCCCTTTGACTCTGCATTGTTGCTCAGCCCTGAAGCAGAGGGCCGGAGCCCCTTTGACTCTGTATTGTTGCCCTGTCCCGAACCCGGGGACCTGGGCCTTGTGACTTTGTGTTTGTCGCCCTAGGACCCGAGTCAGGGGGCCGACCCGGCCAGAGAATGTGGCTCCCTTCCGCTCCTTGGAGAGGGTCGAGCCCCGGTCCCACACGTTCACAGGACCAGTGAACATAACTAAGGAGCCCAGAGAGGAGCAATTAGAGCGAACCTGTGATCTTCAGTCCAACACATTTTGCTGCTGTCTCTGTTAAGTTTGTAGGATGGTTATGGGCTCTGCCTTGTGCTGACTAGGGACAAAATGATAGGCTGAGAAGTATTTTATAGTATCTCCTATTAGGACGCCCTCAGCTGCCCCGGCCCACTAGGTAGCAGGGGAGGGGGAAACCCCCAAACACCTCCCTTCCCAGTGAAACCCCCGGCTCACAGTGAAGTTACATACACATGAAGCAGCAACACGTGCGCCTGACTCCACCTCCTCACATCGTCACTCGACTAGCCCAGGCTGGGATACAGTGTCCTAGTGGGGACAGGGTGTATATGATAGGTCAATAACTCCTTTCTGTGTTTGATTTCTTGGTGCTGCACCCACTTGCTCTCTTCTGCACTCCACTGCCTTTCCCCATTTATCTTTCCTTAGAGCTCCATCAGTGCGAAGGGAACATAACGGGATTTTTATCATTACTACTTACTGAGTGCTGCACATAGCATAATCTCTGCCTCATGGAGTTTACAGTCTAAGCTAGACTCAGCAACTCATGCTAGACAAACAAGTGACATTTCAAAGCAATATGGAGACTTTATTTTTTAAATTGATGATGAGTCAGGCAAGAATTTTTATAAGGGCTAATTTTCATAGGAAGTTTCAAACTGAATTTCAACTTTGGTTCATAGAAACACTATGCTGCACAGAGTGAACGTTGCAAAAATGCAACAGAGTTTTAGTGGGTTTAAAAATTATAGCAAACACTAAATATTAAGATCCCCACACAGATGCTCCATCCACACTGCTCTTTCCACATGTTCTGGAAAATGAAAGAGAAACAATTTTGCTATTGGCACCTGCTTTGTTCTCCCCAGCTGCTCCGTTTTAGCACCACGAGTGGGTGTAAGAGCAGATTTCAGTATTAATCATCTATTTTAGTGAACGTCCATACTGAACTCGCAATTCCATAATGTATCAGCCAGGACTGGCTCTAGGCACCAGCAAGCAAGCACGTGCTTGGGGTGGCACAATTCCAGGGGCGGCATTCCGGCCATTCTTTTTTTTTTTTGCTTGGGCAGTTGCGCTCTCGGAGCTTGGGGTGGGAAATTTTTTGCTTGGGGCTGCAGAAAACCTAGAGCCGGCCCTGGTATCAGCTGAGGGATGGTGAAATGTAATTTTCTGGTATTTGCTATGGATGAGAGGAGCCAACACTCTTGGGTGAGAAACTCCCAACCTTGAGGGGAGGGGGCCATTTCCTGTTTACCCCCAGCCACAATGTGAATTGTGGGCAAAACTGGGAGTATCCCAGAATGGCCCACTGGAAAAAGCTGAGACAGTCAACCAATGAGTTTAGTCTGGATACCACCAGAGCACAGTAGATTCAGAGCCAGCCAAGCATCTGAATCGAACGAAGAGGCCAAGGTTTCCAAAGTTTGTTAGTGAGCAGCTTTAGCTGTCCCAACCCCTAGGTGCTCCCGGTACAGATGTCCTTAACGTACTGAGGATAAGCTTTTCAAATCAGCATCAGGGTTTCAGCTCCATGCCTTCCCTTCAATGAACAGAAGTTGTATGGCTTAGTCCCCTGCACTGCTTTGGAAAGGCCAACCTTAAGACCCCCCCCCAGTGATATTCGATAGTGCCTGCTACCTGCCTTTGGTCCACTTTTTAAGTTAAAAGCTTCTAACTGTGATACACTGGTCAGTATGCACATCTCCCAAGTGAATACAGATGTGGAGGAGATACTCTCCAGTGGTTTAGCATGTTTTACATGCACATTCCTAGCTTGGTTGCCTTCAGATAGCTACCACAGAATACAAATGAGGAAGGAGTACAACAGTTTGGTTTGGCCCAGTGATTGTGGCCTCTTAGGAGGATGAGTGATAAAAGAAGACCATGTTCCTAGGAATCAACTGTCTGTCCCAAACCATTTAGTGTCTGTCTCCATTACGAAAGTGGCTGTTAAAGGGATATCCATTCAATGAATATAAAGTAGTCAATAATGTTTAAAATATACCCTTATCCATTTGGAATCCCCCCTCCACACACCAGCAGAAAGCCATTCCCTTCTCTTTTGCAGTGACACCACTGAAGCCAAAAGTGTGTGAGGATGGATCAGCCAGGGTGGCTTGAAGTCAATGAGAGGAGAATTTGACCTGGAATTTGTCACAGGGCCTTGACAGCTGGAGTGCTGTTCTCTGCTGTTCTGGTCTGTTAACAGCTCCAGCAACTGAATGGCCCTCCCCAGGCCATGAAGGTCAGGTGACAGGTGAGGCATACGGGAAGGCTGGTCTGGCGCTCAGGAGACCTGCTTTAAGTTCCTGGCCCTGGCACACTTTCTGTGTGAGCTCAGGTGAGTCACAATTTATCTGGCTTCAGCTCCCACTTTGCTAAATGAGGGTAATAATCCTTCCTGCCGTCCAGGGATGCTGTGAGGGGACCGTGAGGAGCTGTATGAGCAGCAGGGTAGGAAGAACTCTCACCTTTGTTGTTGCTGATCAGCTGTTTTCTGCGGGGCTGGGCTAACAGGGCTGCAGGATGTTGGTTTACACTGGGGAGGCCCTTTGAATAAAGAAAAGCTGGGAACTTGGGGCCGCATTCTGCTCTCAGATAAGTGCAGAGCTTGGGCCTGATTCCTCTGTCACACCCATTTTACCCCAATGGAGAGACTGCTGATTTACATAATCGTCAGAGGAGAATCGGAGCAGTGATTTCAGCTGGAACTCCATGTGTGAGGGCAGGGTTTGGATCTAATTATTCTGCATTAAACTGACATGTAGAATGAATGGAAATCGGAGCTCATGCTAAAATGCTCATACGAATTAACTCTCTCAACAAATACTCCATTCTCAGATGAGACGTGTTCGCCATTCCCAGCCCGAAGCATTGTGTTTCCAGCTGCAGCCTCACCTCACTTTTAACCAGCCAGTAGCTTTCCCAGCTCTTTACAGGGCTTCACTGCTCAGCCTTTAGAAGTGAATAGTTTGTGAGAGCCGACTTGCCACTGCAGCTCTGTGTTAAAAGGAAAAGGAACAGTAACAAGCAATCCTTGGAACAGCACCTCTGTGCTGAATGAGCTGGAGAGTTCGTAAGTGATGGAATTAAATAATGGTAACGGTAAAGCCCCAGAGCTTCTGTGTGTAAGACTCTTTGGATCACTCCAAAGAGACCAGGATTGGTCTAAATCATCTTCACCATCACGGGAAATCCCAAAGGGACATGGCCTCCTTGCAGATCAAGCGCCATTCATATTGATCTAGCTAGGTCCTTAGCACACTTGGATTGGAAGTTCAGGGCCTGTCCATCATGAGCAAGATTTTGGCACCCACATGATCACCGACTGTGTAGATGGACCATTGAGTTTTTCTAAATGGTTTATGTTTATCCACCACTTGTTATCTTTCACTCTCCCGAATGGAAGGGTTACTGTATTCTCTGGGCAAGTGTCCCCTGTGGAGTCCTACCTCCAGAATGTGCTGTGTACCGACCACTCGAGTGGGAGAGTCACTGTGAGGAAAGAAGGAGAAAACAATGGCGAAGATGGCAGAGCAATCCTGAAGACTCTTCTCCCCCATGGGGCTAGCCTTTTTTGCTGAAATTTCCCCATGCTGCTGGGAGTTATTGCCTGAGATCACAAGATGGGTATGGGTGCAGTGACTCCATCCTTTCCTGAACTCATGGTACCTCATGCTGTCCCTGCACTACACAACCCTCTTTAAGAGCACGCAAAGTTCTAAACAGAGGGCTCTTACTTCAGCCCAGTAGATGAGAACGTTGCTGCAGAGAATATTCAGTGTCATTGCCGGTGCTCTGCAGTCGGCCAGTTGCCCCTTGCGGTAGCTATAGGACAAGCTGTTGTCTCATAGACTCATAGGTCAGAAGGGACCAATCTGATCATCTAGTCTGACCTCCTGCACAAGGCAGGCCACAGAACCCCACCCATCCAATTTTATAACAACCCCTATCCCAGGACCGAGTTATTGAAATGCTCAAAAATGGTTTGAAGACCTCAAGCTGCAGGGAAACCACCAGCAAGCGACCCGTGCCCCACGCTGCAGGGGAAGGCGAAAAACCTCCAGGGCACCTGCCAATCCGCCCTGGAGGAAAATTCCTTCCCGACCCCAAATATGGCGATCAGCTAAACCCTGAGCATGTGGGCAAGAGTCACCAGCCAGCACCCAAGAAGGAATTCTCCACAGCAACTCAGTACCCATCGCATCCAACATCTCCCCGCAGACCATTGAGCAGACCTGTCTAGTGGTAATTCAAGATCAATTGCCCAAATTAACGATCCTATCATAACATCCCCTCCATATACTTATCAAGCTTTGTCTTAAAGCCAGGAAAGTCTTTTGCCCCTACTACTTCCCTCGGAAGGCTATTCCAGAACTTCACTCCCCTAATGGTCAGAAACCTTCGTCTAATTTCAAGTCTAAACTTCCTAATATCCAGTTTATACCCATTCGTCCTCGTGCCTACATTAGTACTAAACTTAAATAATTCCTCTCCCTCCCTAACGTTAACCCCCTTGATATATTTATATAGAGCGAGCATATCCCCCCTCAGCCTTCTTTTGGCCAGGCTAAACAAGCCAAGCTCTTTGAGTCTCCTTTCATAAGGCAGTTTTTCCATTCCTCGGATCATCCTCGTAGCCCGTCTCTGAACCTGTTCCAGATAATTCATGCTGTCTCCTGGGACCTGCTGTGAAACAAGATGTTTATATTGGTAATAGCAAAAAGAGGGACAAAGTTACCAAAGGCATTGGAGGCACCACTCAGCAGAGACATCTCGGGCCCTTCACACTGCTCCTCTCACTGCTTGGTGAAGTTCTCGATTCTCTGGGTAATTTCAGCCAGGCTGGGCATGGCAACCTTATCCATCTTCACAACCAAACACTTCCTTCTGTCCTGAACCCAAAAGCCAATGAACCTCTGGAAGCCAATGGGGAAAGAACTTTGCGACAAGTCACAGAACACTCAGGCATTTGCTGCATAAATCAAGAGCAAAGCAATGAATATAAAATAGGTCACTCCAAATCCAGAATACCATGTGCCAGTTAGGAGAACAGATTTGTGTGCATCAGGCACCATGGCTGGCATGCCCTTGCAATTATTGTCAGCCACAGATTTGTTAGTTGCCTTAGATTTATGCTAATGTATTTTCATTTAGTGTTCATGTACCTAAAACATTTTGTAAGATGCATCATAGGCAGTGAGTTAATGAATGAAACAAATGTAACAGATGGCAGTGTGCGCCTCCATTTCAGGCCGTTACAAGCAGAACAGAGTTGGTCATGAGAGGCTGGATGCAAAGGACATGGGGACAGCTGTCTTCAGCTAGAAGTATTTTAATTCTGGATCTGCTCTTGATGGAAATCTTCAGGGAGAAGTGGAGTTTCCTAAAGCCAAACCAGAAGTCGCTTGTTCAGAAGAGAAATCCCTGTGAAAAGCTCAACATTTTAGACTCTATTGCTTGAGCTAAAGAATCAGGTCTATTAGCTCAAAGCCAGTAGCAGACTCATGAACCTTTATATGTGATCTAGCCATTACAGACAAAGCACTACATTATGTAAGCTCTTGTTCTGTTTATTGTCCTGACCTGCCTCAATGTACCAATCCACTGCAAGGCATTTGACACCCAGCACTCTGAGATCCCATTTACTCTTTCAAGTCAGCCTGAACATCTGTGGGAGTCACATGTTTATAGACGCACACGACAGTCACTGAGCTTCTGTTGCCCTGGGTGTGAAAGGCAGGCACGTTCTCCTGGATGCTCACCACCATAGTCTGCTGAATCACTTCCCTGTTGCTTCTGCTGCTGGTGGTTTGGATAATCTGCAGGAGACACATCACACACGGTGAAATTACTTCAGTGGACTCTAGGCTGCCTGCAGTACCAGCCTTTGAGGCTGTTGTTTTCAGGGGCATGGGCTTTGCAAGCAAACAGTTGTACAATGAGAGACCAGCCAACCATTGAGCCTGCTGGCCTGGATAGTGCTCCTGGATGAGATATTCATAGTCTAAAGCTTGTGGCTGCAATTTACTGGCCAATTTACAAACTCAGGGGCAAATATCCCACTCTCTGCTCAGAAGAAAGGAGATGGATAATTCATGCTGAAATCTACTAGCAGCAGGCTATCCATTCAACCAGTTGGGTTTTCTTCTTCCAATAATATTAAAATAACATGAATATAATGCTTATAACACAAGAGTGTCCTTATCCCTATTGCAGAGAGGAAGAAACTGAGGCACGAGAAGGGCAAGATACTCCCCAGAGATCACAGAACAAGTCAGGAGCAGAGGTAGAAATAAAACCATTGAGTCATGGCTCCAATGATTTTACCTTGCTGCTCAATAATGCCTGACTGGAACATTGGGCAAAGAGTCTAAATACAATTAGCATTCATGAATGACATGATAACAAACAGTCTATGCTGGGCATATCATACAGACCAGATAAATGGCATCAGCCTTCCATTTGCTGCTCTTCTCACTCTTTCCGTGAATTTTTGAGTCATATGGACCCCAATCAGAATGGCTTCAATAATGATAATGGCCAAGAGGACCACTAGCACACAGATCAGGATGGTCGTCTTCCTGTTCTCATTAATTCTTGGTATGAATTTGTAGGCTTGGGGGACAGATCTATGATGATTTGCACCAAAGCTGCTATCAGTATTAGCATCTGCTCAACAGTAAGGAGATCAAGACTTTGCAATGGTTATTTACCACTTTACAGACACAAGTGTGATCTATGCAACCTGAGAGAGCAAATATGCAGAATTTAGCATATGGGGACTTCCAATGAAAGGTCAGCCTTTGGGACTATACCTTTGCTATGGTGAATCCTTGGGGACCCAAATGGCAGCAGCATGACTGATTGTGTCCGCCCCTTGTCTAAACTCCACAAATCTGCAAATCTAAACCCACTATGGGGCTGACACTCACTCATGATGCTGTTCTGTGTCTTGGGCACCTGTCCTCTAGCTCCCTCTGAACAAAGCTTCACACAGCTGGAGACGGTATCTCTGCTCTGGATCTCCAAGCTGGTTTGGCCCAAGCTCCACCACCCTTTCTGGAATTTACCTCCCCTCTCATCTTGCATAACTGCCCAGATATTCCAAGTGGACAGCATTTCTGAACAAGTGAAAAATCCTCACAACACAATTTCCATAAGAACATAAGAACGGCCAGACTGGGTCAGACCAAAGGTCCATCTAGCCCAGTATCCTGTCTTTCGACAGTGGCCAGTGCCAGATGCTTCAGAGGGAAGGAACAGAACAGATAATCATCAAGTGATCCATCCCCTGTTGCCCATTACTAGCTTCTGGCAAACAGAGACTAGGGACACCATCCCTGCCCATCCTGGCTAATAGCCATTGATGGACCTGTCCTCCAGGAACTTCTCTAGTTTTTTTTTTTTAACACTGTTATAGTCTTGGCCTTCACAATATCCTCTGGCAAAGAGTTCCACAGGTTGACTGTGTTGTGTGAAGAAATACTTCCTTTGGAACCGCCCTTCAGGTAGTTGAAGGCTGCTATCAAATTCCCCCTCACTCTTCTCTTCTGCAGACTAAATAAGCCCAGTTCCCTCAGCCTCTCCTCATAAGTCCCCACTCTATTCCAACTCCAGCTTCTTCTGATAATACTCTGGGAAACTTTAACACCTTGGAGTATATCAGTATAATAAGATTTGGTCTGTTATTCAGGGAAGCTAGACTCTGGATTTTTTGAAGTTTGCAAAAGATACTAAAGTTCTAGTGTACCAATACCTGCCTGCGAGACATTTTTCAGTCCACCCTCTTAGACAGTCAAACCTATGCAGAAAATGAACAGACTTTGAGAAATTACTCATCACGCCTATGAAACACAAGGGTCTTCATTCTACCTTATAGAAGCTGTTACTTAGAGGAAAAAATATGCTCATGAAAAGGTGGAATACAGATTTGGGTATGGAGATTAAGGATGAGGATTGGCAAAATATTTGGAAAAGTGGCCCTTGTACCTCAATATCCAGGCTTATAAAAGAAAACTATGTTAAAATCCTCTAACAATGGTACCTACTGTGACGGGCTGGATCACTGAAACCCCCTTGGGGCTGCCAACTGATGTGCCAAGACTACTTCTGCCCCTGCTGTCCCTGCCAGCTCGGGACTCCAGCACCCTGTCTTGTTGAGCCGGACATGCCCGTCTGCTCCAAAACAGATCCACGGTCTGAACCACGTGCTCCAAAGCTTCAGACTTAACTGAAAGCAACTTAAGAAGTGTTCCTGTCTTTAACACTCAGATGCCCAACTCCTAATGGGGTCCAAACCCCAAATAAATCTGTTATACCTTGTATAAATTGTTCGCCCTCTATAACACTGATAGAGAGCTATACACAGCTATTTGCCCCCCCACCCCAGTATTATTACATACTCTGGGTTAATTAATAAGGAAAAGGTGATTTTATTAAATACAGAAAGTAGGATTTAAGTGGTTTCAAGTAGTAACAGACAGAACAAAGTGAATTACCAAGCAAAATAAAATAAAACACACAAGTCTAAGCCTAGTACAGTAATAAAACTGAATACAGATCAAATCTCACTGTCAGAGATGTTTCAATAAGTTTCTTTCACAGACTGATGCCTTCCTAGTCTGGGCACAATCCTTTCCCCGGTACAGCCCTTGTTCAGTTCAGGTGGGAGCTAGGGGATTTTCTCATGATGGCCACCTAATTTGCTCTGTTCCACCCACTTATATATCTTTTGCATAAGGCGGGAATCCTTTGTCCCTCTGGGTCTCCTCACCTTCTTAATGGAAATGCACCAGGTTAAAGATGGATTCCAGTTCAGGTGACATAATCACGTCACTGTAAGACTTCATTATCGACTTGCCAGCACACGTGTGTACAGGAAGACTTACAAGTAAAACAGAGCCATCTACAGTCAGTTGTCCCAGTTAATGGGAGACATTAAGATTCGAAACCACCATTAATGGCCCGCACTTTGCATAAGTACAATAGGACCTCAGAGTTATATTTCATATTTCTAGTTTCAGATACAGGAGTGATACATTTATACAAATAGGATGACCACACTCAGTAGATTATAAGCTTTGTAATGATACCTTACAAGAGACATTTTGCATGAAGCGTATTTTAGTTACATTGTATTCACACTCATCAGCATACTTTCATAAAATCATACAGAGTGCAACGTCACACCTACCCCACCTTAAAGTCAGACATACATTTGTGGTACAGGGATGGCCCGGAAAGAGTGTAACAAAACAGGTGAATTTCTTCACACGTGGTTGTCTTAGCCAAAAGCTGGGACAGTTTTGGAAGGAGGTTGGGGATGCTGTTAAGAAGATTGTGGGTTGCCATCTGTTGGATAACTTTTGGGGAGTTTTGTTGAATTTTCCCCAAAATTCAGTGTATAAGCTCTACAAAGAACTGATTACCTTGTATTAGTTGTAGCAAGAATCACAATCACAAGGTACTGGAAGAGACGTGACTACCCTAAATCAATTGATTGATTTCAAACAGCATGGGAAACACCAACTGGAAAAGCTGACCCATCAAGTCAGTGTCCTACAGGGAAGAAGGAAAAAAGGATAATTAGCTAGATACCTGGTGAAATTTGCTGGAAAAGAATCATCCCCTGCCATGCAACATAGGAGACTGAGGATTTTGAATACCAAGGAAAGGAGAAATTGTTAAACTGTTACCTTACTAGTCAGATCTCACCCTAGTTTTATGAAATCCTGAAGGCCAGCTTATGCACTGAAATGTTTGTACATCAAGCTGCTTCTGGGAATTGTAAAGTTAGCCCCATAAAAATGTTTCTGCAACAATTTATTGGCTCTACTAATAAAAAAAAAGGAAGGAATTTGCATGGAGGTACATAGAATGAGTTGGAGACGGAAGAAGAGAAAAAGGAGATAAGGAAAGGGAGAGAGAAAGAGCAAATAATTTCTGGGTTGAAGGACTGATTGAATTTATTCCTGCCCCTCTCCTTTATTCTCTTTCCCTGGCAGGCATCCTAGGAAAAATGGGAAAGGATGTGGTGGCTGTTTTGAGCACCTATGTAATATTAAAAATTTCCAGCTAGTCAGGATTCTGTAGTCTAATATGTGGAAAGAAAGGCAGAGGACCCCCCAGCATGCAGGACCCTGGCTTATCTCTCAACAGGTTCAAATATTGGTAACGAAGTGTGGTCCCAGCATAAGCTGATGGGCTCCACTCTTCCTGCTGTAGGAGGCTGGAGGCAGCTAAAATCATCCTCCAGCCTGTAACTAGTTATTTACAATGAGTCAGGTAAGCATGGGGGTATGGGCAATGTTTATGCAGGGTGGAGTCACTGGACCCATTCATGTCCTGTATTCTCAGAGAAAGATGACAATTCTGTGCTGAAATGGAAGTAAAAGGCCCGTGCCATTGGGGAGGAGAGTCCATTGGGCCCTTCTCTCTTCTCACATTGGGCCCTTCTCTCTTCCCACATCCTCAAGGACACCACATCAGTGATCTTCTAGAGTTCTGTACATGGCACCCTTTGGAAGTATAACAATAATGTTCATTTCTTGACTGTTGTTGGAGTTTGAGAGCACACTCCCTTGTTACATTGCAGTAACTCTGCCTTGGTCCTCCATTACTGCTGATGGCTCTTTTGGCTTTCAGCACGTTTTAGTTGCCTGAGCCTTGGGTTAAAATCACCCCTTATCAAGTAATTGGAGTCCAAAGGCAACTGGACAAAGTCTGCTATTGTTCCTGCTTGTGGAGTTATCCTGGGGGAACCAGGGAGAGCAAACAGAAACACGTAGCAAAATAAACATTCTTTCTATATTCCATAACTCATGGGAACAGCAGCGTGGATGGTGATTTGGACTGTTACTTTGCTTCCATATTTACTATTCTTTCTACACATCAGGATGGTTTTTTCCTGCAAACTCAATAAGGATCCTTTAAAATACAGCCAGCTCTCCTGGACTCCTTTCCCTCTGATGTTATTTTCCCAGGGGATCCTGCCCATCAGTTCCCTGAGGGAGTCAAAGTCTGCTTTTCTGAAGTCCAGGGTCCGTATTTTGCTGCTCTCCTTTCTTCCTTGTGTCAGGATCCTGAACTCAACCATCTCATGGTCACTGCCTCCCAGGTTCCCATCCATTTTTTCTTCCCCTACTAACTCTTCTCTGTTTGTGAGCAGCAGGTCAAGAAGAGCTCTGCCCCTAGTTGGTTCCTCCAGCACTTGGACCAGGAAATTGTCCCCTACACTTTCCAAAAACTTCCTGGATTATCTGTGCACCGCTGTATTGCTGTCCCAGCAGATATCAGGGTGATTAAAGTCTCCCATGAGAACCAGGGCCTGCAATCTAGTAACTTCCGCTAGTTGCCGGAAGAAAGCCTCGTCCACCTCATCCCCCTGGTCTGGTGGTCTATAGCAGACTCCCACCACGACATCACACTTGTTGCTCACACTTCTAAATTTAATCAAGAGACTCTCAGGTTTTTCTGCAGTTTCATACCAGAGCTCTGAGCAGTCATACTGTTCTCTTACATATAATGCAACTCCCCCATCTTTTCTGCCCTGCCTGTCCTTCCTAGACAGTTTATATCCATCCATGACAGGACTCCAGTCATGTGAGTTATCCCACCAAATCTCTGTTATTCCAATCACATCAGTGATAGAAACTGCACCATGACCCTTGGTAAATTGTTGCAATGGTTAATTAACCTCATTGTTTAAAATGTGTGCTTTATTTCCAGTCTGAATTTCTCTAGCTTCAACTTCCAGCCTTTGGACCATATTAGACCTTCCTCTGCTAAACTGAGGAGCCCATTATTTAGTATTTGTTCCTCATGTAGGTTCTCATAGACTGTAATCACGTCACCCCTTAACCTTCTCCTTGTTAGCCTAAACAGACTGAGCTTCTTTGGTCTATCGCCATAAGACATGTTTTCTAACTCTTTAATCATTCTTCTTGTTCTTCTCTGAACCCTCTCCAGTTTTTCAACATCCTTCTTGAATTGTACACACCAGAGCTAGACACACTATTCCAGCAGCAGTCGCACCAATGCCAAATACAGAAGTAAGATAATCTTTCTACTCCTACCCGAGAATCCCGTTTATGGATTCAAGCATTGCATGAGCCTTTTTGGCCATAGAGTTGCACTGGGGGCTCATGTTCACCTAATTATCCACTCCTTCCCCAAATCTTTTTCAGAGTCACCGCCAGGATAAAGTCCCCCATCACGTAAGGACAGCCTTCATCACTCCAAATTAGTGGGTGCTCAGCACCCACTGGCAGCCAAGCTCCCCCCACTCTCCCTCACCCCCCAGCACCTCTCCTCCACCAGAGGCCCCCCCGATCACTTCTCTCCCTCCCTCCACGTGCCTCCTGCATGCCACGAACAGCTTCAGGGCTTCAAGGGAGGGGTGGAGTGGGGGTGTTGTGGGGGCAGACCAGGGGCGGGGAGATGTAGGGTGGGGGCAGGGCCTGGTGGAGGGGGTGGATTGAGCACCCCCCTGGGTAGAGGGGAAGTCGGTGCCTATGGCCTTCATCATTTGTTCCCAGATGTATACGTTACTTTTAGTCAGATTAAAACATATATTGTTTGCTTATGCCCAGTTTATCAAGTGATCCAAATTGCTCTGTATTAGTGATCTGTCTTCTTCCTTGTTTATCACTCTCACAATTTTTTTCTCACCTGAAAACTTTATCAGTGATGACTTTTTGCTTTCTTCCAGGTCAGAAAAATGTTGAATAGCATCGGGCCAAAAACATATCTCTGTGGAACCCCACTAGAAACATACCCACTCAATGGTGAGTCCTCATTTACAACGACATTTTAAAACCTAGCAGTTAGCCAGCTTTGAATTCATTTAATGTGTGGCATGTTCATTTTATATCATATAGCTTTGTTTAATCAAAATGTTGTGCGGCACCAAGTCAAACTTGATATCTTTTCATTCACATTGCAAGTTAGTTGACATACATATTTTCCATATACCCATGTTGATTGGTATTAACTATATTACCCTCCTTTAATTCTTTATTAATCGAGTCCTGTAGCAGCTGCTTCGTTATTTTGCCCAGAATTGATGTCAGTCTATAATCACCTGGGTCATTCAATTTGGCCGTTTTAAATGTTGACACCATATTAGCTATCTTGCAGTCTTCTGGGACTAATTTAGGAAGGTTGGTTTTAGTGGACCTGAGAATTTCAATTCAGACTGATTGGACCAAGGGTGAACCAATCCTTATGTTAAAGACCCCTCCTGGAGAATACCCTGCCAGAAGCCTTCTCTTCTTTAAACACACATTTTAAATTTCAGCACAACTTATGTCCAAAATGTGATTCCAGCTCCTTTTTTAAAGCCTTCCCGGTTCCCAGACAAGAGATGATTTTATGAGGCCCTGTTAGTAATAAATTTGATAGTTTTATAATGGTTTGTTTCTATTATCACGTTTGGACAATCATGAAAAATTCCTGCAGCAATAACAAGGAAGTTCAGGGCTTTAAAAATCATACTGGGAAAAAGAAAACTGGATCCCTGGACCCTTTATAAAAGCATGGGCTGGCTCCTGAGAGGGAAAACAGTTGCCTTGGATTTACAGTGAGGGACAGAAAATATGGATTGCAAAAGTACTACCGAGCTCACCATGCCTGCTCAGCCACCTGTAAGTAACATGTAATTTTTGCAGTGGTTAGAAGGAATTGGATACCTCCTGTTTGGTAGCGTGTGTCTTCCTGAAATATTTAATCAATGCCTGTTAGCTAGTGATTTGATCAAACAAGGAGTTATGCGCAGAGTGTACTTGTCTCAGATGAATCACCTTGATGTCACACACCTAGATGGGATAGGAGACTGAAGTCTGTCCCCCGGCCATGTTTTTAAACAGCCTGAATTCAGCATGATTCTCAGAAAGGAAGAAAGTACATTCCCCAGTTAATATCTCCCAATTGTTAAACCAGGACAATGGTATTTACCCTTACTGGGAGGGCAGGGGGCAGGAGAGGGAATCTTGTCCCTCTCCTGCCTTGTCCCAGGAGAGGGAATCTTGACTGAATGCACAACCCATTGTATGTTCTGACTGGAGTTTCGCGCAATTTAACATGAGGCTAGAGAACATCAAATTCAGCTCTGCAAACAAGATGTTTTTTCGGGGGAGGAATGTTTGGTTTTTGCTTTTGCTACCTCTCTCCAGTTATATTCTCCTCATTTAAGGCCTAATCCTTTAAAACTGTACTCACGTTGCTAGTATTTACTCATTAACATAGTCCCGCCAAAGTCAGCTAGACTAGTGTGATTGAGAACTACTTATCTGAATAAGGGTTTGCAAAATCAAACCATTTAGTCAAGACTTTACCAGGAACAAGTCTCCTATTTCTGATGTTATCACCGCCAGACACATTTTGTAACTGGGAATTATCAATAACATGGGATAGTTATTTCTTTCAGGTTTACAGCTCCATGCCCAAAGTGAGCACAACCCAACAAAGAATCATCCTTGCCTCAGTCATGGTGATTCTCCTGGGCTTCTTCATAGTTGCCAGCACTTTGGTGGGAGTTTACCTGACCCAAAAACACACAGAAAAGGTGAGTAGGGCAGCCAGTGGGAAGCTTGTGCCGTCACTCTTGTTTATGCAACATGCCTCCAGCAATTTCAGCCACAAACTATCCTCTGAGATATCAGACCTGGCACAAACATGTATTTCTGTCCTTAATGCACATTTACCAATCCTATCGATAATTCTTAAATGCAAAGTTTTCACCTTACCAGCTCAAACTGTCTATTTCAGACAGCATGACATCAGGATCTAGAAATCATCGTGACATCAAGGCACTATTCTTAAACTCAGGTTTATAAACCTCAAAAGGTGTCTGAAAGGGCTCTGATATATATTCATATCAAAGCAAGGACGGTCTCCAGCTTACTCTTCGGTGGGCAATTTAGCAATGGGTTCCTTGTGATTTGCATGTGTCATTCTAATCAGCCAGCACTGCTTATACAGACCAGGCCTTTATAGCAGTTCTTGATTGTAATAAGTGTTGTAGCAGAGTTAAGAAATGAACTAAGGTAAATCCAGCTCAGTGCCTGGGGAAGTTAGCCATGCAAATTTCCATTCACAGTAAGAGTGGGCAGTCTGGTGCACCACTTTGAAAACTTATCCCCTATTGGCACAGTTAGCCCTCTGATGCAGTCATAGCTCCTGCTGAACTCAACAGAAACTCTGTCGGCACAGAGGGTGAAATCTGGCTTCCGGCTATAATTTTGCAATATTTGCCTCTGGGTGTCTTTGTTATTTTTATTCTTGTATTTGTGTGAAATACACTGGGCCAAATTCTACCCTTGGATGCACATGCAGGATCAGATTGTCACTCAAGTGCCTACCTAATGAACTGGCATTATCAGCAGCCTTTAAAAAACGCTGATTGTGTATCTCCTTTCTGTACATGGGTGGACTCCCAGCTGCCTCAGGGTATGTCTACACAGCAAAGAAAAACCTGCAGTTGCCCTATGTCAACTGACACAGCTCCTAGGGCTTGGGCTACAGAGCTGTTTCATTGCGGTGTAGACTTCTTGGGCTCTGGGCCTCTCCCACACCACAGGGTCCTAGAGTCTAGGCTCCAGTCCAAGCTCAGAAGTTTACACAGTAATGAAACAACCTTGCAGCTCGAGCCCACAAACCTGAGTTGACTGGCAAGGGCCAGCCATGGATTTTTCTTTGCTGTGTAGACATACTCATAGCCTCTGAGGGTATCTGGAATGGCTTTTGGCTCACTGCACTTTCACACTTCCCTGATGAATATGCTAGGGTCTACAGATGGTATTTCATACCCTGAAATGTTTCTTTGAGGTCCTTGACGTGGTCATCCAGGGAAACAAGGGGGAAGAGGAAGAGCAGACGGCCATGGTAAATGAACGGGAGAATGTGGCCGCTTTCCACATTAAAAGAAAGAAATCCACAGCCACTGTTGTGTACAACTATAACCAAGTAAGTGCAAGCAAATGGGCTGAAAGAGCTGGATTGTACTGGAAAGAGGAAAAGGTTGAGTTCAGATAATCAACAAGCCAGAGCCACTTGTGCTTATGCCAAGAAAGTTCTGCCTTTTCCACTGTGTTCCAGGAATTACAGCAGAGGACCACGATCTTTGCCAATCTGATCTCTGATCAGGCCTCCCATTAGAATAGGTTCTTCCAGACTACTATGCAGGAGACAGTAGGTTTTACTTAGGCAGGCAGACCAAGTGAGGCTGGCCCATTCCATTATTAGTGAACCTATCCTTGGAGCGTGCATGATAAATGGTACAAACAACATTTGGGAAGATCATTAAGTGGTCCGCCGAGACCCTCAGCAATTTTCAAGTGGTCCGTGAAAAAAGAGTTTGAGAACCATTGGTCTGATCCAAGTCACTAGGATGTTCTGTACCTGCCAGAGCAGGAGGTAGCCTCTCTCTAACTAATTTTAAACTTTACTGAGTTGAAAATTACACCATCGCTCCTTATCTGAATGGTCCCAGATGGAGGCAGAAATGCTGGATAGACCAGTGTTAAACTAAACACCAGTTCATCTAGTTGGCAGACTGCGGTTCAGAGAGAGTTAAACGTAAGTCTGAAACTATTCTAAAACGTACATCCAGGGTTTTATATTTCATTTTGAATTTTCAAGAATGAGCCGATTTTTAAAAAGTCATTATATTTTGCTCAAAAATAAACTACTATTGAATGAAAAGGAGTCTCCTTTTCACTGAAGTTCTAAGTGATATTTTCAAAAGTACAAATTTCAAATTTCCTTTCAGATGAAAACCAGTCGCTGTTAAGACACTTAGGGCCAGATTCTTGACCCCACTAAGGCAAAGCAGGCAATCCAGCCCTCTGGTCCTTTGTGTAAGGGGGAATTAGCAGGTGGACTAAAGCATAGTGGCTCTTCTCCCCCACACTCAAGCTCCTGGTGTATGGAGAAGAGTTCCCAGAAGAAAAGGGCAGGGTTGGGGCATCCCTAAACCTCAGTTATCCCCAGCTGCCTGAGTGGACCCTTGGAGCTGTGTATAATTTAGTGCAGCATCCAGGTTGCTCTCATGCCAGAAGTTCCAAGATTAGAGGAATGTAAAGATGGCTTCAAGCTATCTTTTCCTCTCTGCTGCTCCTTTGCTGAACAGAAAATATAGCCCTTAAAGTTTAGAGTTTGGCTATTCCACAAACACCCACTGAAATTCTAGGTTGTGAAATGGCCCAAAAGAAGAATGGATGACAGCGTTTGCAGTAAACTTTGTGAAAACTTTTCATAACCTTTGCACAGCTTCTCTGCTGGGGGCATAGGCAAGACCAGCCCAGGCACCTCTACTGGGGAAATAACAACTTCTATACAAGCTTTTACCCAGGGAAACGTCACAGGTTATCTTGTTGGTCAGTGAACACTTGGAACTTTATTTCTTGCAAGTGCCTCATACTGATGTTTTGGATGTTTGCTTGTAGGGTCTAATAGGTCTCAGAATCACCAACAGTAAAAAATGTTTTGTGATGAAGATGGATAAACTCAACATACCAAGCTTGGATGAAATTTCCAGAGATCTCCCACATTTTTACACCAAAGTAAGGTTCCAAGTCTGGGCTTTTATCACATTCTTGTATTACTTACTTGTGACTTTGATTGAAAGCAACAAATTTTAAACCTGGGGTGCCAAACTCCTGGCCTACTTAATATATTTATCCAGCTTCTCTGAAAGAATCAGATTCGGTAGTATATAAGATTTCATATTTTTAAAGTTATATTTCTAGCCCATATGGCTTGAAAATAAACTTTCAAAATGTAATAACACTCTCGTAGACTGAAGCAGCTCTAAGAGAGAGAGAAACTGCTCCAAATTCATCTTGGTGGGTAGTTACCCTTGATGCCTAATGATCATCTAGGGACAATTTCCAAGTAACCTAAGTGTACAAATTTAGCTAATTTGTGCTCACAATTATATAGGGATACTAAATAACTGCATGTACAAATGACCAAATAAATGAAGGGAGGAAATGATTCTAAAAGTTCGTGGCATCATTTTCCCCACCGAGTAATTCTGAATGCAACAGTAACTAGAATATAAGGTTCATATTCTACCCTCAATCATTTGCAAGCCTCCTAGGGACAGCAGTGGCCAATCTGGTTTGGATCCTTAGCACTAACTTCATAGACCCAGTCCACAATCCATAACTTAAATTGTACTCTGGCCCCCTCCGAGTTAGACACAGTATTTTAGAACCCACATTTCCCCTGAAAGTGAGTTTCTGAATTACAGCTGGATACATTGAGTGTACCAGATCTCCCCAGGCAGCTGATGGAATGACCAGTACCATACTCTCTAGGATGGCTCTGAATGACACTACCTGTTTGCTATATAGGGCTCAAATCAGAAACTCAAGATAGCTATCTACAAATGTGCTTTCAAAGGCATTTTCCCATTAAATACAGGCTGTATTCAGCAGGATGTTAAAGAGCTGCTGCACTCTCTGCTGTTACCAAGAGATCCTGCTCTTGGCATACTTGGATACAAAATTCTCTCACCTCAGCCTCTTAGGGTACATCTACACTGTGTTTTAAAACCCGTGGCAGTGAGTGTCAGAGCCTGGGTCTACAGATTTGGGCTTGCATTGCAGCGCTAACAACAGCAGTGTAGATGTTGTGACTCAGGCTCTGAAACCCATCCTCATTCCCAGACTTCAGAGCCTGAGCCCGAATGTCTACATTGCTGCTTTTGGTACTGTAGCACAAGCCCTGTGAGCCCAAGACTGTAGACCCAGGCTTTGAGACTCGCTGCCATGGGTTTTAAAATGCAGTGCAGGCATGACCTTACTTTCATGGCCCTTTTATGTCCCCTCCGTCTGACAGAACCGAGGGATAATGTTAGAGATGGATTGTTGAACTGCAGTCCCTGGGAACCCAGTGATGTCTGACTTCGGGGGTAGGCGAGGGGAGCTGGATGAGTCTCATAGGACTCACCGTGGTGTCAATCATCCACCAAGGTTCCGCTTACAGTTCAATACATTACATCTCATTTAAAAAATCTGTACAAAACTCACCGAGGCACCTGTCCTGCCCTGCAGAGGACGGTATCCCCTGGTAGCTGGGAACACTAGATCAAATTGCTGAAGCCCAGATGAGTGGCAGCCCAATGTTCTGCATTTGGCTGGATGTCATGGTCCTGGGTGTGAAAGACAGTTCTTGTGACTTTGAGAGAGATTTACTTCTAGCTAACGAAACTGTGCTCCACAGCTGCTATAGGAAAGCTACAGAACATTTCCACTGACTAGAGCTCTACTTGGTTTCTTGCTTGCTGGTATCAAGCACCAGTGCTTTGCACCTTGCTCATATGAAGGGCTAGACTGTGGCAACTTCTTTTCCAGCAGGTCTCTGGAGACAAAATGTCTTACAACTTCAGAGAGGCGGAACCAGCTGACCGCACTACACTAGGAACAACTCTGAATATTCTCTGCAGCGACATCCCCATCTACTGGGCTCTGCCTGTGAGTGTTAGTTTCCTTTTCATTTTAGATTCGTTTGGAAAAGGGGCAAAAGCCTAAGTCAAAACTTTCCTATCTGAGTCAATCAATGCGACTTCCCTCCTTCCCCAGCTTGCTCTGCATGCAGCTTCCGGGGCATTTCAGTGGAGTCAGAAAAGGAGATAATTCCATCTCTGAAGCCAAAGTGGAGGAACCATCCAATCACACCCTAACCTGCCACTGCCACTGATAAGCAGAATGTCATGATTTGGGGGTTCAGTACATGCAGTGCCTGGACATTCACTCTGCAACATCATCACATCATAACCTGTCTGATTCAAACCTGTCTCAGGAGAGAAGGTGCTCGCTCCCTTGTTCAACTAGTACTTTCTTTCCACCCACACCCCACGGTTAGGTGCACAAAGCATGGGCTCCTCTGAGCTGGTGTCACAAGGTGATGATGTTTGTGTCATAAAGTTAACATGCTCCTGTAGCAACACAGTTGATGGGAAGTGGGGCATCATCACACCATGTGGCTAGAACCAGAATCCAACCCTACTCCAAAGAGTCAAAAGTTTAATTCTGTACTGTCCATAACACCTTGGCTTTGAAGAGGTGGGTATAAGTGAGTTGAATATGACTAAAGCAAAGCCTCGTGTGGACTGACATTTTGGGAGAGTCACATCATTTATCCAGAGCAGAAAGGGCTCGGTGAGGAACCTGGATAGCCCAGGACACTGATAAGAAGCTGATCTAGGGTGGATGGCTTGCTCAATCATAATTTTGATAGGGGTTCCATCTTGTAAGGTTCAAAGGGTATGAAAATCATGCTAAATTGCCAAGGGAGCTGATGCAAAATCATAGTACAAGACTGGGAGGTATGAAGATGGCAGTAAGATAATCAAAGACTGAAGTCTCATTCTCAGGAGGCAGGATGAATAGGCCTTAAAGGGAGGTGAATTAGACATTTGGAGAGTGAATGATTTGCATCTGGCGGGTTAGAGTTGCTCCACCCCATTATTTTTGTGACTTGTTCTTGCAAGTTATTAAAAGCATCCCACATTTTCTTTGGGGCCATTATGTTTCTTTGCCCTGCCCTGGCTATGTAATAGAATACCACACTCAACCACACCAATGATGTGCTCACTATCCAGGAGGTCAAGGTTTAAAAGATGGTAATGCTAGGCTGTGATTCAGACATTGGATTTCAGTTTGCATCCAAACTACTTAACCTCCCTGCTTCTGGATCAGAGTGGAAGGAATGGGTTTGGTATTCATCCAGTGGATCACATGTAACACTTCTTGTCACTATCTTACCTTGAAAGCACAATCTTGAAAATAAGTTTTGTGACTCACCCCACAAATTTCTTTTTTGAAAGGTAGTCAGCTTTAATGCTGATTATGATAATTCAGACATGCTCCATCACTTAATATAAATAACCAGGTAGTGCAAAATAGAAACAGTTGGTAGGAGTTCTTTTAGTTTCTGAGTTTTTCCTTTGTTTCGCCTCCAGCGCAAGATCCAAGGAAACCGCAGCAGTTCTGCTCCTCTTGGCTCCCCATGGTGTTTCTTTGGCTCTTTGTGTTTGTGCTTTTGATCTGAAATCTCAAGTTACTGTGTGAATTATGCCTACTCGTCAGGGCAGACCGCAGAGTCTTGGATGAGGCAAGCATCAGAATAAAAACAATTTTTAGAACTTTGTGTACTGGGTTTATACATCAGATCCCCCATGTGTTTCAGAAAACCCTTCACAAGTGGACAATGCCATCCTGCAATATGTAGATCAGATACTGCTTCCAAAACTTTGACACAAACATTTTGGAGACCGTAGGAAATAAGCTTACTGCAAAATAGAGAAAAACAAATCCAGTATAGGAGGGAATAAGCGGGAAATCAACACTCTCTAGAGAGGAATGCCCCATAGCCCTGAAGGCTTCATCACTAGTTTCTATAAAAATTGCTCTGACATCAAACCATACAAGAAAAATTCACCAAAGTTTTTGAGAGATTAAACAAAGCAAAACACTACTTGTGTCCCCAAGAAACACAGCGAAGCTAATTAAGGCTCAGAACCATAACTATCCCCAGACCAGGAAGACTTTCAGTTTTCTGCAGACCAATATCAATCATTAACAATCTGAAGACAACACTATTTGTCTAATGCAGGAGAAACTATCTCCAGTATTGCAAACTCCCACTCATTATAGATTTTGGCATCTGAAGGACAAGCTCTCACTGTGAGAGAAGCTCCTTCATTCCTATGATTTTCAGGGCTGCCCTGAGGCAGCAGTAGCTCTTTTCTAACTGCCTTCCCACCTCCAGCTAACCTAGCCATTGTTGTCTGCCCATGACCTGCCACATTTCAAACCCGGGGTTGTAGGAGGTGGGGGAGGAGCTACTGGATTTCTGGTAGAGATGTGGGACACAGGGGGGGAGTCAGGGAAGTGCTGCTTCTTGGAAAATTCCAGTGTTTTTACTGTAACATTATTAATTACATGAGTGATTATGTAGCGAAACAGTCAGGATAGAGTCATTTTGAAATTTACGAATGGTTTCAACACTTAATATTTTGAAGTGTTAATGGCTAACCCTGGTTAAAATCCTATTCTAAAAGAGGCAAGTCATTATTTTAACACGTTAATTGTTTGAGAACTATTTTCCTAGTGTAGATGTGGCTAACGTTTCAGTAACTCCCACTCCCTTTTGTTGATCAAAAAGGAATCATTAAATGCCACTTCCGCCATATGAAACAGAAACATTGCTTGAGACAGATTGCTGTGTCACGGATTCACACGGTCTGGATTATGCTCTGGCCTTTAAAATGGCTGCCAGGTTAACTCTGTAGTGTGCCGAACCTCCAAGGGTCACCCTTTTCCATAATGATAGGCCATGTGGCTTCAACATCTCCAAGACAGGGCCTTCAGGCTTCAGCACTCCCTGTTTCTTGCTATGAGCTCTGTATAGCAAGTCTGACTGAGGTAGGCTCCTGTTCAGAGACTTTTTTCTCCCTTTAGGGGTCAATGCAGTGAGTCAAAGCAGACTTTTTCAAAACAGGGTAGGTTCACATACTACTATTAGGAAGATTACTGATTCACAAACCTAAAGTCATCTCTCAGACAGAACGAGGGGAAGAAGCAAGCATCCTGAATGTCTTAAAATAAGTTTCCTAATTTATACTGTTTTAAAATATTTAAGGAACCTAAAAAAATGTTATAGGCTCCTCAAAGGGGAAATGGTATTATCCATATCAGTGTACCAAAACTTAAAAAAAAAAAAAAAAAGCTTTCATCTTCCTGAGAGAAATCAGAGTAAGGAAGACATTTTAGTTCTAGTATGATGAGTAAGACTACATTTTTACATATTCAACAAATGTCATTCATAGCATTTGTTTTAAAATGATTTCATTGTTCATTTTGCTGTTTGCAAGGACAAGGCTGCATATAGTTACTTAGTGTAAGCACTTGGCCCACATACTGAAGTGGGAGATATTTAAACAGAAAGCATAATCACTTTATAAGGACTGAGATGTTTAATTTTTTTTTAATTTAAGAACTACAAATCCTTAACACACTCCTAAAACAAAGGGTAGCATAAGCAACATTGCTAGAACTCCTTTATTTCAGTACTGTAGAACACAATACTGCTAGCCCAGTAGGTTCAGCAATTACCACAGCCTAAGCAAATGCTGTTTGCAAGGTATTGTTTATATTACTTTTTCACCCATTTAATCAGTCTCAGACTTCAGAAGGCAACGGCCACACACAGTGCTTTCCTGGGGCTCTTACTGTCACACTCCCGCATTTTGCATGGTTTTTGCAGCAACCCTTTGGGTCTTAAAGCTTGCATAGGATTTCCATCCAACCCCCTATAGGTACTTTAGTGAGAGGGCTGTGCTAAGTTTCCCTGGTTTCTCATCCCTCCATAGCCTGGCCAGCAGGGTGCTGGCGAGCCTTGCCCAGGTTTCTGTGGGGTGGCACAAGGACTAGTCCAGCTCAGCTAGGAACCAGGCCTGAGTTATGTGTTTTCACACCCAAGGCGACAGGCAGGGACTGCCCATGGGGAGGATGACTGGAGAGTGCCTGGGTCCCCCAGTCAGCCCTAGGGGGACCCCAGCCAGGCAAGGGCCCAAGCCCTGAAGCAGCAGCAGCCAGGTTCCTCCTGAGCCCCAGGAAACAGGCAGAGACATCAACCCCCTCAACCAATATCCTAACACAGAAAGATGACTGAGTGCACAAGCCACCCACGGTTCCCTTTATATAGCCCATGAAACATCGCGATAAGACACAGGGAGGGCGCGAGGACAGCTGGTTAGTGCCGAGCCCGAGTTCTCGCGGTATTTCCCCTCACCAGCCTACGCGGGTATGCTCTTGAGGGAGGAGCCGACGCACGCTGCCCCGCCCAGGCAGTTCTGGAGCTCTGCGACCCGCCCCCTTGCCGCTAATGGACCAATGGAAAGCGCGGGGAGGAGCCTTTTCCCCTGCCCTTCTCTCCCTTCCTCGTTGGCACGAGAGCGAGGCAGGAGCTGGGCGTGCGCCTGCGCAGAACGGAGAGCAGAGGGCGGGACGAGTCTGCGCAGAGGGAGGAGTCGCGTCTGTCAGACGCCTCAGCGGTAAGGCACGCGAGGAGAGTGGAATGCGCTTGCGCGGAGGAAGGCGTGGGCCGGCGGCGGAGGGAGCCCGTGGGCCGGTAACAGCGGCCGGGGCGCTACAGGCAGGTGAGTTGGCGGCGGAGCCTGGCCGGCCAGAGTAGCCGGGCCCCCCTATGCCGCTGTGCTGCGGCCGGCTCGGCTCCTGCAGCGCTCTGAGGGGAGCGTGCCCGGGATAGTCCCGCTCTGGGGCGGGGCGGCTGGTCCCCGGGCGGCGGTGCTGTGTGCCCGGTGCTGCTCACCTAGCACTGAAATGCAGCCCCCTCTGGGGGGGGGCGGCTGGTCCTCAGGGCGGCGGTGCTGTGTGGCCAGTGCTGCTCTCCTAGCTCTGAAATGCAGCCCCCTCTGGGGCGGGGCGGGTGCCCCCCGGGGCGGCGGTGCTGTGTGCACGGTGCTGCTCACCTAGCACTGAAATGCAGCCCCCTCTGGGGCGGGGTGGCTGGTCCCCGGCCGGCGGTGCTGTGTGCCCGGTGCTGCTCTCCTAGCACTGAAATGCAGCCTCCTCTGGGGCGGGGCGGCTGGTCCCCGGGCGGCGGTGCTGTGTGCCCGGTGCTGCTCTCCTAGCACTGAAATGCAGCCCCCTCTGGGGCGGGGCAGGGCGGCTGGTCCCCGGGCGGCGGTGCTGTGTGCCCGGTGCTGCTCACCTAGCACTGAAATGCAGCCTCCTCTGGGGCGGGGCGGCTGGTCCCCGGGCGGCGGTGCTGTGTGCCCGGTGCTGCTCTCCTAGCACTGAAATGCAGCTCCCTCTGGGGCGGGGCGGCTGGTCCCAGGGCCGGCGGTGCTGTCTGGCTAGTGCTGCTCACCTAGCACTGAAATGCAGTCCCCTCTGGGGCGGGGCGGCTGGTCCCAGGGCCGGCGGTGCTGTCTGGCTAGTGCTGCTCACCTAGCACTGAAATGCAGTCCCCTCTGGGGCGGGGCGGCTGGTCCCAGGGCCGGCGGTGCTGTCTGGCTAGTGCTGCTCACCTAGCACTGAAATGCAGCCCCCTCTGGAGTGGGGGGCGGCGACTGGCAATGCTCTAGGGCAATTGCTCGCCTACCATTAAAATGGAGCTGTCATCGTCGCTGACACTTACATGCCAGCAAAACTTTGTTGTGTTGACCGGGCCTCCCCCTAAAGACCTTTTCTTTACTAGGAAGAAGGTGGGTTTTTTTAAGCATGTTGGCTAATCCTTGCTAAAATCTTACTGTAAATTGGTGGGGCATAGCTTTAATGTGTTAGCTCTATTCAAGGACTGTTTTCCTATTATAGATGTGGCCAGGTTAATGTTTTGATAACTCCCTCTCCCTTTTGCTGACCAAGAAAGGACCAATAAATGCTATTTCTAGTGTATGAGGAGTGGAAACATTGCTTAAGATAGTTTTGCTGTGTCACAGATTGACAGGGTCTGGGCTATACCCTGGCCTTTAAACAGTGTGCTGGGAGTTACCCATTAGTGTGTCAGACCCTAAAAGATTACAGTTTTCGGCACGGATAGGCCGTGCGGCTTTAATGCCTCGTAGACTGGGTTTTCGGGCTCCAAGACTTCTGTTTGTCACCATGAGCGCTAGTGCTGCACAGTGAATCTGACTGAGAGACTTCTGTTCAGAGACTTTAGTATTTGCAGTGATATCAAGCACCTTTTCCAAACGAGATTAGGTTTTGAGTCAGTTGCAATGCAGCATCTAGAAGTACTTAACTTTTGCTTCTATATGCTAACCTAAGGCAGATTTTGCACTGGCAAAAGCTGGGGCTCGGCCAAGCCATCCTTCTGTAGAATTCATCTCTGCTCTCCCTGTTCCTTTTGTCTCTGAGTCCCATGAGACTGCTCTGTGTGTGGGAACCCTGAATGAGAGCTGCTGTGTGTGTCTGTGAACACTTCTTATTGCAGGTTCCTGACATTTCCAGTCCATTGTCCTTCTGCTGCCAAATAACACGGAGTTCACATGTTCAGCCTGTCTGGGCCTTCTGTTGTTAAGTGTTAATGTTCAGTCGTTGGGGTTTCCATGGTTTTTTCTGGGTCTTCTGTCAATATGTTGATTCCAGACAATTCTTGATGATGCCTTCATCTCACCCCAATCAGCTGTGGGACCCGAACACCTCATGTCACTCCTCTGTTCCAGGAGAAGTGTTTTCACTCCCCTGCATCCAGTAAGTAACAATACCAAATCAAATTGCTCAACCGAGACTCCTGTTGTACATAAAATTATTATAAAAAGCTCCCACTTTCATCACTCTCTACTGTTCCCAGCCCCTTGTTTGCCTCTTATGCAGAATCCAGCTGACATCTTGAACTTGGATCCCAGCCCAGTTCTCTACCACTAGACCATGGGCTCTACCCCTTTTTGACTCCCTTGCATATTAAGGTATTTCTGTTAATTATTCAGAGGATATCTTCCCCCTCCCTCCCATTCTCCTTGACCAAAATAATGTTCTGGTCTTGAGGTAAAGGTAATCGCCAATCGCTTAGTGATAGACCTTCTTTTGGTAAGATGGGTTGCTCTGTAAGCCCCTTATTGTCTTCTGTCAAGAAATTGGAGATCTTCCATACCCACTGCTCCAAAGGGTATTCGATGGATTAGTGTAATACAGGTTAAGTTTCAGTTGTTAGGTTTTCAGTGTTCTTAGAAAATTTGACATCTGACTTGTTCTGGTTTAACCTGAATCTAATGATTTCATCCTCTCATGGGTTTTGGTAGTGTTTGGAACCTGTCCTCACCCTTTGATCTCACACATAAAGAACTCACTTTAAAATGTTGGCAACACCTGGTTGTTATGCCACTAGCTTCCTTGTTCTGTCTCTGTAGGCCCTGCAGCCCTTGTTCTGTACTGTGCCTTCTGATGCAATCTTGCTTCTGTCTTACCCCTTTGCTAAAAATACTCATTCTATAAACTTAAAATCCTCTTTTGGGGTTGCATACTCCTATTTTTTTGAGGGATTTTCCAGCAAACCCTTTAAAGCTGATTGATGTCAACTTTTTTTTACTGTGTGCAGTCCCAGCCCTGAAAGCCTCCATGCCTATTTACTGATTTCTCTTACTCTGTATCTTCTTTCCCCTCACCTGTCTCACTTTTTTTGATTGACTCAGGTGTTTCCCTAAATGAATGATGCTGTTCCTTCCCTTAAGGACTGAGCTTGCTGCCTGTGTAGTGCCTGCCCTTGGCCAAGCTTAACTCTTGAAACTTTCACATCCCAAGTAGCACAACATAGGATGGTCAGCCAGAGAGGAGTACTTGAAAATAGTTGTTTTGCAACTGAAATTTCTGAGCTTTTATTAAAGTGACATTAACGTCGCGGTCCCACAGCAGTTACGATCATAAACCAGTCATTTTAATTTAGTATTGAACAGTCATTTTAATTGTTCAATATGTGAATAAAATGTGTAACTTGCAGACAAAGTTCTTAGGTTGACCCAAGATCAAACCAGACAGTCTGGTTCAGCTTTGCAATGGGTGAACTATCTAAACAAATTCCTTACTATTTATTTCATTTAGCACTTCCTCATGACAGCTCACTCCTCTTCAATAGTTTTGCTAGAGCCTTAACAAGCTGGCAAAATCTATAAAGAGTTAGCTAGTTTGGGACCTCCCTGGTGAAGTTAACAGGCTTCCCATATGAAGTTTAATCAAATAAGTAAATTAATCTCCTGTTTTCAGATCAAGAATGATGGGTTATCTAGCATGTAATCAGTTATAATTCTGGAGAAGCAGCCTCTCATTGTTGGGAACATATTGGGAGAAGCAAGTAGTATAGGTGGAAACTCAAGTACAGACTTAGTTGTTGAGGTTACAGATAAATAGGTAACCAGACAGGAGCATATAGAGGGATGGGAGTATGAAAAAAGCAATACTATTGAATTCTGATGTGTGTAGCAGGATGACGATGCCAAATTAGTGTCCTGTAACTGCCTCCCTGCAATTCTTGTCCAACCAGCTGCTCCAGGACTATTGCATAGAGTATTGTCTCAACATTTAGGTAGGATGTAGGAAATCTAAAGAAAAACAAAAATAACTTGAGAATTAGAGGATAGGTCACTTGAAGAGAGACCATGGGAGCTGAATTTATCTAGTAAAAGAGATGACTTTGTGCGGGGGACGTAATCCCAGGGGTGACCTTGGTAGATAACGATGTGTTGAAGGAAGGCAGTGCTTAATTCTCAGAAATTGGTAGGAGGAATGATCTGAAGTTAAGGGAGGAAAGTTTGGGCTAGATAGTAGGAAAGAATTCTAAGCTCCAAGGGGGATTATTTAGAACACAATCACTGCTGAGATTCAAGAACTGGTTAGACCAAAAGTTACTGAGGTGATTTGTGTGGCTTCCAGGGTGGATAAAAATCAATGATTTAAAAAGAATAAAAATAAAAAAATTGTTTTTTTAATAGGTTTTTTCCCCCCAAAATCCAATCTAAAGATAGCTTTGAGCTATAATGTATCTTAATTAAAACTATCTCATCATGGAATAGAGATTATAAATTCTAATTCTAAAGTATGAGACAATATATTAATGTAATGTTTAAGAAAAATATTGTAAATGAGTTCCAATAGTTCATGGATTAGGGACCCAATTTTATGGGTTTCCACAAGCTTCTGTATAGATTATTTAGGTTAATCTTTCTGTCTACCCAATGGGACTCAATTCTCAACCTAGAAGATATCATCAGAGATGCTTAGTTTTGCAGTTATCAGACTGTGGATATGTCTCCCCAGAGGTAACATGCTTGTTAACAGCAACAATATTTTAAAATATATAGAGGTGAGAAATAACAGACCTCAACCCTATTGTCCCTCTGCAAGTTTGTGTACACAGAGTCAATCCCTTACCCCTCTCAAAGTGCAAAGTTTCAAAAAGTTCCGTGAATAGAAGATTGTTGGGGGCAGAATAGATCTGGACAAGGAGAAGTCTGGAGATAAATGTGAGAAGCAAGGGACATACGCTTTTTGTTAAAATATTATATGTTGAAGAAAAAGAATCCAGAATACATAATGTTGTTGTTTTAGTTAAATAAAACAATTTAACTGTCTGGTGGTGGTCTCCTCCTAATACAGCATGGCAAGAAAATCCTCCAAATATTAATGATTAACCTGTTGAATTGGAGATCGTTCACCTCCCAATGACTTCATAAATATCTGCTTCAATTACATTTGGTAAATGAAATAACCAAACAATCATTCATTTTCTGATATTGCTGCAAAACTAATCTGAAAAGTTTTCAAAATAAAACTGGTTAAAAATGTATAGTGTGTACCTTCTAAAAATGAAACCTACATCTATCTCTGAGTTGTGAAGAATGTGTATTAAGGTTAAAACAACCAACAAGAGTGCACTTTTATGTAGAAAACCGCAATTAAATCAAGTCTTCCTGACTAGTGATTTAAATCATGATTAAAATAAATGTGATTGAAATCAAAACCACCCTGGTGGCTACTTTTTGCAAAATGCGGGGAGCAGACAGTATTGCACAACATTGCCAGAAAAGCACAGTTATCTTTGATTCTGTGTCTTCCTGCTGCAAGATTGTCAAGCAAACACCCTAGAATTGCTTCCATAAGGGAAAAATAAACTTATTAGTTAGGTAACCAAGAATTTATCAAACATACCAACTCATGTTTTAGGGGTGTGTGACATTCTTCAGTGAACTGATTAGAGTTAAAAGATCAGGTGTCTAACATCTATAGGATTAGACAATGATAATGTCTATCTTCTTCATACAGAGCTCTTGTTTGTTGTGTGCTATTGTGCCTCCTGACACACAGATCTTTGTTTTGAGAAGTATAATACTTCAGAGATAAATTGGTCTGTCATCAGTTACTGTTTTGTAAGTGCAGTCAAGGGTTCTTTAAGGTACATCTCATTACTTGCTCCTGTATCTAAGAAACATCTGACCATTGATCTCCTCTCTGTGTCATAATGTGGGAATGAGAGCATGTTGTGTAGAACTGGCAAGAAACTCTTACGTGTTTGGAATCTTCTTAACTTTTCTTTTTTCTTTTTCCAAAGAAATGAGCTGTAGCCCACAAAAGCTTATGCTGAAATAAATTTGTTAGTCTTTAAGGTGCCACAAGTACTCCTGTTCTGTTCTTTTTGCAGATACGGACTAACACGGGTGCTACTCTGAAACTTAACTTTTCCTTGGATCTGCAGTGATACAATCTAATCAAAGGGATGGTGAGAGGGCAGCAGAACAAAACATAAAGGTAAGATAACAGTGAAGGGATAATCTATTATATTTGATAGTACTCATTGCATGGGCAGTCTGGTAATGTTGCAGTTCATTCTTTGCAGAAATTCAAAATGAGGTAGAAAAAGACACAGCTCTTAAGTGACATTATATCCTAAATCATGCTGATTCAGCATCTGCTCTGATGTCTGTATATAACTCCATATCTTAGGGACCTCCTTACTTGAATTACTTTCTCTTGTTAAAGACAACATATTTGTACAGCTAACTCCTAAAACTGCTGGGGACATGCTACTCCAAACTCACATGAAGTCAGTGAGAATTTTGGAGCATGCAAAAAACGCAGGATGAGGCCCTAGATCATGGGTAATCAATTATTTTTTTGTGAAGGTATAATCAATAGCTAGATTTCATGGAGGCAGTCTGATTGCAGTCTGAGACACATTTTTCACGGCTGTGAATTTGTGTGTATTACATCTGCATAGACTAAGTGTCTAACCATTCAGTAGCTGAGGGGAGAGCACTGTGCAAGTCCATGAGGGAATCAGGCGGCACTTACCGATGAGTATGGCCTGCATCTGCTGACTGGCCACAGCTGCCAAGGGGGGAGAGAGGCCTCACTTAGTCACTAGCAGTACACGTAATCACTGCACATGTGAAGCAATTGAGCTTTACTCAAAGATGTTGGGGGAACGGTCAGAACCAGGGAGCTGGACTGTTGGATCTGTCAGAGATAGGCATTGGTAAGGTTAAGATATTTGTCATGGTTATTTTTAGTACAAGTCATGGACAGGTCTTGGGCAGTAAACAAAAATTCATGGAGGTCGTGATCTGTCTGTGATGCTTACTAACAATAACGGGGGGAAGCTGACAGCCCGAGCCCCACTGACCAGCGGGTGGGAGCAGCTGACAGGTCCGACTACCTGGAGCTGAAGGTCACACAAAATCATGGAATCCGTGACCAACTCATAGCCTTAGGTTTTGGCTATGGAGGTTTGTTCTTGCCACGTATTCTGCCTCCTCGAGGTGATGTCAAGGTTCCTTAGGGGACTTGTCCAAAAGGGCTTGCCTTGAGCTAGAATGGTGTCTCCATGGATTAAACACATCTTTAGAGGGGTAGGTATCGCACGTCTTGCACTATAAGGAGCAAATTCTGCAAGACAACTTGTCACCCGTGTCAGAAGGGCAATGTTGGACAGAACTGACTGCCGGGCCAGATTTTGTCAGGTTCCCGGTACCTGCCATATGCATTGTTTCGTTTACCTGAGTGTCTACTAGTAGAGTGTGAGAAGAGCTGAGCCACGCTGCGGAACAATATTCTGCTACAGAATAGCACAAGAGAAACCCATATTTCTCTGGTTTGGTCTGCCTACCAACTTAAGTTGGTATAACTGTGTCATTTAGGGGTGGGAAAAATCCACACCCCTGAGAGACAGTTACACTGACCTAACTCCTGGTGTAGACAGCACTGTGTCGACAGGAGGGCTTCTCCCATCAACATAGCTTCCGCCTATCGGGGCCGTGGAGTCCCTTCGTCAATGGGAGAAGCTCCTGGTGTCTTCGCTAAGCACTGCCATGGTGCAGCTGCAGCACTGTAAGGGTAGACAAACCCTCAGTGTCTGCACATTGGCTTTTTAGGCGATCCAGCTGTTTTGCTGATCAGGTTGTTTCTTGTCTTTATTTTTGGCAAGGCTTTGGTAAGATGTTCCTTGACTTTCAAGAAACGGTCCAGTAGAACACCTAGATACAGACTTTGGGTTGTAGTCTTCCTATGTCCATTCAGGAAGATGCGGCGTACTATGCAATGTATTGCAATATTTATATGATCTATGATAGAAGCTATCTATGCCCTTATATTGAAGATGATACTTCTATTGATCAGGCTTTTCACCACTAAAATATGCTTTAACTTCCTCAGTTGGGGGATCCATTGATATCTATTAGCAATTGTGCTAATCTGTCTGTCTGTTAGCAGTTGTGCTTTTGCTACAGACTTCCTGTGTGACCTTGAGCAAGCCACATAATTTTTCTGTGCCTCGATGTCCTAATAAGTAGAATGGGTCTAATCTGTAGAATAGCTGTGAGACTGCCTGTCTTGTTTGTGTTGAAGCATTTGGTTTTACTGTAGTTGTACCCTCATTCTTCTCATCTGAATGCTTTTGCACAGCTGTCTGACCTGTTCTTGGTCTCACTGATTGTGTCTTGTCTAAGTGTTATGGATTTATTGTTCGTGTAGGTTTTATACAGCTTTCGATGACATTTGTATAGATTTAAGGATGATCCATTTTAAAAATCACCTTGGTTGCACATAGTGGGTGTTATATCTCTTGACTCTGCATACTCATTTCAAATCAAAGCGTAACTCACTTCACATTATCTTAAAAACCTTTTCTAACCTGCATTCAGCATTGTACAGAGCTGTCAGGATAAAAAGCTCAGATTTTCACTCCAGGAATAAGATCAACAGGAGCTAGTTATCACAAGATAAATATGAACTGACTTTCTCCATTGTGGAGGAAAAAAAATTTGACTTATTCAAACCATCTGAAAAATGCTTTTGGTCTTCCCTTCCTCCATAGAAGAGGGATAGTCTTATGATGGGAGAATAGGATTCTGGAGCCAAGAAACCTTAAGAGCTTGATGCTCACGCAGTCTCCAAAGTTATTGTAGCATAAACTGGGATGTTTCAGGAAGAATGAACAATTGTGTTTTGTCTGCATGTTGCTACTATCCATTTTTGTCTTCACTTTTGTTCTTCATTGTGCTTCAATTCACAGCAATACCAGCTAGCATAAGACTCCCCTCTGCAGCCGTCAGGCGCTGTATAATGCCAGTGCCTAATAACCTGGCTCAAAAGATGCTCATTTTCTCTCAGTTCCATCCCCCCTGGAGAGCAGCCATTTTGCCCTGGCATATGACCTGGAGACTTACATTTCTTGATTCTGGAATTAAAACCTTGATCTTAAGAACAGTAATCCCTGCCAGTAATAGCCTGACTGCTGCTAATGCTTTTAAAGTAAGCACTCATTCCTAGTCAGACCTCAGGAGAAATTTCTCTTGTTTTGAAGATTCAGTGTCATGGAAAGGTCTAGTTCCTGACAATAACTTAGACACATTGTCCAGTTAAGTTAAAATCCAAATTTATTTTAAAAGGCCCTTCGTACCATAAATTCACTTTAAAAAAATTGTCTTCCCTAACTTTCCAGGCTGAGTGAAACACACAACTATTCAGTTTAACTTTTGTTTATAGTCAGTTTCACGTTGACTCCCATGGCTAAGCACAACTTGAGTTTGCAAGCAGTACAGGGAAATGCTTACATCAAAACTCCATGAACAGTTTTGATATTTGAATGTCAATTGCCTGATATATGATGAGGTGAAACTAATATAAAAACTTACACAAAAATATATTGAGTCAGAAGGAATGTGGTGAAATTATTTTCATTTTGTACACTCACAGGTATGTACAAGTGTTGTGGTGGTCAGTGTACTGCAGAAAAGAAGTAATCCAATGCAGAAGGTCAAAACTTTCTAGAAGTGAGTGCCCCCTTCCAAAAAGAGGATACTAGTAAAGGCCATCTGAGGCCTACAAGAGGCACAGCCTGCACATATTATATCAGCAAGTGGGACGAAATCCAGGGTGTATTTTGAGTTCTGTAAACAGTACTCATGAGGATCTCACATTGCAGGCCACACTGGTAACTTGGCCTGCAACGTACAGGAGGTCAGACTGGATCATTGCGAGGGTCCCTTCTGGTCTTGACATCTGAGTCTTACTTGCCAGAAGCTTGGGAGCTGCATATAGCAAATATAGTCTCTTCTGCACTCTCACACCCTCAAATCATCCTGGGTCACAGTGTCAGCTCTGTGAGCTGAACCTCTGGATTCTCCATCTTTGTTCTCCAGTCAGTGCGGTAAGATGTCCATGCAGTAATCTGTTTCAGAGGTGATTAGGGGACCGCCTGTCCCATGGGATACTTTCTGCCCTGCAGCTGAAAATGTGATGGCTCAGACAGGAAGAGATGGTGATGAAACTGCCATGTCACAGGGATATGTAATTCAAATTAGAAATGAGACCTGCTGGACCATCCAGTCTATGCTGGTGCCTGTGCAGGATGATTCCCTCCCTACAGTGCTGGGTGGAAGCTGAAGATGGAGATGAGTGACAGTGACTCACCTGTATGTGGTGCTACCATAGATTTCACTGAATGTTTTAATTTCCTTAAAAATGCCATTATCCCTGTTAACAGATCTTTATCATATTAATGTGCACAGCAGCACTTATGTTTGTGTATGTTAAACCTTCAACAACACTGATAGATTCTATTGCAAAAAACAGATCTATTTAAATGTGTCACTGAAATAAACTCAAGTCTATCAATACAGGCTGAATGTAATGATTGTAGCTTTCAGCAACATTTAAATTAAATCAACTGGAACTGGCTGGCTGAGGTTTCCAAAAGGCTCATACTCTCTGATTCAGTGTAATTTTGCCATTATAGTGGCCAGGCAAGTAAGAGTCCTTCCCCTCCAGAGTGTACCTTAAAGCCAACCACCAAAGTCTCTACCCTACTGAATTTCTTCAGAGCAGAGCATGCTAGCTCACACCACCTTCAGGTGTGTTGTGTGTGTGTGTGGTGTTCAGTGGATGTAAACGTAAATCATGTGCTGGTTCATGCTGAAGGCTGGTTTTTTGCCAATGGAATTCTAAAAATATGATGTGTCCTCTCTTCTTTGCATCCTAGTAATTCCTGTTGGACACTGATGCAAGTCAGGCACATGTATCAATGGGAGCCTGCGGTAGGCTTTTCCTAATCACCATTTAATGTGCTTTGTCAGTGTAAGCTATAATTGAGCATCGTTCTAGTTCTGGAAACCAGTGACACTGTCGATACAGACCCCAGTATTGCATACAGCTGCATTACCAGGGGTGCGTGGAAATTAGCCAGCAGTGTTTGATCTGCCTTAAAAGCTGTTTGACTCAGGGGTCTACTCCTCTGTAGGTCATTTGTTCAGATCTGGCCCAGGTTGAATGGGCCTCTGTAAAAATAAATTATAGTCTCAGGCTAGTTGCTACTGAACGGACTTCCATGTCACAAAAATGGCCATCACATTTAGCACAAACTAGAATCTTGCTGGCCCTTTTGAGATGGCCTAGGACTGAGTAGGCAATAGAGATTGAGATATACCCTCTCTTCCCCTTATGGAACAGTCTTGCTCCGGAGGGACTGACTTAGTAATAGGAGAAATATACTGGCAATTCTCCTGACCAGGGATTTCATTTGAAGGGGTATTGACAAAGGGTTTCAGGTATAGAATTTGACATTTAAATTGTCAGCATGAAAAAGTCTTCTGAAGTCTAGATATATAATGAATTATCATTTGTGCATCACTGAAGAAGAAAAATCAATCCACAATGGCCTCTTTTGGAAAGTCAACAAAATCTTTTGTGCGTACTCCTGCTGGCCCTGGAGCAGCAAGTTTGTTCTCAGAGAGATGCCAACATTGCCCAAAGAGGCAGGCCAACAAACCAAGATGAGTGGGCAAGGTAAAATGAAGGTGTTTGACTAGAATTGAGGTATTGCCTTGATGCCAATGCTAATATCTTAGGGGAGATCTGCTGCATAGCTGCAGGGGAGAAGAGACGATTCCAGTGTCAGGCTGGCCTCAGGAGTTGTTATGCAGTGGCACAAGGATTATGAATGCTTTTTAAAACCAAATCAACCATGTTAATTTCAGCTCTAGAACCTGAGTGAAAAATGTTAGTGGGGAGCTGGTAAGGAATTCTTACTTTTAAGCTTCTGAGAGGATATGTTAGCTAATGAGGAGTTTGAAACTATTTGTGATCATTAGCATTAGAATAGTCTCCTGGATACTTTGCAAAACTTCATTAAAAATAATGTTTTTGACTCAGTAAAGATGAGCAGCTAGGTTGGAGCTGAAGTGCAGAGTCCAGAATAGTGCAATCCTTAGCCAGAAAGTGATAAGACTAAATATTTCTTCTTCCTTTACAAAGTTAGTTATTTAGACTGCTCCAAATCTATTAATTTTGTTCGTTGTAAATTTGTCTGCTACAGAAACTGGATGGCTTCTACAGTGAGTGTGAACTTGGATAAAGACGACACATTGGATGGAATACCACCTGTGAAAAAGCCCAGGTAAACTTACTTGTACTACATTGACATTGAAATATTAGTAGAGGCAAATGATGAGAGCTTTTTTCCATGACCCTGCATTCATTTTAGAAAGGGGTGTGACATGTGGCACTAAGACTCGGTGATCTTTCCAATGCTTATCTGACAATGTTTGCTGTCTTCAACAATCCATTATAACCACTGTTTTCTTGTCTGTGTGGATAAATATCTGTTTCTTTTTCTTTTTTTTGGGAGGGGGGAGAGTATCAGATTTTATATAAATTCTTTACATGAAACCTGTTTAAAATCTGAATTTAATACAAAATATGTTAGTCCACCTATTATAATCTCTTAAAACATTTAAATAAAAAATAAATATACTGACTTCATGAGGCTCTATCAAATATTGAGTGCAAGGCTGCTTTTCTATATAAAGGAGGACTTAGGGGCAGGGAGGGGGAATCTAACTGTGGAGGTAAAGCTTTATAAATATGGAACAATAGCTCTCGTACTGTATTAAAGGGTTGATCCTGTGAGAGATCCAGGGGCTATGCTACTGGGTGCAAGAGACTGGGGAAGTTACCACAGATGTTGGGACCTGACCTCTGACTTCAGGAGACACCATCATATAGCTCAGTGGTTCTCAAACTTTTGTACTGGTGACCCCTTTCACATAGTACACCTCTGAGTGCACGCCCCCCCAATAATTTAAAAACACTTTTTTATGTGTTTAACACCATTATAAAGGCTGGAGGCAAAGCAGGGTTTGGGGTGGAGGCTGACAGCTCTTGACTCCCCCAAGTCTAACCTTGCAACCCCCCCCAGAAGGGGTCCTGACGGCCAGTTTTAGAACCCCCGATGTAGCTCATTTCTGGGTTCCAAAAATATGTACCAAATTGAGGCTTTCCACTTGGTGATTTAAGTTGCCTTGGTTTAATTCAGTCCGTCCTGTTTCTTGTGATGTTTTAACCTGTAGGACAAGGGAGTTAAGATTAAGAAAATCCCCAGGACTTGTTCCTTCTCAAAGCAGAAAATAGCATCTGCTTTGCTTCAGTTTCTTTAACTCCCTATCATGCTGGAGGGTGCTTAGATATTAGCCAGCACTCAATGTTCTCTCTGAGTTGGTTCTGTGGAAAAGTGTCTGTCTGAAGAGCTGTTGGAGGAAGTGTATTCAACTAACCTGACTTATTTGCTGTGAGAAGGCAGGAAGATGGGTGAAATAATTTAAATTAAATAACTAAAAATATCCAGGTCTTTAATTTGGGGGGGGGGGGGAATGTTTCCTCCACCCTGCTGAATTTTAAAATGAACAGAGAGGAAGCTGGAAGTGTAGGCTGGCTTCCTAGGAATGCGATGATAGAAATGCCTACTGCTTATCAGTGTGGGAACCAAATCTTTCTTGAGCTGTTGTTGTTTAGCATCATCACTTTGTTTTGCTCATGCTCTGATACTCAGGATTTCAACCAACAGGATTCTGAAAATATAAAAAGGCCTGGTTAACATTTCACTCCCATACTACTAGGGAAAGCTTGTTTCTTTTGTAGACGATGGGGGAGAATTGGGGTTCAGAATTTATCACCTAAATTTTCTGAATAAACCAAATAGAGCCAGATTTACAATAGCAACCAATAACACATACTGCACAAACCAAAGGATCAAACAGTAGTTTTCTCAAATGGCAGCTAGCACACGGGACTGTGCGGATCTCTAAAGAGCTTTCAGGTCAATCTACTGCTGTACCCCCAGAACTTGGTACAGAACCTGCACTGAGACACAGGCACTGACTATGGGAATGTCTACACTGCAAAAACCAAATCAGCACTGCAGCAAGTCTGAGTCTGGATCAGCCGACTTGGGCTTGCGCTACTGAGCTAAAAATTGCAGTGTAGATGTTCCTGCTCATGCTCTGAGACCCGTTGCGGGAGGGAGGCTCTCAGAGCCTGGACTTGATCCCAAGCAGGAATGTCTGCACTGCTATTTTAAACCCCATAACTCAAGCCAAGGTTAGTTGACCTGGGCTCTGAGACTTGCTGAGGAAGGGGAGGTTGCAGTGTAAACGTACCCTAGGTATCTCTATATATTTACTTCCCATCCTGGCCGAGTGTCAAGAGTTTACAGATTGTTCCTTTTGTATTTGGCCTGCTTCTCTTTGCTCATTCTCTCAGTGTTACCTGAAACACTCTGGGCTCCCCTGCTGGGTAAACCCTGCTGTAGTTAGTGTGTAATCACCAGTGATGGTAATTCAATAGGGTGTTGATAAAATATGACTTAAAACATAGTACAGGTACACCGCCAGCAAAGTAAGGGGGTGGGCGGGCAGACAGTCCCTCTATAAGACTCTGTGTGGTCCAAGCTTAGAGACTGCTCCTTTTCATGGCTCACCAAAAATCCAGCCATCCTTCTAACCTGCATTTCTAGATGGGGCCAATTGCCAGGATCTCTGCTGTCCTGCAACTAAGGTTACTTGACTTACTCTGCTTTAGAAACTGGCCTGGGTGATGGGGCATTTTGCCTTAACAGGGCTGGTAAAGGACAAAATTGTGAATATCTCATACCTATAGCTGGCTGTTACTGGCCTGTAGAACTGTGCATTGCCTTTTGAGGGAACTCTGTCACGTCCTGGATGCCAACCCCTTCAGCCTTGTCCGTTGTCTCCTCTAAGTTCTGGGACCCGTGTGGGCATTTGGGACACTTATTTATGTCAGCACAAATGTGCTTCTCTCTTACTTCATTCCAGAAAACTGTTGCCAAGCCTTAAAACCAAAAAGCCCCAGGAACTTGTTCTGGTAATTGGGACAGGGATCAGTGCAGCAGTAGCTCCCCAAGTCCCAGCACTGAAATCTTGGAAAGGGTTAATCCAGGCCCTGCTGGATGCTGCTATTGACTTTGATCTTCTTGAAGAGGAGGAGAGCAGAAAGTTTCAGAAGGGTCTCCAAGAAGATAAGAACCTTGTTCATGTTGCCCATGACCTTATCCAGAAACTATCTCCGGTGAGTGAGCACATGCAGCAGGATTCATCAACTTCAGTGTGTAGAATGTGGGTTTGAGAGCAGGGGGATGGCCAAGGATTCTCCCCAGCCATTGCCCTGACTAGGCCTGGCTGGATCTTCCAGTCAAAGTTGGGTATTGCTCTCTCTGAAACTCATCCAGTGGTCCTGGGCCTGTCCTTGGGGCAACCTCAGGTTTGAGAGAGTTGGATGAAGTGGCTGCTCCCACCACTTAGCGTGCCAGGATCAAGGCACGAAACCAGTCTGGCTGGGATCAGTGAGATGGCTCCTCGGTCATGTGAGCTTGATGGCTCTGGCCCAGAAGGTCATGATGTTAGGGGCTCAGTTGCTTGTTTGTGATCAACTTGCTCTAAACGCTGTTTCCTTACCTAGTTGTATTGCAGAAAGTACCTGCTCCCTTAGCAGCCTAAAGTAAATGTTTTTTCCTTAGTGATTTACGGGTAAGCATGTTCTCAAAGGTGGGATGGCTGGAGGGGGTAGCCCTGAGGATGTGGTGTTTGGGGAAGAACATGCTTCTGAGTTAGGGGTTTTGGGGAGGCCTGGCTGCCAGTGGTCTTATTTCTGGGGTTATGGGTTCAGATGCGACCTCAGGCCTTGTGCTCCTACCAGAGGGCAGTACTAGAGGTGTTGCAGTTAAGTGTTCTATTTTGAATGATTAAATCTAGATCCCTTCTGCCTGCCTGAGTGTTCAGTAAAGAGTAAAGATCCCACTGTATTTGAAGGAAAGAGCAGGGTGCCTCGCTTCTGGCTCCAAACGATGAGCATATTAGACATGCCTGGACGGGCAGATGATCAGTTTGGTGTCCTGGCCAACATTCCATCTCTGCTGTTAATGCAGCCTTGCGCTCTAACCTGAAAGCTCTTTTCTGATCACATAAGTGCAGCTCTGTTTGCCTTACACATAATCTGTGTGCCCCCCCCCCCCGCTAACTCACTGCTTTGCAAAGCGCTTCACGCTATGTGTGTAGGCTTGTATACTGCCCTCGTCCCCAATGTATGAAAAGTGCTCCAGGAAATCAAATTCCCAACTCTGACCTTGATTTGTTTGATTCCCTCCACAGCGCACTAGCAATGTCCGCTCCACATTTTTCAAAGACTGTTTATATGAGGTGTTTGATGACCTGGAGTCTAAAATGGAAGATTCTGGGAAACAGCTGCTTCAGTCTGTGCTTCGCTTAATGGAAAATGGAGCACTCGTATTAACCACAAACTTTGATAACCTGCTGGAACTGTATGCAGCAGACCAAGGGAAACAGCTTGAATCTCTTGACCTTACTGATGAAAAAAAGGTAAATAGCGTGTCAGCCAGGCTGAACATTCTGCTCTTTGTTCACACACATCATAGGTCAGTGGTGGTAGAACATCCTGCACTGACGTGAAATGTCATGCTGTTGACACTGACATCACTTTATAGTGGTAGATAAAATACACCAGGCTGGATGATATGTAGTGTTGCATGTTTAAGTCTCTCTAGTATCCTGGGAGAGAAGTTGGTAAGAACAGTGAATCCTTCAAGTTCCTTGCGTCCCGAATGTTGATCCTTAGAAATGCTGTGATTGCTGGCGGACATCCTTGTAAATCAGGAGAAGCCTCCAGGCATCTTTAACAGCTTTCGTGCTGCCTTGATCTGTTGTTAGGACTCCTGGCTTGCACTTGCCAATGTACTCCCAGCTTTATTTAACTCCAGGTGGGACTTGGCTTTAAGATTTTGAACTATGCAGGAAGCTATATGCTCCAAACAAATCTGATTTATCTTTTTAGATAAAACATATTCCTTTTGGGGTGCATTCTAAAATATATAATGCACACAGGGTCATAACCTTCAAGGCCTTGCACAAATTAACCCATCTACTTTTCTGTTTTTTTTGTCTGCCTTTCCTTCTCCCATCCGCCATGTGGCGTCTTGTCGTCGTCTTCCTGTAATCTCTACTTTCTTCCATGTAACCCACCCGTTTTCCTGGGACCCCGTCCCTGATCCACTTTGTCATGTGTCAGAACTCTAGTTCGAGTCCCTCCTTGCTTCCCTAACAAGGCTTCTGATCCCTAGTTCTTCCCACGATGGATCAGTCAGTAGACAGAAAATCCTAACTTTATATTGCTTTATCCAACAGCACATTCTAAATTCCACCACTCAGTAACTTGGTGCTCTGCATCCTATTCCTGATCCTTACATTGTCAGTTTAGATCTTGGGCAAGAATCGGCTCTCCATACTGTCCATAAAGTAGCAGGCACGCAGCAGGGGCTATAGAAATAGTGTGAGGAGTTAGTGATCTTTTTTCCCCTTCATTAGGTCTAAGTAAAACATACCACAGTTCAATCACATTTCTAAACTCCAGTCTCCGACATGACCTCCCAGTCTGTACCGTTGGATATATTTCCAATGATACAAATGTAGCATTCTCAGTCATGGCAGGATTAAATACGGAGATGAGGTGTATAGGAATGAATTTGCAAACATGGTAAGAAACTATATGAAAATGTGATAAGGATTTTTTGTTGAAGCATACAAAGGCTAAACTGCTAAGCTTTCTCAAAACTGTTTTGGGTCTAGATTGGAAATAGAATAAACATGTAGATTTAAGAGAAATGCATATTAAAATATCAGCTTGTTTTATCCTTGCTGAGTTCTGAGTCAGGATTCCACCTTTTGCTATCAACAGTGGGTGACCGGGACAAACAACTGAACCTCTGGTGCAAATGAGCATTGAGGCACCATTTTAGTCTGAGGTATGACAGGCTGTATCCAGAACTCATGAGAGTAGGCACATGAAGGAGAAGCTAACTTTTCAAATAGACTGAAATTCAGTATGCTCCTGAAAAGCTACACGCTGTTACTAACTTGAAGCAATTACTGAAAAATGATGACTGCAAGACCTGCAGTGAGGAGCTTGGGAAGAGCATCTGGCTCCCCTATGGAGAAATGGCCCAAGCTGACCCTTAATGGGCCTTGAATAAGCACTGGCCTCCTGTGGTTTAGATGCCTTGAAGATGATTTGGGTTTGTTTTCTTCACATGCACTGGGATTTTTCTGCATCTCTTCTTCCTCTAGAGTTTCAGGAATGTTCCTTAACAGTTTAATTCCTGCAGCGTGCGATTTGACAAATGAAGACCTCAAGTAATGGCCCACTCTGCCCCCACTAACTTCTGACTTGCCCAGGAACCCAAATGGATGGGCACGTCTTGCTGATATTCCTCAGGCCGTGTTTGTTTTGTGCAGGTGCTGGAGTGGGCGCAAGAAAAAAGGAAGCTCAGTGTCTTGCATATCCATGGAGTTTACACAAACCCTAGTGGAATAGTGCTTCATCCAGCTGGGTATCAGAATGTGCTGCGGAATACAGAGGTTATGGTGAGCCTCCGCCTGCTTGTGCTCTCTTCCCTCCCTCCAGACCCCCAAGCTGAGAATGCTTTGCTTATCTACAGTCTTGTGCTTGTTTGGTCTTTTCCCGTCATCTTTTGGGGGTAATGAGGCTAGCTTTTCCAGTTTAATATTTCTGCTTCAGCAGAAAGTTCAGATTTCACGGAGTTCAAAAATCTTGGCTCGAAAGGGACAAGACTCAGACTATATTGAGAGGTGGGGTGTTTACATTTTCACTGTCACTTGTTGCTCATGGCAGACTTGGTGTTGGCTTTCTGCTGATATGATAGTTACCCCGAGAGGCTGAATTTGCTCTGCCTGGAGGTAGGATTGGTGGATAAAATCAATGTTTTTTCTACTTCTTGGCAATTGCTTCTAAATATCTATAGATCTCATGTGTCATTGAACACTGTCTTTAGTGTGGGACTAGAACATTTAGCATAGGATGTTCAGTTACAGGGTACAGAAACATCCAGAAACCCCCCTCTTGATCAGACAGTCTGGATTGAATTTCTCAGGCCTACTAAAGCCAACCTTCGTAAATTCGTTCTAGAAGAGTGGAAGAAAGCTGACGTGGTTTAAAAAGGGCAAACGGGATGACCTGGGTGATTATCGGCCTGTCACTCAGACATTGATCCCAGGCAAGATAGTGGAGCAACTGATGACTTAATTAATCAAGAATTAAGATGGTAATATAATTAATGCCAATCAACATGGGCATATGGAAATAGATCCTGTCCAACTAACTTGTAACCTCATCAAAATATTATGTTTGGTTGATAGCGGTAATCGTGCTGTAATGTACTTAGACTTACGTAAGGCATTTGACTTGGTATCGCATGACATTTTCATTAAACTAGTATTATATAAAATTAACATGGCACACATTAAGTGGATTAAAAGCTGGCTAACTGCTAGGTCATTGTAAATGGGGAATTGTGGTTCGGTGAGTGTTTCTCTAGGGGGTTCTGCAGGGATTAGTCCTACATTAGTAACATTTTTATTAATGACCTGTCAGAAAACAATTTGCAGTGACACAAATTAGGGGATTAGTAAATAGCTAAAAGGATAGGTCACGGACACAGAGCAGTGTGGAGTGCTTGGTAAGATGGGTGCAAGCAACTAATATATATTTTAATATGGCTAAATGTATACACCTGGGCTCACAAGGTAGGCCATACTTACAAGATGGGGGAATCTATCCTGGGAGTTTAGGGTGAATCCGGGTTTAAGATGAATGGGTGAGTTGCCATGGGATAGTGCGGTTATTGTTGGAGTTGGTAATAATTGCAAGGAGCCTGGGATGTAATTGGTAAAAGCCAACTAGTGTGTAGCTTGCACATTGTGAAGGCTGCCGTAAAACTTGCCCAAACTGCTAAGATACTTCTTATGGTTCCTTTTTAAAGGGAGAGATCCAGAAGCTGTATGAAAACAAATCCTTCTTGTTCCTGGGCTGTGGCAGGACTGTTGATGACACCACGTTTCAGGCCCTTTTCCTAGAAGCTGTGAAGCGCAAGTCAGACCTGGAACACTTCATGCTTGTGCAGAGGGGAGACGTGGATGAGTTCAAGAAGCTCCGTGAAAACATGCTGGATAAAGGGATTAAAGTCATTTCATATGGAAATGAATATGCAGACTTACCTGACTACTTTGAGAGGCTAACAAGTGAGATCTCCATGCGGGATCAAACAGGTACATAGTGATGGCCTCTGTGATGAATAGTAATGCACCACACCCTGGCATGCATCACCTCATCTCTCCAAGCCACTTCAGCAAGGGCTTCTGTGTTTAAATGATCGTTTAGCAAGCTCTGGGGAGCGGGGTTATAATGGTAAAGCCTAAGCTACCCATTCTCAGCCTTGAATCTCATTTAGGTATTACTGCCCCTTTCTCTACTCCCTCGGTGACACTAAAATACCAGTTAACAGAAGATTTGAATTACAGATTATGCCAAAGGAATAATCTTCAGTACTTTTAACATTTTGTTTATTACTCATGGAATCATTAGTTCTCCCCAAATTCTGCTGAAATAATGCAGTTGGGGTCTGGTTTCACTTCAGTGCTGGTTAAATGTAATTACAGGTTATTTTGGTACTGTTCCTCCTACACATCAAACATGACTTCTAGTTTGTTTTCTAGCAGTCATCATTTTCCTCCTCTCTGCACCTTCAGCAAAACGAGTGGTGCAATGTTCCTGCAGCTGGATTGCTTGATCTGCAAATGATTTAAAATAAACCAAATTCTGCCTCTTGCTGATACTTTGATGTATAAAAGGCCAAATATTTGGCTTCCTGCATTTACCTTGTAGAACTATCAGGGAAAGGAATCGACTTGCAGGAGGATAGCTAGCAAGTCCTGATTTATGCTCAGACAGCATGGCTGAAGGGTGGTTTGAGTTTCCAGCATTCCAGGGGGGAGGAGAAGCTTGTTAGGCCTTGAAGTTCATTGCCAAAGCAAAGCAATGCCTGATGCTCAACTTCATAGTGTTTGTATGTCTAACATAACTCTAGTTGTCTATAAATCAAAGAATCACATGGGGTAGCCATTACCACCTTCCAGCAGAACACTCCCATGCCAGCTCTGCCTGTTCTAATAGTTTAAAATGTTGCCACCTTGACCTTATTTCCCCTAGAGACAAGGAATAATGGTGGGGGGGAGAGAAGCACGGTGAGGAAGGGGGAATGGCAGGGCCCATGGAGCTGTGCTGGGAATCCCTGAAGTCAGCAGACATGAGAGGGGCAGGGATGATGTAATGAGCTCTGCCCTCCAGAAACTGCAGTGTATTGCCCCCTTCTGTAACAAGCCCTTTTCTCTTCCAACAATTCAGCTGTCTCTCTGTGGGTGCTTCTGTTTTTTCTAGCTCTCCAGTCATGCTGGCAGTCTAGACAGAGAGGACCTCCATTTCTAAGTAGAAAGCAGATTTTGTTTGAAAGTAGCTCAGGCCTTTAGCCATCAAAACACCAGACACACAAGCCAAATAGTTTCCTTTACTGGTCACCTTTGTAGTTCTGAATTCTACGTGTACGCTTCCAGTGTGAATGGTGGCTGCTCATGCAGCCTATAGTACCCTGCTGATCTAGATTTGAGGGGTAAGAGTGATCCTTCCTGGCCAAGGTGCAACTTGCAAACCACTCATTACCCATTCTCACATTGGGGGGGGGCACCATCACAGCAGGAACAGGAAACAGTGAGTTCCCTTGGGTTGTTCACTGCTTCAGGTTTTGTTTCCTGGGGTTCTAGTTGGATGTAGCCATACCAAATAACATTTCTTAAATGGTACCTTGTGTTCCCCAGGTCTGCCTAGAGAAGGACAGCTAAATGGCTCCTCTTCAGCCCACACTGAAATCAAAGGTATGGAACTTACTCTTGAAGCTCAAGAGAGATCATGGCAAAACTGATAATCCATTTGCCTGACCTATGGGGCAGCTCTAGAGGCATATGTCCAGAGGTGGGTATCCCTCTCCCAAAGGTAACTGCTGCTTGTGCATGGAAGAATGAATAGTAGCAGCTTTTAGATGTGCCAGTAATGCTGGATCTGAAAACACTAATTCAAAACCAACCATCTATCTTCCTCAACTGGCTGACTTTGGAGGGGTGGAATTGAAAGCAGCTTTTACTGAAGGTTAGCCAGGAACAGAGATCAAAAAAACAGCTTAAAGGCTGCTTGCACCTACTCACAAATTAACACTTACACAGAAGGGAGCATATGCTACTCTTCCTCTTCTGGGGGCTACAGCTGATCACTGGTGCTGGTAGGATCAAAATTAGCACTATGAGGTGCTGTGAGCAGTTTAATTAGGATGAATTAAATACTGTCCTAGACTTGTGTGAAAGGACATTTTAACTTTACAGAGGGTGCAGCACCTGAGCATCTACCCTTGCAGCTCAACTGACAGTGCTACTGGTTAATCTGAGTTAAAGACTCTGGCACCTACTGCACAGGCCTGTGAATCTCAAAGTCAGAAGAATCTCACCTTTTCAATAGCTAGTTCTTAAGCAGCTGTGTTCCTGCCACTCTAAAACCAGAAGCTAGAACCTACCAGACTTCATGGAGTCCCAGTTGGAAGGTCCTGGCTGGTGAAGACTGCTTGTAGTTTACACAGCCACTCTGATATCCTGTCTCTCAAGGTTGCAGAATCTGCAAGGAGAGTTTCTCTCAGCAGCAGCAGCCTTGGCAGTTTCAGACCTTGTACTTCTGTATTCTGTATACTTCAATGAAATGAAACTTGAGCAGTTTTTATTACTTGAAGCTCTAGTTTTCTAGTCCTTTCTTTATACTGTACAGTATTTTGTATGTGGGAGGTGTATTAAAAGCCTGCTTTACTTAGCTGTTTTGGCTTGATTGATTTCATTAGGGTGCAAGCTACCTGTACAGACCTAGGCCATGGCACTAGCTCAGTTTACAGTAGGGTTGAAGGGACAAAAGCTAGAGCAAGCTAAACTTTTAGTGTATGTTCTTGCCTATGCTGGTCAGGTACTGTCCCTCCAGCAAGAGAAACAACCTGTTCAAGGTAACTATATACACCACTCAAGTTATTTATGAAATTTATTATATATAAATTATGTATTTCTTTTAGCAGACAGCATTCAATTTATTGCACTCTAGCAACACAGAGCTACAAGACATTTTAAGAGTTTTGTATTATTCAATGTAGCACTTTAGACCAGGATCTCTAGAGGCACTCAGAAGGGAGGGAGAAGGGGCAGGAAAGCAACAAGCAGCCTGTATTGTCTTCCACCAAAGTTTCCTTTCTCTAGCTGGTTACGAGAGGCAGAAGCTACTGCTACCAGAACTCTTGCCTGCTGTCCCTACAGCATCAGTTTGATCCTCAACACTGGTGAGACAAGGAGGCATGAGTCACTAGAAACAGCTTCTGAGCAAGGAAGGGGGTCTTGCAGTACAGAAACCAGCACTAGCCTATATCCTAAAGCAGTGCAGCTTGCCTGCCAGAATCCAGGCCATGCACTTGCAGCTTAGATAGAGATGCAGCTCTTGGCAACTAACATTTCCAGCCTGGGGGAAGTCTGCTTGCTATGAGCTGTAGTGGCCCTAGGCAGCCCTGCTTTAGGAGTCCCAGTGACAATGGAACTAGGGATCTTAAGGCAACTTCAGCATCTTCCCTATGGGCCCCTGCTTGACAAGCACAGAGTGGTAGACTTACTATTTTTGGTTTATCAACTTTGGTGAGCTGCCATGGTCAAGGCGAGCAGCAAGTATTAATCAGGTTGGAGACACTAAAACTGTCACAAAGCAGCATCTATTTTTGCTCTAGCCTCAGAGCTCAGCCCCTGGACCGGGACACTCATACTCTTAGATCCCACTAAGTCTAAAAATCCAGATTGGCTCATAGGATCAAGAATACCTTAAACATAGTCCATAGAGGCTTGCTTAGGAGCAGAGCAGCTCTGAAGAGTTGCAGGTCTTAGACACCACTCACAAGATATGAAAAATACAAAGCTCTAATTTCAGCCTCTATGCAGCATGGAGGCTGAGTCACTTAGAATGAAGGAATCCAGGGGAAGGGCTTTCAGTGGCTGAAGGCCACAGAGCTGATCTAGCCCAGGTGCCCCATCTGAAAGAGACAGTTGTTTCCCAAAAATAAGCTTTATAGCCAATAAATATGGAAGAAGTGTAGCTAAACAGTAAGCAACATGATTGGAGACAGCAACCTCCTTCCAAGGTTTAAGTCATGCATCAAGTGAAGGGAGAAGTGGTGGATGCAGCAGCCCCTTGCTCTGTTATCCCTTCATTCTGTTTTGCACTACACTGAAAAGACAAGTCAGTCACATTGTAAAGCATGTTCTTCTGAGACATCTGCAAACAGCAATTTGGTGTAATAACTGGATTTTAGGCCTTCATGAGAGCAGTGACCACAGCCTTGGCATTAAGGCTACGCAGGTCACAGTAGGTTTGTCCAGTACCAACAAACACGATTGGCTTGCTAGTGATGTAAGTCATGGAGATTGCAGCACCAACCTGTGGAAGAAAGAACATCCATTAGTTGGTTTGAGGAGATCTGCTGAACAGGACTCTGCCTGAATGTACAACCCACTCCTAACAAAACCATCAGCGAGTGATTGGCTAGAGCAGAAGCCTGTACTCTGGGCATGTTCAGTTTCCATTAGTGTTACAGCAAGTTGGAAGAGTTCTGATAGACCAGAGAACTCAAACTCCTGTCAACCCCTTGAGTTAAGATTCTAAACAACCTGAACTCCCCCTCTGCCCCATGGGAGAGGATAAATCAAAGCAACTCTGGAAAGTCCATCTCTGCTGCAAGAAAGCATCCTGTGTCCAACTGGGAGAGCAGTTTGTTTAGACTAGCTAGGGAAGTGTCTGAGGAGGGTCGAGTATCAGGAACAGAGTTCCACTGCAAATGGAGGGAGCATTCGAGTACATCAAGAGAAGGGAAATGGGTCACTGAATAGCCAGGTGAACAGGAGCAGGGTCTAGCTGAATTTGACTGCTATGCAAGAAGATGGTGAGACTATTTTAACTATAGATGAGATGTGGCAGTTAATTGACTGGCAACCATAACATTAAATTCCAAGTTGCCAGGTTTGTAGCTTTAGAATACAACCGCCTAAACACTGTAAGAAGGTATTATATTGCCTAGCAATTTCTTTAAACTGTATTCCCAGTATGTTCACAAGTCTGGGGGAGTAGCCAGTCAATCAGCACAGTAAGCACTTCCATAGTCTCACACTGAACAGAGAACAAGTTCTAAAGCTGATACCTGGAGCTAAGTAAACAGCCTGCTCGACAGACCTTAAAGCAGCTGCTTGTCTTCCTGGGCCACAACAGTTCAGAGCTCTGAATGGAAACAGTCTTTCAAAGTCAATAGTTGATTTGGCAGGGAACCAAAGCAAAGCTGTAACACTGAAGCAAATGTAGAGTGCAGCTGAAATCTGCCTGGAGCAGGAGACACCACCCAATGTTTACCATGCATGGACTCCCCCATGAGGCAGTGGTACCCAGGCCAAAACAATCAGTGATCATGTCTGTGATTCAACACCATGCAGTAACAGCCATGGCCGACTTGCCTACAATCTGGGCAGGGGGAAGCTGCAGTGACAGACTCCAGCATGGAATCTCACAGGAAAGGACAGCTCATCTGTCTGATTCCACCCTGAAAGGGGGGGGCTAGTGGTGGCCAGGCGCCCCTGCAGGAAGTCAGGCTTGTTGCTTGCATGGGTCAGCATCCTCTCCTGTCCGAACTAACTGCTATGATAAGGCTCCCCAAGGCTGTAGAGAACTGCTAAGAAACAGACTGATCAAATCATCTGAAACTTCACTGGAGCAAGGCACAACACTGTACATCCTGGTGTACTCAGGGAAGCAGCTTTCATAGAATATGAGGGTTGGAAGGGACCTCAGGAGGTCATCTAGTCCCACCCCCTGCTCAAAGCAGGACCAATCCCTAGACAGATTTTTGCGCCAGATCCCTAAATGGCCCCCTCAAGGATTGAACTCGCAACCCTGGGTTTAGCAGGCCAATGCTCAAACCACTGAGCTATCCCTCCCTCACTCTTTGCTTTCAACAGCCTTGGGAATTGCTTTGCCTGCCCCAGAATTGGTAGCCATTGTGCAGGCTTCACCCCTAGACTGCCCAGTATGCTCCAGGGCTAGGGCAAGAGTCAAGTTACTGTGCCCAGTGTTGGTGCCCCCAGTTTGAGAATGTTGATAAATTGGAGACAGTTCAGAGCAGAGCCACAAGAAGAGCAATTAAAGGACTGGAACCCTGCCTTATACCGATTGTCTCAAGCTGCTCAATCTCTCTAGCTTAAAGAGATGGTTACAGAGTGACTTGATCGCAATCTTTAAGTGCCTACACAGGGAACCAACCATTGATAATTGGCTCTGCAATCTAGCAGGGGAAGGTCTAACAGTCAAATGGCCAGCACTGAAAGCTGACAAATTCAGACTGGAAATAAGGAGTACACTTAACGACGAGGGGAATTAGCCATTGGAACAACTCACCGTGGTTTGTGGTGGATTCTCCATAACTGAAATTTTTTTAATCAAGATGAGGTTTGTGGCGCCCCCCCCCAAAAATCTGCTCTAGTTCAAACAGGAATTACTTTCGGGAAGTCCTCTGGTCTGTTCACAGACAGTCACAATGGCTTCTTGGGCTTTAACCTGTAAGTTTTCATATTGTACTAATAGTAGGAAATGAAAAGCTCTAGTGTGAACAGTCCGAAGGGCCAGCAAAAGTAAGGACCTGGTCATTCCTGACCTTAATTTTTTTTCAACTAATTACAGGTGTGGATGGCTCAGCATAAAATGAACCATCCCCTGCCTTCCCCACCACGTTTTCAATGGAACTGTAGTAAGGCTCTTAGTTCTGCTGTAAGCAGCAGCTGAGCCATGTTTATGAAGTCCAGCACTGACATGAATACTCAATTGTCAGAATCAGGAGCAGAAAAGACCCGCCACTGTTTGCTTAGGTCAGCAACCTCAAAGTTCAGAGGGCTAAAATATCTCTCCAGCAACTATCCCCTGCACATCCTGGAAGAACATGACACTTGGCCTTTCCAGGGGGGAGGGTATCTGACTGATGCATCAAAAGAACATACCCTGTTGAGGTCAGAAACAGTTATTCAATTTCTCCTCCGCTGTTTGGTCTCAGCAAGGAGAGGATCCATATGGGGTCATTTAAAAAAACATTAAAAACAGAAGATTCCAATGGGGAGAGAAGGAATCAGCAATCTCTGGGGCTAACGTGAATGGCCATCGTACCTTGTCATCAATGGTGTCAAATTTGGTGAGAACAATTCCATCAATGAGACGTGGTGTCTGGGCCATGGAGTGATCAGCAAGGGCCTTGTTAAACTTGACCTAGGGGAAAAATACAGCCAGGAAATAAGTCCATGCAGGTTCTTCTAAGCAGGTGTCCATCACTGGTATGCGAACGCCTTCCAAAGTCTACACAGAGGCTCGTGCCAATAGGGGCCTTTTCCATCTGGTAGAACTTTGTTTGAGGTTAAAGAATCAGAAACTAACCAGCTGATCCACCGCTTCATTTCCCACCAGGGCTTCCCCAACAAACAGGACCAGGTCAGGGGTATTGACTGCAATGAGTTTAGCCAGAGCTGTCATCAAGGGGGCGTTGTCTTGCATGCGGCCAGCAGTGTCCACCAATACCACGTCAAACCCCTGGTTACGTGCTGGGAAGAGAGATGAAGCAAAGTGATAGAGTTCTATTCACATGCACTCTGCTCCTCCAGCTACAGAGTATCAGGGATTTACTCAAGTCTCTTTCCATCCTCTCAATATTTTCTCACTGCAAGACACCCACAATCCATAATAAATCCCCTCCCTGGGACAGGACCAGTCAGCATAAAAATTAAGGGACTAGAACTGTGGGCCCAAGCAAGACCCCAGATGAAGAGCCTTGCACTCTAGGGAAGGTCAGCTTGATGCTACAGCTTGGGCTCTTCTCTCGAGCAGTTAGGTTCAAACCTTTCCCAGTAGGCAGATTTCTACACAACCTTCATTAGGTAAACTGAGGCACTCACTGACCCTTATGAAACTGGCTTACTCCACCCCATCCCCACCCCTCTACGCTGTTCAAGTAGGGAAGAGAGGGCACAGCATGCTAATGCACAATGTCACTGATTTCCTGGAGGAAGGAGGAATCCATCCCCACTGCTGGAAGCCTTCCCTGATCTCCAGTCTGTGCTCCACCCAGGGCTGTTCCTGACCTGTCCATTGGCCTGGGGACTTGAAGAGGAAGTGGGGTCTATTAACAATGTGGTTACGAGGACGTAGTAAGGAATGGCAAACCTGCAGTGTCAATGACAAAGCAGGAATACAGCCCAGCTGAAACCTTTACGCCACACCCCAGGAGTCCTGACTGGTATTCCCACCTCCCACCCCGCGACCACTCCCCACACCCCAGAACAGCCAGCTCCTGGCTTGGAAAGCAAGAGTCAGCCAAGGCAGGGCTAGGGCTCACCATACAAAATGGCCTCCATGGCAATGCCAGCAGCATCCTTCCCATACCCCTTCTCGTAGAGCTGCACCATGGTGCGGCCGCTGTGACTCTCCGGCGGGTGCAGACCGTTCAGGCGGCGGGTGTGCGTGCGCAGCTGCTCCACGGCTCCGGCTCGGAATGTATCGCAGGCAGCAATGAGGACGCTGAACCCGTTTTCAATCAGCCAGAAAGAGATCTGGGGGCAGGGGAAAGAGACCCTGTTACCATCCCCAGCCCGAGTCCAGCTCTGCTCCGCTCCCAGCCCCTCTGAGCCCCATATGCCACTTGCAGGCAGTTTGCTGTGTCATTCCCTCCACCCCAAAGGTCGACAAAGGAGATTCCCCAAGTGTCCCAGCCCAAGGCAGTCACTGACAAATCAAGTACAGAAGGGACGTAAACCAAGGGCCCAAGTCTCCAGAGGAGAGTGGTGAATATGTTGGCAATGCCCCCCGCCCTCCCCCCCCCCCCCCCCGAAGAGAAAAGGGAACCTGCTCCATGCTCTTCTATAATGCCAATAATCCATACAGGTGCTTCCATCTCAGGCCTCAGCCGAATCCCTTGGCTGATTTACAGCCCCTAGTCCCGCCATCTCTACAGAAATGCCCCTTTGAACACACCACGCTGAGGCAGTGATCAAGCCAGCAATGGTGCCTATCTCCAACCCCACATAGGCTTGCAGGCATCACTAAGCTCTGCCTCTAGTAACCAATACCCTGCATGTCTGCACAGCCTTCTAAGGATGCCAGTGTCCATTGCCTGCTCAGGGCGGCACGCACAGGCCTCTAGTGACAGCTCTATCCTAGGGATGACATCATCACTGCTGCAGTTCAGGGCTGCCTTCCTGCTGTTCCCAGAGCATAGCTTGAGTCAGGCATTTAACAGCACTTCATGTGACCATGTCAAGTCTTCCAGTCAGTTGCACACATTGTAGGAAGAGCTTGATCATCTCAGCCAGACTGAGCCTGAGGGAGGAGTCCTAAGCTGCAGCTTCTCCAGATCCTCAGTTTAATTAGCCAAGCCACAGGTTTAAAGACAAACGTGAAGGGCTGTGAAATTGACTAGGCTGGTAAAAGTCCCTTTAACTAGCGCAGTGATTTGTTAGCGGGATCTCTTCTCCCCTGCTGATGTTGACAAGGGGCTTTTCAGCGGGGAAGGAGGTGTGCATGTGAATGGAGTCAGAGCACACACCAGCTCTCCCTCCCCACTAGGTAGTGCAGACTAGTGGCAATATACTAGTGCATGATTTAGGAAGTTGAGCTGCCCATCAGCACAACATTCAAAGAGCTGTTTGACCCACAAAGGAAGTGAACTGAACAGAGGAATGGTTTTTGGTTCTAGGAATCTGGGTGCCATAGCCCAAGGGGATTTGAGGTGGTGTCCCCAGAACAGAAGTAGGAAAGGAGGGTGGATCCTCCTGAAGTGACCAGGCTGATCCCTGGGAACACATGCAGGCTGAGCCCTACCTTGGCTAGGTTGGTTGACTTTCCAACCCCATTGACACCACAGAAAGTGACGACATATGGCCGGCGGTGGCGCTGAGCGTCCATGATGTCACGTAGCATGTCTACGCGGCGCTGGGGCTGCAGGATCTGCACTAAAGACTCCTGCAGGGCCTGCTTCACTGTTGAGGTCACCGCTGGGGAAGGAATTAGAAGAGGAACCTTTGTCAGCATTTGATCCCAGATGAGGTGGCTGGAGCAATGCTCATCCTTCCCCCACAGCATCTCAGGAGCATAACAGTCAAATGCAACCTAGATTGCTCACAATGCCACACCCAGGAATGTAGGTTCCCTTTGGAGCAGACTGGCTGTTCCCTTGTTAATCTGCCGATTGTGCCATTAGGTTCACTTGCTGGCTTCCCCTGATAGTGCGTCTCTAGAACAATTGCTGCCTTCTTTCTATTCTGGAGCAGGGATGGATGAATTAATTCACTGCTGCCTCAGACTGCTACGATAAGGTGTGAAATTGAGCAACTACCTTTCTATAGATTCCCAGGCCTCTGCCCATTTCATTGACTGCAGCAGAGCTTCCCATTAGCAAATCTCAGCTCTTGGGAGTAAGGGGTTAAACCTGTGAACTGCTGCAGAGGTTGGCATCACAGATTTAACCTTCTCCCCCACGTAGCCTTTGAAGGCCAAACTACAGGAATCCAGAACTGCAGTGGATTAGACATTCCTAAACCATGGAGAGGTGCTTACCCATCAGGAGAAACACCAGCTGAGGTTATCCCCTTCTGCACATGCACTGAGTCACAAGCCACTTGGCAACTAGAGACCAGGCTACGCAAGCACAAAGAGGCCTCAAGGGCAGGCTGGAACAAGCCCAGGGTCCCATGTCCCTCGGAATATTAGAAGGGCCGAAACACAGCCGAAAAGCAGCAGGGATCTGCTGGGATTGGCACGTTTTGTTTCAAGCATCAGGGCAGTGGGTGGGGGAAGAATGAGATGGTATTACAGGGACTTGGGCTAACAGATTAGAAACTCAGAGCAACTCCTGGAATGGAAGGACAGAAACACTTACTGGTGAAGGTGCCCATCACTTTCCCTTCCAGTTTCTTAGCCACCGATTCACACAGCTGGACAGCTATATCAGCCGCAACGTTCTTCGCTTTGGAAGAGAAAAGCCAAAGGAGCAGATGTTAGCGTCACGAGACTCTTGGGCTACAGGACTCAGGGTTCTCCCAGTCCCCCCAGAAGATCTCTATCCCAGCCAGCTCCAAGGGAGGAGGAGTCAGGAGGGTAATCCGCCCCTGAGGGAGAGCAGAGCTTGGATTGCCAATGATATCCTGTTCTAGAGCAGACAGCAATATGGACATAGAGTGCAGATAGCCTCCAAGGCCTTGAGAAGGGCATGAAATGTGCCCTCTTATCCCCAGTCACAACCCACAGCCCAGATGCGTCCTCAAATGATCTTTCAGCCCCAAAGCAACCACCCCCCACCCCAGGGGAAGGGAGATCAAGGCAAGAACGTCACTGTCAGACCCCCAGGGAAGTACAGATCTTGTTTTGGGGCCAATGGTTTCTCTCTACATCTGTCAACGCCAACGATCCCAACCATTTTATCTTCCTCCCCCTACCCATCAGAGTCCTCTGGATGAGACAAGGCCTTCCGAACCCATCCACATCACTGCTTGGGACACAAGATCCCTTCTGAGTCTGTTCCAAAAGTGCATTATATTCACTTCAGCCTGATTCGATCTGATGTGGGTGAATTACTGCCCTCTTAAAAATCTAGAATTGTCACTAGAACCTGACCATTCCTCACCTTGTCACCAGTACAACCCAAGAGGCATTTTACAGAATGTGAGCAAATCAATTAGAATATGTAAAGAGTAGGATCTCTGTTAAATACAATGTGCAGAGACACACAAACCTACAGGCCTACTATCCTAAGCACCATACTATCAACTAGTCCAACAGGGTATCGTGTCAGACGTAACTCAACTGGGATTATCCAGCATGTCATGCCACAGGAAAGATAAGTGACAGATAGTTGTGGATTTCACCTACGACCTTGATATCACAGGAGAGTTGGCCACTCAGTGTAATTGATCCACTTGCAAAAGTCCCAGAGAGAAATTTTACACCAGCATTGTAGACAGAGCTATGTTACATTCAAAACCCAGGATCTACCTCAATGTAGGACACTGGGTGAGTCCGTCCCCAGTTCAACAAATTTAAAAACAGGCCCATACATCCATCAAGGGGGAATTTAGATCATGAGCGCTGTATGTGGGACACATCCCAAACATCCCTTGTTCTGTTACCCTCCCTCCATGAGCCCTGTTCTGCACATATATTCAAGGCAGCAGAACACATGCTGTGGAAATAGCATATGCAACACTTCTGCAGCATGCTTTATAGACAGCGTGGGAGGACGTAACCGAACTCCAAAATCTGCTAAGGAGAGACTAGAACAATACTGGAAGAACCACATAAGAACGAACATAAGAACGGACGTACTGGGTCATACCAAAGGTCCATCCAGCCCAGTATCCTGTCTATCGACAGTGGCCAATGCCAGGTGCCCCAGAGGGAGTGAACCTAACAGGTAATGATCAAGTGATCTCTCTCCTGCCATCCAGCTCCACCCTCTGACAAACAGAGGCTAGGGACACCATTCCTCACCTATCCAAGCAAATAGCCATTAATAGACTTAACCTCTATGAATTTATCCAGTTCTCTTTTAAATGCTGTTATAGTCCTTGCCTTCACAACCTCCTCAGGCAAGGAGTTCCACAAATTGACAGTGTGCTGCGTGAAGAACTTCCTTTTATTTGTTTTAAACCTGCTGTCTACTAATTTCATTTGGTGATCACTAGTTCTTGTATTATGGGAATAAGTAAGTAACCTTTCCTTATCTACTTTCTCCACATCACTCATGATTTTATATACCTCTATCATACCTCATGATTTTATATACCTCTACCTTAGTCTCCTCTTTTCCAAGCTGAAAAGTCCTAGCCTCTTTAATCTCTCCTCATATGGGATCCGTTCCAAACCCCTAATCATTTCAGTTGCCCTTCTCTGAACCTTTTCTAGCACCAGTATATCTTTTTTGAGATGAGGAGACCACATCTGTACGCAGTATTCAAGATGTGGGCATACCATCAATTTATATAAGGGCAATAATATATTTTCCTTCTTATTCTCTATCCCCCTTTTCAAGAGTTCAAGAGACAGGCTGGATAGCAACAGTTCCATGATCACTGGCTAACGGGGTAAAATTCAGGGCAACCTACAGCTTCCGTGGCTGAGCTACAACCCCACATCCTGGAAGAGTCACTTTAAATCCTTAATGCGACTGTTGATCCAGAAAACAGGAAATAGAATTTTAGCGACAGGACTGGAGAAATGGCTCCTTCCAAATGCAGACCAGTCGATCTAGAGCCTGACCCCGAAAACAAGGCTACAGGGTACTAGTTTGTAAGAGACATTCCAGGCTTACCGATCAGATGATCCTTCATCTTCTCCAGCACAGAGTCCATGTCCTCTCTTGTTAAGCTTTTGGAACCCACCAGGCCTTTCAGCATCCCAAACATGCCTCCCAAACCACCCTTCTTAGCCCTGTGAACAAGCAAAGTGTGGTTACACATTACAGCTCTTAAGCGTAACGGGATAGTGATGCTCTTGAAAAGAATAGAAGCTAAAGGAAGGGGAAGGCTGGACAGCCATGACTGCAATTCTCAAGCTAATATGCAGCTGGTCACTTTTGCCTTCTGGGACTGAGCTGCTCCCTAGTTCATGGCATTTTAACCAGATTAACAGGCAATAGTTCAAACTGGGCACTGGTCTCTATTAGCTCGTCTGTGAGCAGCACGGACAGAGTTAGGTTTGCAAACCCCACCTTGTACAAAACTTCTGTACGAAACAAGTTCCAAAGTTGTCTGGGAACTAGCACGGGTTTTGCTCAGTTACCGTGCCCAGAGAGGTACCAACGGTATATCAGGAGTTACTGAGGGAACACAGATCCAGCTTGGAAGTGGTGATTGCAGGATCGTTTAGTCTAATGACTCAGCCTGCAGAAATGGAAGGGCCATCCACAGCAGACTGCCTATTCGCCACGTGCACCAGCATTTGGGACAAAGCAGGCCAAAACCATGTAGTGCGTTAAGACAATACTTCCTTCCTGAAGCCAAGGCATCAGCTAGCAGTGCCCAAGATGCATGTAAGCTACTCTATACAAGCTTAGCAGACTGGACATGTTGGAGGAAAATCTGTAGGAGATAAGCAAGGCGCTAGCTGGGATAGGGGGGCTGCAGGAGGACTTACCTGGGCTGTGAAGGGTTCTGAATAACTTTCTCCTCTTCAGGTTCCTCTTCATCACTCTCATATTCAAGATCATAAAGGCGGCCAGGCTCCCGATCTCGATCTCCTAAGGGCTGAAAAGGAAGGCAGTAGGGGAGAGGGGAAGCCATACAGAGCATCAGAACTTGGCATTTAAGCCTTAATTGACTTGTTTCACTGGCTCATTGCTACAGACAATGCTTGTGAGGGGCCAGTCAGAATAATGTGACCATCTGTCGCACCTGCGGGGACTTTGGGGAGTTTTATTAATATGGTCTAATCACCACAACTCCCTAGTGAGCTAAGTGGTGGTTTCCTTTTACACAGAAGGCTGAAATAACTTCCCCCAAGATCACAGAGCAAAGCAATGTCAGACAGGAATAGAATTCTGGGGTCCCGATTCCCAGTCCTCTGCTCCATCTACAAAACAACCTTCCATACTGCAAGGGTATCCCCCTAAGGTAGGTTCCACCACCTTCCCCCACACAGCTTTGCTAGCAGTTGGGGAGCTGATTTCAGTTCCTCCAAGAGATGATTCCTCTGGCACTGATGTCCAAAACTGTAAGAGCACCACGAAGAGCCAGATTGGTGCAACTTTCCACAACCTAGTGGAGACTGAGCAGTAACTTGGGTAGTGCCTTTCCACTAGTTTGCCAAACTGTAGCAGTCACCCCTCCCCCCAGTTTCTGTTCGGTTCTGCCTGCTCTAATCCAGCCATGGAGCTTGGGCCACTCTCAGGATCTCCATCTGAGAGTACAATTCAGGTGAAGGTAAGATGCAGTGGCAATGCCCCAGGGCCTAGCACAGAGGCTAATCATTCTATAGGAAGGGGAACGTTTAGGACCTTACCACGTCAGGGTCGTACTCCTCTGTGGGACAAGTGTCTGTGTTTCCGTTGGTAGTGGAGCTACTATAATCGAGTACTTTGGCATTAGAATTCCCCAGCTCCCAAACACGGGGCTTCTTCCCCTTCTCCTTCTGAGTCTCCGGCTTTGGGGACTTGCTGGGAAGGCAAAGAAGAAGCTATTAAAGCAAACTCTACAATGACGGCAGCTACAGTCCCACCACGAGTGGACTCTCCAAGAAGAGATTTTAAGCAGGAGGTGTCTCCCATATGAATGGGATGAGTTTATAGGGTTTATACCATGTGGGATTGGACCACTGGATTCACCAGGTATTCCATAGTGGCCAATATGTTGATGCTTCAGCGAATGAGAGAACTTCCAAAACATCCCTCTCCAGCTCTGAGAATTCTTTTCTGACCCCCATCAGTTTGTAGGGTAAGTTGCTAGCATCCCTTTAATCTGGAGGCAGTCAAGAAGGCATGGGCAACATTCAGGGAAGATTCGTGTTAACCACCCGAAGATTAGAAAGAGAGCACGTTATGGTTAAACTGCAAAAAGGTGAAGTATGGAAGCGTACTGCAAAGGTCACCCAACCAGCCTCAATTCTGACCCGTACCGCTGTCAAACTTAATGCAATGAATTGCTTTGATCTGTAGGTGACCCCAGTACAATTCAACATGCAGCGCTTTGCTCTTACCAGGAGAGTCCCATCATTGAGGAGGCTTCTAACTGTTCGCCCAATACAACCCTTCTCTTTTGAGTCACACGGACCACTGGGGAACAGGGTTGTACAGCTGTCCCAGATACACTTTTTGGATTCACAAACTGACCAGATTCTTTCTCCCCGCCCTCCAGTGAATGACACGGGCATTCTAAAGAAGCCAAAAGCCACAGGAGATGTTTGAATGATGGCAGTTTGCCACCGCTGGCAGACTGAGTGTCTGGCATTCCAACAGCTGCTGCAGTCTGATCAAAAAAAGCTCACGTTGAGTGAAATCCTGGCCTCACTGAAGTCAACGGCAAACCTCTCATTGACTTCAATATGGCCAGGATTTCACCCTTTGTCTAACTAAAAGCCACACCATGTGCCAGTCCTCAGGATTAGAAAGGGCACAGGTCATCACTGTCATTGGAACAGTGGGATATTCCTGCACTGTAATGCTAGGGAGGGGTGTTTTAAAAGCACCTTAAGGGAGTCTGAAGCTTTCTTGCCCACTATCCGCCCAACACATTAATAATTGACAAAAGTTGGTGGCTCAAAAGCAGTATGATAAATAGCTCCTTGTCCATTGTTAATGGATAAAACCCTTCCCCAACACAGATCTGCCACCCTACCGCCACCACCTCTCTCAGACTGGAGAGGGGGACACAGGTCCGTCATCCTCTCACTCACTTGGACTTCTCTCCTCCTTTCAGGCGCTTCCTGAAGAACTCCTCACGGTTCTTTTGCAGGATCTCATCCTTGGTCAGTTTCTCCCTGTCCCCGGTTGCCGCAGGAGGGTTCTGCTTTGTATCTGGGGCTGCTTTACTGGGGACAGTAGCAGCTTCGGTTCCTGAAGCTGGACAAGACAGAGCCCTCACCACAACGTACACACATGATTGAAGGGAAACCGCATTTACTTGGTGCTAAAAGGTGATCAAGCAATTGACAAGCACTCAGGAGTCAGGGAATCCCAGACGAGTTTTCCTAGTATCATTAGCTCAGCAATGCTGAACATTTATCCAGGTTTCTACACCCTGCTCATCAGGACATAAACCCCTTTATGTAAGGTATCTGTGTGTTTCTCCAGCCCCTAGCTGAAGAGTTTGGAACTAGCTGGAAGCAGTCTGAAGGCGGCGAGGTTTGCTATCATAACCTTTTCCAGAAGTTGCAGTGTTATGAGCTGGCTCCCAAGGAAGCCATCTCCTGTGATTGCGATTTATGATATGCAGTAAATTTTCCATTTAAATAGGGGGAAAGAATGGCAAGTAGGGCAGTGACTGAGCCAGTGACAAAGTGACCTGAACTTTGGGATTTCCCTGACCTCAGCGCTTAATCCCATAACCTTAATGCTAGTTTTCCCCTCTGCTAATTTCCGAGGTTTCTCTCAAGAGAGCTTGCACCTGGTGTAGGCTTAAAGGCACTGAAGTCAGACCCTAAAACCGTATTTAAGAATCTAATCAAAGGAACCTGTTTTTCTCAAGTGCTGAGCACTGGAATCAGTCAGGCTCCTTTGATTTAGGTCCCTACCTTTAGGCACCCAAGTTTGAAAATTTTGACCTAAACTTGTATGAAACAAGGCAGAACAAATGAGCAGCAAGTCTGCATGTCATGCACCTTGACCTGCCAACTGGTGGTCTGTTTCACTGAATCAACTGCTACATGCAGGCATGGGACACTGGCAGCCACAGAAGGGCAAAGGCAACTAGAATAGTGGATCTGAATCAACCTGTTCCAGTAACAGATGCTACTGGGCAGATGTGCCTGCAGATAAGCACGTGCTGGATTACCGTCACGCAGGGCTTGGTCACAGCCTGGTTTTGGAGCCCTCTGGGCTATTCCCTCATCCCACTGCACGGATCTGTCAGTTGCATCCACTTACCCTCCTTCTTGGAACCTTTGTTTTTCTTGTTCTTGGCTTTCTCCTTTGGTTTCTCCCCTCGAGTTTCTATCATAGATTTGACAGTCTTCTGAGACTTCACAGACTGTTCAAACGTCTTCATAGCAGTTGGAGCTCGGATTTTACTGCTCTCCTCTGCTTCCCTGATCAAAAAGAAAGAGTGTTATTCATGCTCCAAAATACAGTCCAGGTCCAGAACTCAGCATCCCACCATTATAATCACTGGAGCAAGAGTCTAGCTGCAACACCTACCATACTGCAAACCTCAGCTCCCTGGGGTTAGACTCCAGCTCTTCAAATCTCTGCTCAAGACATCTTTTCTCCCTTTGCTGTGTCCCAGTGCCTCTGCTCATTTATTGACTAACAGTATTAAGCTCTGCTTTTTTGTTATGCAGTTTTTATGTGACTGTACAAAAAGACAAGGGATGAAAGACACTATTGAACATCTTCTCTTCCTGAAAAAAATAGTCTTATCTGTGCTTGTCATCTGTTAGAGAGACAAGGTGAGTGAGATAATATATTTAATTGGATCTTTAATTCTGTTGGTGAGAAAGAAGCTTTCGAGCTTACACAGAGCTCTTCTTCAGGTCTGCAAAAAGTACTCAGGGCTTGTCTACAGTACTAAATTAGGTCGACTTAATTTAGGTTGACCTACAGCCACCACAGTAATTCAATCAGCGGTGGGTGTCCACACTACTCTCCTTTTGCTGGTGTTGCACATTCTCACCAAGAGCGCTTGCACTAACTGAAGTGGGGCATTGTGGGTGCTGACAGTCACACGGTGCTCACAGCTGTCCTCAACTTGATAACTATGATAACAAGGCCAAGTGACAACTCTCCAACATCACCTACTACACCTCTACCTCAATATAACACTGTCTCAGGAGCCAAAAAAATCTTAACCGCATTGTAGGTGAAACTGTTATATTGAACTTGCTTTGATCCACTGGAGCGCACAGCCCCCACTCCCGAGCGCTGCTTCACTGCGTTATATCCGAACTGGCGTTCTATCGAGGTAGAGGTGTATAAAGAACTCAAAGATGACCCCACACCACAATTTACCCAGGAATTTATGGATATCATCAAATCCTTCCCCAAACTCCTCCAAGAGAAATTCCACAAACTCATCCCCCAAGAACTTTCAACATGCTTCCCAAGATACATGAACAGGGGAACCAGGCAGACCCATCATTGGTGGCCATGGTTTTCATGGAACATCGGGACTCATAGAAATCATTCTCAAATCACTTACAACACAAACGGCCTGCTTTTTCCAGGACACAAGCAACTTCCTTCACAAACTCCACAACATTAACAGCCTCCCTCAGAACACCATCCTCACCACGTCACTGCCCTATACACCAACATCCCTCACAATGACGGCGTAACTGCCTGCTTCAGATATCTACAAGTCAGTGGACAACCCTCAGATATTCACCCCAAACTCATCCATTTAATCCTCACCCATAACAATTTTACATTCAACAACAAACACTTTGTCCAAACCACAGGAACAGCCATGGGTAGCAGGATGGCTCCCCGATATGCCAACTTCTTCATGGGCCACCTTGAAGGATTTCTGGACAAATGCACCAATCCTGGGACTGACATGGCTATAACACTGCATACAACAAGTTATTTCCTATTAACAGAGGAAACCTGGAACCTGAGACTCCCATGGACTAAATCTGCATCTTTAAGAAACTGATGTTTGTTCATTTAGTACCTATTACCTTTCCTGGCCTTTAGGAGGGGTTTGTTAGGATGCTCTTCATCAGCTGGCGGAAGTGCACGAAGATTGGAACAAGCCATTCCTATCCCAGAGTTGAAACCCCCACAGATCAATAGGTGCACCGGATATGGGCCAGGGCAGGGCCGGCTCCCGGTTTTCTGCTGCCCCAAGCAGCAAAGAGAAGAAGAAGAAAAAAAAAGCCGTGGCAGTGCAATTGCGCCACTCCACTCTTCGTCAGCAATTTGGTGGCAGGTCCTTCACTCTAAGAGGGACTGAGGGACCCGCCACCGAATTGCCGCCAAAGACCCCAACGTGCCGCCCCAATAGCGGCCGGAATGCCACCCCTTGGTATTGGCTGCCCCAAGCACCTGCTTCTTTAGCTGGTGCCTGGAGCCGGCCCTGGGCCAGGGAGTAGGCTGTGGAAGGCCCACTGGGTGGGCAAAACATTAGAAAATACCCTGTAAGTAAATACCCTGTAGGTTCCAAGTTCAAACAGATGCGGGTAACGGGCAGGATCATTTTTGGGCCTTTCCCGTCTGACATTTAGGATTAATAGTTACTATTTTTGCCTTTTAAATCGTGACCAAATCTTGGCACTTCTATCAGGAACAATCATTCCAGAACCTGAAACCACCGATTTCACCTGTTTCCTTTGGCAGAGGCTGTGATGCTTGTCTCACCTGGGAGGGAAACAGACTTTCTACTCACCTTGGCTTCATATTAACTAGGACATTATCTGCCCCACGCTAACCCTACAATCAAGGATCTCAATCACCAATGAAACACACTCCAAAGGCTTCTACAATCAGTTAGCTTGGAAATTGGTCAAAGCTGGCACTTGTGAAGTAGCAGTGACTCATATCAGGGATGCTGGGGGAAGGAGAGGTTGGCTGTATGGGGAATGAAGATGGACTCAAAAGGAACACCTTTTATACCACCTGGTTCTGTTCCCACTCAGTGTAAGCCTGCCTCAGAACAGAAGATCTCTTGATGGGATGACCCTTGATGTGAGGTTGATATTTTATGGCCAGTTGGCTGGGTGCAAGACGGCCAAGTGCCACCACCTCGACTCACATACAGCCCTGAGAGCCAGCTGGGGGCAGTACAGCTAGCTCAGTTATTTCCAAAGTGACAGTGCAGCACGACCCCAACCCAAGCGTTCTGACTGAGATGACCTCAGTGTTCCGCTGGTCCTGATAGAGAGAGGCACTGAAAGCAGCCATGCTGGCTGGTCCAATCCAGGACATAGGATGTTGAGTATCTAGCCCAAGGTCACTTCTCCACATCTGCATAACAGCCTGTGAACAGGTGAGCTCCCATTTTTTGCTCCAGTCAGAAACGGTTCACAAAGGACTTCAGTTGACAGAGACTTTTTGTTTAGTCAAACTCTTTTGGACACTATGGGATCGTTAGGTTCTGCCTAGAGAGCTTCACAGCAGGTCTGTGGAGGTGAACTCAGTCCCCTGCACTAGCCATTATACAACACTCCATCCAACATTCCTAATGGAAGACAAACAGCCAAAATAAGAGCCCCAAAAGAGCACATTGCATGAGTGCACAGACATAATATGGCTACACAGACCACTTGCCAGTTCCTAATACAGGGCATTCAAAACACAGCACAAAGGAGATACACAAGGAAACAGCCACAGCAGAAATGGTCTTGTTACCGGAGGAGGTGTAAAAAATCTTCTTTAAAATCAAAGGTGCCATTAAGGAGCCCCAGGGTGCCTTTCTGCTGGAATTCATTGCGGTATTTATCCCGGAACGCCTTATGGACGTCATCTATCAACTTATCCACATAGGTTAGAGTCAAGATCTTCTGAAATCCAACCTGGAAGGAAGTGAACAGAAAGTTACAAGCATTGATAGAAAGCAGACACTATGTGTATTATTAGCTGAAAAGGAAGCAACACATTCTTATTGGTACATCTAACTAGCAAGAACAATCACTAAATAGCTTTAACGTGAGAAAGGAGATAGAAGAAGCTGCCATTTTGACAATTAGATAATTTATGAGTCTAGGACAGGGGCCTCAAACGCAATTTACCTTAGGGCCAGTGCCAGTCCTCAAATCCTCCCAGCGGGCCAATAATGTCACTCATGCCACTCAGAACCCGACCCCCTAAACTCCACCCCCAACCTGCCTAAGGCTCTGGGAGGGAGTTTGGATGGGGGAGATGGTCTGAGGTGGGGATTGGGGTGCAGGTTCTGGGAGGGAGTTTGGGGGCAGAAGGTGAGAGAAGTTGGGCTCTGGGAGGGAGTTTGGGTGAGGGAGGGGGTTGGGCTGCAGGCTCTGGGATGGAGTTTGGGTGCAGGCCCTGGGCTGCGGATGGGGGTGCAGGCCCTGGGAGGGAGTTTGGAGCCTGGGGAGTGTGAGGAGAGGGTGCAAGTTCTGGTAGGGATTTTGGGGGTGGAAGGGGGTGTGGGGAGGGGGTATGGGCTCTGGGAGGGGGGTCAAGGGATGCAGCACTTACCTGAGGCACCAAGGTGGGGCAAACCAGGGGGCCTCCCCGTGCTGCTGCCCCCAGGCACCGCCCCCACAGCTTCCCATTGGCTGCAGGGGTGCTCAGGGTGGCAGCAGCATGTGGAGGCACAGCCCCACCCCGCCCCCACAGGAAGGGGCTGGCAGCCACGTGGAATGAGCAGGCAGGAAGCGGCTCAGCTCTGCTGCACTGTCAGTGGTGGATGGGGCCCCAGGCCATTTTAAATCACTTGGGGCACGTGCGAGGGGGGAGCACCTGGGGGCAACAGGTGAGGGCAAGGGAGAGATCTGTCCCCAAAATTGCTGGAGTCCTATGGCCCACATTGGGGAGGTTCTCAGGCAGCAGATGGCCAGTGGGCTGGGAGTTTGAGACCTCTGCTCTAGAACTACAGAGTCCACTTCAAAGCTCTGGAGATCAGAGACTTTCAAAGATGGCATAAGGAAAATTCAATGCATTAGCATTTTAGGTTAAAAGGGAAACAATCAACTTAAAAAAGCACAGGTCGGAAAATACTGTATCTACTATTGTTGCAAACACCTGAGATGATACTAACTACTATCAGGAAAAAAAAAATCTTCATTTTTCTTAGGCTGTTGTACATTAGAGCACTTTGGGTATAGTCAGTTTCTCCTTTGAACTGGACTTTCACAGATAGGGTAGAAAAATCCTAAATAGGAAGATGTTATTGTAAAAATCACAAATTGGCAGGGATACAACATGAAGCTATTTCTAACTTTTTTAAATGTATGAGATTTCAACTTGAAATGTGCCTTATTTTACTATTTTGAACCATTACATTAACCAAAATTAGTTTTTAGAAACTAACATATGATACAGCTTCACAAGCCTGATTTCCAATGGAGACCGATCTCAATCCTACTGTACATCATAAAGCTAGAACTGGTAGTATCTACAGTGCTGGATGATTAAAATAGCCGCCAGCCACACACACGTTACTGAATATAGATCAAAATAGCAGCAGGTATTGCTAAAAACTACTCTCAAAGTTAATTTAGTACACACCCACTAAAGCACTTTTTTAGGGTCCAACTCTGCAGTTATTTTCTCCTGCTGAGGGCACATCTCATAGAATCAGGCCCTAAATTATCCCAAAATTTAAAGTGCACTAAAGGGTGATGGGGATTCTCCTTCATACCTACTGTACAGATTAACCTGCACAAAGGCACTGTTTACCACATTAGGAAGAGGGTAGCCACGGATTACCTCACAGCAATACAGAGCCTTCACTCACATCCCCAAATAGAGCAGCTATTCTCAGGACAAAGCGTGTAAGAATTGCATCCAAGATGATCTTACAGAGGGACCTGGCTAATCTGGGATTGGCTTTTGACCCCAAGCCAAGGGCATCCAGAACAGTTAGGCAGAAGTGATCTGATGGTAAATACATGTGCCACGGACGCCTTAATCTGCACATTGTAACCCATGGCTATCCTCAAACTCGTTTAAATCAAACACTAAAAACAAAACTGTAAACTGAAAGAAATCTGGCTAAATGTACATAAATGTACTGCCAACAATTCAATCCATTCCAAGCAAAGAATGCAAATATTTGGCACCATCATCACTGCTCAAGGCTCTAAGATTCCCACTTATAGCAAAGTGGAAGGGGGACTCCCATATTACTTTACTTGAGGCTTTTGACAGGATCCTGTTAGACACTGACACACTCAGATGAGACCAAGGATAAATTCTGAACCCCAATGAAGTCAATGGGAGCTTTGCCACCGATTTCAGTAGGGCTAGGATTTCACCCCAGGCCGCCTCCTGTGGTAAAAATCCCAGATTTTTAGATTTCAAAGCGATTTTTGTCAAATGAGCCTTACTTGAAAGGGTTGTTAGAATCACCACTGGAATTACACCAGCCACTCACACAAAGATGACATCTCACTCTCCTCTAGTGCCATGGCTCCTAAACCCACTCACCAATGGCACCTCCATTATACATAATGGACCAGAAGCAACCCCAAAATGCAACTGGAGTACCAGTTACAATTGGCCACTGAGTCCTATATGGATCATTTTAACTTACCCTGGGTGATTCAATTCAATTTCGCAAGTAAATTGGACAAGTCACTTCACTACAATAGCAGCCACGAGTCCTTGGTCAATATTATAACAAACCATACACCCTATTATTGCTTGCTAACAAATCGCTGTTCTGGAATCACAATAGCCTGTCACTATTTTTAAAATGAAATACACTTTGCAGACCATATTTTATCTAAGGATTTCAAAATATCTTCCATACGTTAATTTCACCTCAAAGGCTCTACACTTGGAGGTAGATATCAGAGTTACATCACATTGTGCTTCATTGTTGCATCTGTGATAGTACAGATTCAAGGTCATGAAGCAAGACTGGACGGTTGCTCTGAACAGAGGCTTTTGCAGCCATGCGCAGTGTCTTGAGTTTAAGATGTTCTAATAAATATCTGTTTATTAATACACTAGTATAGTTTATTAGGTTTTTATGTCATTCCAGGAAGAGACAGAGCCCTATAAACCTGCCCCAAACACCTGGGCAGAGAGGAGGGGCTGTTAACATAGTTTACTTACCACAAACACAAGCTCAAACTGATTATCCAGTTTGTATTTAAGTGTAAGAGCTTCATGGTTAAAAGAATTGTTGCCACCTCGCTCCTAAAAGAAAAACAAATAAAACAATTAATCCACCACAGAAAAGCTGTACACACTTCACATGGCGGGATATAAGCCTGCATTACAGCTGGAGAAGAATTCCCTGTATACAAATACTCAGAGTTATAGTTGCCGGAGTCTTTTTTGCAGGCTCCTGTGGCGTCCTCCCCTTTAGTTCATAGCATCTGCCTTGCATCACAACCTGTTCTCTTGCATTGGGAATCGTTACTCAATAACATGCTTTCCATAGGGAGAGTATGTAAAACCCCTTATTGCATAGCCTCAGCAGCCTCATGGACCCTCCTCCCAGATCATGTCTCTACACACACAGCCCCAAGTCAGCATAAAAGCTCTCTTCTGCAGCTCATGCCAACTGGAAAAGCCTTCTTGAATCCCGTTTCTTATGCATCTTTATACCTTCACTTTATATCCCTCATACGTTTAGCTCTGTAACCAAATAGGTTCAACTCTGAAGAGTATGGAGACCCTGATCAAATCAAGGCTGTAAACCAGCCTTCAGAGTTCTCTAGAACCAAGTGGTCGTCGCTCAGTATTGCAAACCACAGGCTATTAGATAGTATCTGCATGTCCACACTAGGCCCTGGATCTCCTGTCAGCCGTTTAAGACTTAGCAACAACCTAATGCAAACTGTACACAGTTTGCAGCCACACCAAGTACTGCAGTTACAAATGTAAGAACCTGCTATAGACCACAACAGGCTGCTCACAGCAGTACGCACAGGAGAGTGGCAACTTCCCAATCAGGCTGGCAAAAACCCTTTCTCAAGACAGCTGTAGCAGGAATGATTCAAGTCCTCAGCCCATAAGCAGCTGAAGCTACTTTGTAGCAAACAGCTAAATCACACTCAGGTGAAAAGGTAAACATCAGCCAAACAAAGCATCTTTCATCCCAAGAGGACCAAATGCATTTCAGTCTGTATACACTTTAATCTACCCTTGTAAAGCAGTTACTTCTGAAGCAGATCGTGGCAACCACCTGACAATACACAGCTATGATACACAATTGTTTAGCACAAGATGCGAAGAATTCTGTAGTCAACTGAAAATGCACAGGGACTTTAGGGAGGTAGGCTGTAATTACCCTTGGAATCAGTCCTGGACATCAAAGTTAACACTTCAACTCTTGCAACATATCTTATAAGCAGGGCTTTGGAGCGGAGCCTGGAGCTGGAGCGCAGAGCAGTAGTTTTTTGCCTGGAGCTGGAGCAGAGCCAGAGGACAGCTCCAAAGCCCTGTTCATAAGCAGCACAGAGTTTTTCCTATGCTGACCAGGATCTCAGTTTCATGTCTCAAATGACAGGTAAATTACATGGGCAGGGAACATGAACATTGCTTGATCTCACCTAAACACAGCTGGAATTGGGACTGCAATCTATACCTAACCTCCACACTTCCCAGTGAGCAACCACAGCTAAGGAAGCAATATGACCCCCCAGTGCAAAGGAGAAGATGAGGAGGCCCCACCACTGTGCTGCTGATGGACACCTTGGCAAATTGCCAGAAGTTCTAGGCCTACAATCAACTGGCATAAACCAGAGATGATCATAGCCCCACTTGGCTGTAATACAGACTGGGGACTAGGCACATCTCAGCATCTCCCAGGGAACAGCAATGGGACACGGGCAAGGCCCAGGCAACACCCTCGACTACAAAGCAGTGGGACAGTCTTCCAAAGGGCTGGGTGGCAACTGGATCAGAAATTACAATGATGCTTTTCTTTCAAAGGGAGCCCTATAGTGAAGCCCTATTCTTTATCAACTGCAATATCCGCCACAGGACAGAATGGGGGGCACTACGGACCCCCAGGCAAATCTCTCCCCCAAACAGAAAATTAAGCCAAGGGCACCAGAGCCACTCCCTAAGGATGAGTAGGGGCAGCAGGGTTCCAGGAAGGGGGAAGGATCTCTCCCTGTGAAGGTGGGGGGACAGGATCCCAAGGGGAAGGGGTGGGGAAAGTTTCATCTCTTCTCCCACTTCCCTGAGGGCCGAGCGGGGGGAGGGGCAGGGTTCGGGGGGGTGTGTCTCCCCCCCCCGACGGCCGAGCGGGGGGAGGGGCAGGGTTCGGGGGGGGGTGTCTCCCCCCCCGACGGCCGAGCGGGGGGAGGGGCAGGGTTCGGGGGGGTGTGTCTCCCCCCCCCCGACGGCCGAGCGGGGGGAGGGGCAGGGTTCGGGGGTCTCCCGCCCCGACGGCCGAGCGGGGGGGGGGGCAAGGGTTCGGGGGGGTCTCCCGCCCCGACGGCCGAGCGGGGGGGGGGCAAGGGTTCGGGGGGGTCTCCCGCCCCGACGGCCGAGCGGGGGGGGGCAAGGGTTCGGGGGGGTCTCCCGCCCCGACGGCCGAGCGGGGGGGGCGAAGGGCTCGGGAAGGTCTCCCGCCCCGACGGCCGAGCGGGGGGGGGGCGAAGGGCTCGGGAAGGTCTCCCGCCCCGACGGCCGAGCGGGGGGGGGGCGAAGGGCTCGGGAAGGTCTCCCGCCCCGACGGCCGAGCGGGGGGGGCGAAGGGCTCGGGAAGGTCTCCCGCCCCGACGGCCGAGCGGGGGGGGGGGGGCGAAGGGCTCGGGAAGGTCTCCCGCCCCGACGGCCGAGCGGGGGGAGGGGCAGGGTTCGGGGGGGGTGTGTCTCCCCCCCCGACGGCCGAGCGGGGGGGGGGCAAGGGTTCGGGGGGGTCTCCCGCCCCGACGGCCGAGCGGGGGGGGGGCAAGGGTTCGGGGGGGTCTCCCGCCCCGACGGCCGAGCGGGGGGGGGGCAAGGGTTCGGGGGGGTCTCCCGCCCCGACGGCCGAGCGGGGGGGGGGGGCGAAGGGCTCAGGAAGGTCTCCCGCCCCGACGGCCGAGCGGGGGGGGGGGGCGAAGGGCTCGGGAAGGTCTCCCGCCCCGACGGCCGAGCGGGGGGGGGGGCGAAGGGCTCGGGGGGGGTCTCCCGCCCCGACGGCCGAGCGGAGGGGGGGGGGGAAGGGCTCGGGGGGGGTCTCCCGCCCCGACGGCCGAGCGGAGGGGGGGGGGAAGGGCTCGGGGGGGGTCTCCCGCCCCGACGGCCGAGCGGAGGGGGGGGGGAAGGGCTCGGGGGGGGTCTCCCGCCCCGACGGCCGAGCGGAGGGGGGGGGAAGGGCTCGGGGGGGGTCTCCCGCCCCGACGGCCGAGCGGAGGGGGGGGGGAAGGGCTCGGGGGGGGTCTCCCGCCCCGACGGCCGAGCGGAGGGGGGGGGGAAGGGCTCGGGGGGGGTCTCCCGCCCCGACGGCCGAGCGGAGGGGGGGGGGAAGGGCTCGGGGGGGGTCTCCCGCCCCGACGGCCGAGCGGAGGGGGGGGGGGAAGGGCTCGGGGGGGGTCTCCCGCCCCGACGGCCGAGCGGAGGGGGGGGGGAAGGGCTCGGGGGGGGTCTCCCGCCCCGACGGCCGAGCGGAGGGGGGGGGGGAAGGGCTCGGGGGGGGTCTCCCGCCCCGACGGCCGAGCGGAGGGGGGGGGGGAAGGGCTCGGGGGGGGTCTCCCGCCCCGACGGCCGAGCGGAGGGGGGGGGGGAAGGGCTCGGGGGGGGTCTCCCGCCCCGACGGCCGAGCGGAGGGGGGGGGGAAGGGCTCGGGGGGGGTCTCCCGCCCCGACGGCCGAGCGGAGGGGGGGGGGAAGGGCTCGGGGGGGGTCTCCCGCCCCGACGGCCGAGCGGAGGGGGGGGGGAAGGGCTCGAGGGGGGTCTCCCGCCCCGACGGCCGAGCGGAGGGGGGGGGGGAAGGGCTCGAGGGGGGTCTCCCGCCCCGACGGCCGAGCGGAGGGGGGGGAAGGGCTCGGGGGGGGTCTCCCGCCCCGACGGCCGAGCGGGGGGGGGGGGGAAGGGTTCGGGGGGGGTCTCCCGCCCCGACGGCCGAGCGGAGGGGGGGGGAAGGGCTCGGGGGGGTCTCCCGCCCCGACGGCCGAGCGGAGGGGGGGAAGGGCTCGGGGGGTCTCCCGCCCCGACGGCCGAGCGGGGGGGGGAGGGCTCGGGGGGGGTCTCCCGCCCCGACGGCCGAGCGGGGGGGGGGGCGAAGGGCTCGGGGGGGTCTCCCGCCCCGACGGCCGAGCGGGGGGGGGGGGGAAGGGTTCGGGGGGGGTCTCCCGCCCCGACGGCCGAGCGGAGGGGGGGGGGAAGGGTTCGGGGGGGTCTCCCGCCCCGACGGCCGAGCGGAGGGGGGGGGGGAAGGGTTCGGGGGGGTCTCCCGCCCCGACGGCCGAGCGGGGGGGGGGGGGAAGGGTTCGGGGGGGTCTCCCGCCCCGACGGCCGAGCGGAGGGGGGGGGGAAGGGTTCGGGGGGGTCTCCCGCCCCGACGGCCGAGCGGAGGGGGGGGGGAAGGGTTCGGGGGGGTCTCCCGCCCCGACGGCCGAGCGGAGGGGGGGGGGGAAGGGTTCGGGGGGGTCTCCCGCCCCGACGGCCGAGCGGAGGGGGGGGGGAAGGGTTCGGGGGGGTCTCCCGCCCCGACGGCCGAGCGGGGGGGGGGCGAAGGGCTCGGGAAGGTCTCCCGCCCCGACGGCCGAGCGGGGGGGGGCGAAGGGCTCGGGAAGGTCTCCCGCCCCGACGGCCGAGCGGGGGGGGGCGAAGGGCTCGGGAAGGTCTCCCGCCCCGACGGCCGAGCGGGGGGGGGGGCGAAGGGCTCGGGAAGGTCTCCCGCCCCGACGGCCGAGCGGGGGGGGGGCGAAGGGCTCGGGAAGGTCTCCCGCCCCGACGGCCGAGCGGGGGGGGGGGCGAAGGGCTCGGGGGGGGGGTCTCCCGCCCCGACGGCCGAGCGGGGGGGGGGAAGGGTTCGGGGGGGTCTCCCGCCCCGACGGCCGAGCGGGGGGGGGGGGAAGGGTTCGGGGGGGTCTCCCGCCCCGACGGCCGAGCGGGGGGGGGGGGAAGGGTTCGGGGGGGTCTCCCGCCCCGACGGCCGAGCGGGGGGGGGGGAAGGGTTCGGGGGGGTCTCCCGCCCCGACGGCCGAGCGGGGGGGGGGGGAAGGGTTCGGGGGGTCTCCCGCCCCGACGGCCGAGCGGGGGGGGGGGGAAGGGTTCGGGGGGGTCTCCCGCCCCGACGGCCGAGCGGGGGGGGGGAAGGGTTCGGGGGGGTCTCCCGCCCCGACGGCCGAGCGGGGGGGGGGGGAAGGGTTCGGGGGGGTCTCCCGCCCCGACGGCCGAGCGGGGGGGGGGAGGGGTTCGGGGGGGTCTCCCGCCCCGACGGCCGAGCGGGGGGAAGGAGGAGGCAGGGTTCCGGGGGGGGGTCTCCCGCCCCGAGGGCTGAGCGGGGGGGAGGAAGGGTTCGGGGGGGGGGCTGAGCGGGGGGGCAGGGTTCGGGGGGGGCTCCCGGGCTGAGCGAGGGGGCAGGTTCCGGCTGAGGCGCGGCGCGGGCGGGGGCCGCGGGCCGGTCCCGTCTCACCTGGAGCAGCACGGAGCGGATGAGCGCGTTGACGGGCGCGGTGCAGGCTGCCGCGGGGCCGCGCACGCCCTGGAAGCACCACAGCACGAGGCCGCCCTTGCTGAAGATGGTGAAGAAGTCGAGCATGGCGGGGCGGGCTCCGGGCCGTGCCCGGGGGAACGGGGGCAGCGGGGTCCGGGGCGCCGGGTAACCTGCCCGACCGCCTCGCCACACGTCAGACTAACTCCCTGCCTCACTTCCGCCGGAAACAACACGCCACGGCGGGGGCACAATGCAGGGGGCGGAGCCGGAAGGAGAATGTGATTGGTCCGCTTCGTGATGGGGGCGGGATCTAGTGACCGTACTGTCCTATTCCTACTAGCATTAGGGGGGAACTGAAGCGCGAGACCGCGATTGGTCCGTTCTACGCATGCGTACGACCTGGAGGCTCAGAGTGCCCTATCCGCGCGCGCTGTTTGGAGGCGGAGCCAGCAGTGGCCGCAGTGATTGGTCCCTTATGGTAAGACTCCCTAGTCAGTCCTATTCGTGGGCGTGGTCCAATGGGGAAAGGCCGACTTGGGGGGTGCGGATTGGAGGCTTGCCCAGGGGGTGGGGGAGTGTGGTTGGAGCCCATTGGTTATCACGGTGACGGAGGTTGGGGGCGGGGCTTGCCGGTGTCTGTCTGCGGCCCGCGTGCCGGGCTCTGCTCTCTGGCTGACATGATCCGGGCCGGCAGCTTGTGCCGGGGCTTGGGGCTCCTCCGAGCCCGTCCCCTGCCGGACCCCGCCGTGGGCTCCGCGCCGCCGTCCCGCCGCCTCCGCACTGGCCACCCCCAGCGCCGGGACCTCTTCAGCGGTGAGCGGGGTCCGAGCTCGGCCCGGGGCCCGGGAGGGAGGTGGGGGGGCTTGGCTTGGGGGGCAGGGGTCCGGGCCCGGGAGGGAGGTGGGGGGCTTTGCTTGGGGAGGGGGGTCTGAGCTCAGCTTGGGGCCTGTGAGGGAGGTGGGGGGCTTTGCTTGGGGGGCAGGGTCCGAGCTCGGCTTGGGGCCCGGGAGGGAGGTGGGGGGGCTTTGCTTGGGGGGCAGGGTCCGAGCTCGGCTTGGGGCCCGGGAGGGAGGTGGGGGGGCTTTGCTTGGGGGGCAGTGGTCCGAGCTCAGCTTGGGGCCCGGGAAGGAGGTGGGGGGGCTTTGCTTGGGGGGGCAGGGTCCGAGCCCAGCTTGGGGCCCGGGAGGGAGGTGGGGGGGCTTTGCTTGCGGGGCAGGGGTCCGGGCCCGGGAAGGAGGTGGGGGGCTTTGCTTGGGGAGGGGGGTCCGAGCTCGGCTTGGGGCCCGGGAGGGAGGTGAGGGGCGTTGCTTTGGGAGGGGAGCCTGGCAGGGTCTTGGCTAGGGCCTGGGGATCTGGGCTTCCCATGGAATTGGAGTGCGATGTTACATCCTGCTTCCCAGCTGTCCCAGGATGGTCCCAGCTCCCTGGTCCAGGAGACCCCTGGCAGGGACTGGGCGTGGCCTGGGGCTGGGGTGTGAACTCACCTGCTCAAAGCCCCTACTGCTTTTGCCCTGTCAAGGATGGAGAGAGGGCACCAGCGGGCTGTGCCCAGAGACCTGCTGACTAGGGCTTGGAAACCTTAACCGGCCTGCCTCAAGGCCTCATTGCTCTGTAAGGAGCTGGGGGGCGGGGTGGCTTCCTATAATGGCTCAAGCATACAGCTGGGAGCCAGGACTACTGGATTCCATCTCCAAAACACTGTGCAAATTTGGGCAGGGTACTGCCTCTCCTCATGTCTCGGTTTCCCGTCTGTATGACAAGGGGAAGAAGGATTATTTATATTCCTGGATCAGGACCCCGTTGTGCTAGGGCTGTACAAACACAGAACAAAAAAATGGTTCCTGCCCCCCGGCTATCAGGCTAAATTCATTCATGTTTCTAAAATGCCCTGAACTCAGGTAGAAAGTGCTAGAAGTGGGCAAAGTGTCACCCCGTGGGCACTGGTGCCAGCCAACCTAGACCCTCTCTATAGTAATCAGAGTTTATCACATAGGGTGTGTTCACTATTAACCCACCTTTCATATTTTTCTTACAACTTTCATCTCTTGTGGCCAAGTTGCTCCCCGGTGTATCCTAGCAACCTCATTGGTGGCACTCCAGTGGATAATTCAGCCCCTGGATTTTAGCAATAAGAGTCATGTAGTGGATAAGGCACTGAACTGGGACTCAGAAGAGATAGGTGCACTTCCTAGCTCTGCCATTGGCCTACGGGGTGACTTTGGTCAAGTCTGTACCTCAATTTCCCCATCTGTAAAACAAGGCTAGTGATACTGACTTCCTTTATAAAGCGCTTTGAGATCTGTGGATGACAAGCACTATATCAGGGGTTCTCAAACTAGGGGTTGCGACCCCTTAGCGGGTCACGAGGTTATTACCTGGGGGCGGGTCACAACTGTCAGCCTCCACCCCAAGCCCTGCTTTGCTTTCAGCATTAATAATGGTGTTAAGTATATAAAAAAGTGTTTTTAATTTATAAGAGGAGTCGCAGTCAGAGGCTTGCTATGTGAAAGGGTTCACCAGTACAAAAGTTTGAGAACCCCTGCACTATATAAAGTTAGGTATTATTATTGTTTGTGTTTATAAAGACAGGTTGTGAAATGGGATTTATCCAGCTCTTAAAGATAAATCCCAGGGGTCAGATTCCAACCTAGTGCGGATCCAGTGATGGTAATGAACTTTGATCCATGTTTTATGTGGCAATGACTATGTGATGCACAGTGATGGTGGAAAGAGACTGAACTCTATTTCCTGGGTTCAGTTACGTAACACCGATCAGGGTTACAAAATGTTAACAAGTCTGTCACATCACAGGAGTCAATGACTCCAGTGGCTACCTATGGTGTCAGCTTTGGGCATGGTGCCCCATGAGATAAGAAAAGAGTGACATTAAACACAGCGCTGGCATTGGAACTGGATTGAACCACTATCTGCCGATCTAGATCACTAACCCGCATGCCAGGAAGGGGAACCTACAGAGTGCATCGCGGAACGATGCACAAGTGACTGGCCTCTGGGGAGACTGGAACGTGTTCTCTTCTTTCTACGGGTTTAGTATATGCTGTTCTGATGCGCTTTGAAAGTTAACTTAGCCTCTGTGTCGGTCCCATGCAGCAGAGAAATTAAACTACAGATCGTAACTGCAGCGAGGTGGGTGATGACTTGGAAATGACATAACAGAGAAGATGGGTTTTTTGTTTTTGTTTTTTTGAGTTTCAGGCAAATTCTCAAAAAACTCTTCCAAGACCACCATCACCTTTGGCATTGTTGTCTCCCTTGTTGGCAGTCTGAGCAGAGAAGCCAAGGAATGAATGAGGAGCTGGGACTCGAGTAATTTCTTGGCCCCAGGGGGTCACTCCATGGCAAGACTGAGGCTGTAACAGCTGAGCAATGGGCTTGTACTGTTACTGCACAGGCTGCACCTGCAGAACCTGAACAGTTGATTTCCAGGGCTGTCAATTGAGTCTTTCCCTGGCACTGAATCCACTTGACAGAGAAAAAAGTCAATGTAAATATTTCCCCCAGCCTTCCAAAGGGAAGTGGGGAAAGCCCTTCGATGACCCATTGAAGACTGGACTGAGGGGTGTGTGGTATTGTATTTACACTGTAAGGATCCTTTTTGATCAAGTCTGTCAGACTGAGAAATGAGCCTAAGAAGCAAGGAGTCCCATAACTGGGATTCCACTGGGTCTAAGAGCCAGAGCCAGCTCTGCTCCCAGCACCATGTAGTCTAAATCTGGGTCTTTCCAGTTGCAGAGTTCCTGTGGAGTGTAGCTTTCTTGTAGGCTAGGGTGATCTCAGCCCATTAAGGGCTTTAGAGGTTAGCATCCAGACCAGACTGGAAGCCAGTGGAATGCACAATACACATGTGTGACATGTTTATATTAGAGTCATAGAATATCAGGGTTGGAAGGGACCTCAGGAAGTCATTTAGTCCAACCCTGTGCTCAGAGTAGGACCAATCCCCAACTAAATCAAATTGGCTTTGGTTAATGAGAGACGCTGCTGCAGACTGACCCATGTGTCAGTTGAATCCAGCCCTAGATTGATTGAAGTGCAGTCATCTAACTCACAGGTGATGCTGTGAATGTCAGTGGCTAAATCCTCATCTGAAAGCAGGGAAGGCCATTTCCTGCCGTACAAGGAGGGAAGGAAGAATTCCTCGCCCTTGTGGCAATCTCTGCGTCCAGGGCTAGTCAGGGTCTGGCAGCACCTTGAAGCTTTTTGCACCACTTGCCCGGTCTGATGGCTCACTTGTTGGTGAGGTTAGAGCATTTCAGTCTTTCCCCTTCCTAGAAACATCATTTGTGACTTCTGTGGGTTGAAGCAGAGCCATACGCTCTTCGTCCGCCTGTCGGGATGTCTTGGGGATGGCAGAGACTGTATCAGTGGAGAAGGGAGATGTGCCGTTATAGGGAAATGTGTCTTGAGTCTTGACTGAACTCGCCCAGCAAACACAGTACCCCTCCGCCTAGCACCACCCCACTCTTCCTGCATGCTGCTTGCATAGCTCTGTTTGGCCTGGTGATTGTTCCCGCTGTCTGGTTTTCTCATGCTGGAACAGGGTGAGCCAGCTAACAGTCCTGTCTCTCCTTACAGACCTGGAGAAAGAGGTAGTCAAGTTCCGGAAGAAGTTAAAAGAGACCCTCCCGGGCAGTGATTGGGACCCCTTAGGTACCACAAAGGGTCTCCCTCCTGAGCGTGCAGATGTGGTCATCGTGGGGGGAGGGGTGATGGGCTGGTCCGTCGCCTACTGGCTGAAGGCGCTAGAGCCCAAGAGAGATGCGCTCCGAGTGGTCGTGATTGAGAAGGACCCAACGGTAAGTTACGTCTGAGGAGGCTGCTGCTAAAATATGCAGCATCCCGGAGTCTCGTTTAGGCAAGGGTTTAGAAACTGAGCTGAACTCCCAAATGCGGTGGCTGCACTGCAGACCCAACCCGCCCTGTCCCTCTCCTTGCACCAGATCTCCCTCCCCCACAAGAAAGATTTGCATCCATAACAGGTGAGGCCAATTGCACCAGGGGAGCTGACTGGGACTAGTCCAGAAAAGAGCCAGCTCAGTGTGGGAGGAGAATCAGTGCCCATACAGAGCTGCAGAGTAACAGTACTAATGCGGGGAGTCAAGGAGCAATGGCCCAAGGTGAAGAAAGGAAAAAGTCAAGCTGAGAATTATGGGGAGAGAGAGGTTCTTAGCAGCCAGAGCAGCGGAATGGGGCAGTGGAATGGGCTCCCCCTGGGAGGGCTGGAGGCTGCAGAGACTAATTAGAGAAGGGCTTGGTGGGGAAGGATGTAGTGGCTCGCCCTACAGAGAGCAATGTTGGGCTGGATGATCCAGTAGTGACTCTGAGACCAACATGCAGGGGGTTATGGTGTTCCAGCCTGTTTATTTTGATCAAAGACTCCCATGTTCTGTGGTGTTAAAATAGATGAGCACTTGTATGTTCAAGACATTGCATAGGCAGAGCCAGGACACACCAGTGGGTCAGTTGATCTCTGCATTGGAGCTTGATAAATTTAAGAATGATGGGGTAGCTGCATCCCTGCTCTTTTTGGGTCTCCCTAGCCTGTAGGCTAACCCTCCGCAAATGTTGGGCTAGGGACAGCATGTGGGAACAGGGCTTGCTAATGCGAGATGCAGACTGAAGGTCAGTGGTTGGGCTCCAGCCCAGGATGGAAGGGACCAAAAGTTATTGCCCTCTGCAAGCTGTTTGGTGGCCTTTCCGGTTCCAAAAGGGCAAGTGCCCACATCACCCTGTTGATAGTCTTAGGAGACCAACACAGGAGTGAACGGTCCATGGAAACCGATCTCCCCTCTGCCCACAAGAGGGAGTTCCCAGGGTTCCTTGGTAGGGCAGCATCAGGGGATTCTTGCACCACTGCTACTTTTTCTGGCTCTGCTCCCCGTGAACAGGTGAGTTCAGTCTCCAGAGCTGTTGGGCCTGGGCCTTTCACTAGAGCCTTTGAGAGGGAAGAGCTGAAAACTTGCTGCCTCATTTCTGTTCTGGTAATTCTGCCATCCTGACCATCCTTCCCCTGCCCCTTTGGCTTTCCTACAGTACTCACGAGCCTCCACGGTGCTCTCTGCAGGAGGGATTCGGCAGCAGTTCTCCTTGCCAGAAAACATCCAGATGTCCCTCTACTCTGCGTTCTTCCTGCGCACGATCAACGTACGTCACGCTGGCCAAGGATGGAAGGGAGGCGCTAGGGCCTTGACTCTCCAGGGGCCTCACCGGCTGCAAGCTCCGTGCTAGAGAGAGTTTGGAGTCAGGAGGCTTAGGGGAGCTACAGGCATGCTGAACCCCCTTGTCACCGTGGCTGCAGGTGGAGCGTAGTATGGTTCACTTAATTAGCTGCGTGTGTGTGTGACGATGTATTCATCGCTGTGTTGATTGTACCTGCTTGTGGGCCTGAGTCTACTGCTCGCTGGTGTAAATCTGGAATTGCTCTGGATTTACACCGGTGTCTCAGATTGCTATTAGACCCTCTGTCTCTTCTGGAAGAGAATGATCAGTCAGTGGCCTATGCTTAGTAATACCTCGGGCTTTCTGTTGTTCTTTGCATGCTGAAGCACTGAACAAACAGTAGCCAGGCTACACTCTGCGTGGCCACGCAAAGAACCTGGGTTCGAGTCTCATCTTCGCTCCCAAGCTGACAAGGGCTGGGAAATGTGCGTGGGTGATGCTGTCAGTCACTAGGGAGACTGAGGGGAACTATGCAGCTTGTCAGCGACCCCTCTGGCAGAGTGAAAAGCTGAGGGGTTCCCAGGGAGGTCTCTAGCAGAGGAGGACAGGTCACTCTGAGGGGGTTGGCAAACCAGAGCAGCTCCTCTATTTTATGGGGAGATAATGCAGTGATGGTCTCTCGAATGGGTCCCAGGTCTTTTTCCCCCGCGTCTGCCTGAATCAGATCAGCGACTGGAGTGTTGACAGGTGCTCTCTGTCCCCAGGAGCATTTGGGGGTTGTGAATGAGCCACCCATAGATATTCAGTTTAACCCCTCGGGGTACCTTTTCCTGGCCTCAGAAGATGAAGCTGCCAAGCTGGAGAACAACGTGCGCATTCAGAGGTACAGCCTCTCGGTGGGTGAAACAGTGGGAGCTGGGAAGCAAGGCTGTGGATGTAGCAGCTGATATTGGCCAGCTGACCTTGTAGCAAACCGCCCACGCAGTTACCCTTGTAGCAGAGCCAGGCTTGGGCTCCTGAGGCAGAGAATTGGGGCTACTCCCTTTATTGCCACACCAGTTCAGAAGTCTTGAACTCCCTCCAGCTCTGCAGAGGTGAAGCCTCCAGCATCTGTATGCAGGGGCAGCTGCCATCACTCTGTCCCTTGCTGTTCTAGTTTGGGGTTTTCCCATGTTCTGTGAGATCTGGGCCCCCCCTCACCCAGCTTTGCTGCTGCACCCCAACCCTGGCCTGCTCACCCCTCCCTGCTAACCTCAGCCTCGGGCCTCTCCTGAGGTGGTGGAAAACCCGTGGTGCTTCCCTAAAGGCCAGGATGAGAGGCCACTAAATTATTCCTTTTCCCATGTGACCAAAGTCGCTAGAGCCCAGATCTTTAGATGGGAGGGGCTTGTTCATTAGCCCCTTGCCCCACGTGAGCTCCCCTCCTGCCCCCACTCCCCACCAGCCTTTCCACAGAGTGAGATTTGACTAGAGGTGCTGGACCCTTGGCACTGAGCAGCCCCGAGTCGCACAAGGTGCTGACCCACTGGCATTCTACTCTCCCTGGCTATGAATCGAGATGGTCACAAGTCCTCTGTGAACAGGTGGGTCTTGCTTTGCCCTTTGAAGGTAGCTGGATTTGGCCATTTCCAGTGGTAACCAAGAGCAGCGGGGAGGGCAGAAAACCTAATCTGTTTCAAGCCTGAGCCTGATACGTTTATGGAGGGGGTGGTACGATGAGACTGCCTGCAGTGGCATGTAGCCAATCTGCGACTGCTAGCAGCAAATATCTCCAATGGCTAGTGATGGGAAAGAATTTGCTGCAGTAACTTAGAGGCCTCCCTCTCCCCACAATCTAGTGTCCCAAGTGTCTGGCTGGTGGGTCTTGCCCACGTGCTCAGGGTCTCACTGATCGCTGTATTTGAGGTCAGGAAGGAATTTTCCCCTGAGTTAAATTGACATAGAGCCTGGGAGTTTTTCTCCTTCCTTTGCAGCACGGGGCATGGGTCACTTGCTTGTTTAAACTAGTGTAAATGGTGGATTCTCTGTCACTGGAAGTCTTTAAACCATTATTTGAGGACTTCAGTAACTATTACAGGAGTGAGGGGGCGAGGTTTTGTGGCCTGCAATGTGTAGGAGGTCAGACTAGATGATCACGATAGTCCCTTCTGGCCTTAAATTCTGAGTATATGGATAGCTATTTGTAGCCAGGGACCTTCTGCTGAGAATGCCCAGCGCCTGTAACCTTCACACTGGGGGTCTCCAGCTGAAGAGGAGCAGGAAGAGAGATGGGCTTGAGCCAGCCAAGACCTAGCACACGAAGGGCTTTAGGGATGAGGAGCCTTGTACCATTAGCATGGGGAGGAGATCTGGAGAGAGAGAAGCAGAACTGCTGGGTGGGGCGAGGTGAGGAAACTTTCAAGTCACAGAAAACATCTTGGGTTTCCTTTTTTTTTTCCTCCTAGTGGTTATGTGCCGTTCTCTCCAGATCTTCTCCCACGTGTTTCCTAACAATAGGTGTATCGGGACTAAAACCACCATGTTCTGATGTATATTTAATGGCTTTTCAGGGCCGAAGGAGCTGAGGTCTCCCTTCTGTCACCAGCGCAACTGAAAAAGAAGTATCCATGGATAAATACCGATGGTGTGGCTGTGGCATCCTATGGTATCTAAATGCTAGACTCCTGCCCGCCCCATAGGGAAATGTAACTCCTTTTGCACTTCAGTCTCTCTAAATATTAGAGAAGTAAAATGAAAAAGAAAATGTAATGGATGTCTCTGAAACTTTGGAAGGAGCTGAAAAGACCAGCTTTCGTTACAAGGGTCAATCCTGCTCTTAGATATTAAGTGCAAAACCACACTTAAAAGTCACGTTAGGGCTAAAAAATCAAAGTCCAAAGTAAGAGAGTGCCAAAAATTAAGGTTTCTGATAAATATTTAACCCAGCTTGTTAGGTGTCTTGTCTGTTTCATGGCACACCTCTAATAATAAAACCAACAGTACAACAGGGCTTTCATTTAACAAGGCAGACGGGAATACCATTAAGAATGTATGTACAATATGGCCACGTAAATATAACTTTTGGGTGCTTGATTTCTCGACCGTACGTTAATATTAGGTTTTTGTATTTAATTTCCCTGTTTTTTCCTCGGGGAAACAGAGGGGAGAAACTCAGCAATAGTTTTTCTGACCTATCTGCAGAGAACACACTTAACTGAAGGCATCACCACATCAGACTGGGGAGGGGAAATAGAATTCAAATCCGTTTGTGTGGCGATGCTGACTTTACACGTTCACGCCTCTAAAATTATCATACTGACTTCCTTCAAATTTAAATTGTTTTCCCTTCCCCATTGAGGTCTATAAATCAAGCCAAGTTTAATATTTCTAGCTTCACCCACTTGAGTTATCTGAGCATAAAGTCCTCAGCTGGAATGTGTGGGGAAAGTGTTTTATGTTCCTGGCTGCTTGACTTGGAAGAAACAGGATTGATCTCATTCATACTCTCCAAACAAATTCATCTTTTGGATGAGATCAAAAATGGAACCATTCAGACCAATGAGAATTTGTTTGACAAGACTGAAAAACAAAATTGGAGGTAGAACGGAAGTTGGAATTCACCCTTTATTAAAGTGCTCGTTGCTGGAAACTGGTGTAACTTTTATGTAACTACACATTAAATACTTGTCTGTTGCTGAATGATACCTGTATATTAAAGAAAAAAATTGATACCTTAAGCCGCAACAAACCCTGGTTGGCCTAGCTACCTCTCCTCCTCTATAAAATAGGGGTAATATATATACCTGTCTGCATAATGCATCTGCTGAACGCATGGGTATTTATGCACACACTTACCTTTGTGCCTGTGACTAGTTCTGTTGACTGCAGTGGAACCTTTCATGCATAGCGTTAAGCGTGAGCACAAGTATCTGTAGGATTGGGGCTGTGCTTTGCAGGCATCCTACATTAAGGGGGCTTGTATGGTTGAATGGTTGCTTCGTTCATGCCTGCTCTTCCATATGTCCATTTCTTCTTTCTTTAGGCCTAGAAAATGAGGGTTGGTTTGATCCTTGGTCCCTCCTCAATGCCTTCAGGAGAAAAGCAATGTCTATGGGTGTCTATCAGTGCTTCGGAGAAGTGATATGTAAGTGAGCCCCTCTCACTGAGGCTGAAGTAGTATTGATCTCTCCTGTAGGGTTGTCACAATACCGCATGCTGAGATCCTCTAAGCGAAGTAGCATTGGATCTGGTTATTACTTGGATGGGAGACCTCAAAGCAGCACGTAGGATTGCAAGTAGTAGCATTAGGGATTTGGTACTGATCTAGCAGGGTACTAGGGGTTGCTCAGCTGGTCCAAGGTGTTGCTGTGCTGCTATCTTTAAAATAAGATGGGGAAAATGAATACAGCTGATAAAATGAAATAAATAGCTGCCGAAGCCACTTAAGACCTTGAATCGGAAACAAAAATGTGCAGGTGTCAGTTCTGGAAATGTATTTTAGAAACAATTGAAAATTAATATCATGTGTTGGCCCAGATTGGAATCCAGGATTCTGTTTCCCCTGTTGCCGCTTAGTGGGAATGTCGCAGACTCTAAAGCAGTGCGTGAAATGTAATTCTGTGCCCTGCTTTGGAAACCAGGGATTCCATCAGCTGTAGCAGGAGAAACAGAGCTCTGAGCTCAGGGCTTGGAACCAAAGGCTTTTTACCTGCCAAACATTTAATTAAAAAATAAACAGACAAACCTGCTAAACTTTTTTTTTCTAGTCACTTTCCTCATCTGCTCTTTTCAAATTATAGGAGATGAAGCATTGGAGAGTATCTCCTGTAAGGAACAATGCAGCCCTGTTCTCAGAGACTCACCTAAATGGTACCACATGGGACAGTCCATTTCTGATCTCTGCAATTCAGGGTTAAATTCCATGGCTGTCTATCTGAAGTGCTGTGGAATGGGTAAATGAGCAGATGGGGATTAATGGTATAAGGACAGAGCTGGGAGTCAGGGGACATAAGGTCTACTCTTAGCTCTGCCACAATATCACTAAGTGACTTTGGGCAAGTCACTTAATCTCTGTGTCTTTATTTCTCCATCTGTAACATGAGACGAAGGACAGTTACCTATCTTTGTAAAGCGTTTTGAGATCTGTATGAGAGCTAAGTATATTTAGTGCACACAGTATCTAGCATACAATATCTCTGATGTATCCTTGGGCTTGGGTGGTTTAGCACAAGTTATATTTCTCAGTAACCTGTCTAGTGATTTTTTTCTCTCCCCCACCCCCTTTTTGCTGTGACTCACTCGTGAGCAGTGTGCCTGTCCGTTACCGATCACTGTACGTTATGGATCAGTGAGCGAACACAGAGACGGAGCAGGAATCATTACATGTACTGAAAACAAATGAATAGCTATTAGAGATTTTAGTTTGAATGGCTTATTGGAATACACATTGTGTGCTAGCGAAGGGACTGTAGGCTATTGTCTCGCAGTGATGAGAGAGCTAGTCTTTGTGCGTTACTTACAAGCTGTGCCGACTACCCAGTTGTGCCTGCTGCAGAGCGGCCCAGGTCCTCAGAGGTATTTGAAGGGAGTGAGCAAATTGCTGTTTGCTGCATGTTTTTTCTGTTTCTCTTTCCTAGCGTTTACCATCTCCTCCCGAGAAATAATGGTGCCTGAAGGGGAGCTGACCTTCTCCCACATTAATTATGTCCGCGTAAGTAATCCCCCAGCGGTCTGGTCCCACTGGTAGTGTCATAGCTCAGACAGGAGAGATCTGTGCTGGGTCCTGGGCTTGACCCTGCTGATCACCTGTGTCAAGGTATTATTCCCACTTTGAACTTCAGCATCCAAAAAGTGGGGACCTGCATGTACCCTTCTAAGCTTAATTCCTAGCTTAGATTTGATAGCGCTGCCACCAACCAAAAATATAGTGTTTTGGTACACTTCCTGTCCCCCCAAAACCTTCCCTGGGGGACCCAAGACCCAAACCCCTTGGGTCTTAAAACAAAGAGAAATAAACCTTTCCCCCTCCCAGATTTTTCCCCTCCCTGGGTTTCCCTGAGAGATCACTGTGATCCAAACTCCTTGAATCTTAAAACAGAGAGGAATTAACCTTCCCCCCACCTCCTTTCCCCCCACCAATCCCCTGATAAGTTCAGACCCAGTCCCCTTGGGTCTTAAACAAGGAAAAAAATCAATCAGGTTCTTAAAAAAGAAAGCTTTTAATTAAAGAAAAAAAGTAAAAATTATCTCTGTAAAATCAAGATGGAAAATGTTACAGGGTATAAGCTTATACATAGACTAGAGGGACTCCCTCCCCCCTAGCCTAAGTTACAAGTTACAGCAAACAGAGGTAAAATATCCTTCCAGCAAAATACACATTTGCAAATAAAGAAAACAGACAAAAGACTAATCCGCCTTCTAGCTAGTACTTACTATTTTGAACATGAAAGACGGTTTCAGAAAGATTGGAGAAACCTGGTTGCACGTCTGGCCCCTCTTAGCTCCAAGAGAGAACAAAGAACAACACAAACAGCACAAACAAAGACTTCCCTCCACCAAGATTTGAAAGTATCTTGTCCCCTGATTGGTCCTTTGGTCAGGTGTCAGCCAGGTTCACTGAGCTTGTTAACCCTTTACAGGTAAAAGACATTAACCCTTAACTATCTGTTTATGACAACCTGTGTGGAAGAAAAATATCAGTTCATGTAATTAATGATGATATCCTAAGACACCCACTAGGGGGCTGAGCTGGGGTCATACAGGGAACCCTGGCCAGGAGTATTTTAACAGTAAGGGTAATTGGCCATTAGAACAGCTCCTTGAGGGACGTGATGGATTCACCATTATTTGGAGTTTTTCAGACTGAGACTGGCTGTCTTCCAAAAAGCTCCACTGCAAGTCACTGGGGCCCAGCACAGCAGTCACTGGGCAGAATCCTCTGGCCTGTGCTACCCTGGAGGTCAGACTGGATAATAGCTGGTCCTTCTGGTCTTGAAATCTGAACACACCTCATAACTGAAAAAGCTTTCTTCTCCTTTGTGTGGGGCTATGTGTCCATGGGAGCCAGGGTACCAACACAGCAATACCTCCTAGTCCGAGAACGTAGGCAGTGGGTCTCCACAGAAAGGGGGATTCCAGGTTCTACTCCCACCTCTGTCATGGACTCATTGTGTGATGCTCCCTCTTTGCTTCATTTTCTCCCCACTCCCCCCACGCCCCAGTGAGGTAAATCGCTAATATTATCTCACTTTAACAGATGGGGAAAGTGAGGCACAGAGTGATGATGGGACTCACCCAAGACCACATTCTGAGTCAATGGCGAAGCCAGGAAGAGAACTGGGTTCTCTTGCTGCCCAGCCTCCTGCTATAACCACAAGACCATCTTTGTCTCTCCTCACCGCTTCCTGCTCTCTAGCACCCTATGCACAGCCACTCCTGCCCTCCCCCTTCTCTTGCTCTGCCCCATGAAGCAGTGGCTCCCCAACATCTGTTTCCAGTGCAGGGTAATTCAGGGGGCAGTTCCCCTCTTTATTCCATGACACCCCCTCCAGTGTCGCCCTGTTGCTCTGCCTGCAGGCTGCCTGGAAAGCCTTCCTGGGGCATCTGGCACCCAGGGCTCCTTGGGGTCCATTAAGCTCACTGCTCTCCCTCTTGTGCCTTCCAGGTCCAAATGCCCAACAGTTTGGAGTACCAGCCGGTGGAGTGCTCCTTGGTGGTCAATGCAGCTGGTCCCTGGTCACAGAAGCTGGCCGAGATGGCCGGTGTTGGGATCGGGCCACCCGACACCCCGGAAGGGATCAAGCTACCAGTGGAGCCCAGGAAAAGGTGCAGGTTAAATAATGTGGCGTGGGCCAAGCATCAAACTAGCATGGAGCGGGAGGTGACACAGGATCTGAGGGGGTGTCTGCAGGCTGAAGCTCTGTGAGGAGTGGGCATTGATTGGCACGTTCAGGTTTGATTCCTTTTCTGGGGGCTTCCATGTCTCCTGTAAGGGGGTGGGCTGGGGAAGGGCATAGCTGGTTGGGCCAAGTGAAGCTTCAGCACTACCGTGACTAGGTTAAGCTGTGAAACGAGGTGCGTTCTCGCAGGGCGACTGCGCTGTGCTAGGGAATGTAGGTCGGGGAGAAATACCCTGCGCTCGGTTCTGTCGCTCTGGGAAGGTGGAAGAGCAGGAGCCCTGGAAATTGGGAAGGACTGGGAGGTTGGATTCTGACTGCCTGATTTGGAGAGGCTCTGGCATAATGCCTGGAGCTGTCAAGGAGGCTGATGAAAAGGCAGCCCCTGCCCCAAACTGCTCACACCCTCTAGAAACTTCTTCCCTGTGTCTGCTCTGGCTGCCAGGCCTCTGGCTGAACCCAGGGAAGAGACGGGGCTTTGGTGTTCAGTCCCTTAGACAATTGACCCCGCCCCTGCTACCCCCAGGTACATCTTTGTGTGGCACTGTCCCGATGGGCCCGGCCTGGACTGTCCCATGCTGGTTGACGCCACGGGGACTTATTTCCGCCGAGAAGGCCTGGGAGGCAACTATTTGGGAGGCCTCAGCCCAGCAGAGGTGAGTCGGTCGGGGTCTTGAGGCAGTCAGAACTGGTGAATCATCTTGTTAAAGGGGAAGCAGGGAGGGCTCCGCGGGGGAGCGATAGCCCCGTAACCGGGGTGGGGGGGACAGTAGGGGAGCGGTAACCCTATAGATATGGCTGAACTGGATTTAGTGACTTCAGACTGCGCCCGCAATCAGGACATGCCATGGTGCACTGTGCCCCTCCACGACTCACCCACGGCTGTAGGCAACTCACACCATCAGGCAACCTGGGTTCAGTTAAATGGGAACCAACAGAGCGGGGAGTGTTTTTATTGCTCGCCAGCACCCCCTCTGGCTGATTGGAGTGGTGTTGATGAAGTGCAGGGAGCATTCTGCCCTAGGAGGGAAAGGCAGCAGTGTAGGACTTAGGAGGGAGACGGTGTAATGGATCTGCCAAAAGCAGTTTCTGAGTCGCTGCTGTGCTCCTACACTGTCAGACATGGCCCTTGAGCACGTGATCGGTCCCTTTAGAGGGGGGGAAATTTTTCATGGGGCTTGGCAGCTTGTCTCCAGTGTTGGGAGCAGATGCATCCACCCCATCCTTATGGAATCCCAATCTCACATGGGTACCATTAACATACACACTCTTCCCCCTCCCGGCCCCCCAGCTCCTTGGGAGCTCTCAGCCCTGGTGCTTCACAGGAGCTGAATGGAACCAGCCCTACCCCCACCAGCATCCCCGGACAGTGACCTGCTCCCCTAGACTGGGCTCTGTAAGCCCACAGCCAGTGCTTGTGCTGTTGCAGCACCAGAGCCCAGCTCCATCACGCTGCCGTGCAAACCAGTGCTGCCGTCTGAGCTGCACCCTGAATGCTTGCTCTCGAACAGCCTCTCCCAGCTCAGGCTGCTAACAGGTAGCTCCCTGCTGAGCTCTGGCACCAGGGCCGTGGGTCACTGTCTGCTTGGGGTACAAAGCATCGCTCTGGTCCCACCCCCAGGAGGAAGAGCCAGACATCCAAGACCTGGAAGTCGATCATGATTTCTTCCAGGAGAAGATCTGGCCCTGTCTGGCCCATCGGGTGCCAGTGTTTGAGTCCCTGAAGGTAATGGGCCTGCACATCCCTGTGCTTGTTCACCTTGAGAAAAGAGGATGAGGTCGTGAAGGTCTCTCCCTCCCTCTCCCCGTCCTGGCTCGGAGAACCCTGGGGAAGGGGAAGGTTTGCTGATGTGATCTGATGGGTAGCACGGCAGTGCAGGAGCGCCCAAGCTGGCAGAGCTACAGCAGCTCGTATCCCTGCAGCGGTATCAGGATGGGTGGCTGGTGGGGATAATGGGCCAGGTGAGAGGAGAGTGGGGAGTTGCTTTAAAATGACAGCCCTGGGCGTGGGAGGCCTCTGTCCTCAGAATGAGAACAACACGAGAACAACACAGAGCAAGCTTCCCCTTCACGCAGCCCTCCCCATGAGACACTCCTCAGGTGTGAGAGGTGAGTTTGGTTGGTCTGTTCATTTCTAGGTCTCCCTGCTGGGTCTGCCAGCACAGGGAGTCAGTGCCAACATGAGTGGGGTTTCTTGGTAGATAGGTCAGCCCCACTGGCCTGCAGGGCCCTGAGTGTATGTTCTTTGGGCAGGTGAAGAGTGCCTGGGCTGGCTACTATGACTACAACACGTTTGACCAGAACGCCGTGCTGGGCCCGCACCCGCTGGTGGAGAACATGCTCTTCATCACGGGGTTCAGCGGGCACGGGTTGCAGCAGTCGCCGGCGGCAGGCAGGGCTGTGGCCGAGCTCATTCTGGAAGGCAAGTTCAAGACCATCAACATGGAGAAATTCTCCTTCAAAAGGTTCGTCTCTGGGGAGCAGATCCTCGAGAGGAACGTTGTCTGAGAGCTTGGAACTAATCACCCAGCAGGTGGGTCCCACCTCCTCTCCTCCCCAGCTCCGTAACGCACTGTCTACTCCCGTGAGCATCTTGGAGCTCTGCAGCCTGACAGCCAGCTTGTTAGTTCAGGATCCTGATGTGGAAACTGAGGTACAGAGAGAAGTGACTAGCCATGGGCCATGCCGTATGTTGGTATCTGAGCTGGGAATAGAATCCAGGCCCCTGCTCTACTCACTAGGCAATGCTTCCTGTTGGGTTTGACTCCTGAATTCCCCTCTCCCCTCTTCCCAGCTGTTGACCCAATCACACCATTAGCTGCAGGAGAAAACGTGTGCTCCTGCTCGGTGATGGAGGTTGCAGCAGCAGCTCAGGGCTGGCAGCAGACTGTACTGTGTGCCCTTTCTACATGCCTGGTGTCCCTGACGTCTCTCGAGGTCTCTGGTGCTGGCTCATCACCCCAGAGATTGTCAGCTTCCCCACAAATCTGGGCCAGATTCAGCCTGCTGGTGTGAGGCGAAAGGCCCCGTATCCCACTTCACCCCTTAGAGCCATTCACTCCTTGTTCCCATAGCAGAAATAGGCTCTCTTTCCATCAGAGCCTATGATACATCTGCCTGTCCCGTGTGTCTAACCTCTCCAAGCTCCAAGAGGCACCCACTCTTTTCTAGGCTCTGCTCATCCTGAGAACAGGAATTAACCAATTTGGTTCGACAGCCTATTGTCTTCCACCTCCTGCATGTAGGGTGAAGTCCTTAACAGCTGGGAGACTAAGAACATCCATGTTAGAGGCTGTTCATATGGATCCCTGGATCTTAGAGTGCTTTATCTTAATCCCACTCTCCTGTTTCTTCAAGGCCTCATTTTTCTGGTCAAATTCCAATTTGGCTAATCATTCTGCCTACCTCCATAGCCCTTCCACTGTCCCTTGTCTTCACTTCCCATCCCAAACTGTTGTATGCTGTTATATGGATGTCACATTCCACCCCAGAGATGGCTACACTCCAACATTACTTAAAATTCTACACACAGGGACCATTTTAATCCCCTCCCACTCCCAGTGGGGTTGCAAAATGCTTTGGTGCCATTTGGACTGAAGGCACTATAGGAATGGAAGTTCATTGGCCATGCTGGTCTTGGAGGCGGTGGAAAACAAACATCCTGCCACAACATGTGTTTTTACAGCCAGTGTCTTGTTATTGTCCGTAGCGATCCTCCCCTGAATGCCCTCAGGAGCAGGCGATAGCAGCACCCAGACAGGCAGATCATTAAATTCCCAAAATGTTATGAGATCCTTGATTGTAAGGTGCCAAGAGGAGCAAAAGCTCATGAAGCCCTGCAAGGAGCTGGACCGCTAATTGTGGATTCTTCCTGTTGTACATGGAGCACTGGCCAAGGCAGGAGGATAGTGCTGTTCCTCAGCCAGACACTGACTGGATTACTCCAGGGGGAATTCTGCACCACTGGGCATGTACAGAATTTGTCTCCCCCACAGCTTTCTTTACTTTCCTGCAGAAAAATGACTTTCTGACAGGGAAGCCACAAGAGTGGTCCTGTGACCCTCCCAAGCAGTATGTTTTGGGTGCCCAGGGCAACCAGCAGAGAGGTAAATCACTATGGGGCAGCGGGAGGGACTGGGGAAGACCTGGCTGGTGGCTCCTACCCTGTGCTGGGCTCAGCTGGTAGGCTGGGGAGGATGGGACTTCCTCTTCCCCAGCACAGCATCTGGTTCTGTGTCAGACCCTCCCCCAGCTGTAGGAAACTGCAAACTGTCCCCCGACCCCCTGTGCTTCCTTCATGTATTGCTCCTCAGCTGCAGGGGGGGGATCACTGTACAGGGAGTGGGTCCCACATCTGCCCAAACCCTGTGCAGCCAGACCCCTTCATATTCAGACCCTCTGGCTGAGCCTCACCCACCCCCTGCACTCAGGACTCCCCCCCGAGCCCCACTCCCCCTGCACCTGAACTGCCCCAGATCCTCACCCTACTGAGCCCCAACAACCTGCATCTGGACCCCCCAACTGAGCTTCCCACACCCAGACCACTACCTCCATTGAGCCCTAATCACCTTCACCTGGCCCCCCCTGCAGAGTCCTGTTATGGTTGCACCGAGAACCTCCCAAAAAGCCCTTGTGCATCGACCCACCCCCCTCAGCACCCAAATAGCCAGAGCTGCCTGCACGCAAAGTGCCCCACACAGAACCCTCTCAACCCACACCTAGATTCCCCCCTACCCTAAGCCCCTCCACACTTGGATCCTGCCTTGCTGAGCCTGCCTGCCCACACCTGGCATAGAGGGGCCCGTGCTGGGGTATTTCTGGGGCAGGCCAGGGCTGGGTGCAGCCTCACCACTGAGTCTGTGTCCCGGGAGGGGGCTGCACAAAGATCTCCCACATCTGTGCAGCCAGTGATCTGTGCTCCCCAATGCCATGCTGGAGCCACCACATTTTATTTGACTCCATTTCAGAGGAACAGAATTGAAGTCGGGGTGTGCACGGCCCAGAGAAGGAAGATCAAAGCTATTCCAGAGGTGACAGATCACAGCTGGCCCAGATGGGTGAGACACACACACTGGTGGTCTCCCGTGACTGGCACAGCATGGCCTGGATGCTTGGGCTGTCTAACAGCTGAGCTGCTGCCAAACCCTGCCTGGTTTGAGATGGGCGTTCCCTGGGAAGTGGCCATTGCTGGCAGTGGTCACCTCTGCCTTGGGCTGGGAACCAGCAGGGCCAGACTGCTGCTATTATCTAGAGCTCTACCACAGCTTTGAGCCCACTCTTGCTCTGCAGGGAGCTGGGCTAAGAGGAGTGTGATGCCTGGGGGCCTGAGTAGGGTGGAGGAAGGAGTTTAGAATGGGAAATAGCTCCCAGCTGCTTCCCTATCCCAACAGTGCTGCAATCCTCTAGGAAGGGAGTGGGGGCAGATGACTCAGGAGGGCTGTGCCCCCCACCTACCTCATTGTACACCTGTGCTGCTTCTGTGCAGCTCCAATTGCACATCAGAGATTTGTGTCAGAGCCTCACTTGTGATTTGTACTGAAATAAAGTGATTATGCAGTGGGGGGCTGTGATGGCAGAATGTGTCTGTGGTTAAGGACCGCACGCTCACCCCCTTCAGAGCTGCAATGCACGCGCTGGCCGTTGCATTTCATCTAAAGTCACAAGAAAAACTCCCATTGGCTTCAGTGAGCTGTGGAGCAGGGCCTGGCTGAGCACGTGGGCCAGCCCCTGCCCTGTGCCACTGGCAAACCGCACTGGGAGAAAGTAAGGAACCCTGAGCAGAGCAGGGCTGTACGGGGGACCTGGGCTTGCATTGTATCCCACCTGGGCTGCTTACCAGACAGCTGTGAGGAGATTCAGCTTTTTTAAGGCTCTGCAGTCTTTGAGGGATGCTTTAGGGCACTGTGACCATGTGACCTACTCTGCAGCCCCCACATCAGAGCAGGCCCGAGCTGCCCTCTAAACATACCCTCTCCCAGAACTCCAGCTGGGGGGTGATCTATGCCCAGTTTCCAGCTTCAGACGCATGGTGGTAGATGTGTGGTATGTGCTGCACCGAGGCTTTGCAGCGGGCTCTTAAAGGAAGAGCAATGGTTTTTTTTTTAATAGCACAAGAAATAGAGCTATACAAAAATAACTCTACACACTTCCCTGCCTTGCTTTCCCCACCACGCTAGCACATGCCTTGGGTTGAGATCCTCCTGCTGCAGCGCATGTCCTGTGTTCAGAACCATGGAGACTTCTCTCCCTACTTCTCCAATATCAGCTGGTTCATTCACTTCCTCTTTCCTACCCAGCACTTCCTCTTGTGGCTCAGTCAGAGAGTCGCTCTGGTTTAATAGTCCCACCACCAGTATCTGGTTCCATCATCTACTGGGGGTAGCTTTTTGTTCTCTCGATCCTGGCCCCAGCCCCCTGTAGACAAGCTGGGGGGAAGTGGCTGTCTCCAGCTCAATTTGACTGCCTTAGCATTATCTTTTGAGCAGCTTGACTACTCATGAAATTGAAGCACTCCTCTTTGTCCTTAGTGTGGTGGCTACACAGCAATAAGCTTACTTGATTTTCAGGAATCTTAAATGCTTCTCTAAAAGCCAGCGATTGTGTCTATGGTACATAGCACCTGGAGCTCCCATCTGTAGCCCATGGCACCCTATACCCACACCCACTAAAACCTTATCCCTGCCCCAAAGAGCTTCCAATCTAAAACTTGTCACCATCAACCACTAACAGGGGAAGGAACAGAGGTGATGGAAATAAACCAGAAGAGGTAACACAGCTGTTGCCTTCAGCCATGGGTCAGGGGCCACCAAGACCAGTCACTTATCTGTCTAAAGTAGTAATGCTTAGTGGAAGTAAGTATATATTCAGTAAAGGCAGGGAGTAGGGACCAACAGCACAGGCATCCTGAGCTTCCCCCACCCCAGAAGCAAAACCTCCAGACAATGTAAATGAAAGAGCAAAATTTAAATTTGATTAAAGCTAATCTTAGTTATCTAATACAGAGGTTGAGGAAAGTGTGTCTATGCAGCTGGGTGTAATGCTTAGATTAGCCACAAGTACAAAGTTTGGTTTAAAAGTCATAAAATATACCTACTCCACAATGTGCAATATCCCCAATTTAGGTAAATAAATTTAACAATACAGTTTAGATATTAGCATCCAATATTTGGGTACCTAGAATTATAGCTTATTAGGGTTGGAAGGGACCTCAGGAAGTCATCTAGTCCAACCCCCTGCTCAAAGCAGGACCAATCCCCAAATGGCCCCCTCAAGGATTGAACTCACAACCCTGGGTTTAGCAGGCCAATGCTCAAACCTCACTCCTAAAAGGTTATACTAACAGTAGCTTGTGGGAAGCAAATATAGCCATGAGTGTAGATTGTCCCTCAGTAACTGAGAATTTAGGACGGGTTGCCCCTCAGTAAATACAATCCATCAGAGAAGTATTTCAGTTACTCTCCTGACTTTGGGACATCAAGATCAGCTTTGCCCCATGCTCTTGTAAGACTCCACCTAGTGCTTCCAGAGCTATCTTTAATATCCCAGGAGACCACAGCCAAGGGATAGTGAAATTATGCCTGGGTTGGACACGCCACACAACGGGGCGTACAGGTCCCAAGGACAGTGGCAATGAGTATCCAGCATTTCATGCTCAGTATAAAGATGGGCAAAAGGCAACATCCATGTTCAGCATCCCTCACTTTGGCTTCCCAAGCTGCTGTCTGCCAAAAGGGGGCAGCAAAGCTTAAACGGGGTGCAGTACCACTTCCCAGCCAGGCTGGCTGGGGCATTCGGCGCACCAGGAAGTTACTAATGTGCCCTTTTAAAAAAAAAAAAAAAATTCTTCTGCTCCCTGAAAGACTGCTGTGCTTTTGGCTTCTTTGGAGTCAGCCTACAATACAGCAATCTGGGGCGTTTCCCAGACCAGAGATATCGGTGGCTGCACGAATTGTTTAGCTGAGAGGTAAGTTTAAAATGTACCTGTTGGCTAAATGTCTGCAACAACCCAGATAAAGAAAATACAGGGCAGGAACTAGGGAAGGGGACATGTGGGTTCAGTTCCCAGCTCTGCCTCCTTAAGTGATCAGAGCAAGTCAATTATGGCCAGATTTTTAAGGGAGCCAACAGCTCCCATTGGAAATCTGCCCAGTAATCTCTGTTTCTCAGTTCACTTGTGTGGAAAACAGAGGTGGTGAAACATCTACCTCCCCGAGTGCTGTAGGGTGAATTCGCAGACAAACTGATCCACTCCATGGCAATGGCCTTTCCAAAAGAGAAACTCCACTTCTGGTCTGGGAGCAGTATAGAAAGCACCAGCGTCAAAGGATAGTTCACTGAACAGGTGCAAGGGGCTGAATGAATGGGTGCAGCATGAAAATGTTTCCTTAGCCAATAGGAGAGGAAGTGCCAAAACCTCACTCTACCTTTCCCTAGTCTCAGAAGGCCCAGGCTCCTAGCTGTCAGTCAAGGGATTAGAACAGAGCCCAGAGCCTCTTCATGAAGCCCGAACGGGATGTGAATGAGCTCTTGTGCTGCCTGGGGTTCTCCCCGTGTAGCACAGAAGAGACTGGCCCATTGTCAAGATCCACTGGCAGTGCTTGAGGAATTCAGCTACTCTTAAGTCTTTGGTTTCTTTGTCAGCAGTTTGGCCAGAGAGGGACCAGCAGGTGTCTTCCTTTTGGCACCTAATGAGAGAAACAAACAGCCAGGTTATTAGGCTGAAGAGGGCAGGACTGTCCTGTCTTCCCTGCTCAGACACTGCACAACAGCCCTAAGCCGTGGATGCTGGCAAGCTGGCATGTGGTGGCATGACTGGGAGACTCAAGAGAGTTTGGCATCTCTCAGATGGCAGGGAGAACCATACAGCAATAATAATAATTAACTAAGACTTAGCTCTTGTGTAGCATCTCTCATCCATAGGTCTGAAAGTGCCTTACAAAGAGGTTGGTGTTATCACCATTTTATATATGGGGAAAACTGAGGCACGGGGTGGTCACATGACATCATGTTAGTGGCTGAGCTGGGACTAGAACATAGGGCCCCAGAGTCCCAGCCATAGCCACTAGCCATGATGCCTCCTCAAGGGAGGGCTGCTCTGGATTGTCTCCTCCGATTCCTCACAGTCAGCACCTTGCACTTCAAACCCCAGCCTCAGAGGCCAAGCCACAGAGCAGCTCCAGGTAAGGGGGGGGGGGGGTTACCTTTCTTGCCACCCCCTCCCTCCAACTGGGCCACGGTGCTGGCCGATCGCTGGGCGTAGGCTGCCTTCATCCGCTCCACGTTCCTCTTGCTCACCACTTTGTGCACCATGATGGGCTTGGGGTAATCCCGGCCAATCACGCAGCCTGCCTGCTCCTGCACGCTTCGCGGCGCCTTCCAGGGCTCATAGATATACTCAGCGGCGAACTTCCGGAGGAAAGGGAGGTACTTCCTGCAGGAGGGTCAGGCCCCAAAGGAACAGGCAAGGTGGGTCAGTCAGCCCCAAAAGAAACAAGCCGAGGTGGGAATTCAGTGCCAAGCCACAGGTCCCTCAGGGCCAACTGCCTTCACCAGTGTGTCCTAGCCAGCCCAGGCTGAGGGGGCTAGAGCATGGTACGGGATCTTTGGCCCACTCATTTCCTGGACTGTCCACTGAAGCTGCCGACCGGGGGTGTGGGTAGCTATCTGACAAGAGCTCCCAACTTCCTGTCCTCAGAGACCACGCAACACGGGTTACGTCCAGTCACTGTCAGCCTAGATCTGGAAGGATTCACTGCCACCAGCAGTCTCCTAGGTGGAGCTAGAAAGACAGAAACCCCCAACTCTCCCCCACCCCCACTGTGTCCCCTCTGCAATGCCATGCCGGAGCCACACCCAGACTGCAGTGCTCACTGGGCTGTAGCAGACGCCTGCATGATCCAGGAAGAGGCTGGGCTCTGCCAGACTTTGCCTTGCACCTACTTGATATACTCTCCGCCCCCTCTGTCTTCTTGCCGAAGGCGACGGGCGAGTAGATGTGGAAGAACTGGTGGAAGAAAGCGCTCGCCGACAGCCCCTGCCAGTTGCCAGCATTCAGGGATCAGTCAGCATCCAGCAGCAACTCCTCAAAGACCTGGGGTGGGAGGAGTGGATCTTTGGGGAAGGGTGAGATCATTCGTAACCCGCCCCCACCTTCAAAACTTTCTGCTTCCCTTCAGCCTGGGCTCAGCTGGGCTCCTGACCCACGGCACTGAGGAGGGGTGGCAGCTGCTCATCAGGCAGCTGGTCCCCAGGGAGTCACCCTAGGTGGCACTTCCCCTCCTACCTTCCCCCCCAGCTGCGGCAGGGGAACTCCTCCACCCTCACACAACCTGGGTGGGCAAAGCGTCCAGCCAGGAACCCTGCCAGCTTTCCGAAAGAGTTGGCACCTCCTGTGTAGGACAAGAAGTGGAGGGTAAAGATAGCCTGTAGGTTGGTGCCATATAACTGTGATTAGGGAAGGGTTATCAGAGCAGCCAGGGAGAAGGGGCCATTGGAACAGGTTTGCGCCATGCCCATGGCTATTCACACGTCCCTTCCCAAGCCTGGCTTAGCTGTGTGGTGCTGGGCCCAGAGTCGCAGGCAGAAAAGAGCCGCCGACGCTCCCTAATTCATCAGAACGGGTTTGGTTTCTCACTGGGTAAGAGGCTGCAGGAGTCTCTGGCCGCTCTCCAGTCTCCATTCCCACCCGACCAGCTGTATAGCCCAGCACCATGAATGACAGCCTGGAGGTCCCACGTCCTTGCAGGTCTTGTTCAGCAGCCCAAAGGCAACCCTGATCTCCCCTCTGGCAGTGGGACCACAGGTAGCTCCTGCTGCCAGAGGCGGGGATGGGTCAGTGAGCTGCCTGTCTCAGGCAGCTGGGCTGGAGTAGGGAGGGAACTCCCAGCCTCGTTCCCCAGTCGCTCCAAGCAGCATGGGGGGTTATGAGGCCAGCCTTGCTCCTCGCAGCCATTGGCTGTGGTGCAATCTCCACCTCCCTCCCCACCATTTGCTCATTGGCAGGCGGGGTGGAGGGTTCTGGAATGAACTCCAGGCTATCCACGTCTGCAGGGCAATGGTGCAGCCCTCAACCAGCCCATCAGCTTCTTTGTCAACCGTGAAGGTTCCAGAGGCCTCCACCACTTCAGCAGACCCCCTCGTGACATGCCTGACCTTTTGCCCTTGCTCCCAGGATATCCACAGGTCTCCTCGAGTCAGGAAGCAGGCTACAGCATGCCGGGCCAGGTGATGGATCCAGCCTTCAGTGCGCAGCTGGGTCATGATGGCATCGATGAAGGGGTAGCCTGTCCGGCCCTGCCAGGGAAAGAGCTTAAGCTTAAACCTCCAGAAAGCTAATCCAGTCAGCCATGTGCGGGGTACACTCCTGGCTTTACCAGTGAGGTGTGGGGCTGGTGGACAGACCCACAGAGCTAAGCAATCAATTGCTGCCACCAGCCAAGGGAGATCTCTGGTACCTCGAGTGGCAGCTACTGTATTTAGAAGCTGAAGGACCAAGGTTCTAGCCCTGGCTGCCCATGCCTGCCTGAGGTATCTGGTGACCATGTCTATTGTCTGCCGAGAGTCTGTTCCTCACACCGTCTCTACCTCATCCCTGTATTGAGCAGTTCTCCCTTTGACACAAGCATGGGTCAAATTAATCCCTGGTGTAACTCGGGCCCTGCAAGCACTGGGCATGTAACTGTCCTATTCCGCTATGCAGCTGCAGCTCCCAATAAACATGTAATTGAGGAAGCTTTGCTGCACTTTTCCCAGCAATCCAAGAGCTCTCCCATGCCAGCCTTGCCTGAGGGTGTGACACGACAGCCAAGTGTGTTCCCTCTAGCCAGCACAACCGCTGACTTCCTTGGCATCAGCGCTCAGTTCTCCAGTGCTCAGCGGTGGAAATAACCCCATTGGTGCTGGGAGGCAGAGGGACGGTCCTTCCAAAAGGCTGCTGGCCAGGCTCCCAGAGGCCAGGGAGGACTCACCAGGCCCTTCCCTCAGGGTGCATTTTGTTAATTCAGATTAAACCCTCCCTCCAGCTGACCTCTCGGCCCTTTGCAAGGATCACCTGACCCCTTCCTAGTGAATGCAATGCGGGTCCCATGTGGACAGGGTTAGCAGAATTAGGTACATCGTTTTTCCAGGTACCAGTGACAACCCCAGCACTCTAATCCTCCAGGACTTGCCTCAAGTTCAGTTTCTGAAGGCTCTTGTCCAGATCTCTCAGCGACTCGACCAGAAACCTCCAGCGGTTGACGCTGACCCGCATGTTCTTTGGGAACCAGGGGTCGATGATGAAGATGGGATAGAGCGTGCGGCAGTCTGTCATCGCTGCCAGCAGGGCAGGATTATCGTGAAGGCAAAGACCCTTACGGAACCAGTGGATTGATACGTGCTTCATCCTGAGGGTTAGCTGCCTGGTCTGTGCCTTTCTTCTCCCTTGTCCCAGTGTCAGGTCTCCTGGGGGCAAAGGAAAACAAAGGAAATCACCTTGAGAACAGGCCTGTGACTCCTCCCCCCCCCAAGCCAAACAGCATTGAAAGCAATGAGCTAGGTGCCTAAATACCTTGGGATCTGGGAAATCCGTGGGAATTAGGCACCTGAAACCTTGGAGGATCTGGGCTCACACACTCAGGGCTCGGTCCAGCCACACACATAGCATATATTCTAAAGCCAGAAGGGTCTCTGCCCCCACCTAGTCTGATCTGCATAGCAAAGGCCATAGATAGGACTTTCCCTGACAATTCCCGGTGGAGCTCCACTGCCTCCCCACCCGGATGCTCCTCCTTGGGGCCCCAGCTCTGTTCCCCGCTCAGCAGGGACCCCTCCAGCTACACCAGGCGGCTCCTTTCCCTGCAGAGCCCTGGCCACAGCGCCTTCTAGCCTGGGATTCCCCCAGCCTGGTTGGGTAACCCTGGGCTTCCAAGGCTGGAAGTCAGGTTACGAAACAAGCCGCTGTCAGTCAAGGGGCGTGGGCCTCGCAGGCATCCAACCAGGGGGCAGGAGACAGCAGCCCGCCCAGGGAGGAGCAGAGGGATGTGGGGCTGTTTGAGCGGAGCGGGCGGGGGGTGCGTAGCTCTGATCTGATCACAAGGGACGGGGCGGGAGAGAGCCAACGTCCCTGCTGTGCGGCAGCTGACAGCAGCGCAGAGCAGGGCTCCCCTCCCAGCAGTGCTGGGGGCAGGACAGCGCGGGAGAAGGGCCGCTTGCCGAGAGGCACCGGAGCGGGGGTGGGTCTCTCCCTTGCTCTTGGCGAGCCGTGTTCAGAGCCCGGCCGCCCCCCACGGGTTGTGCAAGCCGCGTCGGCAGCACCTGCCCCCCCCAGGGCGCCTGGGGACCCCCCTGGGGGAAATCAGCCCCGCCCCAGAGAGCCTGGGGACCCCCCGGGGAAATCAGCCCCACCCGCGCCTGGGGATCCCCGGGGAAATCGGTGTCCCCCCCAGCGAACCTGGGAGCGCGAGCCCACGTGCGAAGCTCGGGAGCCCCGCCCTGGGGCTCCACCCAGCCCTGGCCGCCTGCTGTTTCCTTGCAGGGGCAGGGAGCAGCCGCCGACTTCCCCAGCCCGTCGCTGGAGCGGAGCGGAGCGGCGGGCCCCGGAAAGCCCGAAGCGGACGGGTCACGGAGCCGGTGACCCGGCGGGGAGGCGCGCACGGAGGGACCCCCGGAGCCGCAGCGCTGGGTGAGTGAGTAGCCACCTGTCGCCTCCCCGCCAGCGCTGGGCCAGGGGCTCCGGGGCAGCCTAGGCGCCGGCCGGCCGGCAGCTGCTCCTGCCGCCAAGTGAGCGGGCAGGGGCAGGGGCAGGGGCAGGGCCAGGGCAGCTCCGGGGGGCCGGGCCACCCCAGCCGAGGCAGGAAGCTGCAGCCGGAGGGAGGCAGGGTGGACGGATGTGCCTGGCAGCCGGGCTGGTTCACATTTTTTTTTTCAGATCCCTTTTCTGTGCGCGCCGGGCTGGCAGGCTGCACGGGGCAGCTGGTGTGGGTAGCGGTGTCAACTGCTGCACAGAACCCACCACCCCGGCCCCGCCCCCTCATTCCTCCCCTACTCTCACTTTTTCACCGCACCGGCGCAGGGGATTGGGCTCCGGCCGGGGGCGCGGTTCTGGAGTGGGGCCAGAAATGCAGGCACCGCCCCCGGCAGCTCCCTTTGGCCACAATTCCCGGCCATTGGGAGCTGCGGAGTCAGTGCTCGGGGTGGGGGTAGCACGTGGAGACCCCCTGTCCCTGTCCAAGGGGTGCAAAGACATGCCAACCGCTTCTGGGGAGCAGCGCCAGGCCAGGCAGGGAGCCTGCCTGAGCCCCGCTGCACCACCAGACTTTTAGCAGCCTGAAATATCTCGGTCTGGCTTCAGTAGCCTCTGGGCCATAGAGCTTGATTCTGGAGACTCCCAGCGAAACCAAGGGTTGGCAACCCGAGGGGGTGCAGACCCAGAGTTTTGCGAGGGGCTGGCTGTCAGTCTGTTTTGTGCAGAGGGAAATCCGTGGGATGTAGGAAAAAAGCCTAGGGGAGCTCTACAAAACTCCACCTGCTGTCCTAAGTTCCCTCTAAGCTGCGTGGCTACATACCTGCCTATTAAGCTCTATGCAGGGGCTCAGCGCTGCAGCCGGGGCAGAGGCGCCCTAGCCCCAGCGTGGACCTACTGCGGCCGAGGAAGCGATGCCATGCCCCAGTGGGGAGCGGCTGTGGTCAGGGGAGCACCTCCCTCGGCCTGGCCCAGGCCTGCGGGAGCTGCCGCGGCTGGGGAGAGATGCCTTCCCAGGTCCCAAGCTTTTGCAGCGAGAGAGGGCTGTGGGGAGTCATCACTCCCCACTGCAGCCCCTGGGCAGCCTGCACCCCAAACTCCTGGCCCCACCCCAAAGCCCACACCCCCTGCACCCCAACCCTCTGCCCCAGCCCTGAGCCCCCTCCTGCAACCCAACTCCCTCATCCCTGGCCCAACCCCAGAGCCTGCAGCCCCCCCAAACTCCAACCCTCTGCCCCACCCTGGAGCCTGCACCCCCAGTCAGAGCCCTCATCCCCCCCAGGCCTCTGTCCCACCCCTGAGCCCCCTCCCACACTCTGAACCCGTCGGCTCCACCCCCACCACATGAATTTTATGTGCACCAATATGCAGGTGATGTGTCACACATCGCCTTCATATTCGTGCACATAACAAAATTCATTCCGCATATGGATGTAAAACATTAGAAGGAACACTGCCGCTATCCCCAAGCTGCTGGATATTTCTGCTACAGTGAAACAGTTAATGTTGCCACTTACATGACGTCGCTAGGTTTCAGGGTTATCAGGCGGTGAGATTAATGGAAGAGCCCCTTCCACTCTGAGCTCTCATTTCAGGGTCTCTGCAGACCCACAAGGATAGCCCCATATCCAGGTCACTAGTTGGAGGCTTTCCTTGGAAAGGGCTAGAGGAGTTTAAAAAGGGCTGCAACCCTGCTGGCCTGGCATGATGGCTCCATCACGACCCACTTTCTCAGGATCAGCTGGTGGGCCTGGGTGGGGGGCGCTGGACTTGCACCCTGCCCCCATGGAATGGGGCCTCCAAGCTCACGGATGTTCCTAGAGCTATAGGGCTTTCATGAGGGCAGGACCATTTCACAGAAGGCCAGTGGCTCTGCACAGCTCCCATCTCCCAACCGCTGGCCTCACCTGTGATCACTGCCAGGAGCTGCCCCAGGCCAGGGGTGGCTGAGCAGAGGGAGACACCACGTAACGTTGTGCTCTTTGCACTGACTTATGATGGGGAATCTCCGCCTGGCTGAATGAAGACAATACCACTGAGCCTTGCCACCCCTCTGGCCTAGCCCCTTCTCGACTTGTGGAGCCTGAGCTGTGCCCATGAGAGGTCTCTATGCAGCTTCCCCTACCAAACCTCCCATCACATGACTGTTAATAGGAATTATGAGGCAAGGCCCAACAACGTGCTCAGCTAGGGTGACCTGACAGCAAGTGTGAAAAATCAGGACAGGGGGTTGGGGGGTAATAGGAGCCAATATAAGAAAAAGCCCCAAATATCAGGACTGTCCCTATAAAATCAGGACATCTGGTCACCCTATGCTCAGCCTTTTAGGAGACAAATGTAAAGAGCCCCTGCTCCAAGTAGCCCCCACTCTAAGGGACAGATACAGAGAAGATGAGATGCGCTGGTGCTCATTTAAGTATATAATTCCCTTCCCAGAGCACAGAGGTCCTTTGCTGCTGTGCATAGCAGATTATGGCTGCACATGCTGCTTCATTTTTGTAAGGTCACTTGTGCATTTAGTTATTACTAAGCATTGGCTCGTTAGAATAACATGAGCGCTGAGACAGTGCTCACTCATCTGCTATTGGAGGGTCGCTCGTGAGCACTAAGATGGCAGACGGCAGCTTGTTGTAGACTTGTGGGCTCTCGAGCTACGCACTGGCTCATTATTGCTCAGACTGCATCTGTTAGTTTGTCATTGTAGGGTCCTGGGCGTGTTGGTTGGGGGAGGGAAAAGGTGAGCATGGGGGAATTCTTACCCTATTTGAAGCATTTAATTTAGGGGGGAAAACACAAATTACAATTTGACAAAGATCTATCATTTAAAAAAATCCGATTTGTGGCCCCAACCTCCCCAGCCTCAGGGGTGTCATTATTTTCAGACAAGATTCTGAAACAACCAACCCCAGAAGGATGCAAATCATATGCGAGGATACCACTCATAGTATATGGTCTCACTGCCCCTTTGCTTTCTCCATCTGTTTGTTGCATCCATCATCTCTTGTCATACTTAGACTGTAAGGTCTTCTGGGCAGGGAAGTCTTTTTGTTACACATTTGCATGGTGCTGAACATAGTGTGGCTGGTGCTCTTGGGGCTACCCCTACATGAATGAATAATTACACACAGCTGCTTTTTTTTAACCTAGGAAATCATGCACACAGCAAAATTAAAATATTAAAATAGCAGGGGCTCCCCCATTGTCTACCCCTCTCATCTTGTGTTAAGATCGCCTTTGCTAGAGAGAGCGGGAGAGGAATTGCTGAATTCATTAATTTGTGTTCTTAGTTACATTTTGTTGTAACCAAAGAGGGAGACCCTGAGATCAGCTTTCCAGAAATAATTGTACTGTATTCCTGGAAATATAGTGTGTGTATTTAAGAACATAAGAATGGCCATACTGGGTCTAACCCAGTATCCAGTCTTCTGACAGTGGCCAGTGCCAGATGCGTCAGAGGGAATGAACAGAACAGGGCAATCATCCAGTGATCCATCCCCTGTTGTCCAGTCCCAGCTTCTGACAGACAGATGTTTAGGCATACCCAAAGCATGGAGTCACGTCCCTGACCATCCTGGCTAATCCAGGAACGTAGCTAATTCTCTTTTGAACCCAGTTATACTTTTGGCCTTTGCAACATCCCCTGCAACGAGTTCTGCAAGTTGACTGTGCATTGGATGAAAAAGTACTTTTGTGTTTGTTTTAAACCTGCTGCCTATTAATTTCATTCCGTGGCCCCTAGTTTGTGTGTTTATATGAAGGGATAAATAACTTTTCCCTATTCACTTTCTCCACACCAGTCATGATTTTGTAGGCTCCTATTATACCCCCTTAGTCGTCTCTTTTCTAAGCTGAACAGAGTCTTTTTAATCTTTCCTCAGCTGCAAACTGTTCCGTACCTCTAATCATTTGTGTTGCCCTTCTCTGCCCATCCATGCCAGGTGCACCAGTTGTGAGCAGGCAGCCTCAGCAAGGCAGGATCCAAGTGTGAAGGGGCTTAATGTGAGGGGATCCAGTTGTGGGTTGAGAGGATTCTGTATGGGGCAATCTGGGTATGGGCAGCTCAGTGGGGGATCTGGGTGTAGGGGGGATCTGGATGCAGGGGGGATCTGGATGCACAGGGGCTTATTGAGGGGTTCTGGGTGCAACGGTAATTGGCCTTTGCAGGGGAGTCCAGGTGAAGGTGGTTGGAGCTCAGCAGGGGGGTTGGTGTGGAGGCTCAGTGTGGGGGTCCAGAGGCTGTGGGAGTGGGGCAGGGATCCAGTTGCAGCTGGCGGGAGCTCAGTAAGGTGGGGATCCAGGTGTGGATGGCTTGTTGGGGTGGTCCAGGTGCAGGGGGAGTGGGGCTCAGCGGGGGAGGGTCTGAGTGGGTGGAGGCCTGGATGCACAGGGGTTGGGGGGGGATGAGGGAGCAGCTCTCAGTACAGGGATCCCTCTCCGTGCAGCTGAGGTGCAATGGGAAGAGAGAACTTTCCAGAGACTCCTGTAGCTGAGGGAGAAAACTGGGGGTGGGTCTGACCCAGCCCTGGATGCTGTGCAGGCAGGGCCGGTGCAACCATTTAGGCGAACTAGGCGGTTGCCTAGGGCGCTGAGATTTGGGGGCGCCAAAAAGCGCCTCCAAATTTTTTTTTAAATGGTTGAGCAGCCGCTGCTGCTGGGACAGGGAGGGAGTCTGAGCTGCCCGCGGCAGCCGGCAGCCCAGGGGTTCCCCCGGGTCAGGGCGCCGCCGCGGCAGCCGGCAGCCCAGGGGTTCCCCCGGGTCAGGGCGCCGCCGCGGCAGCCGGCAGCCCAGGGGTTCCCCCGGGTCAGGGCGCCGCCGCGGCAGCCGGCAGCCCAGGGGTTCCCCCGGGTCAGGGCGCCGCCGCGGCAGCCGGCAGCCCAGGGCTTCCTCTGGGTCAGCGCGCCAGCAGGGCTGCCCAGAGAGGGGGACAAGAGGGGCAATTTGCCCCAGGCCCTGCAGGGGCCCCCACGAGAGTATTTTGAGGCCCCTGGAGCGGGGTCCTTCACTCGCTCCGGGAGCCCCGGAAAACTCTTGTGGGACCCAGGCCCCTGGAGCTTCTTCTGCTCCTGGTCCTCGCTGGCGGGGGGTCCTTCCGCTCCGGGGCGGAAGGACCCCCCGCCGGTGAATTACCGCTGAAGCGGGACCTGCTGCCGACATGCAGCCTGGTCTTCGGCAGTAATTCGGCGGTGGGGGGGCCCTTCCGCTCTGGGACCAGTCGCCGAAGTGCTCCGGAGACCCGCGGCGAGGGCCCTCCACCAGAGAATTACCGCTGAAGACCCGGCTGCACTTCGGCAGCTGGTCCTGCTTCGGCGGCAATTTGGCGGTGGGGGGGCCCCATGGCGGGTCTCCGGGGCACTTCGGCGGTGGGTCCCGGAGCGGAAGGGCCCCCCGCCGCCGAATTACCGCCAAAGCGGGGGCCTCCTGCCGCTGAAGACCCCAGACCCCCGGAATCCTCTGGGCTGCCCTGGCGCCCCGTTGGCAACCCAGGGAGGTCCCCTGGGTCAGCACACCACTGCCAGCAGCCGCCAGCCCAGGGGTTCCACTGCGCAGTCCTGCTTGGAGAGGACACGGAGCAGAGGTGAGCTGGAGTGGGGAGGTACCGCAGGGGTCCTCGGGCCAGGGGGTGGGGAGCTGCCACGGGGATGGGCAGCACACTTCAGGGCGGGGTGGGGGGCAGGGAGCTGCTGCAGGACTGGGAGGGGGCGCAAGGTGGAAGTTTCGCCTAGGGTGTGAAACTTCCTTGCACCGGCCCTGTGTGTAGGGGAAGAGGAAGTCTCGTCCTCCCCAGCCCAGCCAGGACTAGCAACTGAGGTTGGCACAGGGTAGGAGCCACCACCCAGGTCTTTCCTAGTCTTTCCTCCTGCCCCACAGTGATTTACTTCTCTGCCAGCTGCCCTGGGCACCCGAAACATACTGTTTGCGAGGGTCGCATGACTGCTTTTGTGGCTTCCCTTTGCTTCTCTGTCAGAAAATAATTTTTCTGTGGGGAAGCAATGAAATCTGCAGGGGACATAAATTCTGCACATGTGCAGCGGTGCAGATTTCCCCCAGGAGTACTCTTGGCAGTTCAGGGATTTGGGCAATGAAGATGCCACAGAGAGCACCACAAAGACTGCGCTGAAACAGAGCCTGTGTGCCTACCCTGTGCCTGAGGGACACCTGGAGCCAGGGGGAGGCTGAGCCATGAGCCCAATAGACAAACCAGGCTGCAGAATCCCGCACATAGGTGGGACCACCCCACTGTTTGAGTTGTGCTCCTGGGCGGGACGGAACAGTTGTTACGAGGCCGGAGCCTGCCTGTTTGCATCCCGGGAGGGTGGACGTAAGCCCAGGGGACCAAGAGTCCACTCTGCAAAGAGGGTGCTCTGCTCATGCTCCCAAGGATTCCTATTTGGGTGGAAGGGTCTTGACACCTTTGGGTGTGTTTCCAGATGCTGAGGTCATCGAAACATTGTGCTTGTCTAAGCAAAGCTTGAGCGTCAGCAATAAACGGCCTTTGTTCTCATTTCTTTATTTTAAAGAAACTGCATATTTGACAATAAGGATCCAACCACACTCCAGCTCCTGCTGTTGCAACACAAGGGAAATCCAAGTATCCAGTCTGGTGCTGCCTCTTATGGATCAGCTGTCCCCCTGCCATGCTACAGCCAATATCCTTAGCAACACCCTGAGTGATTCATGATGGAAGGGTGTGATATCTGTCGGTGGCCCGGATAGATTTTAAGTAAGTAGATTTAATGCAGGCGAGATGGCCTGGGAGACTGACGTGCCCTGTCTACCCCAGAGCAGACACCCATGGCAATGAGTGATCTCTTACGTAGCTCTCGCTAATGGAGTCTGCACGTGGAATACACTGATAGTTCTTCCCCCAGGAGTTGGGGTGTCATAGCATTCTTTCTCAAATCTGAACCTTAGAGTCCAGGACTGAGATACTAGCATGAACTTCCCTAAGCTTAATTACCAGCTTAGATCTGATAGGCTGCCACCACCCAAAAATATAGTGTTTTGGGGTACTCTGACCTCCCCAACCTTCCCTGGGGACCCCAAGAACCCAGATCCCTTGGGTTCTTAAAACAAAGAGAAATAAACCATTCCCACCACCTTTCCCCCTCTCAGAATTTCCCTCCCTGGGCTATCCTGAGAGATACTGATCTAACCTCTAAATCACCATACAGAGAAGCATCTCCCTTCCCTTCCACAAAGAGGCAAACAGATTCAAGGAAAACAGAGAGAGATTTTGTCTCTCCCCCTCCCGTCTCCCCACCCGTCCTGGTGAGTTATCCCAATCCCCTGGGATAAAACAAGGGAAACAGAGAAAAAACAATCAATCAGGTTCTCTAAAAAGAAATCTTTTAATAAAAGAAAGGAAAAAGTAAAGAATTATCTCTGTAACTTCAAGATGTAAATATTACAGGGTCTTATAGCTTACAGACACCAGAAAGAGACCTTCCCCCCAGTACCAATACAAATCAAAATATTCCCAGCAACTACACACATAAAAGTTAACCAGCCAGATCCACAAATGCAAATAGTGTAAAACAATTAAAAAGCCTAAACCGCCTGGTTTTTACTTTCTATTTGAAAAGAAACTTAGAGAGCCTGTAGTAATGTCTGGTCTCTCTCAGACCCTCCGAGAGAAGAACAAAGAACTCACACCCAAACTTCCCTCCACCAGAATTTAAAAGTATCTTGTCTTCTGATTGGTCTTCTGGTCAGGTGTCCAGTTTCCTGCTTGTAACCCTTTACAGGTAGAAGAGACATTAACTCTTAACACTCTGTTTATGACATGGTGTGCAGTGGTAAAGAAGCAAGCACAATCTTTTTATTCTGGAATTGTACCCAATGGGTCCTGGTCTTTGACTGACTCCTAAGTGCTATGGGCCTACAAATACAGAATATGCTGAATTTAATACCAGCATGAAAGGAAGCAGAACGGCTGCTGACCCGTTGTCCCTCCCCTGCCTCTCTCTGTTACAGGTCAAGATTCATGTGGGCACTTCTCATCTGACTGCTACCCCGATATGGCTGGTGAGTAAACCAGCAGGATGTTGACAGCATGATCTGATTGAGCGAGGAGCTGGGAACAGGAGGCAGAGTGTCTGTCCCTGACTTGCTATGAGCCTGGGAGAGTTGGTTTTACTCTGCTGCGGTTCTCCATTCTATGGATTAGGGATAATATACCCAGCTCTGTAAAGTGCTTTGCTCTCATAGCTGAGAAGGGACATAAGCGAACCACTAATCCCCCCTCCGCCCCCCGCCTCATCCATTTCAACTCTTGCACACCTTGTAAGATTCTAAATGAACTGTATCGGCTTAGGGCAGGGACTTGGCCACTGCTGTGGACAGCCTCAATGGAGATCTCAGCTCAATATGCAGCTGCAGTCCAATCCGCCCCCCAAACCTAGCAAATAAGATGGTGGGCTGCACAAGGAATGGGACGGAGAATACCGAAACCTATCAATAGTGACCGATGTAAATCAACTGTGTGGTCCTCTCTGGATTACTGTGAGCAGTACAGCCATCCTGCCTCTAGGAGGATGATGGGAGTTAGCGATGGGAGTTCCAAGAAGGGCAGCAAGAATGATCAAGGCCATGAGAATTTTTCCTAGGAGAAAAGATGGGATCGTTTACCTTAGAAAGTGCATTTAGATCACCCAGGTGACCTAACCCTCCAGGTGAGTCAAGAGAGTCCCACCTCCTGGAGGTAGGGTCAGAACAAAACCCCAAATCTTCCACTCCATCCCCAGCCCCTCCTCTCAGCACCTGTCCTGATCCAGAACAATAGCCTTTCTCTTAGCTCAGTCAGGCACTGTTAGAGGATCCTCAGTTACCACAATACATGATGACAAATTGTGAGATGATGAGTCATCCCTGAACTAGAGCCTGGCTAAACCAAGCATGTGAATGAGTCACTCCTGCGTGAGGCTCCAGCCAATCCAGGAGCTGGTCTGGTGACTCTCAGGGCAGGTATATAAACCGCTCGAGGAGACACAGCAGCTCTGTCTGCCCAGCTCGCTTCATAGCTTGGAACTCTCTGCTGCCCGACAGCGGGGACAGACTCCACAGGCCTCAGCCTGCTCCAGGTCCGCCCTGGTTCCCAGCCCTGCTCCTGCCTTGCTCCGATCCTGCTCTTGACTCCTGATTCTGGCTCTGACCCCTGGCTCCAGTTCCTGGCAGGACCCGCCGCCACACTGACCACTAGTTGTGACCATCCATGTCTCAGTTTCTGACATATTAAACTTCCTGCTTCAGGGCTTGAGCTGATCTCTAACTATAACAGTGGGGGGCACTGCAGGATTCTTAAATCTTCCCCTAAAGCATCTGTTGTTGGCCACTGCTGGAGACCTCAGTTCTAATCCAGTTTGGCAGTTTCCATGTAAACCTGACCTAACTCCTAATTTAGAGCAGCCAGGGATTTGGGGTGATGAGAGCTGAAATAAGCGGTAAGGAGGCAGATTTCGCACTTCATCCCCTGTTATTTTACTAGCTCTCGTAGCCTTGGAAAGTCTGCCCCATCTGGGGCGAGGTGGAGCAGCTGCCATCCCACAGAGCCATGAGTGGAGGGGGAAGCTGTGTCAAAGGGCACCCGTGCAAACATTAGTCTGTGCTGTGCTTAGTACTTACAGCTCACCGGGGTCCCATATGCAGTAAACTACCTGGAGCTTGGTTCTCCCTCTGCAGGAAAAAGAACAGAATGATCCAAACTAGGACCCTATCCTGAGGCTCCAGAGAGTCTGGGTATTTTAAACCTGATGCCCAGTGGCTCCAGTTAAAACCTCCTTGAAAGCCAGGATTTTTTATTTAATTGGCTTTTGATTACAGCCCAGTCACTCAGATCCTAATCTCCCTGTGCCCTTCCATGCCTGGAGCTGTACGGAAAGGTCTCTCTCTAGAGACACCTGTCTGCCCAGGTCCTGGGGCAGGGCTGACACTTGGTCTCTGCGACGAGTTCCCAGATGGCCCCATGATAAGAAAGCAGGAGGTTCGATGTCCGGAGATGCTCCTTGTGGGGCATGGGGAAGGGCTGTGAATATGCCCAGGAGACATTTCAGCCTTCAGTGAATCTGACTCTGATCTCTTAAACGCCACAGGCTGGGTCAGGCGGCTCCTGCAGAAACCCAAGCAAAATTCCAGCTCCGCAGGAAGCAGCTTGAACACCAAACAGTCACGCTCCTCCTCTTCCTCCTCCTCGGTGACAACCGCCAGCTCTTCCACCAGCAGTTCAGCGGCCAGCCTAGGACAACTGTCTCCTGCCTCCCAGGTGAGCATCAGCAGCTCAGGGAGTGCCCGCTGGGCCAAGAGCTATGACGTGTGCATCTGCCACAGCAACGGGGACTTTGAGTTTGTCGAGGAGATGGTCTCCTATCTGGAGAGCCAGACTGAGGGCATCCGCTGTTTCCTGCAGCTGCGGGATGCTATGCCGGGGAGTGCTATCACCACAGAGCTCTGCGACGCTGTCCAGAACAGCCACTGCTGGGTCCTGCTAATAACCCCTAGCTTCCTCGAGGATCCCTGGTGCAGGTACCAGATGCATCAGGCGTTGGCAGAGGCGCCGATGGCCAATGGGCGCACCATCCCCGTGCTGAAGGGCATTGACCGGAGAGACTACCCCCGGGAGCTGAGGTGCCTCTATTACATTGATATGACACGCAAGGAGAATGGCTTCAGGCAGATTAAGGACACGATCCTGCGCTGTAAGTAAACCGTCGGGAGCAGTTGGCTCTATAATGGGCCCGTATAGGGTGTTTGCTCTTCACTCTGCTAAACAACCTGGAGTGTCCCTTCGATCAGACCCTGCATTTCCATTGCACCTTCTGGGCTTCAGGAGTAACTCTCACCAGCCACGGGGTGGAACACAGCAGCTGTCTGACGGCCCACACTGTACAACCTTCTGGGATAGGAAGTAGAGAATACTGCGTCCCTCTGAAACTGCAAGGGAAGATCTAAAGAGAAGGTGCTGGGGCCTCTGTATCCCATTGGAGTGGGGTACAGTGTAGGATCTCTCACTCTCTAGGAGGAGAGGTACAAATACGTTACAGTGTGACGGCGCTGGAACATCAGTCCAGCTGATATCCCTTATAGTGACCCTGGTTTCTTTTCTGTGTCTCTCAGACCTGCAGGAGCTCTGTCGAAGCACCGTGAGCAGAATAGAGTGACTGGAGTCCTGCAGGGGAAGGGAGCACCTTGAGAAAGCAGATCCCGGCCGACGGGAAATGGAAGGAGAATCCACACTGTGGTTTCCAAAGTCTCTGGAGCTGCCTCATTTGATCTCAGTGGAGAGCAGATTCCAGGTGGCCTATGGCCAAGTTCCCCGATGCACAAAGCACCTGTAGAATTACAAATGGGAACAGACTCTCACGAGGGCTTCCGAACAGAAGCATTTCTCTTGCGTCCGGCTGCTCCACACCATGAACATTAATACCTGGCACTGCTGAGAGGACAAGCAAAATACCTAACACCAATGGAGAGTGAGGCTTACGTGTGGCTTCTAGCGCTAAAGAGTTGAAAGAAGCATGTTCCACGTTGTACTGTACAGTGCAGGGGACTTGGCTGGAACCTGGAGCTTGAGTGTTGGTGACTCCAATTAGTCGAGGGTAAACACAGGTAAATGGAGTTTACCCACTTCTCATTTGGGGAGTAGGGAGTCTAGTTTAGGTTTCTTCCTTTCAGGAAGCTGATAGGCCGCAAAATCTCTAATGACCTTCCAAAAGCCAGTTTAGAGCTCTTGCAATACCTATGTTAAATTCCTCCAAGCCCCAGGGAGCATAGGCACCGACTCCATTATATATACTCCACAGCTGTTTGGGTGGCAGCCACCGATCAGTTGGGGGAGGGTGGAGAGCAGCAGGCGGGTGGGGCCTCAGGGAGGTGTGGAACAGGGCAGGAAGAGGTGGAGCGAGGGCAGAGCCTTGGGGCAGGACAGTGGAGCACCCCCGGAGGTGGCGGGGGGGGGGGACTCAGTGCCTCTGTCAAGGAGTATAAACTGACATGAGGTTTCCCCTTTTGGAGCTGTGACACTCCTATGAAGAGGAGCAAGTGTAACGTCAGTTTTAGTTTTGATTTTTACAATTGTAATTTAAACGTGTGTACAAATGAATGCAGAAAAGTGTTATTTTTATCCAATCTTCTCTCACGCTTCTTTTTTTTTTTTTTTTTTTAATGGGTGGATTTAATGCTGGTGAAAGGGCCTAAGCTCACAGGTCACTGAACTGGTTAGTCACTGCCCAGGTTCTAAGCCGTTCTTCCTCTCTGCTTTCCACCTGTCCCTCCTCCACACACACCCCCTCGCTCAGACCAGGAAGGTCTCTGCCTAGGGAGAGGAGTTGGGGATTGTTCAGTCTCAGGCTTTGTCTTGTATAGGAAAAGTGGTTGAGTTTTGAGTTTAGGCTTAGTTTATACTCTAGCTAACCCCAACATCAACTTGACCATGTTCCTAGCATAGATGCAGAATCACACCTCATAGCATGTTCCTGGTATCTTTGCTGGCTGGGCTGTAGCCTGGGAAAGTCTGAAGAGTCCATGTTACTCTGTTAAGATCCAGAGAACAAACGACTCTGGCACTGGATGCTTGCTTTTTTATTTATTTTTTTTTACAGAACCCATTTTTAAAAAACCTAACTCCTAACATAATTAACAGATTTTCTTGAAAATTCATTCTCAACTCCTAAAGTGCTGTAATTTTGAGGCCACGCAGTATTTTTTTCACACATCTCGAAGAGGTTAAACCTCTGTTTCAAGTGCACAGCTCAGCCTTAACTATAGACATGGGACTGGCACCTCTGTAGTCATTGGAAGTGGAAGGTATTCAGCAATAGTTGGAAAGTCCAAGTGTAGGGTTGTCAACTGTCTAATTGCACAAACCCAAATACCCTTGCCACGCCCCTGCCCTGCCCCTTCTCTGGGCCCCGCCCACTCGAGCCCCCCCGCCCTCATCACTCGCTCTCTCCCACCCTCGCTCACTTTCACTGGGCTGGGGCAGGGGGTTGGGGTGCGGGAGGGGGTGCAGGCTTTGGACTGGAGGGTGGGGGTGAGGGGTTTGGAGTGTGGAAGGGAGCTCCAGGCTGAGCCTCGGGCAGGGGGTTGGAGTGTGGGAGGGGGCTCAGGGCAGGGGGATGGGGTACAGAAGTTGTTTCAGGGTGTAGGCTCTGGGAGGGACTTTGGGTGTGGGAGAGGGTTCAGGGTCCAGGCTCTGGCCAAGTGGCATTTACCTTGGGTGGCTCTCGGAAGCAGCCAGCCTGTCCAACAGCAGCTCCTAGGCTCAGGGGCGGCCAGGTGCTGTGCGCACTGCCCCTGCCTGCAGGCATCGCCCCTGCAGCTCATATTGGCCGCAGTTTCTGTGCTGCACTCCCTCGCTGGCCCCTGCCGGCTACAAGGGAGCGGCGCTGGCGCCGAGGGCAGGCTGAAGTGGCTGCTGTGCCTGTGGAGGGAGGAGGCGAGGAGGCAAATGGTAGCCTGCTCCCCTCCTGGCAGGTGACTCTGAGTTGATTCCACGGGGGCGTTATCCTGGCTGGACTTCCTGAGCAGCAGCCTGGGGGTCTGTGTGTGAGTGTCGAGACAGGGGGCCCTCCTCCCCCAGCTTGCTGCTGCCAGCAAGGAGAGGGTTGAGGGAGTCATCTCTGGCCCCCTGCTCCAGCCCCAGGGCAGCCTGCCTGCTGCACCCTAAACTCCTCATGCCCAGCTCCATGCCCTGCACCCCAATCCTCTGTTCCAGCCCAGAGCCTGCACCCAGCACCCAAACCCCCTCCCAGAGCCTGCACCCCCCTCCTGCACCCTTACCCTAGCCCAGAGCCTGCCCCCAAACTCCATCCCAGAGTTCGCACGCCACCCATACCCAAACTTCCTCCCAGAGCCTGCACCCCAAACTCCCTCCCAGAGCCTTAGGCAGGTGTGTGTGGGGGGTGGGACTTGGACCCATTCTGGGCACCACGGAAAATTATACAAACCTGCCACCCGTGGACCGGGCACATTCATTGTCACCTTACTTGGGCTGCCCTTATCTTCTGTGACCAAAGATGCCCAGAGATTCCAAGGGTGGGCTGTCCATAAGAGTGAGATTCAAGGCCAAAGAGTGAGACTTTCCAGGGGATGTCACTTAAGATAGGGACTCTCATCTTTGGGCCTTGGTGACATCCAACAGCCAACCTTTTTAATCCACCCAGCACGTAATAGTTTGCTTTACAATGTACACTGCTTTGCCGTGCATTTGAAACACTGAAATTCGTACTGAAGTCAAGGGCACGTGTGCACGTGCCATGCAAACCGGTAGATTTGAACGAAAACACTTAGCTGCTGGTTGGAACAAACCCCTGGCTGGGGGGAGATATGGGCAGAACAAGAGAGATGGTCACAAGAGCGGCTTGGCTTTGGGGGAGGAGAAGGGGGGCGGAGTGTTCAGGGGAGGGGAGGGAAGTGAGCTGGGGCCGGGGTGGACAGCTGTGGGGCCCGATTCAGAGGAATCGGTTGAATTGGCCTAAAGCCGGCCCTGCCAGTCCGATATTTGGGGCTTTGTCTCACGTAGGCTCCTATTACCCCCCACCCCCTCCTGATTTTTCACACTTGCTGTCTGGTCACCCTAGGCTGGGCTCCTGGGCCCTGCTGCCCTGGCCCTGCAGGCCACGCACGGGTGGGTGCCCTGTGCAGCACGTGCCTCTCCACTCTGTCTTGATCGCAGCATCTTCCAGTGAATGGAAGCGTCCGTCCAACACCCCCGCCCCATTTTCCCAATGGTTCCCGCCAGTAGCAGCCCCAGCCCAGCAGGGGGAGCCATCTGCAGAGAGGCGGGGTCTAGCGGCCTGGGTCCTCTCGCCTCTACGCACTCTGGTTGCGGCGCATGCGCACTCCCCCAGCAGTCACAGTGATGGCGGAGGGCGCCGGCGCGAAGAGGAAGTGTGAGAGACCGGAGGAGTTGGCCGAGCCCGCGGGGGGCGACGGCGGCTCATTCCCCTTGGCCGAGCTGTGCGTACGTAGGGTGCTCAGGGAGTCTGCGCGGGACAAGACCATTTTCCTGCACGGGCAGGTAAGGAGGGAATGGGCTGTACCACTCTGGTCGCGGGGAGAGAAGGAATGGGGGCGGTGCCACTCTGATCGGGGGGCGGGGTTTGGTGACAAAGGGGGCGGTACCACTCTGATCGGGGGGAGGGGCTTGGTGACAGAGGGGGCGGTACCACTCTGATCGGGGGGAGGGGCTTGGTGACACAGGGGGCGGTACCACTCTGATCGGGGGAGGGTGTTGGTGACGGAGGGGGCGGTACCACTGATTGGGGGAGGGTGTTGGTGATGGAGGGGGCGGTACCACTCTGATCGGGGGCGGTACCACTCTGACCTGGGGGGAATAGGTGAAGGGGGGCAGGTGCCATTGCTCTGACCCGGGGGGAGGAATAGGTGAAGGGGGGCGGGTGCCATTGCTCTGACCCTGGGGGGGGATAGGTGAAGGGGGGCGGGTGCCATTGCTCTGACCCGGGGGGAGGAATAGGTGAAGGGGGGTGGGTGCCATTGCTCTGACCCGGGGGGGGTGGATAGGTGAAGGGGGGCGGGTGCCATTGCTCTGACCCGGGGGGGGATAGGTGAAGGGGGGCGGGTGCCATTGCTCTGACCCGGGGGGAGGAATAGGTGAAGGGGGGCGGGTGCCATTGCTCTGACCCTGGGGGGGGATAGGTGAAGGGGGGCGGGTGCCATTGCTCTGACCCGGGGGGGGTGGATAGGTGAAGGGGGGCGGGTGCCATTGCTCTGACCCGGGGGGGGGAATAGGTGAAGGGGGGTGGGTGCCATTGCTCTGACCCGCGGGGGGGGGAATAGGTGAAGGGGGGCGGGTGCCATTGCTCTGACCCGCGGGGGGGGGAATAGGTGAAGGGGGGCGGGTGCCATTGCTCTGACCCGGGGGGAGGAATAGGTGAAGGGGGGCGGGTGCCATTGCTCTGACCCGGGGGGTGGCAATAGGTGAAGGGGGGTGGGTGCCATTGCTCTGACCCGGGGGGTGGCAATAGGTGAAGGGGGGCGGGTGCCATTGCTCTGACCCGGGGGGAGGAATAGGTGAAGGGGGGCAGGTGCCATTGCTCTGACCCGGGGGGTGGCAATAGGTGAAGGGGGGTGGGTGCCATTGCTCTGACCCGGGGGGGGAGGAATAGGTGAAGGGGGGCGGGTGCCATTGCTCTGACCCGGGGGGGTGGGAATAGGTGAAGGGGGGCGGGTGCCATTGCTCTGACCCGGGGGGGGTGGATAGGTGAAGGGGGGCGGGTGCCATTGCTCTGACCCGGGGGGGGGAATAGGTGAAGGGGGGCGGGTGCCATTGCTCTGACCGGGGGGGGGGGTGGATAGGTGAAGGGGGGCGGGTGCCATTGCTCTGACCCGGGGGGGGGAATAGGTGAAGGGGGGCGGGTGCCATTGCTCTGACCCGGGGGGGTGGGAATAGGTGAAGGGGGGCGGGTGCCATTGCTCTGACCCGGGGGGGGTGGATAGGTGAAGGGGGGCGGGTGCCATTGCTCTGACCCGGGGGGAGGAATAGGTGAAGGGGGGCGGGTGCCATTGCTCTGACCCGCGGGGGGGGAATAGGTGAAGGGGGGCGGGTGCCATTGCTCTGACCCGGGGGGGTGGGAATAGGTGAAGGGGGGCGGGTGCCATTGCTCTGACCCGGGGGGAGGAATAGGTGAAGGGGGGCGGGTGCCATTGCTCTGACCCGGGGGGAGGAATAGGTGAAGGGGGGCGGGTGCCATTGCTCTGACCCGGGGGGGTGGGAATAGGTGAAGAGGGGCGGGTGCCATTGCTCTGACCCCGGGGGGGGAATAGGTGAAGGGGGGCGGTGCCATTGCTCTGACCCGGGGGGAGGAATAGGTGAAGGGGGGCGGGTGCCATTGCTCTGACCCGGGGGGGTGGGAATAGGTGAAGGGGGGCGGGTGCCATTGCTCTGACCCGGGGGGGGGAATAGGTGAAGGGGGGCGGGTGCCATTGCTCTGACCCGGGGGGAGGAATAGGTGAAGGGGGGCGGTGCCATTGCTCTGACCCGGGGGGGTGGGAATAGGTGAAGGGGGGCGGGTGCCATTGCTCTGACCCGGGGGGGGGAATAGGTGAAGGGGGGCGGGTGCCATTGCTCTGACCCGGGGGGAGGAATAGGTGAAGGGGGGCGGTGCCATTGCTCTGACCCGGGGGGGGAATAGATTAAGGGGGGCGGGTGCCATTGCTCTGACCCGGGGGGAGGAATAGGTGAAGGGGGGCGGGTGCCATTGCTCTGACCCGCGGGGGGGGGAATAGGTGAAGGGGGGCGGGTGCCATTGCTCTGACCCGGGGGGAGGAATAGGTGAAGGGGGGCGGGTGCCATTGCTCTGACCCGGGGGGAGGAATAGGTGAAGGGGGGCGGGTGCCATTGCTCTGACCGGGGGGGGGGGAATAGGTGAAGGGGGGCGGGTGCCATTGCTCTGACCGGGGGGGGGGGAATAGGTGAAGGGGGGCGGGTGCCATTGCTCTGACCGGGGGGGGGGGGAATAGGTGAAGGGGGGGCGGGTGCCATTGCTCTGACCCGGGGGGAGGAATAGGTGAAGGGGGGCGGGTGCCATTGCTCTGACCCGGGGGGGGGAATAGGTGAAGGGGGGCGGGTGCCATTGCTCTGACCCGGGGGGAGGAATAGGTGAAGGGGGGCGGGTGCCATTGCTCTGACCCGGGGGGGGAATAGGTGAAGGGGGGCGGGTGCCATTGCTCTGACCCGGGGGGGGGAATAGGTGAAGGGGGGCGGGTGCCATTGCTCTGACCCGGGGGGAGGAATAGGTGAAGGTGGGCGGGTGCCATTGCTCTGACCCGGGGGGAGGAATAGGTGAAGGGGGGCGGGTGCCATTGCTCTGACCCGGGGGGAGGAATAGATGAAGGGGGGCGGGTGCCATTGCTCTGACCCGGGGGGTGGCAATAGGTGAAGGGGGGCGGGTGCCATTGCTCTGACCCGGGGGGGGGGAATAGGTGAAGGGGGGCGGGTGCCATTGCTCTGACGTGGGGGGAGGAATAGGTGAAAGGGGGCGGGTGCCATTGCTCTGACCCGGGGGGGTGGGAATAGGTGAAGGGGGGCGGGTGCCATTGCTCTGACCCGGGGGGGTGGGAATAGGTGAAGGGGGGCGGGTGCCATTGCTCTGACCCGCGGGGGGTGGATAGGTGAAGGGGGGTGGCTGCCATTGCTCTGACCCGGGGGGAGGAATAGGTGAAGGGGGGCGGGTGCCATTGCTCTGACCCGGGGGGGGAATAGGTGAAGGGGGGCGGGTGCCATTGCTCTGACCCGGGGGGGGGAATAGGTGAAGGGGGGCGGGTGCCATTGCTCTGACCCGGGGGGGGGAATAGGTGAAGGGGGGCGGTGCCATTGCTCTGACCCGGGAGGAGGAATAGGTGAAGGGGGGCGAGTGCCATTGCTCTGACCCGGGGGGGGATAGGTGAAGGGGGGCAGGTGCCATTGCTCTGACCCGGGGGGAGGAATAGGTGAAGGGGGGCGGGTGCCATTGCTCTGACCCGGGGGGAGGAATAGGTGAAGGGGGGCGGGTGCCATTGCTCTGACCCGGGGGGAGGAATAGGTGAAGGGGGGCGGGTGCCATTGCTCTGACCCGGGGGAGGAATAGGTGAAGGGGGGCGGGTGCCATTGCTCTGACCCGGGGGGAGGAATAGGTGAAGGGGGGCGGGTGCCATTGCTCTGACCCGGGGGGGGGAATAGGTGATGGGGGGTGGGTGCCATTGCTCTGACCCGGGGGGGGGGAATAGGTGAAGGGGGGCGGGTGCCATTGCTCTGACCCGGGGGGAGGAATAGGTGAAGGGGGGCGGGTGCCATTGCTCTGACCCGGGGGGTTGGATAGGTGAAGGGGGGCGGGTGCCATTGCTCTGACCCGGGGATGCGGAATAGGTGAAGGGGGGTGGGTGCCATTGCTCTGACCCGGGGGGGGAGGAATAGGTGAAGGGGGGTGGTTGCCATTGCTCTGACCCGGTGGGGGAGGAATAGGTGAAGGGGAGTGGGTGCCATTGCTCTGACCCAGGGGGGTGTAGGTGAAGGGGGGCGGGTGCCATTGCTCTGACCCGGGGGGGGGATACGTGAAGGGGGGTGGGTGCCATTGCTCTGACCCGGGCGGAGGAATAGGTGAAGGGGGGCGGGTGCCATTGCTCTGACCCGGGGGGAGGAATAGGTGAAGGGGGGCGGGTGCCATTGCTCTGACCCGGGGGGAGGAATAGGTGAAGGGGGGCGGGTGCCATTGCTCTGACCCGGGGGGGGAATAGGTGAAGGGGGGCGGGTGCCATTGCTCTGACCTGAGGGAGTGTAGGTGAAGGGGGTGGGTATCATTACTCTGACCCAGGGGGGGGGCATTGCTCTGACTTGGGGGGGTGTAGGTGAAGGGAGGCAGATGCCATTGGTCTGACCCGGGGGGGGATACGTGAAGGGGGGTGGGTGCCATTGCTCTGACCCGGGCGGAGGAATAGGTGAAGGGGGGCGGGTGCCATTGCTCTGCCCCGGGGGGAGGAATAGGTGAAGGGGGGCGGGTGCCATTGCTCTGACCCGGGGGGAGGAATAGGTGAAGGGGGCGGATGCCATTGCTCTGACCCGGGGGGGGAATAGGTGAAGGGGGGCGGGTGCCATTGCTCTGACCCGGGGGGGGAATAGATGAAGGGGGGCGGGTGCCATTGCTCTGACCCGGGGGGGGTGGATAGGTGAAGGGGGGCGGGTGCCATTGCTCTGACCCGGGGGGGCGGAATAGGTGAAGGGGGGCGGGTGCCATTGCTCTGACCCGGGGGGGGTGGATAGGTGAAGGGGGGCGGGTGCCATTGCTCTGACCCGGGGGGGCGGAATAGGTGAAGGGGGGCGGGTGCCATTGCTCTGACCCGGGGGGGTGGATAGGTGAAGGGGGGCGGGTGCCATTGCTCTGACCCGGGGGGGGGAATAGATTAAGGGGGGCGGGTGCCATTGCTCTGACCCGGGGGGGGTGGATAGGTGAAGGGGGGCGGGTGCCATTGCTCTGACCCGGGGGGAGGAATAGGTGAAGGGGGGCGGGTGCCATTGCTCTGACCCGGGGGGGAGGAATAGGTGAAGGGGGGCGGGTGCCATTGCTCTGACCCGGGGGGGCGGAATAGGTGAAGGGGGGCGGGTGCCATTGCTCTGACCCGGGGGGAGGAATAGGTGAAGGGGGGTGGGTGCCATTGCTCTGACCCGGGGGGGGGGGAATAGGTGAAGGGGAGTGGGTGCCATTGCTCTGACCTGGGGGGCTGTAGGTGAAGGGGGCGGGTATCATTACTCTGACCCGGGAGAGGGGCATTGCTCTGACTTGTGGTGGTGTAGGTGAAGGGAGGCAGATGCCATTGCTCTGACCCGCGGGGGGATAGGTGAAGGGGGGCGGGTGCCATTGCTCTGACCCGGGGGGAGGAATAGGTGAAGGGGGGCGGGTGCCATTGCTCTGACTTGTCGGGGTGTAGGTGAAGGGAGGCAGATGCCATTGCTCTGACCCGGGGGGGGGGGGAATAGGTGAAGGGGGGCGGGTGCCATTACTCTGACCTGGGGGTGGGGATTGGTGGAGAGGGGGCATTGCTCTGATCCAAGGATGTGGGTTGTGGGGGGGGCCATGTCCATGGGGTGGTTGTCCTGCCCCACAATCTTTCCTTATAAAGTCCCTGTTCCTTCTTTTTACTCTCTGTCCAGGGGAGAGACAGGTGTGGCGGGGCACCTCCCATGGCAGGGCCCCCCAGTCCTTGCCCTGACATGCCCTGGGGAAAGGGCCCCAAGTCTCTGACTCTTGTAGACTCCCTCCTTTCTCTTGCCTATTTGTGGGGTCACTTGGGCTCTTCCAACCACCCTTCCCATCTCCAACCTTCTTGGAAGCCTGTTTTACTCAAGGAAGCACCAGCACCTGTTTAGTTACACCCAGACAGCTGGGGGACTTGGCTCCTTTGCCCAGCCCTGGCACCTGGTGGTTAAAAACTACCCTGAGTTTCTTTTCAAAAAATCCATTTCCCTCCTTGTTTGGTACATGTGAAATATCAGGATCTTGCTTCCCTTTGCTTGCCGGAAGACTAAGGCCTGGTGTACACTTAAAAGATAAATCAACTTAGCTACGTCACTCAGGGCTGTGACAAATTTCATGCCCAGAATGCCATGGTTACGTCGACCTGCCCACAGCTGAGACACAGCTAGGCTGATAGAAGAATTCTTCTGTCAAGCTTGCTACGATCTCTCAAAGAGGTGGAGTAACTACTTTGAAGGAAAAATCACTTTCTTCGGTGTAGGAAGCGTCTGCGCTATGGCAGCACAGCTTCAGCACCGCTGGTGTAGTCACTGTAGTGTAGACATAGCCTTAGGTGAGAGTTTTGCAACCTCTGAACAGTGACATCACAAGTGCTGTAATTTTAGTTGAGACCCCCGCAATGATGGATGGAGGGGAGACATGCTAATTCTTAGAAGCAAGAGCATACTTTAGACTTCATAAAAGGCACAAATGACTCTTACCACTTTGCAGTTCACCTTTAAGTTTTATCTTTGTCTCTAACCCTCTTTTATACTGACATCGTTACTTCAGCTGAGGAAGGGAAATCATTTTATCTTGCTTCATTTGTGTTGGGTGGGTTTTGATGTCTTCTGCTCCCCCTGGAGAAAGGAATCAGTGCATATAAAATACATTTTAGTGTCACATTAAAAGTATTATGGGTATTTGTAGGGGACACAGCTTGGTTTTCTCCCACTCTGTTTCCCAAGGGATAAAATGAGTAATGCATGTACAGTGGAGTCTCATCTTACGCGGGGATTAGGTTCTAAAGTCAGCCTGTAAAGCGAAAATCACGTGTAGTCAAAATTACCCTTGAATATCCCTTAAATCACCCATAAAGTACAGTATACATGGTTTTGTGTACCGTATACAACCCTATACAGTAATATGTATAAATGTATAATGTACACAGTAATGTGTAGTATATAATAGAGTACATATGCAAAATATAATTTTACAGTACTGTATTTTTAATTACATGAGAGAGAGAGAGAGAGAGAGAGAGACGGAAGAATGAAATAATAAAAAAGGAAAACAGTAAACATAACCACTCACCATTTATCCTGGATATTCTTGCTAGTCTACGATGACGATGATACTATTGAGGGGTCGTCAGAGCTTGATGTCAATCCAGGAGATGATGTGCCAGGCTCATCTGCTGCTGGTTGTTTTTTCTTGAAAAACATAGTGATTGGCAACTGTCGCTGTTCTCTCTTGATCTGCTCAAATATTTCTTGATACCGTCTCAAATCGTCCATAATACTACGTGTGATTTTTGAGGCTTTGTGCTATAGAGGGATCGTATTCAGAAATTAAATCATTCAAGTGTTTCACTGCTTGGAACACTTCAGCAAAATTATGAAGATTCCAACTTGCTGGCTCTTACTGTTGGTTGTCATCATCTTCGTCTTCTGTAGATGATTTTATCAGTTCCTCTAACTCTTCGTTAGTTAATGTTTCTCTATGGCTCTCAATTAATTCTTCAGTTTCTTCCTCAAGGATGTTGACAAAGCCATCACCACCCACTTGCCTGGCCACCTGAACAATGCGTTTCACTTCTTTGTCAATGGTGAGGAAACCCTTAAAATCATTCACAGATTCTTTCCATAGGTTTCGCCAACATGCATTGACTGTTTCAGGCTTGATTGCATCCATTGCCTGTTTAATATAAGTGATGCAGTCAACAATGCTGAAGGACTTCCAGCACTCATCACATTAACATTGGGATCAGCATCCATAGCACTACGTATCTGTGAGAACGTAAGCCTCGTGTATGTGGCCTTGAAACAGCGAATCACGCCTTGGTCGAGAGGTTGGAGGATGGAGGTGGTATTGGGGGGAAGAAAGATGACTTCAATGTTGTTATGCGCAAACCGGAGTTTCTCAAGGTGGCCAGGAGCATTGTCTATGATCAGCAGCACTTTAAAGTCAAGTCCTTTCTCTTCGAGGTACCGCCTGACCTCCGGAATGAAACACTTGTGGAACCAGTCCAGAAATAATGCCGCCGTCACCCAAGCCTTTTTATTTGTTTGCCAGAACACAGGCAGGAGATTTCTCTTCTTGCCTTTTAGGGCATGGGGATTTGCAGCCCTGTAGAGCAAACCCAGCTTTATTAAATGCCTAGTCGCATTGCCACAAAACAACACAGTCACACGGTCTTTAGCTGCTTTTAAGCCAGGGGCGAGGCACAGATGGCGTTCACCTTTCGAGGAGGGGAAAGGCCTTATTTGCGCACAGACTGGCTAACCTAGTAAGGAGGGCTTTAAACTAGGTTCGACGGGGACAGGTGAGCAAAGCCCACATGTAAGTGGGGAACAAGACCTGGGAGATGGGTTGGAAACAGGAGGGAGCACAGGCTATAATGGCAGAGAGAAAGGAGGGTCAGGGCAAAGCTGGGAGGCAAGATCAAACCAGTATCTTAGATGCCTATATACAAATGCAAGAAGTATGGGTAATAAGCAGGAAGAACTGGAAGTGCTAATAAATAAATACAACTATGACATTGTTGGCATTACTGAAACTTGGTGGGATAATACACAAGACTGGAATGTTGGTGTGGATGGGTATAGTTTGCTCAGGAAGGATAGACAGGGGAAAAAGGGAGGAGGTGTTGCCTTATATATTAAGAATGTACACACTTGGACTGAGGTACAGATGGACATAGGAGATGGGAGTGTTGAGAGTCTCTGGGTTAGGCTAAAAGGGGTAAAAAACACGGGTGATGTCGTGCTGGGAGTCTACTACAGGCCACCTAATCAGGTGGAAGAGGTGGATGAGGCTTTTTTCAAACAACTAACAAAATCATCCAAAGCCCAAGATTTGGTGGTGATGGGGGACTTCAACTATCCAGATATATGTTGGGAAAATAACACCGCTGGGCACAGACTATCCAATAAGTTCCTGGACTGCATTGCAGACAACTTTTTATTTCAGAAAGTTGAAAAAGCTACTAGGGGGGAAGCTGTTCTAGACTTGATTTTAACAAATAGGGAGGAACTCGTTGAGAATTTGAAAGTAGAAGGAAGCTTGGGTGAAAGTGATCATGAAATCATAGAGTTTACAATTCTAAGGAAGGGTAGAAGGGAGTACAGCAAAATAGACAATGGATTTCAGGAAGGCGGATTTTGGTAAGCTCAGAGAGCTGATAGGTAAGATCCCATGGGAATCAAGACTGAGGGGAAAAACAACTGAGGAGAGTTGGCAGTTTTTCAAAGGGACGCTATTAAGGGCCCAAAAGCAAGCTATTCCGATGGTTAGGAAAGATAGAAAATGTGGCAAAAGACCACCTTGGCTCAACCACGAGATCTTGCGTGACCTATGTTATAAACAGATAGCTAAGGGTTAATGTTTCTTTCACCTAAAAAAAAAGTAACCTAAAGCACCTGACCAGAGGACCAATCAGGAAACCGGATTTTTTCAACTTTGGGTGGAGGAAAGTTTGTGTCTAAGTTCTTTGTCTGTCTGCCTGCCTCTTTTTCAGCTTTGAGAATTGATTTTTGTTTTCTGCTTTTTAATTTTTTGTTTTCAAGTTGTGAGTACAGAGATCATAAAAACAATAAGGGTTATTGTTTTTCTTTTGTATTTACATGTCTATAGTTGCTGGAGTGCTTTGAATTGTATTCTTTTTGAATAAGGCTGTTTATTTATATTTCTGTTAAGCAATTGACCCTGTATTTGTTACCTTAATACAGAGAGACCATTTGTATGTACTTTTTTTTTTTATATATAAAGCTTTCTTTTAAGACCTGTTGAAGTTTTTCTTTAGTGAGGAACTCCAGGGAAAGTGAGTCTGTACTCACCAGGGAATTGGTGGGAGGAAGAAGTCAGGGGGAAATCTGTGTGGGTTAGATGTACTAGCCTGACTTTGCATTCCCTCTGGGTGAAGAGGGAAGTAATTCTGTTTTCCAGGACTGGGGAACGGGGAAGGTGGAGTCCCTCTGTTTAGACTCACGGAGTTTGCTTCTGTGTATCTCTCCAGGAACACCTGGAGGGGGGGGGAAAAGGGAAAAGGTTTATTTCCCTTTGTTGTGAGACTCAAGGGATTTGGGCCTGGGGGTCCCCAGGGAAGGTTTTTGGGGGGACCAGAGTGCCCCAAAACACTCTAATTTTTTGGGTGGTGGCAGCAGTACCAGGTCCAAGCTAGTAACTAAGCTTGGAGGTTTTCATGCTAACCCCCATATTTTGGACGCTAAGGTCCAAATCTGGGACTAGGTTGTGACAACCTACAAAATAAAAAGGCATCATATAAAAAATGGAAACTAGGTCAGATTACAAAGGATGAATATAGGCAAATAACACAGGAATGCAGAGGCAAGATTAGAAAGGCAAAGGCACAAAATGAGCTCAAACTAGCTATGGGAATAAAGAGAAACAAGAAGACTTTTTATCAATACATTAGAAGCAAGAGGAAGACCAAGGACAGGGTAGGCCCACTGCTCAGTGAGGAGGGGGAAACAGTAACGGGAGACTTGGAAATGGCAGAGATGCTTAATGACTTCTTTGTTTCGGTCTTCACTGAGAAGTCTGAAGGAATGTCTAATATAGTGAATGCTTACGGGAAGAGGGTAGGTTTAGAAGAGAAAATAAAAAAAGAGCAAGTTAAATATCACTTAGAAAAGTTAGATGCCTGCAAGTCACCAGGGCCTGATGAAATTCATCCTAGAACACTCAAGAAGTTAATAGAGGAGGTATCTGAGCCTCTAGCTATTATCTTTGGGAAATCATGGGAGACGGGGGAGATTCCAGAAGACTGGAAGGGGGCAAATATAGTGCCCATCTAGAAAAAAGGGAAATAAAAACAACCCAGGAAACTACAGACCAGTTAGTTTAACTTCTGTGCCAGGGAAGATAATGGAGCAAGTAATTAAAGAAATCATCTGCAAACACTTGGAAGGTGGTAAGGTGATAGGGAATAGCCAGCAGGGATTTGTAAAGAACAAATCGTGTCAAACTAATCTGATAGCATTCTTTGATAGGATAACGAGCCTTGTGGATAAGGGAGAAGCGGTGGATGTGATATACCTAGACTTTAGTAAGGCATTTGATACGGTCTCGCATGATATTCTTATAGACAAACTAGGAAAGTATAAATTAGATGGGGCTACTATAAGGTGGGTGCGTAACTGGCTGGATAACCGTACTCAGAGAGTAGTTATTAATGGCTCCCAATCCTGCTGGAAAGGTATAACAAGTGGAGTTCCGCAGGGGTCTGTTTTGGGACCGGCTCTGTTCAAAATCTTCATCAACGATTTAGATGTTGGCATAGAAAGTACGCTTATTAAGTTTGCGGACGATACCAAACTGGGAGGGATTGCAACTGCTTTGGAGGACAGGGTCAAAATTCAAAACGATCTGGACAAATTGGAGAAATGGTCTGAGGTAAACAGGATGAAGTTCAATAAAGACAAATGCAAAGTGCTCCACTTAGGAAGGAACAATCAGTTTCACACATACAGAATGGGAGGAGGCTGTCTAGGAAGGAGTATGGCAGAAAGAGATCTAGGGGTCATAGTGGACCACAAGCTTAATATGAGTCAACAGTGTGATACTGTTGCAAAAAAAGCAAATGTGATTCTGGGATGCATTAACAGGTGTGTTGTAAACAAGACACGAGAAGTCATTCTTCCGCTTTACTCTGCTCTGGTTAGGCCTCAACTGGAGTATTGTGTCCAGTTCTGGGCACCGCATTTCAAGAAAGATGTGGAGAAACTGGAGAGGGTCCAGAGAAGAGCAACGAGAATGATTAAAGGTCTTGAGAACATGACCTATGAAGGAAGGCTGAAGGAATTGGGTTTGTTTAGTTTGGAAAAGGGAAGACTGAGAGGGGACATGATAGCAGTTTTCAGGTATCTGAAAGGGTGTCATCAGGAGGAGAGAGAAAACTTGTTCACCTTAGCCTCTAAGGATAGAACAAGAAGCAATGGGCTTAAACTGCAGCAAGGGAGATTTAGGTTGGACATTAGGAAAAAGTTCCTAACTGTCAGGGTAGTTAAACACTGGAATAGATTGCCTAGGGAAGTTGTGGAATCTCCATCTCTGGAGATATTTAAGAGTAGGTTAGATAAATGTCTATTAGGGATGGTCTAGACAGTATTTGGTCCTGCCATGAGGGCAGGGGACTGGACTCGATGACCTCTCGAGGTCCCTTCCAGTCCTAGAGTCTATGAGTCTATGAGTCTTTCTGATTTTGAAATGTAAGTGTGGTTGGGCATTTTTTTCTAGAAGAGCCCAGTCTCGTCAGCATTAAAAACTTGTTCCAGAAGATAGCCCTTTTCTTCTATGATTTGCTTTAATTGTTCAGGGTAGGCTTTTGCTGCCTCTTCATCGGAGATGCAGCTTCACCAGTAGTCTGCATGTTCTTGAGGTTGAAGCGGTTCCTAAAACTGTTAAGCCAACTTTGGCTGGCTTTGAATTCCTTCTCATCAGAAGGCTGTCCCTCTTCGGCAGGAGGTTTGAACAGTGCGTAGAGGCTAAGAGCCTTTTTTCGCACCATGTTGCCATCGATAGGCACACATTTATGGTTCATGTCTTCTAGGCATAAGTTTAATGCCTTTTCAGTCTTCACTAAAGTCTTATCATGCACCTGACTCATCACCTTAGCAGTTATTGGAGCACTTGATTCCACAGCTTGATCAATTTCTCTCTCTCAAATCTTGATGGCACGGGTGCTAGATTCATTGCGGCCATCTTTATGTGCCATGTTGGAGACCGACATACCTTCTCTCAATGAGTCCAACACAGCCACTTTTTCTTCCAGCATTGGAACAGATCGCTGTTTATTCGGTTGAGCACCAGATGCAGTAGTTGGCTTGCGTTTAGGGGCCATGTTGTACGAAAAATACTTATCTTTAAACACTAGCATCACACAGCGTGGCGAGATGCTCACGCTATGAGAGGCACGCAGGAATTGAGACCCACTGAGGGAACAGCAGATTCACGTCTCCCATCTCATGCTCACTCTGAGGCATACACTCATTGCGCGCGTATGTTGAATTTGCGTAAGTTAAGTGCACGTATGATGCGATTCCACTGTACATAATCACCCAAGGGAAGTGGTAGGAGCCACATTGCCTGGACTGTTAAAAACTAGGCTGGAGTAAAGGCTTAAAAATATTTTTGCAAGCTACCATCTTGCCTTTATCCCCAGGTCAGATGGACTGGATGAACTAATGGGTCTTGTGCACTTCTATGTTGTAATGCTGTAGATTTTTCACTGGGTTACGATTTGCCATAGCTGATGCCTGCAGTGCCTGTTAATATTTTTTCCAGCCCTCTTCTCAGTTCTCTGCTTGGCAGTGACGTGCTGGAATTGCATTCCTTCTGTGCTCTGGGTGAGAGTCAGTCTCTCTCTCTCTCTCTCTTTTTTTTTAAAGGAGACTAAATCCAATTTCCGTTATTAAAATTATCCAAGTAAATCAAATCGTTTTGTCATGCCCAGTAAATTCCTGGAATATAAGAAGCACAGAACAAATAACTTAAAAAAAAAAAAAAGTGTCGTGAGCTTCAAACCATATGAGGAAAGCACCTCTGGTGCTGTGTTTTAATGAGCAAGATAGTCTGCATGGGCGCTGATTCGCCTTCAAAGCCTGAGGCGAGCCAGAGAGGGCAGGACTGCATCATCTCATGATTTCAGCAGCTCCTTGCTTGAAACACACATGAGTAGAAGCAACATCCGCCCACCTGGTTTTCTCATGAAGATTTATTACTGCCATGTGTACCTGGTTTGGGCTTGGAAAAGAATTTGGACTGATTTGGGCAGAATAGGGTGACCAGACAGCAAATGTGAAAAATCGGGACGGGGTGGGGGGTAATAGGAGCTTATATAAGAAAAAGACCCAAGAATCGGGACTGTCCCTATAAAATCTGGACATCTGGTCACCCTAGGGCAGAAAGAGGAAGTGGCAGTCATTCTGGTTGTAACATTCTCACTAGCTGTGTGAGTGGATTAGTTGGACCTGCGACTCCTTGCCTCAGCAGTAATAATTATAAATGGCCATTTCGCCCAAGAATCACAAAGTGTTTTGCAAGCTTTAAGGAAGCTTTATAACATCTCAGGGAAGCAGGTGTGCTCATTTTCCAGATGATCAGACTTCAGTGTAAGGGGGGGGGGGAAGGCGGGTTGAGTCCCAATCCTGTGATCTAACCACTAGATCATCCATCTTTCCTCAAATCACATGGTACTGTGAGAGTCGTCATCATAGGAGGAAGCACATTGCTTGTCCAGTCAAACTGGGGAAGGGGAGTATGGAGGAAATGAATTGGGCTTTAGACTGACACTTTTTTAAGCGTGGTCACTACAGAATCTGAATATCTTTTGTATCTTTGTGATCCCATTGTCCTGAGTGGAGTTACTCCTGCCTGGCACTGGTATGAGAGGTCAGATTTGGGCTCTAGGTGTGGAAATCCATTGTACTCGTACTGATTCAAATTCAGCCCTGCGATGAGCAGGTGTAGGTCTCATTGAAGTCACATGGAGTCGTGCACCAGCTTACCACCAGGAATGAAACTAGCCCCAGAAGCGCTGGGGACAGTTAGTGGGTAAGAGAGGGGCTGCCTTTTCATATTCCATTCTAGTGTTGTTTCTGCTTTTCATCCCTTCAGTATGTATGCTACCCTTGTTTTCCATACCTACTGAATGTCAAGTTCGTGCTCGATATGCTGTTTCTTCCATTTATACCACCCTTCACATCACTGCTGATTTGACCCAGAGCTGTCCCTGGGAGTTGTCTTTGGTCTGGAGTTTTAAGTATTTTGTAAAATGGCTATGTACACACACACTGTTCTCTGCATATAGTAAATGTTTCTGTGTGAAGTCTGTCTGAAACCTAGGCTCCGCTGAGATGATGCTTATGATTTTCAGCATGAGCAGACTCTAACGTAACTAATTCCAATACTGAACAATACAAAAGAATGGAATACAGATCCCCTGCCACAGTCCCTTGGCTGCCTCTTTTGTAATTTCTTTACAGAGTAACTGAACCCTGAAGAAAAACAAGTTTTCGAAAGTGCCAGCCAAAAAGCAATCTCCTATTTGTGGGTCCTCTGAGGCCATCCTTCCTGCCGCTGTATTCTGCTAGATTCAACGGAGATCGTGCTAGGGCAGCAGGAAGGTCATGTCAATCCTTCTCATTCTTGCTATAATTCTCCCCCAAAGCCCTTTAAAACTCCTAGTCTTCGGCACAAGTGCAGGGTAAGGAAAAGTGCCCCCAAAGGGTTGTTTTATTATTATTTACAAATTGTTAATTTGGGGGCAACTCTACAGTGCTCTGAATGTGAAATTAGAGACAGGCAAAGAGTCGGAATTGATCAAGAAGAAGCTGAAACAGTCTTAGTGTCTCTTTTGCGTGTTCAAGGCAGGAGGTGTTACAGCATCCTGGGCCATTATTTAACAGGGTGGCAGAGCTCTTCTGTTGCCCCAGCCTATTAGTATGTGTTTGAAGCCTGCAAGGAAGTGCTGACTGATTCCTGCTGACTCACCGGGCCAGATGTAGCTTGTTAATTCCACCCTGGATTTAAGGGAGGTGGAAAAGGCCCTTTGGGCAGTGGGATGTAGGGATGAGACATTCTAAAGGACCCTTGGGAACAGCCAAGCCTGGAAGCAAACTTGGGCTGAGGTTTTTATGTCGTTAGGTTTGTTGTTAAATCCAACCTGACGTGTGTGTGTTGTACCTGTGTGGCATGTATGGCTTTTGTTTTGGAGCAGTGGAGGAATGCCACCCGCTGACAGAGAGAGATCCTTGAGTACAGCAGTGAGAAAAGAATGGAGAGGAATACCAGAATCAGTGTCTAGGACAATTATGTAACTCACTAGATGGTAAGTGCTATGTAAATAAGGGGTAATGCTTTCAAAAGCAGCCGCCTCTTGTTTTCACAGGTAACTTAGGTGCCTTTGTGAGGTTTACCCGAGGACGATAACAATACATACAACAGATCTGTCTCTTACCAGGTGGCAGTAAGATTCCATCTGGCAAAATCCAGACAACCTGGCCTCAAATCTTCAAACAAGCTTTATAACACCCTGAAAAGCCCGATGAAATCTACTAGAATATGGCTGCAAGCCAGGTAAAATGGTTTTCTTCAGCAGTCAGTCAGCAGGATCATGCTTTTTGTGGCTAGGTGTTGCCCACTTCCAACTACTGTGGAGTGTTACATGATCCTCTCTAAGCAATGTTGGACATAGAACAGGAGACACAAATTAGCTAGCCCCTCTCTGAACCACTGCGGGAAACTCTTCTTTTCCTCTATGTCCTTCTGCTCAGGAATTCCCACCATCCTGATACTTGCAAGTCTCTGCTTGAACCTAATTGTGTCCTCCAGGCCTGAAATCTGTAGCATTACTTGCCCAGTTAGGTCCGCACTCTCCCATTCACTTTTATTAGTGGAAATTGACAGTTGCTTGGGTTGCGTTTGGTTAGCTTCTCAGGTCTCTCTTTTCCTAAGTGAATTCAGTACTAGTAAATGATGCTGGATTGATGAGTGAATTCAGTACTAGTAAACGATGCTGGATTGACAGCTGTAAAGTCCATCCACACAGGCAAAAGCAGTGTTAGCTTCCACAGTTACTGTCCCTGCTGGCCCAGTTTGTCTCCCCTGCCCCGTACCTGAAGGGAATCTCCCATGGGATCACAAGAGGAGTTCAGTCTTCATGAGTCATTTGAACCCCAGCTTCTGAACCCCACAAGTCCAGTTGAGTTGGCTTTTGTGGTGTGGAATTTGCCTATGAGATGTTGATTCCCCCACACACAACCAACCCCGGGCTTTGTCACTAAACAGCCTTCCCTTCCAACCCAGGCTGGATTCACACCTGGGACTGAGAAGTGCGAAGCCCCAAGATGCTCAGATCTATATAAGCAAGTCATGTGCTACTTGATAGTTCAGATCCACATACTCCCAGTGGCATAAAGCTAGCTAGCTACACGCCTGAGATTCCATCTGGCAAAATCCGGAAGAGCTGGCCCCAAACCTTCAAACATGCTTTAGCTTTTTAACACCCTAAATAGTCTCTGCCTTTGACTAGTGACAGACTTCAAAACTGACTGGAAGGAGAGAGGCGAATGTTTTTTTTTTTAAAATAGCCCCATTAAATTAGCCTTATTAAAATGTCTTTCCATTGAGAGACTTCTTTTCACGATAAGTTTAAGCATGTTAGAGTGGCTCAGCAATTGCTTTTAAGTCTGGGGTGCTGTCTAAATCCAGTTTACTGTGCTATGAAGCAGGCAAATATTGGAGTGGGGCGATTGCAATTGGTCTTGGTAACAAAGCATCGGAAACCTATCTAAAGCCTTAGATTATTTTTCTTATTAGCATATCTATTGCTTTTGGCCTGAAGATCAGTTTTTCATGTTTAAAGTGAAATTGAATTGCAAACTAGCTAGTAACTCAAACGCTGTAAATAAGACAGATGCTCTTGCCACTCAGGGGCCATAAAATGGGAAATTTGTAAGTGCTCTTTTAATTCAACTTTTACAGCCATACAGCAGCCAGAAAAGGTCTGACTGTAGCTCACAGCTCAGTATATAAGCTTGGCATACTATTGGGTTAGTCCCTATTGTCTGCAGTAAATCCACCTTTGAGAGAACTGAGGCAGATGAAAAAGCGTCAGGAAGTTGCAAAGTGTCTCATAATTTCAGAGCAGCATGTTAATGTTGGATGAATAAATGCTTTAGAAGAGAGGACTAGAGTTTATTAGGTTCCGCGGGCCAAATTCAGATAGTAGGTATACATGGGTCAAATTAAACATTGCCAGTGAGTGTAAGGGTGTGTGAGTTAGAATAATTTACATACCGAGGGCGTGAGTTAAGGTGTCTTAAGTCTGGGAAAGTGAAGGACTTTAGCTTAATGCGTCTTGCATCCTCCTATTGGTTTGCCCTTCTTATTACATCCCTCTCTTCTCGTCCCTTGGCATGTAAATTACCCCAGCTTAGACTTGCTCGTTGTTCTGCAATTTACCTCACCTGACACAGCACCTCTGAATAAATCTGTGCCATCTCTCTCAATGATGATACAGGAATTTGGGCCTGTACCTAATTACTGCATAACCTGGAACAAAGCGGAAGTGTGGCAAGAGCTGGGTCTAACCATCGCATCCCGTCACCTGAACTATGCAGCTCACACCCATCTTAAATTCTTGGATGGGTTGTGGTAAAAGCCTGAGTTTTCTGGGGATCCCCTGATTGCTGAAATGGTACATAAAGCAGGTGGTGTTCCCACTCTGCTCCAGACAAAGTCTGTAAGGTCAAACTCACCGCCTTCCTGGGGTGTGGCTTTATTAACAAAGTAACTGATAATGCAATGTAAGTTTCACCCCAGGTCTTTTCCCTCTTTCTTGTTTGGCTGTTTCTTCAAAGGGGTCTCTGTCCCAGACCCTATATCCTTCTACCCAGCAGCCCAATTCCACCTCCCTTATATATAGAATGGAATCAAAGATATCAGGAGTCAGTAGAAAACGGTCAGCATCTCTCTGTGGGGTTCCAACATCTGCTAACGGGCTGAGACAGCCGTACCACCCACCACCCGTGACAGAACTTCCTTGCTTAGCCCCAGATTCACATAACAAACGGAAGACTTAAAAGGAAGCTGGATGGCATATTCCCTTAGTTGCCCAGGGCAAACGTTCTTTGAAAAACGCCTGCTTCCTGGAGCACTCAGGTGAGTATTTGTACATCTGTTTTGTGTGTTAGCTGCTGACGCATCTGATGACTCTATCACAGTTCAGGGTGACTGCACCTGCACTTCCGTTCAGTGGTCCAGCCAGGGCACCCTCTCTTGGGCTTCCAGTCCCCAGCTGTTGCCTGTCTTGGGGGAGATCCAGGTCTCTCTTTCTTCAGACCTGGTATTCCCAGGCAGTACAGTTCCCTGCCTTCTCTTTGTTATGCACAGCAGAGGGAGGCTGCCCAAGCACATCTGCTTGCTTTCTCTTCAGAGACTGATAACAGAGTGATTGCTACAGTTACAGGTTACCACGCAGAGTTTTCTAAGCAGGCCGACACTATTCTTAAGGTTAAAAGTGTTAGAGAAAACAGTTAAAAGAAAAATAAAAGAACCTACACACGTGCTAATAAGCTTACCAGAGTTCATCCCAATTCTCACTTGGGTTATGGTGGGGTAAGTTCTCCTCTCTGCCCCCCCCACCCTAGGTGAGTCCTTGGGGTTACAGGTTATCTCACAGCTTCAGCACACCCATAACAAGTTCAGTCCACCCTTTTGTTCAGCTCAGGGGTCTTTGAGCTGGAGTTTCCAGAAGCAGGTAGTTAGTATACAGGGCGTATCTCTAATGGGTGGCTTGGGAGAGGGAGAATTTGCATTCTCCTCACCTCATGGCATTTCCTAAGGAAATCTATATCACACATATAGTACCAAAAAGATCTTTGAACTTCCTTGTGTCTTTCAGAGATCGCATTAATGTTACCTTCCTGCTAAAGAAGTGACATACAATCTGTCATTACTACATAAACATTTGCCTTTCCAGTACAATGTACCCCAAAGGTATTAACTTTAAATCAGTAAGGTTTAACTTAATCCAATAAAGTTCAATGAACATATTACAAGGTATTGCCAGTCTGTCACAGCCTCCACTTCTCTCCCTTACATGGCCCCCACATCCTCTTCAGAGTTAAGAACAGTCTCTACAACCATGCAGGTTAAGTGGTCAGAGGCAAGTATGCTGATGGCTGTTAGCAGGTGAGCTCTCCATCCCGCTGATGGGAAGCGGCTAGTGCTAGGAAGCTGCGTGGCTGCTGCAGTGATGGGGGTATATAAGTGCTGAGCTAGGATAAAATTGATGTATGCAGGCTGATCTTGACCTCTAACTCTAGGTGAATGGAGCCTCTGGCGATGCAAAGGATGCTGTAGTGATCCTGGAGAAGACTCCCTTCCAGGAGGAAAGCATCTCCGATCTGCTGAAGAAACACACGAGGTTGAAGCTCCAGATGTCCAATGATATCTACAGCACCTACCACCTGTACCCACCTCCGCAGCTGAGTGGTAAGCAGACAGAATGTGTGGAGACTCTCCGACAGCTGCTGGTAACCTAAAGAACCATGGTGCAGTGAGGGCTTCCCATGTCTTAGGCAACGTATTTGTGTGTTTCGGGAGGAGGGTGGGTCCAGTGTTACTGCTGTGCTGTGGTGAGGGGAAGAGAACCAGAGTGCTCACCTTGTAGTTAACCATATGGCTTAGCTGATAAAGCTCTGACTCTGAACATGCCATCTCTCCCTCTGTCAGTGGTGCTAATGATACTTCCCCATCTCTGAAGATGAGGCCATTGATGGGAGACTGTATATAATGCAAGCTGTTACTACGTTTGAAGAATTCCTCGCATCCACACCCAGAAAATTACCTTTATGCGGGTTCTTTTGATACAGTCGAATCCCCACCACAATTTAATAGAGAGCAGCAAACCTGGAGGGGATGGAAAAGAGAGGGAGAGATGGCATAAACCAAAGAACATGCATGCTTATCCATTCCCACATTCTCTCCTTCACTTGTACACAACCTTGGGTTCCTTGTCCTGTGTTAGGACATCACAAATAACCTTTGGGGAGTCGTTAACCTTTCCTGTGACAGCCTCCTCTCATTCTTGGACAACATCTCACATTTTCTTTTTGTTGGGCTAACATTTTCTTGTAGGACAGGCAAGTCACGTGCCAGCAGTGGGATTAATAGATGCCTGTGACCTTGAATGTCTGGTGCACACGGGCACCTGGGTTTATCTCCCTTTTTGTCTGCTTTGTAGTGATTTCACTCTTTCATGCATAACTGGTTAATAGTCAAATGTACTAGGTCAGGAATCTCACCATCTCCTGATGGCTGTGAAGCCTCTGTTTTTCCTAAGGAAGGAGGGACAGTTTAGTGCAATAAGGGGATTTGTGGAGGAATTTGCATGAGCCTAATCTGTAAGTCACCAATCTATTTTTGGCATTTCAAATGCCTCTCTCAAGGTAGTTTCTAGGCATCAGTTACAGAATTGAGCTTGTTTATAGGGAAGACAGCTCTTCATCATGCCCAACTTCAGTGGCTTGGAGTTTCCTCCGGTCTTCCCTCTTTTTTTTTTTTTGAATTGGAGATATACCTATCTCCTAGAACTGGAAGGGACCTTGAAAGGTCATCGAGTCCAACCCTCTGCCTTCACTAGCAGGACCAAGTACTGATTTTTGCCCCAGATCCCTAAGTGGCCCTCTCAAGGGTTGAGCTCACAACCCCGGGTTTAGCAGGTAAATGCTCAGACCACTGAGCTATCCCTCCTTTGTTACGGGGGGAAGGCTTTTTTCCAAAGGGCGTTTGGCACCAGGTTTGGGAGAAACATCTCTGATCTGGTCTCAGAGACACTGATTTTAGAACCACGGACTCTTTCTCTTGCACTGACTAAGATCAAACATGCTGCCCAGTTTCAATCCATTAACCGTGTAAAACTTGTACCATATAGCAGGTGGCTATAAATAAGAAGCTTTTACCTTCCTATGATGTCACATCCTAATAGTAGGAAAATGCCTTAGTTCATTGCAAGAAAGTATGATAAGGTGATTGTTCCCGTTGTCCAACATAAAGAGAACATTACAGAGGCTGCTGTCTGTTTCAGATCCTTTGCACGTTTACCATTCAGTAATTCAAGGGAATCTTGCTTTGTAGCTTGGTATTGTTTGGCAGTGCTTTTGAGTTGTCTGTTTCAGTGGGTGATGAGATGCAGTGATTTCCACAAGGTGGCATCGTTGCATTAGAGTGCCAGAATCTCTTTCCATAGTAGTAGTACTGAGTAATGAGAAACCTTAGGCACTGGTATTTGATTTCTCTTTTACCATCTTGCTACAGCAGTGTATAACTTTATCATCAGTCTGATGGCAGGAGTATTATTCTTCTCGATTTATATCAGGCCCAGGACCTTGTATTTAGTGGTCTAAGAATATATTTGGAGGGGGAAAAAAAACCAAAAAACCCTCAAATGGCTCTAGTTAACCCTCAGACATATTAATAAAATTCTTACCCCTCACATGCCTGGTTGTCCAATCTTGATGACAACCCATCCCTGAAAATAAAATAGAGGCCTGTGAAAAAGAGCAGCCTTGCATTTTCACCTGAACAGCACCAAATTCTAGCTTTGGAGGGACCATTGCAGGGTGCGAGTTCTGCTGGTGCAGGGAAGCCATATCTCGGCCACAATGGATCAGGCCGTCTAAAATGCCATGTATTACATAGACTAGACACCTGTGATTAAAGAAGTAATTACAGGGATGCTCACCTCTTACAGCCGTAGCAACACCTGCTATGTCTCAGGTGTGGTGCTGGACCGAGACCTAGCATGTGAACAGTTGACAATTTGCCTTGGGCTGTGTAGTTTTGATGCCAAGAATTCCTGAGTTGTAATCTCTGCTCTGCCACTGTGTCCTCTGTAGCTGTAGGCAACTCACTTCACTGTCCTACCTCAGTCTACCCATCTGTGAAATGGGGATGATATCTTCCTATGGGCATGTTGTGAGGACTAGTTCGTGTATGTAACCCATCTGAGGTCCTTGGATGGAAAGGTCTGTAAAAGCACAAGGGGAGGGAAAGTAGTTCAAGTTTGTAAAGTGCTTTGACACTATAAAAAGTAAAATGGAAATACTTGGGTGAGAGATCCCCTAGGCACTGCAGGAAGCAGTGTTAGTGACTCAATAATAGGTGTTCTTCCCTCTGAATCATAAAAAACAAATGCCTCACATGATTAGGGGCCTCGTGGTACCAGTGGCATCATCCTTCAGCTGCAACGTAAAACCCCAAACACTGCTGATTTCTGGCTACTAAAGATTCCATAGAAGACTCTTCTTGTTGCAGTGTCCTGACTAGATTCCCAACCCAGGTAATTCCATTCTGCCTCCCTGAATTTCCCCTGACCTTGCAGTTGGCAATGGGATTCTTCATCTCCTGACCTAAATTATGTAGAGCTGTAATATGCTTTGTAACAGCTGCCATGTTTTAGCCCAGAAGTGGCTGCGTTTCTCTGATTATACTGTAAAATGATTCCTATTGGTAAAGGGCTTTGGGGTGAGCAGTGCCATATAAATGATAAATTGATATTTGAAGCTTGAAATGGTGTGGACAGTTTCCTGAACCGGCTTCTTCTGATGTGACTAATTTACAGCAGTAAGTGGAATAACAGCATGCACATGGGAGATAGAGAGAAACTTGGCCATTTGGTTTAACCTCTCCTAGGCCAGGTTGCTCTAGCATCCTGACAAGACTTAACAAAAGGAAACGGGCTTAGCAGTGCAAGGGGAAAAGTTTGCTCCTCTTTCAAAACTACATGCCGTGCCAATTCGGGGCCTGTATTTAGTGTCCAGTAGAGCGCCAGTGGCCATAGAAGGTAGGAGCTTGGAGAAAAATTAAACTAAACCTAAGCCAAATCAGTGCATCCTAACCCGAAGGCCACTAGACCCAGGCTCTGAATTATCAAGCATGAGGAAGTTCCAGAGGCAATGCTGAGAGAGACCAAAGGCCAGGGGTGAAAGTAACACGGTAGCCAGGCATACCGGTAAAAGGTAGCCACCAGTACCGGCCCGTACTGCTGACTTCAATGTTGCTGCCCCTTTTGTGTCTCGCATCGGTGGCCTTGCCAGGTCCATAAGTGGCTGATGGGAGGGAGCAAAAGGGGCAGTGACATTAAAGTGGCAGCAGTGCTTTAACGTCGCTGCCTCTTTTACCACCCCCACCCCCTGGCTGCTGCCGACAGGGGGGAGGGGGCGTGCGGGGCAAAAGAAGTAGCTGCCCCGGGGCCATGATTTAAAAGGGCCTGGGGCTCGGGGTCCTGGGCAGCACGGGTCAGGGAGCTCAGATGAACTGACTGGGGGACCCTGACCCCCAGCCCCGCCCCTTCCACCTGAGGCCTCGCCCCTTCCAGGGGGGCCAGAGCAGCCCGTACCAGTAATAGCTCTATTTTACTTTCACCCCTGCCTAAGGCTGCCCCCGGAGACTCTCAGCCTAGAAACCCTCCAGACTGTCTTAGATGCCACAGAAGGATATACGAGGAAAGATGAGCTTCCTAGATGATAAGGCCTGGGACCACTAAAAGCTTTATAGAAAATTACCAATCCCTTGAGCTGCACTGAAGTCTGGCTTTTGGGCCTGATTTAACTCCCTCTGAAGTCGATGAATCTCCCCATTGATTTTAATGGGTGTTGGATCATACTGCTTGTCCCCGTAATGTCTGAAAAGTGATGCTCCAGCTGGGTGAAGAGGTCATGCTGCTGAAACCTGCAGGCTCAGTATCTGTTTTACACTTCAAACATCCTACCTCTTTGGCAGCATGTGAGTGTCACAAGTTGAAGGATCATTTTCCCCTTGCGCCCTGCCATGTCTTGGCCAGCCTTCCTCACAGGTGTGCCTGAAACACTCACTTTATTACTCTAGGAAACTTTCCTGTCTAGGGTTGTCTCCTGCCTTTACAATACGTAAACTGATATCCATAATGAAACCATCAAAGGGCCAGAAAGTGCGAGTTACACGTTTACATAGTTTTTTATTATATTTCCATGTGTTGTCGCTTTGTCATACACTGTTGCCTGTGTCAGACCTCACTGATAGCATTTTGCTGTTGCTGGACCAAACTTGTAATGTAAGAGAAGAACCTCCCAGCTTCCTCCAGTTAAGGCTGGGTTAATCCGCAAGGTTGCACTGGCATTTGCTGCCTATCCTGAATGGCTGGCAAAGTGCTGTGTGTGGGTTTTTTGGATTTTTTCCCCCCCCACTTCCTTGCTATACCTGAAGTGAGCATGAATTTTTCTCCCAGGAAGATAGGACAGAAGCAAGTGAAGTGAGGATGGAGAAATTGCACAGGGATTTGGAAGAGACTTGAGTTCTGTTCCCAGCTCTGCCACGCACTTGCTGTGCAAGTCACGGCACCTCCCTCTGCCTCACTTCTTCATCTGCAAGGTGAGGATAGAAACTTACCTCCCAGGAGGATTGGGAGTGCCTATAGACTCATAGACTCTAGGACTGGAAGGGACCTCGAGAGGTCATCGAGTCCAGTCCCCTGCCCTCATGGCAGGACCAAATACTGTCTAGACCATCCCTAATAGACATTTATCTAACCTACTCTTAAATATCTCCAGAGATGGAGATTCCACAACTTCCCTAGGCAATCTATTCCAGTGTTTAACTACCCTGACAGTTAGGAACTTTTTCCCAATGTCCAACCTAAATCTCCCTTGCTGCAATTTAAGCCCATTGCTTCTTGTTCTATCATTGGAGGCTAAGGTGAACAAGTTTTCTCCCTCCTCCTGATGACACCCTTTTAGATACCTGAAAACTGCTATCATGTCCCCTCTCAGTCTTCTCTTTTCCAAACTAAACAAACCCAATTCCTTCAGCCTTCCTTCATAGGTCATGTTCTCAAGACCTTTAATCATTCTTGTTGCTCTTCTCTGGACCCTCTCCAGTTTCTCCACATCTTTCTTGAAATGCGGTGCCCAGAACTGGACACAATACTCCAGTTGAGGCCTAACCAGCGCAGAGTAAAGCGGAAGAATGACTTCTCGTGTCTTGTTTACAACACACCTGTTAATAAACTCTGTATAAACTGCTTTGAGATCCTCATATGGAAGGTGCTATAGAAGCACTTTGTGTTGTTGATGCGTCAAATGCCTTTTTCTGTTCCTGAAGGGGCTTGTTTATTTTTCCCTTCTGTGTTTGCATTCTCTCACACCCATGCATACCCAGGCCTCCAATTTGCTTTACCCAGTGAAGGAGAGTGAAAAAAACTTGGCTTAATGTGGTTTGTAGACTACATGCTGTAACTAGTATAAAAATGGGCCCCGCTGAGAATGTGGGGCTAGGGGCTGGGATTGATCAGGCTGAAAGATTTTAACAGGGACTTGCATTAGCTGTGGCTTAAAGAATGGTCAGCGTGACAACTGGAACATGGAGGTTTGTCCAGGTGCATGTTGTCTCTCACCTGCTGAGTGACAACTTTTGAGTCCTGCATTATCTCCCATGGTCCTCTCTGCATCTCCACCTCCCTCTGGAAAGCAAGGAGGTCACACCTCTGAAGAACAGGGTGACCGGGTGTCCCGATTTTTATTGGGCAGTCCTGATATTCAGGACTTGGTCTTATAGAGGTGCCTATTGCCTCTGACCCACCTCCCAAATTTTCACACTTGCCTTCTGGTCACTCTACTGAAGAGCCACATCTTTTACTCCTGGGGCAATTCTGTGCCAAAATATTTAAAATTCTGCACCAAACAATTCTGTACACAATATTTTGAAATTCGGCATACATTATTTGTCAAAATAAAGCAATATAATCACACTGGCTTCAGTTATTTTAGTAATTTATTTAAATTGCAATACAATGGATGGAGAATGGGAGTGGGGAGCACTGGAGGAAATCCCCAACCCCCCTTTGTTTAATAGTAATGTAGCTAGGTTTAACTCTTTATTTCTAGTTATTATTCAACAAATATCTGCAGCCATATGCTCAGTGTTGCATCACAGGCAACTGAAGAGCAAGTGAGGGCTGGGGAATCAAACTCACAATTTATATTGGGTACTGGCCATCGCCACAAAGGTACCAAACAGTTCATGGAGCCAATTTTGATAGGACATTTTTTTCAGTCAAAAAATTTAGACCAGTTCTACTCACTAAAGCACCATAAGCATTTATAGGGCCATACTGTCCTTTGCACCACTGTGGTAGTGTAAAGGAGTCTTTTTACACCTGTTTTATACTCCTAGGGGAATTCACAAAGACAATGGGAACAATTCACTAAGCAGGCAGGCTGCTACATTCTGTTCTGCCTGAGGGGACAGAACCTGCCTCACACCTACCTCCTCAGAAATATCCCAGAGTCTTGCCCCTGCATGCCAAGTGTGTCATAATAGCAAGCAAGAGGGACAGAGTATCTCTCTCTCTCTTTCTCACGTGCACGACTGCCCGTGATTTACTCTCTGTGGTGATTTACATGTGTACGGCTGCTCTGGGCACCTGAACCAACCTGCCTGAGCTGCTGGGGAGGAGCTCGTGGCTGCTCTTGTGGCCTCCCTTTGCTTCCCTCAGAAGTAATTTTTCTGCAAGGAAGCAAAAAAATCTGCAGAGGACATGAATTCTGCGCATGCGCAGTGACGCGGAATTCCTGCAGGAGTAACATCTATTTTTGTGCTTTATAATGTTTAAAAAGTCCTGCTAGAGAGCGTCAGTAGGAGAGTTAATGGAAACCTTGGAGGGGCTGCAGAGGCAATAGGAGTGCAGTATGTGCATGCAATGAATTATTGTGCCACCTTGCAGCAGGGACCCAGCCAGCTGCCTATTGCACTGCCAGGATCTGATCAGCAAGATCAGTCGAGGTACTAATTCCCTGACATTTTTCAGCAACAGTCCTTGCCATTCAGATCGGAAGCTGTCACTGTGCAGTGGCTGTGTGAAGGTTCAGAGTCTAGTAAGCCTCTCTTGACTAGAATATGGATGACTTATGGGACCTTAATCTCGTCAGCTTCCTATGCCGACATCTCATTAAAATTTCACAGAGGAAGATGTAAGTAAGGTAAATAATGAACTCGGCAAGGAGAAATCTTCCAACCCTCCAGCCCTTTTTGGCAGTTTATGTCCCACTTTCACAGAGTGAAAATCATTATTTTTTTAAAGGAAATTCTACCTATAAGGAAATGAGACCCTTGATGTATCAGCTGCCTTGCTCCCTGAAGAGCTTCAGAAACTGCAACATAGACTTCTCCTTTTTGACGAGGCTCTGCAAGTTTCTCGTTGCTTTCCCAAATTTGTTACATGCTGCTCCAGGCTTCAGAAATCAGTGGAGTCTAATCACTTGATTCTCATCTCTCTGCTGCACAGTTGGTGCTGGTAGTGTGGGTGGTCCTTCTTGGTGTCTAGCAGATTGCTGTGTGGTCTTGGTAGCTGCATTTGTAGACCAATCACTTTAGCTGACCCAGCTCCGAGTTTCTGGCTCTATGCTTTCCTGTCACTGGAGATAACAGGCGAAGTCCCAGTTAGATCTCAGAGGTTTGTAAGGCTTACAGAAGAGCGCATTGTTTTGAATGATTTCAAACAAGCAGTTGGCATCTTGAGCAGGTTCACAAGGTCAAGATGGGAGTCAGCAGGAGAAATTAAGATAAATAGGCCTGAGGTAGGGGAAACACATACCAATGAGAATTTAAGCCTTAATTCCTTGCCAGGTTATAATTCAGTTTTCTCTTGCCTGCATAGATGGGGCTAAACAGCATTTTAACCAAGTTATGAAATTGTATTAACCTGTTGCAATCAGGGATCTAAAATGATTCAGCATCTGTGGTTAAAGCATAGCTTTTTCCAATCTCTGCCCATCTCTATAGCATCTAGGCCCCAGCTTGTGGGAATGAAACATACAGTGGGGACTTCACCCCTTGAAGTTAAGGGGAAATCGTTTCCTGCAAACCCTTTCAAGAGAGGAATTTGCAACTTCAAACTGTTAATGTGGGAGCCTACTGTTAAATCAATTACGTAAGGGGTAAACACATAGCAGGAGAATCAGTATGTTTCCTCTTTCTATTAGTTGACTTCAGATGGAAGTCTCAAAAAACAGAACACCTTTATTTGTGCAGGACATGTTCTTTTCACTTAGTGCTCTGCGGGCTGAAGGCCATGGCAGGTTCTGATTTAATCTGTAGTTTCCTGATCACTGCATGTGGTGATTCCCCCATGACCACCACCACCACCCCCCCGCCCCCGCTGCTAAGTGAAGCTGATTCTTCACCCTTCTATGGTATAAGGCTAATACGGATGCTATTTTAATTAAAGCTTGTTAGCATACTTAGGGAGGCCTGGAACGCTGATTAAATTGCTGTGTGTGTGTGTGGTCAGACCTGGGTTACCTTAAGTGAATGACTTTCCCTCTCTGTGCCTCAGTTTCCTATCTGTAAAATGGGGATAATAACTCTTCCCTATCTCAGAGGAGTTGTGTGAGGGTTAATCAATTAAAATTTGCAACGCTTGGATACTGTGATAAGTGTCATGGAAATGGCTAGTGTTAAGACCCAGGTCCTTGGTCGTAGATGAGGGCACATAACTTAGCTAGGTGGGTGTAGCTTGACAACACAGGAGACTGAAGCTTTCCGTATACGCTGTTCAGAGACTTTTATTTAAATTACTGTTGCCTTTAATCAACCCACAGTTACCTTATTACCAGGCAGGATTCTGACCAAGTCGTAGTACTGAGGATCAAGTGATTACACTTACATCTTTTATTGAAGATGCAAGACAGAAGATCAGCACAGTTCGGCAGCGTGGACTAATTCTAACATTATACTCCATGATCCCGGAGAAGAAATTTGTAGCGTTTATTATGCAGATGATTTCTAATAGAATAGTGACCATCACTATTCTGATGAATCAACCATGTCATATGAACAACGGACTTCCCCAAGGACCTGTATTGGCTCCAATGCTCTTTAATATACATGCAGCTGATCTGCTGCTCATCTTGGCAACTCAATTCGTGTATGCTGATGACATCTGCCTGAAAGTAGCCAGAAGGAGCTTTGAGGAGCTGGAGTCCTGCCTGTCATCTGATCTTGACCCCTTGGCCAAGTACTTTTCAAAGTGGTGACTTAAACTAAATGTACTAAAGACTGTGCCATTTTGTTTCCATCTCATCACCTGAATCTCACTGGCAGCTGTGGGTCCTTCTGAACAACCAACCGATCATTTTTTAACTGTATCTTACTTATTTGAGGATAAAGCTTGACCAGACTCTCCTTTTGACAACACCATCAGGAAGACGGGTGGTAAAATCCAGTCGAAAGTTGCACTCCTCTGCAGGTTTTCTGGCAACTCATGGGGTGTTAGCACTGCAATCTTATGGAAATCTACCAATGCCCTAAGTATTGCACCCTGCTGAATACAGTATGGTAGTTTGGGGCTTGCCGGGGTTCAGCTTCTACCAGCTGTTTTTCATCCCTTTAAGAAAGGGAGAAAGAGTGATCCGAGTAACTATAGGCCTGTTAGTTTGACATCTGTAGCATGTAAGGTCTTGGAAAAAATTTTGAAGGAGAAAGTAGTTAAGGACGTTGAGGTCAATGGTAATTGGGACAAAGTACAACATGGCTTTACTAAAGGTAGATCGTGCCAAACCAACCTGATCTCCTTCTTTGAGAAGGTGACAGACTATTTAGACAAAGGAAATGTGGTAGACCTAATTTACCTCGATTTCAGTAAGGCATTTGACACGGTTCCACGTGCGGAATTATTAGTCAAATTGGAAAAGATGGAGATCAATATGAAAATTGAAAGGTGGATAAGGAACTGGTTAAAGGGGAGACTACAACGGGTCATACTGAAGGGTGAACTGTCAGGCTGGAAGGAGGTTACTAGTGGAGTTCCTCAAGGATCGGTTCTGGGACCGATCTTATTTAACCTTTTTATTACTGACCTTGGCACAAAAAGCAGGAATGTGTTAATAAAGTTCGCGGATGACACGAAGCTGGGGGGTATTGCTAACACGGAGTAGGACCGGGATATCATACAGGAAGATCTGGACGACCTTGTAAACTGGAGTAATAGTAATAGGATGAAATTTAATAGTGAAAAGTGCAAGGTCATGCACTTAGGGATTAATAATAAGAACTTTAGATATAGATTGGGGACTCATCAGTTGGAAGCAACAGAGGAGGAGAAGGACCTTGGGGTATTGGTAGATCACAGGATGACTATGAGCCGCGAATGTGATATGGCCGTTAAAAAAGCTAATGCGGTTTTAGGATGCATCAGGCGAAGTATTTCCAGCAAAGATAAGGAGGTGTTAGTACCATTATATAAGGCGCTGGTGAGACCCCACCTGGAATACTGTATGCAGTTCTGGTCTCCCATGTTTAAGAAGGATGAATTCAAACTGGAACAGGTTCAGAGACGGGCTACTAGGATGATCCGAGGAATGGAAAACCTGTCATATGAAAGGAGACTCAAAGAGCTTGGCTTGTTTAGTCTAGCCAAAAGAAGGCTGAGGGGGGATATGCTTGCTCTTTATAAATATATCAGAGGGATTAATATTAGGGAGGGAGAGGAATTATTTACGCTTAGTACCAATGTAGGCACAAGAACAAATGGGTATAAACTGGACACTAGGAAGTTTAGACTTGAAATTAGACGAAGGTTTCTAACCATTAGAGGAGTGAAGTTCTGGAACAGCCTTCCAAGGGGAGTAGTGGGGGCAAAAGACATATCTGGCTTTAAGATTAAGCTTGATAAGTTTATGGAAGGGATAGTATGACGGGAGAGCCTAATTTTGGCAATTGATCTTTGATTATCGCCAGATAAGTATGCCCAGTGGTTGGTGATGGGATGTTGGATGGGATGGGATCTGAGTTACTGCAGAGAATTCTTTTCTGAGTGCTGGCTGGTGAGTCTTGCCCACATGCTCAGGGTTTAGCTGATTGCCATATTTGGGGTCGGGAAGGAATTTTCCTCCGGGGCAGATTGGCAGAGGCCCTGGAGGTTTTTCGCCTTCCCGTGCAGCATGGGGCATGGGGCATGGGTCACTTGCTGGTGGATTCTCTGCAGCTTGAGGTCTTCAGATCACAATTTGAAGACTTCAATAACTCGGGCATAGGTTAGGGGTTTGTTATAGAAGTGGATGGGTAGGGTTCTGTGGCCTGTTTTGTGCAGGGGGTCGGACTAGATGATCACATTGGTTCCTTCTGACCCTAGAATCTATGAATCGATGAATCCAAGAGCTGATTCCATCTAAGAATTAGGCCGCCTTGGGGGTAGTGATGTGGACATCTGTGGTGAAGGATTGGTAAAGCTGTGTATTACCTATATATTGCAGTCCATGTGGTCTGACAAGTTCATCTAGTGAGGTTGAAAAGAACTAGAGGGGAAATGACATCTCTTCTGCCCTGCGTTTCCAGCGTATTTGAGTAAAACTGTGTTTACAAGATTAAATAAATAAATAAAATCTGTGTGCTCTACACTCAGAATAAATCCATTCCTGTCTCAGTCAGGTTTCACTTCCTTGCTGTTTGTGGGATTCTCATCCTGTTAATTCTGCCATCATCCATCAAGTTTTCTGGGAAAACTGAAGTTGGCAAGACTTGAATTACTTATGCAAAAAAGAAGCAGAAAAAAATCCTTTCCAGTCCTTTTTTCAGCACAAAGAAGAAAATAGGATTGTGTCCTCTTTTCACTTTCTTTGGAGGCCACCTGTATATCATTGTCCATCAGGAAAGAGACACTAATATGTAAAGTGAGAAATTCATTTGAAAATACTTTGGTTACAGTTAGCTTTTGAGTCACGCAATGAACACTATCTTGTTGGAGTCAGACCTAGTTTGAGACACTGGCTCTAGGGGGCAGTGGGGACTTGCTGTTGGAAAATGTTAACCAGTTTCCTACATCCATGAGTGGCTTAATAATCAGAAGAGAAACAGTTTTTAACTTCTAAAAATCAAAAGCAGTTTCCATGATTGTTTTAAACCAATCATTGGTCTTGAGAGAGATCATTTAGCACTAAGCCTTTGTGATCCATCTACATAGATCTGTGGAGACAAACATTAAATATTCTTTTAATGTGCTTCAAAAACTGGGTTGAATTGATTTCCCTAAAACCAGTACTCTCTGTATACTGCTGGTTTAAACAAGTTCCCTGCCACACATTAATGCCTGTTCAACAATTTTCTCTTTCTCATTCAATAGGCAACTTACTGTAAGTCAGAAAGTTTGAAATGCTGACAAAACACAACCCATAGTTCCCTAGCTAACGTTGCTGAATAATCGGAGAGCAGAGTTTGCTTCCACAGCAGAAGTAAGAGTTTCTCATGCCAAAGGCTCCATGAGTAAAATCCAAATCAATTAAACAATGTATTTCTTAACTTTTTATTTGTGCTGGTCTGTTTGTGTAGCTGACATCTGGTTTCTTTTAAGTTACTATCCGGAGCCTGTCATTCATATTTTGTGGGACAGCATGAGTATTCCAACTGTGCTTAGTAAGCAGTGTTTCCAAGTGCCAACAAAAAATGGTCTGATCTAGTCTAGCCACTGAAAGATGTTGCATTTTCTGGAAAATCTACAGGGTTTATGTGAACGGCACCTGGAAGCACAGTTGTAGTTCAAGGTCTTTCCTTATGAAACCTGTTTCGGAGGATGTTCTAGTTAGCTATGCATTTTAATGATTAGCAAGTTCATGGGTATCTGTCATTGTGTGTAGGAGAGCTGAGTGCTTCCGCAACACACGGAGAGTGAAACTTACCGCTGTAGTCTCCTGAGCTCCCTCACAGCAGAACATCAGTGATTTGAATTCTAGTGACCTCACTCGGCGGCTGAGCACATGGGGTGGAGAGGTTGCAGAGGAGAGTCTAGAAGCTAGGGAGAAAATGATTGTCATACACGAAGTGATACTGCTTCCTGCAGATCCAGGTGGTACCCTGTTCCAGGCGGCAGAAGCCGAAAATGCGCTCAAATGAGCTGCACCATCGAAATCTCTTTACCTTCGAGGTGCTCTAGCACTTTCAAGTCTCTCTCCTTTTGTCAGTCCGTCCCTATCTGGACAACACTACATGCTAAAATGATTAGTAAAGCTTTCAGCAGCAATGCAGGATGGGAGGATAGAACCTGGAAACAAAGGAAGAATAAGGGAGAGAACAGATGAGGGAGAACAACCCAGAAAGGGGAGGTCGGACTCAGGAAAGATCTTACAAACCTATGCGCCTTGTTCCAGGGGTATTTCTAGATGTTGACTATACTCTTTCAAGTTCTCCATGGCTGGGGAACCAGCCACTTGAAAGATTTCTTCTCCCACCCACAAATCCTTCCAGTGCATTACAGCAGTGGCTAAGTCATGGTAGTCCCTAAGTGTGGACAACTGAGGAGCAGAGGCTGAGAGATTTTGGTGGAGTCTCCTTAGCTCTGCAGCTTGCTCCCTGTGGCTGTCCATTAGGGTTAACGTGTTGGCCTTTTGAGAAGGCTGAATGGCAACCAAGTCTTTGCCTGATAAGGTCTAAATTATGGAAGCATTTTTCTTTTTCCTGATGAGTGGATAATTAGGGAAGCATTTTCATTACAGGATATAAACTGGCCATCAGGAAGTTTAGACTTGAAATTAGAAGAAGGTTTCTAACCATCAGAGGAGTGAAGTTCTGGAACAGCCTTCCAAGGGGAGCAGTGGAGGTAAAGACGTATCTGACTTCAAGAATAAACTTGATAAGTTTATGGAGAGGATGGTAAGATGGGATAGCCTAATTTTGGCAATGAATTGATCTCTGACTATTAGTGGTAAATATGCCCAATGGCCTGTGATGGGACACTAAATAGGGTGGGATCTGAGTTACTACAGAGAATTCTTTCCTGGGTGTCTGGCTGGCGAGTCTTGCCCACGTGCTCAGGGTTTAGCTGATCGCCATATTTGGGATCGGGAAGGAATTTTCCTCCAGGGCAGATTGGCAGAGGCCCTGGGAGGTTTTCCCCTTCCTCTGCATGATGGGGCACAGGTCCATTCCTGGAGGATTCTCTGCACCTTGAAGTCTTTAAACCACAAGTTGAGGACTTAAATAGCTCAGGCATAGATCAGGGGTTTGTTACAAGAGTTGGTGTGTGAGATTCTGTGGCCTGCGTTACGCAGGAGATCAGACTAGAAGATCATTATGGTCCCTTCTGACCTCAAAGTCTATGAGTCTATGAAAGGGCTCAATGCACAGTAGGTTAAAGCTGGATACTTAGCTGAGAGAACTATACAAATGTGTTCATAAGTCAGAGAGAACTGTCCTGAGCGTACTAGAGATGGGGATTTTGTGTCATGTTGTTGACCGTGTCCGCTACTGCTTTTTGCTGGTTATTGAAGTGAATACCTGAAGGTTAAATGAGAGCAAGTGTAGGACAGAAGAGAATCAAAGAGAGACGGGTCCTGGGGAAGATTGCAAACTTGTCATTAAAACATTCCATTACTATTTCTGTGGCATCCTAGCTGGGCAGGGTGCTTTTCAGGAACAGTGTTAATTTACTTAAAAGAATAGGCAATATTATCAATTAGGAGCCAAACAACCGCTGCTTCCATTTCTCTTTAAGGGAAAACGTGTATTGTCACTTGTTCCCATCCAAAACAAAGTGTCAAACCCTGCAGGCATCTTGCCCTAATTCAAACCTTGAATACATTTCAATTTGTTAAAAAGCTTACCTCATTAATACTGCTGTCTGTGCGCTTGGGTAGGATGAGAGAAGAGAGGACAAGGCTTCTCTGCTTCAGCTGGCTCAGTTGGGACTCCCCATAGTGCGCTCCTTTTAAATTTGCATTGGATTGAAATTTGACGCACTCAGCTAGATATGAATTTCTAAAGTATCTTGGAGAGAGTGCAGGAGAGACTGCAGTATGTGGGAGGAATGGGGGGGGCAAAGAGGAGGTGGCTAAAAAGCTAGAATACTAAACACATCTGAAACTGGAATGCTGCAATATCTGTGTTAGCTTTTTTTGGTCATAATGGGTCATTCTTCAGAAGGAGCTGCTAACTGTCTGAGCAGGGTTGCTTACTTCTTTAATTAAGCAAGGTAAAAACCGTGGAAAGATGGCGCCAAATGTGGATGGAAACACAGGGATTGCTGGGATGTGAAGCAATGCATCACGGGGCGTTGGGACAGGAACCAGAATGATCCTCACCTTCCGCCCCCTTCCCACAACCCACAACGCCAGAATGGGAAGAGGTGCTCTGTGGGATAGCTGCCCATAATGCACCACTCCCAACACTGCTGCAAATGTGGCCACACTGCAGTGCTTTCCCTACGCAGCTGTACAAAGACAGCTTTAACTCCCAGCGTTGTACAGCTGCCAGTGTAGCCAGACTCTAAGACAAAAAACTATCCTGACATAACACTCTGGGTTTGAGTGAAAGCCGGGCAAGATATAGACTTCCATCAAAGTGCACGTTGTCCTTGTACTTTATATTCCACCTTCATTGTGTCTCAGCTTCGTAGTGTATATGATCCCTGTCCTATGTTAGATGTTGGAACAAACAGCTGGACATCTGGAGGGGGGTTGCCATCATTGATTGTACAGGTTTGTTGCAACACCGGTCGTGAAGACTTCAGCTGTGGTCCAGCTGAATCAGTGCATGCTGCAGTGGCTTCTAGCCAGTGTAGATGGGGCGCCTCAATCAGTGCAGTTGTATCAGTTGAACGAGATTTCATAAAAATAGGGGCTTGCAGAGTCCCAACGTGCACTGGAGTAAGCACAGCTACAAGGCACCCAGTGTGTGGATGCACCAGAATGATTCCATGGGACCTGATAACCCATTTCCAGGATGAGCTGCCCAGGTAGCCATTTTGTGCAATCAGAGTACCTACAGTGGCTCTCCTGTGTGGCTCCTGTTTGCTTCTCTCAGGGCTTGGCTACACTTGCGAGTTAGAGTGCATTAAAGCAGCCCTGGGCACCCTAGCTCACTACCTGTCCACACTGGCAAGGCATGTAGAGCGCTCTGACTCCAGGACTAGAGCGCTCCTGGTACTCCACCTTGGTGAGAAGATTAACGCTTGGTGTGCCTTGGCTGAAATGCCCGGGCGTCAGTGTGAAGCAGGTGTTGCAGTGCTGCGTTCTAATCAGCTCCGGAAACGTCCCATAATCCCCTTAAATCAAGTGGCCACTCTTGTCATTGTTTTGGAATTGCTGCAGGAATGCGGATATGCCCTTTGAAAGCTCTGTTTCTGACAGCTGGCTGCTTATCTGCGCCAAGACAAAGCAGCCATTACTGTGGAATGCTGTGTGTCTGTGTGAGAGAGAGAGAGAGAGGCGGGGGGCGGGATCTGCTGCTGTCTGAATTTACAAGACAGCATGCTGACATGCTCTCAGCCCCCCCAAAAACCCACTCCCTCTTCCACCACATACATACAACACAGTCCATGTCACACTTCACACACACACACACCCCCATTTGAAAAGCACGTTGCAGCCACTTGCATGCTGGGATAGCTACCACAATGCACTGCTCCCTGTGGCAGTTGCAAGAGCTGCTAATGTGGCCACGCCAGTGCGCTTGCAGCTGTCGGTGTGGACAGATTGCAGCGCTTTCTCTCCTGAGCTCTGTGAGGGCTGGTTTAACTCAAAGCTCTCTACATCTGCAAGTGTAGCCATGCCCTCAGGTTTTGTCTACACTAGAAGTTTTTAACTCCGTTTAACTGTCAATTATGAGTTGTTCCAGGATAAATCACGAACATTTGTGGAGTCTTCACACTCGCGTGTATAAGCAAGTCAGTTAATTCAATTTTAAAAACCTCTAGTTCAGACAATCCCCCACACCCCGCTGAGAGCTCAGAACCACAGGCTGAGCAGAGGATAGAGTGACTCATTTAACTCATCAGCTCTTTTAGGATTCAGTCATAAATGCTATTTCAGTATGTATCTAGTTTCTCAGGAACTGTATCATTTTTAAAGGAAAAACCAATGCAGTTGGTCACCAACGACTGGAAAGATTTAGCAGTTTAGTGGTTAGCATTGCCTTGTTGTTGTCTGTGCAGAGGACCATGGCTGTGGCTAGGTGAAGCTGTTCAATGTGAATCAAGCTGATCCCTCGCATACCAGATCTGAAGTTCCAGGCACCTAACTGAAGTCAGGGTCTGAACTTGATCTGTGTTAAAACAGCTTCTCTTGCTTTAGTCATGTACGTTAATTAGTGGTCTCCGGAAGTTCCGGGGTAGGTGAGCCCTTTAGAAGTGAAATGATCATTAATGAACCACAGTCTGCATTCCGCTTTCTTTCGTAGTCTTTAATTCTCGACCACAGTTGTGCCTTAAGGGTTTATTTTTCCTTTCCACTGCACTGGGTTCTAGGAATGTATAAAGTGCATTAAGCTGCGATCGCCACTGAAAGCAACAACTCAGAAACTGTAGATCTAATGGTGCCTATTTCTTGTTGGCAAGTTTTTGATCAAATGTTGGGGAATGAGCCACAAATGGTGTGCAGTCCTCAGCACTGGAAAGCCCAGGCTTAAGGAGGAACTCTGCAAAAAATGCTGGAGAGCTTACTTTCCAGACTGCGTGAAAAATAGTAGTCTCCAGTAACCAAGTCTGCCGCGACTTCAATCTGTACCCTCGCTTGAAGGCAAGAAATTGAGATGCCGAAGTTTCTTCTGGCAACTCTGAATTTTTCAGAATGTTTTTGTCTACATTGCTGTTGTGCTGCTCATGTTTGTGTTTTATTTTAAACGGCCTTGTCTTGAGGGGGATTAAGCAAAGTCATGGCGTTCTCTTTTGCTCTTACCTCATCCAGAGAAGTGCTAACCGATGGCTGGAAACTGCTCTCGTTTGGACATGTGTATGGTGGGAATCGGACCAGACTCTCCTTGTGGTTGCCATTTTCATATTTCAGCATTTTCCTGTGGATTTCATTAAGCTAGGTTTGGCATGAAATGAAAAGGCCCTGTCTCCCAGCTTGTGCAGCTCTGACCTAAAAAATGTTATATCCTGGCTTTAAGGACAAATAGATATTTATGTTATCCAGACTTAGACATATATATATTTACACTAAGCACAGTCACCGTGTATACACTAAGCTTTCTAACTGAGGGTCTCCAAATGCTGCATGATGGATAAATCTCTTAGACTCCATGAGCCTGGCAGCTATGGTATTTAACCCCATTTTACATACGAGGAAACAAAATCATTTTGTGTCCCGATGCCTTACTCACCATTATGCAGTCTGGTTAGCGAAGCAATGTTAGAGCTGTAATTAAAACTCAGGGTCTCCCTAATCCCCGTTCTGTACCCTAGTCACTACACCATATTGCCTTCCTGATATATAAAATGCTCAGCATACATCTCGAAGCCTAAATCTGAATTGACAGGTACTGTGCAGTGTTTGTGGAGGCAATCCATGCTGAAAAAGTAAATGTGGGAGAGGGGACCCTTTAGGTTGGATAAAATATTTTCATTTGAAAAGTCCCCGATTGCTTGCTAGGACTGAGTGAAACTGCCTCTCCCATGCCCTCCCGGACCCCCCGCGCACCCACCCACCCACCTTTTGTTTCAAATGGATCAGATTGTCGTTCAAGATTTTGTTTTTCCATCTCCTACATTAAACTTTAGAGCTGCTTTCCATAACAGCAAGAGGATTGATCACACACTTAAAGTTACAGGAGGTTCTGTGCTACGCACTGAATCCTCAACTAAAGAGCTTAAAAGCAGGGCTTTTTAAATTTCTTTGTTGTTGTAATGCTGTGGTTGGATTCATTGCTGAGGTCAAAGCTGTCAGGCTGCAGGGGTAGAAGGCTATATCCCCTATCCTGCTGTGGAAAGTATATGCCAAGAACTTTAATCTCAAGATTAAACAAATTGTTTTTCCATTGTGAGCTATAAACACTGTCCAGTGTCAGCTGGATCTAGGAATAAGTAATTGAATCACTGAAGCTTTCTTTCTCTGAGCCTTCTCTTCAATTGCATTGAGAGCTTTTCCAGTTTTCTTTGGACACCATCCCTCTCCGTGCTTGGGAGGAAACCAGATTGGATGCATCTTTGGTGGGGAGCATGTAAACGGTGAGGCACTGGCTTTGCATCTTGCCTCCATTCGCCTGGGAATCGGCAGGAGACCCTCTGCCAGAGCTCTGCAGGGAGAGAATGAGGAAGGGAGTTGTACTCCATGACACATCCCCTGTCTCTGGTAGGGAGGATCCAGGTCCATATCTGTACCAAAGCTAATGCACTAACTTAGACTCTGCCTTTGTATCTTCCTGGGAGTGTGGAGCTGGTTGGTCAACAGGAAGCTGACTGCTACAGTGGAGGGGATGGTCCAGCTGCTGTGTATAGAGATCCACACCGAACTCAAAGCCATCTTTGGGTTAAGACTGAGGCCCTAGGATGGGAGTGGCTTCAGAAGAGCCGAGTATGATTATTTGTATAGTAATGTAAGTTCATGTGATGCTTTAAACAACTCAAACAACAGGCCTTCAGTCTAAGTCGACTGTAACAGAGTGGTACAAAGTGGGAGTTCTGGTGATGAGCGGTCAGGAGATAATCAGATTATCGTACATGCATCTCGTCAGCTCTTTCATGTGCATCGAATATAGGAAAGTTTGGAGCCAATGTTGGGAGCCACGGCCAAGGATGGGGGTTGGCCCTGGGAGTCTGGCCAAAAGCTGTGAGTCACAAGGGAGGGATCTGAAGGAGAGTGAGCTGCAATAGTTCGTGGGATCAGGGAGATTGTTCCAGTCTTTGTAGGGGGTATGAGAAAATCAAATTAATTAAAAAAACAATGAGATAAAGCTCAGCAGAACAAATAACAATGAGCACCTGGGCTGCAATGAAAATAGGCAAGGATAAGGGTATTGGAGAGAAATCAATGTGCTTTGGAAAAATATCCCCGTCTGCCTCTCCTGAGATCAGTTGCATAGAACTTCACCCTGTTGTCTAGCTCTGTTTCCAGCAGGGGTTACAGACACAGATTTCAGATTTGAAACAGCCTCCACCTTAGCAAGGCACAATTTCCTGGGCTAGACAACTAGTAACTAGCCAGAGACAGATACCAACGTTTTGGGAGGGGGAGAGGAAGCCCCCTGCGGCCCAGAGGCAGTGACCGAATTGGAAGCCCAGTGTTCTCTGCTCTCCTCCTAAGACGTTATCCCTGGAAACTTGGCTAGGAGATGACTGTTAAATCTGAAGGTTTCTTTTGTCCAGCCCCCTGCTCTCAGTCTATGTAAAGGGTAGACTTGCTCTTCAGATAGGGTGACCAGATGTCCCGATTTTATAGGGACAGTCCTGATTTTGGGGTCTTTTTCTTATATAGGCTCCTATTACCCCCCACTCCTGTCCCAGTTTTTCACATTTGCTGTCTGGTCACCCTGTCTTCAGACAACCCCTTAGGAAGGGGGGTGGTTAACTCTTCAATGTCTAGACTAGTTGCTCTGCTCCCTGCTCAGCCTGGATGAGATGGGGAGTGGACTTGTGATCACAGGAGTGCTCCACGCCCTCTGGTGGCATGGAATGGTAAGAGCTGGTAGACTTGAGCACTGTTGCTCTGCTCTGTACTCTTGGAAGAGCTCCTGACCGTGTGCTTCAGGTAGAACAAGCAGGGCGTCAATTAAACACCAGGGCTGTCCCCCTCTACTTGCTACTTTCCCTTCTCAGCAAAGGCAGGCGTGTAGGGTTTTGTGCTGTGAGGCTCTTGCCTCAAGCTGGGTACGGAATCATAGATTATTAGGGTTGGAAGGGACCTCAGGAGATCATCTAGTCCAACCCCTGCTCAAAGCAGGACCAATCCCCAAATGGCTCCCTCAAGGATTGAACTCACAACCCTGGGTTTAGCAGGCCAATGCTCAAACCACTGAGCTATCCCTCCCCCTTGGTTGCACCAGTTCCCAAAAGAGAGACTTAAAGTTGAGATGCACCTTTTCCTTCTGGGTTGTACCACATCAGAAACAGCTGTTAAGGTAAGACTCGTGGAATGACTGTAATTCAGATTCCTCTTTCTTGCTGGAGACTTAACAAGATTTCATGTCATTCTGTCTCTTGGAGATGCTGCTGCTTTTTAAGCTAGCTGAAATATCTTCTAAGGGGCCGCGTCACGGGGTGTGTCACTCACTCCCCCATCTGCGGTCTGCACCCCATCTCTCCTTCTCATCAGTCCACCTGCAACCTCTCTCTCAGCGTCAGGAACTGCAGTGTCTGCTTCGTGGCTCAGCCCTCCGGCCATGTCACTGTCCATGTTCTCCCTTGCCAGGGAAGTTTAGCTCCTAGTCCAGCCACTTCCCCAGTGGCGAGTGTGTGTGTGGAGGACTCAGGCCCACCTCGTACTATGGGTCTCAGCCCAGGGACCCGCCAAACCACAGTCACTTACTGCATTCTTTTGCCTCTACTATCGCTGCATTTCCGTGGCCACTTCCCCACAGTCTCAGCACCTTCCTCTGTCTCGGCAGCCCGTCTAAAGCTCCTTCTTTTCTCCCCCAGTTCCTTTCTGCACTGCCTGTCCAAGATGCTAGAGGGTTGCAGTCTACGCCGGACACAGTTTTCCCTCCTCAAGCTCCAGGCAGCTACTGACTGTGCTCTGCCCTGAGGCTCTTCTTATGTGGACCTTCTGGGCCCTGATTGGCTGCTCCTCACAGCTTCTCTCCTTTGGGCTGCTTTTCACACAGCCTCTCTAGGGCTCCATTTACCCATTACTAGCCAGTGTGGGGCGGATGCCCCATCAAAGGTAGATTTTTCAAATGCGTTCAGCACCCACTTAAGCACCTAAAGGGCTTTTCTACATTAGAAAGTTGTCCAGTTGCCAGCTCGGAAGACTGAACCCTCTTTCTGTGGGACAGGAGGCAGCCCGGGAAGTCGTGGCAAGGTTTTTAAAGATACATGGGCATCTAGTGGGATTTTCAAAAGCACCACAGTGGAGAGCTAGGTGCTCAGTGCAATGTCTCAACCCCTGTTGTGGGAGTTAGGCTCTAGATGCTTTTGAAAATCCCACTAGGTGCCTATCTGTGTCTTGAGGCACCTAAATACCTTTAAAAATCTGGCCCAGGCTGCTTTTCATGCTGCTAATGTGTCTCATAGGTGGGGATAGGTTTGGTAAGTAGTTCGGTCTCTATGGCCCACCCAGGCCTTTGGCTGTCTGAGGAGGCTGCCGTTGGAGAGGCCAGATGTTAAAGTGACCAGACAGCAAGTGTGAAAAATCGGGACGGCGGATGGGGGGTAATAGGAACCTATATAAGAAAAAGACTCAAAAATCAGGACTGTCCCTATAAAATCGGGACATCTGGTCACCCTACCAGATGTGGTGACTTTGGGATGTGGACACAAGGGCACTAAGAGTGGCACTGAGACTCCCCCTACCCCGCCAAGATCATTGCTCATAGGCCACTGGACAGACATGAGTGGAGAGACAATTTCAGATGACTGCTGATCCGGGCCAGATTCTAGCTGAAGAGCAGCTCTACAATCCCTTGAAGTTCCTCCATGGATTCTGTATCCTGTGATGGGCACACCTGAGCAGAGCCAGGCCAGCGTAGCCCGGAGTATGCAATCAAGCCAATCCTTACTAAAATTCACCAGGGTTTGGGTTTGAACTGTTCATGCACCTGAAGGTGAGAGAAACTCATTCAAAATTGCTCTGGCTTTCCCCAGCTCACTAACCCAGTTGTCCATGATCAATTTGCAAAGGCGCTCAGGGCATTTGGGCTTTTTATTGTGTAAATATGGAATAGTTTTTGTGTTACAGAAGTAACGATAAATAAATCTGAGCTCAGGAGACCCCAGCCTGGGTTTCTTTTCTCTGATTTAAAATCTGTTCAGTGACAGACAGTTTGAATAAATTTTCCAGCCAGTTGTAAACCCTCAGCCTTGGGGAGAATGTGAAGGCATTGCCAAGTTTGAGCAAAGACTATTGATTGGCAAGCGGACAGCAGAGGGCAAAGAGGCCCCTCATTAAGCTAGAGAGGGAGCTGCAGGCACTCCTCCTACAGCCAGTATCTTAGGCTAAAAAGCTTGGGAGCCATTGGTGTAGCATAAATATTTGTGACTCTGGAGTGCTGTACCCCGGGGTCAAAACAGATCACGAGTTTCCTCCAATTCCATTCAAGTGCAGCCTGCAGGTCCTGGCTCTGGAAAGGCCAGGTTCACAAAAGGGAAGGGTAATTTACATCCCCCTGCAATCTCTGCCTTCCCTCTGGGAGGCGAGGGAGTTCCAGGCATTTATTCTGCATCCCTTCCCGTGTGGTTGAGGGTGGGCAGCTTTAGTGGGTCAGGGGGTGTAGGATTTCATAGGTGCCCTGCTGTTTGAAGCTGCTGTGATGATGTGCAGAATGGGGACATGCTGCAGCTGTTCATGTCATGCCTCCTTTTGTTGTGCCCTAATGGAGTGGAGATGGTGACTACTCTCTGATGCTGCAGACTTCCCTCCCAGGTGGCCTTTTCACCTCCAGTGCTCCCTAGGTGGATTTCCACCAGCAGAAACCTGAGCTCAATCTGGCCGAAAGAAAAAATGAGGGATTCTAGACTGACCACCTGCTGTGTGTATCCACTTCTGGATACACGGCTGTTTTCTGTGCAGTGCCGTTGTATTAATTTTATTCGTCTGATTGGTGATTGTTTGAGAGCTGTTGCCTTGGAAGTGGTTGCATAAATCCAGGCTGCTGCTTTTTATGCCACTGTGTGTAAAAATACTTTCACCTATGTGTTCCCTTCCCGCCTACGCTGGAAATATGCACTCTTGGTTTTATCAACTGATTATCTTCAGCATCCGGGTTCTGGGAACCTTTCTTGATGCAAATGAGCAGTATGAGCTCTCGGGCATAGTGCTCCTGCGTTATTTATGCAAATCTCCCACTACCTTCGAAGTAATTTCTGAAATCTGCTACCACGATGTTGATTAAAAATGAGAAATAATTTGTCAGTGACAGGACGTAATTTAGTTTTAGTCTCTCTTGATTATAACACTGCAAACGTGTTTCTTTCCAGAGATAAAAACCACCGTGGTGTACCCAGCCACTGAGAAACACCTTCAGAAATATCTGCGCCAAGAGGTGTATCTCATCCGCGAGACTGGGGAGGATTACAGGAACATTACGCTGCCCTTCATACAATCCCAGAGCTTCAGCATCCAGGTACGGTAGGTTCTCGCCTCTGTGGCCCAGTATTATCTGGGGCATCCAGCTGTTTTTCTAAGACTGTCTGTGAGGATGAGCCTTTTGGACAATGGCATAGTCCCCTGTGTTCTAGTTTGTGTGGCACTAGCTGCTGAGTTTGAATAAATAAGACCAGATTCCAGTCTGGATGGGATTGGTGTAGATTTGGAGTAACCTCGAAGTTAAGGACGGGGAAAAGGTTGATACACCCAAAACCTTACAGTATTGGTTGCTTGTCAGTTTGTCAGACATCATATGTTCAACCCAAATTTGGTTGCCCTTGGCTTCTAATCCAGAGAATTTTTCCCTAGCTTGGTAGCTACCTTGAGTTTGAAATTTCTGTATACTCTCTCTCTCTTAATAACTTCTGATGTCTCTTTCTCTCTCACCATCTTGCTAGCTGTGCATATGGGAGCACATATCGTTGATGATTAAAATTGCAAAGTGTGAGACAAACTTAATGATGTTACAGCAGATGTCCCATCGTGCTCTTCAGATAAACAAACCAGAAATAAAAAGTTGTCTTTGAGCCAAATATCTACAAGAAAACTTGAATTTGTGGAAGTCTTAGGAGCAGAAGCAGCACTCTGGCAATCTGCTGCCTTTGTCAGCTTGCGCTGATCTGCACAGGTGAGCTCTTGAAAATATCAGATCATGAGCTCCTCCACTCGCAGGATCAGATCCTAGCAGGCTCAGCTCAAGGGTAGATAAACTGTGATATCACCTCCCTTCTGGCCACCTTCCCCATTTTCCCTCTTACCCCTCCCTCCTCCTTCACCTCCCATCATTGATACAAAAGTTTCTCATCTGTTCTCCTCTAACTTCTCCACCCGCCTCATTGATCCCATCCCATCTCCTGATCTCCCTAAACTCCACTCTCATCCCCTACCTTCACTTTAACCTCCCACTCCCCTCTGGTTCTTTCCCTTCACAGTGCAAATATACACATTTTTCTCCCATCTTTCAAAAAACCGAACCATACCCTTAGCTCCTCTTGCCTCTTCAGCTACTTCCATCTCCCTTCTATTGCTCATATCCAAGCTCATTGAACACACTGTCTGTAATTCCCTGTCTTAGTTCCTCTCCTCTGATTCCAGCTCCTTCCTTCTTCATCCCTCTAATCAAACTTGCTAATGCCTTCTTCCGGGCCAAAGTTCAGAACCAATATTCTATCCTCCTCCTCCTCCTCCTCCTCGACTTGTCAGCTGTTTATGATACCATTGACAAGCTTTGCTTCTTGCTATCTTGTTCTCCTTTGGCTTTCTTGACTCTGTCCTCTCCTAATTCTCCTCCTACTTCTCTACTCCTCCCTTCAGTGTGTCCTTTGCAGGATCCTCCTTATCCCCCTCCAGCTTTCAGGTTTGGGGGAGGTTTCACAGGGCTCTGTCCTTGGTCCCTTCTCTTCTCCCTCTGCACCTGATCTCTGGGTAATCTCATATGCAAACTTAAATTCAACTGTTGTCTCTGTCGATGGCTCTCACATCTGCTTCTCTGTGCTGGGTTTCTCTCCTTGTGTCTAAACTCAAACCTTGCCCTGTATTTCTGACACATTCTCATGGATGTCCAGCCGTCAGCTTAAGCTCAATGTAGCTAAGTCTGAGCCCTGATCTACGCTCCAAACGTATGTCGGTATAACTGTGTTGCTCAGGAATGTGGAAAATCCACACCCCTGAGCACAGTTATTATTGACCTAACTCCCTGCGTAGACAGCACTATGTTGACAGGAGGGCTTCTCCCGTTGACACAGCTACCACTTCTTCGGGAGGTGGAGTCCCTACACCGGTGGGAGAAGCTCTTAGTATAAGTAGCATCTTCACTAAGCACTACAGCGCTGTAATGTTGATAAGCCCTGAGCTCTTAATCTTTCACTCTAAGCCCTCTCCCTTACTTCCTTTCAGAGTCACCACGGACACCACCATCATCCTCCCTGTTGCTCAAGAGCATAACCAAGGCATCATCTTCATCTTAACCTGGATGTGAGGCTCTAGAGAGGGCTATGTGTAAATTTTGCCCATTCTGCCTGCATAATACTGGTGTAAACATCGCCCCTCTCTTTGCAAATCTCCACGGCTTCCCCGTTTGCCAGCATACCAAACACAAATGACGTGTCTTCTCTCTAAGGCCCTTTCCTTAAAACTCTCCTTGCCTGTGATGCCTACAAAAAACTTGACAACGGTTAGGCTGCTGGTGTTCTGAAACCGCTTCCCGGCATATTGATTGATATTGCCTTACCGTTTCCTTGTACGCCTCTCTGTGTCTGTAACCAGCTGTTGTCCCTTGTCCCTGACCTAAAGAGCTTACAGCCTATCTTCTTGTTCTGTATTTGTACAGCCCCTAGCACGGTCGGTTCCTGATCTGTGCTCCCCGTGCAATACGGATAACAATTGAGTGCTTGAAGTTTACTGTGCACGGCTCTTTCAGATGAGGCCCTAAACACCCGTGCTGTGGCTGGACGCTGAAATCCCCCTGACCCTTTTCAGGAGACAGGGTTTGCTGCAATTGCCTGTCCAAAATCCCTCATCATCCCTCTAGTGAGGTAGTTTGCTGCCCAGCGGGTTGTTGCTGCCCTCTGTTCAAGAGGTGGCTGCCTTTTCGCGGTTCAGTTCAAATTTTTTGGGCTCTTTCGGAAAGAAAAGTGTTTTAGAAACGGGAGGCATTGTAATCCTTCTTGATTTGCTTCCTCGCAACACATTGTTGATCCTTTATGTTACTATTTCAAAACAAGCTCTGAACCACCGAGTTTCTAACTTACTATTAGAATATGTCATGTGGAAAAATTCAGTTCTGTGCTAGGATGCTGGTCACCAGAGGCAGAGAAATACTCTCTCGAGTGTCCGCAAACCCACCATTTTGGATGGTTTCTGTCTCTTTAGATTTTTTTTATTTTTTTGGTCCTTTGGAGCAAGGGGTTTGTTCTCCTTTCTTACTCGCCTTCTGACTGAGCAGCTCCTCTTGCCATCACACTTCTGAGCTTTGCAGGGTCGAGGAAAACAATTCTACTAGTCTGCTGAGACCAACTTACGCTGATTGCACAGAAGTAGGAGTAATTATTCCGGAAATGCAACATTGACTCTAATTAGGTAATATTTGCGTAGGGCTTTGAAAAGTGCATTAAAAGTGATGATAGTAATTAACTTCTGTCTAATCTGAACAGCAGCTGGTATAAAATCAAACCCAGCCCCCAATCCAAACTGTTCGTAACCCTCTTTGCTGCAGCCTCCATGTGTTTTCCTTTGTGAAGTTGCCTGGGCTGATTCCTGATGAGGGAGTTGCATGCCCTGCCGTAGGACCACAGGTGAGGGTCCATTGAGGCAATAGGTTAAAGAAAGGTTATTTCTAAAGCAGTGGTTCCCGAACCGGGTCGTGAACCCCTGGGAGTTTGCAAAATGTTACAGGGGGTTCTCGGGGCCTGGAGCCCCTGGACTTCCAAGAGCTAAGCAGATCAAAGCAAGCATCTCTGTCACGCTGCGGAGATTTAAACTTCAGGACTCCTTACAAGAAATGGAAAGGGAGGTGGCTATTTTTTCCTGTTTTGAAAATTAAATAGGCAGCTTGGTTTTGTTTTAGAAATTATTATGAAGAACAAGTTTAAGCTTTGCTGTCTGCCTGGACTGCTCAAGACCTGAATGCCTGTGTAGGAGGAACTCTTTGAGTTGGCTTCTTAAATACCTTCTGTGCTGCTTCACATGTGATACTCCTTGGTGAAACATAGGAGCCTTGTCTTATAACAGGCTTATTCAAAGTGCTACAAGCTACGAAAGTGAGATCTTGGAAGAGTGTTGCCATTTTCATAATGTAATAAAAACACTGTAAGTATTAATAAATAGTGTAATAAGCGTGACAGAAAAAACAATGTTATATTTCCAAGATCACTGCTTTTATAATTTATACTCAGGTAAAGGAGAAAATCCCTGGAAATATTCATTTTTAGGAAGGGGTTCACGAGACTTGACATTTTAGTGAACAGGGTTCACAGGTTGTTAAAGTTTGGGAACCACCGCTCTAAAGTGCTGATCTCTCATTGGGGTGTTGTGGCACCATCAGTGTTGTACCTGGTACCCAGGGCAGCCAGAGGTGTTGTCCATGTTTCTCTACTACCCTACCCAGCACTGAAGTGGTTGATGTTTGTTTTCTAATCATTTACAGCTGAACATGGTTGGGCTTCTTTGCATCTAGTGAGAGAGGTCACTTTGCAGGCTGCAGTTTGCTCTCAATTACTCTCCTGTCTCATATCCTTTTGTTTGCTACAGTTTTCAGCTCTCATGCCAGCATCATCAAACTGCAACACCAATCATATGCAATAGACCTTTATTAGCTAGGAGAAAACAAGAGGATGTTTGTGTAGATCAGGGGTAGGCAACCTATGGCACGAGTGCCGAAGGTGGCACGCGAGCTGATTTTCATTGGCACTCACACTGCCCAGGTCCTGGCCACCAGTCCGGGGGCGCTCTGCATTTTCATTCAATTTAAAATGAATTTTTAAAAACATTTTAAAAACCTTATTTACTTTAGATATAACAATAGTTTAGTTATGTACTATAGACTTATAGAAAGAGACCTTCTACAAACGTTAAAATGTATTACTGGCACGCAAAACCTTAAATTAGTGTGAATAAATGAAGATTCAGCACACCACTTCTGAAAGGTTGCCCACCTCTGGTGTAGATTGTTGTAACTTTCTAAAGCAAACATTTTTCTCCATGTTTTTGCACTGATGACTGTAAGCGACCTGGACTTTTCTGCTGTTGGCCCTGGACTTGAATAAACCCTCTCTGTTGTGACTGTATGAACTGTATATATTCCAGTCTGCACTCGTGAGTTGTGCTATCTTCCTGGGAAAGCAGCGTAACCAAGGCACCTCTGATGTAAACTGGGAGAGGTCCTGCAACGTAGTTCTGATATACCCTAGCCATCCACTGTTGATACTGCAGTCTCTCATCTTCTTCCTCTTGTTGAAACCAGCAGAGCAGACAAAATAAGAAGGGTGTAAAAAAATTAAGCTGAAACAAGACCAACACACACACTAAGGGAAAGAAAAGCATAACCAAGGTAGAAAATGCAGCTTCTGTCTCTGATGCTCTGCTTGCACTCTCACTGCTGGAGAAACACAGGTACAGCACATGGGTCTTATCAACCACTCCAAGATCTGGCAAACTTGTAGCAGCCTGAGGCTGTGTAGGCATTGTTTTTACTCGCCTTTCCAGTCACAGGCCCAGTATGTTGCAAAATGTGCAGTTTTGGCTGGCTAAGCCAGACTCTTATTAAACAGGAGGCAAAAAAAAGAGCGATTGGAAAGAGAAGAAATAAAACGGAGAGGGAAAAATGACACATGAAAGAGTGGGCGACAGCAGGATCCAAAGTCTCTCGTGCCAGGTGGTGTTTGGAATGTAGCTGGAGCCGTAGGAGGTGGCAATGATCCCTGTGTCGCTGTCTCTGGCCCAGTCGGGCAAGACACTTTTCAAGATCAGGATGATGAAGGTCTAGGAGTGTCACGGTGGATCCTGGGGCCCCAGAAGTTGCTGGGGGTGGCAGCCATGATGCCAAAACTTGCCTCGTTTGGTTCACCCCTTTCCAGGCAGCTTCTAGGATTTTTTAAGGCCCTGAAAAAGGAATGGTGGGTGGAATAGCCCATCCCCTCATTGTTTTGTCCACCACTAATTTCCATGCACAACGAGTGTTAGTCCATTGGTTTCTGGTCCCACACTCCTGTGTACCAGGGTGATCTTAATGCAGTCCTTGAGTTACATCAACAAAGCTTTTTGTTTGGACTAACGGAGTTTTCCTTTTGTACTTTTCCCCAGCAACAGTTGTTATCGGTGATTGGAACGGTGATTTTATAAACTTGTAGCCATTTTCCCACCGCTGGGCTCACAATTGGGGTAGGCCTGTCAGGCTCCAATTATTACAACAGTGCTATTCCCAGCGCTGACTTGCTTTCAGTCTTGGGAGGTCCCATCACTTCTGTGTGCCTCCGTTTCCTCCCCATAAAATGAGGCTAATGCCTCACTGGTAGAGGTTGAGATGCCGGTGACGAGACCTCTGGTCCTTGTATAAAACGCAATAGAAGGACATGGTAATATCTTCTCTGCTTGGATCTAAGATGTGTTCTTTCCTCCCTCTTCTCAGTAAGGTGGCTGTTCAGCTGTAGTTGTGAGGAGGTAGTGTTTTCAAAGGCAGTTCACATTTTATTAATCATGGAATTAGCCCCATGGCATGTTGGCTGGGAAATGGGAGGAAGGATGGGGCTCAGCAGATACCACCATGTGTCCCATGTTCGATTTCCTGGGACTGCAGGAAACCTCGGGCCTTGATGGATCATAGAATCATAGGACTGGAAGGGACCTCAGAAGGTCATCTAGTCCAATCCCCTGCACTCAAGGCAGGACTATGTAATAACGAGAGCATCCCTGACAGGTGTTTGTCTAACCTGTTCTTAAAAAACTCCAATGATGGAGATTCCACAACCTTCCTTAGGTAATTGGTTCCAGTGCTTAGCTACCCTGACAGTTAGGAAGTTTTTTTTTTTGTTGCTGTCCTCTGGACTTTTTCCAGTTTGTCCACATCTTTCCTGAAATCTGGCACCGAGAACTGTGCACAGTACTCCAGGTGAGGCCTTATCAGTGCGGAGAAGTTCTTGTATCTTGCTTACAACGCTCCTGCTAATACATCCCAAAATGATGTTTGCTTTTTTTTTTTGCAAGTGTTACACTGTCGACTCATATTTAGCTTGTGATCCATTATAACCCCCAGATCCCTTTCCGCAGTACTCCTTCCTAGGCAGCCATTTCCCATTTTCTGTGTGTGCAATTGATTGTTCCTTCCTTAGTGGAGTACTTTGCAATTCATAGAATCATAGAAGATTAGGGTTGGAAGAGACCTCAGGAGGTCATCTAGTCCAACCCCAGCTAAATTATCCCAGCCAGAGCTTTGTGAAGCTGGGCCTTAAAAACCTCTTTGTCCTTGTTGATTTCATCCTATTTACTTCAGAACATTTCTACAGTATGTCCAGATTGTTTTGAATTTTAATCCTATCCTCCAAAGCACTCGCAACCCCTCCCAGCTTGGTATCCTCTGCAAACTTTATAAGTGTCCTCTCTATGCCATTATCCAAATCACTGATGAAGATATTGATCAGAACCAGACCCAGGACCGATCCCTGCTGGACCCCATTCAATATGCCCTCCCAGCTGGACTGTGAACCACTGATAATTGCTCTTTGGGAATGGATTTCCAACCAGTTATGCACCCACCTTCTAGTAGCTCCATCTAGACTGTATTTCCCTAGTTTGTTTATGAGGTCATGCGAGGCAGTATCAAAAGCCTTAGTAAAGTCAAGATTCCTGCTTCACTAGCTCTGTCTCTGAGCCGAGTCTTGCTGTGATGAGATCCCAGCTCTCTTTTTAAAGCACTGTTCTTATTACAGATTATTTACTGAAGGTGTCATGTGCAAGCAAAACTACCATGGAGTCATTTAGCAAAACAGAGCATGCATGCGTACACATACCATATTGCAAACCTTCTTAAAGAGAAATTAATGGGAATGACCATGACATCAAACATTGACCATGGATAGTAGCACTAACAGAACCTGTCTACACTGCAAAACTAACCGTGTTGAAGCTGTGTTACAACCATTTGGTATAGCCTGGGTGGATGGATCAAAATTTGTTTAAAGCCAGGGCAAATGCACTTTTTTTTTAACCTGATTTTAAAATAGGTTGGTCCACCCATACAGGCAGGAGCAAACCATATTAGAACCCACCATATTTTCTGTGGTGACTGGCAGTCTTTTGAATTATTATTGTGGTAGCCTCCAATCAGGATCAGAGCCCCATTGTGTTACATGCTGTATAAACTCACAATAAGAGAAGAGTGCCTGTTCCAAATCGCTTAGGGTACGTCTGCACAGCAAAGCCAAATCCACAGGTGGCCTGTGCCGGCTGACTCAGGCTCATGGGGCTTGGCCTGAGGGGCTGTTTCATTGCTGCAAGTTCTTGGAGCCTGGGCTCCTGCCCGAGCCCAGAAGTCACGTTGCAATAAAACAGCCCCACGGGCCAAGCCCCTCGAGCCCAAGTTGGCTAGAATGGGCCAGCCACGGGTGTCTAATTGCTGTGTAGATATACCCTTAGATTTAACATTTAATACCATAGATAGACTCTTTCCAACCATGTTAAATGGCTGTGCTTCAGCAATCTCTGTTTCATAGCATCAATGATCCTGTCAGGGATAGTTCTTTCCAAGCTCTCTTATGCAGGAATGTAGCATTTGCTAAACTGGATTAAACCATCTCAGTCTAGTATCACATCTCCAGCAGTGGTCAATACTTAATACACCTCTACCCCAATATAACATGACCTGATTTAACACAAATTCAGATATAACGCGGTAAAGCAGTGCTCGGGGAGGGAGGCGGGGCTGTGCATTCCAGCAGATCAAAGCAAGTTTGATATAACGCAGTTTCATCTTTAACATGGTAAGACTTTTTGGCTCCCAAGGACAGCGTTATATCAGGATAGAGGTGTAGAATCATAGAAGCGTAGGGCTGGAAGTGACTTCAACAGGTCATCTAATCCATTCCCTTGTGCTGAGGCAGGACCAAGTAAACCTAGACCATTCCTGGCAGGTTTTTGTCTAATCTGTCCTTAAAAACCTCCAGTGGGGCGATTTCATGACCTCCCTGTTCTAACTATCTTTACAGTTAGAATGTTTGTTTTTCCTAATATCTAACCTAAATCTCCCTCAATGCTTCAGAGGAAAGCAGAAATCCCCCATAACTCATCAAGTCAATTGTGCAATGCTGTACATATGTGAAAATTCCCTCCTGACCTCTCTAGTGATCAGCTGATGCCGTGGAGCATATTTGATTATTTCATGGATAATTAACCACAAATGTTATTGACCATAAAATTATTTGGTCCTTTTTAAAATCCAAGTGCAGCTTCCATTTGCAGTGAATCTGAATTAATCTAAGATCTTGAGGTGAAGGGTGCAGTATTTGTTTGTTTGCTGTCTTTGTAAACTGCGTATTTCTTTCTTCCAGTGGGTGTATAATATCCTGGAGAAGACGGCTGAGGCTGATCGAATAATCCACGAAAACCCTGATTCTTCCAGTGGTTTCGTTCTCATTCCAGATTTTAAATGGAATCAGAAACAGGTTAGCTTCTCATTTGATCCTCTGGCTCTTTAAAGGGACAATGCCTGTTTCAAAGCAACACACAAGAAGCCTCCTTAGCTGTATTTTTAACAACACTTGAGATTATTAGAACTGCAGGTTTTAAAAATTAAATGTACAGTAACTCCTCACTTAACGTTGTCGTTATGTTCCTGAAAAATGCGTCTTTAAACGAAACGATGTTAAGCGAATCCAATTTCCCCATAAGAATTAATGTAAATGAGGCGGTTATGTTCCAGGGACATTTTTTTCACCAGACAAAAGACTATATTATATATATATACACACACAGAGAGTATACGTTTTAAACAAGCAATTTAATACTGGTACACAGTGATGATGATTGTGAAGCTTGGTTGAGGTGGAGGAGTCAGAGGGTGGGATATTTCTCTTACTGCTAAATGATGAACTAGCAATTGGCTGAGCCCTCAAGGGTTAACTCTCTCACTCTGCAAGGCAGCAGGAATGGAGGGAGATAGGCTCATTTCCTTTCTGCAGCTGCTACAAGCTCCCTCCATCCTGAGTCCTGCTCTATGGAAGATGGGGTAAGTGGGGTGCAGGAGCAGGGGGGAAGGGGATACCCTGACAGCCCCCCTCTTCCTTCCCTTCCCCCGGCACAGCAAGCAGGAGTCTCAGGGAGCAGCTCCAAGGCAGAGGGCAGGAGCAGCACATGGCAGTGGGGGGAAGGACACAGCTGAACTGCAGGCAGCTGCTGCACAGGGAACTTAGGGGAGAGGGGAGCTGATAGGGGGCTTACAGTTCACCCTTGTTCCAAGCCCTCACCAGCTAGCTGCAACAGGCTGCTCTTCTCTGCAAGCAGTAGACACAGCAAGTGGCTGCCAAACGACCGTTAGAAGGCAGCATTACACAACTTTAAACGAGCATGTTCCCAAATTTATCAGCAACGTAACAACGAAACAAGGTTAGCCAGGATGACTTTAAGTGAGGAGTTACTGTACTGCTATCCGTAATGGTGGTGTTAGTTAATTATGTATCATTAAGTAACACTTTGCATTTCACTCTACTTGACAGTGAGAACAGACTGGTCAGTTTCACTTTTGTTTAGTGACTTACTAATAAAACTTCACTTTCTGGTTCTTTTGCACCTATGCAAACATTGCTGGGGCGTGTTTAAAGCCAAAGTTATTTGTTTATCCTGACAAATTTCTATTGACTTTTAGATTTTGTAAAACCTCATTTTTGTAAACCTAAATATTAGACATAAATCAACCTGACAGTGTCCCTTTTAACTGATGCAATTAACTTTCCTTCTTTCTAGAATGTTAACTATTTGCACTTGCCTCAAGGTTGCTGTCATAGCTTGTATCACACAGTCACCTCATAAGCAACTACTTAACCCCTTATGGAATGAATACTCCTTCTTTTGCACATCTTGAAGTTCACAGACCTTAGTCTAGCCTATAATCCTAAATGTATTGGTTCTTATGCCAAATACGTTTAATGTGGTACTTTTGTGGTCTAGAAACTGCAAGGCCTGGGACCAAATAAATGGAGTTTAAACCCTAAAGCTCAAAATAACAAGACTCCAAGGTTGCAGTCCTGGCTCCATTGAAATCATTGGCAAAACTCCCATTCATTTCAGTGGAACCAGGATGTTGCCTTGGGTTTCTGATCCTCGGAACATTTATCTAGGCTAAGCTGGGAAAGGCTTTCTGTTGTTCCACTTTATAAAACATATGGACCAGGACTGAAAATAACTCATGAACACTTTGAGTTAATGCTGCAATGTAACCTTATACTCTTATATTCAAGTGTGGTCCAGCAAATAGTGTACCAGACTGGGAGTGGGAGATCCTGTTTCTGGCTTCTTCACTGACTTGCTGTGCAACATTGGGCAAAACACTTAATCTCTGTGCCTTGGTCTTCCCCATCTGTAAAATGGGAATAGTGATACTTATCCATCTTTGACAAGTGCTTTGAGGTCTCAGGATGAAAAGTGCTACTTATAATTAACCATCCCCCCGCCCCCATTGAAAATATTTTCATGTAGGAATTCCGAAAAGCATGAATTCTAGTTCGCTAGAACTGAAACATGTGACTCCAGCCAGAATTAGAAGTGCCGATAACGATCAGAAGTGCTAATGTCTCTAGAGCAGTGGTTCTCAACCAGGGGTCCACTTTGGGAGCCTCGAGCAGGTTTCAGGAGGGCCTCCAATCAGGGCCCGCATTGCTGGGGCCCAGGGGAGAAAGCCAGAGCCCCACCACATAGGGCTGGGGCCCAGGGCCCTGAGCCCCATCACCCGCGGCTGAAGCTGAAGCCTGAGCAATGTAGCTTGGGGGGGGGGGGCCCTGTCACTTGAGGCCCCAGGCAGTTGCCCTGCTTGCTACCCCCTAATGCCAACTCTGCTTTTTATATGCAGAAAACCAGTTATAGCAGCACAGCTGGGCCATGGAGTTTTTATAGCATGTTGGGGTGGCTTCAGAATGAAAAAGATTGAGAACCTCTGCTCTAGAGAGATTAGTTTGTCAGCATCACTGGAACCAGTTCAGATATTTAGGCCAGGTGATACCTAGAGTGTATTGTTTTTCCTTTTTTCCTACTCCTTCATTTAAAAAAAAACAAGCAGAAGGCCAAGCAGTGTGAGCCCTTCCATTTCATCCTCAAATACTCGCATGTGTAAAATACCGTTCTTTCCCACAGGTCTCTGCTGTCTTTAAAACTACAGGATAATCTGTTTGGTTTCTTAAATGCAAATTCTGTCTTCTGGCCTCTGCTCTTTTCAGGTGCTAGAAAGCTTGAGGCTAGTACAGGACGTCGGACCCTTTCTGCTCAGTGATCTGCATGTGTGGAAATTGTCGGTAACAGAGCTGCTGCTGAGATTTTCAAAACCTGTCAAATATATGTAAGAGCTTCCTCAATTAATGATTCACTGAAGCAATAAAAAGATCAAGGAGGCTGTTAGATTCCATCTCCAGTATCTAGATCCCCCCAGAATTCACAGCTGCTCCCTACAGCTGAGAGCCTGTCCAGGAAGTGTGATGAACACTTTGTCTTTGGCCCCGTACGAACCAGGGATTGGTCCCTGGCTGTGAATGGCTTTGACCAAGCACTGGGCCATTTGAAGTCAGGTTCATCCCATGTGTATTGGTGCCATAGGCAAGCCGTTTTTGTCCTGTCCTCCTTCCTTCTGCACGACCTCCCTGGGCCTTCAAAGTGGACTTGTCTAATGTCCACTCCCTGGGTTTCCCAGGACCATCTTCCACCTGCTTTTCCCTGGCTAGAGCACTTGTGTTCTCATTTGCTTTCTGCCCAGTTGGACAGCACATTTTGGGGAGGAGCTCGTAAAGTGCTTGGGTTTCTGGCCCCTCTCTGTTATTTAAAATGGGGATAACAATTGCCTACCTCGCATGGGGTATTGTGAAGTTTAGTTTCATTAACATCTGCAAGACACCTGGGGGTCCTTGGCTGGAAGTCACTCTAGAATTGCAGATTGCCCTCAGATTCTTAGGACACGGTTGGCATTAGACAACTACTAAATTATTTTATTTTGAGAATATGCGGCTTCAATAGGGACATCCCCTAAGAAGTAGGAGGAAGAGAATAGAGTGAGAACAAAGAAAACACTCGTCCTAGAGCCTTTGTTACAAACTTCAGTGCACTGCATGGTCTCGTGCAGTCAGCAGGTTGCATACGCAGTTCATAGTCTTGCCCCTGGAAAGAGCAGAATTATGTACTTCAGATCAGCTGAGTTGTGGGAAGTTCAGGGATGTACAGTCAGGAGAGAATATCTAGGAAAAGACAGAGACCCGGTATAAATAAATTACAGTCTGAAAAACAGCGAACGAATTGGACTCCAATGCATCTCGAGTCCTGCAAGGAGTATATCGCATTAAACTTGCTATCTGTCACAACAGCCATTTCAGCAGTGATTCTTCAAAGCACTCATCTGATCTGAACTGTCTGATTTCGACTCATCCAACTGGCACACGTGGCAGGCTCCATCCCAGAGCCTTAGGCCACTAAATTAAATTACGTCAGCTCCACATGGCTCCCAGTAGGGCTGTCAAAGCATCTCTTGAGCTAGGACTTAGAAGCCTGCTCAGTAGGGGTCTGTTCCGCTAACGTCACACTTGAATTGAGGATGACGCACAGATGGACCTTTTTATTATTTAAGGCTGGTGGATTGCAGCAGGAATTCTTGTTTGTTTGTTTGTTTACTCTTTGAAATGGTTCTGAATGTCGGTGACCTCAGTAAAACGAACAGAAGCTGCTAACGGTCCTCGCTGTCAAAATGTGAAATCTGCACAATCTCCCCTTCCCCCCAACCTAAATAATGCAATGGAGGTGACGCTCCTGCTGGATATCTAGAACTGTGATTTCAGGCTTCAGCATCAGCATCTGCAAGGCTAGAGTCTTCCAAAACATTGCATGCTCTGGGTGTAAAGAGAAGACTGGAGCTGTTTGTGCAATGTACATATTGCGTGACCTTTTCCCACAGTGTGGGCATGCGGTATGCTGGCTATTGCTCTGCTGGGGAGAATTTGACCTGCTCAGTTGTGTGTAATCGTGTGTTTCTCTAGCGGCTGGGGACCCACAGAGTTATAAGCCTTAGTATGATTACAGATAATGGGCAGATTCCATGGTTATGGCATTTGGACTTTACACAGGTTCAGAGTTCAGCTGACATCTATAAAGCCTAAGCGGTCATAGGGCCAGATTCTGAACGGTGCCGCTGCATTCACTTCAGTGAGACCACACCGGTTGACGTTAGCTGGGATTCTGTACCACAGCACACTCTGTAAAGGGTGGTTACAGACTCCATGTGGCCACTGATTTATTACACGTCTGCATGATTCTCTTTGCTCTGACCACTCTGCACGGGCGGCAAGTGGGCAGAGCTACAGACCTCCCTGTGTAATTTAACTTTCAAAATTGCAATTGTGGATGAAGTTCTGTTCCAGCCCAGTGATGTCAGGGAAATGGGAATTCCCACATAGACTAGCTGAGTTTTCCAAGTGTTTGAACTAGTGCAGGAAGTGCCTCTAATCATCCATTTCAGCTGCTGAGGTTTGGATTAGAAGGATCTCCTCCAGGATCACCAGGCCATATATAATGGGAGCAAATTGATACCTAGGAAATACAGTAGCTGTTTTTTTGGCCTGCATGGAGGAATGTGTTCTAGTTAAACATGCTGCTAAAAGCCCGTTTTAGATCTCTCTAACCATTCACTTCTTCTCAAACCCACAGGAGCACTGAGGCGTTGCCTGAAATGTTGTACATTACATCATACAGAGGCTTTTTAGCAACAGGCTTATTTATTTCAAACAGCAACATACAGATGTTGTTCTAAGGAGAAGAGAGAGATTTGCTTTGGTTCTGTAGTCCAGGTCCAATAGGGAGCCCAGCGTGATTTTAATAAGCCTCGATAATATGCCGTCTTGTCTAGGAGCTATAAAGTGAACCCACTACGCTAACTAGGTCAGCCTGAGAATGATAAATAAGTGTCGAGTAACGAAAATCACTTCGTGCCTTGGAATTGGAAATGTCATGCTTTGGGTATCTGAGCAGGCATCTTTAGAGCCATCTTCTCAAATAATCTGCTCTTTCAGAATAGCCAGGTGGAATTATTTTAACAGCAAAAAAGCAGAGAGGATCTTAAACATCTAAATTATTTGTTCTGTACAAACATGTTGGAGGTGCGTTAGAGAGTAGCTCACTCAGTACAAGGAGCACAAGCTGTGGAACCCTACAGAAAGGGAATGTTTACATACATGAAGGATGATGCTTTGGAAGCATGGGGCAGCTGATTGAATGTGCTACAAAAGCTGTGTTCTGTAAAGTGTTGTCATCCCATGGCAGAAAACATGCAGAATATAGATGGGGGTTCAGGTGTGGCTCTATATGGGCCCCCAATTTCAGCTGCGGTCTCTCGATGCTACTGGAATACAAATAATAATAAGAGTATGCATGTGTGTTCTGACAAATCAGAACTTTACAATGGATTTCATGGCCAGTACAGCCCTTGAAACTCAATAAGAATCTTTAGAGAACATCTGTGTATGTGCGTTACCCTGTACGTAATACCTAGCCAATGTTTCTTTCCATTTATAACGACTTATGTCCATAAGGGTGATCAAATGTTTGTTTCACCAAGTACCTTGGGCAATGCTGGAAGCCTGGCTGATGATCTTGTAGATGAGATGTAGCCTCATTATACTGGTATTGTGAATTGATTCATTAATTCTTGAGAGATGAGTTATTTAGAGAATCAGAGTGATTGGAAACTGGCCCAGTTTGTAATATTCAAGCAGAAACATATGAGACCTTTCCATTTTGAAATCTAAAGTTACGCTTTTGCCCTCTTGAATTCTTAGAAAAATCTCCTTCTTATCATCTGTTCACGGGGACACGTTGCTCTCTTGTCCTGCAGGGAGACAATGCTTCGAGCAAGTGGCTGGGAATATAGGCTCCTGACTTCTATTCCCAGTTCTCCCATTGCCTCTCTCTGGCTTTGGGCAAGTCTGTGCCTCGTTTTACCCAGCTGTAAAATGGGAGTCACTGTGACACTCTGTATCTTGGGGGAAAACCCTTCACCTCCATGTTTATCCTTATAAAATGACTGTGTGGTATCCAGTGCAAAGTTTATCATGTCGGGTGTCTTCGGAAGGCTTGTGATGCACTGAGCATTGTTGTTATAGTAATGTTATAGGTTGTAATTTCACGTATATAGTTATGAGGCTGAAAATGTGTCCTCATGGCTTAAAACAATCCCAGGCAAAACTCTCCAGGAACAGAGGGGCAGTTCACACCTCATCAGGGCATGTATGTGACAAACCCAGCCCAGCCTCACAGGAACAAAAGACACTGGCCTAGGCTTCAACAAAGGATCTGTTGGACTCTCAGTTGAGTCACCCCTTCCCTTGGCCAGTTTGGGACTACGATGAGGTAATGCTCACCTGATCCTGAAGGGGGCGGAAATCCAAGAGGGAAGAAAGAACATGATAAAAGGGAGAGACATTTGCCGTGCTCTTCCTCTCTCTTCCACCTACGTCTACAGACACCACCACCCAGCGTTTGAAGCACTGATCAAAGGGGAGAGCCTGTCTGAAGGGCAACCAGCCAGCCTGTGGCGAGAAGCATCTAAGTTTGTAAGGGCACTGGAAGTGTTAAGATCAGTTTAGAATGCGTTTTGCTTTTATTTCATGTGATCAAATCCAACTTGTTATGCTTTGACATTATAATCACTTAAAATCTGCCTTTCATAGTTAATAAATATGTTTGTTTATTCTACTTGAAGCAGCGCGTTTGGTTTGAAGCGTGTCTGAGTATATGGGGGGAAGATATCTAGTATCCTATTTCACAAATACTATTCAGCCGAATCTAGGTGGCAGTGTGATGGATGACAACAGTCCTTACCGACGTGGGGCAAGACTCCTTTCATAGCTGCACTAGTGCAGTTATATTTTCTGTGAAGCTCTAAGACCTAGAATCTTTTGATGCTTTTCATGTAATATTTTGGTGGTAACAGTGTCCTGTCTCTGCAGCTAGATGACCTGTACTTGATAGCCATCTGCCACCGTCGGGGGATAAAGTCACTGCGAGACCTCACCGCTGAGCACCTGCCTTTGCTGAGGAACATCTTGCACGAAGGGAAGGTGGGTGTTATGTCATTTATCTATCCGGCTTCTTATGGCCCCTGTCACCTTAGCATATTAAACACCCATCAGGGTCTCTGTTTTACTCATGGAAAATCAGTTTGGGAGCTGCCTCGGTTTCCCATCAGCAGGGAATAGCAACCAATTTCACCCTGCTGATGCTGGCTTCCCGCTAGTGAGGTTTTAGGGAGTCGACCTGGGCTGTCATGACAGCTGTTTGCTCAGGGAGCAGACTGGAAAGCGTCTTGATATGCCTCAAGCAGAGTTCACAATCTCTCCGCATGGGGTTTTGTCCGGAGTGTTTCATACCCACACACCCTACACACCCCAGCCCTGCATTTACAGTTTCCTACTCCAGCCGCACCTATTCTGCTGGCGACAGTAAGTTGACTGTGATTAATTTTCTGCAGTCAGATGTCACTGACAAAATGAAAAGTGACTCTTTCTGTGAGACCAGATGTTAGAAACAGGGTCCCAACAGCAGCTGCTACCCAAATGGAAACACAAAGTGGAGGAAGTGGCTTAGAAGTGTAAGGATCCAGTTTGAAATAGCTCTGCCTTTAATGCATACCCACCCCAGAGGTGGCTACGGTTCCAGTGATACTGAGTGCCATTTGTGAAGCTCTTGGGGATGAAAATTGTTAGGTAAATATTAATTTATGCATAGATGTGACTGCCCTGCCGGGCACCACCGAAGGCCTGTTGTGTCGCTGTATATGATGCGCCTGGTGGTGCTTCTGTGCTAGAGGGAGAAACTAGCAAAGGAAAAAGATAAAATCTAAGTGTGAGGCAAGATTTATTCACTAGAGGCCAGATTCGTTACAGGGGCCTTGCTTGAACTGCTTCAGGCAGTAATAAAGGCTCTGTGCGTAAGAAAGCAACATGTCTCTTTAGCCATGGGAAGCATTTTCTGGTTTTCTCCCTTTCATCTCCCTGCTCCCATTGGACATAAGCAGGGAGTCTCGATTGTCTTGCCAGCCTGCTTTCTCTCCTGAGGTCAGAGCACAGAGCTCCAAAGGCTAATGTGCTCTACCGTAGCTTTGCCAGTGTCCTCCTCGTGGGACAAACCCATTCTGCAGCTCTCGGTTCTGTGAACATGACCCAGGAAGAGCAAAAGGTTCCTCCAGCTTCAGAATTGCAGGACAAGGATTCTCCGTGGCAGACGAGTGCATTTCTTACCCTGGGATGTTGAGTTTTGATGCCAGCAGCTCATCCTAAGCTGGACTGGGCTCAAACTCAAACTCTCAGGGCCTAGAGCAGCAGCGTCCATCTTGACTGAATTCAGCCTCCCACCTGATATTGTCTCTTGGCTTCCAAGTCGCTGCATTAGCTGGCTCTGTGGAAAAGCCGTGGAGAGACGGTGGATGTAACCTGGGCTGTGACATTCCCCATTCTTTGGAGCAGAATCTGACGCTTCTTTTAAAAGAAAACACCCTTTTCCTCTTGGCACCTGGGCTTGGAGCGCTAAAGTCTGAACACACAGTCTGACTTGCAATTGGGACTTTTAGCCAGAGCCAAGTCAATCCTTTACGGAGACTGTTTTTAGCATGTGCTGTAGGAGGCTCCTCTTCCATTCCTTTCCAGCGCTGTAACTATAACTGCTCTGGCTCGAGCCATTAGCACTTAGAGTGGAGCTCTGGGCCCATCGGAGAAAGCTCTCTGCTGCTCTGCAGATTGCTGAACTCGGGATGGCTGCAAGATATGAAACTCCTGGCTCTAGAGAGGAAAATAGGATGGTGGTGGTTAGAAGAGGGGACTGGGAGTCAGGACAATGCGATTCTATTTCTTTTTGCCACTCACTTGTGTGATCATGGGCTTCCCCTCTCTGTGCCTCAGTTTCCCCATCTGCAACATGGGGATAATACCTACTTTGCCAGGGTCTGACAAATGCGCTAGGTAATATGTGACGTGGTTAGAAGAATTGGGAAACATGCCTTGGAGTCTGTTTAGCGTACCAAAGGAAAAGTTAAGGAGTGACATGATCACAGTCTGTAAGTACCTACATGGGGGACAGAAATTTGATGATGGGCTCTTCAGTCTATCAAAGGTCTAGCAAGATCCAGTGGCTGGCTGGAAGTTGAAGCCAGACAAGTTCAGACTAGAATTAAGACACAGATTATTAAGGGAGGGTAACTGACCACTGGAACTACTCACCAAGGGTTGTGGTAGACTCTTCTATCACGGGGTGGTTTTTTTAATCAAGTCTGTGTCATACAGGAGATCGGACTAGATGATCCCAGGGGTCCCTTCTGGCCTTGGAATCGCTGAATACAAAGGGATGTAGAGGTGCTAAGCATTATTACCATGACCCCTGCAGAAACTTCCCATTGGCGTTGAGGGGCAGTTACTCTCCTGAGTAAAGCAGGAGGTTTGTCCCCTGCATTAATAAATTGTTTCTAAACTCCTGCCCGTTTTTCTGCTCCTGATGACCTTTCTAGGCCACTGATACGGCATGTTCAATAACAGGGACTTGAGTTTTTTCCGCTTTATTGCACTGGAAATTCAGGAAGTAATTGCACTGGGGAAAGCAGAGATTAATTAAAAGATTGGGTGAGGCATCTTAGTGTTTGCAACCAGCACATGAGCGCAGCATGCTGTAAGGTCCCTGACAAGTTCACTGCCACTGTTTACAGCTTTAATTACACCGACTGGTAACAGGATCCTGTAACTCACCCAGCAAACTGGAGCAATTAGGCTGGAATGGGGAACAATAAAAGCTGAGAGAATGCGCTGTTAAGGGGAAACATGCTGGGTGTGTTATCCAGCCCCCACACACAACAGGCCTCATTATGGAGGTAGTTAATGGGAAGGAGGCAGCCTTCTGCTCCGCAACCCCCCATTTCAACAAATGGGCTTGTACAGGGCCAGCTCTGGATCTGTCTCACGGGTGACCCTGTGGAGACAGACTCAAGGGACTTCAGTAGAGTGGCTCCAGATTTATACTGGCAGAGTTAAGATCAGAATCTGGCCTACAGTTACCTCTCTCCCTGTGCTGGGTAGGTGCTGAGTAGGCGCGCTTTGCTTTCCTACCCATGAGGATGTGTCCTGCACATACGGGCCTGGTGATTTGGGATCACTGCTGGAGCAGGCATGTGCCTTGGAGAATAACATGCATGAGGGGATATGTGCCACTAGGCTCAACTATGTGTGTGGAGTGTTGGCCAAATCTGCCCACACAGTGATCTTCGGATTAGTTGGGGAAACCGTGACCTACCCTCCCTTTTCCCCTGCTCCTCTGTACGTGATACTGGGATGCTTTCCCCCACAGCGGACACCATCTCCTCCCTTTCTACCTCCCACTTGCTCACCTTCTGCCTCCCAGCTTGTGCTTTAAAGGTTCGATAATGGCTCAGAGGCTCAGACATCGTCTCAGCCTTGACATCTGCTCTCCTAAGTCCTTTCTGGTAAAACACATGCCGTAAGCTCTCAGCTTGGTCTGTTTTTACAGCTCTTTCCTGCATGGTATGTCTGAACCTAAAGTAGTTCTCCACCCATTTAAATTCTTCTGCAGGCATGTACCTGATGGCCAGTGAGCTTGGCTGGGAAAAGGTTTTGGGCAGGGCTTGGCTAAGCAGTGCTTTGAGAGTCTGTTCCCCCCTTTCCCTCCTCTCCAATAAAACTTTAGTGTGCAGCTGGCCTCTGTTTGCACTGGGTTAGAATTCTCACAGATCCACCGAGCGGTGGGTTTACAGCTGGACGGACTGTCGGCCAAGTATCTAGTCTTGCATGACCCTGTCCATCAGTTCCTTTCTGCAGGAATCTGAGAAGGGGCAAATATGTAAAAACATCAGAGAACAAGTTCCTTAGTGTGTAACCAAAACCTCATCTTCTGTGACTCTCAGACAAGCCCTGGAACTGAGGGCTAGATCCCTCATGGTCATTACAGGTCCCATGGCACTTTTTGTAAAGCAGGAGTATTAATCATGTTGTCCTGGCTAAATTCCAGTTGAGTCATTGCATTCTGCTACCTAAATCTTATCCCCATCCCCGTGCTGTTTCAGCTGGTATTGTGCACTTCGTGTTCTAAACGATCCACAGCGTCACTATGAACCCAGCTTTTATATTCTACCTCACAGGTTGCTGTATTTCAGCAATTCCTTTGTACAATTTGGAAAGTTTCTCCTGAATGTTTTGAGATCTTCGGATGAAAGGAGTAGTATTGCTGTCCCTTGATGTTAATTCACCGTTACAAGAGACTGGGCTAGGTCCTCGGATGTACCAGTGTGTTCCTAGACAATCCCCTGCCCTTGGATATGATGCTAAAACTTTTCAGTGTATTATTTGGGAGATTAAATTCTCTACCCTTTCTTCCCCAGGAAGCCATATTAAAGCGCTTTGGCGTGGCTGGCTCTCAGCTGCGGATTTACCTGCATTACCAGCCATCCTACTTCCACCTGCACGTGCATTTCACCGCTCTGAGCTACGATGCACCAGGCTGCTCAGTGGAGAGAGCTCACCTCCTGTCGGACGTTATTGACAATCTGGAGCTCGACCCCCAGTACTACCAGAAGCGTACGCTGACCTTTGCCCTCAGGGCGGACGAAGCCTTGCTGAAGAAATTCCAGGAAGCAGGCAAAGTTTGAGATCTCAAGGACTGGAAGTGCGCTGGTTTTCTACCTTTTTACGTATGGATTTTTTTTATTGTCTTTGACTTTTTTTTTTAAACTCAATTTTGTAAGACTCGTGATTGCGTCCCCCTCACCTTAGTAACCATTCCCTGCATTTCTATCAATAAAATGTTGAGCAGAGACTGTTCATTCATGTGTCCCATGGAATCATGTCCTCTGTGCTCTGTGGAAAGGGGCACCTAACTTTTCTGACAAACTAGAAGCTGGTGGGCCGATTCACAGGGCAGTGGATCAAATAAAGCTCCCAACGCAGCAGAATTTCAGTCCTTTTCTTCGGAGATGGTTTATTTCTGTAAACCAGATCCTGTTTTCCTGGCCCCTTTCCAGGTCTTTTCCCCTGACCCCAGAGTCACCTGCAGGGCTTTCTCCAACAGAGGTGCACTGTTGATCTTTAATCTAAGGACCATGTAACCCATAGGCTATCAATTGATCCCTGGTCTCAGACCTATCACTTAGGACATAGGCACCGGCTTCCTCCCAGCAGAGGGAAGACGCTGGAGGGAGTGGGGGAAGCTGGCTGCCAATGAGTGCTAAGCACCCACTAATTTTTTTCCGACTTTTTGGAGCATGAGCTTTCATGGGTGAATACCCACTTCGTCAGATGCACAGGGATACTATTCAAGAAGATCTGAACCACCTTGTAAACTGGAGTAATAGAAATAGGATGAAATACAATAGTGAAAAGTGCAAGGTCATGCATTTAGGAATTAATAATAAGAATTTTGGATATACGTTGGGGGCGCATCAGTTGGAAGCGACGGAGGAAGAGAAGGACATTGGGGTACTGGTTGATAGCAGGATGACTATGAGTCGCCAATGTGATACGGCTGTTAAAAAAGCAAATGCGATTTTGGGATGCATCAGGCGGGGTATTTCCTGCAAGGATAAGGAGGTGTTAGTACCGTTGTATACGGCGTTGGTGAGACCCCATCTGGAATACTGTGTGCAGTTCTGGTGTCCCATGTTCAAGAAGGATGAATTCAAACTGGAACAGGTTCAGAGACGGGCTACGAGGATGATCCGAGGAATGGAAAAAACTGCCTTATGAAAGGAGACTCAAAGAGCTTGGCTTGTTTAGCCTGGCCAAAAGAAGGCTGAGGGGGGATATGCTCGCCCTATATAAATATATCAAGGGGGTTAACGTTAGGGAGGGAGAGGAATTATTTAAGTTTAGTACTAATGTAGCCACGAGGACGAATGGGTATAAACTGGATATTAGGAAGTTTAGACTTGAAATTAGACGAAGGTTTCTGACCATTAGGGGAGTGAAGTTCTGGAATAGCCTTCCGAGGGAAGTAGTAGGGGCAAAAGACTTTCCTGGCTTTAAGACAAAGCTTGATAAGTATATGGAGGGGATGTTATGATAGGATCGTCAATTTGGGCAATTGATCTTGAATTACCACCAGACAGGTCTGCTCAATGGTCTGCGGGGAGATGTTGCATGCGATGGGTACTGAGTTGCTGCGGAGAACTCCTTCTTGGGTGCTGGCTGGTGACTCTTGCCCACATGCTCAGGGTTTAGCTGATCGCCATATTTGGGGTCGGGAAGGAATTTTCCTCCAGGGCGGATTGGCAGGTGCCCTGGAGGTTTTTCGCCTTCCCCTGCAGCGTGGGGCACGGGTCGCTTGCTGGTGGTGTCTCTGCAGCTTGAGGTCTTCAAACCATTTTTGAGGATTTCAATAACTCGGTCCTGGGATAGGGGTTGTATAAAATTGGATGGGTGGGGTTCTGTGGCCTGCCTTGTGCAGGAGGTCAGACTAGATGATCAGATTGGTCCCTTCTGACCTATGAGTCTATGAGTCTATGAGTCTGAGTCTATCTGACGAAGTGGTATTCACCCACGAAAGCTCATGCTCCAAAACGTCTGTTAGTCTATAAGGTGCCACAGGATTCTTTGCTGCTTTTACAGATCCAGACTAACACGGCTACCCCTCTGATACTTAATTTTTTTCCATGGGTGCTCCAGCCCTGGAGCACCCAAGGAGTCGGCGCCTATGACTTAGGAGGATATGTCACAGATGGAGCTAAACCCACCTCCCTTAAAGGTTTATCCCATTCTGTGATATAAACACCCCTGGATTTTGCAGCAATTCCTCATCAGCTTTAGATAAAGGGGGGAAAAAATGAGGATTTTTATGGAATTAAATCTGAAAATGGATAATCTGTCGTGTTTAGATATTTTCACTGTCCCTGCATTTTCAAGGCACTGCAGGATGTGCTCGTAACATACAATTACATATTAGAAGTTGCATGGGGAGGATGAGGGCTTGGCACCTGGGGAGCAGTTTGGGATCATGGAACAAACACGTGAGTTGCTAATTTCTGCTAAAATAAGCAGCAGTGCAATAGTTAACAGTGCTGCCATTTAAATGGTCAATGGTTGGTTTCAGAGTTGTAGCTAACAGAGAAATAGCGCGGTTAATGTATGGAAGGTTTTCTTCACAACCCTTTTTTAATGAAATGGCCTGCAAATTTTTGCAGCTGGTGAATGGCAGAAAACTTAGGGACTTGCATGTAAGTCTTCTGCAATGTCCAGAGTGAAAATCTGAAGGAAGCAAACCCGGGTCTGTAGGGAGGACAGGGCAACTTGCTATCAAGCAGCAGAGCTACGGGAGGGTGAAATTGCCAACTCAAATCCCCTTATGACTGCTACGGTAATGTCCTGCAATATCCAGGTCAAACCTTATTGAAATAAGTATCCCAGGAGTTCTTGTATTAAAAATGCAAATGTTCACGTATTATAGTGGGATTGTATGTAACGTCTCTAGAAGGGAGACATGGCTCATGTCAACCTTGGGAAGCGTTATGAGCTTCAGTGAACTCTTTTAAACAATGTGCTAGGTAAGAGTGCACTTCTGATTCAATGGGTTTCCTAGAAAATACTTGGGAAGAGGGGAAGGCAGCTTCTCACCTCCAGACCCAGCCTTTTGAAGCTACGCCCTGAAGAGCAACCCATTGTCTGCTGATCACCTGTTCTCCAAGGCCCCACCTGTTGAAAGGAATGACAGAGCTGTGAGGGTGCTTATTCTGAGCTAACAGCTGTTCCCAAGTTGTGACCACAGAAAAACCCCTTGGTGGAGTTTGACGGACTGTTCACCTACCAGAGCCTTGCTGGAGCTGGGCTGATCTCTGGTAAGCTGTCAGCATGTGTTCTGGTGCTTTTATTGTTTCAATATGTTTTCTGTGTAATGCTTTTGTTTTAAGAATAAATGTGCTTGCTTAGACAGAGCTGTCTGGTAATTTAACTGGGGGCATTTATGCGGTAGCCTCTGCGTGGAAGGCAAAGCAGGCCCGCTTAGGCAGTCTGACTTAGGCCTTGGCTACACTTGCCAGTTACAGCGCAATAAAGCCTCCCAGAGCGCTGTACCTCACTCCCCATCCACACTGGCAAGGCACGTACAGTGCTGTGTCTCCGTGGTTACAGCGCCGCTGGTACTCCACCTCCCCGAGAGGAATAACAGCTGTTGCGTATTGGCTGAGATGCTGCTGTTCCAGTGTAAACGTTATTACGCACTGATTGACCTCCAGAAACTCCCCATAATCCTTTAAGCATCCTCTCTTGTTTGGCTGTGAACTCCGGAGGAGGAAGTGCCCTTTCAAAGCTCCGTTTGGGGGCTGCTTATCAAAAAAACCAAACACAGCTACTGTTTGCTTTGAATGAGTGAGGCAGGCAGGGGGCTCCGTTTGGAGTACCCACAGCTAATGTTTGCTTGAAGAGAGAGGCCACAAGGGGGGAAGGGGAATTGGGGTCCGTTTTGGCCAGCGGCTGCTTATCTGGTCTATGAGAAAAAATGAAACAGCTGCTGTTTGCTTTCAGTGAGTGAGAGGGGGTGGAGGAGGGAGGGGGGTCTGAACTTACAAGACACTGTGCTGACACACTCAGCACTCCAAAAACTCACTCTCGCTCCCCACGCTCCCTGTCATACTCCACCCCCCCTCACCCCCATCTGAAAAGCACGTTGCAGCCACTTGCATGCTGGGATAGCTGCCCGTAATGCACCACTCCCAATGCCGCTGCAAGTGCTGCTAATGTGGCCACACCATTCAGCTGTCAGTGTGGACAGACTGCAGCGCTTTCCCTACTGCGCTATACGAAGGCGGGTTTAACTCACAGGGCTCTACATCTGCAAGTGTAGCCACGCCCTTACTAGGGAACTCACAATGTGGGCAGGAAACTGGGCAGCCTGGAAAAAGCCCAGACAGGAGGGAAAGAGATGTGGGTCTCTACCCAACAGAGGCTGGAGCTTAGAACGGGTGCCCTGAACTGTGACTCTCCATATATGCTGTATGTGATTTTAGTGCTTTGAAAACCGGTGTCTTGACAACACTGGTCACTGAAATGCTCCCTCTCTTTCCAGAACAAGTACAACTCAAGTAGCTCCATCTTATCCTCTTTCACTGCCACTCCCCACCATTATAACGTAACTCTGACCTAAAGGGACTCCCTCTAAAGGTGAGAGGAATTTGCTTCCCATGGTCCATTGAAGCCATTGCTCCTCTGCTGGACTGAGAGCAATGAGTCACCCCACAGCTGAAAGGAACTGAGCTACTCCTGAACTGAGAGAGAATGAACTCCATGTGTCAGATGTTGGCCACATGGCTTAATGCACTTCTGGCAGGTGCCCAGATACTAGAGTGAAGAGGGTGGGATAAAGAACCTGTATGGACCAGAACTGGTGATCCAGAAGTGAAAAGCTTTCTAGCTTGTTATGGATCCCCTGCCATTCAACCCCCAATGTCTATTCACCCTCTAGCTCTCTGAACCAGCAGTGCTTTGAATGACAGTGCTCTCACTTCTGATTTATTGAGGCCTTGCTTACACACACACATTGTATTGCTTAACTGTACTGGAATACTTTACTGGCACAACCCATGCCACCTGTTTGGATGCAGAGATACCAGTCTAAAGGTGCTTATTCTGCTATAATTTATTTCCATACAGGAAGGAAAACAAACTATACCAGTTTAAGGCATCTTTATGCCAGTAAAACTGCAGAACAAATTTTCACTAAAAGTAGTTACAGGTTTGGCCTATTCGGATTTTGAATGGGTATAAACCAGAGAGTGCAAAGCCATTCACACAATCTTGACTTTTTCCACATGCGACTCCAAACTTGGTTCTGACCATTCCAATTCTGTTCATTGCTTCCTGCATCAGGAAAATTCCCTCCTGCGGTTCCTGTTGGATGCAGTATTTTAATTCTCTTCTTGTCGGAATCAGCATTGCTGTGTGCTGTTAAATAGCTGCAGTGTTCCCACCCAGTGGTGGCTGCATTTTATTGTCGGGCAAAATGATTTCTGTGTATGTGTAAAGGCCTTGGGATCCTTCAGGGTCAAAGGCATATCTGCCTGTCTTTCCATTGTTTTTCTGGCTGAACTGACCTGGATGTACTGCAAACAACCTGAAAGCTCGTGAGCTGAAGATGTTAAAAGGGTCTTTGGCTTGTCTGTTGGTGACCTTTGATGTAACTGTCAGATTCATGCAGCTTTCTTTCCAGGAAGGCTGGTTATTTATTTTGTGCAACTGACCGGAACATGAGTCTCCTTGGAAAAAACATAGATGGAGCCAAGTGGCCTTTTCTGTTTGATTCCGTCACTGTTTCCTGCTATTGTAATAAATACATGCAGTTCATTTTTCTGACAATTACTCTATGCTGTGAACAACAGTTCTGCACTGGGAGTGGCACAAGGAGAGTACAACAACACACTGTTACATGGACAGAATAGTCACTGCTGCCCCAGGACTTTATTCCACTCTGTCATCTGATTCAGGATTATTCAGACTACAGTACCTTCTCGCAGCATTTGAATGAAATAGAGAAAGAGATCCACTTATTTCACAACAGAAATGCAGTGCACATGATGCATCTAAATAAATAGAAAGAATGTTGCATGATCTGCTATGGGTGTTTTCAAATTAATCAGTCATATGCAGCCTAAGCAGAATACATACAGATCAAAGGATGCTTTAAAAGACAGAAAACTATTGTAGCAGTTGGTCTTGGAAATGGTCTCAATGCTTTGCTCTACTGTAGCACTTTTCATCCATAGACCACAAGTTGTTTCATAAGGGGAAGGAAATATTTTTTGCCCCTTTTCCCAACATCGCTGGCCTGTTCTGACACCAGTGTCTCTCCTTTGTGAAGAGGTAGCAGCCATTGATCACTACCCATTGAGCCCGATGATTTAGCCAGCTTTCTGTCCACCTTATAATCCATTCATCCAGCCCATACTTTAACTTGCTGGCAAGAATACTGTGGGAGACCGTATCAAAAGCTTTGCTAAAGTCAATAGTGTAGTCTACCACGTACCCCCATCTGAGATAGGGTCCTAACATGCCTGTGGTTAGATTGCCAAACCTTACTAAATAAAGTGCGTTGTCCGTCATTACAGAAGTTTTCTCGTGTACCCAAGGAGAGCTCACGGACCTCAGTTTGAAGACCACTGCCTAAAGATTCATTAGCTCTTTCCTGAGCTCTCTTTTCGTGTACCTTCAGCTTATGTAGGCATCTGTAACTCCAGGTCCCAGATGGAGTTTAACTTTGTTGATTTGAAACAATCAGGACACACAAACGACTGCAGTTTTCAGGTTGTTCAGCTTGGGGTAGGGGATCGTGCACTGGAGGAGGACTCTAATAACATGGGTTCTACTCCCAGCTCTGTCACAGATGTGATGTTCACCAACTCACTTCCTTGCTGTGTGTTTCAGAGAAGGGAACCCTGAAATAGGGATAGCCAAACCAAGATTGAGCTTCTACTCTGCTTGGCACAGTACATGCAGCTAATTGGATACTTGGACTGTGGGTCATGAATAGCTCTCTTGCGGTTCTTTGCAGCACATGGTATTAAAACACTGTGTGATTTAATTATTAACTAACCTATGTTATTAACCAATCAGGATGCTTTTATTATGTTATTAACCAATTAAGTTATCAACTCACACTGTTATATATTAATTCTCATGGCAAAACTAAATATTTCCCCCATGATACTATTTAAATATGAATCATACTATAGTAGATGACACAATGAACTCACACGACTGTGGCTTTTTTGGGTAGTGCTGATGCCTAATTCAGCTCCTGAACCACTGAGGTCTTGTCACTGAGCTAAATAGAGGGGAGGTAGTGGGTGGGAGGGGCAAGAGAGGGACAGGCAGTGATTGGCCCAAGCTTACTCAGCAGAGACAGTGCCGGGAACAGAACCCAGGTGTCTCAAGTCCTAGCCCAGTGCCCTGTCTGCTAGAGTTGAGACCATGCTGCTCCTGGGCTGTGGCAGCAAGCAAGGAGGTTTCAGCCCAATAACATAACTCATCAGAGCCTTAGTAGCCATTCTTCCCATGCCACAATCTGTATAATTCCCCTCAGGGTTCAGGGCCAATGTGGAAGAAGTCTGGATGCGCCTCCAAACCCCTGGAGACCTACTGTCCTCTCACACAGCCTACAGCCATTTTCTTGAGGAAGAAGATAAGTCTAGTGGCCTCCTGTCCCCACCACTATGTGTGGGTCAGACAGCAGGCTCATTTCCCTCCAAGGATGGTGACCTGGTTTGTTCCTCCATCCAGCACCTGCATGTGCCATCTCCCCTTTATACTCTCATCTCTGCTCAGGGAGAGTATGAAGCTGGAATCTTCTTAGCTGCATTTGTCCTCATGACAGTGCTGCAGCTAGTGTGCGAAGCCAAGGCAGAGCACATGATGCAGGCAGCCCTAGCAGCAGCTTCTAATGACTGTAGGAGCTAACCACTGCTAACATTTCCTGGGGTATCGAGGGACATTCTGGACACTGGCTCAGAGTTATCCCAGCTTCCATGGGATTGGTGGCATGGATGGGCAGCAGTAGATTTTTAGGACTTGCCCACTGAGAATTATGGTCTCCCACAGTACTCTTGCCAGCTAGTTAAAGAAGTATGGGCTGGATGAACGGACTACAAGGTGAATAGAAAGCTGGCTAGATCGTCGGGTTCAACAGGTAGTGATCAATAGCTCCATGTCTAGTTGGCAGCTACTATCAAGTGAAATGCCCCAAGGGTCGGTCCTGGGCCCGGTTTTGTTCAATATCTTCATTAATGATCTGGAAGATGGCGTGGACTGCACCCTCAGCAAGTTTGCAGATGACACTAAACTGGGAGGAGTGATAGATACACTGGAGGGTAGAGATAGGCTAAAGAGGGACCTAGACAAATTAGAGAATTGGGCCAGAAGAAACCTGATGAGGTTCAACAAGGACAAGTGCAGAGCCCTGCACTTAGGAAGGAAGAATCCCATGCACTGCTACAGACTAGGGACCGAATGGCTGGGCAGCAGTTCTGCAGAAAAGGACCTACGGGTTACAGTGGACAAGAAGCTGGATATGAATCAAAAGTGGGCCATTGTGGCCAAGAAGGCAAACGGCATTTGGGGCGTATAAGTAGGGGCATTGCCAGCAGATCAAGGGACATGATCGTTCCCCTCTATTCGACATTTGTGAGGCCTCATCTGGAATACTGTGTCCAGTTTTGGGCACCACACTACAAGGAGGATATGGAAAAATTGGGAAGAGTCCAACAGAGGGCAACAAAAATGATTAGGGGGCTGGAGCACATGACTTATGAGGAGAGGCTGAGGGAACTGGGATTGTTTAGTCTGCAGAAGAGAAGAATGAGGGAGGATTTGATAGCTGCTTTCAGCTACGTGAAAGGGGTTCCAAAGAGGCTGGATCTGCTGTTCTCAGTGGTAGCAGATGACAGAACAAGGAGTAATGACTCAACATTTTCACTGGGAGGGTGGTGAAGCAGCCATGTAATCTGAACATGACTAAAGTGGCCTGTGAACAAGTATTCCAACCAAACTAATAGCATCGGCTCCAGGGGAGAATCTGATAGTAATGACAGTCTAGACAGTATTTGGTCCTGCCATGAGGGCAGGGGACTGGACTCGATGACCTCTCGAGGTCCCTTCCAGTCCTAGAGTCTATGAGTCTATGAGCCTTAATTAATGCGTATTTCCTGCAATAGGGTTGTGACAGCTTTTTGGACATCACATGCTTGATAGCTTTAGGAGGATATCCGAAACTTTGGACACATTTTCACTCAACCAACCCCTTTTAAGGAAATAGAGCAGATCTTCTCACCATAAAGCTGTAAGGGAGAACTCTTGTATAATATCGTTTGGGTTTGCTGATATTACTGGTGCTAGCAATTCACGTGCAGTTAATGGTACCTCTTCTACTCCTTTTAGAAGAGTTCAAACACGTGTATAATTAAGGGGTATGTGGTGCTTTCACTTTGTGGATATCTTACTACTCTTCGCTTGTGCTACAATTTAGGAATTTTATAGCTTGGCTTTTGTTGTTCCCAAAAGTCATTTCCTTCAAGTCCAGCTTTTGAATGAGTCTCAACTCTGTAGTAAAGAGATTTCATAGAGCAGTTTGATAAGAAACCTCGCGAAGTATGTGGAACAAACTCCATCTATAGGCTTGGAAGGATTAGAATTTTATCAGCAAATGTCGATAAATGGGGTTTTTTTGTCTCACATGCACAAACCAACAAAAAACTATTTCCATCAATGATCGTTGAAATGTACAGATAGGCAAAATAAGAAAAATGCTGCTTGAAATCTTATTAGAGTTTGATTTAGGATATTTACTTTGTCTATTTTGACATGTGATGTTGACAATTTGTGTCTTAATGCTTATAAAGCTTTAACTTTTTGAATCTCAAGTCTCCTGTCATTAAATAATTTTTGTCTGATCCTCCCATAATTTCCCACAACTCTGAAAATTTAAATAGATAAAAATTGAAAATAAATGTTGATATTATCCATCAAAATTAAAAAAAAAAAATTCTGACAAGCCTATCCATCTATAAGCATTTTTATAAAACATACTGTGAAAAAAAGACCACCCTGGAGATGATCTCTCAGCAGTATTTCAATTTAATTTTCAAATGTATTTGTCAAACTTCATTTGTCAAAGTTCAAAATGTATTGTGTATAAAAAATGGAGCTTGTTAAAATTGTCTTCCCGGGGATACTCTGGTTTCCCTTTTCGGAGAAGTTCTCAGGCCTGACTAGAAGATCCCAGTGATTCCTTCTGGCCCTGCAGTCTGTGAAACACTGCAATTGTTGCCTGCGTTACCAACGGACTCACATTGCCAAGAAGGAGCGAGATCAAGCCACACTCAGTGAGTGTCGGCCATGCAGAACAGGCAGCTATTGGCAGGAACAAACTATGTTTATTAAATACTGTAGCAGGTCTTTGGTATGCCCTATAGATAGCCTGTACAGTGTGCCTCTGTATAAGAAATATAGCATCTGCATGATGCTGAAATATCCACAAACTTATTTTTCTCCAGTAGCACCTCCCAATGCGCAAATGGATGCAGAACTTCAGCAGACACAGCATCTCTGGAGATGGCAGCATTCTGATGAGAGACTCCAAGACACAGCAGATGGCTCTCGTGCCATTTAACAAATATCAACACGTTATTTCTTTGCTCTCGATCCCCCCACTTCTTTTTCCTTCAGCCGAGTCACCCCAAGCTGGAGTCCTGTTAAACCTCATAAGAGGTTTTTGTTATAGTGTTTGCCTCTTCAGCCTGAGCAGGTAGCTAGAATTCAGGGCCTTTCGAGGTTGTTTCTGGTAGGAAGAAAAGTCGAAGATCCAAATGAGGCCTCAATCTGGTATAACATCATTTATTTACAAAGAATAGGCATAAAGTCCTGTTTCTCTGAACACAGTAGAAACAAACAGCAGCAAGCAGTTTCCTTGCTCAGAAATCCACAGATCTGCTCCTCCAACAAGCTCTGTGCCCAAGAAGCTTTGTCTCTCTGTTTCCTTTCAGGATCACACTTACAACTCCATCTCATGGCTTCCTGCCTCCAACACGCACAGCCTCATCTCTGCCTTGGCAACCAGAGAAACCCCTCAGTCACCATGGCTTAATTCTGACTTGCCATGGGGCCTAGCTCTTTGGGCTGTATCCCCACAACCTCCAGCTCTTTTCACAACATAACAGGGCTTAACTGCTCCTTCTGCTCAGCCTAAAAGAGAGCGCTTGGCACCCACTGGCTTTAATGAGGGCGGTGATTGTATTGGATCCATGCTGGCAGGCATTAGCACGTTGCAGCCTAATGCTATGTTTGTACAGCACCGAGCACAATGGGCCTAGTGCCTCTAGATGCCACTCCAATACAAATCAATAATACTGCTATTTTGGCATGGGGGTAAGAGGTGCAGTGCAGATGGAGGTGCCTGACTGATAGTGATCATTAAAGGTCCCTTGGCATTTTTCACAAGAGTCAGGGCGCTAGCGGTGTTCTGGCCAAGTTCCTAGTTAGGAAATTTCATTCTGTCTATCTGAAATTCATCCTGAAATTTCAATTTGACACAGCATCCATTTTACCTGCTGATAGCCCCAAGGGGTTTCTTGGGGGCCAGCTGGAAAGAAAGGAATGCCCTAGGCTGCTAATCTGTTTTACTGCACTCTGGGACAACTACACTGTGGAAACACCAATGGAAACCGGAGAAAGTAAGAGCTGCTCGTTCCACGTCTCTGATTTTCACCTAATAACCCCTTAAATTTATGTAGCATGCTGCAGGTTTCCAAAGGCCTTTGCAGTCATGTCATGCACAGCCTTTGTTTAACGGTGCACAGCAGCACTGAATAAAAGTTTGGGATAGGAAGTGAAGAGTCCTGTATCCAATTGCAACGGAGGGGAAACCTCACCGCTGAAGGGGACAGAATTAAGTTAGGAACACTGGCTCTTTCTTTTGTGTCTTTGTCCACACTTTATGTGGCAGAAATGGTAAAACCCCACTAAAACCCAAGACCATTTATTCCTGCCACGTACAATAAGCCCGGCTGCATGTTTTCTATATTTCAAAGCTCACACACAACTGAAACAAAATGCAATTTCCATCGGTCGGCCCTAGCTAACCTCCATCAGGGCGGCCGTTCAGAAGGAATTCAAAATCATGAGTGGAGGGGGGAAAAATAGCATTGTATTAATCGGAGTCAGATTGAACATTTTAATTTTTAAGCAGTTTTATTATGGTGAACTCCTCTTGTATGGCTGGGATAGATAGCTTTAAAGGCAGTGAGATGGTGCTTATTATGAATTCATTTTTCAGATGTTTTCTCTCTCTTTAAATTACTTCTCTGTGATCGTGCTGAATTAATCTAACTGGCAAATCTTTCCTTTGTGTGCTTTGTAAATTAAATATTAGAGCAAGTGTGGATTAGTTAGAAACGACTGACTTTATCAAGATTGCTACTGGCAATCAACTAGCACAACAAATATATTTAAAAATATGTATTTTCAATGTAAAGGTAATCTTTGTACAGGTTTTCTAAATAATGGATCACAGTCTGTCATGACAATGATTTTTTAAAATGCACCATCTATTAGAATTATTATAGGTAATTATAATTGCTTCTGCTATCAAACATAGAGAGTTGTTCATAGAATATCAGGGTTGGAAGGGACCTCAGGAGGTCATCTAGTCCAACCCCCTGCACAAAGCAGGACCAATACCCAGACAGATTTTTTTCCCCAGAGCCCTCAAGGATTGAGCTCCCAACCCTAGGTTTAGCAGACCAATGCTGCTTAGTTAAGGCTAGCTTCAGGCAGTCTTTATAACTCCCTGTTTTTACAGAAATTCTCCTTTTCTGCTGAGAATTCCTATGCCCGGTCTCACCTCCAAGGAAAACATTTTGAAGGTGACAAAGCAAAATCCACTCACCTGTTTTTGAAGGGGTAGAAAAAAGAACCATCAGCCTTTCACAACAGAACCTCCTGGACTCTCTGCAGCATTGTCAACCATAAGAATTTGCTGGCTCATCTGAGAGAGGTGGCAGGGTTTCAGGATAGCATGCTAAAATGGTTTGAGTCCTTCCTGGAGGAACGCACCCAATGAGTAGTGATGGAAAACTGCACCTAGGAAGGTAAGAACGGCCATACTGGGTCATACCAAAGGTCCATCCAGCCCAGTATCCTGTTTACCGACAGTGGCCAATGCCAGGTGGCCCAGAGGGAGTGAACCTAACAGGTAATGATCAAGTGATCTCTCTCCTGCCATCCAGCTCCACCCTCTGACAAGCAGAGGCTAGGGACAGCATTCCTTACCCATCCTGGCTAAAAGCCATTAATGGACTTAACTTCCATGAATTTATCTAGTTCTCTTTTAAACCCTGTTATAGTCCTAGCATTCACAACCTCTTGAGGCAAGGAGTTCCGCAGGTTGACTGTGTGCTGTGTGAAGAAGAACTTCCTTTTATTTGTTTTAAACCTGCTGTCCATTAATTTCATTTGCTGGCCCCTAGTTCTCCACCTCCACCACTAGATCCCTCTCTTGTGGAGTGCCACAAGAAACAATTCTTTCTTCGGTCCTATTCAACATCTATCACAGATGACATGGACTCGGGTGCCAACAGTATGAAGGTGACACGCGGCTCTACCTCTCCTTCACCACATACAACCACAACACTACCACCAAGATGGTCCAGTGCTCAGATGAGATCAGTTCATGGATGACAAACAGCTGGTTGATGCTGAACCCAAGCAAGACAGAGGTGATGCTGGTGGGCAAAGGACAGCAGTTTTAAAGAGTTTTCAGTCATGGTATGTTGGTTGAAGGTACACACGCACCACTGATTAATTCAGTCCATAGTTCAGGCATGCTCCTGGATTTCTTGATGAACCTAAGCTCTCACATAGCACCATCCATGAGCAATCCTTTCTACCATCTCTGATCAGCTAAGACACTCCATCCCATACTGGCAATTAGCTGATCTTAGTTATTCATGCCTTCACCTCCCCTTCAGCAACGTGATATAGCTGGGCATAAGTCATAGGATCATAGAAATGAGGGTCTGGAGGGAACCTTAGGAGGTCATCGAGCCCACTCCCCTGCGCAGAGGCAGGACTAAGTTAACCTAGACCATCCCTGACATGTGTTTGTCTAACTTCTTAAAATACTCCATTGACATTCCAGAACCTCTCTTGGTAAAGTATTCCAGTCCTTAACTATCGGTATACTTTCCCAGTACTTAATTACTTCTAGAGTTAGAATGATTTTCCCAGTATCTAACCTAAATCACCCCTGCTGCAGATTAAGCTGGTTACTTCATGTCCCACCTGCCCCCCTGCCTTTTTATCTTTACCCAGAGAATTTCAGCTGGTCTGCCTCTCCCCCTCTTCTGGACCTCTTGATGTATAATGAATTCTTGATGTATAATGAAACATCTCCTCCCCCTTTTTCCCCTGCCTGTCCTTCCTGAACAGGTTATAACCCTCCAGGCATGAGATCTACCCCATAAAGTCTCTGTGATAGCAATTAAGTTATAATTTAGTTTTATGGACTAAGACTTCCAGTCTTCCTGTTCATCTCCCATACTCCTTGTATTTGTGTATAGACAGCTATGATGTTGAGCAGATTCCCCCACTGTTTTCCCTCTTGTTGCTCCTGTGACCCTATTGCATCCATCTTGTTGCATCCTGTGCTCCTGACCTCCAGCCCTTCAGGGCTAGGGAATCTGAGAACATTCGCAAGAGACTCAGGAAGTGGGAGCCAAGTGCCCCATACCTATCAACACAAAAGGCCTGTTCAGCAAATTTGGTATCACTCCGGCGGACGGGAAGGGGGGGCCCTTAGGACTTTGCAGTGCCAGCCCAGTTGGAGGTGCCTGGCAGCAGCCGAGAACTGCAACAGAGTGTGAATCAAAACAAAACCCTCCCCTGCGCAAACTGCTCCCGGGAGAGGGGAGAAGACACACAAGAGATGTGTAGTCACATTGCTGAAAGCGGGCGTTGTGAGGCTTGTTTAATGCTCTTGAAGTGCAGTGAAGGTGCTGTCTGGGCTCAGGAACAACCACTCTGGTGCTGTACGATCTGTTTGGAACATCATATGAGATATGATGCAACTGGTCCTTCCCGACTTGCAAACCCTACGCCCCAACAGGGGACTTTCCTTTAGGAGGGGCCAGTATGATCTGTATCCTGCCTCCTTTCCCCTCTCCAAGGGGAAAAAGCGAAGCCATCCAGCTTCCGTCTCCCTCCCCCTAGAGGAGATACCTCCATGCTTCAGATAGATGCTAGAAGCACAGGTTTAAATCCTGGCCGGGTTAATTCAATTTATGCTTCTGAAGCAGCTGGATCAAAACCTAAGCAGCTTTTCGCGTGTGCGTCTTTTTGAATAAGACCTTACAAATACAAAGTTTGTTCTGGCAGGAGTCACCAGGTGGCACTGTTACACATACTCGTACCTGTTCTTTTGCTGAGGGCTTGTCTAGACTCTAGTAGAAAGTTAGTGGGTGGCAAACTGGGGTGTAAATCTCCTTTCCTGAGTTCAAACACCCTTGTAAGCGCCCTGCCCCATGACAGCCGCTGGAGTTCAGTGTGAACCAGTAAATGAATGTGCTCTGCTTGCACTTCTGACCAGAGCGCTTCCAAAAGCCTCCTGTTCAGTGAGCTTTCTCTGAAAAGTGACAGTTTTCACTACTTCCTTCAGCACTGCCATAAGATCAGGGGAAGTACTCTTGGACACCAAAGCGTCGCGGTGAATGAAACCGTGATTTCAAACATCATTACCACCTGCCTTAGGTCTTTTTTCACACCTCTGCTATTTCTACCTGTCATATTTGCTACACCATCACTTGTAATTCCCTTGCAATTTGCCCAGTCCAATTTGTATTTTCCGACTACGCAGTCATGCAGTGCTTCAAATATCTGTGCTCCTGTTGTATTTCTTGGTAAAGTCAAACAACACAGCAAATCTTCCATAAAGACCTCTATATCTCCCATAAAACAACAGTATTGCACAATTTGAAATAGCAGTACTCTTGTCAAGATGGATAGCAAAATCCCTGGCTGACTGTAACCGAGTGAAAGTAGCAAAGAGTCCTGTGGCACCTTATAGACTAACAGATGTATTGAAACATGAGCTTTTATGGGTGAATACCCACTTCGTCGGATGCATGCTGGGCTTCCAAATGCTCTGCAGTATCACATATTGGCCGAGACATTGTGTTATTACGTGTACACACACACACACACACACACACACACACACACACACACACACACACACACACACACACACACACACACACACACACACCCACCCATTTGGAAAATCAGGCCTTAGAGATCCTAAAATCGGGGCTGCTCCCTACGGCATCCTGGCCAAACATCCCCCATTCTCCTCTCCCCTACAGCCAGAAGTGTGCTGATATGGGGGGCAACCCAGTCTCCACCCCAGAGCTGACTTCACTGGGCAGTGCTGGATGACGTATCTTGCGAACACCGTAGGATGAAAGAAGCTATACAGGCCCTCGGGCAACATGGCAGTGGACCCAGTAGTAAATAAGAATAGCAGTGTAAAATCATTACTGTTGTTATGCCGGCTGAGCAAGAACCAAAAATTGCCAATTCGGATAGAAGCTGTGTGGGCGTTCATCTAAACCGCCATTTAGGCATTCCCAAAAGTACCTTGCTGACTGGTCATGACTCCAGGCTCACCTGTATATAACCAAGGCTGCCTCGCCTGACTTCTGTAGCTGGGCCAGCAGCCAATCCATTTTGATTTCAAGACAAGTGCAGGTGTGAAACATGGTGGAAAGCCAAGCAGAGGAAGCACTAAATCATCCTTGCAGGGCATAAGTGGGAAGCTCTCTGACAGCAAACAGGGAGTGTTGTCTCCAACAGATTGCTTCATAACAAGCCCCCGGGTAATAGCATTCAGAGGCAATCAATGCAGAATGAGGAAAAGCACAGCAGGCAACAAATGAGAAGAGAAACCATGCCATCTTAACACAGTCCCTGCTTAACATCTCCACGAGGGACTAGCTTCTATCCTGCCTGAGCCCCCAGAAACTGGCACGCATCCTCCAGCAATGATAAGTACAACTGGCCTCTGAGGTTCACTGGCATGTTCGGCTATTGGTCACCTTTCCCACTCAGTCAAAGCTGTTTTGTTTTCCGTGCACGCATCCCCTCCCGTATACTGCTCTGCCATTTTCCCCTTAGCATGATGCCTTGTCCCTCCACCCCAGTCAAGTGTAGTGCAATCATCGCCGGCTCCTCGTCTGGATCTCCGCAAGCTAACCTATTATGTGGCCTTGGAAGGCAGCAGACTTTGTCCTGATAGAAGGCACTATTATTTCACACAGTGGATCTCACCACTACCACAAGATAATGTGGTGGGATATGGGCTTTGAAGGATTTGAACGTTTCGATGGGTAATGACAACATCCAAAGATCCAGTTTTGGAAGGTGTGTGAATCCTGCTGCCTCTGAAAACGATCAAAGCTCTGACTAATTAAGGGGGCTGAAGGCACGGCCCTTGGAGCAGGTTACCATGAGGATGCCAGTCTACAGTCGCTCTTGGGAGTAGAACTACAGGTTGAGTTGGATACTATAGAGAAGTCAGGGGGAGGGCTAGCTTAGTGGTTTGAGCATTGGCCTCCTAAACCCAGAGTTGTGAGCTCAATCCTTGAGGGGTCCACTTAGGGATCTGGGGCAAAATCAGTACTTGGTCCTGCCTAGTAAAGGCAAGGGGGCTGGACTCCATGACTTTTCAGGGTCCCTTCCAGCTCTGTGAGATAGGTATACCTCCATATATTATCATAGAACATATGAATGCAACTAGCAAATTTACTCCAATGTCTTCTTTTTAGGCTTTCCCAAGCATCCGCCAACAGGATTTAAGCTCTTAAGGGCAGGGAATGGGTGTTGCTCTCTACTTGTAAAGTGTTGTGCACATTGCTACACGAGTGATTTTTTTTCTTTCTGTATATGACGTCCCATAGTCATTGCTCTGAACTGGCATTTCCCAGCTCAAAATTTAAAAGCATCACATTCCGCTCTTGGTGACACTACCACGGTTTGGGCTATGGAGTATCTGATACATTTATGAATTGCTGTTGCTTATATTGCCACAGTTATTTTACACTGTATCACACCTGCAAATCGGATTATTCCAGGGAAGAAGGACAAAATATCTGACCAAGAATTAGCATTAGCATATCAGATTAACCTAGATTTCCTGATCTGCTCAGAATCACCCTTGCAGGCTGCACTGTCTGCTTCCATTGTTGCTTGGACTTTGCTGCCTTGTTTTCAGTGTCCCCTCTACAATTTGGAAGTCGCACAATATTTGTGTAGAATTCCCTCAATGCTCCTGGATTCATGACGGACCCTTTCCCACATCTCTCCTGCCTGGAATTTCTTTTAATCTTTTGCCAATTCTCTCCCCCTGGCGAGTTTCTGCATTGAGTTCAAAGGACAAGGGTCAGGGTTTTTGTTTTTTTTATCTCCTCAGATGTCAGTCTGTTGAACTGAGCTGCGGCTTCCCTTGTCGTGTGGTCTCGTGGCAGATGTCAACGCCATAGACAAATGGCTATTTCCAGGGCTAACTCCAGTGAGAATCAGGTGTGTCAGGGTCTCTGGGGAGACTGGAATGATCAGATACAACACTCCTTCCATCTGAGGATCTTTCCCAAAATTTCTTAATTAAACCTCAGACTGCCCGGGTGAGGTAGGGCGGGGATATGCAGAACTCTCTGCGCAACAGTTCAGAGCAGGAAAAGAAGAATCCTGTGTCCAGATTAAACTGCAGAGCTGTATTACCTCCTCAGGGCTAACCAGCAATCCAGAGCACTTGCATTTTATCCTCCTCACAAGAGTTGGCAGCTAGGACACCGAAGAGACACGGAGGGATTGGTCTTTGGGTAAGAGCCATGGAGCTGTGGTTCTGCGATGGGTTAAAGATGCCTGCCCCTGCACAGAGCAGAGTGAGGGAGAATAGCACCATCAGCTGGCACTTTTCACCAGTAGATCTAAAAGCATTTAATACATGAGGTCAACATCATTTTACAGGTGGGGAAACTGAGGCACAGAGCAGGGCCATGACTTGCCCAAGGTCGTGCTGCAGCAGAGCCAGGAATAGAATTCAGGACGCCTGGGTCCCAAGCTAGTGTGCTATCCACTAAGCCAGGCTACCTCCCAACCAATCAGCAGCTGCTGCTGCCACTGCAGCCTCTGGGAGGAGCTGCTGGCAGAGCCGTGAGGGTGGCACTGAGCATTAGCACTGTACTCCTACAGTAGCAACAGACTGAGCACTTTCACTCTGGGCTTAGCCATGGTGATGGTGTCCATACATAGGCTCAGTGCTGACCTTCTCTATGGGGGCCAAATGCACCCTGAGTGAGCCAGAGCTGCAGAAATAATGGTACGTGCTCATGCCATTTATAAATGGTGTTGCATTGCAGACACAGGAGGGGTGGAGATAAGGTTACCTGGGCTTTGGAACTTCCTGGAGTTGTTTTGTTTTTACATGCTCACCTTTGCAAGCTGTCTGCTCTTTTGATCTCGTATTTTTGTATGGAGAAATACCCCTGGTAGAGGAAGTGTCATGCTTATAATTGTATTGAGTGTTGTTATTTTCAGGCACCACAAAAGTTGCCAGTGAGGAACCCAAGCAACTAAATATTTGGCTCTGGACACCATTCAGATGGGTCCTAACTCCCCATGTGGGATTGGGGGCCCATTTATTACCACTGGATCTTGTTACAGCTGTAGTTCGCTTGTTGCCATGGATGAGGCCAACCTGTTGCCTCACTTATTCATAGAATACGTGGGTTGGAAGGGACCACATGAGATCATCTAGTCCAGCCCCCTGCTCAAAGCAGGACTAATCCCCAGACAGATTTTTACCCCAGTTCCCTAAATGGCCCCCTCAAGGATTGAGCTTATAACACTGGGTTTGGCAGGCCAATGCTCAAACCACTGAGTCATCCCTCCCGTCACCTCACTTCTTGCCACAAAGAAAACCCTAGTACCAGCTATGCTGAAATACCAGACATGGGGAATAAGTAGCTTAATGGATAAAGCCCTAGCTTTAGCAGAAGTCACATAGATATTACTGTGCTTGACAGAGGCACTGTGGTCACTGATATAGCAGCCCACAGGAGACGGCACCTTCTCTTACTCTAGGGAGTGGAAACTTTATAAAGTAGAGACGATCAGGAAGAGCTGCTGATGCTGGCCACAGGAGCTGGTTGTGAGACCATCCCTATGAGTAACCATCCCAGAAACAACAGACCACTTGGCATAATTCCACTTGACTTGTGGTCTCTGCTGACGGGAAGCTCAGAACTGGAATGGCAGGGGCGCTGCAGCTCAGGATCATCTCTCAGTTCCCCTGCACTTGTGGCAGAACTAAGTATCATCTAGACCATCCCTAAACGCTGTTTGTCTAACCTGTTCTTAAAGATCTCCAATGAGGGAGATTCCACAACCTCCTGGGCACTTTATTCCAGTGCTTAACCACTCTTGACAGGAAGTTTTTCCTAATGTCCAACTTAAACTGCCATTGCTGCAATTTAAGCCCATTGCTTCTTGTCTGAGCCTCAGAGGTTAAGAAGAACAATTTTTCTCCCTCCTTGTAAGAACCTTTTATGTACTTGAAAACTATTATGTCCCCTCTCAGTCTTCTCTTCTCTAGACTACACAAACCCAGTTTTTTCAATCTTCCCTTATACATCGTGTTTTCTAGACCTTTAATCATTTCTGTTGCTCTTCTCTGGACTTTCTCCAGTTTGTCCACATCTTTCCTGAAATGCGGTACCCAGAACTGGACACAATACTCCAGTTGAGGCCTAATCAGCACAGAGTACAGCGGAAGAATTACTTCTTGTGTCTTGCTTACAACACTCCTGCTAATATATCTCAGAATGATGTTTGCTTTTTTTGCAAGTCTTACACTGTTGACTTATATTTACTCTTTTATCCACTATGACCGCCAGATCCCTTTCTGCAGTCCTCTTTCCTAGGCAGTCATTTCCCATTTGTATGTGTGCAATGGATTGTTCCTTCCTATTTGCCCTTGTTGATTTCACAAATTTCCTATTTACTTCAGACCATTTCTCCAGTTTGTCCAGAGCATTTTGAATTTTAATCCTATTCTCCAAAGCACTTGCAAACCCTCCCCTCACAACTTGGTATCATCCACAAACTTTATAAGTGTACTCTCCATGCCATTAGCTAAATAACTGATGAAGATATTGAACAGAACTGGACATAGGCACTGACTTCCCCTCTTTCCCGTGGGTGCTTGACCCCCCTCTGCCCATTGCCTTGCTCCCACTCCACCTCTCCCCTGCCCCCATTCCAGCCCCTTCCCCAAATTCCCGCCCCGGTCCTGCCTCCGCCCCTGAGCATGCCAGATTCCCACTTCTCCCCCTCCCTCCTGGAGCGTGCTGTTTGGTGGTGGCCGGCTGGGAAGTGCTGGGACGTAGGCAAAGGAGCGAGGATGCAGCATACTCAGGGGAGGAGGGGTAGGGGGTGAGGAGAGGCAGGGGGTGAGGAGAGCTTGGCAATTAGTGGGTGCAGAGCACCCACAAATTTTTCCCCGTGGGTGCTCCAGCCCTGGAGCACCCACGGAGTCGGCGCTGGACCCAAAACTGATTCCTGTGGGACCCCACTTGTTATTCCCTTCCAGCTTGACTATGAACCACTGATAACTACTCTCTGGGAACAATTTTCCAATTACTTATGCACCCACCTTATTGTAGCTCCATCTGGGTTTGTTTATGAGAAGGTCATGCAGGACAGTATCAAATCCCTTACTAAAGTCAAGATATACCACGTCTACCATTTCTGCATATTCACAAGGTTTGTTGCCCTGTCAAAGAAAGCCATTAGTATGCTGACTGGTACGTATCACCTTATTATCTTCTAGGTGTTTGCAAATTGGTTGCTTGATTATTTGCTCTATTATCTTTCTAAAGTACTGATATGATAACTTTTGTTTTATTGACCCTGCTAATCATAACCATTCCAGTGACTGTTGCTAGGTTTGTCAATGAAGCTGGTTGTCATTGGACACATAGGTCTGAGTCTTGGCCCTTCGGTTGCTGAGGGAAGAGCACTGTGCAAGTCCATGGGGGAACCAGGCACCTCAGCCCAATGGGTGCAGCCTGCGAGTAGGTGGCCTGCATCTTCTGACTGGCCACAGCAGCAAAAGGGAGAGTTGTGAAAGTCCCACTTACAGTCATTTGCAGCGCATCTGATCACTCTACATTTCAAGAGATTAAGCTTGGCCCACAGATGGGGCGGAAGGTCAAAACCTGCGGGCTGGGCTGTTGGATCTGTCGTAAGATGAGCATTGGCTCCTATGGCACCTGGAGATGACATTGAGTCTCGTTAAAGGAATTGTCCAAACAGGGATGGCTTGGGCTAAAATGGTAGATTGGTGTGTTAGGCACATCTTTAACCTGGGGTAGATGTGGCATGTCTTGCAACATAAGGAGCAAACTCTGCACAAGGATTTGTCAGAAGGAGGGATATTAGACAGGCCCGGAAGCCAGATCAGACTGGTTAGTTGGTTTCATGGTACCAGTAGTTATACCCACAGTTTCATTCATCAATGGCGAACGGGTCACGGAGAAGGTCACTGCAGGATAAATCCCCGATGAAGAATGCTTTCTCTGCCAGCTTCCCATCCATCAGTGCTGCCTTAGAACTCAGCCAGTTCTCTGAGTCACTGCCTCGCTGGCTGGGCTCTATGCAAGGCCCCCCACCTGGAACTTGTTCCTTGGACATTGAGAAATCTCTCGGAAAGAAACTGCTCCCTGATCTCTCTAAGGTACCTATCTGGCCCCCGTGAGCGTAGTATCTGAGCACCTCACCATAACCTTGTGCGGTAGGGCAGTGCTATTATCCCCATTGTACGGATGGGGAACAGATCCTCAAAGGTATTTAAGCATCTAACTCCCATTGGTTTCCATGAAGTTAGGAGCTTAAATACCTGTGTGAATTTGAGCCAAAGAGATTTGCCCAGGCTCAAGCAGGGAAAGCTGTGGTGGAGCAGAGAACTGTATCCTGGTGTCCCACTGATGGACCATCATTCCTCACTGAGCTCTCCAGGACAACTCCCCTCTTTAGGTGAGCAAGGATGGGAGCTCTTCAGGTGCAGACATGGGGGAACCCTTTTAGCAAATACCTCCCCCCAGCAGCTTTGCACTTACCTTGTGGCTTTGGCCAAGACCTTGTGCTTTTGTGTGCCTCAGTTTATCCCTCTGTACAATGGGGATAAAGAACCTCATTGATCTCAGTGTGGGGCCCATGAAGCAGTGAAGTGCACTGAGATCCTGGAGCCAGGGGGAGACCATCAGAGCTGCCCTTGAATTTTAGGCTCTTTGTGGAGGGCTTGTTATACAAGGGCAGCTCAGGCAACTTCCTCTCCTGCTGCTTAGCCCTAATTTTAGACTGCAAACTGCCCACCGTAGGGCCTATGCCTTCACATGTCAGGCCAGTGCCAGACCCCCATGGGCTCTTCCAGAACAGCGGCAAGGGAGCAACAGGGTTGCCAGAGGGGGGCAGGAGTGCAGCTGGGTGGTAGAGGAGGAGATGCTTTTCCCTGGTGAACTGCCCCCAGGCTGAGCTGCACTAAGAGATTGCATGCAACCAGGGCTGTCTCCTTGGAGGGGCCTGTATCTCGGGGGGCGAGGGTGGGTGGGGGGAGGGGAGAAGGACATAGGGAAACAAAGAGACAGGCCTCAGAGCAGAGGATTTCTGTGAGCCCCACCCCCCTCTTCATATCAGAGGCACTTTAAAGATTTATCTTTTTTTTTTTTCCAACCCCAAAGCAGGGAAACAAAATCAGCACACCCTCCCCCCCGGCTCTCTTGGGAGAGAGGTAAACAGAGACCTTGGGAAAGGGAGACAGTTATGAATGGGACTATTCTTATCCTAGGAGCAGCCCTTTCCCTGGGCGCCTACTGTTCATTCATGCACCCAGCACAGCAGCAGGAGATGATGGGGGAGGGAACCCTTCTGTGCTCCAACCTCCCCGGGATCAACCCCCTTCCCCCACCTCCTCCTGGCATCCCCCTCCTGCTCCCCCCACCCCATCACACACACACAGCTGGCCTGGGCTGCCAGCTGCTCTTTGCGCAAGCGTGGTCAGCAGGGGCGGACCGACCTACTCTGTTTTCCCCAATCCACACTCCTCTCTTTCCAGCTCATGCTAACTTTACATCGTGCCATTATTTCGCATCCTTCCCTTCCTTGCAAAGCGGCTCCGTTCGGCAGCCCGTCCTCCGGGGAGCCCGGCAGCACCCTCCCCGCACCATCCGGATTACAATCCTTCCTTCCCTTTGCAGACGGCTTTGGCCAGCAAATAGCGGATCGGAAACCCCCTCCGCCTCGGCACCCGGATGGCTGCTTGATGGTGAGTTTAGGAGCTGAGCAGACCTGGGCAGGAGGGGGGTGCGTGTGTGTCCCTGTATCCGAACCCACCCCAAGCTCTAGTCGTTTTAAAGGGGGAAGTTGGTCAATTGCATTCCTCTGGCTGCAGCCCTGGGGTGTGTGTGTGTGTAATTGACATGCTGCCTGGGGCAAAGCCAGAAGGGGCTTTTGTTTTGGTTTGCTCCTGAGCTAAAAATAAAATTAAAGCGTATTTAAAGGCTGCAACAAAAGAGGACCATAAACTGGGCTCCCCGGAGGACGGGCTTGTCCACCGCTGATCCAGAATCCTCTTGTGCCTGAGATATTCTGGATGTGTTTGAACTTGGACCCCATCCTCTCTCTCTCTGCTTTTCTGATTTTAAGACTAGAAGGATCTGGTGAGGAATACTGCAGGTCTTTTCGATGGGCTCGTTTGCGGTAACTGGTTATCTAGACTTCTTGGGGGGGCGCAGTGGATAAATAAACAGCCACCACCAAACTTCAGACTTGGAAAAGATGAGACTCAGAAAGGGTGATGTATTGGCATGTGTTTAATCTGCACATCGCTGGCTGCTTGGTGAGGGAAAGAGCTCCTAGTGGTTCTGAATCTGACGTTAAGGTATCATGGGAGAGCTAGTAGAAGGCCTGTGACAACACCTAAATGAATGCTGTGTTGGTGGAACTTATTGCCAAAAGAAAATCACAGGAATGGGATGGATGGATGGGGACGGACAGACACACGAGTTTGGTTTTCGTTAGGTTCTGGCACTCAAAAAAACCTGGATCTGGCTGGATTAAAATATTGGCAATAGATCAATGTTATTATTTAAGCAGGTTTTGCATTGGTTTTGTAGATCAGTGCTTATCAGGGAAAAGGAACTCTAAAACCAGGACAGAGATTAATTTGGGTGCCTCTAAATGTGACCTGAAGAAGAGCTCTATGTAGCTTGAAAGCTTGTCTCTCTCACCAACAGAAGTTGGTCCAGTAAAAGATGTCAGCTCCCCCACCTTGTCTTTCTAAATGTGTCACACCTTGAAGTGTATCTAATAGTCGCACTTGGGTTTTGTGGTGTAGGCGCTGCTGCAAATACAATTTGGCATTTGCTTTTTAGTTTCTTCCTGTTTACTTGTTGCTGTAGCAAAGGAGTGTCTCTGCCAAGGGTTCAGGTCACTGTAATGCGCATGCATAAATGATCTCTAAATGCTCCACTGCAGGAGAAACCCTTAAGAGCCATTGGACATACAGAAATCTTGGGATGTGGGTGGGGAAGAAGAAAGTATCCAAAGTTGTCCCTTGGGGTCTTGCGTGGGATGAGTTTGTCAGGAAGAGGGCATGGCGAACTTAGGTTTCAGACCATCTGGGAGGAGGTTTGAATGGACTCGATTCAGTGCAGGCACACAGCTGTGTGTATAACCGTGCGAGGATTCAACCCGGTGTATGTGCATTAGAATCCTCCCACACCACCAATCACAGTCCAGCACAGCAACCTGCTGACTTCTTGGCGACATGAGCTAATCTGTCTTGCCTCCCTCCGTGGCTCCCTATTTTGGGAGCACTGATGCATGTGTGTTTGGAATGTACCGATAACATAGTAGCAAACACTAAGCATGATTGGTTTGTAAATCAAACCAGCTTCCTTTACAAGGCCTCCACCCTTCTCAGAACCGCCTCTAACTGCTGCTCCTGAGAGGTTTCCTTGCCTAATAGGCCACTGTGCTTCTATAGCGCTTTTTTGCTTGGCACAAGGGCATAATGGTCCCTTCCCCTGTGGGGCATCTGGTGCAGTGGTCAAGGCCAAGCAGCAAACCAGTACCAGCTGGGAATGGAACCCAGGTGTCCTGAGTCCCACTCTCCTGCTGAGTCTGCTCGGGCATGTGTGCGGCTCCTGGGACTGAACTGATGGGGGAAATGGTTTGTGAGTGGAGTCCGGAGGTGAAGAGAAACGAGAAGGAAGGGGAAGTAGGTCACCTCCTTGTGAGGTTACCGTCAGGGCCAAGGGTTTGTATTTGTTTTTAAATTCAACTGGAGGCTCTGCCCTGTGATGTAGACAGCCCCCACACGGGACTGATCAATCGGGCAGTCCCGACCTCCCACCAAAGGCATGTGGCAGCCAGGGAAGGCTTCCTCATTCAGGCTGCACGCTCCAGCTTGCTCCTCCTCAGGCACCTTTGTGGCCTTGCTGAGAATGGCTTGACCTGCTGTTATTGCTGATGGGGGAGTATCTTTCTGCTGCCCTACAGGTTTTTCCTCTAATGGGCAATTGAAAAAACACACGGCCTGTCGGGACCCAGGCAATTAGCTGTCACCTGCTATGTCCAGTGCGGCATTTTCCTCTCAACAAACACACTTAAAATTGGTTTGGGCAATGGAGTGTCCCTAGCGATAGGATCTGGCTGTAATGAATATAAAGGGGGTGTTTTATGGAGGCTGCTGGATGCAGACAGATTTTGTCATCCTCTCTAGCTCCCAGGCTGGCTGTACCACCTACCATCAGGACTTCGGGAGAGCCTGAGGCTACGTCTACACTACAGCATAAAATCGAAATTATTAAAACCGGTTTTATAAAACCGATTTTACGTGTCCACACTAGGGCACATTAATTCAATGGTGTGCGTCCATGGTCCTAAGCTACCATCGATTTCCGGAGCGGTGCACTCTGGGTAGCTCAGTAAAAGAATGAGACCAATAACTTCGATTTCCATCCACACTAAACCTAAATCGATATAGTTATATTGATTTTAGGGTTACTCCTCTCGTTGGGGAGGAGTACAGAAATCGATTTTAAGAGCCCTTAAAATCAATTTAAAGTGCCTTGTAGTGTGGACGGGTACAGTGTTAAATCGATTTAACGCTGTTTAAATCGATTTAACGCTGTAGTGTGGACCAGGCCTGAGTGGTGATCCCAACAGGATCACCACTCAGGCTCTCCTGAAGTCCTGGCCTGAATTATATAGTCATGGACCTACTGACTGCATTACCAGCAAGTGCCCTGTTAAATGGCTCCAACGCCTGCTGATGGGCTGGAAGCAAAGAATACCCAGGTAGTGACATGCAAAGTGCCCATCGGGGACCTGCAGGAGGCACTGTTGGGTTTTGTTTTGTTAGCTGTCTCCCTTGGGATTGTTATTGCTTTGAGTGGTGCACAGTGTGGTACAAACTCCAGGGGAAATGACTTGCCTGAGGAGTCTGGCTGATGTAGGGCTAATAGTTTGGATGAAGCAGCAGGGCAAAGCTCGTTGATGGGCGCTGCGGGATAGAGATGCTGGGTGAATTGGTTAGGGATGCAAACAGTGAGAACTCCAAGCTAGTATGTGGGATGGTTGTGGGGGGAAGAGGGGAGAGGAGTAACGGGATGTGCAGGGAGGAAGATGCTTTGGAGGCAGTGAGGTGGAGAAGCGATCTTGGGGTGGTTGTGGAGTGCAGACGAGACGGGAACTTGCAGTGTGGCCGGAAGGGCTGCCCCCGACAGCGTTGCATTGGGAACAATGCATAAAGATCTGGGTAACTCTCACGCCAGGAAAGTCCTGCCAAGGGAGAGGGGCTCCTGACAAAGGAGAGAGTCAAATGTGCGTCACCTCGGTGGTGGATGGGGAGCAGAGTCTGCATGCTCAGAATACGGGCCACATCTAGTGCCTCTCGTCTGATGTTCCCAAAGCATCTCACGTATAGATCTTGCGCATGTGATCTTGCGCATACAGAGAGCAAAGTGGCTTCCGAAGGTCTCCCAGCAATAGAACCGTGTCTGGAGCCCAGGTCGCCTCACCCTGTGCTCTAACCATTAGCTCATGCTGCCCCATGTGACAGGCTGCTGCTGTCCCTTCCTATAACAGTCCTGATTTCCAACTCTGACCCTACTCATGGGTAGACTCAAACCTCTTATGCCTCCATTATCCACCTCTTCATGCCCCCACTTCTCCTTGCTTGCTGCTTTCTGTCTGGACCAGTCTACCAGCATCTCCCTGCTCCAAGCCACCCACCTCTTGTTCTCTCTCCTGCTCTCTTGCTTGTAAGAAAACAAACCACAAGCTATGGGCCAGATCTCAATAATGCAGGTTTTCAGGGCCTGGCTGTACCCATAGTGTGTTAGCAAGCCCATAAGGTGCCATGCATGCTGGTTAAACAGGGTAGGAGAGGGATCGCACAGGGTGCTTTGGAAAGGAAGAGCTTAGGGGAATGGGATGAGACTGAACGAAGGAAAACTCTGGCTGGGGTGGAGAAGAGGAACCATTTCCTCATGCCGAAGTCAGTCACACTGTGGAATTGGTGTCCCAGGGGTAAGATGTAGAATCCGGGTTGCTAAACGTTAGTCATTCATTGCCCAGGGCTTTATTTAGTCTGCGATGTGTAGATCAGTGGCTCTCAACTTTTCCAGGCTGCAGTGCTCCTTCCAGAAGGTTGATTTGTCTTGCGTACCCCCAAGTTTCACCTCATTTAAAAATTTACTTGCTTACAAAATCAGACATCAAAATACAAGTGTCCCAGTGCACTAGTACTGAAAAAATACTGACTTTCTCATTTTTACCATATAACTATAAAATAAATCAATTGAATATAAATATTGTACTTGCATTTCAGTGTAGTATATAGAGCAATACAAACAAGGTGTTGCCTGTATGAAATTTTAGTTTCTACTGACTTTGCTAGTACTTTTTATGCAGCCTGTTGTAAAACTAGGCAAATATCTAGATGGGTTGACCTACCCGCTGGAAGACCTCTGCATACCCCCAGGGATACAACCCCCTGGTTGAGAACCACTGGTGTAGGGGACAATCCTGCTGCTCTGAGCTGGGCATGCCTGAATGGTGGAACGCTCTGTGAGGCCAAGCTGGTCAGCTAAGTCTTGCAGCCCTTTTCTGGGTGCTCTAATGTGATCTGCGAGGGGCAGACCTGATGAGGGGTGTTGGGAGGAGACTGGAAGGGAGCCAAAAGAAAATGGAGCAGACAGATTGGTTAACTGTCTAGCTAAATGGAAGCAGGGGGCTTCTAAGGGCTCGGTGTAACACTGTCTCGGGGGAACACCCTGCACCCCCATGTTCATCCTTATAATATGATTCATTGGTATCCAGTGCAAAGTTTGTCATGTCGGGTGTCTTCGGAAGACTCATGATGCACTGAGCATTGTTGTTATAGTAATGTTATAGGTTGTAATTTCATATATATAGTTATGAGGCTGAAAATGTGTCCTTAGGGCTTAAAATAAGCCCAGGCAAAACTCTCCAGGGACAGAGGGACAGTTCACACGTCATCAGGGCGTGTATGAAACAAACCCTGCCCAGCCTCACAGGAACAAAAGACACTGGCCTTGGCAGCAACAAAGGATCTGTTGGACTCTCAGTTGAGTCACCCCCCTTCCCTTGGCCAGTTTGGGACTGCAATGAGGTAATGCTCACCTGACTCTGAAGGGTGGGGGCAAAGCCAAGAGGAGAGAAAGAACATGATAAAAGGGAGAGACATTTGCCGTGCTCTTCTTCTCTCTTCCACCTAAGTCTACAGACACCACCACCCAGTGACTGAAGTGCTGATCAAAGAGGAGAGCCTGTCTGAAGGGCCACCAGCCAGCCTGTGGTGAGAAGCATCTAAGTTTGTAAGGGCACTGAAAGTGTTAAGATCAGCTTAGAATGCATTTGGTTTTATTTTATTTGACCAAATCCAACTTATTGTGCTTTGACTTACAATCACTTAAAATCTGTCTTTCATAGTTAGTAAATGTGTTTGTTTATTCTATCTGAAGCAGCGCCTTTGGTGTGAAGTGTGTCAGAGGCTCCCCTTGGGATAACAAACCTGGTACCTATCAATTTCTTTGTTAAATTGACAAACTCTTATAAGCATGCAGTGTCCAGCGGGCATGACTGGGCACTGCAAGATGGAGGTTCCTAGGGTTGTGTCTGGCACTGGAAATTTTTTCTAGTGTCATTCGGTTGCACAATCCAAGCAGCGGCTGGCCAGAAGTGCTCACTCACGTGCTGGGAGAAGCTTACATGCCAGGGGCTGTGTGAACAGCCCGGGAGTGGGGGTTCTCACAGCAGAGCAGGGTAAGGCTGGCTCCCAGAGTCAAGGATTCGAGTGACGAGTCCAGATAACACCAGGGGAACGTTACACTTGGGATGTCAGGCATGTTCCAGAAAGCCCAGCTGTGCATGTGGTGGTTTGGGCCGGTAGGGTAACTGGATCTGTATTCTCTGCCTACACCTTCCAGTGCAGGAATGCTTAAACTCTCCCTATGTTCAGAACCCCACTGGTGCATTTAGCTGCGTTAAAGGAGACCCCCAACGGACAGCGGTGGCTGGAAAGAGCATGGCCTCCGGACGCCCTCCCCTCCAGGTGACCAGGACCTTCCCCAAACTCTCAAGGCCCTCTGCAAGAGCCAGAGCAAACAGGCCTCCTGGAGGGCCACAAACTCTGGCTGTGCTGGACCAGTGGGGCTGGCTGAGGGACGTGAGTTCCAGAGCTGAGAGCCCTGCCCCCAGGCAATCAGATTTAGGAGCAGGCTGGGCTGGGTTGGTGGAATGCCCCCCTGTAGTACTCAGCAGTGGCCTAATGCACTCCCCCTCCCCTTCTCCCCCTTTCCACCACTGAGCAAGTAGGTGGCTACCTTCTGCACCAGCCAGAGCTTCTGGGTTGGCTGCAAAACCATTCGCAGCATCCCTGCTAACTTTGCGGCTGATTCTTTGTGGGGCTGGGCCAGAGTCCCTGGTTGTCATTTCAGCTGGTCTTGATTCAGCAGCAAGAACTGTGGCGGTGTGTTCTCATGCAGAATAGAACTGTAGTTTCTGGTGCAGTGAGCCCTATGCTCAGCCTCTTTCCATTTGTGGCTTTGCGGCTTCCGCCAGGTATTTTCCTGATCGTTGTCGCTGACAGCATCATGCTTCACAGAAGCAACCAACACCCCTCCCTCCCACTAACCCAAGTAACCAGCCTCTTAGCACAGGCAGTGTGCAGTTACACTCCACCCCAAGCAGATCACTCGCTCCCAGGATAGGTGTGGACTAGTGCTGTGGTCCCCCGACACGATCTTCCACTGCTAGATGGGAGCTGCTCCCCTCCAAGAGACATTTGACATTTGCTTCTAAGTCAATAGAGAAATGAGTAAGTGCCATGACTTTTACCTACAGATCTTAGAATTCTGTCCTGAGGTACGTGGTTGTAGATTCAATCGATTTGCCGCATATGCCGGTGGTTAGAGCAGTGGTTCTCAACCGGCAGGTCGCTTGTGGCCTAATCAGCACAGATCTGCAGCCCATATGACATCCTCAGGGCCGTACAGGTAGTCTTGGATGCAGCCAGCATAACACATTGTGGGCCGCATATGTAGCCTCCAATGGTAAATACGTTAAGAGCCACTGGGTTAGAGCAATGCATGGCAAAGTCTTCAGTGCTGGGGTCTCTTCTGAGCTCTGCTGTGGACTTGCTGTGCAGCCGGTTCGCTCCGATGAAAAGTATCTGGAATGGGAGGTAGAATGTTTAGCACAGTGGGGTCTTCGTCTCTGATCGGGTTTCCTCGGTACGAATAACGTAATTCTAATTATTAGTGTTTAATGGGAGCTGCTGGGTGTTCAGTGTCTTGGAAAATCAGGTCACTTATTTAGGGCTAAATACAGATATAGGAGTCTAGGTTTAAGTGGCTAATTTTGGAAAACCCTGGCCGTAAATCCCTGTGCACCTCAGTTTCCCCATCTGGATAGCCAGTACAGCGGTAAAAATGCCCTTGTCCCGCACCTGCTGTAGCATTCCCGTTGTTGCTGCCACCAGGAGGAGGTTTTCTGGTGATGGCTACTGTAGCTGTAGCATGTGGTCCGGGACGGAGCTGGGCTAATGTTCCTTGGCTTTCAATGCATGCCATTTTTGCACCTCCCTGAAACTTTTCCTCCACGTTTTGGGCTGGGATTAACCCAAAATGTCAAAGAAAACTCAGCCTAAGCTGGGGGGCCTGCACCTGGCTCTGTCTTGGAACTGTGCAAAATCTGCACAATTTGCCTGGCTGCCCGTGAGCAGGGTGAGATGACGCGGCGATTAAAAAAGATCAGTGCCTAGTCTTCACTTGTGCCCACGCTGGTGGAGCAGCACCAGTTGCTAGTTTGTATACAACCCTCTGTTCAGTGTCTTTGCATGGGCCCCTTCTGTGGTTGGTCTGCCCACCTGCTTCTGCCCACTGCTAAAATGGACTTGTCCTTGAGCTCAATGTGGAGAACTCTGTGTGGAAAGCCCTGGGTTCGAACGCAGCCAGCTGCCTGTGATAGCGATTGTTCTAGGAATGGCGCCTAGTAGCCAGCAGGTCCCTGGGCCAGACTTCCTCTCCCTAGGCAGGGTAAGTGACTCCTGCGTTGCCCGTAAATACAGCTGTAGTGTTGAGGTGCTAATGTTCTGGAGAATACAGTGATTAGCATTTGCCACTTCTTGTGAATCTCTGCAAAGCATTAACAGACCCGCTGGGGATTCTCGAAGCTGTTTGCAGGAAAGGGTTGGTTATGCTGAAACTTTTGAAAAGGTTTTGAAATTAGTGGTGCATCCTGTTTCCACGTCATCAGCATGAAAAGTGTTTTGTTTTTTGGTTCCAATGGATGTTTTTGTTTTTTTTTTAATATTTTAGTTACCTCTTACTAAAAAAAAGGTTCAATATAAAAAGGTCAACGTCAAAACAAAACATTAGTTATGTTATTTTTAATAACATGCAGTTATTAAAAATTAAAATAAAATGTTCTGACTGACCTGATCTAACACTTTCGTTGTTATTGGTTCATGAATATTTTTGAGATTATCCTGATTTGGGACAGAGAAAATATTTTGAAATCTCAAACTCTCCTGAGGTGGGGAAATCATTTCCTATCTAGCTCTAATAATAAAAATGAGATGATTAATTTCTAGAAATGAATTTCTTCTCTAATGGGCAATGGTGGTAGGATCTCCGTAGTGGTACAACTCTTTTTTTTTTTTTAAATCAAGTGTCTTTTCAAAAGAAGGCAAATCACAAACTTTGTCAACCGTTCTGCCATTCACACTGGAAACTAGTAAGGGTGCTGGAACAATTTGTATAGTGAGGGGTGCTGTAAACCTAAACTGTAAACCTTGGATATGATGGAAATTACTTCAAACCTGGGGGTGCGGCAAGTTTGTCATCTAGTCTGACCTCCTGCACCTTGCAGGCCACAGAACCTCACCCACCCACTCCTGAAATAGACCCCTCACCTCTGCAGAGTTTCTGATGTCCTTGTGTCATGGTTTAAAGACTTCAAGCTATAGAGAATTCACCATTTACAGGAGTTTAAACCTGCAAGTGACCTGAGCCACAAGCTGCAGAGAAACCTCCAAGATCTCTGACAATCTGACTACGGGGAAAATTCCTTCCTGACCCCAAATATGGCGATCAGTTAGATCCTGAGCATGTGGGCAAGACCCACCAGCCAGACACCTAAGAATGAATTCTCTGTAATAACTTTGAGCCCTCCCCATCTAGTGTCCCATCTCCATGTTCCCTGTGCATGAGGATCAAAGGCTTTGAGCTCCAGTTACTGGACAGCGACTAAATTTTTATGCATACACAGTGGAGCGGATTATGTAATCACATCTAAGTAACTTTCTCTTTCTACGTTTGTTTTCTGCATACACAGTGGAGCGGATTATGTAATCACATCTAAGTAACTTTCTCTTTCTACGTTTGTTTAAGGAACAGATAGGTAGCTGATCAGAAACTTAAAACTTGTCTCCCAGAGCTACCATTTTTGGCTAAATCGCTGATTGCTGAACTTTTAGAAACCGGGGCACTGATCCTCCTCTTGGGATGCCAGTATAAATTGGGAGTAACACCCTGAAACTGACAGTTAAAATGGATCTAGACTCTGCCTCTGGATGTATTCCAGACAGACCTCAGCAGGAGTGTTCGAGTAAAACTGCCTTTTATATGTTGGGGGGAAAGGGTCTCTTTTGGTTCAGTTTCTTGTTTAATTTCTTAATAGGGGTTGGTGTGCTTGTCTTGAATGTTCCTCTTAGTCCTGACAGTAGTGACTGTAGTAATGCGTTGCTACGTCTCTATGTTGATCTCGCGCTGGTTTTAACTCCTCTTGCAGGGTTTTGTTTTTTCCTTTTTCTCTGTGTTCTGCGGGAGGCAGTTTCTGCTTGATGTGGCGTTGCTGGCATGCGCTAGGTGTTTGAACTGTGATCAGAGCGGATGGGTCTGAGCAGGAGACTGGGAGCTAGGAGCTGCTGGGTTCCATCCCTAGCCATGCCACTGACTTTCTTGGAAGTGCAACCTCGGCATCCTCCAGGCAGTCGTGTACATCTGCACGACAGCTGGGAACAAGTCTCCCGGCCTGGATAGACGCACTCGAGCGAGTGCACAAAAAACAGCAGTGTAGACGCTGCAGCTCAGGCTCACTCGACTCTCTGGGTCTGAGCTTGGGTGGCTATCCTGAGTCTCCGCCAGTGTCCACACCGCTATTTTTAGTGCGCCAGCTTGAGTCTGTCTTCCTGGGCTGCTGTCATTCCCAGCAGCAGTGTAGACAAACCTCCGTAGGCCTCAGTCCTGTCACCCTGAGGAGTAAGGGCATAATGCAGTGTCTACAGCCCGTTCAATTCTCTGCCTCTGCTTAGCCTGCCTGCAGGGGATGTCTCTTGTGATTGGTGATTTGAGCGATATAGGGTAGACTGCCATCGGCAGTGCATGAGCCCCCCACTTGAGGTGGGGCTGCATGGCCAGCCTCCCCATTCTGCCCAAGCCCTTCTCAGCAAAGCCCCCCCAGTGCTCGCTGGATCTCCAAGCTGCCCCGCGACTGGAGTAGCCCCAGCCAAATAGCCCTGGTCCGCTCGCCGGCCCCAGCTCAGGGTCGCTCACCAAACTCAGCTTGGGGGAGAGGACGCTGCATGGGCAGAGTCAGGGCTTGGCATAGAGGAGGCTTAGCCTCCCCTGTCCTATTATTCCCACCGCCCATGGTAGATGCCTGGTTGCCAGGGACCGGACTGAGAGCTGCCAGACTCATTTCAGGTAGGCTGCTGGTCAGCCATTAGCTGGGGACACTGCCAACCTGGACTAGCTTTGTGCCAGTGAAGCGCAGGCGAGAAAACTTGCCCCTCTGATTCAGCGATATCCCTTTTTCTGGAGAATACCATTCACTTCGGTGTCTAGCCTGTCCTCGTGTGCTGCTCTTCTGCCGGCGGTGGATTGCTCACATAGCTTGCCGCTACTTTCTGCTTTGATTGCGTTGAATGGTCCTCCTCCCTTTGGCCTCCAGCCCAGCCTTGGTACTCTCCCTGCTGGCGGGTCCAGGGTGCTTACTGTGTTTGTCAATTACCGTGTGCCTCTGGAATTCAGATGCCTCCTTGTTGCTCTGGTCTCATTTCCATCACTGAAAAGACATTGCTGCAAGTGCCACGGTTTGGGTTTCTTTAGACTGGCAGAGATCTACCTCTCACTGGGAACTCCCTGAGCAATCTTATTGTACTGGCATTGTTTTGCAATCTCTTTATTTCCTAAAGAGATACTGTGCAATGAGTTTTGTTGTGAAAACAAAATTGTGATGTAATCCCACTTATCTGACCTCTACGTCGCTGAAGGTTGGTCTTATTTCCCAGGAGTCCTGTGAATTCTTCCCGCTTTATCCCAGTTCCTGGATCTTTTCCCTGTAAACGCCTTAGCAAAATAGGGTTATGCTGTGTGTGGCTAAGATTGCTCCCTGACCACTAATTTTTTTCCATTTTGGTGAATGAAAGAATTGCATTCATGACTGGGTGCTGAAAAGTGGCATCTAGTGAGGAAGCTACAAAATAAACGTTGGTATGGAGGGCAATACAGTGATGTCTGATCTTCTCCCCTGCCAAAAAGTTCCACCCGGATGTCACAGAGAAGAGGCAAGTATCTAGAGTGGGTGAAGCAGAGGGCAGGTGTGAAGGGAACTACTGTTGTTCTGTCAGGTGTAAATGCCCGTCATCAAGATGGTCTTTGATCTATAGACAATTGCAGACCTGGTTAGTGCCCATGGCTATGCTAAGAATCCTGCTTTCAGGCTAAACAGGAGCAATTAAATCTGTTAGGTAGTGATAGCTGGAAATGAGATGCAACCACGCAAGACCTCATGACAAGGCCTGATCAGAAGCTATAGCTGTGTGGGCTGATTGCAAATGAAGGGGTTAGGAGATCATTTGGCAAGGTTTGTGGGTGAGGCAGAAAGCCAGCAGACAGACAGAGAAGCAATTGTGAGCATGGTCTGAAACTGCAGAGGGGCAGAGCTCCTTGGGCACAGAGCTCGATGCAAAGGGAGGCATGGGAATTTCTGAGCAAGGGAACTTCCTGCTGTTTGGTTCCACTGGAAACAGGAGTTTGTGGACATTCCTTGTTGTAAATAAACAGGGTGGAGCTAAATAATGTACCCGACTCACATCATCCATTTCTCCTCTTAAAAGAACCAATCTTGCAAGGCTCTGAATATTGGCTAAGCTCTCAGGCCAAAGGGGCAGTGCTACTAAACGTAGCAGCTTGCGTGGAACTTGGAAGAAGGTGCACAGGTGCCGAAGGGAAGAGATTGGAAGAGGCACCGAGAAGTCAGTCTCTATGCACATGGCTAGAATGCTAGCTGCAGTTGCATAATCTCTGTAACTAGTTTTCTTTAATAAAGCGCCAGGTGAGCTCTAGAATTGTGGGGTCCTCTCAGGTTACTACCCAGGTCCCGGTATGTGAACCACTAAAGAGTAGTAGAAATGTCAGTGTAAAGGTTGGGTGTATCAGAAGTGCCTGACATGCATTAACCTAAATTCTGGACCATACACACAGTTACCACTCTCAATCCTTCTCTTGGAGCAAGGAAGTGAGAACTGACAAGGGTCCTTCAGCCCTTCAAACAGCCAGAGAGTGAGAGGCCACTTTACAGCGACAGCGCGGTAGGAGTTGGAGCCATTCAGTCTGTCTCCAGTCCGGTTGCCAAGGTTTTGGAGAAAGACAGACAGCAAAAAACTAAGCCTTGAGCACGCACTTTCCCCCTGTCTTACCCGGCTGAGCCCCGCTGGAGGTGTGCAGCCACGTTCTCTGATGCTGTGTGAGATGAGCTTGTCTCTCTTTTCATGCTGCACTGCGGTGAAAGAGCCCTGGCAGCTGCTCATGTGGAAGGTGCTGTGCCGATTGCAGCTGCTGTTGTGATATAACTGAATGTTTCCAATCCAAAGATTTTTACAAGGAGGAAGGAGAAAAATTGTTCTCCTTAACCTCTGAGGATAGGACAAGAAGCAATGGGCTTCAATTGCAGCAAGGGAGGTTTAGGTTGGACATTAGGAAAAACTTCCTAACTGTCAGGGTGGTTCAGCACTGGAATAAATTGCTCAGGGAGGTTGTGGAATCTCCATCACTGGAGATTTTTAAGAGCAGATGGGACAAACACCTGCCAGGAATGGTCTAGTTATTACATAGTCCTGCCACGAGTGCAGGGCACTGGCCTAGATGACCTCTTGGGGTCCCTTCCAGTTCTATGGTTCTATGATCATGGGGCTGGGAATTTCCCTTAAACATCAGTAGTGCTGGGATACAATAACTTCTCTTCAAACCTCCAGGCAACAGAGGGAAAGACCCCTATGTTTTGGGGAGTCTGATCATTCCATCCAGGCAGGGGAAGTACCTGCCTGGATGGAATGAATCAGACTCCCTGAAACATAGGAGTGTGTGGCCCAGGTTTCCCATGTGTTCATGGCTTTGTCTTTCTACGGGAGAAAAAACTAAATGGGTCTCGGGTTCGTACTGTGGAGAACGGCCTTCAAAATGGCTGTGCTCATGGGACTAAGGCCAGGAAAGTTGTGTCTCCACCTTTGAAATGGCTCCCTTCCTCCTACCCAAACAAATGCCTCTAGGGAAGGAGGCAGCTTAAGTGGCTCCTTGAGAGGCTGTTGAACTTTCAGTCTGGTTGAAGATTATTGGTAAATAAAGCTGATAAAGGTTTCCAGGGCGGAAAGCGGGTGTGCTCTGACTCTGTGCCTTGGCATCTCCTCTTAGGGGGTTGGGTTCTGTGCTGTCAGTTTCCTGAATGTTCTTTAGCTCTCCTAGCATTTACTGTAGGCAGGACTCTCTAGCTGCCAACAGAAGAAGAAAGGGAACTGAGTTTTGGTCTGACCTGGGCTTACTTCTCATTCCTCTTCTCTCTGCCACTCCCCAGCTGCAGCGAGCTTGCTGCCCCGCACATGGCTCAGAGGTGTTGGTTCTGACATAAAAGCAGAGAGATTCCCATGTCTTTTTTTAGTGGAATGACTAGGTTTTTATTTTCTGAGCAGTGTCAGCATCTCTGGTGCCAACTCTCAGCATGTCCCTCTTTGAGCCTGATCCATAGAGGCTATAAATCTGTTACAGCTCCTAGATTAGACAACTCACTCCTTCAACACAAACTGTAACATGTTGTTAGCCCTGGAGGTCCTCCGTTCAGTGCCCAGCCACAGCAAAGGTGCCAGTTGTCACATTAGCCTTTTTTTCTTTAAAATGATCGACTCCCTCATGTGACCTCTCACATCGCTTGGCTGGGTTAGGGTGTCCCAGGAGGGATGATGTCTGCAGCTGTCTGGGTTTTCCTTCAACTCTCCCCCTCTTGGTGTGGTGATCATTCACCTCTGGGGCCCAATTCTGCCCTCTGAGGTGTGCGCACACCCTACTTGTCCGGGTCATGTGTCTGTGTATCTGAAGGCTGGATTCCCTTGGGGGGAAAGTCTTATCTTCCCGTTCTGTGACCTGCTGAGGACCTGAACTGTGAACTCTCTGCTACAGAGTGTATCACTTACTCTGGAGTTCCACCCACAGGGACTAAGCACTATGCCTGGTAGTGGTTACAGGATCGGGCCCTTGGTCACAGCTTTGGGGCGCTTTAAAAAAAGCTTCGTACAAGTGCACACCTGAAGGCTGTGATGGATGCATTGTTTTCGCCCAGTCTTTCCCCACAGGAGATGAGGGTGGGGAAAACTAGACTATCCACAGGACTGGAAGAGACTCCCTGGGTTATCAAGTCCAGGCCCCTGCTATCACAGGCAACCCTGTGGTATAATCCCCTTCATAAATGTATCCAGCTCCAGCTTAGAACCAGTGAGGTTTTTTTGCCCCACTGCTCCTCTTGGGAGACTGTTCCAGAGCCTGCCTCCCGGCTTCCAATTTCCAGCCTGAATTTACACATGGTCAGTTTGCCCCATCTGTTCTTGAGCCAGCATGATCGTTCAGCTTAACTAGCTCCTCGCTGTCCCTGAAATTGACTCTTCTGATGTATTGCCGCAAAACCACCGTATCCCCTCTGAGCCTTCATTGTGCTAGGCTAAACAAGCCAAGCTCCGAGTGGTATTCACTCTGCTTTTGTTTCTTTGTGTCTGGCTTTTACACTAGTGATCTTGCCTTTGAGCTGTGTTCTGCACATGCCTGGCAGGCTCTGGGTACACCAGTTCTCTGCAGTCTCCTATCTGTCTTCATGCAGTGGAGTCCGATTGTTCTGTAGTCTCTTATCCTACAGGATATACTTGCCCCCTGGGGGCTGAGGTGTCATTCATTAGCGTTTGTGACCTCTCCTTGAGAGCCTCCGGTGAAAGATGCTAGTGAAGGGCAAGTTATTTTTAAAAGTGTCTTGGCCAGAGTCTCAGGAGGAGAGCCCGGAATGGAACCCGGGAGTCCTACCGTGCGCTTTTGCTGCCTCTCTGAGAACCGCGTTCCCTGAGATTGTTTTTAAATGAGCTCTCTGTTAATGAACGCTTCTTTGCTGCTTGCCTGTTTAACGTGTTGCAGTCCTGCAGATAGTTTTGAAACAAGAAATCCGTTTACTTCTCCCCCTCCCCCCAGACCTCTCTTTCTAGAGTCTGAGCGATATCTTTGTTCCGGTATCACCCAATTACAGTGCATCGCACTTCTTCTATCTTTTGAGTTGCAATTGTACAATAAAAACATCACACGTTCTCCTAAGCTGTTTTGGAAAATGCCTGCAATCAAAGAGTTAAATGGCTTTGTTTTCCCTTTACAAAGCTAACTCATGTATTTTCCCTCTGGTAAAATACATTCCTGCTGCGGCGTTTGAAGGTACAGTTGGCTCGGAATGATTTTCAGTGACTGACTAAGAATAAATAACGTCTTTAAAATGTTGGCAATTTTTCTCCCCTTTCCTGACTGGTTCTGGCTCCTAGGTGAACTGAGCGTGGCCTGAAAGCACCTGGACCAAGGACTGAACTCTTTGGGGGCTTCTTGATTGAGGCATTGGAAGGTGGGGAGAATTTGTTGAATGTCTACGTGCTGTGTTTGGCAATTGCTCGGGGGAAAGGGCCCGTCCGCACTACAGCTGCAACAGTGATATGTAGCGGGTGAGAGATGTGGTCAATATAACCAATTTGATTCAAGTAACGTAGTTCAGACTGTGTACTCACAGCAGCTTCTCTGCCATCACAGCTGTGACTCAAGCATGCTGTCTAACCATGGATTGTATTCCGGGTAAATCAGGGCTGCAATGTCATAGCAGCTCGACAGAATGTAGAGTCCTTGAGGGGCGCGCATCAGAGGCAAAGCACTCGAGGGATGTTGTACTGCACAGAGGTCAGAGAGAGGAGGGCCTGCTAAATTGTTCTTGCTGTGTGGATCCACTTCATAATTTCCGTCACCAGTGTGCTGAAGGCAACCACAGAGCAGTCTAGCTGTCTTGCTGCAGATCTGGCTGGCAGGGGCTGGCGGATGGAACCCTAGACCAGGAGCAGGCTCAGTGGCTCAGCCCACTGCCGGTCTGGGGTTCCGTCTGCCACCCACACTGCTGGTCTGGCACACGCAACATTTTACTGGCACGCAAAATCTTAAATTAATGAAGACTTGGCACACGACTTCCCAAAGGGTGCCGACCCCTGCTTCTATATCTGCAAAATGGGGGTAGTGCTTTGATAAAACATCTTACTGTTGAAAATTCATTCTTTTTAGAGCATTTCCTCACATTTTACAGGTGAGCAGATGTGCCTCAGTTTCCCCAAGGTCACACAGGAGGTGGGTGATAACACTAGAAATAGAATCTGGGTCTCCTCATTCTGACCACAGCGTGCTCGCTGGCCCACACTGTCTTTCTATGGACAACCCATCTCCTGGGGGCTGGAACCTTTCTGCTTTTGTCCCCTCTAGTTACTGGAGGCGAGAGGCCAGAACCACGTTGTGTTGGAGGGAGTCTGTGAGAATTCTTACTGATGGGATGAGATGAGTCTCCTAATGCATTCTGCAGCTGAGGGGGAGGAGGAGGTATTTCTGCAGCTCATTAAGCCATGGAGAGAGGAATACATATAAATTTGGGATTAGACCTAGGTCACAGAGGGGTTTGAGGATTAATTGGGTGATATCTGTAAAGCTTAGTGCAACTGACAAGTATTCTCCTTGTTTATCACCTACAGCCTGCTCGTAATCCCCAGTAATTAATATCTAACTTAGACTGTCAATGCCCTGGGGCCAGGAACATTGTCTTCCTACATGGTTGTGAAATGTCAGCTACACCTATGGAGCTAGATGTGTACAGTAAACAATCAGTTCGGCTGGATCCTGCAAGCTGCAGCATGTCCTGGGCTGCTCCTAATGCCCATTGGCTATGGGGATGCTCTGCACCCCTGAATCAGGATCTGGCCTCAGCCAAATCTCACTGCAAGACAGTGCCAGTGGTGAACTATTTGCTTCCAAGTCTCAGTGCAGTTGTCTGAGGGAAACAGTATAAAGCGGCAGGGGAACATGTGATGAATCCACAAATTGGCCTAGCCACTAGGAGGCGTTTTGTCAACCCAAGAGCTTCTTCTGTCCCTGATCCTGGGAGCATTATGCAGGGATGCGGTCGTATCCTTTCACATTGCAGCGGGGATCCAGTCAGAGCCAGAATCATAAAAATGAAATGCTGGGAAGAACCCACCCCTCTTTTAAGATTCCTGAGTGACTAGATTATCCTGATCCTCTAGAGCAGTGTTTCTCAGTGTTTTGATGCCAGGGATCTGCTTGCTGTCTTTCTAAACTGCCAGGGAGACCAGCGCCAGCCCATGGACCGATTGTTGAGAAACACTGCTCTAGAAGACTATCCCCTCGCACCCTCCCGGCCTCCCCAACAGTGCAGGCATGTCCTCATTAGGGAACAATAGACATGTGCCTTGTTTGGGAAGGAAGCTGAGGTGTGTGTATCATGCTCTTAAAGAAACAGACACCGCAAAGAGTGCGCACCTAACAGACTGCTTTGGTTTGGTTTGGGATAAGCAGGTTCTGACATCTCTAGGACTAAGAATTAGGTTCCTTTGTTTGGTGAAACACAGCTCCCCAGGCACGGGGAAAGCTGGGAGCGGAAAGGACCGTGGCTGACCTGTGTCACCCCGGCTAGGTCTGTTCTGCTGCTCTCGTCACTGGGGGCGTGGGCTCTGGCACGGAGACTTGCCAGGTTAATCCATCCATTAAGGTGAAGCCTTACTTGGCTGATCTGAGAACGTGTCCAAGATCGATTGATTGCAGCCTGGGGCTCTGAACTGTGGCTAGGGAGAGAGGAGGGGAGGTTGGGGTGCAGCCTGAGGGGCGTGAGGTGGGTTCCTGCAAGTGGGGATGGAGGTGGGGATGATGGGGGTGGGGGAGATCTTTTGAGAGGGCCTTTGTTTAGGACATGAACATGCCAGTTTTGGAGTGCCTCCTACAGGCTGCTGGGGGCCGGACGAGGATGGAGCCACATCACAAAATCAGGCCCTTAGAGCATGAGGTGTCCTCCTATGTCGACTGATCTACCAGACCTCCTCACGGCCCCCCAGGTGTAAGGAAGGGAGATAGAGTTGCCAGCCCTCCAGGATTGTCCTGGAATCTCCAGGAATTAAAGATTAATCTTTAATTAAAGATTATGTCATGTGATGAAACCTCCAACCAAAATTGGCATCCCTGGAGGAAAGCGTATTTCTTCAGCTGCTGTTGTCATGAGTGTCTTTCAGTTCCTGCCCTGATGTGGTGAGGAGGGCTCCTGGCAAATCAGTAATCTCTTAAAGCCAGTGCTGAGAGGTCAAGGTCTGACGGGCAGATCATCCCAGACTGGGGTTGCTCTGCAGCGAATTGTCACATGCCTTAAACTCAATCCAGTGAAGAGAAATGGAGAAGCAATTATCTGCTTCCTGTAATCCGCACTCTCAGCCACTCCTGCCCCACCTTTCTTCCCAAGGTTATGTAACAATTCGCGATCTCTTCTTCTGCTGGTTGTGGAAACGTGCCCATCTTTGTTTTCTATAATTAGGAGCATTTGGCTCCCGCCTCAGGATTTTTTCAGGTGGCTCCATGAACCCTTTGAGGCATTCCAGTTCGAGATACCCTTGGGGGCCATCACTATCTACAGCTGCTGGAGCTATGAGATGAGTTTGGCAGGTCTCAGTCCTGTTGGTGGTGGAGAGGAGTGCACTTTAGCAGAGTTACCCAGCTCAGCTGCTCCTTGGTAGTGAAACTCCGTGAGCTGCTTGCAGTGTGCTCGCTATGTGCCGGGGGAGGCGCTGTTGGCCCTGCAAAAACAAGGTGTGTTTAACCCTTGTTCTAGCCCAGGGGTTCTCAGACTGGGGGTCAGGACCCCTCAGGGGGTCATGAGTTTATTACCTGGGGGGTCATGAGCTGTCAGCCTCCACCCCAAACCCTGCTTTGCCTCCAGCATGTATAATAGTGTTAAATATATAAAAAAGTGTTTTCAATTTATTAGTGGGGTCGCACTCAGAGGCTTGCTCTGTGAAAGGGGTCACCAGTACAAAAGTTTGAGAACCACTGCTCTAGCAGATGATGCTACACACCTGGCAGACAGTGGGATCTCATGCACAGCGGGTGTTAAACATGGCTTATCCTGTCCACAGCAGCAAGGCAACAGTCTTGAGCAGTGTGTGGCTGGAGACAGGAAATGTGTGTAGACACTCTTTGATTTTTACAGTGGAGGGACAGTCACATCGTGTTGCTCACAGTTTGCCTATCCAGCCTGACTAGTTTGCTAGAGGGGGCTGTTGGCTAGCTAACTTTTACAGATACCTGACTTTTAGTAACTGGTTCTGGAGCCCTTCCCAGCCCCATCCTTGCAGGAAGAAGGGGAATGCCACATGCTTGATGACACTCTGGGGTCCCCTTAGCACCTACATACAAGATAGGTCACTTCCATTTTGTTGTTCATGTGGAAGAGTATCCTGACCTTTGCATGGAAGTTTGGAGCCCTAAGAATGTCCTGATCAGAAGGTGCAAGTGTAGGCAGACAGCAAACATAGAAGCAGGAAGGGCTGATGATGGCTGTGTTGGAGGACCTGGTGGCAAGGAGCTGAAGAAGACCTCCCTGCGAAGGTGAGAGTGGGTCACTTGCCTGTTTTCCTGCCCATCCCATGATGCAGAGGCTATCCTATGGGGAAGTTGTTTATACATAGGGTTACTGAAAAGGGATCACGTCAGACTGGCTAAAGCCTCGACTTGCATCCAGAGCTGCAAATGTTCCGTTCTGGAGGGAGTGGGAATCCTGAAAGCCTGGTGGGCAGTGAGGGAGAGGGAACATTAGATCTCCGGCAGGAAATGGCTGACAACACCAAGATCTTCAATCGTAGCCACCCTGGACAGTCAGGCTGACAGGAGGAACAGAAGAGTCTAGGCCAAACCGAGGAAGGCACCAACTCTCTCCACACCCAGAATGGCACTGACAGTCCATGTGTGCTGATGGAAATCACACATGCCCACCCAGTCATGGCCAGTGGAGGAGCAGGCGCAGCCTGCAGATGCCAGGTGGCTCCAGGCCACCCCAGTGGCTGACCAGGCCGCAGCAGAAGGAACTGTGCAGAGGATGAGTGGCTATGTGATCACAAAGTCGTTGGTGTTCAGAGCTAGTAGCTACCAGTAGACATCCAATGGGAGGCACAGTAACCCTCTAGTTTGTCAGGTGTTCATGTCATCTACTCACCTGCCTCCTAGGTATCCCTGTGTCTTGTCTAATTGGCCATATTTGTTGCTGGTTGTGGTTAAGAGCAGAAGAACGGCCATACTGGGTCAGACCAACAGTCCATCTAGCCCAGGATCCTGTCTTCCGCCAGTGGCCAGTGCCAGATGCTTCAGAGGAAATGAACAGAACAGGGCAATTTTTGAGTGATCTGTCCCCTGTCATCCCATCTCTGCTTCTGGCAGTCAGAGGTTTAGGGACACCCAGAGCATGGGGTTACGTCCCTGCCCATCTTGGCTAATAGCCATTGATGGACCTGTCCTCCATGAACTTGTCTAATTCTTTTTTGACCCATTTATACTTTTGGTCTTCAGAATAACCCATGCTAGCAAGTTCCACAGGTTGACTGTGCCCTATGAGGAAGTACTACCTGATGGTAAAAATGGTAGGACAATGGAACAGATTGCCTAGGGAGGTCGTGGAAGCTCCTTCGCTGGAGGATTTCAGATGGAGGCTGGAGAGCCGTCTGCCTTAAAGGATTTAGACACAAGAAATCCTGCAGCTTGGCAGGGGGTTAGACTAGATGAACCTTGCGGTCCCTTCTAACCCTATGCTGCTATGTTCGTTTTAAACCTGCTGCCTATTAATTTCACCGGGTGACCCCTGCTTCTTGTGTTATGTTAATTGGTAAGCAATATTTCCTTATTCACTTACTCCACAACATTCATGATTTTATAGACCTCAGTCATATCCTCCCCTAGTCATCTTTTTTTCTAAGCTGAACAGTCCCAGTCTTTTAAATCTGTCCTTATATGGAAGCTGTTCCATACCGCTAATCATTTTTGTTGCCCTTCTCTGTAATTCTTCCAATTCCAATGTATCTTTTTTGAGATGAGGGCAGCTCGAAGGGGATGTAGAATTCAAGATGTGGGCATACCATGGATTTATATAGTAGCATTGTGATATTTACCGTCTCATTGTCTATCGCTTTCCTAATGGCGCCTAACTTTCTGTTCGCTTTTTTGACTGCTGCTGCACATTGAGCAGATGTTTTCAGAGAACTATCCACAAGGACGCCAAGATCTTTTAAGTGCTAATTTAGACCCCATCATTTTCCATGTGTAGTTCGGATTATGTTTTCCAGTGGACATTACTTTGCATTTCTCAACAATGAGTTTCATCTGCCAGTTTGTTGCCTAGTCACCCCTGTTTTGTGAGATCCCTTTGTAATCTGTCACAGTCTGCTTTAAACTTAACTATCTTGAGTAGTTTTGTATCGTCTGCAAACTTTGCCACATCACTGTTTACCTCTTTTTCCGGATCATTTATGAAATATTATGTTGATGGTTTTGCCCCCAAAGGAGGGGGAGATGTAATTGTAAGCCCCGCCTACCAAATGTAGTGCTTTTCCCCCGCCAGTGGTGGCTGGGTTACAGACATTGATGAGCCAGCTACAGCCTTGGCTTGGAGACCTGGGTCTTCTAGCATAAGCAGCAGAGACTCTGATATTTAGATCCAGATGTCCCAGGTTCAATTCCTGTAGCTGATGACCCATGCAGGCTGTGGTATTACACAACCCCAGCCCCTAGAGCAAAGGGATACTGTGTTCAGTGAGTGCCTTCTCCCTGCCTCACAAGTCCTCCCAAAATTACCTGCCACACTTCTTGTCAGACTTATGTTCCTGGAGCCAGACACGAATGCAAAAAAAGAGATGTTTGAAGGGCCTCCCATGGCTGCTGTTGCAAAAAACAAAAACAAAAACAAAAAAAACGCAAAACAAAAAAACCACCATACAACTGATGCTATTGTACAGGTAATTCTTTAAAAGATCTAGTTATAGGATGTGGCAAATAATGTGGCCAAACCTCATACACACTTTGTTTTGTTTTTCTGGAATGAGAGGAGCATTTACTTTTCTTATGGGGAAAATTTTGTTTTGTACGTTTAAAAAAAATTATTTTTTTTAGGTAAATATTTTTTTTGTTTGCCTTCTAAACGAGTCTTTGACCTGAGCTCACAATGTTGGAATTCACTTCTGTGGATGGGTGAGGCTCCTTGGCCACAATTATTTCCATCTGTAACTCTCTCTTCTGTTGTTCCTCTTGCAACATTTCTCCAATGCCTCTCCCACCCGGAAAATCTGGCAAAGTCCATCCTTTGCATTTAATCTGTCCAGCTCTAAATGACCCAGTGGCTATAGCTGGGATTAGAGTGTTGAGAATCACCCATGTGGCTCGTGCGTTGACCACCGTTGTAGCAGAGAGTGTATGTGTTCTGGTTGTGGACTTGTATGGCTCTGTTTCTCTGTGTGTGTGTTCTCCCCTGAGGCCCTCCAAGCTGTATACAATACTGATTTGTCCATAGGGGTATGGCATATGAAGCCAATTCATCCCTGATCTAACGTCAATGGAGTAATATTGGGGAATAATTTGACCCCTTATGTTGCTAGAGAGGGGTCAAAACTAGAGCCTTGAATCTTAAAAACGGAGGAGCAGGGGTCTGATTTACATCCCTGGTTCTGAACCTGCCTCTCTGGCTCTGCTTAGGTTTGATCCAGAGAATTTTCTGTTCCCTGTTTCAGTTTGGATGTGGCCAAACGATAAGCACAGCTGATCTCGCAAGTCTCGTGCCGAAGTTTGGTGAGAATTGCGCACTGTTGAATTCTACCCGAGTCTGATTACGCTTCAGTCCCTCGACCAAACCCAATTCTGACACAGAGCCAAACACCACCTCTAGTGAACGTAAGCCATTTGGCGTCTTCCCAGAGTGCAAAAAAGCTAATGCAGCAGGTCCTGTAACTTCAGACATTCCTGGGCCCTTTCCGTACCAAAGTGCCAACGGGGCATATTTTTAATTTCCTTTTACAAGTAAAATCATTGATGAGCTTAAGGCTGAATGGTAGCAGTAGTCAGTCTGGCACAGATTGATGGGCCTGTAACCATAGGCACAGATTAGCAAAGCACTTGAGCATGGTGTTAACTTTAAGCATTTGAAGTCAATGGGACTGATGCACATGCTTAACGTTAAACATATGCTGAAGTACTTTGCTATGTTGGGACCAGAACAGGGATCTCATAGGCAGCTGCTCTGCAAGCTTCCCTCACCTTCCCTGCTGGAAATGCCCTCTCCTGGACTTGGAGGGACTGTTCTAGGAATGAGGGGACTTCAGTCTCCGAGGCCCATTCAAGCTTTGTTGTCTCTGAGCTGGCAAAGAAGGTAGTTCATTAGTGATGGTGACTTTTTGACTTGGATGCTTAGCCAGTGCCGACTGGACTGAGTCTCCTGAGTCATGCAGAATCAATAATTTACTTACCAAATTTTGCCTTTTTACCTGCTCATGAATTGTCTGTGAACTGATCGCAAAATTCCTGATTTCATTTCTCATTCAAAATTACTTCTGATTTTTGTCAGCAGACATTCTTGGGATGAAATGTTGTGGGTTGGGTGGTCCCATAACTCATGCAGTCAAGGGAACAGAAACAGACCCATGTAATTAGCCAGAGTCCCATGGCTTGGGAATTTTACAGTCTCACTTACAATTTGACATTCGTTTCTGGCAAATATTCAAGTGTAAAATTAGCTCTGAGTGTTCGCACCAGTAACGGAGAAACACTCATCTTTGTGGACAGAACAAAAAATACAATGAATCATGAATTTGAAAGCCGAATCAGAATAAATGTGTATTCACATAACGTATTTCACCTATCTGCCCAATTCATTTCATGCAGAGGCCAACCCCTGCAACACCTTCAACTCGCTAGTGTCCTGATATGGGATTTAAACTGACAAACTACTGCCACTTAGCTCATTATCAGTCCTTTTAGCTATCCACTACCTCCTTGTGCAGGTACCTTAAACACCACAACACTTCTGAATGGGTGAAAGAAGCAAGCTTTCCTTTTAACTGATGCAAATTCTTTGGCTGATGATGATGATGTAGAGATGCCTGCATATTCCTGTGGCACCTCCCTGGAACATATCATAGTAGTCTGGGAGACCAAAGCAACAGGTGCCACAGACTGAATGCAGCTACTGAAATACTGTTGGCTTGATTCTCAGCATTCCAGGCTTTAACAATGTTGTCGGCTAATCTCTAGCTCTTAGTCCAGTGCGTTCAATTGTCGCACTTGTTGATGGCGTCATAATAGGCAGGAAACGAGATCTTAACTGGGTCACATCTTCCAAAAGGAATTATCTTCCTGGAGCCACCCGATCCTAGAATTCTGATGTTTCACTTCTCTCTAGCCATCAATGTGGCATTCATCATGGTAGTATGTGAATCCGCCCCAGGCGTCTGTCCTCACAGCTGGGAGTATGGTGCTGCTGTAATAACAGGCTGTAACTCTTATTTTGGAGCTGGGATCATTTAGACAAACTGGCAGTGCAATGTGTGCTTCCTAGATAACTTGCCATCTAGCGCAATGCTTTTCATTCTCTCCCACAACTCCCCTTTAGAGGGAAAAGGGAGGATGTACAGCTGGTGAAATGTGGACTAATGCATCCTAAGTGATAAGACGTTCACAGGGCGTGCTCTGGATTTAGTACCATCTGCTGCCTGTCAAGTTATCAGGACCATTCTCTTGGCCAATATATACTGTTCTAGAGGTTGGTGTAAGCCTTGGCTGCTGATGAGAAAACTATTGTTTGTGTTGTAGCAACTAGCTCCTGGGATCTTCTCTTCCCCACCAAAAAATAAGTGTAGCTCTTCCCCATTTAATTCTTCTTTTGAGATGTTTGCCAGGATATCCTGGGCTTTGATCCAGGGTTTTCGCTCTCTTTAGGACATGGGCAAGTGAATTCTCTTCCAATCTGCTTCTGTTCCCCTCTGTCAGACAAACAATCTTGTGTCCAACTGCTGTGAGTGTCTCCCGGCACCTGTTTGCCTTTCCCCTGGGCCTCTACATTGCTGAAATGATTCATTGTTCCCTTCCGGTCCCAAAGCTTCCTCCTCCAAACTGTGGAGCCTCTTCCAGGTCCTGGGAAGTGGCTGGGGCTGTGTATGTTGGGCAGAAGGGCCCAGGTGTCTTGTGCGTGATGTATATATTGCTTTGACATCAGGTTTTCTGCAGTCTCTGCCCTACCAGAATCTTCTCTGTGCGTTTCGTGGAAGGAGATGGGAGACGAGCAGTGTGGGGGCTGATGGACAGGGCAGCGTGCAGCTGTTCAGTGATGGCTCAGCCTCCTCTACTGTTTTCCCCAGAGTATACGGGAATGGAGCTGTGCTGCTTGTAGGAATTTAGATTCACGAAGGGCTTTAGTGCCCAGGAAATCCCTAGGATTCACACAGCCTGAGTTAGGTGCTCCGACTGCCTATCTGGTGAATGGAGGGAGATCGGCACCTCAGAATGGGATTCACAGAAGCCAGGACACTCACCAGACAGCCGCCTAGGCTAGCCAATGGGAGATGCCAAAGAGAAGGGTATGACCTAAACTCTGGCCTCTCTCAAGAAGTTCAATGCCTAAATTAAGCTGGAGCTGCCTTCTGCTTGGGATCCTAAGCTGTGAACCCTCTTCTGGCCTCAGATGCCTAAAGCATTTCTTGTAACCCAGGAGTTAGGGGACTTACCCAGGATGGGAGAGACCCCGCGTTTGAGTCCCCTCTCCGAGATGGTATTTGAACTGGGATCAGGTGAACAGGTGAGGGTCCTACTCACAGAGCTATGGGACAGTTGGATGTGGGGTTTCTTCCGTATCCGTATCTCCTGTTGATGCTGTTCCATTATGGCTAAACAAATAAATAGCCACTGAAGCCTGGCTCTCCCTCGGGCATGCCCACCCCACCAGGCAACAGAGTCATTCTCTCGCTGGCCCAATGACTCTTTAATTATCCAGATGATTAACAGCTTCCACGGGAGAGATTTAGCTGCGTCAGGCTCTCCAATAGCCCAGTGGTTAGAGCACTCACCCGAGTGGTAGATCCCTGACAAATCCCTTCTCCTCATCAGGCTGGGGGTCTCCAACATCCTGGCTGAGTACCCTCACCACTGGCTAAAGTTATAAGGGGGGTCCCCCCATCACACTCTGGTTTTGTGTGGAGCTAGATGTGCTCTACTGGACTGGGCCCTGCAGGCAGGTTAAGCAGAGGAACACCCTGTCTTCCTCAGTTGGTGAATTGCTCTGGGGCTAAGGGTCTGGGTGGCTGGAGTGAGTGCGCAAGCCCCAAGGCAGAAACATAGGTACCGAAGGAACATTTATTGCAAAACGTAGGTGCATGCAGTGTTCGGCAGCAACTGAGCGGGAGTTCTGGGAAAACCAGTGGTGCTTAAATCTGGGACTTAGGCACCTAACTACTGCTTTAGGCACCTAAGCCCCTTTGTGAATCTAGCTCTCACCGTCCCTGGGCTACACACTGCGGCCAATGGAAGCATCACGCTTACAACACCAATCGAATCCAGATCTTCTTCAAAAAGCAGGGGGTGCTGCACAGGAGCTCAAGAGAATAGCCCTTAGCCGTGCAGGGCCGGAGACACACAGCTAAACAGCGCTGATTCCCTTCAGTAGAGGGCAATGCCCTGCCAAGTCATTACAACGCTGGGCATTTCTGCAGTGCAGATCAAGGATCGGGGCGTATCATTGGATCAGGGCGTATCCCAGCTAAATCCCGATCATGACTGACTGCACAGTCTCGGGACAGTGCCAGATCTCTCAGTTCATGCATCTTTAGCATTACATACGGTAGGGAATCTGGCCAGTACTGATCAGTGTCGTGATGACTAAAGCCTGTGCCATTGTAAACACCAAGCCCTTTAGGGGAAGGTTTGGCTGTAAACCCTTGCTAGTGCTCAGACTGAAAAGGAGGAATGTAGAACAGAGAACTGGGAGTCTGGACTCCCAGCTCCACCTCTGACTAGCTGATTGACCCTGGGAAACTTCTATACTGTAGTTTCCTTATCTGTACAGTGGTTTTCCCTTCCCAGCACCTTCCATCCCCAGCCACGGGCCAGGAACCTGTTGGTCTGGGTGCTTTACAAGCCCAAAACAAAAAGATGGTCCCTCCCATTCTATGTGATACACACCCCTCTTGTGCGTGGATGTAGGCAGAACTTCATTTCCATTCTGCGGATCTAGCTGGTGTAGGTCCCTGCGCACACATTTCCCAGCCCCCATGCTCCCAATCCTCTGTGGATGATCCATGGACCGAGATGTTTCCATGTATGGCTCCTTTAACAGCAATCCTGACTGGGTGCCGCTCGCGTTCCCCTTCCTGCACAGATGGGCCCTAGATTTACTGTGCTGTTCTCTCAGTTCACATCTGTGCTGAGCTGAAACCTGAGAGTGCCGGGCCCGTCTCCTAAGCTTGTTTTAGCTATCTTGGAGGCTGCGTTGCTGCTGGCCTCCTGCTTTCACCCAGGTGACATTTGTCACACAAATGTGCCATTTATCCATGCTAGTTTGTTTCTTCCTCATCAGCTCGTCCCCATCTCAGGCAAGCGGGCCAATTTTTGCTAGCACGTTAAATTAAACATCCCTTCTCCCAGACACACTTTGCTCCCTGTTTAGTTCCGGCTTAGGGCGTTTATGTCAAATACCGATGGGTTGTCAGGAGCATGGCAGCTTGAAGCATGCATTTTGGTTTTTATTTTAGCATCAGTGCGTGGCTTTTCAAAGTGGCTGGTGGCAAGCCCAGGCGCCGACAGCCGTTCTCTAGCCACAGAGCAGGTAGAGTGGGGGCAGTGGCAGGGCACTGGAAATGGGCCTTTTCCCAGCTCTATTGGAACCACCTTCAGGGGAGGTATCTGCATAGTCCAAGTGGCCTTAGCCTGTCTTTTGATAGCAATTGTGATGTGGACACGCCCACTAGGAACTGGACTCGGGGAAGTCATCTCATTCCACTTGCAGCATATTCGGACCCAGATGATCAGATGGAACATGCTAATTCTGCAGGCACATGGACAAATGAGAAACCCCATCCACATTGGGAACTCCCAAGCTCGACCCTGGGTCCTTCATCTTCAGAGCCACAGGCCCCCTCCCCTTGAGCTGAAGGAGATCGCTCTTCGCTGACTGTAAGAGTGGGGCCTTTTAGTCTCTCTAGGCCTAGTTGCTCAAGGTCCGCTCCAGAACCTTACCCTGAAACTCGCTCACCAGCAGCCTAGAAGGGACTGGTCCCGTGTCCGAACCATCCAATCAATTGTTACCGTTCTGATGCCAGTGTCACCTTTCTGCCATGTAGTAGCAGGTGTCTCTGGCCTTGCAGCTGGTGGAGGAGAAATCAGTGACATGGAGTCTGGATGTGTATATATAGACATAACTTATATGTGTGTGAATAAAGCAGCAGTCTTGGAATGAGGTGGTCAACCAGCATGCAGGGCAGACCCTTCTGCGCCAGGGCCAACTTCCCAGGGAGCAGCTGTGACTCAGGGCTTGACTCTAATCAGAGATCCTGGCAGCAAGTGAACTGTCCTGCTGCTCACCCAGCTTCTCCTCTCCCCAAATTGCCTCTATACCAAAACCCTGCAAAAGTCAGAGCTACCACAGCACGTCTTCCCAAGAGTCAAAACTTGCTTGTAGACTAAGAAAATGACCTTGGGACAGCGTCAGCACTGCCTGCTGTGACTAGTTGCTATTTAGTGGGCCTAAATCTAACACCAGCCTCCACTCTAGCCCCGATGTCCAGGGCTTCATGTTATATGGGACTAGGGTTCCCTTTTCTGTTCAGGGTTTCAGATACAGAGACCTTGGCCTGCTTAGTCCCATGACAAAAAAATCACCGTTAAAAATCTCTTCAACCTTTCATTAAAGATAAAGAAAAAGGAGGAAGAATGAAAGCATTTGCCATGTCATGTACTCAGCAAGGCACTCTGTTTAACAATGTCCCTTATTCCCTTTCCCTCGACAACCATCCTGTTGGGGGGAAAAGAAAAGAGGGGAGTTGAGAGAGTCTGGAGCTGTTCTTGAAGTCCCATCCTGCTTCCTTGAAGACAAAGCAAGACACACGCACCGAAGGGGACAGATAAGGACAGCGAAGATAGAAACTGCAGCTTCTGGCACTGGGGCTGCCTCTCAGGGGGTGAGGGCAGGGTTTGGAGGCTGCTCGCGGTAGCTTTGAGCTAGCTCACTGAAGGGAGCAATGGAGATGTGGTGACATGGGCTCGCCACCAGAGTACAGTCCTGCCTGGGATGCTAGGTGTGTACTCAGCTGGCCTGCTGTGCTGCCATGGCTACCCTGCTATTTGTAGTGCTCCAGCGCAGCCTCCATGGGTTGTCCTGACTGGATTTATGGCTCAGTGCAGAAATCCCACTAACCCTCCTTTGTCCTACCACTGCAGTGGTGTTAACTGTCCCTTTCACCTTGTAAGAGACTAATCAACGGGTATGTCTACACTACGGGATTATTCCGATTTTACATAAACCGATTTTGTAAAACAGATTGTATAAAGTCGAGTGCACGTGGCCACACTAAGCACATTAATTTGGCGGTGTGCGTCCATGTACCGAGGCTAGAGTCGATTTCCGGAGCGTTGCACTGTGGGTAGCTATCCTGTAGCTATCCCATAGTTTCCGCAGTCTCCCCCACCCATTGGATTTCTGGGTTGAGATCCCAATGCAAAAACAGTGTTGCGGGTGATTCTGGGTAAATGTCTTTGCTCAATCCTTCCTCCGTGAAAGCAACGGCAGACAATCTTTTCACGCCCTTTTTCCCTGGATTGCCCTGGCAGACGCCATAGCATGGCAACCATGAAGCCCATTTTGCCTTGTCACTGTCATCGTATGTGTACTGGATGCTGCTGACAGACGCGGTACTGCAGTGCTACACAGCAGCATACATTTGCCTTTGGAAGGTAGCAGAGATGGTTACCATCCCTATTGCACCGTCAGCCATTGTAAATTGGCGATGAGATGACGATTATCAGTCGTTTTGTACCATCTGCTGCTGTCATGGGTGCTCCTGGCTGGCCTCGCTGAGGTTGGCAGGGGGCGCATGGACAAAAATGGGAATAACTCCCTGGGTCATTCCTTTCTTTATGTTTTGTCTAAGAATAGAGTCAGTCCTGCCTAGAATATGGGGCAAGTGTACTAGAGAACCAGAGAGCACAGTCGCTCCATGTCAGAGCCCCAGAGATCCCACAGAAATGATGAGCTACATGCCATTCTAGGGGGTGCCCCTGCAACAACCCCACCCGTTGCTTCCCTCCTCCCTCAACCCTCCTGGGCTACCGTGGCAGTGTCCCTCCATTTGTGTGATGAAGTAATAAAGAATGCAGGAATAAGAAACACTGACTTTTTAGTGAGATAAAATGAGGGGGAGGAAGCCTCCAGCTGCTATGATAGTCCAGGCAGTACAGAATCTTTTCTTTAGACATGAAAAGGTGGGGCTGATAGAGCTCAGCCTCCAGTTGCTATGATGAGGACGGTTACCAGCCGTTCTGTATCATCTGCCGGGAATGACCAGGAGTCATTCCCATTTTTACCCAGGTGCCCCCGGCCGACCTCACTGAGACCAGCCAGGAGCACTCACGGGCTGATGATGACAATGGATAGCAGTCATATTGTACCATCTGCCACTGGGAAGGAGATGCTGGTGTTCAGCGCTGCAGCACCCCGTCTGCTAGCAGCATGCAGTAGACATAGGGTGACACTGAAAAAACAAGAGAAACGTTTTTTTCCCTTTTCTTTTGGGGGAGAGAAGGGTGTAAATTGACGACATATACCCGGAAACACCCGGGAAAATGTTTTTGACCCTTCAGGCATTGCAAGCTCAGCCAAGAATGCAAATGCTTTTCGGAGAATGTGGGGACTGTGGGATACCTGGAGTCCTCAGTATCCCCTCCCTCCCTCCATGAGTGTCCATTTGATTCTTTGGCTTTCCGTTACACTTGTCACACAGCACTGTGCTGTGGACTCTGTATCATAGCCTGGAGATTTTTTCAAATGCTTTGGCATTTCGTCTTCTGTAACGGAGCTCTGATAGAACAGATTTGTCTCCCCATGCAGTGATCAGATCCAGTATCTCCCGTACGTCCATGCTGGAGCTCTTTTTGGATTGGGACTGCATCACCACCCGTGCTGGGCAAACAGGAAATGAAATTCAAAAGTTCGCGGGGCTTTTCCTGTCTACCTGGCCAGTGCATCCGAGTTCAGATTGCTTTCCAGAGCGGTCACAATGGTGCACTCTGGGATACCGCCCGGAGGCCAATACCGTCGATTTGCGGCCACACTAACCCTAATCCGACATGGCAATACTGATTTCAGTGCTACTCCCCTCGTCAGGGAGGAGTACAGAAATCGGTTTAAAGAGCCCTTTATATTGATATAAAGGGCTTCGTTGTGTGGACGGGTGCAGGATTAAGTCGGTTTAACGCTGCTAAATTCTGTGTAAACACTTAGTGTAGACCAGGCCAACATGTCAACTCCTTATGCTAAACAATCTGTTCCAAACTCCCACCTTGTAGTTAGCTGTGCCACTCTGGGCATGGCCAAGTCTACACTGCAGATCAATCGCGATATAACTACATTGCTCGGGGGTGTGAAAATCCACCCCAGAGGAGCGACGTAGTTATACCAAGTCCAACCTAACGCCCCTGTGTAGACAGCGTCAGGTCTTAGCTACTGCCGCTCAAGGAGGTGGAATAATTACACTGATGGGAGAAGCTCTGCAGTTGCCATAGGAACATCTTCACTTCGGTGCGACAGCGTTTTAAGGGTAGACCTGCCCTACTTTTCCTAGCCCTGGAGATGAGATCTGTGTAAGCTCAAAAGTTTGTCTCTCTCCCCAGCAGAAGTTGGCCTGATAATAGAGAGTACCTCGCCCGCCTTGTCTCACCCGTGTCCTTTAACAGTTACTCTTGGAAGGAAGAATATACTGTGCGGAAGCTGCTGCATCCTCTGTAGTGCAGTCCTGTTCCGCTTGTGTTTCTCCATCAGCCGGGCGAGTCCCTGGCCTTTATTCCTGCATACGGCCCAAGGCACAGGCTGTGCCCAGAACTGTCTTATCCACCCACTTGGTTAGCTTTGGCAGGCGGATGATGAATAGTTAATAACACTGGAGGGGAGAGGGAGCCCCAGCCCAGGCATGGGAGATGAGAAGGCCCGAGGCCTAATCCCAGCCCTGACATAAGCTCTCTGCGTGGTGTCAGGGAAGTTGTGGAGCTCGTCTGGCTTAGTTTTCCTCCTCCTGTGGAATGGGGGAGCATTACTTGACTGCAGCCCATGCCCTGTGAGTCCTACTCAGCTGATCTGCACCAGCTGTGGTTGTGCTGTGGGTTTTTTATCGCACAGATGTACCCTCAGGGACAGGGGGAGATGAACTAGGTAATGGCTGGAAAGGGCCTGGAAGGCTACAGGATTATTGGGCTGGTGCCAACGCTTGCCTAGCTTTGCCCCTGTGATGCTCTTGACTAGGGACCAGCAGGCAGAGCATGCCTGTCCACTCCTTTGATTTAGGAAAGACTTTTGTTTGTCCCCAAAACAGGTGGGACAAACCAATCCAGGAGTGGAAGTCGATGCTGGGCCCCCTCCCAAACAAAGTCAGTTGGGATTTGTGGGCTATCCTAGGGCACCCTCGATGCTTTTGTACTATGAATTTATTGCTGTGTTGCCACTCAGTTGGGTCCTCTTTAAACTGAACTTAGGAGGGACCTGGTTTTGTGCCGCTGATGCTGGCAGGGCAGTCAGAAGAAATGTGGTGCCCGGGTAAATCCATGTTTGCTGGGGCTCCATCTCTTGCTATTTCACCACAGTTATAGATGTTTTTTGAGGGAGGGGGGCGGAATTCAGGGTTGTCCCCTCCTTTCTCCCCCTTGTGTCAGCCCTAGCTGTGACTGCCTGCAAGCAGAATGCTGGCCCTTTAGCTGGAGCCTCTCTGCCAGAGCATCACTGTGGGAAGACATTAAACTTTTTAAAAAGGAATAAATAAATGGAGGAAATGTGCTGCCATCCCCGGGGCTGGGAGTGAGAGCTGCCGTGTCTGCTGCATTCCTCCAAAGCACTGCCAGCACTGGAGAGCGGATACCACAATGGGCAGCAGGGCCTGCTACGGAAGCAGTATCCTCTGTGCTATAAATAAAAGCTAATTCTGTAGTTCTCGACACTGGGTGTCTCCCTCTCCACCCGTGCAGAAGGATATTTGAAGCTGCTGTTGAAGATCTCAGTTTTCTTGCTGCTGGGTATTTTTGGCAGTGCATCTGCTGCATGCCTGCTCAGCTGTGTGTGGTTCAGCCGAGCATGGTCTGCACACCTGCTCTGTGAAACTCCAAAGGCTTGGTGCTGTTTTGAGGTTGCGGACCCCCGCCGGGTCGTTCTGTCCTCTTGTCTTGCAGGTTTGCCTCATCCAAAGCCATAACTGTTTTTTGGACGGTGTTGCTCAAATCTGGAGGTCGTGCCAATGTCAGTTAGGAGAGCTTGGGTTCTCCTAGACCTTCGCCTTCGGTCAGGCAGAAGATGAGGAGAGGGAAGAAGCCGAGCAGGGCAGAGAAAGATAGCCAGGAGACATCGGAAATGGAATGAGTGCTGCCAGCCCCAAGTCAGGAGATTTTAAAAACCTCCTCTTTTTTAGCCCTTAGGCATCACATTTTGAAGCTGTTCTCTGGAGCCACGCGAGGTAGATTTTAGTTATTTATTAAATGAAAGCTGAAATTTCCCCATCTTTGCCTGTCTCCAGCAGGGGGCTTTCAGCAGCGGAACACTAAATATCGTGAGATTCGTGATAAGATCACGGGATTGTCAAGACTGGGTCTGCAGCATCCAAAAGGGATTGGAGTGGGAGGGGAGAGATGACCCTTTCCCTGTCCATTTTAGAAAATCAACTCCTCGTGAAAGCAGAGTAGAAATGCTGGAGGAAACCATCTGTCTGTAAAATTCCAAACCACCCTTCCTGCTGCTGGCTCTGTCCTGTATCTCGATGCATCTTGTCTTTCACAATACTCTTGGCATGTTTCACTTGGTTTAATTTCTCCGAGACCTTTCCACTTGACTTTCTTCTCCTGCTGCTGTAACCCTCTGTCTAAGGCACTTTGCTGACCTATCCTGTCCCTATTTGCCTGCCCTCTATACTCCTTTTTGTCTCCCCTTTGCTCTCCTCCTTCCCAGCATCTGCTCAGGACAGAGTGCAGTGCAGGGCCGGCTCCAGGCACCAGTGAAGGAAGCAGGTGCCAGGGGTGGCTAATAGAAAGGGGTGGCATGTCCAGCACTTCAGCGCTCCGTTCTAGTCTTCGGCGGAAATTCAGCGGTGGGTCCTTCACTCCATCTCTTCCTGTTCGGCAGCACGTCTGCGGCAGCTCAATCTTTGGGGCAGCAAAAAAGGTGGAGCTGCCCTGGTGCAGTGTGAACGTAGGAGGAATGACGGAGATCAGACTGGCACAGATGAGACAAACTCAGCAGAGCAGCTGGTGTGGCGCTTTGAGGGGACGGGCAGGGGATTGGGGAAGGTGAACTACGGCTGTGAAAAGACATGGGGGACAGTAGCGAGTTGTGCTGAGATTCCCACTCCATGGCACCAGCTGCAGAAGTACCGCAGGTATGGAAAGGTTCTGTCCATGTGCTGGGGCTTTGGGCATGGCTACACTTGCAGATGTAGAGCACTGTGAGGTGAACCCACCTTCGTACACCGCAGTAGGGAAAGCGCTGCAGTCTGTCCACACTGACAGCTTCAGGCGCACTGGCGTGGCCACATATGCAGCACTTGCAGCGGCATTGGGAGCGGTGCATTATGGGCAGCTATCCCAGCATGCAAGTGACTGCAACGTGCTTTTCAAATGGCGGGAGTAGGGTGGAGTGTGACAAGGAGTGTGTTGTGTGTCTGTGGGGGGAGAGAGAGTGGGTTTTTGCGGTGCTGAGTGTGTCAGCATGCTGTCTTGTAAGTTCAGATTCCCCCCACTCCTCCGCCGCCTCTCTCTCACTCACTCAAAGCACACAGTAAATGTTTGCTTTTCTCGGAGCTGATAAGCAGCCGGCTTCTCCAAATGGGGCTTTGAAAGGGCATTTTCCCGTTCCTGCAGCCATTTTCACTACAATGACAAGAGGGGCCACTTGACTTAAGGGGATTATGGGACGTTTCCGGAGGCGGATCACAGCGCAGTAACGCAACACCTTATTCACACTGTCACCACGGCACTCCAGCGGGGGCGCAGCAAACATTATTCCACTCTCCGAGGTGGAGTACCAGCAGTGCTGTAGCTGCGGCATCAGAGCACTCTACGTGCCTTGCCAGTGTGGACAGGGAGTGAGCTAGGATGCCCGGAGCTGCTTTATTGCTCTGTAACTCGCAAGTATAGCCAAGGCCTTTGGCTCTTGATCTGACCGCATCAGTCAGCCCTCGTCGGGGCAGCAAACAAGCTGAGACAGACAGTAGGCGGGAAGGAAACTAGGATAAACCTACTGAAGGTGCTGTTTTGGTTTTTTACCTCCCTTGCATGGGGAGGGGAGGAGCTGTGCTGAAGGGGTTAGAGGAAGTGCCTTCACACTCTGTGCAGAACCCCCTAAGGAATCTCCTGGTTAATTTTTGGAGGTTCCTCTTACAAACGAGCCATCAAACCAGAGTCTTGGCCACACATGGGATCTTTAAAGGCCAGGCTGTGGTAGCCTCAGCAGCAGGGCCGGCTCCAGGCTCCAGCACACCAAGTGCGTGCTTGGGGCAGCATGCCAAGGGGGCACTCTGCCGGTTGCCGGGGGGGGTGGCAGGCAGCTCCGGTGGACCTCCCACAGGCCTTCCTGCAGAGGGTCCGCTGGTCCCGCAGCTCCGGTGAAGCATCCGCAGGCATGCCTGCGGGAGGTCCACCGGAGCCACGGGACCGGCGAGCGGCAGAGCGCCCCCCGCGGCGTGCCGCCGTGCTTGGGGTGGCGAAATGGCTAGAGCCGGCCCTTAGCCTCAGTGCCCTGGCCTTTTTGTGGAAGAAAAAATTCCAACTTTGTCAATGTCAGAATGTCAATTTGAACTGAAATGTTTTGGTTTGAATTGACACTTGGACCTGGAATGTTTCATTTTGCTTTACAATGTTAACATGAGAAACTTAATTGAAATTGACATTTTTTTCCTATGGAAAATTTCAGTTAATTCATTTTCCCTCAATTATTTTTTATTCTGGTTTCTGGGTACTGTTTAGTGAGCCGTTGTGCTCCACCCCAATGGAGGCTGCATTCCAAGTGTGGCAGACATCCTTCCTCTAAAGTTCCCCTGAAAGCTGTTGGGAGGAAAAGTGCTCAAAATTGCAAGCTATTCTTACTGGATTACTCCTTAGCCTGCTCACAGTGCACTTTGTGGGAAACTGTCCTATGTGCTAATCTTGGCAGCATTCCCCCAGGGTGAGAGAGGTGGTGTTAAGAGACCAGAAAGGTCTTATTTTGCACTGTGCACCCTCCTCCAGTTCTGGCTGAGGAACCAGGAATGCTATGGCTTTATCTCCCCAGAGCTCTTGGGGAAAAATCTCCCACCATTGCTGTAGCATCAATGCAGCTCCATTGGGGAGAATAATAGGGGGAGCTGTAGAGTAGACAGACAACTAGTGGCTGCTGGCATTCCAAACCTTGTGTGATCTAGACCTGATCGGAGCAGAGTTCAAAGATACAGTGAGCGTTAAAGTGTGGCTCTGCTAAAAATGGCATTGTGGCTTTTGTAACGGTGGTGTCTCCAGATTCAGCTGTGCTCAGTTTACAAGTGAAGAACTTTCCACTGTCAGTCTGGCAATGCCCTCAGGGACTCTCATGCAGCCCTCTTTCTTTGCTTATGTTGACTTCAGTGATTCTGGTGCCACCCTTGGTGCCTTCAATGGGTTTTCATGGGTATGATGGGTCGGAACTCTTTTGATAATGTTCAAGAAGGAGTTTCTGCACCCTAGAGCTGAGGGTATTCTAAGCTGGAGGTGTTATTTCTAGCTTGGGTAGACATTCCCACACTAGTGAGCTAAAAATTGTGGTGGGACAGGTGGGTCATAGAATCATAGAATATCAGGGTTGGAAGGGACCTCAGGAGGTCATCTAGTCCAACCCCTGCTCAAAGCAGGATCAATCCTCAGCTATTTTTTTTTGCCCCACATCCCTAAATGGTCTCCTCAAGGATTGAACTCACAACCCTGAACTCAAACCCCTGAGCTATCCCTCCCCCCGCTAGCTGCTCTGAGTACAATCCCATATGAAACCCCGTGGGTATACTCGGGACAGCTAGCCCTCCCACAACCCATGCAGCTGTGGCTACATGGCTATTTGTACCCGCTAGCTTGATCAGAGTGTTCCCGAGCTGGAAATTGTATCCTGCTCCAGTGTAGACATGCCCTCTGTCTGCTCTGCAGGGCTAATTGGAGTAGCGAATATTAAACCTTCACTTTAGTGTCTAATGCACCCAGGGCACAGATCTGAATTGGAAGGTGCCATTTGTACTTAGAGTAAGTAGAAATTAGGTCTGAGTCTGTCATATGCCAACCTCTCTCATGCCAACCCTCCCTCATCACTCTAGCTGTGTAAAAGGGCCTTAAGGGAGCCACGTTACAGTTATGCCCACTGGAGCTGCCAGAATGGGAGTAGAGGGGGCATAGACCTGATCTACACTAGAAAAGATGTGCTGGCATATCCTGGTATCAGGGGCGGCTTCAGGAACCAGCGTGTGCCTGGGGCGGCCTGCTGGTCGCTGTGAGGGCGGCAGTCAGGCTGCCTTTGGCGATGTTTCCGTGGGAGGTCCGCCGGTCCCGCGGTTTCGGCGGCAATTCAGCGGCAGGTATGCTGAAGGTGCGGGACTGGCGGACCTCCCGCAGGCATGCCGCCGAATCCGCGTTACCAGCGGACCTCCCGCAGCTTCCACGCTGCCAAAAGCCACCTGACTGCCGTGCTTGGGGCAGCAAAATACATAGAGCCGCCCCTGCCTGGTATAAGCTATACTGGCAAATCCTCCTAGTGGAGACGCCGTTGAGACAGGCAGAAGAGAGCTTATGCCAGAATGGCTTAGACCAGTTTTCCAAATGCGATACGCTGTAGTGGCAACGGTCAACGGCGGGGCCTTTGCTGGTATAAAAATGTTGTTAAAGAAATCACCCGCTCCCCAGCATTATTACGGCAGAAATGTGAAGTGTGCGCCACAAGGGCCCTGGTGTAACTCAGCATTCAGGTCACTAAGGTTTTCTGGGTAGCATTTCAGATCTAAAAAAGGTCTAATCTGTGTGGCCAGTAAGAACTACCCGACTGCTCCGGCTGCCACGCACCATTCCGTGGTTGTACAAATATAAGATCCCTTTAAATAAGCTGGCCTCACCCCCTGATAACTCTTAACATCTTTGCAAAGGGCGTGAATGGATCCGAACACAGTAGGCTTAGGTCTGTGCTTCAGAAATCTGTTTCGGATGGCAGCTTTGTGAGGGACTGCTTGGATTCGCCATCTGCTGTCTGGATATTTAGCACCAATAAACTGAATTCAGTTTGCAGGTAAAATACTTCTCCTGTCTGCTTCCTTGAAAAGATCTGAAAGTGCTTCATAAGCAAGCACAAATTAAGCCACTCAGTAGCTATGTGTGGAACGCAAATATCTGTGTGGAGAAACTGAGGCGCAGAGGGAGCTGGGACCTGTCTTAGAGGTCTCTCCAGTCTGTTGGCCTGCTCTACCCCTGTCTCTCACAAATCACTCCACTGCGTTGTACAGCCCTTGTCACCATTTCAGTTGCTGACTTCCGAAGTGGTCTGTGCTAGCACCACGACAGAGTTAATGACAGGTTTCAGAGTAGCAGCCATGTTAGTCTGTATCCGCAAAAAGAACAGGAGTACTTGTGGCACCTTAGAGACTAACAAATTTATTTCAGCATGAGTTTTCGTGAGCTGCAGCTCACTTCGTCGGATGCATAGAATGGAACTTTTGACAGAATTAATGCAGTGACATGCAGAAAGCGTGCTGTGAAATGGATTTCATTGCGAGAGCTCTCATGCATGTAATCAGCAGGAGGTGTTACCCTCTGTCTCTTATTTCACGTAAATGAGATTAAACAGTTTAACAGTCTATGCAGAGGGTTTCTTGGGGCTGAGGAGGAGCCTGGAGATTGAGACACATAGGTATCTGTAAGTGTTAATGCTTTGACGCATACTCACTCACTCACTCATGCCCGTCACCCCAATCGGGGTATGGGCCGCCAACCACAGATCTCCAGAGTCCTCTATCCTGGGCCATTCGCTCTAGCTGGTTCCAGGTATAGCCCATTTTTTTGCTAGGTGTTATCTAATTGGGGTGGGGGTGGGTATTCCACCAGCAAGAATGGGAAAACACCATGAAGACTCTAGGGCCTAGAAGTCTAGCATAGGCTTTTATGTACACTTAGGCAGGAAACCGTTACTATCCTGCAGCATTTGACATTTTGAAACATTTCCTGTGTTGCATCGAGAGAGAGAGAGAGAGAGAGACTGATTAACCCCCCAGAAAACCTAGTGGTTGGGCTACTCACATGCTACATAAGAGACCCAGGTTAGATCCCTGCACCAAACTGGGCAAAGTAGGGATCTGAAACCTGGATTTCCCCTGTGAATGCCCAAACCACCAGTCTGTTGGCTATTCTGAGGTGGTCTCTCCCTGGTTTAGACCTTACTGGATTTGAGAAACCTCCCTGAAGAAAGTGTCAACACTGCAAAAAGTTCTGTGTTCAACAAATCAGCTGTTTTCTGACGGACTGTTTTGTTGAGAAATTCCCGAATTCCGAATCCTCATCCTAGCAGTATTTTACATAATCTTTACTGTATTTATCTTCACAACATCTCTGTGAGGTAGGGCTGTGCTGTTGTCCCTATTGTACAGATGAGGAACTGAAGCACAGAGAGACTCAGTGACTTGTCTAAAGTCACACAGGGAGTCAGTGACAGAACAAGGAACTGAACCTACATCTTCCAATTTGTAGGCTAGTGCCCTAACCAGTGGAACAGCGTCCCTTCTCTGAATGCCACCGTGGGGACAGCATGGTGCTGCTTTCTAAAGGGAACTTTTTGGGGGTCGAAAATGGAATGTCTGAAATCCAAAAAAATTCTCAATTTTCATCCCAAACCCCAAATATTTAGTTTCTGAAATACTGCTGTGGTGCCTCATGAGAGTTCTAGTTCAAATGCCTTATGCTTCTGTTCTCCTCTGTGGGCCGGGCTCCCCAGCTGGACTTCTTTTCCCAAATGTATCCTCAAATGTATTAATACACTTTAAAATCTCATGATTTTTAAGCCAATGCCAAGGTTTGTGTGGGAGGACCCTTGACTCATGATTTATGAACGTGTAGGGCTGGCAGTACGGTCATGTGGGGTCTGACCCAAGCAGTACGGAGTCTCTGAGCTCTCTTGGCTCCCTCTGAGTGTAGTGAGATCCCCTTCCCTGCGCCCTGCCTACTCGGCCCGACGAATGGACCATGGGGCTTCCTGCCTGCAGCGCACCTGGGAGGAGCTAAGGGTACAGCAGCCTCTGTGCCAGCTGCTCCCTCCAGCTCCATGGCGCGCAAGGCCAGAATGTTGCTGGCACCTGCCCAGCTCTTCGTGCTCTCCCGCTGGTGTCGATCTCATTCACAATGTCTGGGGGGCTCTGGCACCAGGCTCAGTACCTGCTGTGGCAGGAGAGGAAGGGAGGTCACGGTGGGAGGGGTCATGGGCCGCTGTTGCTGGCAGTGGCACATCCACTCCCTCACACCCTCATTAAGACCTGCTGGTGAAGCCCACAGACGAGACTCTGCCTGAGCCCTAGTCCCCGGAGACTAGGGTAGTCTCTGACCCCTACTGCAGGCTAGGGGTTCAATCTAGCTCAGGCTAGTAGTGAGCAGATGCCTTCAAGCGTCTCATAGCTGTGATGTGACAGGACTCTGGCTCCCCGAGGACAGGTATCTGTGGCACTAATGGGGTCCTCTCAGCAGGAAGACCAAGAGGGAAGTGGCACCTGAGTCCCCTCTCCCCCTACAGACGGTCCCTCCAGGGCAATGACTTATGTCATTAGGGAGCAGTGAGTGGGGGAAGTGAGCCATGCTGTGCCTGTTCTCTGGATGCCATGGGGGCATCAGTCCCTGCAGGTGAAAATACCCTCTGAGCCCGCTTCTTGCATTCTGTTCATTTCACTTTCCAGGCAGCAGCTGGTGGAAGTGCTATCTAGTGGCTAGAGCAAGGGGGATTGGGAGCCAGAGATCCTGCCACCGCTCTGCTGTGTGACCTTGGGCCAGTTGCTTTCTCAATGTAGAGATCACTGGAAAGGTGGTGTTATATTGGAGGACAAAGAAGTATTGTTGGTGGGGGAAGAGAACTCAATAAATGGTCCCGCTGGTTCAGGGGGCACAAGGCAACAGAGACCCCAGCTTAGGTTCTCCTCTCCTGTGTTGCTAGGCCAGGAAGCCGCCCCCTCCTCACCACACACACACTCACTGGCTTCCTCATTTGGGTCAGTCTCTGTTTCACTTCTCATTCCCCTAGTGCTAGACTGCGAAGGCCCTCACATGATTCTAATCTGTGCAAGCTTCCCCCCACTTCCCCTCAAGAAGATTTATCATCTTCATCAAAGTTAATTGTTTGCAGCTGGCAAATCCCATTCCTGGAGCACGGAGCAGAGCCCTTTAGCTCACCTGTGCTTTCCTTTGGAGCTGTGAAGTGGCCTTGCTTGCAAGGAGGTCAAAGGGCTGATTAGAAACAAACACTGGGAGGGTGGGGGAGAGCTGTAAAAGCATCCCTTGTTATTTTATCTGTGCTAAGGTGAAGGGTGTGAAATGAGATGTTTTTGGCTGTGTTGAATGCAGGGTAAGAGCTTCCTGTGACTATGGGTTAGGCTGCAGGGTCCACTAGATCCTTAAGAGAACCACAAAGAACAAGAGTGCCTCCTGCAGGATGAATTTGGGAAAACACGCCAGGCATGGGGAGAAAGGTGCAGGTGGGAGGGGAGTGTGCAGCATCTTCTCCTGCCACCTCCAGTTGCACAGCAGCTTCGCGCACTGGAGACCTGGTAAGACTGTGCGATATCATAAATGCTCCTTCTCCCATTATTTTCCCAACCTACTTCTCTCAACACTCCCATCTCTTTCCCCACCCTCCAACATCTTTTTATGCCACATCCCAGCATGGGTGGTGTTGGTGCAAACGTCACTTGTGGGGCACCCAGAATTTTCAGGCTGTAAATCAGATTTCTGTATTCTGGAGAAACTCACCTACTGGGGTTACAGCCCTACTGCAGGCTGCTTCTTAGTTCCTCTTCAGTGAATTTTGTGCTGGCCATGGTGTGCGGGTTCAGAAGCCCTGGTTGTAGCATGATGAGTGGAACTGGGAGGAGAGAAGGTCGGGTTTTGGGAGAGCTTCCGCGTGTTGGCCTCTTGGCATGCTTAATAAAGATCTCTCTCCTACAACTCCTGACAGAACAAGGAGTAATGGTCTCAAGTCGCAATGGGGGAGGTTTAGGTTGGATATTAGGAAAAACTTTTTCACTCAGTGAAACACTGGAATGGGTTACCTAGGGAGGTGGTGGAATCTCCTTCCTTAGAGGTTTTTAAGGTCAGGCTTGACAAAGCCCTGGCTGGGATGATTTAGTTGGGAATTGGTCCTGCTTTGAGCAGGGGGTTGGACTAGATGATCTCCTGAGGTCCCTTCCAACCCTGATATTCTATGAACTCTGCCTGCCATCTTGCATCATTCATTGCTAAAGAAGCACTGAAGATCCAAAGTCCTCTGTGTAGTCAGAGGAGTGGTACAACCCAGGCAGTGGCAGGACAAGCTTCCCTCCAACTGCAGTGCGCCTCACCCACTTCTGCAGCTCCGAATGGAGCCCTCCGACCTGAGGAAGTGAGATGGGGAGTTTACTCCTCATAACTTGTCCTCCCTGTTGAGCCTGCCAGCTAGGGCATGGATACCTGGCCACTAGGTGGCAGAGCTGCTTGATGTGCTTTGCTCAGATATTTTTCAACATAATGCTGCCTCTTTCCGAAGAAAGAAATTGTTCTGTTTTTTCCCTGAAAAACATAGCTAGATATTTAAAAAAAACCCGAAAAGTGTGTGTGTTTTTTCTCCATTTTGCCTCTGGAAAAGATGGGGAGAAAAGGGTGAGGAGAGGAGAAGGAACCCATAAAGCCAAAACCAGAAATGTTCATGGTTTGGTTTTTCAGCGGAAAATGAAAACTTTTTTGCAGAAATTGAAAAGAAACAATTGCAAAAAAAAAAACATATTTTTCTCCAGCTCTCCTAGGGAGCCCTCCTTAGCTCAATTGACATGGACACCTCAAACAGCCCATCAGATGGTGGGAATCTTCGTTCACCACTAAAATACTGTGGGTATAAACTCCTTAGAGCATAGTCTCCAGCCACCGTTACCTGCGCTCCAAATTAGAGGCTTTTAATCCCTAATGTGCAAACTCCTTGTTGTCCCTGAGCTCTGTGTCTCAGACCTCCAGCTGACGCAAGTTGGTCTAACTGAGCCGAATTACAAAAGAGGGAAATTGGTCCAATGGCTAAGGCACTAACTGATCATTCAGGAGACCTGGGTTCTGTCATATACTCTCTGTGTGACCTTGGGAAAGCCACTTAGGGTATGTCTGCACAGCAAAGAAAAACCCACGTTTGGCTGATACTAGGTGACTTGGGCTTGCAGGGCTCAGGCTGCTGGGATGTTTAGTTCCTGTCTAGACTTTGGGGCTTGGGCTGGAGCCTGAGCTCTGGGACCCTCTCACCCTTCAGTGTCCTAGAGCCTGGGTGCCAGTCCGAGCCCAGGCTACACAACAATCAAACAGCCCCGCAAGCCTGAGTTGGCTAGCGCAGGCCAGCCCCACGCTGCTGCCTTAGTCTCTCCGTGCCTGAGTTCTCCAGCTGTAAAAAGGGGTTAATAGCCAGGAGCTACTTCACAGGGATGTTGTGAGGCTAAATACAGTAAAGATTGAGGGGCACTCAGATGCTGTGGTAATTAGGGTTGCCAACTTTGTATTTGCAGAAAACCGAACACTCTTGCTCTGCCCCACTCCTTCTCCGAGGCCCTGCCCTGCTCACTCCATCCCCCTCCTTCTGTCACTCGCTCTTCTCCACCCTCGCTCGCTCACTCACTCATTTTCACTGGGGTGGGGGGTAGGGTGCGATAGGGGGTGAGGGCTCCAGTGCAGGGGCAGTCTCTGGGGTGGGGCTGGAAATGAGGAGTTTGGGGTGTAGAAGAGGGCTCTGGGCAGGGTGTTGTGCTGCAGGAGAGGGCTCCAGGCTGGGGCAGGGGGTTGGGGCATGGGAGGGGGTATGGGCTCTGGGCTGGGGCCAGAAATGAGGGGTTCAGGGTACAGGAGAGGGATCTGGGTTGGAGTGCGGGGGGTTGAGGGCTCTGGCTGAGGGTGCAGGCTGTGGGGTGGGGCTGGGGTTTGGAGTGCAGGAGGAGACTCTGGGCTGGAGCAGGGGGTTCAGGTGCTGGGGAGTGAGGGCTTTAGGCTGGGGGTGTGGGCTCTTGGTGGGGCCGTGGTTTGCGGTTCAGAAGGGAGCTGGAGCAGGGGGCTGGGGTGCAGGGTGCAGGCTCTGGGTGGGGCTTACCTCAGGCGGCTCTTGGGAAGCAGCAACATCTCCCTCCGTCTCCTAAGCGGAGGCATGACTACGTGGCTCTGAGCGCTGTCCGCACCTACAGGTACCACCCCTTTGGCTCCCATTGGCCATGGTTCCTGGCCAATGGGAGCTGCTGAGCTGGCGCTGGGGGCAGCATGCAGCACTCCCGTGGTTGTCCCTTGGCCTAGGAGCCAGAGGGGGATGTCAGCAGCTTCCCGGGAGTCGCATGGACCCAGGTAGGTGTCACGGAGTGTGGGGGAGTCCGGCCCTGCACCCCTCTTCCTGGGACCCACAGTGACTCTCAGCCAGTCAGTAAAACAGAAGGTTTATTGGACAACAGGAACACAGGTTACAGCAGAGCTTGCAGGCACAGTCAGGACCCCTCCACCGAGTCCTTCTGGGCTTTCAGGGTGCTTGGATCCCAGCTAGGATACCCTGAATTCCGCCCACACAGCCCCAAGCCCAAACTCAAACTGCTTCCCTCCTGCCACTCCCTTCCTTTGTCCCCTTCCCGGGCAAAGGTGTTGACCTTTCCCCTCCCTTACCTAGCTCAGGTTACAGGCTCTGGCATCGTCCATCTCCTAAAGTCCTCCCCTGCTCTCCCACTCCCCACACAGACAGTCCCTACTGCATCACATCTCTCCCCCCTTCGAGACTGAACTGAGCGGGGTCACTCTGCCCAGTGACCTGGGGAAGTTCAGGGTCCCCTCTCCGGGACAACGCATCCGCTGTCAGGTTGGCACTTCCCTTCACATGGACCACGTCCATGTCATAGTCCTGCAGGAGCAGGCTCCACCTCAGGAGCTTGGCGTTGGCTCCTTTCATCTGGTGCAGCCAGGTCAGGGGAGAGTGGTCGGTGTACACGGTGAAGTGTCGCCCAAAGAGATATGGCTCTAGCTTCTTAAGGGCCCACACCATGGCCAGGCATTCCTTCTCGATGGCCGCGTAGCTTTGTTCCCGGGGTAGCAGCTTCTTACTCAGGTACACGATGGGGTGTCTCTCCCCCTTTTCATCCTCCTGCATTAACACCGCCCCCAGTCCCGTGTCTGAGGCATCGGTGAACACCATAAAGGGTTTGTCAAAATCTGGGTTTGCCAGAACTGGGTCGCTAACCAGAGCCTCCTTCAGCGCCCGGAAAGCCTCCTGGCACTGCTCAGTCCAGATCACCTTGTCTGGCTTCCCCTTTTTGCACAGTTCAGTGATGGGGCCGGCTATGGCACTGAAGTGGGGCACGAACCTTCGATAGTACCCCGCCATCCCAATAAAGGCCTGGACCTGCTTTTTGGTTTGGGGAGCAGGCCAGTCTCTGATCACCTCCACCTTGGCTGGTTCCGGCTTCAGGCAGCCGCTCCCCACCCGATGGCCCAGGTAAGATACTTCAGCCATCCCCACCTTGCACTTCTCAGCCTTTACTGTTAACCCAGCCTTTCGGAGTCGGTCCAGGACTTGTTTAACCTGGGACACGTGGTCCTCCCAGGTCTGGCTGAAGACGCAGATGTCGTCAATATACGCCACGGCAAAACTCTCCATCCCCCTCAGTAGCTGATCCACCAGGCGCTGGAAGGTGGCCGGCGCTCCCTTGAGGCCGAAGGGCAGGGTCAAAAACTCATAGAGCCCCAGAGGGGTGATAAAGGCCGATTTCAGCCTGGCATCTGCGTCCAGCGGCACTTGCCAGTAGCCTTTGGTAAGATCCATAGTGGTGAGGTACCGTGCACCTCCCAGCTTGTCTAGGAGCTCGTCAGGCCTGGGCATAGGGTAGGCATCAGATACGGTGATGGCATTGAGCTTTCGATAGTCCACACAGAACCGGATTGACCCATCCTTCTTGGGAACCAGCACTACTGGCGAGGCCCAAGGGCTGGAAGACGGCTGGATCACCCCCAAAGCCAGCATGTCCCTGACCTCTCTTTCAAGATCCTGGGCAGTCTTACCAGTGACCCGAAAAGGGGAGCATCTTATAGGGGGGTGTGACCCCGTCTTCACCCGGTGGACAGTCAAATTAGTGCGTCCAGGCTGGTTGGAAAACAGCTGTCTGTACAGATGCAGCACCCCTCTGATCTCAGCGTGCTGGCCCGGGGTCAGCTGATCAGAGAGGGGAATCGCCTCCAGGGGGGAACCAGTTTTTGTCCCAGGGAATAGATCCACTAAGGGGTCATCTCCCTGCCCCTCCCAATGTCCACACACGGCCAACACCACATTCCCCCTGTCATAGTATGGTTTCATCATGTTCACATGGTACACCCGACGGTGATGTGCCCGGTTTGACAGCTCCACCACATAGTTTACCTCATTCAGTTGCTTGATAACCTTGAAGGGCCCTTCCCAGGCGGCCTGGAGTTTGTTTCTCCTCACGGGGATGAGAACCATCACCTGATCCCCGGTGGCGAAGGTACGGGCTCGTGCTGTGCGGTCATACCAGACCTTCTGCCTCCTCTGGGCTCGGGCCAGATTCTCCCTGGCCAGGCCCATGAGCTCGGCCAGTCTTTCCCGGAAGGTCAGGACATACTCCACCACTGACTCTCCCTCGGGAGAGGCCTTCCCCTCCCATTCGTCCCTCATCAGGTCTAGGGGCCCCCTCACCCGCCTTCCATACAACAGTTCGAAAGGTGAAAACCCAGTAGATTCCTGGGGTACCTCCCTGTACGCAAACAGCAGGTGAGGTAAGTACTTGTCCCAATCTTGCGGATGCTGGTTCATAAATGTTTTTAGCATCATCTTCAGCGTCCCGTTGAACCTTTCTACCAGCCCGTTGGACTGGGGGTGATACGCTGAGGCCCAGTTGTGCTGGACCCCACATTTCTGCCATAAGGACCGGAGCAGGGCCGACATGAAGTTGGACCCCTGGTCCGTTAAGACCTCCTTGGGGAACCCCACCCGGCTGAAAATTGTCAGCAGCGCATCTGCCACTGTGTCTGCCTCGATAGAGGACAAGGCCACCGCCTCGGGGTAGCGAGTGGCAAAATCCACCACCACCAGGATGTATTTCTTCCCTGACCGGGTCGTCTTGCTGAGAGGTCCCACTATGTCCATGGCCACCTTCTGGAAAGGTTCTTCTATGATGGGTAAAGGCCTCAAAGCTGCTTTCCCCTTGTCCCGGGCCTTCCCCACCCTCTGGCAGGGATCACAGGATTGGCAGTACTGTCGGACATGGGTAAAGACCCCAGGCCAGTAAAAGTTCTGTAGCAGCCTCTGCCTGGTGCGCCGGATTCCCTGGTGCCCTGCGAGAGGGATGTCATGGGCCAGGTACAACAGCTTGTGACGGAACTTCTGGGGAACCACCAACTGCCTCCTGATCCCCCATGACTCTACTTCCCCTGGGGGAGCCCATTCTCGGTACAGGAACCCCTTCTCCCACAGGAACCTCTCCTTGCAACCTCTCCTCATGGTCTGTACCGCACTAAGGTCAGCCCGGTCCCTGTGCTTCCGCAAGGAGGGATCTTTCTGCAACTCGGCCTGGAACTCAGCAGCTGGGACAGGAATGGGGACCGGCTCTCTCTTGCTGGCTGGGTCTGAGGCTGCAGCCTCTCTGCACCGTGCCCCTGGGCGTTCCCCGCTCCCTGAGTTAGGGTCCTGCACCTCAGGTCGAGTACCTTCCCCGTTTTCGGGGTGCAGTGCCATTTGCTGACTCTGACTACGAGTCACGACCAGGGCACTCTGGGTGTTAGTAGGCCAGTCCTCAAGGTCCCCTCCCATTAACACGTCAGTGGGCAAATATTGGTGTACCCCCACATCCTTGGGGCCCTCCTTGGCCCCCCATTTCAGGTGTACCCTTGCCACGGGTACCTTGAATGGGGTCCCGCCCACGCCCATCAGGGTCAGGTAGGTGTCGGGCACCATCCGATCTGAGGCCACCACCTCGGGCCGGGCCAGCGTCACCTCTGCGCCCGTGTCCCAGTACCCAGTGACCTTCCTCCCATCCACTTCCAGGGAAACAATGCACTCTTTCCGGAGGGGCAGCCCCGCGCCCACCCGGTAAACCAAAAACCCGGAACTGGGAGCATCCATAGGTGGTATGTTGCCAACCCCCCTTTCCTGGGAATGTAGCCCCTCCTCCGATTGGGTTTTTACCCAGTCCACCCTCTGCGGGTTGGGTCTGCTTGGTCTGTCCCTGAGCTTGGGGCACTGGGCCCGTATGTGACCTCGTTGGCCACAGCGATAGCAGCCCATATCTCGTGGGTCCCCTTGAGTGGGTCGGAGGGACTTGCCGCTGGATGTTCCCCTTTTGGGGGGGGTTCTCCATAGGCCCCCTTTGGGAGGTCCCATGTTGACTCTCTCTCTGCGTTGAGGCAGGCCTGCTCCTTCGAGACTCCTCCCTGCCATCCCCTGCCCGACTGTCCACAAATTGGTCGGCCAGCTGGCCTGCATGCTGCGGGTTCTCCGGCTTCTGGTCCATCAACCACAGCCTCAGGTCGGACGGGCACTGCTCGTACAGGTGCTCCAGTATGAATAGGTCAAGCAGGTCCTCTTTAGTTTGGGCCCCAGCTGTCCACTTGCGGGCATACCCCTGCGCCCGGTTGACCAGTTGTAGGTATGTAACCTCACGGGTTTTACGCTGGCTCCGGAACTTTTTCCGGTACATCTCAGGAGTCAGCCCAAACTCGCGGAGCAGGGCCTGTTTGAACAGTTCGTAGTCCCCTGCCTCCGCCCCTTTCAGTCGGCTGTACACCTCCACGGCTGTGGAGTCCAGTAAGGGGGTGAGAACTGCGATCCTGTCTGCAGGGTCAACCCTGTGCAGCTCGCAGGCATTCTCAAAGGCCGTCAGGAAGGTATCTATGTCCTCCCCCTCCTTACGCCGGGGCAGCAAGTGCTTATCAAAGCTCTTTGTAGGCTTGGGTCCCCCCTCACTCACCGCAGCTGGGGCCTCACTGCTCCTCAGCTGGGCCAGGTCCAGCTCATGTTTACGCTGTTTCTCCTTCTCCTCCCGCTCATGTTTACGCTGGTTCTCCTTCTCCTCCTGCTCACGCTGGCGCTGGTTCTCCTCATGTTCACGCTGTTTCGCCTTCTCCTCCAGCTCTCGCCTCTTTAACTCGAGCTCCTCCCGTCTCAGCTCCCTTTCATATTCCAGCCGCATCCGCTCCACGGATGCCGAGCGTTGCCGGGAGGATCCCCTGCTGGGGGGTGGGCTTCGCCGGGCAGATCCCCTGCTGGCCGGGGGTGTCACGGTGCCCTCGGTATACACTGGGCTCCTCCCCGCCCTTCCTCTACGCCTAGGAAGGGGGGGTCTCGGGAAGCCCTCGTCCGCCGGCTGACCACTCCCAGCGGGGACAGACACTGGTGCCTGCGCTGCATCTGCTCGGCTGCTTCCCTCAGCGACAGGGCTCCGTTCATTCATGCGGTCTCCCTCCTCCAGCTGGGCAATCAGCTGGTCCTTGGTGCGTCTCCCATGGTGCAGCCCCCTCTGCTTGCACAGCTCCACCAGGTCACACTTGCGCCGCTTGGCATACATCTTCCTGCTGGCCACTCACAGGCCGGGGTGCTCGCCGCTCCCCACGGTTTCCAGGGGGACCCCTAGTGCACCAGCCCTTCTTGAGGTCACCACCTCTCTGCCAGGGTCGAGCTGCAGACTCCTCCACCCCTGGGACCGCTCGCTGCAATCCCCCGGGGGACCCTGTTACTGCAAAGTCCTTCTCACTGGGCACACACTCCCAGGGGTTAACCACCCCTTCGTTTTACTGCTCCCCAGTCACTTACTGCAGGAAGCGCCGTCCACGGGGTGCAGTATCTCCCGCCGCTGCCACCAGTTGTCACGGAGTGTGGGGGAGTCCGGCCCTGCACCCCTCTTCCTGGGACCCACAGTGACTCTCAGCCAGTCAGTAAAACAGAAGGTTTATTGGACAACAGGAACACAGGTTACAGCAGAGCTTGCAGGCACAGTCAGGACCCCTCCACCGAGTCCTTCTGGGCTTTCAGGGTGCTTGGATCCCAGCTAGGATACCCTGAATTCCGCCCACACAGCCCCAAGCCCAAACTCAAACTGCTTCCCTCCTGCCACTTCCTTCCTTTGTCCCCTTCCCGGGCAAAGGTGTTGACCTTTCCCCTCCCTTACCTAGCTCAGGTTACAGGCTCTGGCATCGTCCATCTCCTAAAGTCCTCCCCTGCTCTCCCACTCCCCACACAGACAGTCCCTACTGCATCACAGTAGGGAACCTGCCTGCGCTGCCAACCGGACTTTTAACAGCCCGGTCAGCAATGCTGACCGCAGCCACTAGGGTCCCTTTTCAACCGACAACCCTATGGTAATGGGGACTATGTAAGTACCAAAGCTAGCTAGACTTCAGTGCAGCTACTCCTATTTACAGCAGCTGGGCATCTGCCCTTACATTCTCGCGGTCTGCGAGCAGCATCCCGCAATATACATTTTTTGCTGACTGAAGACTTGGAATGAAGTGCTTAGCCCTTCCTGGTCCTAATCTTGCATGCCATGTGAGGTTCCCCTAATCTTGGGGTTCCCTTGGAAGCCCGACAGGCCACAGAGAATGTACGTACCAGCCTGAAATATGTTCGCCGTCAGCAGTGTCGTGTCTCCTCCAGATGGGGATCCAGCCCAGGCTCTGTGGTTACCAGCTGGGTTTTGGATGTAATGCAGTGGACGATAAATTTCTCCTTCCACAGCTCTCTGTCTGCCCGTTGTCAGAGCGGTGGTGGAGCTGGGTTCCTGGACCCTGGTAGAACTCTCATCCTCCTTCCTCTGAACCTGCTTTATTTTACTCTCCTCTATATGAAACGCCACCAATCCTTAGTTTGTTTTGGGCCTTGGCCTACAAATCTCTTTCCCTTTTTGAGAGCCAAACTTGACAGCCGAAAGCCTGGACAGGGACAGTTAAGCTGCTCATAAAACACTTGTTAATTGTGGCGGTTGTAAGAAGATTATTTCCCTCAGCCATGTTCAGTTCCCTGCCCAGGACTCCAGGCCCCTCTTCCCCTGCCTGGTGGTTACTGCTTGGGAGAGGACTGGGCCTTGATCCAGCCGATGGCTGAGGGAGGGTCAGACGCTGCCCGGGGCTGGATTCTTCAGCAGTGAGACTTGAGGCTGTGGTGTTTCCTTCCCCTGCAGAGGGTGCTGTGAGGCACAATGCCAAGGGTCTGTGCAAGGACTCTCCCCTGGAGAGCTCTCGGTCCCTGGCCTGCCCTGAGCCGGGCACCTGCAGTCAGATGTTGCCAGTCACGCCCACCCCCACATTCACTAGTTCTGTGTATCTCCCTTGGCTCTGTGCCAGGGCTGCCAATAATGGCTGATTTATCTGTGTGGTTTTTTTTTTGATATGTCTGGATGCCATCGGCCTGCAGAGGAGACATCCTGGGGATGTCAGGGCCTGACTCGGAGGTCTAATTCTGGTACTTTCTGTGTCCTGAGCCCCCTTAATTTGGGTCTCAGGCTGTAGACCTGCTGTGGGCAGGTGCAGTAGTAGTATTACTTGTATTGCAACATAGAACCATAGAGTATCAGGGTTGGAAGGGACCTCAGGAGGTCATCTAGTCCAACCCCCTGCTCAAAGCAGGACCAACTCCAACTAAATCATCCCAGCCAGGGCTTTGTAATCAGTGGCGAGGAGCCTGAGCCATGGATCATGCTGCCCTTGTGCTAGGCGCTGAACAAAGCCGGTCCTCAGCTGGGTTGTGTCGGAATTAGTAGCCCATTGCCAATCTGTGGCCCCCGACTGCTCTTTGGGAGAGGTTTGTATGTCCCACACGCCCAGGCCCTCCTCTCCCCCTCAGCGGGGAGGACGGAGGGAGTCTGCGGAGCAGTGGAGTTCCTGGGTGACTGCTCCTCTTGCTTGCTTGTTGCGTAAAACCGGTTGCTTCACCATTTTCCCTTTCTGTGGTTATGTTCTGGGTTTTGGTTTTCCTCCCTCTCCGTCCCCCTGCTTGCTGTGCCGAGAGGCAGGGGAGAGGGAGGGTTTCGCCATTACGGCACTAGTGGGTCCCTCAGCACACTCTCCTTGTTCCTCATTGCGGTTTTCCCTACCCGCTGACTGTACAGGGACAATATGAGCCTGTGGCACTGGCTGCTGAGGGAAAGGCCTGTCTTTTGGGGCCTTGAAAACCTAGCTGGGCAAAGCCCTAGAAAATGCCCAGTCCACTAAAGAACTATCCAGAGGGGGCAGGCTGCCTGCCCAAATAGGTCTCTGCCATCTCTCCAGGCTGTGTGATGGGCGTGTCTTAGTTAACAGAGCTGAGTGGTACTAATAGTCAGCCTGATGTTACTTCACTGTCTCTCCCCCTGAAGACTAGTTCTCTTGAAACTGACTGTCCGTCTCAAATGCTTTATGGCAAATGCTGCCGAGGATCTGAACCCCAAACACCCCACCCTTCCTTCCCCCAGAGTTCACCTCCTCTCATCATGCATTTTAATCCTGAATGGCTAGAGTTGGGATTCCTTTACCCTACAGCCTCCTTGCTGGTCACGACTGTGCCGGTGACCAGCGGCTCAGTACCAGCGCGATAGCCCATGTGGTTCTTGCCAGGCTGTGGCAATGCAGGCTGGCGTTCTCAGAATACGGCTTTGACTGGAGACCCTCAAGGGATACGCTGCTGAATTCCAGCCTTAAGGTGGCATGATGCAGCGGTGGGAGAAGACGACTGGGGAGAGCTGGAAGACTGGGGTTCCTTTCCCTGGTCCCTGTGTTACTTTGAGGCACAGAAGTGAAGGGACTTAGGCCAGATTCCCCATTTTAAAAAACGAGGCTCATAGTGCTGCACTAACTTGCAGTGGTGGTTGTAGGACGAAACCAGCTCGTGTTTGTGAGCTGCCTTGAATGCTGGGGAGGGAAGGAGCAGTTGGAATGTTAAGTCGTGTTTCTTGAACTGCTTTGCTGTGAAAATTGGATTAGAAATACAGAGGACGGAGCTATTTGGTGAAATATCTATATTTCTGCTTCCTACCCTAGCAGGAAAGGCTTGAGGCATCCAGGTGGGGTTATTTGAAGGCTGGAGATATCCATGGCATATGTAACCCGGGATAGCTCCTTTAGAGAGGCTTCTTTTCACCCTACAGGGTAGATGGGTGCTGCTCACTCATAAAAGAGGGCAGCTTGACACTTGGTCTCACAGAGCATGAAATGGTGTGGGGTTCCTAGATAGACTCTGTAAACCAGGACTTTCCCTGGACAGCACTTGTACCTGCTGTGAGTTACTAAGTGTAGACTGATCCCATTTCCCACTGCAGACAAAGGCTTTAAACCATGCCCCCACTATTTCTCCCCCCCCCCCCCAAGAAGCAGGAGCTGCGTTGTTCCATCTCCAAGTGCGGGCCTGGTGTGTTTAAGGGGAATTCAAACTTCATGGGCTAAGTTCAGCCCTGCTTGTAGCTCCATTGACATAAGGGGCTCATGTCAGACATGATTTTGACCCGATTCCTTCATGTAGAGCCTCCAGACATGTAAAGCTTTTGACCTAGTTGGCAGGGGTGGGGTGGGGAACAGGAAGTATCTGTCATGTGTAGCACCTTCATGAGATCTTAAAATGGCTACAGACATGAATGACCCGAGCCTCACAATTGTCCATGGGAGGCTTGTGTTATTCCCAGTTTACAAATGAGCAAGTGAGTGAGGTACAGGGACTAAATAACTTTGCCTAGTCTTGTGCTTCAGCTACTAAGGGCTTGTCTACACTTCAGATGCTGCATTGAAGAAGCTACCTATGCCAATGGGAGAGGTTCTCCAGTTGGCATAAGTACTCTACCTCCCCGAGAGGCAGTAGCTAGGTCGACAGGAGAATTCTAGAGCTGTCTACACTAGGGGTGGGGTGAGTTTGATTTAACTGCATCCCTCAGAGGGTGTGGATTTTTCACACCCCTGAATGATATAGTTATACTGACCTAATTTTGTCATGTAGATCAGGCCTTAGTCTGTGCTTTCATTCCTAAGCAGGATGGAATGCATTGATACAGTGCCTTCTCTAATAATAATAATGATGTCGATACCTAGCTCTTATCCATGGTTCTCAGAGGGCTTTACAAAGGAAGTAAACCTTATTATCCCTGAAATACAGATGGGAAACCGAGGCACAGGGTGACAATGAGACTTGCACAAGATCACGCAGAAAGCCAGTGGCACAGCTGCAAATCTCTGGACTTAAAGCCCAGGGCTTTGTCCACTTGGCAGCACTGATGTTTGGGCTGAATTTTGAGAGAGAGATTTTGGCTGTCTCGCTTAGTTTTTGTATGTAATAAAAATATATTAAAGGAATGTTTAGGGTGCAGAGTCAATCTCTGAAAAGTCACATACCAGAATAAAGGTTGCTTGTGCTGCCTTAATTTGACCCCCTTGTGCAGGGCCGGCTCCAGGCCCCAGCATGCCAAGCGCGTGCTTGGGGCGGCATGCTGTGGGGGGCGCTCTGCCGGTTGCCGGGAGGCTGGCAGGGGGCTCCGGTGGACCTCCCGCAGGCATGCCTGCGGAGGGTCCGCTGGTCCCACGGCTCCGGTGGAGCATCCGCTGGCATGCCTGCAGGAGGTCCACTGGAGCCACGGGACCAGCGGACCCTCCGCAGCCACGTCTGCGGGAGATCCACCGGAGCTGTGGGACCGGCGAGCGGCAGACCGCCCCCCGCGGCGTGCCGTCGTGCTTGGAGCGGCGAAATGGCTAGAGCCGGCGCTGCCCTTGTGTGTATGCATTGTGATGCGGTTTTAATTACATGATTGCATACTGTTTTTCTGCCCCAGAGGTCCTCTGCCTCCTTCACTGCACAGGATGGACAGTGCTCACTGACTGGATAACTATTTATATTTCTTTTTATCCTCCTCATTCACTGTGTGGCCCCATGCATTATTTACTGTCTACCATCCAAACCGGCCTTGAATACAGAATGATTAATTTCCTCATGGCTTTTCCATGGCGCTCTCCTTAATGAATTGAAGCCAGTTCAATGTTTGTGACCGGACTATCTTCACTATAGGCTTGAGAGGAGAAGTGGTATGTTACCTGCATTTTACAGATGGGCACTGAAATCCAGACATTGAAGCCAAAATTGTCATTTGTTTCTAATCTTGGGTATCCAGTCTGAGAAAGCGAGTCCTTAGCATTTTATAGCGCGTCAGAGCAGCGTTCCTATTTACCACAGTTGTGAGTGCCCAGCACATCAGCAGCTCAGGTCACAGGTGTTTCTCATTGTGCCCCTAGCAGACGAGGACCACACGGTGAAAACTTTGGTTCAGTTACTTGCACAGCATCACACAGGGTCTCTACAGCAGAGTCACTTTTCTTTAGCCAAGAGACCATCCTTTCTCACTCCCCGCCTCCACCTTATTCATTACACATCTTCCAACTTCTGCAGCAAATGAGAGAAGGGGCCTATAGACAATATTCTCCTTCTCTGCACAACCTTGTTCATCCCTGGGGCGGGCCATCCTGGGCACTGAATGAGGCAGGTGTCAGGTGGAAAAATGGTCTGTGATCATGTAATTAAGGACACTCGTAATGGATGCTTCTGAACACTCCTAGCTTTCGAGGGCTTGACTTTGCAACCCTAATTGTGTTCTTTGAATGTAGATTTTTGAATATAACAGAAATATATAGATTTTCTTGTAAGAACAGTTATCAGTGGCATGTGTCAGCTCTTCTCACCTGGCCCTCAGCTGAGCCATCGTGAACGGACCGATCTCTCAAAGATGTTGATGCAGAGTTGGATCTGGAGGACAGCTCTGAAGGTGGCTTTGTGGAATGGCTCAGGGCGGGTGTTCCGGGAGTGAGGGTCAGTGTGGGAGAAGCTGATGAAACTGGCATCTGGAGGAGATGAGGAGGAGAGAAGCAGAGCTATGTAAGGTGTTGCAGGCCAGGAGCCTGAGGAAGTCGGGAGGTGTTAGGGATGGGGATGATGTGGTTGGAGCCGGGGCAAGGGAGATGATTAAAAAAAAAAAAAGGCAGCTGCTAATAAGGCAAAGTTACATATAACATACTATATCATACGTGACTTATTCAGGATCAGATTAATATTCAAAGAATCCAGGTAAGATCCTGGCTTGCTGGCTGGCAAGCCCTCCCCTTCTGCATATGCTAAAAAGAGTAACCACACTTCTAACTATTTATCATCTTTTTGGCGCTTCTCTTGCATGTACTCACTTGGTGTGAAAGCTTCACCATCGCAAGGACAATCCATATTTTACTATCCCACAAGTTCAAGTGTTGGAGAAAAGAGTGTTTCCATATGGGGAACTGAGATGCAGAGAGATAGTGATTTGCCCAAGGTCACACGTGAAGTCAGTTGCAAAGCTGGATGTTTGAGTCCAAATCTCCTGAGTCCCAGTCTAGTGCCTTGACCCCAGAGTCATCCTTCCTTTCACCCCTCCCTGTAGCACCTCTGAAACTATTCTTTGTGGGTTTTAATTTCTTAGAGATTGAAATTTATGGAATATGTGTTACTTAAACTTCAGGTCAAAAACCTTTTTGCTACAGCAGCAACTGCCAATGGAAAACTTTTAACATTTGCTGCTGCAAGAGAATTGCTCTTGGGTTGAGGACTTATCCCAAGATAAGTTTGTTTGTTTGCTTTTTAGAGTTTTTTTGCCTAAATGAATTGACTAGAATACAGACAAACAAACAAAAAAACAACCAAAGACCGCTCTACTTTTAAATGTAAAGAATGCTTTAATATTTAAGGCACAGTATGAACCCCACAATTAATGGCTTTTCCAATAAAGAAAATAAAAATGTTAAACAACAAAATCCACAGCTTTGTGACAGCTGAAGTTCGGAGATAAGGCTGTAGCCGCTGCAGAAGCAGTGCCAAGTTCACTCCCTCCCCATTCCGTCCACCTCCTTTCCTGACTTTCTTTTCTCAGTTTAAAATTGTCATTTTTTGTCATGTTATTTTGCTACACACGAAGTTTTTCCATCATATGAAATAAACTTTTAAAAGCTTAACATGTAAACCAGGACATGGGGATCAGAGAACTGTCCTGGATTTTAGGGGAATAGTGATAACTGCCTGAAATCTTTTTTTTTTAGTGAAACGGGTTTGTAGGTAGACATTCGTTGTTAGATGTCATGGGTAAGCGTCTTCGTCATCCAGAAATACTTTTTCCCCCATACAATGGGCTTCAGAAATGATCAACAAGATTAACCAAAACATTGCGGGGAGAGGGGTTTGTGTTACATGTTTTGGAGGGACAGCTAAAAAATATTGCCAAAGCACAATTACATTTGTTTGGATTTTAGTTTTGTTTCTCATTACATTTGAGGGGACCTGAAGAATTATTTGTATGTTTATATAACACTTGACATTGAACTTTTATACAAGCTGTAACCCGAGATGCTTTACAACATTGAATAATGAGAAATTACTGCTGTTACGGTGGTTAAAGCCCTAATGCAGAGGGCCTGGGGAGAAACTAAAAGGGCAAGTGGAGGAGGGAGTGATTGAAGAGGGATTCAAGGGCTACTTTTGGATGGCCTAGATCAGTGGTTCACAACCAAGAGTATATCTGCCCCCGGGGATACATAAAGGTATGCCAGTCATCTGGGAATTAGCTCTTTCCAGTCTCGGAGCGCCTCCTGTCGGCCGACGTCTCTCCTGCCTCAGGCCCCCATGTCCATCTTTACCTTGGGGTTCTGCCCACAGCAGTACCCCCATACTCTAAGTCTCCCCTCCCAGGAGAACCCCCAGTCCCCTATGCCCACCTTGCCTCAGTGGCTACTGCCAGTCGTCATCTAGCTCCCACTCACTGGGGAAGTCTCAGCGGCGGCTCCAGGCACCAGCACTCCAAGCGTGTGCCTGGGGCTGCAAGCTGCGGGGGGCGCCCTGCCGGTCCCTATGAGGGCGGCAGTCAGGTTGCCTTTGGCGGCTTGCCTGCGGGAGGTCCGCCGGTCCTGCGGATTCGGTGGTGATTTGGCGGCTGATATGCTGAAGCCGCGGGACCGGTGGATCTCCCGCAGGCAAGCTGCCAAAGGCAGCCTGCCTGCAGTGCTTGGGGCAGCAGAATACCTAGAGCTGCCCCTGGGCGAACTGCAGTCTGTAATGGCCACTCATCATTGGCAAGGGGGTTGGACCAGCTGCCTCTGCCTATCCCTGGGCTGTACCTCTTCAGTCCCAATATTTACATGCCAATTGATTTGTTTGATAGTTATATGATAAAATTGAGAAAGGAAGCACCTTTTCAGTACTAGGGACCCTTTTGTATTTCTGTGTCTGCTTTTGTAAGCAAGTAGTTTTTAAGTGAGGTGAAACTTGGGGGTACGCAAGACAAATCAGCCTCCTGAAAGGGAGTACAGTCATCCGGAAAGGTTGAGAGTCACTGGCCTAGATGTTCTACTGCCTATATTCACAAGGGACCCTTGTCAGATTAACGGCCAGCCATATGCCTTTGTTGTTGGCAATCTGTAACCTAACAACAAGTATAATACAAAACTAAGGGTGCAAGCTACTTCCCTTTTGACAACGATCCGTCCTTATCCTACTGGAACACAGAGAGAAGTTTCTCCTTACCTGGGAAGGGAGGCCAATGGACTTTGGAAGCATTGTCTCGAAACTATTTGTTAAGAAAGTGTCATGCAGCTGTTGTGTGAAAGAGGATGAGCTGTTCAGACAGACCTGTTGATTAAAGATGGAAGGACCTAATTTCACCCCTCAAGGAAATGAAGAGGGCCTATGTGCTAACAGTGCTATATTATCATTATACAGGAAAACGTGTTCTAAGAAAAAAGGCAACTGATCATGTGGAGTTAGCAAATGTTGCCTTTTTGATTACATGTAGTTTCATGGTCCTGGAAAGCTTGAGGATTTTGATTGCCCTATGGAAAAATAACAAATTTTGCAACCCGTATGTGCCTTGTTTATTGGCAATCCAACTCTTTGTGAATTATTAACTGGAGTAGTTTGCAAAGTAAACTTTCTGATGTATGGAGAGAAAACATTGATCCTGTTGCACACTATCCAGTTTATTAAGGAAGGCAGTTTGTTTGTAGCGCTATGAGCTTCCACGTTTTGTTTGTTAGCCAGAGCCATCGAGAGGTATTTGACTATGATCAAAAGGAGACCTTAAGGTGCCAATAAAAAGTACAGGGTTTTCCTACTCATTGGTTTATCTCCATTTCCCTGGGTACCTTACCAATCTGCAACTGAACTGTGCCAACAGCTTACCACACTGCTCAACTGCGTTGCCTCATTATTCCAAGAAATATGTTGCATTTTTCAGCAGCATCTTTATAATCATTCTGGTGACGATTGTTATCATTTATGCACATATTTACTGCTAAAGTCCCATCACCATAATGTCACTACGCATAATAACTTGGAGATCTCTAGCACTGCTTAGGACATTTGTGATTGTAGTTGGCTTATTTGTTGCCTATTGGTCTCCGCTGTTGTTCTGTTGCTCCTAGATGTAGCCTGCAAAGTAAAACAGTGTGCCATTTCTGCAAGCCCAACTGGTTTATTGCCTTGGTGGCCATTCATTCTGCATTGAATCCGAGCAAGGCAATGCGGCAGATTTTCTTTTGCCTTATTTGTGGCTGTCTATTGAAGACGAACAAGCGTGGCCAGATTTTTGCCTATTCAGCCCACTGCAGATTACAGTTGAAGAAAGTCTACGGCTTTTTAGGATCCAATTACAAAATGTTTCAATCACAGGGAAAAACTTTGACCAATTTTTTGAAACTTTTGAGTACCTGTTTGTCACATAACTCATTTTGGTTTGGGCTTTAATTCTGTAAGAGAATCGACTCAGGGAAGTATAAGATACAAAAATAAATACAGAACATAAGGCTGCAACAGTTCCTATGCCCTTAAACAGAAGTTTCTCATTGCGTAGGGAGGGAGTCCAGCAGACCTTTGAAGTGATAGCCATGAACTGTGGGCACAGCTACTGTATAAGGAGGATGAGCCTGTGATTAGTGATGGAAGGGCCTAAAAGCCGCCTGAACACGAAGCTCCTGATTAACCCGCATGAGAACAAAGGAGGCTTTTTTGCTTTGCCTGGGACGACTGACCCTGTTGATTGCGTTGCTTGCAAAGAATCGCGCCAGTGTTTTCCGCATTCCAGATGTCCCCAGTTCTGCACGTGTCATAGGCAGCTAAATGGCTCTGGTGTGATAGGCTGGTTCTGTGCGATGCCCAGAAAGGACTGAAGAGCTGATGTGTGCATTTCCCATGTATGTGCCTTTAATGGAATGGCTTGTTCCAAACTCATTAGTGTTCCACAGGCTTTCTCCTGAGCCCTTAATTACAGTGTTTACGACTGAGCTATTGGCTAAAGAAAATGGCTCTTCTGAGGCTTTTGATCATGCATTACAGCTTGCGGGCAGGAACTTTTAAATGCTAAGGATTCAGCCACTTTGTGGGGGGTGACGTAACTAGAATTAACCTTCTGTGACGTTAAAGTATGCTCCCCATTCCTGTTAAAATTGCCCCTCTCCCCCCCCCAGCCACCAGTGCCATCCCTGCAGTCTGCTCTGAAATTCTCCATGCAGCATTGCAAGGCATTCATGCTCTGCTGTTCTTAACTCTTGTTCCATCTCTCCCCTCATGCTCATTTGGGACAACCAGGTCCTCTTACAGCCATCCAGAGAGGTTCTTTAAGCAGCCAACATCCGTCTTTAGATCAGTTGCAGCCTCAGACCTTCCCATCTGGCTCCGGAATGCCGACTGAGGAGGGGGGGTGTTTTTGTTCTGTGCTCTATCCTTCGTGGGAGTTGTGTAAAATACTTTTAAAGAGCTGCCGAGTTCTGACAAATATTGCAGATGGCAATGGGTCACAGAAAGCCTGCTGAACTGTTACCTTTTTACTTTTCCCTAGCATGGCTGATTTTCCAAGATGTTTGTGCATGAAGCAGACACTGTCTCCTCTCCCTCACCGTCATTTCTCTCCTACCTGAATCGTGCAGTGAGAGACATCCTAATTCATCTCCATGTAGGCCATTGGGGTCTCCTCTCTTCCTGGAAAGGTCAGCCAAGGTCGAAGGGGAAAACCTGTCTGGGTAAAATCAGAACCAGCCTGAGAATTTATCAGAGATTTGAGCCAAAGCTGGAATTAATTCCATGGCTCGAGAGTGGAGTTTAGGACTCAGCAAGGATCTTTATTCATCTCAGCTGCTATTTAATGTGATCTGATCTTCTGTGTATCTAATGTCTCCATCACCATCATGTCTATCCAGGCGTGAAGATAATCAGAATGATGTGACTCTTATGCGTCATGACATGATAAGGGATGGAGAGCTTTTTGTCAGACCACGTGCAAAAGCTTTCAGTATCAGCCAACATTTCCCAAGAACTGGGATCTGATACTTTCAAAAAAAGAAAAAAAACAAACTACTTTTAAAAAATGAAAAAAAGAGAAAAAGTCCGTGTCTTGGGTTGAAGTAGTTTGCCATTTGTTCCAGCCAGGTCTTGAAAAACTCGCTCATCATGTCTTCTTAAAAGAGCTCCATCTTTCAAACTGTCACTTCTCAGCAGCTCTGTGGTGATCTCTTTCCACAGTGACAGCCGTTTAGAGGATATTTTTATGCTAGAAAGGGTTGTGAGTGAAGTTGTGTGAGGCCAGAACCTTCCTGTGACTTACGTGCTGATCAGTAGCTCTGGAGCTGGTGGTTTTGCTGAATCCATAGCAGCTGATTTGTGCACTGAAACAGGGCAGCAGGAATTGACCTGGCTGTTGGTCTCTAATAGATAAATAACACAAGAACTGTTAGACTGGGTCAGACCAAAGGTCCATCTAGCCCAGGATCCTGTTCATGACTGTGGTTGGGAGATAGGGAATGCTGCTATCTAACTCATACATCCCAAGGCCGAAGGGTGTCCCAGTGCCAACCTCTTCAGGAGGACACCGGCTGATCCAGGGTCTTTCTCTCAGTTCCTTTTAAAATAGCACTGTCCCCAGTCCCGTGCTGTGGCCCCATCTATGTGCAGGGGCGGCTCTAGGAATTTTGCTGCCCCAAGCACGGCAGGCAGGCTGCCTTCGGGGGCGTGCCTGGGGGAGGTCCTCCGAAGCCGCCGGACCAGCAGACCCTCTGCAGGCAAGCCACCGAAGGCAGCCTGCCTGCCTGCTGCTCTCGCGGCAACCGGCAGGGCGCCCCCCATGGCTTGCCGTGCTGTGGCCTGGAGCCACCCCTGTCTATGTGACAGTCTCGGTCATGTTTGTTAGTGCTCGTTCCCTGGCACCTTGGAGAGTAGATGGGACCTGCCAGTGACCCTTGTCAAAGAGAGGAATAGGCCATTGAGCAGATTGGCCTCCTGGGTGTGCAGGGGGAAAGTAGAGAGCTCCCCACCCCACGCAATACCAGAACTGCCCTCCTTTTGGGGAGGGCAGTCCTAGGGTTGGCATGGATGAAGAACAAACCAACCTTCCTTACCCCAGTGCCCTCCTGCCCCAGGTGCACTGCAATGTTCTTCATGGGTGTGTGCAGAGGCACAGAGCCACTGGCTGGGGGTGATGCCCTCGCTGTCCTGACCTACAGGTTTCAAAGCTGGGTCTGTAGGAGCAGCCATGCTCCAGCCTGCCATCTGGTAGCCTGCTAACGCTTGCCTGCCTAGGACCCACCAAGCCCCTGCAGTTCTATTGGTGAAGTCTCAGAGCAGCTGATCCGCTGCTGGCTTAAGTTGGGCCAGCCATCAGCACAGGAACTGGTCTGAACACCTGATCTTCACCCTGCTCTGGACTGTGTGCCTTGTGCTTCCTGCTCCCACAGCTTGATTTTCCTGGCATCCTGACCCGGCCTGACTCCTGGCTTCGGGTTGGTGGTTCTGACCTCCAGTTTATCTCCTCCTGTCTTGACCCAGCTGACTCCTGTCTTGTGACTGAGGACTCTGGGTCTGGCTGCTCACCTCCCAGCTGTGACACTTGCTGCATTGCAGAATCGTGACGAAATGGGAGGCTTTGATCATGACTCACCTGAATGTGTGGGAATTTCATAGATTCCAAGGCCATTGGTGTCATCTGGTCAGACCTGCTGTATAACTAGGGCCCTACCAAATTCACAGTCCATTTGGTCAATTTCACAGTCACAGGATTTTTAAAATCTTAAATTTCATGGTTTCCAATGTTTAAATCTGAAATTTCACAGTGTTGTAATGGTGGGAATCCCAGCCCAAAGGGAGGTCGTGGCTGGGTTGCAAGGCTATTGAAGAGTGGTCGCGATATTGCCACCCTCACTTCTGTGCTGCTGCTGGCAGCAATGCTGCCTTCAGAGCTGGGCACCTGGCCAGCAGCCGCCACTTTCTGCCTGCCCAGCTCTGCAGCAGTGCAGAAGTAAGGGTGTCAATACTGCAACCCTCTTACAATAGTCAGATTTCATCGGCGACACCAGATTTCATGGTCCGTGCTGTGTTTTTCACAGCTGTGAATTTGGTAGGGCCCTGTGTATCACAGAGGACTCCCCTGAATTCCTGTTGAACTAGAGCAGATCTCTGAAAAACATCTCATCTTGATTTACCGGTTGCCAGTGATGGATAATCCATCCCAACCCTGGATAAGTTGTTCCGGGGGGGCGGGGGGGGGGGGCTGCATCATGGGCCAGCCATGTCAGTGGTGTCACAGATTCTTTTTGCTGTACTGTAGCATGAGGCCATCAGTAAACAAGATGACTCATTGCTTAATGAGCCAGATTAGCTGGAGTGTGTGTGTGTGAGCCTGGTAGAAATGGGGTGCTGTGTCCTACTTTTCAGGGTGCTCTTTCTGACTGCCCTGGTTCCTGTAGCTGGCATGAAAGATCCCTTCTCATGATCCCTTCTCTCTGGCATGAAAGATCTTGGTGAACAAGGTGTTAAAGAGCCTGGCACATCTCCTGGCATGTCACCCAGAACTCGGGATCTAACTTGGGTAGGAGGCAGTGCTTAATTTGTAATGAAATAGGTGCTAGGGCTCAGGCAATTTTTTTTACATTCCTAACTGATGCAGGAAGCCCAGAGGTTGCTGGGGCTATGAACGTCCAAGCCCAGAGGTGCCTAACAAACCTTGGCACAAATTAAACACTGGTCGGAGGCGAGTGTGTCTGTCAGCCCCAGCTCTGAGGGGGCGCCCGGCAGCAGCCCAGGCTGTGCTGGCTCTGCACTTGAGAGCTCTGCCTTTTGGCAGGCAGCTGAGTGAAGTCCAGCAGGGAGCCCCACTTCTTGTTCAGCATGCAGAGATATTCCATGGGAGAGGTTTGCTCTTTTGATGGCATATTGTAGCTTGCCAGCTCTCTGACGGCTGTGACGGGCATGCTCCGAGCCACCTTGTGGCAGGTCTCAGTGGTGATTCTCCCCCTGAAGCAGCACAGGGAGGGCTGAGTGCTGGGCTTGGCAGCGTCTGAGCAGAAAGCCTCAGCCTGGCTTGGTTTCCTCAGGGTTTGATGTGGATCCTGTCAGCCTTGAAGCAAAACTGCAGTTCAGCGCTAGCATCATCTCAGAGGGGGTGGGGGTCTTAATGCAGTTGGTGGGACAGAGAGGAGGAGAGTGGAGCAAATAATGGATTTTTCAGTTCGCTGGCTAGTCTGAAAGAAATGGAGAAGAAAAAATTGGAGGGAGCGAGGAAAGGAAAAGGTTTGGATGAAAAATTTCGCTCAGCTGTAGGGGCGTCTCGCACCTCCCCCCTCCTTTCCCTTCTATTGAGGTGTTTGTCATTCACTGGCTCTGGAGCTGCCTTTACCCATCTCTCCGGCTTCCCCTGGGTGGGACATGGAGAATTGGGGATAGTGAAAGATTGGCCTACTCAGGACATTTGCTGGGCAGAGGAGACTGTGTATGGTGATGAGTTTACACACCCCTTGCAAGCAGCTCCTGTGAGCTGTGAGCATTTGAGATGGCAGAGGAATCTGTCTCTTGGAAACACTCTGGTCAGATAGGGAGGAGTCCAATGGCTTCCGCCTATTGAGCAAATGTACGTCCACTCTCACGTTAATTATTTTGCAGTTGCTGAACGCAGTGGGTGCATCTGGAAAATGCCTGGGCAGCCCGCATGCCTTGCAACGTCCCTGGCACATCCAGATGTTTTCAACTGGAATGGTCTTTTAGCAGAACACCAGAGTTGTCTATGTGGAGATAATGAGGGAATGGAGGCAGGGTCTGTTCTAGGACCCCGTTATTGTGGGGCAAGAGGATATTTTGGGGCCTTGGATGTTGCTATTTAAAAAGCCAACAACCTTCCAGGAGTCCAGCAGGTAGTAGGATCCCTGGCAAATCTTGGGTTTTGAGTTTAAAAAGGCAAAATTTGGTTACTGTGCCAGTACTATGTCATTGTCAATTCCACTGCTTAACATGGGATAACTTGGCACATATTTGGGCCTTTGGAACAATAATTTGGAGCCCCTGAAAATCGTGTGTGTGTGTGTGTGTGTGAGGGAGAGAGAGAGTGTCCCCTTAGCGCCAGGTCTGGATGGAGGGGTGTGGGGCACTGTGTATGGTCCACTTTCTTAATGAAATTCTTTATCCCATTGAGGCTTTCCAAGAAGTTCCTATTGGTCTTTCAGAGAGTTGTTACCTGTGAATTTATTTTCCAGGCCTTTGATCTGTCTGTAATGTAATTATCCTCTCAGCTTGTGGGGTTTTTTAAAATTACTGTATGATGCCAGGGCTATTATACTTCTCCTAATGTCTCCCATGTGGCAGACTTGTGCATCCAGAGGGAAAAAACATACAGCAATTTCATTTCACTTTTTTATTAGAGGATCTCAAAGCACTTTGCAAATGTGTAATTAAAGCTCTCAACACTCTCCAGGTGGTAGATGAGTAGCGTTGCCCTTTTAATTGGTGGAGGAATCCAGGCACAGAGGTTGAGTTTCTTGCCTTGCAGAAGCTGAAGTGCCCCTGCTGGCTCTTCTAGTTTAACAGGTTCATAGCCAGGGCACAGAGTAGGGGAGAAGCCCGAGAAACTCTTGCATGATAATGAACTGAGCAGCATTGCTTCACTGATGGGGGCACATTCCAGGGTGGATGGCTGTGGAGAGATGAGGAGGGGAGGGGAATTCCTGTTGGGAGGTAGGGACGGGTTGTCCTTTGCAGTATGTGGGCAGTGGGGCACTGCTAGTTAAAGTGAGAGGAGCTGGGAAGCAGGTTAGTGAGATGGGGGAAGTTATTCGTTCTCCGTCTCATGCACTTACTGGTGCTAGTGGAGCGGGGTTCCAGCTTTCCAGTGTGGTGACTTCTCCTTGGACCTGGCCTTCCGCTGCTTGGCTCTGGGGATGCATACACAGGTAAGCGGTGCAAGTCCATAGCATGAGCATCAGAGCTTTCCGCTGCTGCTCACTGGCAGTGTTACTTGTTAGCCATAGGGGCCTGTGCTCCGGAGTGATAACACCCTATTCCCGAGCTCAGGCCCTCATTCTGTGATGGTTCAGTCACAGGTCATCAGCGAGGATTGAACTTTGGTCCTTTGGCAGGAAAATCATGCTGACACTTGAAATAAAAGAGTAACTCTATTAGTTGGTAGTTGTAGCAGGCTCTGACCATATGGTGTGGATCAGTGGCCAGAGGAAGACATGGCTTATTTACCATGCACACTTGAACATGCTGTTGAGTGTGCTCAAAAATGATCATCTGGGCTGGTGATGAGCAATAACCCTGATGTTCCCTCCTCTTCTTCCCTCCCCCAAATTTCAAATACCTCCCACTGCTCCCTGGGCTGCGCTCTCCACATGCTCAGTGAGTGCGTTCAGGTACAGAGTACATGGGCTTCCAGACTAGTGTCCTTAATGCGTGTTTGTTTTCAAGTGCTCCTGCTTTCCCTTCTTGGATAATAATTGAGAGCATTTGCCTTGAAACAAAGAGAAGAAACCAGTTCATTCCTCAGTCCATCTCTGCCTTTGTGGGTAAGCGCATGTACCTTCGGTGCACAGGCCTGGAGCTTCTATCAGGCTAAGGTGTGAAATTTACAGGGAGACGCATATCACTCTTCTGTAGTAAATCCTGTAGTGCAATGGTGGCAGCAAGTGCTAGAAACTGCAATTAGTCTCTACGCTATAAAATCGGCCTCTCTTCCTGAGAGCCCAGATCCCATAATCCTGCCTTAACAAGGACGATGCAAGCACCGCTTTTTAGTGAAATGCTTTATCCCTTTCAGACTTTCTTCCAGGAAGTTCCTGTTGGTCTTTCAGAGAGTTGTTACTTGTATGTTTATTTCCCAGGCTTTTGATTGATCTCTAATGTGATTATCCTCTCAGCTTGTTCAATTGTGTGAGTTTTTATTTTCAGTATGATCCTAATGTCTCCCATATGGCAAACTTGTGCATTCGGATGGAAAAATTTTATTGCATTTCCAGAACACCTTTTTATTAGAGGATCTCAAAGCACTTCATCAGATGAATGCAGTTGAAAATACAGTAGGAAGATGATATATGCCAGGGGTAGGCAACCTCTGGTCTGCGTGCCAAAGGTGGCATGCAAGCTGATTTTCAGTGGCACTCACGCTGCCTGGGTCCTGGCCACCAGTCTCGGCGGCTCTGCATTTTAATTTAATTTTAAATGAAGCTACTTAAACATTTGAAAAACCTTATTTACTTTACATACAACAATAGTTTAATTATATATTATAGACTTCTAGAAAGAGGTCTTCTCAGAATGTTAAAATGTATTACTGGCACGCAAAACCTTAAATTAGAGTGAATAAATGAAGACTCGGCACACCACTTCTGAAAGGTTACCGACCCCTGATATATACAGAGAACATGAAAAATATGGGGGTTGCCATACTAACTCTCATGAGACTAATTGATTAAGTTGGGCTGTGGGATTTATCAAATAAATTTGTTACTGTATTTTCCACTGCATGCATCTGATGAACTGGGCTTTAACCCACGAAAGCTTATGCTAAAATAAATTTGTTAATCTCTAAGGTGCCACAAGGACTCCTCGTTCCTTTTGCTGATACAGACTAACACGGCTACTACTCTGAAACCTGGCTCAAAGCACTTTGCAAATCTGTAATTAAATCTCTCAATGCTCTCCAGCTGGCAGATGAATGGGGTTCCTATTTTAATTGGTGGGGAAACTGAGGCACAGTGGTTGAGTTGCTGGCCCAAGGCTGCAGTGAGGTACTGGCAGAGCAGGAATAGACCCAGCAAGCCCTGCTCATTTGTCCATTTCCAGCATTAGATGTTGCTTCCCGGAGAGAAGGAACCCAGGTTCTAATCACTTGATTGCTACAACTTTCATTTTTGTATAGAATTCTCTGACAGCAGGGTGGAGTTCTAATATTTTTTAATTAAAGTTAAATTAAAGACGGGGAACCCTTTGGAATCTAAAGGACCCTCATTTCCTGTCTAGATTAGAACAATAGCAATATGAGTTGAATTTTAAGCCTACAGTGTATCATACTGGTAGTGCCCATTTACAAGTGTGACATTGCTGATGACCGGCAGCAGTGTTCATTCTTTGTTTCTTTCTCTGATGTATTCACTGCAATGCACTGTCTCTTCCTTGCTCCTTCTGGTAAGTTGCAACTACCCAGAGCTGAATTGCTGACTGAACAATGCTTGCTTTCAGTGAGTAGGAAAAACTCTAGAGGGACTTTTGGGTTAAATTTATCTCCGTATCTAGGGCTTAGTTCTGCAAATCCTCATTCAAGTGGTCCCTGATTCAACAAGGCACTGAAGTTTAAACTGTAAGCTTCTGCTTAAATTCTGTTGATTGTGATGAATGCTTAAGTGCTGGTTTGAATGAGAGCCATGGGTAATTGCGCTGATTGGCTACACGAGGAATTCTCATGTACATGAGTAAGAGTTTCCTTAGATTTTTAATTTGTTGACCAATCCCTGTTTTACCCCAGCTCTGACAACTAGAGCTGTATCTCTGAATCATTTGTATGTTCTTCTCTTTAAAGTTCCAGCGAAGGTACTGAAGTTAAGAAGCATTCCCCTGCAGTGCCTGCAACCCAGACTTTGCAGGGCTGTGCTGGTGTGGGAGAACTCCAGTGTGGACCTAGAAATTATTTTGGTTTTCACATCGTTAGGGTGATATTAACAGATCTCTTGAAATGTTTTTAAATCATCCTAGAATGATCAGGGAAAAGATAAATAAAAAGGATTAATGATCTAATACGGGGGGGGGGGGCAAACTACGGCCCGGGGGCCGTATCTGGCCCTCAAGGCGTTTTAATCTGGCCCTCGAGCTCTCACTGGGGAGCAGGGACAGGAGCTTATCCCACTCAGTGAGGCTCCCGGAAGCAGCGGCATGTCCCCCCTCTGGCTCCCATGCATAGGGGCAACCTGGGGGCTCTGCACTCTGTCCTCACCCCAAGTGCTGCCCCTGCAGCTCCTATTGGCTGGGAACTGTGGCCAATGGAAGCTACAGGGGTGGTGCCTGCGGACAGGGCAGCGCGCAGAGCCACTTGGCCACGCCTCCATGTAGGAGCTGGAGGAGGGGACATGCTGCTACTTCTGGAAGCTGCTTGAGGTAAGCACCGTGCCAGAGCTTGCACCCTTGACCCCCTCCCATGCCCCAACCCCCTGCCCCAGCCCTGTTCCTTCTCCCACCCTCTGAACCCCTCGGTCCCAGCCTTGAGCACCCTCCCGCACCCCAACCCCTAATTTTGCAATTTCCATACCCTTGGGCCAAAAAGTTTGCCCACCCCTGATCTAAGAGTTACCATAGTAGACTCTGAAGCAGGACTCTTGTTTGTGTTCCTTGCTTTGCTGCAGAGTTTATTACGACTTATTTTCATAGTGCGTAGGAGGAGCCCTGTTATAGATCAGGACCCCATTATCCTGGGTGCTGTACAAACACAAAACAAAAAGATAGCCCCTTCTTTCTCCAAGGATCTTACAGTCTAGTCGCTGTGTGACCTCAGGCAAGACCCCTGACCTTCCTACAAGTCAGTTTCCCCATCTGTAAATACAAAGAACTACTCCAGATGGGTGTTGAGGCTTAATTGTCTGTAAATTGTCTCCCTGCTGCTGGTCTGCAGCACCCTCTAGCCTGCCTGTGGTTCTGGTTTCCATCTGCGTATGGTTGGTGGTGTGGGAGTGATGATCTGTGTCGTCTGATGCTCCACATGGCGTCCCCCTGGGCGGTCTGTGTCATGCTGAGCTGCAGTCTGAGCTGTTGAAAATTCAAATAAAGAGTCCAGTAAATATTATTTGACTCACGTAGCCTTTGTTATCGCTTTGATGTTGCCTGTTCAAAGACTCCTGGACGAGAAACCCACCAGTACAGGCTGAGCTGTGCTGCTGTGGCGATTCCGCTGGCTTATTGTCAATGGCACATGGGCCTGCTGCATCTGTAAACGTTAACCCACGAATGGCAGATGCTGGCCCTCTCTTGCTCGCTAGGAAGCTTGCTCCCAACTAGGCATGGACTCTGGGAGTGCAGAGCCCCAGCAGCAAGGGATTTCTCTTTAGAGATGGTTTTTGTCCCCTTTTTTTAATATGCCATTGATCTCTGAAGGTGAAGTGTTTCTGTGCTGCCGTTTATCCCCTTGGCGCGTTGGCTTTGGGTCATTCATAAGGTGGTTGGGATGAGTGGGACGAGCGGCGCTAGTGCTGCAGTTCGTAGGCTCACCCATAAGGGCTGACTCTGGAAAAGATCCTGGAAGCGTTTTTGTGGGTCTCTTGGAGGATGTGCATAGCTACACATAGAAACCTGGGGAAAATGAGAGGACAACGTTTGGCTCTTCGGATCATTCTAGTAACTTCTGCCTGCTCCTTGCAGGTGTGCAGACTCTCTGGGAGCCTAGCTTTCATGAATGGGTACATCGGAGGATGGTGAACAACTGGAAGTGATACCTTGAGAGGGCAACATACAGCTGTATGTAACATCTGGTCATGTCCAGTGTCCTATGGCCACTTCCCCTCGCCTGTGCATTATCTGTGGTAACTCTCAGAGCAGGGCTTAAGGGAGCTCTTTGACATGCCCCTTCCACTGAGAAAGGGTGGGAGAGAGAGGCAGTCGCACAGCAGGTCAATGGCAGAGCAGGGACAGAACATATATCTCCTTACTCCCCATCCAGTGCCCTCTCCACTGCCTAGTCAAGTCACAACCACCTGGCAGCAATGCTGATCCCTACAAGTGGGAGAGATGCTGTGCTGGACAGGGCAGCTAATGCTCACGGTGGAAGAACAGAGTTAGTCACAGCTAGGGTGACCAGACAGCAAGTGTGAAAAATTGGGACAGGGGGTGGAGGGAGCCTATATAAGAAAAAGACCCCAAAATCAGGACTGTCCCTATAAAATCGAGACATCTGGTCACCCTAGTCACAGGGCAGCCCTCTGTGACTCATACCCAACTCTACTTATGTACCAGAACAGAGCTGCGAGAGACCCCTCCATGCAGAAGCTGCTGCTGGAAACACATTTGCTTGGGGCCCCTGCTATCACCGGATCCAGGTCTTAGTCCTCCCCTGCCTGTGTGATGGCATGTGATATTAACCACAGGCATTAATCTGCTGAGCTCAGGGAACCGGCTGCCCAGTGCAGCCCAGCTCCTGGAAAGCCAGCAGTGCTGAGTATGCCAGTGGGAACAAAGACCAAATTCTGCATCTGAGCCAGTCAACAGATGGCAGGAATTAGGAGTGAGACGGTGGCAGTTTCTTTGGGTTGGAAATCCCTGTGGTAGCAGCCACTCAGGCTGCTGGGTAAAGGTGAGCGAAGCCAGTCCAGACTGCGGGAAGAGCATGGCGGGGACTGCATTTGGGGTGGACGGCCAGAGAAATTCCACACCTTCGCCCCACCAGCCCACACCGAGCTAACGCCCGTAAGTGCTTCACAGAGGCTCCCGCCCTGCTCTCCATGTGGCAGCCTTCCCAGGCTCTCTGTGGGGTGGAGCCGCTCGCGTTGGTCTCAGGCGCCCGGCACTCTGCTGTGCTGTCTGGTCCTGCAGAGTAAAGCCAGCACTGTGCTGCCCAGGCAGTGACCTGCTGTGATGAAGTGGGTTTGTTCTTGATGTGTTCTTTGAATACCGAGTGGGGAGTATTGATCTGGGAAGGTTGCAGGGGAGTTTTGCTGGGACTATCTGCATTGGGGAAGGGAGGATATCTGAGCATGTAACATGAGAACCCAGGAGCGGGGTTGGAGGCCAGGTAGCACCTCTGACCGGGAAACTGGACAAAGGACACAAAGGCTGGGAGAGGAGCTGGGGGGAGGCTGAGTGAGATGGCTGGGGGGAGTTTTCAGTTTTGAAGCTGGCTGGGAGATGGAGAGGCGTGCCCCAATGGGCCTTGGGCTTCCCAACGGGGCTGTGGCCTCCGTCGGGCCCCCAGGTGGACCTAACTAAAGGGAGTCCTGTTGTCTGTACCGGCAAGCCCTGGTTTGGACTGTGTTCCTGTCGTCTAAATAAACCTTTGGTTTTACTGGCTGGCTGAGAGTCCTGGTGAATCTCAGGAAGCCAGGAGTGCAGGGCCTTGTCTCCCCCACACTCCGTGACACCTGCATGTGCTCCCTCCCTCTAGGCTGGATCGAGGTGCTGCCAAGCTGCAGGAGTCCACAACCCTCAGATCAGTCTGGTTGCTCTTGGTGCCCTGTACAAGGTGGGAACCGGCTGGGCCTGTGGGATCTCCCATGGTGATCGCAGCCTGATGATTCTGCATGCTAGGTCCCCCATGCCATATGCAGCAGTCAAGTGAAGTGTGTGTTGGGGGTGGGGGGGCAGGGGACAGCCCTGGGCACAGGAACAGGCATAGGGGGAGAGAGGTGTTGGAGGGCCAGTGGGAAGCTTCATTTGCTGGCAATATGCACTAGTGGGAATGGCTGGACTGACTGTGGTGCCGTGTGACTGCTGGGGATGGCCCGGGAGCCTGTGTGCAGTAGGAAGCACTAGCCTCCGGACCACCGAACTGTGCTCGTGTTCCATCTCTGCAGACCCCTGGAGCAGGTTCTGGTGGTTGTGGGCGGTGACGAGGAGTCAGACCCCCTGGGTTCTGTTCCCACTGTGCCACTGACCCGATGGGCGGGACGCTCGCCTGCCTCCCAGGAAGGCTGTGGTTCTCCAAGGAGTGTGGCCCTGGGGCGGAAGGGAAGGAGGAGGAGAGCGCGTGGCAACCTGGCAGCAGAAGTGCTTTGTGCATGGAATGGGTGCGGCACAGATGGCAGCAATTTCTGCCCCTGGGGCTCCACCCTGTTGGCAGGTGGGGAGTGCTCTAGCAGCGAGAGGGGAGTCTCTGCTGAAATGGTCATTGAGGGGCCGGCTGGGGGGGTCTTTGATATGGGCGCTTGTCCATTACCAGTGGGAGTGAGACCACTCATGCTGACCAGTCATCAGTCTGGGCAAGGTGGGCTCCAGATCAGTGCTGGACTCATGTAGGTGTCAGGGAGGGGAAGGGTCACCTGAGTTCCTTCCCTGATGGGAGACTTTGAATAATGCTCCATTTCCACACCAGAACTCTGTCTCTTGCCCCTCTCCCCCGGCCCCACCTCACAAACTAGCGAGTGACCCGTCTGTCTCGGCTGGGGTAGGTGGCATCGCTCAGAGCTGGTGGTTGTTCCATCCCTGGCAGCTCTGGGCCAGGGAGGGTTGGGAGGGAATCCCTGTGCCTGCTAGACTCCCATTTCGTTTCCTGTCTGGCTCTATCTCACTGTCTGTGCTCTTGTGCTTACAGGGATTAATGGTGATTCCATATCCCCTGATTTTTGCATGAGCCGCCCTCAGCGCTCCCCCTTCTGCAGGAACTTGTGGTTCTCAGAAATGTAGGAGAACTTTTCAGGAAAAGACGCGCAGGCTGTTTTTCTCTTAACCCTTCGGGTGCTGGCCTTTCCTACGGAGGCAGCCGAACAGAGAACTAGGAGGCCATGGTATGGGCTATGGGTTACTTCCAGTTATATTGCAGATATGCCTGGAGGCCCCAGTCAGGGTAGCATCCCATGCGCTAGGCGTTGGACTTGGGGAACGGAAGACGGCCCTGCCCCGAAGTGACAGGGTTGGAGGGGCTGGCGACGGTAATTGGGCGCACAGGCACCCATTGGGAGCAGACTTACTGAGCTGTTGCCTGCTGTGTTAGCAGCGGGGCTCTGCATTCAGTGGGGTTGCAAGCAGGTGGCCCTTCACTCACTGCCAAGCTGTCGTCCTCTTTCTTAGAGCCTTTTTCCCCCGTCCAGGATTCTTGGTGTCTTTGGCCAGCAGCATGAGGCTGCATTCCCCTGCTCCTGCCCTGCAGCGAGCCAGGGACAGCCAGGTGTGCTGGCTCCAGCTCACCGAACTGCCCTTCCGCTAGGATTCCCAGAGAGGCCTCAGAAATACACAGGGGAGCACCTCGTGGGCTTCAAACCTGCGGCTCTTGCTGTTCCAGATGTTCCCAGCTTCTCCTGCTCAGGGTTGTGTAACAATTGAGTCAACTTGAATCTTTTCCCGTTGGAGAGAGGAGTAGTGGGGCCCTCCCTCCGTCTGCCGTTCTTAACCCCTTGCTGGTGGGACATTAGATTTTGGCAAGATGGGTATATAGGGCAGCAGGGGAGAGCGGTGCCACCTGTCCAGATTTTCCCAGGATCGCCCCCTTTTTTGAAGTAGCTGTCCTGGGAAATCTGTAAGGGTGCTCAATGCAGGGCTGGGCTGAGGTGCGTGTGCTCCGAGACTGGCTGGGGAAGGAGACTGCATCGATCTTTCCCTAAGAAAACCTATCTGATTTTCGTTAAGCCACCCAGAGGAAGCCTTGCCTCGCTGAACGCAGCCGCTGGCTGCCTGGTGCTTTGGAGCGACCGATCAGGCAGGAGGAGGCTGGAATGGATAGAATATAACAGGAGAAGGTACCCTCTGCTCTGCGGGTGGGCTGTGTCTGAAATGAGCAATGTTACCAAGTGAAGGGTGGGAAACGGGGACTTTCTACTCTGGTGGCCGGGATTTGTCCGGTGTGCAAGATGAATGCTCTGCTCTTAATGGAAGCAAGAGTCACTGCAGTGCAATAATTCCTAGGCTGGTAATGCCTAGCTGATAAATATTCAGTATCCTCTTATTTCATGTAGTGCTCCGTAGCCTGCCTCGCTGTCTGTGTCTATCTAAAATACAGGCTCTGGCTCCTTCCCTCTGCAGCCCATCAAAGGCTGCGTCAGGCCAGGGGAGAATTCCCATGGGGCAGGGGCAGAGCAGGGTGGCCATGAGCAAGCTCCGCTGTCAGTGGTGTGCTGGGAGTAGGGCCGTAGTGGGCGCCACAAAGACAGGTCTGTGTGGTGCTGCCACCCATTGGCAGCCTGGTTTGGGCTACATGGGGGCAGTTTCAGCTGCTGAGCAGGCCAGACTTGGCTCAAAGCCACCTGAGCACCCCTTGCCCCTGGGATTTCAGGTTTGTGCTGCATCTCCAAGAGGCACCGACAGAAATCGCTTCATCCAACAATGAAATGTGGCCATTTTTGGAGTGGGATGTCACAGCTGCTCAACAGCACTCAGCTCTGCACAACAGCTCAGGAGAGAAATTGATGAAAAAAGCCTTAACTGCGGGAGGCATGTACGTAAGAACATAAAAATGGCTATGCTGGGTCAGACCAAAGGTCCATCTAGTTCCACAGTCTGACTGTGTGTTGTGTGAAGAAATACTTGCTTTTGTTTGTTTTAAACCTGCTACCTATTAATTTCATTTGGTGATACCTATTTCTTGTGTTCTGAGAACGAGTAAATAACACTTCCTTATTGACTTTCTCCACTCCAGTCATGATTTTATAGACGTCTATCATGTCTTCTTGTCTCTTTTCCAAGCTGAAAAGTCCCAGTTTTATTAATTTCTCCTTGTATGGCAGCCGTTCCATACCCCTAATACTTTTAGTTGCCCTTTTCTGAACCTTTTCCAATTCCAATACATATTTTTTGGGATGGGACGACCACATCTGCACACAGAATTCAAGATGTGGGCTACCATGGATTTCTGTGAAGGCAATATGATATTTTCTGTCTTCTTATCTATCCCTCTCTTAATGATGCCTAACATTCTGTTCGCTTTTTTGACTGCCGCTGCACATTGAGTGGATGTTTTCAGAGAACTATCCACAATGACTCCAAGATCTCTTTCTTGAGTGGTAACAGCTAATTTCGACCCCATCGTTTTATAGGGATAGTTGGGATTATGTTTTCCAATGTGCATTACTTTGCATTTATCAACACTGAATTTCATCTGCCATTTTGTTCCCCCATCACCCAGTTTGGAGAGATCCTTTTGTAGCTCTTTGCAGTCTGCCTGGGACTTTACTATCTTGAGCAATTTTGTATCATCTGCAAATTTTGCCACCTCACTGTTTACCCCTTTTTCCAGATCATTCATGAATATGTTGAATAGGACTGGGCCCAATTCTACCCAGTCCCTAGAGCAGCTGCTCTGCTAGCAGAGCAGGCCAAGGAAACATACAGCTGGTCCCCGGTATACGTTGGGGTTGTGCTCTTAAAAAGAGCAATGGATGTATGCCAGGGACCCACCAGTACAGTTCTGTACAGTACTCCTCTGAGAGTGCCCTGTCACTGCTTCTCCCTCTCGTAGAGGCATGGGGACTAGGGGTGCGGGGAATGCTCCAGCACCCCCAGGTTTTACACGGGGCTACTGGCCCCGTGCCCAGGCTTCTACTCCCCAGCCCGGGTCTTGGGTCCTGGCCACCGGCCCTGCTCTTTGGCTGCTGGCCCCGTGCCTGGGGCCCTGTGCCCGAGACTCTGTTCCCCGGCCCTGCACCTGGGGCTTGGGTCCTGGCTGCTGGCCCTGCTTCCCAGACGCCATGCCCAGGGCTCTTCTTTTGTGGCGCTGGCCCTGCTTCCTGGCCACTGGCACCATGTCTGGGGCCCTGCACTCAGCCCCCTACTCCCAGGGCTCTGCTCCTGGGGTCCGGCCACTGGCCCTCCACAGCCAGGGGTCTGCCACTGGCTCCACTCACGGGGTTCTGGCTGCGTGCCCAGGGCTCCGCTCCTGGCCCTATGCCTACCCCTAGCCTTTGCCTCCTTACCTCTGTCGGGAAGGGAGGGAGTTGACTGGTAGCCCTGTGGGGCCAGAGGAAGACAAAAGTATACACTACACAATAGGGGAACATATTTCTATTCACCTCAGTCCCGATCTGCTTATCCATTGTTTGCAACCTACAGTACAGTTCTGTTCCCCTATTGATGAGCGAAAAATATGTGCAACAACAGATAAGGGGCAGACGTATACCAGGGACCCCCGTACTCCACCCAGCCAAGGGCAGGATTCCAGATGTCTCATTGTGTGCTCTCCTCCCGCTGAGGCTGATGGATGGAGTTATTCCTTGCTTCATATACATTGTGATGAAATGTAATGCTCAGAAAAGATATAGGAGGGAATGATCTCATTGTTTTATGGCAGCATTCAGGACATTGATTGGTCCATTAATAACCCTTCCTATGGCCCAATCTCCCAATAAACCACTTGAATATTGATAAAATGCTTGCTAGTAGGTTGAAGAGCGCAAAAGTCCTTTAGGCTACAATTAGGCATTAAAACAAACACAGTTCCAGCTAATTAATCTCTGATAAACACGCCAGCTCTAGAAGGCACAAAACCTGTGCGTGGACTGAGGCTGTCTCGTGGTGATGCCTGGATGTTGTGATGCAACTGGAGCAGGTCAGGAATTTTTCTTTCTTTTTTCTCTTTTACAGAAAATGTGGTTTCTGTAAAATTTAAATTTTCCATTGGGGGAACATCCATCCATCCATCATCAAAACTTTTGGTTTCAGAATGAAACTTTTGGAGTCAATTAATGTCAAATTAACCAGTGTCAGCCTGGGCTGCCATGGTACCGTGTCCCCCCAGTTCTCCCAGGTGCCTGGTTTCCTGTCTGGACTGTGGTGCACCATGGGCTCTCCCATGGATGAACCATGGAGGCACATCGTGGGAGTCCCGTGAGCACAGTGCATTGTGCCAGGTGTAATGTGGCTGGGTTCTCATCCAGGTTCTGCCACTGCCTCTGTGTGTGATCTTATGCATATGACTTGTGCCTCCATTTCCTTCCCTGCAGGGTGTTGGATGTAGTGTCTGTACATGCTCTGACGATACAGAAGGCCAGGGAGTTCAAATGCTAAGTAAAAAGGCCCCGGAGAGGTTCAGTAGCCCCATTGGGAGGTTCTAGCCCTTCATTCAAAACAGCAGGATCCAGCCTTTTCCTAACCTCCTCTTGTGCTCCTGCTATCCGGCCCTCCATGGGATTGTCCTCCAGGTTGTGCTTTTCCCACAGGGTGGTGGCCCCAGCAGCGTGTGGGCAAAACAGTGCCAGGATCACGTGTGAGCAGCCATGCCAGGAAGTTAAAGCCCATTATGCTGGCTTGGGGGAGCATTTAGCCTCATTAAGGAATCCTGTGATCCATGGCTTTAAATTACAAGGCTTTGTGTTGGCTGCTTTCTGGGAACAAGGCATTGATGCTCGGCTGTGATTCCCGGTAGAGGGGATTGCCCTGCATGCTGTTTGACCATCTCCTTCCAGGGCTGTTGGATGGGTGTAAATAAGACAAGCTGTACTTAGAATAAGTCCAGATTCCACACTACTGATTTCTTTTCCACAGGGAAGCTGACTAGCAGGTAGTGACTGTGACCTTGTATTGCTCAGCACAGGGAACAGACCCTGGTGTCAGAAGGGCCAACTGTAGGAAACGGGATAACGCAGAGAAGCTTTGACTCGGGATTGTGTGCCCTACAAGCTGCAGTATCATGGCTTTCAGGATCGAGCCCAGTGGTGTGTTATCTTAATTTTAACCAGTCCCTGCTGAGCAGCTGCAAACCACTGGATTCTCCTATTCCCACCTGGCTGATAACTTGCTACAGACTAAGCTGGTTGGGAAGCAAGGCCATGCAAACAGCTGCGTTTGCTAGTGAACAGCTTCCTAATGTGTATTGTTGTTATCTTTCTTTGTTTACAACAAAGATTCCCCTGTATTTACCAGGACATTTTTATAGAATTGCTTATATTAACTAAAAAAAAAAAAAAAAAAGAGCCAATCCAGAGCCCTCCTGTGAGCTTTTTGTTTCTTGATTTATGGGTATAATGACTTCATTACATCCTGCTGCTAGTAAAGACACGGTCCCAACATTGTCTAGAAAAACGGAAATAAACGAGGCTCCAGAAACAGTAACTTTATTTTCCTTTTAAACTGTTTTCACCAATTAGGGCGTAAGAATTTTTTTGCATTGCTGGGGTGACTACGAAGTCTGGCCCCTCTCTCCCAGGATCTGCGTTATTGAAAACACAGAGCTCTGATTGCCTTTCCCCTTGCAGGATCTGCAAGGGGGAGGCTGCATTCATAGTGCTGTCCACAGTCGCTGCCGATTTTCTGGAAGACGTGAAATTGACCATCTGTTGTGCAAAACCTAAAATCTCCCTAAACAATGTGAAATTCAGATTTTCTGCCAGTGCTGAGCTTTGTGCAAGCATGGCTTGGAATCCAGGGGCCAGCTGATGTAAATTGGTGTAGTTTCATTGGCTTCACAAACCTGAAGACCTTGCCCGGTGCTGGGGGGAAATCAGGAAGTGGGCTTGGTCTGACGGAGGGAAGGGAATGTGATGGTTGTCTGGCAGGCAAGCATGCAACACCTTCCAGATCTGAGGAGTGTTGCAGTTGTCTTCATGTGCCAGTCCCTGGGGCAAGGCCCGAGTGATTCCTTTTTCATGCTCTGCAGGAATGCTAAATTTAGGGGTATAAAACTGGTGAAACTGCATCTACACAGCAAAATGAACTCAGATGAACAAAACCGTTTGGATAGTAAAAATTCCGGAATGTGTGCTTTTTGTATCATCTCTTTTTATTTCTTTTTCCAGACAACCTAAAGCACTTCAGGGCAAGAAAGATACAGCCGTTCTATTTATAGCTGGCACCACAGCTGAGCAATGTAGTTCACACTGCAGCTTAGCGCTGCATAAACTTTGAGTGCTATGCAATGTTTATATAGAAATATTTCAGAACTGGGGAGGAAGGAAGGGCATTATATTTGGGACTGGGAATCACAGCTCCCGTTCCAGCTGTTGACATTCCCAAAGGGTATGGCAGTGTAAGGTATCTTTGTGCGGGTGGAAAAACTATGGTAGAGACCTTGCAGATTCTCGGAGAGTTCAGGATGTTCTAGGCGTGTTCAGAAGCTTGTGTCCCATGCTGAGATGTGTGCGTGTGTATGTTTAGATTTGTCATCTGTGTACAAAGTCCAGGCTGTGGGATGAGAGGCGATCTAGTCTGGACCTCAAGGTTGAATGTCTGTAGAAATGATCCACCTTCCCATCAATTTGTTTCGGGTTGTCTTTGTAGATAAGAAGCAAGCTTATCAAGTCTGAGATAACAAGCTCAAGTTTCCAGGTGTCAGCTGGGGGATTTGTGTTGGCACCACATTTCGGTTTTATGTAAATTATTCTTTTCCTATTGGTGCAGATGTGTTTTTTTTGTAACATCAGTTTCACACCCACTCACGGAGTGACTGTTCCTGCTCCCTAGCATGCTAAAGCTGTGGTGGAAATGATGGCGGGGCTGTTCGATTATGTTGATTTGATTGAAACATGCTTGATAAGAATGCCCTTCCTTTCTTCATTGTTGGAATTTTCCATAGCACAAAGTCTAACAAACCAAAAAGTGAGTGGAAATTTTTCTTTAGGTGTGTGCTGTTACCTTTCGACTCTCTCGTATGGTTGATCATAAACACATTTCACTGCGTCAGTTTTGGTTCTGACCTATAAAATCTGTACACACACCCACACCCTTTTTAACATTTTTTTTGCTTTGAGCAAACAAATTTCCCCCCCACAAGGGAAAAGCCAAAGTTATGCAGGTCTCTGGTCTCCTCCCAACCCCTGTGGGGATCTTATGTGGCTTCTGTCACTTTGGTATTTGCACGCCGCACTCCTTACCGTCCAACAACCCGGTGAAGTAGGACAGGCTTGTTATCCCGGTTTTACAGGTCCATCGCACCAATTAAGAGATGTCTCTTCAAAAGAGCTGATGGGTGCTGAGCTCTTCTGAAAACCTGTCCCCAACTGCAGGTGCTGAGCACCTGGGAATGTGGCCTTCTATGGCTCCATCAAGGTTTCACAACGAGTGTCTGGCTGGGCTGTGAACCCAACCCAGTTCAAAGCCTCAGCCACAGATCCTCCTTCCTGAGGCTACTGTAGACCCCTCCTTGGGGCGAACAGCATGTGTGTAATGCTGGTCCCTGATCTCTCCTTCCATCCCCAATCCTCCCACAGGATCCAGGAGCTTGCTGTTTGGGAACTCAATGAGCCTATTTTTGTTTTGGGATCTTCTATGCAAATCTCCTTCCTGCATGTCCAGTCCCAGGAACCCGCCCTGCAGGTCATTCCGATACGCAGCAGCCTCCAACTAAAAGAAGAGTCCAGCTGGAAACCTGTCACCAAAGAGCTGGCATGTTTCCTTCGTAGTCAGACCAAGTATAAAAGGTGGGGTTAACATCTCTCTAACTCTGGAGACTAAGACCCAGATCCTCAAAGGTATTTAAGTGTCCAACTCCAATGGGAGTTAGGTACCCGAAAACCCATGGGAAAGGCTGGACGTTGCGTGTGGCTTTTTCCTTGGCAAAGTGACAAACCTGCTGGAGTTCTAAACTCTTTGTGCCTCCTTGGCTGCCCTTTTGCAGCTGGCACCGATGAGCTCCAAATCAATCCGAATCTGTGTTGAGCCTGCACCTGGAATGCTGGGCGTGGCCTTGCTGATGACTCAGTGCCAAAGAGACCAGGAGGAGAGGTTCGAAGGGAGGGCAGCCAAACTCTCCGGAGGACTTGAGGCTAGGTCTGATCAGGAAGGATAAAGGAATGTAAAGAGAGGAGCGATGGGGAAGATAGCATCAGGGGGAGATTGACTGGTTCCCACACAGCTTGACCGTAGTCCGTCACGTCTCACCCACAGTCCCCTCTGCTGTCCCAGTCCCCTGCTCTTCGGTACAGCTTTGAATCCTGTCACGAGCTCCCCCGGCAGCTCTGCCGATGCCCCGCAATCTTGACCTGCCACATCCCTGCTAGTCCAGTCTTGCCCCCTCTCTTCCACGCAGCTCTGCTCCTGTGCGTCAATCTGGCTGTGCAGTATTGACTGCAGGTCAGAAGGATCCTGCCTGTTCCATCCCATTGTGTCCTGTCACAAATGAACCCCCCTTCTGTTGGGGGAGGCCCTAACAAATTGCCTGCGCTCTTGTACCTTGCCACTAGCCTTGTTCCCTTGGAGATGAATGTGTCACTATGCCTATTCTCCGTCACTGGCCATTTTAAAATCCAGATTGGAGGTCTGGCTAAAAGCTCTGCTCCCAGGAATTATTTTGGGGCTGTTCTCTGGCCTGTGTCATACAGGAGGTGGGAAAGATGATCACCATGGTCCCTGCTGGCCTTGGAATCCATGACTATTTAAAAAGCATTTTTGAATGTTTAACAATAGCTGTTGAAACTTGTACTTGTGAAATCGCCTCCCCCGCAGATTCCGGATTCAAACTTGAGGGGCTGAAACTGAAAACTCCTTCTGGAGTGTCTCTGAACTCTTTAAATATTGAACCAAGTCTCTCCTCTCTTTTCCATCCTTGAATGTTTCTATTTTTTCGCCACTTGGGCTGTGGGAGAGAGAAATTCATTCAAACTTCATGCTTTAATTCCTCCCCCCCTTCTCCCTTGCAGCAGCTGTACAAATATAGTTCTTAAGCAGCTGAACAAACATCAGAAATAAAATAAAATAAAATTACCCCCCCCCCCTCAAAAAACCCCCAAAACCTCTCTGCTAGCTCAGCCTGGATTCTGTAATGTTACATAGAATCAGAGAAGATCAGGGTTGGAAGCGACTTCAGGAGGTCATCTAGTCCAACCCACTGTTCAAAGCAGGACCAACACCCACTAAATCAACATCCCCACTAAAACTACATCACCCAACCTGCCTGCCAGCTCCTTCCATCCGGGGCTCGGTGAGGGGAGCTCCTTTTAGACATTGCAGACTTCACCCCTCCCTCCCCCAACTAAACATCTGTTGAGCCAGGTGAGCCGGTGCAGCAGGCTCCATGACTATTGGCACTCTGCATAGGCAGCCCCTAATAAGCATGGCTTCTCCCAGATTGGGGGGAGGGGAGATCCTTTTCTCAGGAAGCTACTCTGCAAGGAAGTCCACGGTAGGGAGATGAATCCTCCAGAGATGGGGTAGAAACTGCTGTGCAGCCACACCAGCAGCAGGAGGGCAGGTGCCGTTGTGCTTTCTGCCAGGGATAAATGACCATGGTTCTGCTTCCAGAGTTCCACCTGCATTGTTATTCCAGGGCCTGGGCCTGGCTAAGAAACAGACTGTGAGGTCATGTAACAACATCCGGGACTTCGCCCCTCAGCTTCCTGGGACAGAGCACTTGCTGTGGGGCAGAACGCACCCGTCACGCTGCCGTTAGAGGAGTGCTGAGTATATCTGGTTAGCAGGGCCGGCTTTAGGAAGTGCGGGGCCCAATTTGAACATTTTCAGCGGGGCCCTGGCAGGGATGACTTAAGAAAAAAAAAAGTGGAAAAAAAAGCCTATTATTTACTTTCCATAACTATATAAATAATAAAATTATATATTATTTACATTGCATCATATATGCTGTTGATTGGTTATTAATGACCGCTGTTTCACATGTGTGGGTCCCTGCCACTCCCTGCGGGTGTGCACATGTGTGGGTCCCAGCTGCTCCCTGCCCCTCTCATTGAAGCAGGTGTGCAGGGTTACTGCCCTGGAACTGCAGGGCAGCAGTGGACATGGGGCTGGTTGGAGGCAGGGCAGGGGCTGACTGGAGGTAGGGTCTGGCTGCAGGGCAGGGCAAGGGGTGCGGGGCTGGTTGGAGATAAGGGGTGTGTGGGGCAGGCTGGCTTCAGGCAGGGCCGTAGGGGGGTGCAGCAGGGCTTGGCAAGGCTGGAGACAGAGGAGTGTGGGACTGGCTGGCTGGGGGGTGCAGCAGAGGTTGGCTGGAGACAGGGCAGGGTGTGCAGGGCTGGTGTGGGCAGCAGTGTGTGTGGGGCTGGCTGACTTTGGGCAGGGCCGCAGGGGTGTGTGTTGGGGGTTGACTGGAGACAGGGCAGGCCGTTTGGCAGAGGCTGGCTATGGGCACGGGGTGCAGGGCTGGCTGCAGGCAGGGAAAGCGGGACTGGTGTGGGCAGGGCAGAGGGTGCAGCAGTGGCAGCTGGAGCCCCAGCCCTTTAAATAGCCCCCAAGCCCCCTGCTGTCCCAGGGCTTTGGGGGCTATTTAAAGGCCCTGGGGCTCCCCAGCTTCTACCCACCCTGGACCTTTTAAATAGCCGCGGGAGCCCTGGGGAATGCATAGGGGTGGTGGGGCTCCGGCGGCTATTTAAAGGACCGAGGTGACGGAGGCAGCTGGTGCCCCACCCCTTTAAATAGTCCTAGGAGCCCCTCGCTACCTTAGGGCTCTGGAGGCTATTTAAAGGGCCCAGAGCTCCAGCCGGGAGAGCGGGGCCGCAGGGCTTTCTGCACTCCAGCCGGAGCTCCAGCTGGGAGAGCAGGGCCGCGGGGCTTGCTGTGCTCCAGCCGGAGCTCCAGCTGGGAGAGCGGGACCGCAGGGCTTGCTGCACTCCCACCTCTGCTTTGGTCAAGGGAGAGCGGGACCATGGAAGACCCCAGAGCAGGGGGTTTTTTAAGGGGAACGCTCCCTAAACAAGTCTCTTGTGACACCACAGATGTTTCAGTAGCATTAACACAACCTATATGTCAGGTGCAGTCTGGAATTTGTACTTATTTCTGTCTAAAAATACCAGCCTTGTCATTTAGTTGTTAGAACTGCTTCCGCAGCCAACAGCAAACAGAAGGGCTTTTTCCCTCGAAACGGCAGATCTGTTTTAATCAAGTGATGATCTGAAATTAACCAGAATTAATGCAGAGTAAAACGTGACAACGTTAACCTGCCTTTACGCTTGTGTTGCATTCTCTGGAGGATGCCTACATATTTTTCTTGCTAATGCATGTTTTTGCATTTCCTTTTCCACTTCTCCTCTAGAAATGCACGAAAGCAAAGGCTTTAGAATAGTGGTTCGCAACCAGGGGTATGCACACAGGTCTTCCCGGGGTACTTCAACTCATCTAGAGATTTGCCTAGTTTTACAACAGGCTACATAAAAAGCACTAGTGAAATCGGTACAAACTAAAATGTCATACAGAGAATGGCTTGTTTGTACTGCTCTATATGCTATATGCTGAAATGTGTGTACAAATTTTAAAGTCTGATTTTGTAGGCAAGTGGTTTTGAAGTGAGGTGAAACTTGGGGGTACGCGAGACAAATCAGACTCCTGAAAGGGGTACAGTCATCTGGAAAGGTTGAGAGCCTCTGATTTAGATGCTACAGTAATGTGTGATGGAATGAGTTAAAAATCTCTTGAGAGAGCTTCTTAAGATTGCAACCTCCTCTAGAGACAGCGAGGACCCCACTTTTGCCCTTGCAACGGCTGAACTGGAAATGCACAAATAGAAGATTTCTCTCTTCACAGCAACTTTAAATCATGCCTTACAGCGGGCTGGGGACAGTGCAGCTTGTGAGCGTATGTGTGAGCACTGGTGACCTCTGCTGGAGCAGAACAGATGAGTGGTGGTTCTAAGGGAGCTGCTCCTTTCTGCTTGCCAAGCGAGCATGGCTGGTGCTGGGTAGAGATGGGGGCATTGGTTAGGGCTGAGTTGGATTTCAGACTGTAAATCCATTATGCTAAGCTGATTTATTTTCTTCTAGCTTGTCTAGCTGTTCCAGTGTAGCCAATAAAGATGTCAGGACACATTCTGCTTGCAGCAGCACCTGTACCCTGACCCCAATTCCCACTGAGGCTGGGCACTTGTGGAGGGTTAGTAACTGGAGCAACTAGAGCAGGGATAGCTCAGTTGTTTGAGCATTGGCCTGCTAAACCTAGGGTTGTGAGTTTAATCCTTGAGGGGGCCACTTAGGGATCTGGGGCAAAAATTGGTCCTGCTAGTGAAGGCAGGGGACTGGACTCAATAACCTTTCAAGGTCCCTTCCAGTTCTAGGAGATTGGTATATCTCCAATGAATTTTAATTTTATTTTATTAACATCAAGGAGAACAACACTTGGGGGGGCTAGAGTGCCTCAGTTTCCCTCAGCGAGCAGCCCAAGGGCACAAAGTGAGTCTGTGCAGAGCCAGGAATAGGACCCAGGCGTTCTGACTGCGGTGTTCTGCTTTGACCATTAGACAGTATGTAACCATGGGATACTGCAAAACACGTCTTCTCTGTGGGACTTGCCCATTCGCAATGATGGGCCCTGAGCGCCACAGCTGGTTGTTACCCTCCAGCCCTCTGAAAGATTTCAACTCCTCTGAGATAAGCATTGCAAACAGAAACTGAGAGTGTGGACAGGCTGCTGCAGCATGCAGCAGAAGAGAGAGCGTTAGCTCGCTCTCCAAAACATAATGGGAAGCTAGTGTGGCCCTTGTATGTATAGCCTCTTCCCCTCTTCATAAAATAGTTCTGGAGTAAGAGAGCAGAGTGTGCTCAAGAGGAGCTGTTAGCAATCAGCCACAGTGTGGTGTATCCTTGCTAATGGGGCCACTAGCAGGATGGAGACTTTAATGTTGATGGTGTTGACCAGCTGTTGTATAACGGAATTTTGCTACTTCAGTATTCCAGATGTGTAACCTGTCTGGGGACTGTTTTCGCTGCAGCCCAGTCCAAGAAGTCCTCATAGCAGATTTCACATGTGTGTGCATGTGCTGGGAATGTATTAGTGGGCTGTATTTATTAATGCCATGCTGAGGTTGAGATTGGAGCTTCTCGGAAGTGATATGAGGTTCCCAGAGCAGCTGTAACTCGACGCGCCTGGATATTACAATGGGATCTTTCCTTGCATGACAGTCATAAGACACGGCGTGATGTGATGTGTGAGAGAAAGTTGGGTTTGAATGCAAACGTTAGTTCCCCTTGGGGCTCCTCCCAAGGTAAGCAGAGTCCAGCTTGGTCAGTGCTGCAGAGGGAACCTTGAAGAAACATGTCTAGCCTTCTAGGAAGAGCGGTTGGTATGTGCTAAGTGGCACTCTTTCCTTCTGAACCTGTACTGCATGCAGGGACCCTATGACATGGTGGAGAGGGGTGCTGTGCTTCCATCTTGGCAGATAAGTAAAATGCAAAGGCTGGAACTACAGATCCCAGGAGACTCAGAGGAACAGCTGAAGAATAATGTTGTGTTGAAATTTGCCCTAGGATAATTATTGGTGCCATCATGGTGTGCAATAAAAGGTTTTACTAACCCTTCCTTGACAATATTTGCATAACCGTTTGTCTGATTCCTGCTGATAAAGCCATGATGATGTGTCCTTGCCCGCTGACTCTCTTCACTGACCAATGAAATGCAGCCACTTCTGCGACGGATCGTGTCAGCTGATTGCTAGCTTGCAGCTGCGATACACGGGTTCTTGAGTGGGGCTCCAGGCTGAGGAGGGCTTGGGTTCTATTCCTGGCTCTGCTGGTTATTTACCGTCACCTTGGCCATGTTGCTGCACGTTTCTCTGTCTTGGTTTCCCTCTCTGCAAAATGGGGATAATGCTACCTTCGCTTTGAGACCTAAGGATGAAAAATGTGATACATGCTTTTTCAACCTCCTCCACATCCTTCCTCCTCATCCTCGCCCTCCATGCTTTGGATTCTCTTGTCATTTACCCCCACTGTCTCTCTGTTAGCAAATCCCAGTGCTACAGGGATGAGGTCATGTTCTGCATTTTCCTATGTAGTGTGTGCCGGCCGGCTATTTGTTCTTTGATATGTGCGCCCAGATGGGGTCCTCACTGCATTCCACACATGCTACTGCATCAGATGCTGTTCTGGGGAACATGCATCTTGTAGCCTGTCACTTAGGTAACACACACACGCCAGAGCTGGAGGTGGCTCGCGGCTGCCTCTGGGAGCGACGAGTGATCAGAATTTATGGAACAGCCTCTGGGCTTGAGGATTTGAGTCCTGCTGAGTTTGTTTTGAGTGGTTAAAAAGCAGAGCCCAGTTGGAATGAAGCTCGGAGTCTGTTCCCTCTGCCTTGTCACGGTACACTGACTATGTACAACATAGGAGGTGTCTCATACCTGTTATATGCTATTAGGTAACATTTCCCATCCTGCACTGCTCCGGTGGAGATGTGAGCCCTACCTGCCCTGGGCTGCTCTGATGGAACTCCTGGTATCTGCTTCCTCTGGTGTTCTAAGGTGTTCATATTTGTCAGAGTGAAGCTGGGATTTTCTAGGGGGAACGTCTGCTGTACTCTGAGGCAGGGCTGGCTTTAGGAAGTGCGGGGCCTAATTCAAACATTTTCGGCAGGGACCTGGCAGGGATGACTAATAAAAAAAATGTAAAAAAAGTGCCTTTCATTTCTTCCATGTATTATTTACTTTCCATAACTATATAAATAGTCACACAATTATATATTATGTACATTGCATCATATATTATAAATATCAAGCTGGTTAAGAGGAACTTTATTGTACACCTCAGGCAGGGCAGGGGGTGTGGGGCTGGCTGGAGACAGGGGCTGGCTGTGGGAAGGGCAGAGGGTGCGGGGCTGGTGCAGGCAGGGGTTGCAGCAGGGCTGGCTGCAGGCAGGGAGTGTGGGTACAGGGGGTACAGCCCACCCTGCACGGTAAGTGCCCCCTCCTCCTCTGTCCATCCACAGGACAATTGAACTCCAGTGATGTCACTCTGAAACATTCCAGCAGCACTAAATAAGCTTCTCTCCCAGGTGAAAATCTACTGTGGGAGAGCAACTGCTAAGCTGTGTGGTAATGGCTAGCGTGGGCAGGGGGCCTGGTTAACAAGATCATGCTTTCCTTGACCTACTAACGGAATGGGCAGCTGATGGCAATGCAACAGATCTAATTCTAATTGTGACTGTCGCAAAGGTACTGGATTGTAGAGCAGGGGAAGCTTGCTGAGTGATCTGAGGAGCGTTGCCTAGTAGGGTGGATAAATGGCTGGCTCACAAACAGGTTGTTGGATTGGGAGGATGTGTCAGGTGGCTCAGGATTCACATACTTGTCTAATGACCTTGAAGGCTAACTATGTTTCTGGCACTCTCCAAGCAAGGCGGTGTAGTAAACATAGATGATCTATTTAAAATACGAGGAGGGGAGACACTGCAGCGACACCCCATTCGGAGCAAGGAGATAAGGTTTGGTGGGAAGGAGTGAGCCAGGGAAAGAACAACTCTCAGCGGAGACGTAGGTTTAGAGTCATCCAGAGCTCCACTCCCAAGGAGAATGAGGATGATGTGTGGGCAACAAACTGACTGCATCCCACCGCTTCTCTTCTGGAAAGCCTAGATACTGCTGTGAGAAGCTGACCTCGTTTCATGGTGCACCTGGGCTGCTCAGCCCTTCCTGCAGAGGAGACATCTGCTGGTCCTTCTTTGGCTCTTACCTGCGTTTCTAAACTGGCTTTTGCAGTAACAGCTCTGTGATGAACGTGACCTCTAGATTAGCATCTGATGAGCTTTGCATGCCTCAGACTCATTGAGTCATGCAACACCCTCTGAAGTAGGTACGTGATGATGATGATGTTGTTTGTTGGATCTGTTTTACAGATGGGGAGCCAGAGACAGAGAGAGGTTAAAAGGCTGGTCCAAAGTGATTCAGTAGCCAGCTGGGTGCAGGAGTCTTGCTCTAACTACTAGGGGTTACTGCCTTCAGTTGCTGACAAGAACAGCATGCAATAGCATGTAAGTGGGGTTGCAAGTCTTATGAAAATCTGAACGTTGGAAGCGATGTTGCATGTCCCGTCAGACTCCAGGGGGAGGACGCAGAGCAATAGGAGTTAGGAACCCTTCCTGGAGGTCAGCTAAAGCTGGAATGACTCATGAGGTAGTTATAGCAACCCCATCAGAGATGAGGAAGGTGAGACAAGATGGCTGTGGATGGTAGTTAAGGGAAACTTTGGCTTACTGAAAGATGCTTTCTCCATCACTGGTTTGTAATCTCCAGAGTGATGGGGCTTCCGTGGTTTCCCTTAGCAGGCTAAGTTCCAGTCCAAATAGATCCTGCTGTACCTTTGCCAGGACTCACAATGGATGCCTATGGAACACATGCATCCGACAAAGTGAGTGTTCACCCACGAAAGCTCATGCTCCAATACGTCTGTTAGTCTATAAGGTGCCACAGAACTCTTTGCTGCTTTTATGGAATCACAAGGTTCCTGGTCAATCAGCTGAGGCCAGCAGTCCAGACAGGTCCCCATCCTCTCTAGTGCCATAGCTATTAACTGATTGCCCTGGGGGGAGGGGGAGGATCTTAGCATCAGGATCCCCACAGCATCACTGACGCTCCATGCACTGAGATGCTAATACATTACCAGAGACGCAGCAGACGCTGCACCGGGACTGGGCCTGCTGCTCTCCACAAGAGCAGCCTGTGAGTGCAGGGAAAGGAGAGGTGCATGTGCGTAAAGTTTTATGCCTAGGATCTGGTTCTTGTATATCCTTCCTTAAACTTCCCAAAGCAGCAGAGGTCTGTGTCAGCTAGATGCTAAGACCTGAAACTTATCAGAAGAATCCAGGCAATTCAGCTCAATTTGTTTTTCCTTGGGGCTGTTAAGTGTGCTGTGCCCCTTTGATAAACTAGATACGGCAGAGCACTCGCCCTGTTTGTTGGATCTAAGCAGCCAGGAGGTACAGCAGGGCATGTAGTTATTGCTGTGACAGATTAATATATGTAAACCTCCTCTTGAGAAGACTAGGCTAAGTCATCCTGAGCTGGACATTTTCAAAATCAGTCAGTGAGTCTTGCAGCTTGATGCTTATGGGTGGAGATGCTGCATTTCACCAGCAGTACAAATGGCTTTGAGTTTCAGGCACCAGATGCCCCCTGCTAATCTCAGGTAGCAGCTTCTGTTTCTGCTCAAGAGCTGGGATTGGTAGCATTGTCCAAGGTGAAATTACAAGCCCTGCGTGTGGGCTCTGATGGAATGGTCCCTAGTTGCACAATACTAGATCATGGTAGCAGGAGCAATGGAAGAGATGGAGGAGAAATGATCTGTTCAGAGGTTGAATTCACTCCCCAGACCCAGCGCAGTGGGTTCTAGTGGCTCTGAATACAAGACCTGCTCTACACTAAGGGGGGGGCGGGAGGAGGAGGAAATAGATTTAAGATACGCAACTTCAGCTACAAGAATAGCGTAGCAGAAGTTGATGTATCTTAGATCGACTTACAATTACTTACTTTGCGTCCTCGCGGCACGGGATGGATGGCTGTGGCTCCCCTGCTGCCTTTTCTTCCACTTGTCGCCAAGCTGAAGTTCAGCAGTCGACGGGAGAGTGATCGGGGATTGGTTTATCGCGTCTACACTACACACGATAAATCGATCCCCGATAGATCGATTGCTACCCGCTTATCCAGTGGGTAGTGTAGACGGAGTTCAAGAAGCAATTAAGTGATGCACAATTTACTCCTGAGGGCATTCTGCACCAAAACATTTAAAAATTCTGTGCACAATATTTTAAAATTCTGCAAGTTTTATTTGTCAATAAATAAATGCACAGGCTCCAGCATGGCAGTGGGGAGCATAGGCCACTGGCTGCATGAAAGTGGGAGATCACCCTGCAGCCCCCCTACCACCCACCCCTGGGACCCGGACTCAGCGGTGAGGCTGCACCCGACGCTGACACAGCACAAGACCTGGGCCTGCTCCAGAAACACCCTGGGGCCCTGCTCCTCTGTGCCTGGTGCACCAGGTGTGGAGCAGGCAGACTCAACCAAGCAGGATCCAAGTGTGGAGGGGTTCAGTGTGGGGGGATCCAGGTGTGGGGTGACATGGTTCTGTGTGGGACAATCTGGATGCAGGCAACTCAGTGGGGGATCAAGGTATGAGAAGATCTGGATGCACAGAGGCTCGTTGGGGGTAGGGTTCCAGGTGCAGGGGCAATGAGACCCTGCAGGAGCTTCTAGGTGAAGGTGGTTGGGGCTCAGTGGAGGGGACTGGGTGTGGGGGTCTCAGCTGGGAGGTCTGGGTGCTGAGGAGTGGGGCTGGTTTGGGGTCTGGGTGCAGCTAGTTAGAGGTCAGTGGTAAGGGGGTCTGGGTGTGGGGGCTCAGGGAGGTGGGACTCATCAGGGTGGGGAGATCAGTGGGGGGTAGTTTAGGTGAAGAGGTGGGGCTCTGGAGGCAGGGGGTCTGGGTGCAGGGGGCTCCGCATGCAGGGGTTGAGGTACGGGATGAGGCTTGGCTGGGGTGTCTGGGTATGGGTGTTCTGGATGCACGGGGATTAGATGGATGGGAGAGCAACTCCTGGTACAGTGATCCCTCCTCCCACAGGTGAGGAGCGATGAGGGCAGGAAGCAGGGGTGGATGCTGTGCTTACTGCAGCTAGGGGAAGTTTCTGGGGAGGTCTAACACAGCTCCAGCCACTCCTTTCAGGGGAAGAGGAAATCCTGTCCTCTCCTGCCTCCAGCTCAGCAGGAACTAGCAGCTGATCCCAGCTCAGGGTAGGAGTCGCTGGCTGGGGTACTTCTCCGCTGGCTGCTCTGGGTGCATGAAACGATGTATCTGCTCTATTGGAGAGAATGGTGCATGACTGCTCTTGCAGCTTCCCTATCAGAAAGTCATTTTTCTGCAGGGAAGCAAAGAAATCTACAGGGGACATGAATTCTGTGCAGTGGCACAGAATTCCCCTAGGAGTAACAATTCCCCATATGCCACTGCACTAAGTACTCCTTCTGTCTCTTGTCTTCCTTTGATATAGGGGAAGGAAGAGTGGGATTGTAAAGCTCCACCCTGCGGAAGTGCTGCCATCTCGGCTTTGGAATGAGGGGACAGATGTAAGTAGAATGCTTTTTCCACCCCGCCCCCCAACTGTTCCTTGTATTCTTTTACTTTTCTCCAAAGGAAAGGAGGGCAGAGCGATTCAGCTGTCACTATTGGCCACTGTGTGCGCTGAGTGCTAGGACACTGGTTCTATAAGGGACTCTGTTCCCTCTTAACACTGTGGGAAGGGCCAGGAGGTCATGACCCCTGTTCATGGACCCCCTTGGGTTGAGAACCCCTGCGCTGGGGAATAGCCAGTAATTGTGTTACCTGGAACAAAGACCCATATGTTCTATAAAGAGAGCGTCCCAACCGCATGCTTTTCTTCCAGTAACTTTTGATCCTCTTCTTTTCTGATAACGGTTCTTCAGAACCTGTGACCCCATGGAAATGCCAGCCTTCTATTTACCATTAGCATTTGGAAGGCGCCCATTCCCAGCAAAAAACCAGTCATGCGCTCTGGGTCTGTGGGGCGTGAAAGCCAGCCCTGCTCTCAACCTTCCCTCCAAACTCCAGGCTAATCTAACCTGGATTTGATTCAATGCCCATGCATTGACCTGCTGGTGCAGGTATAGCTATGTTCACATGTGACCGCAGGGATGCAGAGACCCCCCCCCCTCCCCCCGGCATGTTCCACGTGAAAGTGATTTTACATGTTTCGCTCTGTGTGGGGTGTAGTCAGACTCTGTGCAGGCTGCATGGTCTGTTTCTGAGTAACAGGGTCACAGAGCTGTCACTTGGCCCCTTGAGGATGCATACGTGAGTGTTCTGTGCAATTTCAGGTCAGATTAGAGACTTGCTGGGAAACTTAAACCACGAATCTTGTTCAGGGCCACCGGGGGGAGGGGGGAAAGTGGGACAATTTGCTCCGGGCCCTGCAGGGGCCCCCCCAGAGTTTTTTCGGGGGGTCTTTCCTCTGGGCAGCCCTGATCTTGTTAGTCTCTAAGGTGTCACAAGGACTCCTTGTTTTTTTTTTCCTGATACAGACTAACATGGCTACCACTGAAACCTGAATCTAGTGCAGTCATTAAGGAGTAATTAATGCATGTGTGTGTGTCTGCTAAGCAAAATGTTATCTGATACCGCTGGCCAGTGCGTTACCGAATATCACTGAAAAGGCTTCCTTATTTCTGTTATTCAGTAACAGAAATCATATGCAAATGCTTCCCTGAAAGCAGGGTTTTACCTAATAAAAAGGATTGTCTGTTAAAAAGCCTCCAGGTACAATCACCTTGAGAGAAGCAACAAGGGGCAGAGGGCACTGGCAGGGATGCATGGGCGTGGGTGACTGTAGCAAGATTTGTTTTCTAGGGTAGTGGCAATTTCTCCCCTCTGCTCAGCGAGAGCAGAGGGTGGGCAGACTGCAGCATTGAGCATCTGTGAGTGAGGTAGAATCCCTCTCCGGCTGAGCGAAACATGCCTAGAGGGGAAGTGCAGTTTTGCTACAGAATGGCACAGATGTGATGTTCATGTCATTTTGCTATCGGGGAGTTTGCCAAGATCGCTACCGGGGAGTTCCACTGTGTGCAGTAATTAGAGTGAGACAGAAGGTGCAATGACATCAGGGTGGGGTGGAAATGACCTGCTATACATGGTACTGGCTAGCTGGCCTGAGTTCTACATCTCAGTGTGCAGTCTGTGCCGATTCGTATTGGAAATAGAATCAGTTCAACAATAAACTGTCCCCTTGATCTCTTTCTCTGGCCCACCCCCGTTGGTCTGTGCTCTTTCCAGTTGCCCAGTTTGCACAGGCTGCCCCCTTGGGTTTGTCCCATGGTGTCCTCCCAACACAACACACAACGGTTTTTGCATTTCCTTTCCGGCTTTGCTGCTGCTTGGGCTAACACCAGCCGGTGGTCTGAGCGGTGCCAATCACAGTCCACCTGTCCTGGCTCTAAGTCAGCAAAGTCCTTCCCTATTTAGCAAACTGCGTCAGCTCACATCTGAGTTTATGCATGTACCTATGTCCCTTTGAAGTCAATGAGATTTAAGCATATGCTTCAGAGCTTTGTTGAACTGGGTCTTCTGGGACTGGAGGACTAATTCTTAAGCTGGCCCTGTTGGCTTTTAGACCGGGCAGAGACCTGTCCCTGTGAGGCCTCCTTATCATGCCTCATCCTTATCGGTGCTTTGACCCATGTGAGGTGTCAGGGCCCTATCTCTGTGCTGTAGGTCAGCAAATGTCTAGGGGATCCACCCATGGACCAGGACCCCATGGTTAGGCTCTGTTCAATAGATGCATACCCGTTTTTTTGTAATAGCAGTGCCAAGTCTAGTGTCAAAAGTGAGATGCTGTAACTGGGACAAGGCTGCAGTTCTCCCTTCTGCTCCCTCAAATCACTGGCCTCTTCTAGAATAGAGTGTGTACTGTCGTAATGTCAGCCCGGCACACGGTAGGCCCAGGGGAATCCACATTGTGGTGCCGAAAGGAACAATCCCAAGCTGTCACTCATGCTGCTCTGCCCATCAGTGGAACCAAAGACAGGGAGCATTACATCCCTCGGAAATCCCTTCTGCTCCCCAACTCTGGATGCCGCCAGCAGCAGTAGTGTTACCTAATGGTTAGAGCAGTGAATGGCAACTCGGTGCTCCCGGGCTCTGGTCTTTTCCTGCTGTGTGATCCTGAGCGATTCACTGAATCCGCTGCACAGCAGAAGTTACCCACCTGTAAAACCCACCTTTCCTGCTTCGCAGGGGTATTAACAAATAAATGAACATAAATCGCTTTAAAGCTGCCCAGATGGAAGTCTCTCTGGAATGGCTGTAGCTCCCTTCAGTGCTGCAAACAGCTTGGAAGTGTCGGGAACGTAAAAGTACGTCTCCGGTAACTCAAACTGCGCCTAGGCCAGATCCGGCTGCAGCCTGCTCTAGGGAAACTTCCTCCTCTGGAACTATGCTGATATAGCTACAGGGGCTAGGGAGCTACAGCTTTACAGGGTGGGAGGGAGCCTCTAATGTAGACCCCCCCAGAGCACTGCAAAATGGACCTACCCTAGCAACTTCCATGGCGGTTTGCGCTTGTCACCTTCTCGGTGTAAGACAACGCAGTGTAGCTAGAGCTTTCCTGCATAGATCAGGGTGTTCACAGGGGCCAGGAGACCAGAACACTGATCCATCCTGCTGCTAGCCAGTCTCTGCCACTCTAGAGGAGAGCAAAGAGACCCTTAATTCGCATGTCTCTTGAGTGGAGGTAAGCGGGAGACTCAATGGCAAACGTCAGGCCAGTTCCCGTTTGTAGTGGAACAGTTAAGGTGCCAGAGGAGAGGATTGATTTCAGGTGACGACGAGGCTACCGTACTAGGTGAGCCCTTAACCAGGGACTTTATTTTTCCTGCAAATAGAGCTTTATTAATGTTGTCTTTGTATTAATGAGGACAAAAAGCTCTGAGTACACAGTGCAGGAGGAGGCAGTGCGCTCGGCACTCCCAGACAAGAAAACCAGGGCTCTTCCCTGACCTTTTCCGGAGGTGTAAGTGAGTCTTTTAAAGCAACACAAAACAAAAATAAAGCAAAACTTTGGTTATCCAAAGAGACCTGGGAGGGAAGCTCAAATGCATTGTTGGGCCTTTGATCTGCTTGGCCAATAGGGATTTAGGCTGAATTCAAGTTTACAGGCTCGTGAGGTTTTTGGATTATGGCTCTGAAACCTGCTCTTGACAAACCCTTTTCTGTTCCAATGGGTGGATTTTAGAGGTGTGAATATTTTTCTTTCCCGGTGACAGCTGAATAGAAACCTGACGTACTTTTACACACGGCCGCTGTGCTTAACCAGACAGACTGAGTCTGTACTGGATAGGAAAAAGAACAGGAGCACTTGTGGCACCTTAGAAACTAACAAATGTATTTGAGCATAAGTTTTCGTGGGCTACAGCCCAATTCATTGGATGCACAGACTGGAACATACAGCAGGAAGATATTTATACATACAGAGAACATGAAAAGGTGGAAGTAGCCATACCAACTGTAAGAGGTCAGTCAGTTGAGATGAGCTATCATCAGCAGGAGAAAAAAACCTTTGAAGTGATAATCGAGATGACCCATAGAAAGTGTGAGGATTCTTAATATGGGGAAATAGATTAGATTAGTGTAATGGCCCGACCATTCTCAGTCTTTGTTCAAACCTAAATTAATTGTATCTAATGGTTGGGTGCCACAAATACTGCTGTTATTTTTTGCAGATACAGATTAATACAGCTGCTACTTTGTACTAGATAGGGTGACCAGACAGCTAGTGTGAAAAATCGAGACGGAGGTGGGGGATATTAGATGCCTATATAAGACGAAGCCCCAAATATTGGGACATCTAATCACCCTCGTACTGGATCTCTTTGCTGCTTGCATGGGGGCCAAACCACAAGAAGGGGTGAAATGCACCATGTCTGTGGTTGTGCAATTGTGTTAGCTGATGCCTGCACCACCAGCCAAGTGGAGTTGGTGTAAGAGAGTGCTCTCCCTCGCTATTTTGGGAAAGCTCCCCTGCTTTTGACATGTGATGTAATGCACGGAGAACTGTGAGCAGAGAGTAGAATCTAAAGGGTAGGTGGAGATGACTTGGGTATTCCACTGTCTCCTTAAAAGAGAATGAATGTAAGGTCTGGTTGTGTTGGCCTTGGAGAGGACGGATGTGATCCATGAAGGGTCCCATTATTTATCTCTGGTTTGGAAAGCTGTGATCTTCTGGGAATTAACTTAGCAATGAAGTACAATGAAGCATGTTTTGACTTCCTGACACCTGTAAGCGGCATCGTGTACTCTTGACTCAAACCTGTACAAGGTTGGGAGGAGTGGAGGAGATGTATGTTCTTGCCAGATCAGTTTAATTATATGTACCTGACATGAGGCAGGACTGTAGAAATATCTTTTTTTTTTCTTTAATTGACTTGTTCTCTTTAAAGGGTAAGTTTGCATTTATTAAAACTGCCGCTTGCCCATATAAATTACTCTGGGATAAATGTTGTCTCCTTGATGCTTCTCCAGAAGACATTACCTTTGAAAGCCCAACCTTAGGGTGTCGCTGATTCCCTCCCCACAGAAATCTCCTGGGTTCCACCCAGCGATCATCCTTCTTACCCTCACGTAGCATCAGAGAGAAGGGCTGTGAACTCAGGATGGGAGCATTCTTTCTTGGAGCTGGCTGGGCCTCCTGGTTCTTTTGCCACCAGCCCTCTCCCTCTGAACTGAGGCAAGTTCAGCTCAGTCCCTGGCCCCCAACTTGCTTGGAGGTCAGGCTCCCACCTAGCTATCTCCTGCCATCCCACGGAGTGAAACAGACCTGGCATGTGTGTCTCTGATCCCTGAGGCATGCAGTGTTAAGTCTAAAGGCTTTTCTGTCGGGGCTTAAACCCAGCTCAGTAACAATCTCTCTTGCTGCCATCCCGAGTATTCTGTTGCGTTACAATCTGGAAAATGCCAGCATTGTGAGGGTTAAACACCAGCTGTTCCTTCTTTGGGGGGAGGATAAGTGTTTGGCATCCTCGGTCCACAGATCCGGAACTGGAGGGTCGTGTCCACCCGTCTGTTACAGACAAGCTGTTGCGGCCAATCCAAACACAGGCCTGTTCAAATCGCACTGTGTATCTCTCTGCTGTGAAATATCCCCAGTGGATGACTTCCAAAGCCGTACAGGCCAACCCGTAAACAGAGCAACAAGGCAACAGTGATAAACACAGAGGGAGTCTCTAGGGGCAGGTGGAGAGACGAGGTAACTGGAGTCCCTGAGTAAACACCTGCCTGGCTGGAGGCGTGCGGCGATTAAGAGGACAGCCCTCAGGACTAATGGTGTTTGAGGTGCAGGTGGTGAAAGCCGCAGGTAGGAGAAACCACACATCTGTCTAGGAGTGCTGCAAGGGATCGCTGTGGGTGGCAGGGAGATGGGAGGGTGATGGTGAAGGCCAGACCCCGGCTTGGAGCTTTAGGAAATCCACACAGTTACAAAACCCCAGGTAGTGCGGGAGGGGCGGCTTAATAGTAGGGATCGCTTTGATCTGCTTTTCATCAGGTGGCCAGGTCTCTGTATGTGCTCTGTAGAGCCCCTCCAATCCAAGGGCTAAATTAGTCATTCTCTAACCTAATCCTTGAGTATGACCCATGTGCCAGGGTCTGTTAGCCCATGACCCTACCCCCAAAGAGTTTACGCCTGGTTAGGACTAATCAGCCACACTTTTAAAGTGGCCTCTGATTTGGGGAGCCCAGCTTGAGGCCCCTTTGTGAGGTGCTGAGCGCTTGCATTTCCCACTGACTTCATCTGGACTGGCAGGACGCTCAATGCCCTGAAACACGGCTGCCCAGGGCGGGAAAGTAGGGCAATTTGCTCCAGGCCCTGGGCCCCACAGGGCCCGCCCCCCGAGAATGTCGGAGGCTCCCCCACTGCCTCCGCCTTGCCCCATCCCCCGCTGCCTCAGCCCACCGTGCCCAGGAGTGGTCCTGGACAGAGCTAAAGTGGTGTGGCTCCAGTGGGGCCTGAGCTGCTCCTGTGGGGCTGCGAGATGTGGCCGAGTGGAAGGACCTCAGGTCTCGCCGGAGCAACGCCGCTGCAGAGCTGTCCAGGGCTGCTCCTGGACGTGGCGTGCTGAGGCTCCGGGAGAGGGGGGAGGCGGAGTAAGTGGCATAGTAAGGGGGCTGGGACTGGGGTGGTTGGATAAGGGGCAGGGAGTCCCAGGGACAGTCAGGGGTTGGGGAAGGGGCAGAGGTTCTGGGGGGGGCGTGGTCAGGGAATCGGGGGGTTGGATCGTGGGCATTCTGGGGGTCTGTCAGGACTTGGCAGGGGGGTGGATAGGGGTTGGGGCAGTCAGGGGACAGGGAGCAGGGGGAGTTTGTGGGGGGTGGGGTCCTAGGGTGGTGGTTGGGGGTTCTTGGGAGGGACGGTCAGGGGAGAAGGAGCAGGATGGGTCGGGGATTCTGAGGGGAGTAGTCGGGGGGCAGGAAGTGGGTGGGGGTCGAATAGGGGGCAGGGCCAAGCTGTTTGGGGAGGCACAGCCTTCCCTACCCTAAAGCTCATTCAACAGTTTGAGGCTTGCAGACAGCTATTTAACACAAAGAGCCAAGTTGTTATCTTTTCCCTTAGGGCTACCATCCCTTTCACTTCTCAAATGCCAAATTATAGTCTACATTTAATTTCAGTGCCATAGGGAGATTCATGTCAGGGGAGGGTAGTTTCATTTAAAATTAGCCACTTTAGATTAACAATGATAGAGCCAAGAGAGCCATGGGGAAGGGAATCACATGAGAAGAGCAATATCCTACACCACCTGCCTCCTTCCCAACCCTATCAAGGGAGACATCCACTCCCCTGTATTCCCCGAAGCTCCAGAGGGGATAATTCAGTGGTTCTCAAACTTTTGTACTGGTGACCCCTTTCACATAGCAAACCTCTGTGTGCAACCCCCCTTATAAATTAAAAACACATTTTTGTATATTTAACACTATTATAAATGCTGGAGGCAAAGCAGGGTTTAAGGTGGAGGCTGACAGCTCGCAGCCCTCAGTAATAACCTTGTGACCCCCTGAGGGGTCCTGACTCGCAGTTTGAGACCCTCTGAGTTAATTTAATTTTAGCACCCTGTGTCCATTCACATGCATGTGCTATTTTGAGCTTTTCAGTTTTCACAACATAGGCTCATCCCAGATTCTGGAACAAGCTCAAATGCTCAATTCGTGGAGTATGTGCATAAGCTATACTAAAGACAAACCCACGGGAACTGTCTCCAGTTTGTGAGGGACCTCATGGAGCCAGTCTCTAGGAAACAGATAAATTCCTGGAGGTTAAGTCCATTAATGGCTATCAGACAGGATAGGTAAGGAATGATGTCCCTAGCCTCTGTTTGTCAGAGGGTGGAGATAGATGGCAGAAGAGAGATCACTTGATCATTACCTGTTAGGTTCACTCCCTCTGGGGCACTTGACATTGGCCACTGTAGGTAGACACGATACTGGGTTGGATGGACCTTTGGTCTGACCCAGTATGGCCATTCTTATGTTCTTATCTAAATGAACCCAAAGTTGTGGAGACAGATATGAGTTAAAGAAGCCATCAGAGCATCAGAAACCTGGAAAAATCTCTGACTGGATGGGCTCAGGCGTTTGGTCACAAGCTGAGGTGGTTCAAAAGTTTTGGATTTTTTTTTAAGCAGAATTTTTGTATTGTTTCTTTAAACAATCAAACACAGCAAGCAGCAAATATTTGGCGACACGCTTCTGACACCCCAAACCATGTTCAGGTTTTGGCAGACTAATTTCAGCTTTTCAATTAAAAAAAGCCACAACAAATTTTGAAGGAAAGCGGACAATGTCCATGATTTTTTCTACTTTTTAAAAACCCCTAGTTTTCGATCCAAAAGAAGTCTTTACAGAAAATATTTGTCCAGCCCTTTTAATGAGCTTTAGTGCCTTTTAGCACTAGCTGATGTTGAGAACCAGTGATACCTTGTAAAGGTGACCTGAAAAGAAGTTTTCTCAAAACTGGGTTTGTGCCGAGATGTGGAAGGTTTTTGAATGTTTATTTTTCCCAGGGCCGCGTGGGGGTGGGGTGGGGGGGGCAAGTGGGGCAATTTGCCCCGTGCCCTGCAGGGGCCCCCACAAGAATATAGTATTCTATAGTATTGAAACTTTTTTTTTATGGAAGGGGCCCCTGAAATTGCTTTGCCCCAGGCCCCCTGGATCCTCTGGGTGGCCCTGCCCTAAAAATCACATTCCACGTGTCTCCTACTCATTGCTTAATGTTCCCTGGCTGGAGTCCTAATAACGGCTCTGATCCTCCAAATCCACTCAGTAGAGTCTCTTCACAGTCAATAGCAGGTATGTAAACACTGGCAGAGCTGGAATGAGAAACAGCCTCAATACCCTGCCCCAGAGACCAGGGTTGGTCTGGCCAATAGACGAGAGTGCCTCCTCATCATGCCCCCATGAGCAGGAAAGTATTAGCTCCCCACTTGATACAGAACAAGGCAGAGAGGGATGTAAGAGCTGGATCTTGGAAGGCCCCTAAAGAGGCAGATAGGCACTGATGAAAATCACCTGAGGCGCCTAAATGCCTTTGAACATCTAGCCCAAGATCAGGGCAGGGAATTGGGGTCCCACGCTGGTTCCCACACTACAGCATCACCTCTTCTGTAACACTCGCAGCACCAAAGTGGGGGAGGTAACAGCTTCTATTGGACCAACTTCTGTTGGTGAGAGAGAGACGCTTTCTAGCCACACACTTCCCTCCCCCACCTTGTCTCGCTAATATCCAGGAACCAGCACGGCTACCCCACCACATGTTATCTCCAACGAGGTGAATGGGAAACAAAGAATTGTGGTTTGTTTGGGGAGCACTGGGTGTCCGTCCTGACTAAATAACTAAATTTAACAATCCTACGTGTGTGCAGTGGGAATATATAAAAATACATCCTTGGTAGGATATATAGCAGAGGGAGAATAGCAACAAAATCCAAATTGTGTCTTAATAACAAGGTCCAATTACTGTGCAAAGAAAGAAGTGGGTACATTCCAATCTCTGAAACGTAACAACAGACTAATTAATCAAACAGGAACTGCCACCTTGCCACTCTGCAGAGCTAGTTTAGGACCTGGGAAATTGAGCTCAGCATTTGAACGCATGGCAGACTCGGGAAATGCTCAGGATTCATGTGAGGTAAGCTCAGATGGGTTTTTATTATTAGAACTCCTTGGTTTTGTTATAAAGGAGCTGTGCTTGTGGACAGTGGTGCTTGTAGACTTTGACTTTAGAAGGTGACCAGCGATTTGGGGAGTCTTGGTAACTGGGTGTCTGGCTTGGGACGTGGTAAAGACATGGTAAAGGGTATACTTGAGCAGCTTGGCCTGCCTGTACCTGGGATGAATTTGTCAGGAAAGGTAAATGGGACACTGGATCCTCCCACCTGCCCAGGTGCTCTTACAACTGGCAGCAGGAGTGAACACCTTTGGGGAGATGCAATTATTCTGCAGTGCCTGCACCCTGTGCAGGAGTTATCGAATCACAGAGACTGGAGAGACCAGATCCCCATTCCAGTAGCCTCGTCTGTGTCCTTCACCCTGCGGTGCAGGGTTAGCCTCAGCACTCCAGCGTTGGAATGTTCCAGTGGATTAAACCAAGCAGCCTCTGTTCATCTTCTGATCGCCCTCTGTGTATATCTGCCCCTTGCTGTTATATAGCAGTGAATTCCACTCACCAACTCCTTTCACTTGTGAGAGTGATTACTAGAGAATTAAGGAGAAATCTACTAGTCTGAATGTGCTGGATGTATGCAGCTCTGGAATTGTTAGGAGCTTGTTTTCTCGGTATTGCAGCATTTAATTCCTAGGAGTCTGCTTTCTTCAGAGACAGTTTGGATGGTGTGAGGCAGAGTTGATGCAGCTGATTGCAGAGGGGAGACTTGCAGGCTGTGTGCATGCTCGCCCGTTCTGGTTCTGTTATTGTCCTGAATCTGAAAGATGGGAACAGAAAGTGTAGAATGATGGCTGCTCTTTGAGTAGTAAAAATATACAAGTGAGTTCAGTACTAGAGGGCTGCGTCCATGCTGTGAAAAGGATTTTGACAGATTGGAAAAGAATCAGAAAAGAGCTACAAAAATTATTCGAGGTCTGGGAAACCTCCCTTACAGTGAGAGACTAAGGGAGCTCAGTCTTTTTCGCTTAATAAAGAAGTTTGAGGTAATTCAATCTCTAAGCCCCTGGATGGGGCAATGATTTCTGATAGCAGAGGATGCTTTAATCTAGCAAATGCAGAGTGAGATCCAGTGGCCGGAGCTGGATAAAATCAGACTAGAAATAAGGTGCAGATTTTTAACAGCAAAGATGAGTAAACATTAGAACAATTTTCCCAGGGATGTGGTGGATCCTCCATTGCTTGAAATCTTCAAAAAGCTGCACTCCAATTCAGCCAGAAGTTATGGGCGTCATGCAGGAATCACTGGGTGAAATGCTAGGACGACTGACTAAATAAAGGGTCAGAATGGTCTCTTCTGGTCTTAAAATCTGAGTCTTTGAAAACAACAGCGAGGAAGGTGGTAGTTTTATTAGCAGGTGTTCTGAAAATTTGGCATATAGATAATCATCGCTTTCCTGATATGGAAACCAGTTCATCGAGACTTTGTAGGAGGGTTGAAAATTACAACAATAGAATAATGCAGTTTACTTCTCTATGCTATAGAGGTGGCCACTGGCACGTAGCCTTTTGTACAGATATAAACGTTGCGTGTTTATTTAATGCATGCAATAACATACAGAAGTGAAAATAATCTGTGAAAATGTTACACCAATAACTAAACATAGTGATTCACCTCTCCTGCCAGTTGGGGTCTCTTCTCAGTGAAAAATGGCTATGAAAGGTCCTCAGAGCATGACTAAGCCTTCCAGTCATCTTTACTCAAGATCAAGGGTCCCTAACGTGGTGCCCGTGTGTGCCATGGTGCCTGCAGGGGCATCTAAGTGCGCCTGTGTCCTGGCCGGCCGTCGAGCACCCGCTGAAATGCCGCCAAAATTCAGCCGCATTTTGGCGGCGACACTTCTGGATGATGCCGCTTGCCGCCAACAAGTGATGTCATCCAGAGGCATCGCTACTGAAATGCCACCAAATTTTGGCGGCATTTCGGCGGGTGCTCGACCGCCGCCACGGTCCTTCTTCTGGCGCCCGCCAGATGAAAAAGGTCGGGGACCACTGCTCAAGATGTATGTGGTGGGCATTTTACTTGGACCCTAAATCACATCCCCTGAATCCTTAGATGGTGATATATTGGTTAGGCAATTCATGTTCTCACACGTGCCCAGTTCAGACCCCAGGAAATCACATAATGAAACTGAGTGCATGGCCCTTTTGTCTGAGGATCTCAAAGTGTTCTGCAAACAGTAATTCTCACTCCCCTTCTCTCTGCCTGGTGATGTAGATGATATCCTCATTTTAGAAACTGGTAAACTGAAGCAAAGAGGGCTTACGGCCTGAAGTGCCCACTGATTCAGGATGCCCAACCTGAGACACCTGGAGGCTGATTTTCAGCAGTGCTGAGCACTTTCAGCTCTTGCTGACTTTGGTCAGAATTGTGGGTACTCAAAATCTCTGCAGATTAGCCACTGGATGCCTCCAATGGTACACCCAAAATGAGTGGGCACTTCTGGAAACGTGATCCAAACCATGGGGCCTGAAGTCAGAGAGGTGAAGGGTACAGCTGGGATTAGAAGTTGCTAGGAGGTATGGCTACTTCTGCTGTAATAAGTAGACTATTCTCATGCTCTTTCTGCCTGCAGAAAAGCACAGTTCATCCTCCTACTGTAATATGAGCCTATAGGGAGAGACAGGGAATTCACACACCCCTTTGGCTGAGTATAAGACTAGAAAAGGAGTTTGTTTTCTAAGAAGGGGAAAGGCAACCCCCTCTTCTCCCTCCTCCCCCTCTCCAAACTACCCCAACACCCTTGGCAAATATAAAATGCTTCCTACAGACCTTCCCTTCCGTGCCACCTCCTCAGCGTTGGCCTTAAACTTGGCAAAGTTGTTGCTAATGTACTAGGCACTAAATATTTCCATAAATATATTTTAGCTAGTACAAATCCATTTTAATTTAGTACAAAATAAGACTCAAGCTAACACTGAGAAGTGTGGGTCCACCAAACAGGGGACATAGACATTATGATATTGACAAGCTAAAATCCCTTGAAACACAGAAAGCCTTCATTCTGCAGTTAAAGAACAGGTTTCAGGCACTTGCAGCCCTGGATGAAGAGGAGGGGAATGCAGATAAGGAGATCAACAGTGAAGCCTGTCTAGACTACAGGCGGAAGAGGAGGTGTGGATTACACCCAGCACATGGAATGCCATAGAAACCAGATGAGCCCTGAAGAAAAAGGTTTTAGAGACAAAATCCCAGAAGCTAAAGGACAAATACCACGAGTAGTATAGTAAGGCACAACCGGGAGATCAAATGCCTTGTGATAGCAGACAAATGGCATTATATTGATGATCTGGCAACACAAGCAGAGGATGCAGCTGCTCATGGTGAACGAGGAACCTTCTACAAAATGATGCAGCTTATCAATGGTAAACGGCAGACACCAACGAACATTCTCATCAGGAACAAACAAGGACACCTATTAACAACTGAAAGAGAACAAGAAATGTGCTGGATAGAGCATTTCAAAGAATTGCTGAACAGGGAGCCACCCTAAGAGGAAGCAAACGTCCAGGAGGCAGAAGAAGATTTTGATTTTATGTGCCTATGGCACATTCTGCAGGCACATGGAATTCGTTTCCTTATAATCAACATCATCAAAAGCTTCTATTTCAACTTTACATGCTGTGTTGATCACAGTGAGCTCAATTTTGAAGTCAAAACAGGAGTACATCAGGGGTGTGTCATGCCTGCAATCCTCTTCAGCATTGCCATCGACTGGGTCATGCAGCGTACAACAGAAGACATGCCAAGAGGCATTAAATGGACATCTTTCTCATCCCTGGACTTCGCAGGTGATATCGCTCTCCTATCACAATCCAACACCATATACAAGAAAAAAGAATTTGACTCCACGCATTCAGCCAGCAAATTGGACTGAAAATCAACCGCAATAAGACCGATATCATGACCTTTAATATTGCCTCGCCATCACCAGTATGACTAGAGGATTATGTTCTCCCCAATGTAGAAACATTCATATACTTGGGCAGCACCATCAGCCAGGACGGTGGAACAAGCCAGGACACCCGGAACAAAATCAGTAAAGCTAGGAACACCTTCAGGAGCCTAAATACAGTCTGGAAATCATTAAAATACACCATCAGAACCAAACTCAAGGTTTATCAGAGCTGTGTACTTTCAACATGACTTTATAGTGCAGAATGCTGGGGAATGAGAAAGTATGACATCTCCAAACTGTCTCCATTCCATACAACCTGCCTCAGGAAAATCCTCTGTATCTTTTGGCCCAGAACAATCTCAAACCAAGATCTATTGACGATACAGTGCAGCCAAGAGGATCTGAGCGCCATCATTGGCAGATGGTGTTGGCGATGGATCAGTCATGTGCTTTGGATGGAAACTGATTCTGTCACCAGAGTAGCAAGAAGATGGACACCTGAAGGCAAGCGAAAATGAGGCTACCCGAAAACAACATGGTGAAGAGCTGTGGAAGCCGAGCTGAAAAACCTGGGGCACAGCTGGAGAGAACCATTGAAAGACTTGCCAGAAACAGACGGGAGTGGAGGAGCTTCGTCACTGCCCTGAACGCTAGAGGCGTAATAGGAACATGATGATGACGACAAATACATTTTAGTTTGGTACAAAATAAGGTGCTTCAATAACATAATAAATAGAAATGTTGTGTTCAAACTATCAAAATCAAAAAATGGTAACAAAGAAACATCATGAAATACATCAGGTGGCGTGTAAGTTGTGTATTCCAGTTGTTTGTTTTAGCCTATAAAGGTCGGGGTACTTCAACATACTCTTTTGTATGGCCTTGGGGACAGCAGAAATTCCCGCTGTGGACTGAGCCAATCCTTGCTACCAGGCACTAAAACTGTGCCTATGGGACAGTAAACCTGGCCGAGTGCCTTTGCCACCGAACTGCACCTGTGGTCTATCTTTGAGTAGCCTCGAGGCTGCCTTATCTGCTGTTAATAGTCATCAAATGGAAACTCAAAGGACAGAGGCACTGGGCAGCCTAAACAGCGTTACCACGGCAACGATATTCCATCCTTCATCACTTAACACTGTGCAGTACTATCGCAGTCTGCTGAGCCAGCTACCTGCTGAGACAGCACATGAAAAGAATACACACACACAAGCCAACTGACAACAACCTCCACCTGCTACTGTGTGTGGGAAACCACACGCTGCCTGGTGTTCACTAGGGTTTTACCTCTTGTTACCGTGCATTAGCTCACACGCAGTAAGAAAACACCTTTGTTCCTAGTGACGATGCACCCTAAATCCTTTCTTACCCCCTAGGGTTAAATCTCCTGCCTCATCTGCCCTGTTGTCCCCACTCTCGGCTGTTTGTCTACATGCCTAAGTGCTAATTTCTTGGCTGGGCTATGCTCGAGTGATTAATATTAGCATTGCTAGGGCTGCTGCATGTCTCCCCCAGACTGTGGCTCTGTCTGGGCTGGCTCTTTGTAGCTGAACAAGACTGTAATGAATGTCAGAGTTCTCTCTAGTCAGGAACTCTTACATTTGTTCTGCACCGTCCCATCTCCAGTCCCTTATGGATACATTGTTCCTGGCAAAGGATTCCTGTGCAGACGTGTGCTAATATTGCTTTGCTATTGGGTTCAGTCCTTCCCTGTTTTATTGTTTAAATAGCTAGCAAGTGCCAATCAAAAGGTTAGGGAGATAAAACAGCAGTACCTTTTAGTGCTACAGACTGAATCAATGCAACAGATGTGTGACGAGCAGGGGCCGTGTGCGCATGAGTGGAGTCTTTTTCCCCTGGGTGTACAAGTAAAGCTATGAGCTCCTCTTAGTGGCATTAAACACTTCTTGGTCCATTTCGGTATTGAAGCTTGAACTATAGCAGGACCCAACCCGACTGTTTCACAGATCGCACAGTCCTCCTCTCCTGGGGCATGTCTCCCAGATGGTTTGAACCCTGAGCACTCTTCCTTTCCTTGCATGGTACTGGAGAGGAGTTGTACTTTCAGAAGCACCAGACCTCCTCCCACACAGTAGGAGCTGGAACATGGCCTTCTCCACTTGAAGCCGGACTCTCAGCTGACCTTGCTGGTCACCCACATGCGTAATTCCTCCAGGCTTCCCATTACGCTCCCAGCTCCTTCACTAACGCTTTCCCCAGGGCACTAACTGGCCATCCGCTTCTGTCACCGGGACTGGCCCGATCTGCTGAAGGAAATGAGTTGCATTGGTTTCCAAGTCTGCTGGTGTCGAATGCACCTGCTGCGAGGGTGGTGCACTGTTCCTGGTACCAAAGCCAGCGCTGCAGGCCGTGAATAACTGGTGAACATTGGAGTGAAAAGTGCACTTGGCCCGCAGGGTGAGCTAAGCAGAAGTGAGCACTGTTGCTCTGAATGAGGACTGCGTATCACTGGAGTACGGGGTCCTGGTAGGAGTTGGGATAGGGTGTGAAATTCAACTGCTATGAATGTTTTGAAAAGTAAATAGTCCCTGGGATACAGAATGTTCAGCCATGCATTTGTTTCACATAATTAATTCCCTATAATTGCCCCCATCCCGCCTACAAATTAGCTAATTATCTTTACTTAGCTCTTTGATCACACTTGCGCTGTGGTTGTGTTTGGATTGCACAGTTTCCGCTTTGGCTGTTGGAATCTACTCTGTGATGGTGGCATCTCCTGGCTTCCGCAGGTGTCCCCTCCCCTGCCTGATGCCTCTCGCTCTTGGGCAATCTGACTTATGCTGAGTGTAAAATTTTGCTTTGCTCCATTTCCCCGTGTCACTCCTAGTTACTGCCTTGGAGCCTGCAGTGTCCATTCTCGTTTCTTCCTGCTGTTGAGAGATTAAACAACCAAACAATTTGATTCTTGTCCCCAAAACACACTGCTAGGCGCGGTTTGGCTAAAAGAGCGCGGTCAGACAGAACTACTAGGTCGGGCTAGTATGAAAGGGACATGCTGCGTTTAAGGACAGGCTGTTGAATTGGTCTGTGGCTTGTCTCGGGAAAGTCGGGGGGGCGGTGGCTGAAATGCAGAAACCTATTGCATGGAACTGGCTTCAGTCCAGCGTTCAGTCTCCTATGCAGAAAATCTGTTGTTTTGACAGTTCAGTATGGTTGCTGATGTTTCTCTGCTCCCTGCTCTCATGTCTAGTGATTGAGACTGTCAAAAATTACAGCAAGAACAGTGAGAAATGATTGTAATTTCTAGCTGCATATGTTCCCAAAACTTCAGCACCCCATCTGACAGGGGTGGTCTGTGGATGCTCCGACTACTGAACAGATGGCTAAATGTGGATTTACATGGCTAACTTTAGACACTTTGCGTGTGGGTGGGTAATATACAAACCCTCAGATGATGTAAATTGGCATGGAGTGATGCTGGTTTACGCCAGCTGAGTATGTGGCCTGTGATTAGACTTGTCAGAATTTAATTTTTATTCCTGAGTTTGACACATAATATTGATTTTTAAGCATTTATTTTTATTTTTGTCAATTTTAAAATGGTCACAGTTGTGCGAAATTATTGCTTTTAAGCCTTTTTTTTTTTTTAAAGATTAGTATTGATTTTAAATTCTCTCAGTTGTGGGGATTTATGGAGCATCAGACAATGGAGGGGTCAGACAGTAATTATTTAACGATAGAAGATGCTGAGATTCAAAAAGTTAAAGCTTTTTAACCGTTCAAACCCAACTGTCATCATCACATGTCAGAATTTTAGCCTTAAATCGAACTCTCATACTTTCGCAAGCAGCATGTTTCTTTCTTTGACTCTTCTTAAATTTTGATTCTCATCAGTGGGAATATTCTTTTCATTGGTTTGTGTGCGTATAGTGAAATTGATGTTTACTGATAAATCTAATCCCCAAGGTCAACCCATTATGTATATTATTGGCATATTTTCAGGCTGTATGATTATATAGCTTTTACTTGATCTTGGATTGTTTGGTATGTCTCTAAACTTGTAATAACATTGTATCAGAGTCTAGCAAAGCACCAGTGTATTTTCTATCTCTGTCATATCTCAGCTATATCCGAGGATGAAGTGGTGTACTCTCAGGCAGGACTGCAATTGGATATGATGCAAGAGCACTTACTAGGCTTGGCTAGAGCATAGGTGAACGAGGATGCATTGCTTTTTCATTTAGGATTGGTCTAACAGGTACCTAACTGATTTATGGGAGCTCATTAATTGCTTAATTAGACATGTCTCACCTAATGTTCCCTCTTCTGTGGAGGCCTTAGCTGCACTGTAAAGGTCTCTTCCAATTTCTTGTAAACTGGAAACATGACGGGAGCCTTAAATGCTTCCAACTGCTCACTAAATGGAAAAAACAATAGAGAGAGTTTCCTCGAAGGATAGCTCTAACACTGGAGTTAACTTGAGAGAGTTTCCCCGGGTGAAGATGGGCTTGGCCGGAACTTCTCCCTTCCCTTTGTGATTACTGTAGACTTTGCATCAAAGGGGTAGCCGTGTTAGTCTGGATCTGTAAAAGCAGCAAAGAATCCTGTGGCACCTTATAGACTAACAGACGTTTTGGAGCATGAGCTTTCGTGGGTGAATACCCACTTCCTCAGATGCATGTAGTGGAAATTTCCAGGGGCTGGTATATATATGCTAGCAAGCAAGCTAGAGATAACGAGGTCAGTTCAATCAGGGAGGATGAGGCCCTGTTCTAGCAGTTGAGGTGTGAAAACCAAGAGAGGAGAAACTGGTTCTCTAGTTGGCAAGCCATTCACAGTCTTTGTTCAATCCTGAGCTGATGGTGTCAAATTTGCAGATGAACTGAAGCTCAGCAGTTTCTCTTTGAAGTCTGGTCCTGAAGTTTTTTTGCTGCAGGATGGCCACCTTAAGGTCTGCTATAGTGTGGCCAGGGAGGTTGAAGTGCTCTCCTACAGGTTTTTGTATATTGCCATTCCTAATGTCTGATTTGTGTCCATTTATCCTTTTCCGTAGAGACTCTCCAGTTTGGCCGATGTACATAGCAGAGGGGCATTGCTGGCATATGATGGCATATATTACATTGGTGGACGTGCAGGTGAATGAACCAGTGATGGTGTGGCTGATCTGGTTAGGTCCTGTGATGGTGTCGCTGGTGTAGATATGTGGGCAGAGTTGACATCGAGGTTTGTTGCATGGATTGGTTCCTGAGCTAGAGTTATTATGGTGCGGTGTGCAGTTACTGGTGAGAATATGTTTCAGGTTGGAAGGTTGTCTGTGAGCAAGGACTGGCCTGCCACCCAAGGCCTGTGAAAGTGTGGGATCATTGTCCAGGATGGGTTGTAGATCCTTGATGATGCGTTGGAGAGGTTTTAGCTGGGGGCTGTATGTGATGGCCAGTGGAGTCCTGTTGGTTTCTTTCTTGGGTTTGTCTTGCAGTAGGAGGCTTCTGGATACACGTCTGGCTCTGTTGATCTGTTTCCTTATTTCCTCCTGCGGGTATTGTAGTTCTGAGAATGCTTGTTGGAGATTTTGTAGGTGTTGGTCTCTGTCTGAGGGGTTAGAGCAGATGCGGTTGTACCTCAGTGCTTGGCTGTAGACAATGGATCGTGTGATGTGTCCGGGATGGAAGCTGGAGGCATGAAGGTAGGCATAGCAGTCAGTAGGTTTTCGATATAGGGTGGTGTTAATGTGACCATCACTTATTTGCACCGTGGTGTCAAGAAAGTGGACCTCCCATGTAGATTGGTCCAGGCTGAGGTTGATGGTGGGGTGGAAGCTGTTGAAATCGTGGTGGAATTCTTCCAGAGTCTCCTCCCATGGGTCCAGATGATGAAGATGTCATCAATGTAGCGTAGGTAGAGAAGGGGCGTGAGTGGACGAGAGCTGAGGAAGCGTTGTTCCAGGTCAGCCATAAAGATATTGGCATATTGTGGGGCCATGCGGGTGCCCATAGCAGTACCATTGATCTGGAAATATATATTGTCATCAAATTTGAAATAGTTGTGTGTAAGTATAAAGGCACAGAGCTCAGCAGCCAGTTGTGCTGTGGCATCATCAGGGATGGTGTTCCTGACAGCTTGTATTCCATCTGTGTGTGGGATGTTTGTGTAGAGAGCCTCTACATCCATGGTGGCTAGCCACCATGGATGTAGAGGCTCTCTACACAAACATACAAGCTGTCAGGAACACTATCCCTGATGATGCCACAGCACAACTGGCTGCTGAGCTCTGTGCCTTTATACTGACACACAACTATTTCAAATTTGATGACAATATATATCTCCAGATCAATGGCACTGCTATGGGCACCCTCATGGCCCCACAATATGCCAATATCTTTATGGCTGACCTGGAACAACGCTTCCTCAGCTCTCGTCCACTCACGCCCCTTCTCTACCTACGCTACATTGATGACATCTTCATCATCTGGACCCATGGGAAGGAGACTCTGGAAAAATTCCACCACGATTTCAACAGCTTCCACCCCACCATCAACCTCAGCCTGGACCAATCTACACAGGAGGTCCACTTTCTTGACACCACGGTGCAAATAAGTGATGGTCACATTAACACCACCCTATATCGAAAACCTACTGACTGCTATGCCTACCTTCATGCCTCCAGCTTCCATCCCGGACACATCACACGATCCATTGTCTACAGCCAAGCACTGAGGTACAACCGCATCTGCTCTAACCCCTCAGACAGAGACCAACACCTACAAAATCTCCACCAAGCATTCTCAAAACTACAATACCCGCACGAGGAAATAAGGAAACAGATCAACAGAGCCAGACGTGTACCCAGAAGCCTCCTACTGCAAGACAAACGCAAGAAAGAAACCAACAGGACTCCACTGGCCATCACATACAGCCCCCAGCTAAAACCCCTCCAACGCATCATCAAGGATCTACAACCCATCCTGGACAATGATCCCATACTTTCACAGGCCTTGGGTGGCAGGCCAGTCCTTGCCCACAGATAACCTTCCAACCTGAAACATATTCTCACCAGTAACTGCACATCGCACCATAATAACTCTAGCTCAGGAACCAATCCATGCAACAAACCTCGATGTCAACTCTGCCCACATATCTACACCAGCGACATCATCACAGGACCTAACCAGATCAGCCACACCATCACTGGTTCATTCACCTGCACATCCACCAATGTAATATATGTCATCATATGCCAGCAATGCCCCTCTGCTATGTACATCGGCCAAACTGGAGAGTCTCTACGGAAAAGGATAAATGGACACAAATCAGACATTAGGAATGGCAATATACAAAAACCTGTAGGAGAGCACTTCAACCTCCCAGGCCACACTATAGCAGACCTTAAGGTGGCCATCCTGCAGCAAAAAAACTTCAGGACCAGACTTCAAAGAGAAACTGCTGAGCTTCAGTTCATCTGCAAATTTGACACCATCAGCTCAGGATTGAACAAAGACTGTAAATGGCTTGCCAACTAGAGAACCAGTTTCTCCTTTCTTGGTTTTCACACCTCAACTGCTAGAACAGGGCCTCATCCTCCCTGATTGAACTGACCTCGTTATCTCTAGCTTGCTTGCTAGCATATATATACCAGCCCCTGGAAATTTCCACTACATGCATCTGAGGAAGTGGGTATTCACCCACGAAAGCTCATGCTCCAAAATGTCTGTTAGTCTATAAGGTGCCACAGGATTCTTTGCTGCTTTTGTAGACTTTGCCTGAGTCTGCCAGCAATGCTCGTGTTCAGTAGAACTGCAAGAGGTTCTACTGAAATTCATGGGACTACACAAGTGAGTACTACTCAGCATGAGTAAGGGTGGCAGAATCAAGCCCTTTGTGTGAGTGTCTGTGTGTGGAGGGGTTGGTCCGTCACTGCTAACTTTCCCGTTGTGCTTGGTCTTGCAGTGAAGTTATAATGAAGAAAGATGGTGTGAGGTAAGGTGTGGCTGTGGGAGTCAGGTCTCCTGGGAAGCTTGGTAACGTTTCTGGTTCTGCCACAGACTCGTATGTGATCTTTTAACGCGTGCACGACCTTGGTGTTGTCGACACAGAGGGTGCCCGAGGCAAGCAACAGTGGTTCGTTGCCCAGAGTGTGAAGCGCCAATGAACACACACCAGGGTGGAGAAGCAAGCAAAGTTTATTTGAGATCTCAAAGCGGTGCAAGGAGACGAATGCCTCAAATCATGCACCACTACACAAGCGGCTTTTCCCTTTTTATAAGTTTTTTTTTTCTCTTTCTTCTTTCTTCCCCCCCCCCCCCCCCCCCTTCTTCCCCCTGTAGCAGTTACGTTAGCGCAGGTGCATTAAGTAATCTTGGCCGCGGCAGCTTGTTAGTAGGTCTTCCTTCTGCAAGTTATCTTATCTTTCTGCTAAAGGTGCACAGGCCTTATCACTACTGCTTTAAACCAGTTTGGGCTGTGCTGCCACTGATAGCTTACTGCTTACACCACAGTTTTGCAGCTGCTGGCATTTTAGGTTGATTAAAGTTCAACATGGAGGAACACTGGTTCATTGAGGCCTAGTGCAGGAGGGCGTCATCGACACTCGTGGTCTTCCACCCCCCGAGTTACCTAGGATTATGCCTAGTGACACCAACATTGGTGACCGTCCTCAGTGAGAATAGTGACTGAGCTTCTGTTGCATTGGGGCTGTTTGTGATGGCCAGAGTATGAGCTCTAAATCAGGGGTCGGCAACCTTTCAGAAGTGCTGTGCCGAGTCTTCATTTATTCACTCTAATTTAAGGTTTCGCGTGCCAGTAAAACATTTTAACGTTTTTAGAAAGTCTCTTTCTATAAGTCTATAACTAAACTATTGTTGTATGTAAAGTAAATAAGCTTTTTAAAATGTTTTAAAAGCTTCATTTAAAATTAAATTAAAATGCCGGTGGCCAGGACCCGGGTAGTGTGCGTGCCACTGAAAATCAGCTCACGTGCTGCCTTCGGCATGCGTGCCATAGGTTGCCAACCCCTGCTCTAAATCCATATTGAAAACTGGTTGCTGAGGATTAGCAACAAAATACATTGTGCACTTAAACCGTGCACACGCTCTCTTGATTTTGGGGGCTAAGCAAACTGGTTCTCAAAGCTAAGCCAACTGGTTCTCAGGAGTCTGCATTTCCTTTGATGCAGCTAATCAGAGGCAAGTAAAGCAGAGCAGGGAGTGCCAGCAAAGGGTTGGAAATGTTTCCATCAACTGGTGCAGGAGGAATGGGAGCGGCCAGGCGGGTAAGTGAACGTGGAATTAATTCCTTCCCTTGATTAAAAAATTGTTCTATCTTGCCACAGTGGGCAGGACAAGTGACAGATTTAGATTAAATCTCAGGAAAACCTTCCTAATTGTAAGCACAGTAGGCCGGTGGAACGGATGCCGTGGGAGGTCATGGATGCTCCCTCACTGGAGGTTGTCAAAAGGAGGCTGGATAGCCCTCTGCCTTGGAGGGTTTAGACACAACAAATCCTACAGCTTGGCAGTCTAGATGAGATAATTCTTGTGGTCCCTTCAAACCCTATGGGTCTGTGATCATATCTCCACTGAGCGAGTGAAACCTCACTCCCCTGGCATTGGCACAATTGCGTCTGACTCTGTCTGGCTCTCTCTTGGCTTTGAGATTCTAGCAGTATGTTTTAACAGCCCTTTTTGGTTTATCGCGATGGGAAGGGAAATGCAATGAAGGCTTTAATCAGCGCCATCCTCATGCCGGGCTGTGCTTTGCAACTCCCTGTACAACTGTCCCTTTCCATGCTGATTGCAGGCTGGGTGCTGGCAGGCGCATCCTGAATTCAGCTGTGAAGCCGAGTCTGGAAGCTGGATGCATTTTATCTTCACATGCCGCTGTCACCTGTGATCCCTTTCCCTGTCAGGTGTCTCCAGTTCCACTGCTGGTGACCACTTGATGGCTGTTGTCAGTTGGCGTGTGTGTCCTTTCCATGTGCTTTCCCAGCTGTACGCAGATGGCTGGTTCAGCAGCCCTCGAGAGTACTACCCAGTGTGGTTAAGTGTTGGCGGCTGGAAAGTCGTTGCCTTGGTAGTGCTGTTCCAGCTGCTCAGTGAGTCTGTCCTTGAAGCTTCAGTGTTGTTAGTAGAGAGGGCAGCGAGTTAGTTCTGCAGGCTTCGATGTTACTCATAAAGCACAGTTCAGTGCCAAAAGCACCAGGCCAGGTTCATTGCCCCCAAGACACAGTCCTAGCACTCTGGCTCCATGGTTACAGGTACGCTAACACCTGCATGCCCTGTAGCAAGGAACGGCTCAGTCAGCAGCAGGACTCTCAGCAAAGAACTAAGGGGAGGAACCCAGATATTATAGGCCGAAGCAAACAGCTAACCAGGCACAACTTACACTCCACCTTACATAGCTCACGACATCTGTTTGTTACCTCTCCTGGCAGTTTGAATAAACAGCCCTCTTCATTGTGTTGTCAAACCAATGACAACACAATGACTACCTGGAATATATTTATGTAAATATCTAGCGCCTAGATAAATACCAGCAGCTTTGCCAAGTTCGTATACAGGACAGCGATCTTGTGACCATCTGCTTTAATACGTGGTCTGACTTTGGTTCACAGCCTCTGGTTCCAGCCTCAATTCTTGCACCGGGCCCAGTGCTCCAAGCTCTCTCTCTCCTATGATGGCTGCTCATTGGCCTTCATGAAATAATGTCTTTGTCCATTTTCCAGTCAGAGGTTTACATCACAGCCCCCATCCCTGCACCCCACAGCTGGCACTGGCAGTACCCCCTCGTTGGCGATTTCCATAGATAAGCCAGGAACTGACTAGGGCATGAAGAGCTAACCGTGGCCTTGTGGTGTGAAGGGAAGCTCCAGTCCAGGGCTGAGGCACACTACTGGGTTAGCTAGCACTGCTGCCCACGCAGGACCTGCCCTAGGGAGAGAACCATGGTCACCATAGCTGTCTTCAGGACAACTCGGGGATGCGAGTGTGAGCTGGCATCCCAGGGTGTTTGTTCCTGTTCCTTTCCCTGTCAGGTGTCTCCAGATTCACTGCTGGTGACCACTTGATGGCAGTTATCAGTTGGCGTGTGTGTGTGTGTGTGTTTGTGTGTTTGTGTTCTTTCTGTGTGCTTTCCCAGCTCTACAGAACAAGAAATAATGGTTTCAAGTTGCAGTGGGGGAGCTTTAGGTTGGATATTAGGAAAAACTTTTTACTAGGAGGGTGGTGAAGCACTGGAACGGGTTACCTAGGGAGGTGGTGGAATCTCCTTCCTTAGAGGTTTTTAAGGTCAGGCTTGACAAAGCCCTGGCTAGGATGATTTAGTTGGGGATTGGTCCTGCTTTGAGCAGGGGGTTGGACTAGATGACCTCCTGAGGTCCCTTCCAACCCTGATATTCTATGATTCGATGATTCTTCATCAGTCGGGCAGGCAATGACCGATCCGGAGAGAGGAGCAACATCTGAGGATGTCAGTATCAGAGGGGTAGCCATGTTAGTCTGGGTCTGTAAAAGCAGCAAAGAGTCCTGTGGCACCTTATAGACTAACAGACGTTTTGGAGCATGAGCTTTCGTGGGTGAATACCCACTTCGTCAGATGCATGTAGTGGAAATTTCCAGCTCATCCATCCTCAGCCATCCAAGGATGAACATTCCTGGTTCCTCCTCCTCATCCGGTCTCCTTGGCTGTTCTGAGGCATCCAAGATGAAGGAAGTTCTGTTTCTCTCTTGGCTTTCCTTAAAACCAGTACAGTGGTATGAGCACAAACAGGAGGACGAGCTGTTGTTGTAGGCTGGGAAGTTATGATATTTCATCTGGTGGGGATAAATCATGGTTCACTGGAAATCAAAGGGCAAGAAAGGAAATGGATGTGGAGCAGATCCTGGGTGAAGTGTAAATGCCACAAGTGGGGATGCAGTTGCTGACCCAGGAACAGAATTGAGAAGAGTAAAACTAACCCGATGAAAGGGAATCGAGAGAGAAAAAACATTGAATACTTGTCTCTTCAAAGCATCGGTTAATTTGTGCAGCCTTCTGTGAGGGAGAGAAGAATCGTCAACCCCAGTTTTACAGAAGGGGAGAACTGGGATGGAGGGATTGTATCTGGGAGTCAGACTGAGGGTGGGGAGGAAGGTGGTGGTTCTCCAAGCATAATAAAGGATATTTATTTATTTTTATTTATCACCCCTGTGATTTGCCAAATGGAGATGCTGCTCACTGTAGATTGTGCAGATGTACTCTGACCTCCACTGCTTTCCTTAGGCTTGGTTTCCCTGCTTCACTATGCCCATGACCCCGGCTAGGCTCCTTGGGCTTGGATCAGAAGGGAGAAGGGGAAGGGGCACATGCCCTTTCCCTCTGATTTGCTGCTTGCCCTATACTGAGCATGCTCCGTCACGCTGCTGAAGTCCTCACTCTGCCCTTCCGTGCCCCCCCTCCTGCCCACTATCAATAAGCATGGGTTATCTCTGGCTTGGATCCTTTGTGGTTGGAAGGAGAAAAATAAGTAGTGGCATCTCCCAAATGCTGCTCACTTGTGGCACGAAAATGAGACACCGCTTGCAGTAATTGGTGCAGATCAGTGACTCTTCCCCTGCCTTTTTACTGGAGGAGTGAGAATGAGTTCACATGGGCCATCAGAGCTAACACCACTCTGCAAAGAATGGGGCAGGTCACGCCTCTGAACTATTATTCTAGACTGGCTGCAGAGTCATCTCTGTACTGGTTACGCTCTGCTTATATTTTTGAAGGCTGTATGCAGCCATTACCACTGCAGAGATGTTGGTACGAAAGCGGAGATTCTGGAGAACAAGGTGGTCTCTTCAGAGCGGTGCCAGTGTGGTGTATGGGCAGGCCCTGGCTCACGGCTGGCTTTAAGCCGATTCCCCGGAATTGGGCCCCGTGCCTAAGAGGGCCCCGCACCTTAGGTGCCTTTTTAATTTTTTTTTTTTTTTTTTTTTTTACTCACCTGGTCCGCTCTGGGTCTTTGGCAGCATTTCAGCGGCTGAGGGCGGGTCTGCTCTGGGCCTTCGGCATTTTGGCGGCGAGGGGTCCTTTGTGCCATGGAAGACCTGGAGTGGATCCCCCGCTGCTGAAATGCTGCCGAAGCCCCAGACTGCCGCAGGATATTCGAATTGGGCCCTGCAGTTCATAAAGCCAGCCCTGCACTGGCTAGCAAGGAGCACATGAGGTCAGACTGGTGGAGGGGATGAGTACCTCAGTTGAAGTCACTGAAAATCAGGCCCATCGTGAGCAAGGGGACACTAAAAATAGAGCATATCTACTGCAGCATGAGTGGCGGGAGGGGCTGACCATGCTGAGTATGTACTCAGTATCCTGGACTGCACCGGCCTCAGGACGGTTAGCCCCTCGTGCTGCTCGTGCTGCTCTGGCTATGTTCTGTTATCATGCTAGCTGGACCAGAGCTGACTCCTCAAGCAGGGAAAGTTGCATATTCCTACTCTAGTGGAGACATACCCTACGTGGCCCAACCAGGGATGGCACTCGGGAGTTCCTGGCTCCCAGTCCCATGCTCAGACAAGCAGGTTCCTTCGCCCCTTGTCTAACAACACGCAGCACGTTCTAGAGCAGGAAAGCCCAAGTCTTTGCCTGCCATTATCATCTGATGCCCTCAGTTTGTGGCTAAAGGCCACCTCAGACATGACAGACTCCCGCCCCACGCCCTTTTCCAGGTAACTGTATTCAGCTGGCACCGCTCCAGCCACTGCAGCGAGAGGAGACTGTTGATTTGTGCGTGTAACTGCACGGTGGAAACCTTTATTAGTTAGACCTGCCCATCCCTAGCAAGCTGATCAGATCTCCTCCCGCCCACACCCCATCCCAAACCAGCTTTTAAAAGAACAGAAGCAGGGGCACAGCCTGCTCCTCCCCTCTCTGGCCTGACAGTGCTCTGGGCCCGGAGCTGCAGACCCAGGGAATATAGAACTGGAGCTGTGCACAGACCGCCGTGGCTTTGATAGAGGAGGGCTGAGGCTGTGGAAACCTTTCCGGAGATTATGGTAAGAGGGAAGACAATTTTCAAGCAATTCTTACCCTGCCGGGTTCAGAAGGGATTTTTGTTTATTAGAAAAAAACTGGGCTTGGCTTTAATATTGGAGTGATCCTCTTACCCAGGGGAGCACTGTTCTGTCACTGGTGAGCAGAAACTCCAATAGGATGCTTGCATTTCTGGCTGCTTCAATCTTCTCTCTCTGCGGCGCATCTCAGGCGACATTACTGTGGCATCTGAGTGCCTCACGCACCCCCAGTGCTCTGATCTCCAGGATACAGGTGGGGAAACGAAGCCAGAGAGAGACTAAGGCTGTGTCTACACTGCAGATTTCTGCTGGCATAGCTATGTCGGGCAGGGGTGCGAAGAAGTGTGAAGCCTGTGCAAGAAAAGCGCCTAACGGAGATGCGGCTGTATCAGCAGGAGGGCACTTTTGTCGGTATTGCTTACTTGGTTTGCAGGGGGAAGGGAACTGGTGAAAGTGCAGCTTGCTTAGTATAAGCTACGTCCGTACTAGGAGCACTTCGCTAGTGTAGCATGCCGTCACTTTGTTCTGTGTGTGTACGTCACCGGGCACAACGGGGTCCTGCTCTGTGACTGGACTACGGTGCTGCCGGAATCCTAATGTACCCATATCGGTAGAGTAAAGTTCTCCTGGTGCAGATGTGGCCTGCGTGATGTACACGAGGTTGGACAGAACGCTTTCATTAGAGCTGGGAACTGAACCCTGCTCTCTCAAATTTTAGTCTATCATCCTAACTCCTGGATGAGAAGCAGGGCCAGCTCTAGCAATTTCGCCGCCCCAAGCACGGTGGCACACCGCGGGGGGGGCTCTGCCGCTCGCCGGTCCCGTGGCTCCAGTGGACCTCCCTCAGGCTTGCCTGCGGGGGGTCCGGTGATCCGGCAGCCTCGGTGGACCTCCCGCAGGCGTGCCTGCGGATGCTCCACCGGAGCCGCGGGACCAGCGGACCCTCCGCAGGCATGGCTGTGGGAGGTCCACCGGAGCCGCCTGCTGCCCTCCCGGCAACCAGCAGAGCGCCCCCCATGGCATGCTGCCCCAAGCACGCGCTTGGCACGCTGTGGTCTGGAGCCGGCCCTGCTGAGAAGGGGCGGAGGGATAGCTCAGTGGTTTGAGCATTGGCTTGCTAAACCCAGGGTTGTGAGTTCAATCCTTGACAGGGCCATTTAAGGAACTGGGGTAAAAATCTGCCTGGGGACTGGTCCTGCCTTGAGCAGGGGGTTAGACTAGACGACCTCCTGAGGTCCCTTCCAACCCTGATATTCTATGATTGTCCTTCCTCTTAAGAGGGATCTAATCAATCAGGCATACAGTAGTGTCCTGGGCACCTATGTAATGGTATCTCACATATGCTATTTTGACATTTTGAAATTCACTGCTTCGGACTATGAACTACACCAGAAAGGGAGACGATAGAAAGCCAATCCTTATGTTTGGTTTCAACTTAGGGCTGATTTCCCAAAGGACAGGGTCTGAGTTGCAGCCACAAATTAATGTTACCCCAGCATACCTGCGTTTATACCGAAATATCGGGTCTGCCTAGCTGAGAGCCAATTAACAGCCTGACAGGGATAAGGAAAAATGCTTTATTCTGCAGAAAAAGGAGAGCCTGTACCTTGGTACAAAAGACTCTGTCTTACACAAATTTCACAAACCTTTTATACACATTCAGACAAAGACCCTTGCGTGTTAATACTTGATTGGTAAGTGTAAAATTTCATGTTCCCCTTATCTGGGTAGTACTGACTGGTTTGGAGCAGGATCTTCCTGCTTTGAGGCAGAGGAAAAGAGATAGTGAAAAAGTTCAGGCTACTGTGTCCATGAGCAGTACTCACCCCTCCCAGCTACTGGCCGCTTGTAATCTATTAAGGGCGGTCAGCCAGCTTTCACAATCCCCCCTTTGGGCCTGGCAAACCCAGATTGCCAGGCCCGTTACATAATTTACGATCAAGCTGAAGAGACAGGTACTGAGTTGTCTTACGAACAGCAGAACCTTTGGTTACAGCATTATACAGACATTTTGCGCATTGTATTACTATTTAAACAATCCATGGGAAGAACAAACAGAAAATAATCCATTTAACAATTGTACGGAAATGGCCAGTAAACCATGACCCAAGGTCTGGGAGAAGGTCCTTAAAATTAAAGGTGTGATCAAGAGATACAGCATGAAAAATAACAGCAGCATTCTTAATAGCCTATAAATCCTGTTCAATTAAGCCAGAATGATTAACATAAAAACAGCATTTTTTTCCGATGCAAGCACAAGCCCCCTCTATTTCAGCATTTATAGCATCTAGCACAAGTTTATTTTGCATAGCCACTTTTGCTACTTCATCAATCTCTTTTTGTAACTTTTGAAAAGCATCTATTAATGCATTAGCTGCTTTCTTAAGCCCTGCAGAACTATTTACAACTGCTCTCTTTAGTTCAGCTACCCCTAACTCGGGAATGATTGCATGGACAAAAGAATGGAATCCTGTTTGTTTGACAACTAAGGGATTGGGGCACTGACTGTAAATCAGTTAGGTATACCAGGTGGTCTAATTTCCCAGATGTCTTGGTGAATAATACAGTCCCACATGCATCCTCTCCATGGACCCGTCAGGATTTGGCATGTGGAAGCGCACACCCCCCTAACTGGTCCAAATGCTTGGAAGGAGCATTGTGAATGTCCACACTTCCACTTAGAAAGTGTCCAAATATGTCTTCATGACCACAGATCAGATGATACTCCTGATGTGTCTGTAAGGGCAGTGGGCCAAGTCTGGTGCTCAAGATCTCTCCAAATGGCCATCAGCTGGTCATTCAGGAAATTCTGAATTTTTAAACATACTAGATTCCACTGCAATGCTTTCCCAGCCTCAATGATATTCAATAACATTTTTGTTAGTAACTTCTGGGTCATAGAACTAAGGGTGGAAATAACATGTAACTTACCATCTCTAGCCTGTATTTAGGTTAGCTGAGCTCCTGAAATAAGGCTAGTGGCCTTTTCTAGTTGGCCCGATTTCTTATCATGTTCTTGGCTTTTAATAATATTTCAAATGGCTGCTGCGCTATTGGCCCCATCCCATAGGGATCCGGTCAGGTCCCTCTTCTTCCAGAGGAAATAACCCAGGCCCTCTGTTGTGCTAATTTAATGGCAGCCCCTAGTGTTGTATTAATCACAGTCCACTGATATCCTAATACATATCTTTTTGGTGTAGTACTATATTATATCTGTTGGTTGTATACCTTTAACTAATCTTAGGTACTTTCAAGAGGCATTGACATTAATAGCCTAGGAGTGGGTGTATTACAGAGTAACAGGGGAGATGGCAGGGGCAACAAGGTGCCTGTGGTACCTGTCATTTTAAATCCAATTAGGGAGAGCAATACATACTGAAGAATTTATCCAGAACACAGCGCGCAGCCTGTAGAACAAACCCCAAAATCCAATTAATATCACAATCCCAAGCATGGGTCCCACAATTTTTTTTCTGCCAGTGTATAATTTTTTGTTTCTTCACCAGGGTCAGTTTTTAATGTCCTTTCTAGTCAGGAATTCCTAGACTTTGGCAATTTTAGTGGAGTGAGTGTTTCTTCTTCTTCCCCGAAACAGTCGTGGTTCAGCATCCTACAGGGAAGAGGTTACCAGCACACTACCCTGCAATGGTTTTGATTCTTCTAGAAAAATTTAAAGGCACAGTAGATCTGTCAATGGACAAGGGAGAGGTTACTAGCACTTCACCTTGTACTTTTTCCTTGCTGTCCAGAAGGCACAGTGGAGCTAGAAGGAGAAATAGGCTAATCATTAGTAGGAGAATTCTCCCGATGTGGAGGGGTCTTTTTGCAGTGAGACTCATGGGTTCAAGCAGTCAGTCTTCGGCACTTCACAGCGGTGTTGGTAGTTAGCAGGACTTTCCAGCGTGGAGCCAGAGCAGTCTTTTGTTGGTGGACCTTTACATTGATCCAGTCTCCTGATTTCAAGGAGTGGCAGGGCTGCTAGGGTCTTTGGGTAGCGCTTCTTTACCTGTGAGAAAAAAAACGTAACACATTTCATTAGTGCCTGGCAGTGTTCTGCAGATCTTATAGCTGCTTGGGCACATTCAAGGCCCCACCCCCCTTTCTTGGTTATTAGCCAAGTCTTAGCTGTGAGCAGTGTCCTTGAATGGAGCCAGTGTCTTATCTTCAGTCTGCTAGCTATTATTTTTTTTCTTTCCAGTTAACTTATTTTGTTCTTTTTTCCTTCTCCCTTTTTGGCTTCTTTTAACCTACAAAGGAAACTTTCACTCTTCACTCATACACCTTTTCCCAACAACGAACACATAAACATTGCCATTATACAGTACCTTAGTCTTATTATTTAATGTATGCCACATATATCCTTCCACTAAAATAACTTTATTACAGAGCTTTGGAGCAACAAGCCAGGATAAGCACACCCACTTTGAGGAGTTTATTCAGTACAACCTTTAGTCCAATAGCTTCCCACCACCCCCAGCCCTCTGGCTAGAAATTTGAGGTAGCCAGAAGGATCCCATGTACAATATGGGGAGTGGGTTAACCTTTCATGTCCTTGCTCCCAAAAACTGTTGGTATGCGAATTTTAATAACAATTTTTTTTTAAAAGATTTGGCCAATGAAGTTCCTTTTTTTTTTTTTTTACTTAAGCAAATGTGTTAGACTTTAGTATATTACATTTTCCTGATTTATCCAAACACTTTTTTGTATTCCAAGTTGAATAAAACAAGTATCTGCATTCCAATCCAACCCCTCTGCCTGATTTCAAACCAGACCATCCCATGAAAACACTAAACACAACAATTCCGGCCACGAGACAAACCCCACAAGACAGAACATAGAACACAAAACATAATTTCTATTGTGCCAGTAAATGCATGATATGTTGAATGCTGTTCAGCTGGCATCAGTTTTCTCTGATTATCTGAAAGACAAAAAAAAGAGGTCTACCCCTTCTGGGCAGTCAATCATTACTTAAATATTCAAATACCCTTGTTGATTTCAAGCAAAACAGAGGAATTACCCCATATTTTCTTGTATTAGTTTCATAGGCAGCCCAGGTTTCAGTGGCTTCTACCTTATCAGTTAGATAATTCGCATTAATATAGATGCTTTTTGGCTTGCTTTTGGATCCAAAGCTATCCACAGCTTAAAGATTTTTACCTTAAAAGGGACACAGTTAACTTTACCAGAATTTTGATTGCTTTTTACTTTTAACTCCTGCTTTCAAACACTGAAAGAAAACATCACTACTTATAGTGCCCCTTCGAGCCTAATAAAATTTTAATTACATAGCACTGTATATATTTCTTTAGCTAATTTAGCTAAATTGTTCATAGCCAAATGATTGCAATCTAATAATTTCTTTGCTTGAATTTATTTACAAACATTTCGAAGACACCAAGAACTTTCCTCTTTAGCATTTTACAAAGTTCAACTGCTGTTCCCTCCAGCAACTACAGAGTTAACTTCTCACTCTTCCTTAAATCACTTGCTTGTCTCCCAACAGCCACTTTTATTAACTCAAACCACCATTTCAAGATATTGTCCTGGGTATTTGAAATCCCCATGCTTACACTTACTTACTCCTTTCTTCCACTATACCCTCAGAATTTCCAATCTGTTTTCCAATCTCTCTGTCTGTTGCCTGCCTGCCTTGGCCCGATCCTGCTTTTCTCGCTGAACCGCACCTTCCATGGGCACCAACTTGTTCCACTACCAGTTTAGCTAGGAGGATGGGCTTCTCAACTAGCCCCCACCCTTCCTGGTCTCTTCCCTGAAACATTCTTACTCACAAGACTACCCGAGTCCTCCCTCGTGAGGCTTGCCACCTGGGCAAAAACGCATAGTCCATTGGCGTTTAACTATTCAATTTCCTCTTGACATTCCTTTCTGAACACCAGGTAAAGGCCATTTACTTAACATATAATCCAAACCCCTTTAGAGGGTTTACCCAGAGACCCACCAATCTGTCTGCTGACACTCAAACAGAAAAGAGAATTACACAGAGAACAGAGGGAATTACAGTCTAATCCAGGTTTTCCTACTTCTATTACACTGACCGCTACAGGGGACGGGACAGAAGGATCTCAATACAACCTCAGAGCTTCCTCGCACGCATGGCTTCCACTCCGAGGAATTACGAATGAGAGGTTCAGTTCCGCCCACACTCCTAACACCCAAATGTATGCAGAGCAGAAAAACAACAGTAACCGGTTAAACAGAACAGAACCAGAACCAGAACCAGATAGTGCACCAGAACCAGATAAGAGGCCCGCCTCTAACCAGAACCACATAGTATTTCCTTATCCTATTAGGGCTCACCTTATCGGATTACGAACCCCAGGGGCTGTGGAGAAGTGAGGAAGAGGGGTTAAGCACCCCAGTGGCGCCGCTCCTAGTTCGCCGCAGCCGTCCGGAGTCCAATGTCCGAGCTAGGAGAGTCCCATCTGGGTCGCCAGAAACTGTTACCGAAATATCGGGTCTGCCTAGCTGAGAGCCAATTAACAGCCTGACAGGGATAAGGAAAAATGCTTTATTCTGCAGAAAAAGGAGAGCCTGTATCTTGGTACAAAAGACTCTGTCTTACACAAATTTCACAAACCTTTTATACACATTCAGACAAAGACCCTTGTGTGCTAATACTTGATTGGTAAGTGTAAAATTTCATGTTCCCCTTATCTGGGTAGTACTGACTGGTTTGGAGCAGGATCTTCCTGCTTTGAGGCAGAGGAAAAGAGATAGTGAAAAAGTTCAGGCTATTGTGTCCATGAGCAGTACTCACCGCTCCCACCTACTGGCCCCTTGTAATCTATTAAGGGGGGTCAGCCAGCTTTCACACACCCACGTTTGGTTTTGGAGAGGCAGGCACAATATGTCTCCCTTGATGCTTTGGCCTGTGTCGGTCCATGAGGTACTTGGGTTTGTCCGCACATGAATTGTTTGGGAACAGCTATTCTGGAATAACCCCATGTCTGGATACTTTTATCCCAGAATAAGAATGTCTTGTTCCTGTTTAGCTTAGCCCACTTTCAAAGTAGACAAGTCCTTAGATAAATCCACTGAAGTTTTTCCTAGTGCCTTTCATTCCCGAGAGTCCCAAGCTAGAATGACTTAATCCACCAATGAATTGCAGCTACTTCTGGGGTGGAACACAGTGGCTGTTTAACAGCACATAGCAACATTGCAGGAGTGTAGGATTCAAAGTGGAGAACAACTCTGTATCCAGTTGAAACTGGGAGGGGAACTTTAAAGGGACAAATGTAACCACTTAAACTGAAACTTGGGTGAGTTACCTGGGGTTAGCATGAGGGTGACCAGGACAAGCAATCGACCATGGGAGTTGTTATTCTGCTAGGTCAAGTGTGTCTGTCAGCTTGTTTCCTGCACTGGGTAGCAATAGATAATCAGATTGCCTTGAGCCTCTACTGCACTACAGACTCTCTCTCTCCTCTGCTCTTGCTTTGCTGCCTTGTGGTGTATTAATTTAATTTTTAAAAGCTGATGGATGGGGAGTGTGCTAAAGTGTCTGCCAAGGTCCCTGCATGCTGCAGCTGGCTGGACTGCTTTGAGTGCTGATAGATACTGTCATGGTATAATTCCCCACTCTGAACCTTAGCGTCCAAAAGATGGGGTACCAGCATGAATTCCTCTAAGCTCAATTACCAGCTCAGTACTTGTAGCGCTGCCACCAACCAGGAATTCCAGTGCCTGGTACACTCTGGTCCCCCCAAAACCTTGCCCGGGGACCCCCAAGACCCAGTCCCTCTGGATCTTAACACAAGGAAAGTAAACCCTTTCCCTCACCGTTGCCTCTCCCAGGCTTCCCCTCGCTGGGTTACCCTGGAAGATCACTGTGATTCAAACTCCTTGAATCTTAAACAGAGAGGAAAATTCACCTTCCCCCCTCCTTCTCAACCCCCCTCCCAGACTCTCCCTGAGAGAGAAAGTAATCCTAACACAGAAAGAAAATTAACCTTTCTCTCCCCCTTCCCTCCTTTCTCCCCACCAATTCCCTGGTGGATCCAGACCCAGTCCCCTGGGTCTCACCAGAATAAAAAAAACCAATCAGGTTCTTAAACAAGGAAAACTATTAATTAAAGAAAGAAAAACAGTAAAAATTACCTTTGTAAATTTAAAATGGAATAGGTACAGGGTCCTTCAGCTATAGACACTGGGAATACCCTCCCAGCCCAAGTATACAAGTACAAATTAAAATCCTTTCAGCCAAATATAAATTTGAACTCCTTCCAGCCAAATACACATTTGCAAATAAAGAAAACAAACATAAGCCTAACTCGCTTTATCTAGCTAGTACTCACTGTTTTTAACTTGTAAGAGCCTGTATCGGAGAGATTGGAGAGAAACCTGGTTGCACATCTGGTCCCTCTGAACCCCCAGAGTGAACCACAACCAAACACTAACAGCACACACACAAACTTCCCTCCCTCAAGATTTGGAAGTATCCTGTCCCCTGATTGGTCCTCTGGTCAGGTGACAGCCTGGCTCACTGATCTTGTTAACCCTTTACAGTCAAAAGAGAGATGAAGTACTTCTGTTCTATTAACTCTTACTTATCTGTTTATGACAGTTACACTATCTTGTTCTCCGGTTCCCGCCTCCTTTGCCTCGATGCCTACACAAAAACTTTAAATTGGTGAGGCCTGTGGGTGTGCCGAGGCCACTGCCCATCATGCTGGCCAGTATTACCTCACAGTTGCCTTATTCTCCCCCGTCTATTTCCATCTGATGTCTCTTGCTTTACGCTTAGATTGTAAGCTTCTTGGGACAGGGACTGTCTTTTGGTTCTGTGTTTGTGCATCGCCTAGCCCGATGGGGTCCTGATCCAGGTCTTGGGCTATGAGGTGCGACGGTCATCCAAACAGCGATGTTACCCCGTTTTATCCAAGGTTAGCCAAAAAATTTGAAGCCTGATAGGCTATAGATTGTTCCAGACAGGAGGAGAAATTGAGGAGGGTCAGGTATTTCTTTGACGCAGTTTTGTTGATTTACAAAGAATGTGCCACATCCTCGTTTCCCGAACCCAGTAGGAAACACCCAGCAGGAGACTGCTCCTTGGTTTACCGTTCCAAGCCTTCTTCCACTCAGCACTGAGCCCAAAGAGCTGTTTTCTCAACTTTCTTCCAGGGCCACATTATCAGCCATCTGTTTCTGTCTGCTTGGCTTAATCTTGCTTCTTCAGCTCATCCTATCTCTCTTGCTCGCTCACACGCACCCCCCCTGCCCCCAAAACAAAACTCAACCAAACCTTCCACCCACCTAATTCTAACTCCTGGGTGGATTCTCATATGCCTTTGTTTTAGGAGAGGGGCTGATTACATGTCTCTTGCTGGTATCTTAAAATGAGGATTGGCAGTCACACCTCCCAGTTTAACTGAGGTTTATTCCAACTCCCAACTCTTAATAGCTCAGAATCATTGTGTCTCTGTTCCCTTGGGCTCCGTCTGTCTCTTTCATCAGATATTAAGATTGTAATTGGTTTGGGGCGGGTCAGTTTTCCCCTTGTATGCATGGATTATATTTTCCTTATATGCATGAATTTTTCATTATATGCATGAATATTGTCTAGCAGGGCCTGATCCCTTATGGAGCTGTTCTAGGCTACAATAATGCAAAATTAATAATAATCAGGAAAGTTCCACTAATAAAGATGCACTTACAATATGTCCTATTTCCCAAACCCCGCAGATGCCTAAAGTAATCCCGTAATAAACAGATACGGTGAGGAAAGAGAACATGGCCGCTGGCGAAGCGGGAGGAAGGAATCCATGATTTGAGGATCATGGAGCAGTAACTCTAAAGATCTGTGTGTGATGTCTCTTGTGTGTTTGAACGCTCCTAGTGGAATGACACAGCACAATACAAGGAAACACGTAAAATGACACGTCTGTTTTCTGTTACAGTAGAAAATCAATCCCTTGAAGCTTCACAACTGAAAACCAAATAGAAATTGACCCGTTTCTCCCTCAAGGGAGACGTAAGTGAAACAGAGGTGAAAGAGGAGGTAAAACCCAACAAAAACACACTTCCTGGTGTCCGCAATAATGAAAAGCTCTCCTAGTCCGCAATGATTGTGTCTAGATTGCTTCCACGACCTTTGTTGGTTGCAGCCTTCGGGTAGCTGATTTATATACCTGCAATAGTAGAATTCTCTGCAGTTACAAACTGGGGTTATGTCATCGAATATACTCTACATTGTTGTTCATATTAAAATAATTGCTTAGTTGCAGGCTGAGTGATCCAAAATAGTGGATGGTGAGCAATGTCTCTTACTACTGGCTTTGTTAAAATTGTCTCTTTTTTTTCATTAAAAGCCCCGAATGTAAAATAACTGCCAGCATGTAACAGGGGGCTTCATCCTTGGTTCTGCTTTCTGCTAGAATGAGGGCAATGCCTGTCACCAGGTAGGGAAAAATTTGTGAAACTAGAATTGAGGGCAGCTGACCCCCGGTTTGCCTTACTCAGATGATGAGCTGTATTGCAGCTAGTGGGACTGTTTCTGTAAGGACAGCAGGATTTATCATACAATATCAGGCTTGGAAGGGACCTCAGCAGGTCATCTAGTCCAACCTGCTGCTTAAAGCAGGACCAGTCCCCAGACAGATTTTTACCCCAGTTCCCTAAGTGGCCCCCTCAAGGATTGAACTCACAACCCTGGGTTTAGCAGGCTCAAGCCACAGAGCTATTCCTCCCCCTCTGGTGGTTGTGATCATGAATCAGTAATTCCCAGGGCATGCCCCTCGGAGAGCACTGCAATTTAAAATTTCGAAAGGCTAGAGGGTCGAGGTGAAGTTCTTACCTCCAAAGTACTCTGCACCTTGGAGGGGCTGGAGGTGCAGATATCTGCAATGGCTTGCCAGGTTCTTTTCCTTCCTCACAAACTCCCTGTGGGGAAGGGGTTTCTCCAGCCAAGGGGCTGCTCTGTGTCCTGTCTGCCAGTTGGAAGGTGGATCTCATTTGCAGGCAACTTGTTGGCTTGCTGCTCGTTGGAGTTTGATCCTGACTTTGCTCTGTGTACAGTGCTCTTTAGCTCTGCATCTCACCTTCCCCTTGCTCTGCGTACAAGCACTCAGTGGGGATTCATTAGTTATATATACCGCAGCCTTGCTCTGCGCTCATGCACCCCAAAGTCTGCACTCTCTGCTCTCAGTCCTGCTGCATGCCGCACCCCACAGCTGCTTTCTATGGTCCCCTTGCTCTCCTCCGTCTCTACCTTTGCCGCGTGCCCAAGCCTTATCCCCGTCAGTTCAAGCTTTTAACTTTGCTAAAGATTAAAAGGCGCTCACTCTCTTAAATTTGGCAGAGAAACATATTTTTGTAGGTCCTACTAAAATAGCAGCTCTTGCTTTTGTGGTTTGTGTCATGAGTGGAATATTATTGTGTGGGCAGGGACAATTCCAGTCCTTTGCAATCTGGAGGGTTTTTGCTGTCCCCTCATTCTGATCTGAAATTAGATCGCAGTCTGGACCTGGAATCTTGTGTTGTTTAATTAAAGTGACGTGCAGGAGTCATTTCTGATAGCTGATCTGCCCTTAATCACTCCAGCACTCCCATGAATGAACTCTCAATTTAAAGCAGATGAGAGAGAATGTGAGAATTTCCAGATTATAGAAAGCAGAGGTTTTGGCTAATGTATAGAAAGCAGATGAGTTATGTGTCACACATCTGCCCTCCTGCAGCACCCCGTCTCTTATGAGGGATGGTGGGGAAAGAACTGCTGCAGAACCCTTTGTTGTTTGGGATCACTAGAGCATTTCAGGCCCTGTCATTCTAATGTTAAATCTTCCCCTCATCTGTTTCTCCCTCCTCTTCACCACCCAACTGAGACAGACATTCTGGGGAGAGGGAAACAAGCAACAGCTCCCCTGAGACAATAGCGCAGCATGAAGTTGCCATGTGGTTTTGAGGATTCTCTGGGCTTTCCCCATTGCAGGTGAAGAGGTGATTTTAGTTTGTGATCCTGTGCCAGGGATGTGTCGAAAGCAACTGCACAACCCCGGTCGGCTGGGTGGGTGAGGAGTGTGGGATCACGTATGGCAATCCCGTGGGGGCGATGGATTTCATGTCTAAGCCTGTCTGCGACACTTGCCCTTTGAAACTATCAATGCCTGCTACTGTGACTAAGGACTTCCCTTGGCCTCTGGGGAAGACCGAATGGCTGAGATTCCTCAAGTGCAAAGGGGTAAAAAAGCCTCTACAGGCACTTGACGCAAAACACAGCCTGTGCTGGGTATATAAAATCTCAGCTCTCATTCTGTCTAACCCCTTCCAAACGTGCCATTCCCGGCACACCCCTGCTGCAGTAGATTTGGGACACTGGTCACCAATTGGGTCCGCCCCCATCAGGGTGGTAAATCTTGCTCAGGGATGGGGAGAGGGAGACCCGGAGTGGGATGAGGGGGACTCAAAAGGAAAGCACTTTGAGTCACATTGTGAGATGTGCTCTCTCTAGCCTTCTCCTTGTGGTGAGAAGTGTGTGTTTCTCCAGACTAGATGTGGGGGATCCTCTCCTTAATATGAACCTCTGTCCACTGCATTAACAGGCTGGGTTGGAGTGGGTGATTGTGAAATAGTTAATGCTTCAGAAGGTGTTTCATGCCCCGGAGTATCCCAGGCTGCACTGAAAGGTGGTAATCTCTGGCTAAATTACCACTCCCAGTAAAATCTGTTAACTCTCTTGATTTAGGTAGCTCCGGATTTAAACTCCCAGCACGTGGGCCCGTGGGATGAGCCCCAAAGGGTGCTACGGAAATACTCCTTTCCTTGGCTTGGCGAGGGGGGATGACCACACTTTAGTTATGGGGTTGGAGAAGGGCTCCATTGTCATGCTTTGTCTCTGATCCCTTTGCATCTGCTCTTCCTTAACCCACAGAAGCTCTTCAGGAGCTGACACTGCTAGGGGAGAGTAAACTGGATTCTACTCTGCCTAATGCTTCCCATTATTTCTTATCCGAATCTGTTCTGTGATGAGTAGAGCTGTCAGCTCAAGTTCTGAGAGCAGCATGCTTAATAACTGTGACCAGAGCTGGGTGAATAACTAATGTATAGCTTCAGTGGCTGTTCTGAAGAATCAGCAAAACAGTTCAATTCAACCTGAACCAAATCCAAACAGTCTGAAGTTTTCTAATGAATTCAAAATGTGTGTTTGGGCTCAAAGAATTCCCTGCTTAAAGTTGGTGTTGGTCCTGCTTTGAGCAGGTGGTTGGAGTAGATGACCTCCTGAGGACTCTTCCAACCCTGATATTCTATGATTCTATGAAAGAAAACATATTGTTTGAGCAGCGATCCTGTGTTTCCTGGCACGTTTAAAAGGCTAGATTCACAGATGGGCTTAGGACTTTTAGCCAGGTGGTTAGAGCACTCACCTGGGATGTGGGAGACCCTGGTTCAATTCCCCTCCGCCTGAGGGAAAGCAAGGATTTGAACCATGGTCTCCCATATCTCCCTAACTCCTGTTAAAAGGGAGTGAACCTGGCCCCTGGATGGGGAAAGGGATATGTCAGACCCACCACAGGAATAGAGAGCTACCCTCGCGATGGGTGTTAGTGTCTCAGTGCATGACCTTCTGCAGGGATGAAACCCACGTGGTTTTGGATGGTAAGGAACAGTGCTGAGCTGATTGTTCCCTCTGCGTATGCGAGAGATTTACAATATGAGTTTAAAGCTAATTACCCGCCTGGTTGTTCTGCAGGCTGAGGTAGGGCATTGTTTTTATTAGCATTTAAAAAAACACAAAGGTATTTGATTTTTATCAGCTGGGAAAGTGTATTTTAAATAAGAGTAATGCAAACAGAAGATGAAAAGGTGCAGCACGCTGTCACGTCCTGGCCATAATATCGCATTTCCCAGCACTCTATTTCCTTCTGTACCTAGAGCTCCACCCTGGAGGATGGCCAGTGTCCCACCAGAGGCACTTGGCACCTTGCAGGGTGAAGGCCAGCACAGTGCTGGCACTGGAGGAGATGGGAGTCTTTAGAGTGGGCCTGATCCAGAACTCATTGACGTCAACGGCAAAGCTCTCATTGATTGGCTGACTCTTGGCCTTCGACACATCCTTTAAAATGGGGACTGTGGAGTGGAATCCTGCCATCTAAACCCCAAGTGGCCAAGAGGAGGCAGCTAATAACTGTGGGAGACTACAAGTTAAATGCCATACACGGGCACCTTGTGAGCTCACTACAGAATGGGAGGTGTCATGGAAGGTTCCATGGCACAGGAATCCTAGTGCTGTGGGCTACACAGAACATCGCCTGGGTGTTAGAGAAGGTGCAAGAGGTGGTAGCTGACATGTCTATATGCTCCCTTCCTGGGTGAGGGCATGAGTTACAGCTGGACCCTGTGCCTGTGCTCCCGGTGCGGACTACTGCCTGCTTTGTCTGGTGGCCCTTCCCCTCCGCATTTCAGGAGACCACTGCACGGAGCCACGGTGAAGTTTGCAGTAAAATCTATTTGCTTTTTGCATACCTGCCCCTAACAGCTCTCTTCAGGTTGTTGCTTAGTCAACAAACCTGGCATTCCCCTGGCAACTCTGCTTCCTGGCTGGCTGGGAGCTCACAGAAAGTGGTGAGGCTGATAAGTCCCTTAGATATGTTGTATCCTTGTGCTGATCTTGTGACGCACAGGCCCTGCCCTATCTGCGTAACCATAACCAGACACTTACCTGATCTCTTATTTTACTGTGGAAATCAGCCTTGGTAAACATCTCTGTTGACAGGTTGGCACATCATAGGTGTCACTGCGCCACATGCCCTGCCTACTCAGCACTGCTGGGGGTCAGATCCCCTTCCCTCTCCACAAAGCACAGGTCTGTCTCACTGAAGAGCATCTCCATTAGCTCCTAACAATGTGGGGTCTACGAATAGAACTGGTCAAAAAAAAGAAGTTTGATGAGGATTTGGCAAACATTTTCTATTTGTTCTTATTTTCAAGCAAGACTGATTTTTCCCCCTCCCTCCCAAGTTTTAATGTTTTCCTTTTGAAATCACTAATTTGCTGTATTTATGCAAGTTTCAGGGGTCAGAGTTAAGGTTGGATGGGTTTGGCAATGAGTGTTGAGGGTCCCAGGACATTAGAGACACAAGGTGGCTGAGGTAATAGCTTTTATGGGCCCAATTTCTGTTGGGGGGAGAGACAAGCTTTCAAGCTTACACAGAGCTCTTCTTCAGGGCTGCGAAAGGTCCCTGAGTGTCACAGCTAAAGGGACCAGTCAAGCTGAAGTGGCCCATTCACACCCCTGTAGTCATAGCACCAAAGGGTGGGGTTGAGTAGATTACAGATTGTCCTAGTGAGCCATAAATCTAGAGGGATTCCCTTGCAGTAGGAATTGGCTGGCTCTCTTCTGTTTAATTCCAGGCATTTTAATGTTAGTGGGGATTTTTTCCCTGAAGCTGTCGAATTTTAGTGGTGTCATACAATGTTCTGGGTGCTAGCTGGACATGCTCTCAAACATAACTTTTCCTTTTTACCAAAGTACTTTTATTTAGACATTGGATGAAATTCCTGCTAGTGCAAGAGGCCTTGTAACGTCTAGCTAGTCCTTGTGCCCTTCTGCAAAGAGTGGGATTTCACCATTGGTTGTGCTCCCGCAGCCTAGTTCTACCCCTTTATCCCACCTGAACCAGTTCTCCTCTTCCTCCTTTGCACTTCCACCCTTCAGATGCTGCTCTGCATACCTACCTGAATCTGTGCTGACTAGCTTTTGCCTTCAGTTGACTGCATAGGTGCCAACTTTATTGGCGCCGGTGGGTGCCCCCGCCCCTGGCCCCACCCCGACTCCACCCTTCCCCCATTCCAACCCCATCCCCCAAAGTCCCAGCCCTAACTCCCCCCCTCCCTGCCCCTATTGGATCTCTTCCCCAAATCCCCGCCCCGGCCCCTCCTCTTCCCCCAGCATGCCGTGTTCCCTCCCTGCCCCGCGAATCAGCTGTGTTGCAGCACAAGTGCTAGGAGGGAGTGGGGAGAAGCAGGACGCGGCGGCGTGCTCGTGGAGGAGGCGGAGGTAAGCTGGAGCGGGGGGGCAGGGCAAGGCCATGGGGAGCTGCCGGTGGGAGCTGAGCACCCACCAGTTTTTTTCCGCGGGTGCTCCAGCCCCAGAACACCCACGGAGTCAGCGCCTATGGTTGACTGGTGACTGCTGTGCTGCATTGCTGAGGTGGAATTTGCTTTGCTTTGTTAAAGTCATCCTTGTTGGCAGATCAGTGCAGCTGTGCCCTTAACAGCTCAGCCGCTGGTGATGTGCACTTGTGACTGGGCCAGTGCATGCAGAGACTCTAGAAGCACCTATCTCGTAGTTCCCAACACTGTGGCTGAATTGCAGCAGGTATGGTGTACCTTCCCAATCTGAAGCACTGCAGTGTGGGATGCAAGAGGATTGGTTGAATCAATGCAGCTGCAGAGCTCATGGCTTCTGTGCCACAAGAAGATAAATGGTGATAAATTTTCATAGGTTTTAAGGCCAGATCACCGTGGTGATCATCTACTCAGTTGCGGTCACTAGGGCAGAGCTTCAGAAAGGCATCCAGTTTTGAACTTAGCCCCCACTGATGCGGGAGTCTGAGCCACCAGTAGAGCTACTTTGAATGATGCCAGCTGCAGATCTGGGAGTGTATGTTTAACCCACTGGTTGCATGCTGTTGGTTTGGCACCAAGTCTTTCATTGGGGTCAGTTGTACTGATGAACGTAATGGGCATATTTCTCACAGAAGTAGTAGGGGAGGTTGTACATATGCCTAGGCAGACTTCTTACAGACTTGAAAAATAAGAGACACTTTTAATTGAGATACCCAAGAAGACCATAGAGAAAAGTGCCCTGATGATATGATATGATATGATTTTAGATTGACAGCTCTTTGGGGCAGGGACTACCTTTTTGCTTTGTTTGTAGAGCATCTAGCACAGTGGGGGCTGCTGGCCCATGAGTAGGGTAGGTGCTACCACAATACAGAGAAGAATCATCATTGACCTCCCAGTGATCTTTGGATATGCACATGGGCTAGTTTCCAGAGTCCACCAGGCTGTGTGAAACCTGAGGCCATGGCTACACTTACAGTTCTGCAGCGCTGGTAGTTACAGCTGTGTTCGTACAGCTGTGTAGGGCCAGCGCTGCAGTGTGGCCACACTGACAGCTACCAGCGCTGCAGTGTGGCCACATTTGCAGCATTTGCAGCAATGTTGGGAGTGGTGCATTGTGGGCATCTATCCCAGCATTCACGTGGCTGCAACGTGCTTTTCAAAAGAGGGGGGTGGGGTGGAATGTGACAGGGAGCATGGGGGAGACAGAGAGAATGGATTTTTGGAGCTGACACTGTTCTCAGCTCCCTGCCTTGCAAGTTCTGAGGACTGGAAGACACACAGTGCCTACCTTCAATCGTTTTAAAAGTTCTGACCCCTTCCCCCACCCCTCTCTCATTCACTAAATGCAAATTATGCACTCCTCAATAGCCGTCAGACCAGATAAGCATCTGCTCAACACGGACTTCCCCCTCCCCATCTGCCGTGTGAGCGTGCTGTTTCTCTCTTCAAGCAAACAGCTGTGAACATTCCAAAGTAATTCCCCTGCCTGCCTCCGCTCGCTCAGCAAACAGGAGCTGTTTGTTTTTTAAATAAGCAGTTTGGCTGAACTCCGAGCTCCCCCTTTCTTCCGGTTTGTTGTGGACAGGAATTCTGGGATACCTCCTTATACCCCGGAGGTCAATAAAAGCGCTGGTGGGGTCCACACTTGCTGACCAGCGCTGGATCACCAGCGCTGGAATCACTACACCTGTGGCACGACCGGGTGTACAGCCAGCGCTGCAACCAGGGAGTTGCAGCGCTGGCCGTGCTTTGCAAGTGTGGCCACATCCTAAGTTGCAGCGCTGTAACCCCCTCACCAGCGCTGCAACTTTCTAGTGTAGCCATGGCCACAGCTGTGCTTTTCTGGGTCGATTCAATTACTCTTGCTGCTTAGTCGCATGATGGCTCTTTTTGTTTTGAGGATTAACTTTTGTCGGTTTTTTCCTTCAGAAGTGACCGTGAGTTGCACCCACAGGATTTGAGTGTGTGGCAAACAAGTGGTGGTTTGCCCAGGCACACTGGGTTATCCTTATCGTAAATTGGATTACTTGAGGTGCTCTTTAAACAAATCCAAATAAACAGCTGAAGCAGGGGCTCATGTACATGCTCGTACATGGGCACAGTTTACCTGTCTCCCATGCATAACTGTGCTGTGCCTCCTCTGGAACTGGCCCGCCGAGTTGAGGATCAACATCAGACCTGTGCATCAATGAAGTCCCATTTAGCGGGCTTTTGTTGGCCTTCTGCATCCTTTTCTGGGACACAGTCCAGGCCCTGCTTTATGGAATCCTTCCCATGGAAGATGCTATCCAACATAAGTGCTAGCTGGCCATCTTAATTGGGAACTAGAGGGTATATTTGGAGAGGAGAAATCTCTGAATAGTTGCTGTGTGTTTTTTGGCTGATTGATTTCTTTGGAAATACTCATCTATCTAATGGTCTGATTTGCGTTAACAGGATTATATGTGGCTCTGCATACCTGTTACAAACAGGTTAAACTGCTTTATGGCAAGGAGTGCCGTCAGGGCTGGTAACCCAAGGTGTTATGCTGTATGAAACCTCTTTTGTTTCAAAAAGTGGATGGGCTGGATCTCCTCCTTTCCTTGAGGAGGAGGAGAGGCATCAAAATCAAGAAGAAAAGCAGCAGGGTGGGAAGTGTAAGAGATAGGGCAGGTTATATTACAGTGAATCCGCAGCTTTCGAAAGAATTGGCAGTGTTGTTGTGGTGTCTGTACTAGGGCAGTGCAGGAGGTCCCCATCAGGAAGCCGTGCTGGAGCTTGTTGGGTTATTTTCTTAAACAGATTAGAACGGCCACACTGGGTCAGACCAGTTCATCTATCCCAGCATCTTGTCTTCCAACAGTGGCTGGTGCCAGATGTTTCAGAGGGAATAAACAGAGCAGGGCAGTCATCAGGTGATCCATCTCCTGTGCCATTCATTCCCAGCTTCAGGCAATCAGAGGTTTAGGGCCACCCAGAGCATGGGTCCGTGTCTCTGCCCATCTTGGCTAATAGCCATTGATAGATCTATCCTCCTAATCCTTTTTTGAGCCCAGTTATTTTTGTGGCCTTCATAACATCACCTGGCAACAAATTCCACAGGTCGACTGTGTGTTGTGGGTCCTTATGTTTGTTTTAAACCTTCTACCTAATAATTTCATTGGGTGACTCCTGGTTCTTGGGGTATGAGAAGGGTAATCAACACTTCCCTATTCATTTCTCCACACCAGTCATGATTTTTAGACCTCTATCATATCCTCTTTAGTCATCTCTTTTGTAAGCTGAACAGTCCCAGGCTTATTAACCTCTCCTCATATGGAAGCTGTTCCAAACCCTCAATGATTTTTGTTGCCCGTCTCTGCACCTTTTCCATTTCTAATTTATTTTTTTTGAGATTGGCCACCAGAACAGTACGCAGTGTTCAAGGTGTGGGCGTACCTGATTTATATAATAACATTATGATAATATGGCAGTGAATATCTATTCCTTTTCTATATCTATTCTGTTCCCTTTTTTGACTGCTGCTTCACGCTGGGCAGATGTTTTCAGAAAACTATCCACGATGACGCCAAGATCTCCTTCTGGAGTGGTGACAGCCAATTTAGATCCCCCTCATTTTGTATGCATAGTTGGGATTATGTTTTCCAATGTGTATTACTTTCATATATCAAAACTGAATTTCATCTGCCATTTTGTTACCCAGTCACCCAGTTTTGTCAGATGCCTTTGTAACTCTTCACAGTCTGCTTTGGACTTAACCATCTTGAGTAATTTTATATCATCTGCAAATTTGCCATCTCACTGTTTACCTCCTATTCTGGATCATTTATACATATGTTGAACAGCACAGATCCCAGTACAGATCTTTGGGCGAGCCTCCTTTTTACTGCTTTTTCCATTGTGAAAACTGGCCATTTATTCCTACCCTTTGTTTTTTAACTTTTAACAAGTTACTGATCCATGAGAGAACCTCCCCTCTTATCCCATGACTGCCTACTTTGCTTAAGAGCCTTTGGTGAGGGACCTTGTCAAATGCTTTCAGAAAGTGCAGGTACGCTATATCGCTGGATCACATGCTTGTTGATACCCCCAAAGAATTCTAGGTAGATTGGTGAGACATGATTTCCCTTTACAAAAGCTATGTTGACTCTTCCCCAGTATATCATGTTCGTCTATATATTTAAACCACAGTACTGAAATTAGGCTTACCAGCTTCTAATTGCCAGGATCGCCTATGGAACCTTTTAAAAAAATTGGCTTTACATAGCTATCCTCTAGTCATCTGATACAGAGGCAATACACACCACAGTTACTAGTTCTGCAATTTCATATTTGAGTTCCTTCAGAACCCTTGGGTGGTTTCTGTTTGGTCCTGGTGATGTATTACTTTATAATTTATCAGTTTGTTCCAAAACCTCCTATTCCGACACCTCAATCAGGGACAGTTCCTCAGATTTGTCACCTAACAATCATGGCTTAGGTGTTGGAATCTCCCTCTCAGCCTCTGCAGTGAAGACCGACAAAGAATTCATTTAGTTTCTCAGCAACAGCCTTGTCTTCCTTAAGTGCTTCTTTTGTACCCCGATCATCCAGTGGCCCCACTGAATATTTGGCAGTTTCCTGTTTCTGATGTCCTTTTTTTTTTTCCTGTTAGTTTGTGTGTCTTTTGTGTCTAGTTTCCCTGCAAATTCTCTTTTGGCTTGCCCAGGGCCGGTGCAAGGATATTTTGCGCCCTAGGCGAAACTTCCATCTTGCGCATCCCACCAAAAAATCACATACATTATACACAATACACGGTCATGAAATTGTGCCCCAGACCTTTTTTTTTTTATCTGCCATGAGGCTGCATCAACTGTAAATGAAAAAAATGAAATTTTATTCCTATCAGTCCTTTTTCTTGTTCACTATTAAAAGTAAAGGATAGAGAATGCATGTCACTTACTATAATTAACTATTTGAATTTCATCAACTGTTTGACGTAAATATTGATTAAGAGATCAAGATGACTTTCCCTTAAAATTAAGCAATGTTGATTGTAATCAGAAATACACCTTTTTTAGTCATGTATACGTCCTACCTTCATATCAAAATCTGACTGGGAGTGCTGCGGAACCCATTCTGCCTAACTCGCCATGCACTTCCAAATGATTAAAAACATCAAATGGTACAAACTCAATTTGAATGAAAAATTCCATTTTCTAACTAAATAGGTCACACACACTCAAATGGTTGCCAAGTGCTCTCTGTGGTGCTATGTTCATCTGCTCTAAATGCCTACTAACTTCCCTGTGAAAATAATCTTTGACTTTGATGCAATGAAAGCAGGATGGAAAAGCTCCCCCCCCCCCCCACAAGACCTAAGACATGATGGCTGGATGACATAAACAGACACCTGTCCCTCACAGGCACTACCTCATAACATGCCAATTGTGCTCAGGACAGAACATCACAGAGGAATATTATGCATTCAGTGGTCTCTACACTGGCCAAGCAACAGCACGACAACTAACCTAACCAGTCCATCCAACTTTTTTGACTGCTTCTTGGGCACTGGTGAGGGGTAACGGTGCCAGACTGAGCCCGGTGATGGGTGCAGTACAAGTCCACAAACTGAGGCAAGGTGCTGGGCCTAGAGTCCTGCTGAGACTGCTGTCCTGCACCAAGTGGAGCACAGCCTCCATGAGGAGAGAACTCAAACAAATATCACGCTCCTTCTGCATGATTCCCCCAAGCACTTCTTCAGGCAGCTGCTATGGGCGTAACTCACAGGCTTAGGCCTGCCTGTTGCAGGCAAAACACAGCAGCAGGGCTTAAAACTCAGACAGGGCTGCCCAGATGATTCAGAGGGCCTTGGGCAAAGCAAAATTGGGGGCCCCTTCCATGAAACATTTGCAATACTATAGTAACATGTATTAGGCAATGTAAAAAATAACTAGTGAAATATATTCAAAAATTAACTTGTAATAATTTGAAAGTACACTAAATACATTATTTAAAAACATTAAAAGCTGTAATGGTCTGTATACATTTGCAATTACATAATGGGCAGATGATGGGTGATTGTGATGGTTGGTACCAATGGGCTGTCGCTGCCTGGGGGTGGTGCTGCTGTTGCCCAGGGCTGGGTGGGGAGCTGGGCTCTGGGTTCAGGGGTGCCCAGTTCACAGGGGCTGGGCTCAGGGATGTGGGGAGATGGGCTCAGGGTGGTGTCCAGCTCAGAGGGGCTGGACTCGGAGCTGGGGGTCAGGGCTGTGGGGGGGATGGGGTCAAGGGGGGTGCCTGGGGGCACTGGGGCAGCTCAGCTCTGCAGGCTGCTGTTCTCTGGAGCAGCCCACATACAAGGGGAGCAGGAGCAGGGACCAGCCAAGGACCAAGGGGGCAGGAGCACAGGTGCCTGAGGCCGAGCTGTGGGGAAGCACTTACTTACCTTGCCCAGCAGATGAGCGTCAGAGCCTTCTTTCTTCCTCCACTCCACCAGACCACCGCTGAGGATCTTTTCTTCTCCTGCCCCTCGCTGGGGCTGATGTGGAGGCTGAGCCAGGGGGCAGCCCCCGCTTTCCTCCAGAAGCCCTTGTGTCGCGCGGTCGCAGGGCTCCTACCACGTGCACTAAGCAGAGCTGCGCAGCTCCGCCCAGGCCCCCCCCCCCCCCATGAGAAAAATTGCATAGGCTGGAGCCCCTGCTCTGGGAGGGAGAGGGATTCTGATTTCTGAGCCTCTGCCAGCAGCCCAGGGATTCCCCAGGGTCAGTGCGCCTCCGTGGCAGCCGGCAGCCTGGGGTTTCCCTGGGCCAGGGGATCCCCTGGGCTGCCGGCTGCCGCGGCAGCGCACTGACCCGGGGGACCCCCTGGGCTGCTGGCTGTCGCGGCGGCACCCTGACCCGGGGGACCCCTTGGGCTGCCGGCTGCTGCCGGCAGCAGCGGCCAGTCAACCATTTTAAAAAAAAATTGGGGGGCACTTTTTGGCACCCCCAAATCTCAGCGCCCTAGGCAGCCGCCTAGTTCGCCTAAATGGTTGCACTGGCCCTGGGCTTGCCTCATTATACTTTTACAGGCTTGACTTGCCAGAGTTTATGCTCCTTTCTATTTTCCTCAGTAGGATTTGACTTCCAATTTTTAAAAAGATTTCTTTTTGCCACAACTGCCTGTTTTACTCTGTTTAGCCATGGTGATGTTTTTTTGGTCCTATTACTGTTTTTTTTTAAATTTGGGGTATGCATTTAACGTGAGCCTCTCTTATGGTGTTTTAAAATAGTTTGCTTGCAGGTATTACACCTCTTGTGAGTGTTTGAATTTCCATTTAACTATCTTCCTCATATTTGCATAGTTCTTCTTGAAGTTAAATGCAGCGGTGGTGGGTTTCGTTGGTATTAAATTTAATTACATTGTGGTCGTTATTACCGAGCGGTTCAGCTATATTCACCTCTTGGACCAGAACCTCTGCTCCACTTAGGACTAAATCAAGAATTGCCTCTCCCCTTATGGGTTCCAGGACTAGCTGCTCCAAGAAGCAGTCATTAACGGTGTGTAGAAATTTTATCTCTGCGTCCTGTCCTGAGGTGACATGTTCCCAGTCAATATGGGGATAGTTGAGAACCCCTATTATCATTGAGTTTCTGTTTCTGTAGCCCCTCTGGTCTCCATGAGCATTTCATGATCGTGGTCACCATCCTGGTTAGACGGTTGGTAGTATATTCTGACTGCTATACGCTTATTATTCAAGTGTGGAATTTCAGTTCCATAGAAATTCTATTTCGACTAGTCAATTTTTGTCAAAAGATCCCAATGCATCAAAACCAAAGCTGTTCACCAAACGTCTGGATTTGAATCTCCTGACTGAAAAAACCCTTGATAATTTTGACATTGTTGAAATGTTTCTTTCTGATATTTTTTAAATGAAAAATTCTGGTTTTCTGATTTGAAACTATGCTTCATTCAGAAATTTCAGTGAATCAGACACACAATGGCAACACCAAAACACAACAATTTGAAATGAAGCATTTCATTGGACCCAAACCAAAATTTTGTTTGGCTTTTTAGTTCCCAAATATTTGAGAGTTTGACTTTGTCCCAATTTTAGAGGGGGGAAAAAATTGAACTCTTGACTGTTTAAGGGATGGGAAAACCATCTTCACCTAGCTTTACGCAGGACCCCATTGTGCGAGGCACTGTGTGTATCTGCATGCATGCAGTATCGACGTTAGGAGACGTCGCCTGCCCCGAAGAGTTCACAGTGAAAGGTCCTGATCCTGCATTCTGATCCTCACGTGCAGGTCCTAATACCCATATAGTCCTAGAAAAGTCAGTGGGGCAATGTACAGGGGCAACGGACTGCTGATGTGGATCAGTTTGTGGGTGTAGCAAGCTGCGGGGCGGGGGGGGGCAGGGGAGGAGGGGAGCTATTACATGAATTGCATCCAGCGTCCTCTGTGAACAGAGATCACAGAATGACCCAAAGCCATTTGATAGCCCAGTTGATGGGTCCAATTGTATCTGAATCGAAACAGTTTGGCTGTGAAAATTGCTTCCAGTGGAGTTCAGACTAACCCTGATTCTGGCTGCATTTGGATGCTCTGCAAAGCTGTCCCACTACAGAGGACAGACCCCCCCACACACACACTCCCTCCAAATGTGTATACCCCAAGCCTAGCCCTCTCCTTCCACAGGACAGGGAGAAGAGCAGAAGACATAAAGTCCACTAGGGACCTCGAGATGTAGCCATTAGTTACTTGGGAAGAGCTTGAATACTGCAGGATGGGTGCTGAGATGCAGTATGATGCTCTACTGACGCCTGCTCTACATGTGCCCCTCCTCACCCATGGATGTCAAAACACTTTACAGAAGCAAGTCAGAATATCAGCGCCATTTTACAGATGGGTGATGTGACTTCCCTAAGGTCCCATAGCGAGTCTGGAATAGATTCAGGTCTCCAGATTCACTGTCCAGAGCCCACTCCAGTGGGTGTATTGGGCCACCACAAGGTGGCAATGAGCTACCAATGCAATGTGGCCATGAAAAAGGCAAATGTGTTCCGAGGATGCATCCTGTGAGGTATTTCCAGTAGAAATAGGGACGTATTAATGCCATTGTAAGAGACACTGGTGAGATCTCATCTGGAATACCGGCTACAGTTCTGGTCACCCATGTTCAAGAAAGATGAATTCAAACTAGAACAGGCGCAGAAAAGGGCTGCTAAGTTGGTCAGGGGAATGGAGAGCTTATCTTCTGAGAGGAGACTAAGAGCTGGGCTTGTTTAGCCTAGCAAAGCAGAGGCTCGGAGGGTATCTGATTGTTCTCCATAAATACATTGAGGGTACATACCAGGGTGGCAGAAAAGCTACTGAAGCTGAAGGACAGTGTCGGCACAAGGACAAATCAGGCTAAAGTGGCCAAGAGTAAATTTATGCTGGAAATTAGAGGCAGGTTTCTAACCGTCAGAGGAGAGAGGCTCTGGCACAGCTTCCCACGAGGAGCAGTGGGAGCAACACACCGGACTGATTTTAAGGTGAAGCCTGCTACGTTTATGAAGGGGACTATTTGATGGGGTGGCCTAGGATAGCAGGAGACCGGACTAGATGATCCAAGAGGCCTCTTCCAGTCCTATGTTCGTATGATTTTGGGGGAGGGATAGCTCAGTGGTTTGAGCATTGGCCTGCTAAACCCAGGATTGTGAGTTTAATCCTTGAGGGGGCCATTTGGGGATCTGGGGCAAAAATCTGACTGGAGTCTGGTCCTGCTTTAAGCAGGGGGTTGGACTAAATGAACTCCTGAGGTCCCTTCCAACCCTAATATTCTATGATCTAGTAGGTGAGGTAATCTCTTTTATTGGCCCAAGTTCTGCTGGCAGAGATGCGTTTTGGAGTTCCACAGAGCTCTTCGTCAGGTCAAACGAAAGCTTACCGGCGGAAGTCAGTCCAATCAAAGCTATTCCCTTACCCACTTGGTGTGTGTCATATCCTGGGACCAACACGTCTGGAGCAACACTACGAACAAAATGACTAATTGTCACTCCTTATTTCATGCTCTGTGCGTGTTTTCTTCAGATTCCTTTCATCCAATACTCTAATTAATTTGTGCATTCGCTTTACTGTTTAATTGTGTTGACTCTCTATTTTATGTGCTATCATTGTTCTCTCTTGTTCAATATTTCCTTGATTCATGATTATAGGTTTGCTTTTAAAGAACCAATCAAATTTATATGTCGTGACTAAACAAAGACAGAGGATGGAGGCCCTGAAAGAGTGCAGGAACCCTTCACAGGCTTGTTGCTAACCACAATAATTCTTGACATTGCTACTGTGTAGCACTTCTCACCTTCAAAACGCTTTCCAGCCCCCAAGCCATTAATTTCTTCCTACCCCTAGGAAGCAGGTGATATGCTAATCCTACAGCTGGGGAAATTTAACAAAACAATGAAGTTATGAGTGCGCCTTCTTCAATAAATTGGCCTAATTCTGCTCTTGCTTAGACCAGTGTCACTCCAATGAAGTCAGTGTAGTTAATCATGATTTTCACCAGTGGCAGCACCAGTATAGTCACCTGTAGACACAGGTATTTGTATACACCACATGTCTGTGTGTGGTGCGAGTCCATCTTAGGTGCTGATTTTCTCTTAGTTACTCTTTTCTTTCTTTGTGAAGGGTTTCCAAAGAGATGAGAGCTCGTGAAGGGGCCAGATGGACCACCCTGGAGACAAAAGTGTTCCGTTTACGCACAGCACAGCTGCTGTGCAGACACTGCAAAGGTGCTAACTGCCCCTACAGGATGCTTCTGTGCTGCTCTAGGGACCAGCCTTAGGTATCAGACCCCCGATACAGCCAGCCCTTGACTTATCTGCAGAGATGGCTGGCTGCTGCCAATTGTGCGTGTGGGAAATGGGGGCAAAATTGAGACCCAACAAACTCATTTCATGTAGACCACTGAACATCCATGCTGGATGTTCCGAGCTGCAGGCCAGTTTTCAGTCCTATGTGCTGGCGTGTGAAGGTCTGGTTAGGACGCCCCCAGAGTGCGTGGATCTCAAACCTGCTACAGTGCAGCAGAGCTGGATGCTATTTTTATGTTCTTGGCTTTTGGGAGCTGCCCTTATCCCTTCCAGTGGAGGAAGCATTGGGTTGGAAACAAACCAGGCTGGGACAATAAGAACCCAACTCTACTGGGTCTTTTGGGGAATGGGAAACGGAACATTGGAGACAGCTCCATGAACTCAGTTGTCTTAGGAAGGTGGAATCCCGTAGAAAGGTTTGTGCCTGGTGGCATCTCCAGCCTCTGTGAGAGGAGGTGATATTTTGCAAGGTGAACCTGGCTCTTGAGAGCCTTCCATCCCAGGTGGGTGTGGGTAACAGGTATGTTGTGCAAAGCAGCTGAATGTGTAGAGGTTCAGTTGAACCCAGTGTGTTCGATGGCGAGGTTCAGCCATCGCTGGTTATTGTGTAGCACAGTGACTTACAAAACAAACCTCATAAGTCCCTCAATCTTTTTTGACGCTGTTCTTCATTTTGAAGCGTTTTTTGCCGTGGCTGTAGATTAGTAGGTGCAGTGTGTGGGTGGTTGGGATTACAGAGGAAGACTCTGTTCTGGTGACCAAAGCGTGGAGCTGGAAGGCAAGGATCCAGGTTCTGTCCCTAGATCTCCCACTGACTTGGGGCTCATCACTTGACTTCTATGCCTGACTTTCCCTGTCTGTAAAATGGGGACTCTCCTGCTGACCCATCGTTGAGGATGGGCTGAGGCAGAATTAGGGTTTAGTTAGCACTATGAGTTCCTAGCAAAGAAACGTGGCAGAAAAGTGCCAATGTTCTATATTGTTATAAGATCTCCTCACCTGGTGAGCATTTTAGGTGGATGATACACCTGATGCTCAGGGTGCACCCAACCCAGCTGCAAAGACTCCCTCCAGCTGTGTGGCTTCATTGGGCAATGAGACAGATGGGCAGTGACATTATGGGTAATTAGAGCACACCCTTTTGGGTGGGGTCCAGAGGCACACAGCTGAATGCCCGGTGAGTTTAATCAGCTGAGATTAAACTCACTGGCAGTGAACCCCTGCCCCTCCAGAAATGCACTTCCTGTCCATGGTGGCTTAGCTGTAACGTCAACCAGAAGGCCCAGGTCTGAACTTCCTCTCTGAACTTTTTCATTGGCAAATGCCCATGTGTTGATCCCCAAATGGCCTGTGAAAATGGTTTGGGTCCATCAGAAACCTGCCTGCCAAGCAAGATTCTATCCTTTGCTGCCAGCTTGCATAGCGGGCTGCTGGGGAACCAGTGCTTCCTGGGTCCACCGCTCCAGGGCAGCCTAGTCTTGTGGGCAGTGCTAGGCTGGAGACTCCAGATCTTTCTAGAATCCAGAGCTGCAGAGCGTCCCTGCCATGCCAGGGTTTCCAGGCTCACTGCTTTGGAGCCGGGTGCCTGAAAGCCCCGGCTCTAATCAGGATTGACTCCCAGATCTGCAGCAGGGAGCCTGGGGACTCTCAGGACTTTCAGACTCCCTGCCCCAGAATTGCAGACCCCAGGAGTCCCAGCAGCTGCTGACTGAAATTTCTTATCAGGTTCACAGCCCTAGTGAAACAGTCTAACTGTCAGTCAGCGGTTGCCCTGGTCCTGGGGAACAGGTCTTGTTCGGGGTTGGTGTTGCTGAAACAATTTGAATTGATTTGAGATTTGTGGTTCATGGGAAATTTTGAAAAAAATAGTTTAATTCCAAAGTGGTGGAACGAAAGCAACCAAAATATCGCTGTTTCCCAGGAACCAGAAATCCTTGGTTTTGGGCAGCTCCGTGGTGAAGTGTCGCATTGCTCAGCAGTGCTCCCTCCAGTTGATATACAGAATGGCTCTTATGGGCTATGAAGAGAGTCATGTCTGCTCTGTCTGGACAGGAAAGAAAGTTGACCTGCAAAGTGACCTTGCAGTACTGGTGAAGGGGATGTGGTGGCATAGGGGTAAGGCTGTAGCCTTTGATACTGGAGGGTGTGGGTTTCAATCGTGGTGGAGCAATGTGGCCTTTTATCAGACTTAGATGGCTATAGTGGTCCCTTTTGGCCTTGGAATCCAGGTAGCTAGGGAGTGGAGAGAGTCAGACAGAGACAATTGCTGGCATTAAACGCCTGTCCAAGGTGGGCGTGGCGAGGGAATCTTCCTCCAGGGCATATTTATCTGCAGAGACTGTCTGGAGCTGTTCTCTGGAGCGTTAAGCAGGTATTATTATCTGCTAGGATGGAGTGAGTGTGTTCTGCACTCTCAATCTCCTGCAGTTGGTAAGGTCACCTTTGGTCCTTTGTTACTTCTCAGGTGTCTTTATCGATGGCCTAGGCAGCCCTGCTTGTGGTCAGATAGCGAAAGACTCAAGAGATTGCTCATTGGAGGTGACTGTTGTAGATGGGCCCAGGCTGGAAAGGACTTTGAGTTACTCGTCTCTGGTAGCTCTTCTCTGCCACTGGTGGAGCCTTGGGCATTGGTGTGCTTCGGTCCCATCTCTTCTCTACACACAGTAGCTTAGTTTCCTGAGGCTAGCAATGTTGGGATGTCATTTCATCGGTTGGGTTTAGTGCATGGGTGCTGGCGATAATGGCCTGTGAAATACAGGAAGTCAGACAAGATGATCTAGTGATGACTTCTGGTCTTAAATGCTGCCATTCTTGAACACAGGGCAAAGATCCAGGCCCTGCCCCAGGAAGATTACAATTTAAGTAAAAGGCAGGAGAGAGTGGTTGAATATAGGCAGGCAGGGGAGAACATAGAAACAATGAGGCAATATTGGTGACAGGCGATGGTCACAGCACCCCAATTGATTGAGTCCTCTTCCCCTGCATATGGTGGTTCTAGATCCGGGATAAGACACATTGACAGGGCAATGCAGGGATAAACAGAAGAACAAATCCTCTCTAAGCCTGTTCTTTTGGCACCTGTTCCCCAGCACTTACATTCACTTAGCGAAGGAATAAGTATGTTACGTGTTACGGCTCTGAGGAGCCACATGGTTATGAAATTAATTTGTTCCATCCTGTAATGATTCGTGGCGTATCCCAGCAACTCAGGAAGGGAATTGCTCTTAACGAGCTATGTCTCCCCCACTGCCCCCCTGGAATAAAGGTGGCTTTAGATTGGTTTTGTTTGACTTTCGCTGGCCAAGATGGTGACCACTGAGGGTGGGGAGGGGAGTGAAATGAGGATTGTGTGGCAAAGGAAACATTGACCATAGCGTGGTCAGGGAGTGGTGAAAGCTTAACCACTGGCTCTCAGTGCCCTGGAAGAGTTTTAGACTGCTCAGGAACGTGAGAACGCTCTGAGGTTTGTCTGGCCAATGACTAAAGAGCAGCAAGACGGATGCGTGAAGCCAGGGTCATTTTGGAAGAATGTCCTGGCCCAGTTTGCTGGCACCCTTCCTTGCTTCTCAAGAGGGTTGTCTGCCTCTGCAGAGATCTGCGGCAGCCTAAAGATTTCAAGGAAACATGACTTAATTATGGAATCGTTCAGGAACCCAAGTAATAAACCAAGTGACTGTGCTGTTGAAAATCACTCGGCTTGCAGACACCTGCTCTGAAAGAAGTAAACATGCTGTAGATGGGCGGGGAAGGCCTGCGCATTATATTTCCTTAATTAACCACAAAGAGATAATCAGGAAGGTGGTTTCAAACCTTTCCCAAGATCTTCCACCCTGGTGCAGTCAACCGATGCGTCGCAGGGCAGCTTCTGGAGCAGACGTATTTGGGAGCTCAGACTACTGTGAGTGCAGAAGTCTTTAGCAAACACACAGCACCAGCCAAGCTTCCTTCCAAGTAGATGGCTGGATCAAAGAAATCTGGTTCTTTCCGAGTACGTGGCATCTGACATGATGTGTGCTGCTTTAATACCTGACTGATCTGCTTGGCTTCTTGGTGATGCGTCAGCATTGCAGCAGTCTACTTGGTTCAGGAGCTGCAAAGCACATCTGGTGCATGGTGCAGACCCAGCGGCTGTCAGTCTGGGTGGTCGCTGTCTCTCACTTTACGTGTGTGTGTGTGTGTGTGTGTGTGCAGAATTATTTTTAAAAAATGTGAATTGAAAATGAAGGTGGCTTATCACTATGCATACGCCATCTTGCAAAGTTAGGGCAAGGAAAAGTATTTGCTTCTAATTTATTTTGATGATAACATGGATAGAACTCATGAATGGGGAAAACTTTCTCTGTGCAGCCTGAACTTACGACTCTTCATGTTTTTAACTCAGAACCTAATAGTCTATGTTTAGTTGTACTATGCATCAGGGATTCCATGGGGAGTGAAGTACAGTTATTAGTTTTTCTCTACAGGACCCTATGGAATAATATGCAGCTGCCTAAATATAATGCTATGTGAATATGGATTAGAAGGGCATACGTATAGTTAGGTCTTTTTAGTTCTGTGAAAGGGCTTAACAATTGGCCTACAGCATTGCATGACATAAAACGTTTGTGATCTGTACCTGGAAACGTAAGCTCACATGTAAGACAGCTGAAATCTTAGTTCTGTAACATAATACAGGTTGTTCATATGGAACAAAACATATTTTTTCAAACAGAAATTTCAGTGGTTTTGATTTTTTTCTTACTGAGGGCATGTATAATTTAAACATCTACCTGTAATCTCTCTGCATAGAAATCTTCCAAAGTCTCATTTGCAACAGTGACTTACGCTCCTAATTCACGGAGACATTTCTGAATCCCTGAGTGTGTGACCAAATGATATATGTGATCAGCATCTGCCCGTGTGTGTGTGTGTGCGATCGCTAAGATATAATCTTAACTGCTAGCATCACTGTCACACGGGCCACGCTAATGGAGGTGCTTCTATGGCGCTGAATACCTGTAGGCAGGACTTCCAGTGCCAGGCAGCGTGGAGGGGAAGGGATGTGTGTAGGGTGACCAGATATTCTGCCTGGCAGGTACGACTCAAAGCGTCTTCCTCTTCCCACTCTAGGTGACCAGCAGTGGCCGCAATGAGAGCAATAGCCACCGGGTGGCGCCTCACCTGCTGATAAAAATGATCAACAAGTTCCGTAAGTCCTTGTCACTTTGCGTTTTTTCCCTGAGATGGGTTTGCAGGGTCACGGATGATTCATGTACAAAGCAGTGTTTAAAACTAATACAGACCGGTAGTGCCATGGGGACCCACAAGCTGGGGAAGGGACAAGGTGGGTGTCAGCAACCAAGGCAAGGATGGCTTGGCCCAACGGTCGGAACCAAGGATCAGAGCCAGAATCAGGAGTCAAGAGCAGGATTGGAGCAAGGCAGGAGTAGGGCTGGGAACCAGGCTGGAGCCAGAGCAGAGCTGGAGCAGGCTGAGGCCTGTGGAATCTGTCCCCACTGTTGAACAGGAGAGAGTTCCAAGCCATGAAGTGAGCTGGGAAAACGGAGCAGCTCTGTTTCCCAAGCAGTTTATATACCTGCCCTGAGAGTCACCAGACCAGCTCCTGGCTCCTGGATTGGCTGGAGTCTAGCACAGGAGTGACCATTGAACCAGGCTCTAGTTCAAGGATGACTCCTCACCTTCCCAGTGGGCTCAGGGACATGATCTCATTCTGTCCTTCACGGTGGCTCTGGAGGATCAGCCAGTGTGTGGAGGGTTGTGCACGCTATGATGAGGTGGTGCAAAGAAAGAGTCAGAAGGATGAAGGGAGCTTTTTGTCTTCTCCAGGAGGGTGGTGGGAGATTGAGGATAGCTCCATCAATGGCTATTAGCCAGGATAGTCAGGGATGTAGCCCCATGCTCTGGGTGTCCCTAAACCTCTGACTGGCAGATGCAGGGACTGGATGACAGAGGATGGATCACTTGATGATTACCTGTTCTGTTAATTGCCTCTGGGGCACCTGGCATTGGCCATTGTTGGAAGACAGGACACTGGGTTAGATGGACCTTTGGTCTGACCCATTATGGCCATTCTTATGTTCTCATGATATGTATAGTTGTCACTATATCTGGTCTGGCTGTCTTTTCCCACCTCCCTCCTCCTTAGGCTGGGCTAATATGTGTGTATGGGGTGGTGGGGGGGTTGGGGGTTGGAGAAGGGGAAATCAGAAAACATCCCCGTGTGAATCTACAGCCCATATGAGACTGGACTGGGATGTAGTTCCCACAGGTCCCTGCCGGAGCTTCTACTCCCTGTACTTGGTACCTACATGTTATAGTGATGGGCAAATATAAACAGGCAGTAAGTGGGGCAGGTGGAAGGTGATGGGGCAATACTGTGAATCCTTCCATCTTAGGTGGACACCAGCTGCTACTGGGGCAGCGGGAAGAGATGTGAGAAGACTGTTGTGGCTGGCCAGTGGCAGGCAGGGGACGCTGAGCCAGGGAAGGGCTTGTGGCAGGCTGGGGCAAGGTGCATCGGCCGGGATCAGCTTGTGATTTGGTTAGGCGACTCTGGATGAGTGAACACAAAGGCTAAGCAGGGCAGGCAGATCAAGTCTAGTCTGGTTGTAAAGACCAAGAAAGCTAGATTAAACAGCCCAGCCTGTGATGGACATATCACTAGCCGCACCCGGATATGGGAGTCCGGGCCAGCTAAGAGGCTTGGCAGATGGCTCTGATTCACCACATGTGAGCAGGAGCCGCTGAGCAGAAAGTGTCTATTCCACAGAAATGATAAATTTATCTCCGATGCAGATTTCCTTGGCTGAGGTTATTCAGTGGCGCCCTCCAAGACTTCAGTGCCATGTGGGACCGGTGCTCGTGACTCAAATAGCCACACTTCATCAGTTGCTTTATCTTTCATAACCCCGGCGGTGTGCTCCTGTCCCCAGCCTTTCCTGGTCAGGTGTGCCATTTTTGGGAGTCCCTGCTGATGAGTGCTAACTGCCTCTGCACTTTATCATTATACCAATGAGCACAGCTTCCTCCCTGTCACCTTCTTGTGTGACACACACCTCTCTAGTATGTTTCTCATGCTGGATGCTGCTTGGGTAGACATTTCTTTTTGCATCATGTGCCACTGCAAACTCTGGGCTCCGTGCTGCTGTTCCCCTTTCTCTATTTTCTGTGCATTTGGCTTCTTTTTCTTCTCCTATTGCACCAACCCAAGTCTGGTCTCTGGTCTGACAACCAGTCACCCAGTCAGAGTAATTTGCATTGAAGTTAACTCAGTAGCCTGATGAATCGTAACAGTTTTCTTTAATGTAAGCGCTGATGCTCTTAATAACAGTTCCATATCTTTGACCCATACTCTAAGTACGGGTTGACCTCAAATCATGGAGGAGTTCAGTCTCCTAAATTTCAGGATTGGACCTTCAGTCTCCCATCAGTCACTAATGAAGCAGACACGTTGGTTCCTGTATTATTGCATCTTGCCCTGAAATACAGACTTGTCAAACTTTATTTATTTTTCCCCGAGTGATTGAATATGCATTGGACTTTGCCATTATAAATTTTGCTTTTCCACACACCCAGTGAACAAGCACTTTGAGCCCGAGTGACTTTTATTCTAGTTTGAGAAATCTCCAAACAAAAAGAAACTAAAGAGAGAGAGAGGGCGCAGCATGTGCCACCTTCTGTAATGTGCCGCGTGAACCGTGCAGCACACAGTGGCAACTGCTCCCTGCAGAAGGGCAAGCTCCTTAGATGTTTAACGGTGCCAGCAGAAGGAGAGAGGTGCTGAGCTGGTGGGCTGAGCTGCTGGTTGGCCAGACCCATTGGAACCAAAAGTTCAAATCCCAGTAACATCACCTCAGGCAACTCCCCACTGTGGGAGAAAAATTCTGCTAATAGAGAGTTCTTTAATCTAGCAGACATAACAAGATCTGTTGTGGGCTGTGAGCTGAAGCGAGATAAATCCAGGCTAGAAATTAGATGCAAACTTTTAAGTTGAAAGCAATTAACCACTAGAGCAACTTATCTAGGGTTGTGGTGGGTTTGCCATAATACTGAAGTCTTTAAACAAAGATTGGATGTCTTTTTCTAAAATCCTGCACCAGCTTAACCACTAGAACATGGCTTGATGCAATAATGAAGGAGAGAAATTTCTGGCCTGTGTTGTCCAAGAGGATGATCATAATGGTCCCTTCTGGCCTTAAAAAAATCTACGAAATGAAAGAAAGAGTCAGTTGCATTCTCATACAGGCACAGCAAGAAAATGGAACAGCTGCTGCTCTGGAGAAAGCAGGGTTAGTGAGAAACCACTGCCAGAGGGCTAAATTCCCTGCTAGTGTAAATGGGCCAAACTCCACCGAAGTCAGCGAAGGAGAGAATTTGATCCAGAAATTGCATCTCCTCTTCCTTTGGAATGCGTCTGCATTTTCTTCACATATTAATTTTTGGGAAGAGTTAGTTGGGGCTGGCGTGAATCTGGCCCTGTACGTTCCAGTGGTTTACTTTGATACTGGCGTTATACCATAGACATCAGGGGTGGGAGGGAAGGAGGAGAACTGATCTGCACACCACTAAAGCATTTGACAAACTTCCCCATGAAACCTTGTTCAGAAAATGAATTCAAATTGGCTTTGACACAGGGCTTCGCCTGTGAATTGAGATCCGGCTAAGAGGTTGTAAACCAAGGTCCATGTATTGAGTTGATAGGAGGGCTGCATGTTGTGCTGTCACAGCTCCATGGTCCTAGCATTATAGCATGTTCTCTGTCTCTCATAGGATGGAAGGTGATCTTAGGGCTGGCGTTCTTTCTGGTGATGGCCTGGTACTATATATCCCGCGAAGAAAGGTACATACATCTGTGAGTGTCTTTTTTTAAAGTTTTAGTGGGGCAAGTCTCTTTTCTCTTCTGCCCCTTCCTGATGGTTTTGGGCTGCCCCGCTCAGAGACTAAGACATAGTGCGTGGAAGGGACACGCTCTCGATCTCAGGAACCGTGTGGAGCTGGAGGCGAGGGTAATAACACCGCTTCTGGCCAGATAAGTGGGAGGCTTATCTAGTCTGGATCAGCTGGTGAGATTCACCTCCTCAGTTCATCCTACAGGATAAACATGATTATAATGCAGAAGCACAACAGGTGATGGATGCCAGTAAGTGCCGTCTTGTTGTGATAACATTGCAGAACAATGCATTGGAGGTTCCCCTGCCCAAACCTATCATGATTTTGGGGGGACAGCTCAGTGCTTGTCCAAGGTGAATTTGGGATGATCCTGCAAAATCTGGGCCGTAGATCATGGTGAGTGAGCGTCTAAGCCTTGCCTTCACTAAGAGATGCATTCTTACCATGTTAGCCAATACTTGGTAATGAAGTAAAATCCCAGAGAAGGCTGTTTGTAGTTTTAAATGTGTGTTAGCAGGCCGAGTTAGATGATGTCATTAGTTCACAGGATATAAGAATGCACCTTTTTCTCTACTTGACGACGCACCTGAAGAGTTAAAGGCAAAGTGCAGAGGATAAGCAGTCAAAAAAAGATGTTAGGCAGTTTTCTTTGTGCTTGTGCCTAGAGCTGATGACAGGAGTGACATCTCTGGTCTCTCTGTGTGCTGCTCTCTCTCTAGGGCGGGCTTAAGAGCCTAGTATTTGAGCATATAGCAATCAGTAGAGAGAGGGGTGCTTTTACTGACTTTGAGATTCCTTCAGGCTCTGCCATAACTCCTCTGGCAACTTGTCACTAGGATGACCTGCGATAAGCTCTGCTAGTGGCTTATGGCCTGGAGGTGACATGGGACCCAAGCCCTCAGTTACTGTCTGGCAGTGACATGCTCTGCTCTCACTTGGACTAGCGCCTGTTCGCCAGACGTGGAAAGGACGTCTCGTCATGCAAGCGGGGCCCAGGCTGGGGAAATCACCATCTCTGCTGTTTGCCTTACAGTTTTTCTTTCCCCGTGCAAGATGTCCGAATGGCGTGTCCCCAAGGAGAGATGGAAAAGAAAGTCACGCTGCTCATAGGAAAGTGAGTAACCGTCCCAAGCAGGAGCTGGGCCTTTGCAGGGCTGCTCTTTGCTCCCAGAGGACGGGTGGCATGTGGGAGCTGGGGAAGGATTGGTAGTGCGGGCCCTGGGGGTGAGGGAAAGGGCAGAGAATAGACGGTGAAGTCAGTTGAAGATGTCAGTTCAGTTCAGGTTTGTATGTCCCTCTGGCTAATCGGGCTGTGTGTTCCTTGCAGTTACACACGGGATCATCCAATGTTTTTACACCTAAACGATTACTTTTGGGTGAAGAACCGGTCGCCATATGAGCTGCCATATGGGACTAAAGGAAGCGGTAAGACAACCCTGCTTTCTCTGCTCTGCAGCACCAATCCCTGGGGTTTGGTTAATTGCAGCATGGCACACAATAAAGGAAATAGATTCTCCTTTGCACCTGCTTTTTCTGTTTCTTACTTGCAATCTAACCGATGTGGCTTGATCTGCTCTCTCCTACGGCCTCTGGGCTCTGCCCTGGACTTGCTTATGGTTTGCATGGCCCTTCCGTGGGCATGTTGCGAATAACTTCTTGTCAGCTGACCCCTGTTTTCGGTTAGGGAATTACCCACAGACAGATGAAGGTGTTTGTGGTTGCTTCACCAGGTTGTGAGGAAAAACTTTCAGCCAGTCGGGCGTTCACAAATGGTTAGCAACAACTTGTTGCCCATGATGCGCGATTGGTTGTCAGAGTCACATGATACTGTTTCTTATCCCTAACTGGATGACAGCGTCTCTTTTTAAAAAAAGGAGAATAAAGACTCTTTTATCTAGATTAAAAACAGTAAAAAGATGCCTGTCCCAAGCTATCGGGAACCTTAATGTTGTTCGTAACACAGCAACGTCTGGCAACGCTGAAGTAATAGTGATTGGTTGTGTATACTCCACTGGTTCCTGTGTGCAGTGGGTCCCTCTCTGAGCACAAGCCATAGCAGATGTGGATGTCTTTTATCCCCTCGCTCCTGCTGCTGGGAGATGGCGGCAGTCATCCCACTCCCCCTCTTCCTGGCTTTTGGCAGCTGGTGAGCTCTCCTCCAGCAGGGACAGATAGGATCATAGAAACACGGGGCGGGAAGGGACCTCGAGAGGTCATCCAGTCCAGCCCCCTGTGTTGTGACAGAACCACCATCCCTGACAGGGGTTTGTCGAACCTGGTTTTAAAAACCTTCAATGATAGGGATTCCACAACTTTCTTTGGATGTCTATCCCAGAGCCTAACTGGCCTTAGAGTTCGAAAGATTTCCTATGATCTAACCTAAATCTCTCTTGTGGCTGATTAAGCCCATTGCTACTTTTTCCATGTCCACTGAAGGTAGGACAATTGATCACCGTCCTCTTTGTAACAGCTGTTAACATAGTTGAATTCTGTTATCAGGTCCCCTCTCAGTCTTCTTTTCTCAAGACCAAACATGCCCAGATGTTTAGCTTTTCCTCATCAGTCAGGTTTTCTAAACCTTTAATCATACTTGTTCTCCTCTGGACTCTCTCCAGTTTGTCCACTTCACTCCTAGCGTGGCACACGGATTTGGACACAGTATTGCAGCTGAGGCGTCACCAGTGCTGACTAGAGTGAGACAGTTACCTTCCGTGTCTTACGTACAACATTTCTGTTAACACACCCCAGAATGCTATTAGCCATTTTTGCAACTGCATCACATTGTTGACACATTAAGTTTGTGATCCGCTATAGCCCCTAGATTCTTTTCAGCAGTCCGACCACCTAGCCAGTTATTTCCCATTGTTGTAGTTGTGCATTTGATTTTTCCTTCCCAAGTGAGGTACTTTGCACTTGTCTGCACTGAATTTCATCTTGTTGAATTCAGACCAGTTTTCCAATTTGTCAGGGTGGTTTTGAATTCTAATCCTGTTCTCCAAAGTGCTTGCAGCCCCTCCGAGATTGGTGTCATCTGAAAATTTTATAAGCATACTCTTTACTCCATTAGCAAAGTAAATAAAAAAATAATACCAGACCCAGGACTGACCCCTGCGGGACCCCACTAGATATACCCTCCCAGTTGGACAGTGAACCATTGATAACAACTCTCTGAGTACGGTCTTTCAACCAGTTGTGCACCCACCTTATAGTAATTTCATCTAGGCCACATTGCCCTAGTTTGCTTATGAGAATGTCATGTGGGACTGTGTCAAAAGCCTTACTGAAGTCAAGATCTGTCACATCTACTGCTTCCTCCATTCATTAGGCCAGAAACTCTTTCGAAGAAGGAAATCAGATTGGTTTGGCATGATTTGTTCTTGACCAGTCTATGCTAGCTATTCCTTATTATCCTCTAGGTGCTTACAAATTGATTGTTTAATCGTTTGTTCCAGTATTTTTCAGATATAGAAGTTAGTCTGTCCGGTCTGTGGTTTCCCATGTTCTCCTGGTTCCCCTGTTTAAAAATAGGAACTATGTTTATCCTTCTCCAGCTTCTGGGACTCACTCATCCTCTGTGGATTCTTGAAGATAATTATGAATGGTTCCAAGATTGCTACAGCTCATTGCTTAAGTATCTAGGATGAATTTCATCAGGCCTTGCTGACTTGGCTACATCTAACTTATCGAAATAGTCCTTAACTTGTTCTTTCCCTATTTTGGCTTGCGTTCCTTCCCTCTTGTGAATATTAATTGTTTTGAGTGTCTAGTCACCATTAACCTTTTTAGTGAAGACTGAAGCAAAATGGGCATTCAACATCTCAGCCTTCTTCATATCATCAGTTATTAGCTCTCCTTCCCTGCCAAGCAGAGGACCTATGCTCGCCGCTGTCTTTCTCTTGCTCCTAATGTATTTAAAGAACCTCTTCTTATTGCCTTTCATGTCTCTGGTGAGGTGATACTCATTTTGTGCCTTAGCTTTTCTGATTTTGTCCCTACATGCCTGTGCTGTTCTTTTGCACTCTTCCTTAGCAATTCGGTCGCGTTCCCCCTTTTTGTAGGATTCTTTTCTGATTTTCAGGTCATCAGAGGGCTCCTGATGGAACCATATTGGTCTCTTGCCATTCTTCCTGTCTTTCCTTCACACTGGCATAGTTTGCAATTGTGCATTCAATATTGTCCCCTTGAGAACCTGCCAGCTCTCTTGAACGTCTACCCAAGTACTCAATCCTGGCAGGAGCAGTTCACTTCGGGGGTGTGGATGGCAGGGAGAGGTCCGATGGTGGAGATGTGTGAGACTTCATGTTCACTGGCAGATGGTGGCCGGTTGCTCCCAACTTCTCCTTGCCTACCTGCCCCATGGGCGTTGACGTGTGTGGTGAACCTCATTGCAGCTGGGAGGTGTATAGGTTCTGGAGGAAGTTCTGGGCAGTGCTATGTGTTAATAGTGGGTAGGAGATCTGCTGGTGCAGATGCAGGCTCCTCTGGAGAGCGCGAGAATCATCTGTTGTTACTGTCATTATTTATTTGTAGCACTTAGGCGCCCCAGTCATGGCCCAACAGCCCGTTCTGCCGAGTACTGTGCGAACTGCCCCAAAACACTTACAATCTAAGTCTAAGACAAGACACAACAGGTGAATGCAGACAGACAAGGGTGTCCAAGGAAGCAGGGTTCTGCGCAGAGTCCATTTGGGAGCAGCCTTGTGGCTGGGGAGTGCTGACACAGAGAGGACAGGCTAACAGGACAGCTGCTGAGGAAGGCTCTACCCAGTCTTGCTCAGTGCTCCTGCTTCGAGGCACCTAAGTGCATGTTGTTTATTCCAACCGTCGTCTGAGCAATAAATACGTGGCCGCCTCTGTGTCCCTCGCTAGCCCCAGAGGCACTGAACTGTTCTTGTGAAGTTACTACACGCTTGCCTTCCTGCTACACGGCTCGTTCTCTGTCTCGCGTGGCTGCCGCAGCCTCTAGGAGGACGCTCCAGCATGGGTGTGCTGCAGGGTCCGTCCATTGGGAAAGACCTGGGCAGAGGTCAGAGCATCTTTGCTACTTGCACTGACCCCTCTCTCTGCCTGTCCTCCCCAGCCCGGCCATTCAGTACATGGCAGAGGGGACTACTGGGTTTGGAAGGTGGCCAGGCCCAATTGCCTTTGGCCAGAGGGAGGATGGGGGTGGAGCCTTTGATGGTGGGAAAGGGATGATCCCAGGGAAACAGCCCTTCAAGAGAAGAATTCCCTGTCTGGTTTCCATGTGGTGAATAGGGTTAGCCTGGGGTCTTGTGCCTGACATGGGGATCTCATGGCTTCCGGGGAGGACTGACCTCACTGACTGCCCCCTTGCATTCCTTTGCAGAAGACATTCTCCTCCGGGTGTTAGCGATCACCAGCTACTCAGTGCCCGAAAGCATCCAAAGGTAATTTCAGTGCATATAACGTTTCCTCCCAGCGCATCTGATTACATGTGCTGCCATTGTCAGGCGAATGCTCGTCACAGAGCTGCGGAAGGGCCTGGACTGAGAGCTCTGGAGACACAAGTCCATCTATCTGCCAGTCAGGCACAGGGCACAGTGGCAGAGCTAGCACTCCTCTGCCCCCCATGTGTTGTCTAATACCAGTGTGCCCCTTGTGATGGGTTCAGGCCCCACAGCCCATCCGGCCCTTGACTTCTCTGCTGGGCCAGTTAGAGCAGTCTGTGAGTCATGGGAATTGGCTAGGGCCTTGAGTTATCACAGTCACTTCGTGTAGGTCACTGGAGTTCAGGCGGCATTTGGAGACATTCAGTCACTGCCAGCCTGTACCCATGCTGGATGAGAAGATCCCTAGCAAAGGTTTTGATGAACCCAAAATTGAGTTTAAACCCGGCAGAGCCCCCCTCTCCGAGTGAACACAGGAAGCTCTTGGCCTGAATGCCAAGGAGGCTGAAGTCCATTTATACTGGCCTATGTGCGTCTCGTTCTCCTTCTTGGTCCCCTCGTGGATGTTGATAAATCATCTGGCCAGGTTCTGGATCAAGACAAAGAGACAATGGAGTCTTCTTCCCCATCAGGTGGGGTAGGGTTATTATGCAAACATCTGCCAACAGTATCTATCTGAGACAACGCGAAGGTCCACGTTTACCATCTTCTTGGGTACAATCCATCTCTTCCTCCTCTTTTCTGGGAGTCTCTTTCCTACCACCCTCTCTCCCCCTGCCATCGTCATCAGGTTCTTGTCATTCATCCTAAACTGACCGCCAGTGGAGGACAGCTCAGGTGCTGGCTACCTGAAAATCCAGCAGCCAGGTGGGTGAACTCCTATCCTAGGGCTGAGATGTCCTCCCATCCTTAGTTCCTGGCAGAGAAGCATACAGGTCGCTCTCATCTCTCCTTAGAACCAACATCTACTACTGCCCTTTGGGACCTTGCCAAAAGGAAGAAACTGCTTGCATAGACTTAGTTCCCTTGCACCAGAGACTCAGCGTATCAGTCGGTGTCCCTGATTTACACTGCAGTGAGAGGGCATCTCCCCGCTTGAACTAAGCACATGCCTCCTGTCTCCCCACCGTCTTGCCGTCGATCTGGTGGACCGCCAGCACGCGGAAGGGGTGTTGCCACTGCCCAACGCCAGGCTTCATTTAACCCCTGGTGGGGGGTTTGAAGTCTGAGTTTTCCATCTCCTACGTAGCCTGCCCTGCCCACCTGAAGAGCTGCCCTTGCCCTGAGCTGTGCCCTTTCACAACCACCTCTGGTGTGTGAATGCATATGCTGGAGTGTTTTACTGTCAGAGACCCTGGCCTTCTGTGTGTGTTGGGAGTGCATCGCCAAACCCCACCCCGCCCTGTTGGGTGGCCCAGTGCCCTCTTGATCACTATCATCCCCGAACTGCCCCATTCTTCTTCCCTTGGTGTGTATGTGGGGCTTTGCCCAGATTCCTGCCCCCATCTGTAGCCCTGCCCCATCTCTCCTCCCCACCCCTCCCTGGCATTGTCCCACAGACGCCCACTCTCCTGCTGCTTCCTCTCCCCTTGTAAACTATAAGAGGAGAGAGAGGAAGGGGTGAACAGAGTCAAGCCCAGCACTGGCAAGTTTCTCCATGTGGCTCAGCCCCCCTGCTTTGCCAGTCCGTGGGTCTCTGCTGATGCCCCTCAGTACTGCCCTGCCCACCTGAAGAGCTGCCCTTGCCCTGAGCTGTGCCCTTTCACAACCACCTCTGGTGTGTGAATGCATATGCTGGAGTGTTTTACTGTCAGAGACCCTGGCCTTCTGTGTGTGTTGGGAGTGCATCGCCAAACCCCACCTCGCCCTGTTGGGTGGCCCAGTGCCCTCTTGATCACTATCATCCCCGAACTGCCCCATTCTTCTTCCCTTGGTGTGTACGTGGGGCTTTGCCCAGATTCCTCCCCCCATCTGTAGCCCTGCCCCATCTCTCCTCCCCTCCCCTCCCTGGCATTGTCCCACAGACGCCCACTCTCCTGCTGCTTCCTCTCCCCTTGTAAACTATAAGAGGAGAGAGAGGAAGGGATGAACAGAGTCAAGCCCAGCACTGGCAAGTTTCTCCATGTGGCTCAGCCCCCCTGCTTTGCCAGTCCGTGGGTCTCTGCTGATGCCCCTCAGTACTGCCCTGCAGCCCCCCTGCTGTTCCAATCTTTGGGCCCCTTGTGAGCCGAGGTTGCCAAATTGCATGCCAGGCTGATGGGCATATTTATGATGTGCACAAGGGAGTTGGTTGGATGAGACCCCCTCCCCTCCCCAGTGTGCTGCCTCCTTGCAGCCAGTGGCAGGATTGGATTTCCCAGCCCCTGGTAGACTTGCGGTGTTGACAGACGTGCTCCAGGACATGATGTCATGGTGCTGCAGCCCCAGCCAGCGGCCTGGCTGTTTGCACTAAAATGACGTAAATTGCTGGACTCTCTCTGGGGACGTACGGCAAAATGAGCCGTTGATTTTTGGCAGGCGGGTAATGAGCTGCAGCGTCAGTTTGCTGTGCCCGTGATTCCGTCTGACAGCCGAGCACTGGCTGTCTCTCGCTCCGGTCTGTCTGCTTGTCTCAGCTAGTCAAGCACGGACCATGTGAGGCGTGGGTCAGAAATACAGGGCGAGTGACCCACCCCCCTCCTACAACCCCAGCAGATTTGGGGCACTGTTGCAGCAGAGCAAAGGAACAGGATCCACTGACCCAGCCCACCTAGAATCAGGAACGAGAACCAGATCTCAGGAGACCCAACAAAACTCCCATGCAGAGCTGAACAGTGTAACCAGGCCCTTCCTTGTATGGCTGTCATCTCCAACAGCTGGGCTGTAGGGCAGAAGCTGCTGTCTCTAGGACAGAAGGGAATAACAAAGCTGGGATGCTGCAGAGGCTGTCGCTGGGCCAGTTAAAGGCCTGTGCCTGATACAATAAAACAGTAACGCCTGGCTCGTCTCTTCCGTAGATCTCCATGAGCTCTACAAAGGACGTCAGTGTCATTAGCATCATTGTGCAGACAGGGAAACTGAGGCCAGAGAGACATGACTTGCCCAAGGTCACCCGGCAGCTGAGCTGGGAATAGGACCAAGGATCCCTGCGACCCAGTGGGGCGTTGGAGTCGTTAGGCCAGACTGCTGGCTTCAGAGCAGCAGCAGCCACCTGCCTGGCGAGCTGAGCGTGAGGCTGTTCGCGCAGTACAGGGCTGTTTGTGGTTTGCTAGAGGAGGTGCCGTGTGCTGACAGGCTCAGCCCCTGTGTTTGCTTGCATTTCAGTGCACTATCTATAGGCCCAGACAAGCTTCTGTCACGGAATCCTCTCTCTGAAGTGGCTTGAACTGGTGGAAGAACTGGGTTGATTGGGTGAAGCAGCTTCCAGTTGGCTAGAGCTCTTTCTGACCGTGGTCCAGTTGCAGGGCTGGCTTATCACACGGATGCTCCATTCCACCCCAGCTTCTGGCACCAGCAGGTTTCTCTTCTTCATCAGACAGCTGGGCACTTTGTTTTCACCTGCCGACCTCAGCTATTACTGTCGGAATGGTGCCTGGGGCCTGCGGAAGGATGCTGCCTCTGCACTTCTGTAGTATCACCCATCTGACGGGCTCGAGACCTCCTTTGGACCTCACAACCTCCCTGTGCTGCTGGGGAGGCATCCCGAGCTCAGACGTGAGAAAACTGGGGCACAGAGAGAAGGAGACTTACCCAGGGTCACACACGAAGTCAGTGCCTCAGCACGGAACAGAATCCAGATCTCCTGAATCCCAGCCCAGTGCCTTTCCTGCTGAACAATATGTAACCCATGCTAAGAGTGTAGTTCACCTAAGGATAAGAGTCTACTTCTGTGCCAATTTAGAGGAGCTACTCCTGTAGCACAAGCGGTAAGGGCTCTTGCTTTTAGTGATGAAGGTCTCAAATTCAATCCCTGCTGTGCACTGAGCAGGGGGCTTATTGTATGCACCTGCCACCTTATTTGGGTGTTAACATGTGTTGTTTGCATTCTAATGTGCTGATAAAGGGTATCTCTTGTCTCTGGGTCTCCAGTTGGAATCTAGCTGTGTTGGTCGTGACTGGGGCCCCATTGCTATTCAGGGGTCTGTGTGAATTGGGTTTGTATTTCAGTTTGGTTCCTAGTGGGTGGGAGGGGGCAACCGTCTACATCAGACAAATGGCCCTACTGACTAGGAGAGCAGCAGTGGGAATTCACACCTGCATTTCCCCTGGAATCCACTGATAAAAATGCAGTGCTTTCAGATTCATAGATCTCAAGGCAGAAAGGTCCATTACCATCTTGTCTGACCTCTTGCATCGCAAAGCCATTACGTGCAAAACTTCACCCCGCGGGGCAGCAGGAAGCTCAACCCTAGAGGGCGCCAAGGAGTCGAGACTGTTTTTGTTGCTTCTAAAAATGTGTAATGAACTAAACCATTCAATGTAAATGGGGAGACAATCCCCCAGAGATGAAAAGGATGGTGAGTGCGTTTGGTTGAGATTGTTTTCTTTTGCAGCATGAAGTGCCGAAGATGTGCAGTGGTGGGGAATGGACACCGGCTCCGAAACAGCTCCATGGGGGAAGCAATCAACAAATATGACGTGGTGATCAGGTAAGACACTATGGAGATTCAGTACAGTGAGGGTTAGTCTTCCTCTGCCAAGGACCCATCACATCAGTTTAGACAGAGGGCTTGTCTACATCATAAAGTTGTAGCGCTGGTGAGGGGGTTACAGCGCTGCAACTTAGGAGGTGTACACATCTGCAGGTCATCACCAGCTCTGCAACTCCCTGTTTGCAGCGCTGGCCGTACTCCCGTTTTGTCTCGGGTGTAGAGGATCCAGCGCTGGTAATCAAGTGTAGACACTTACCAGCGCTTTTCTTGACCTCCGTGGAATAAGCAGGTATCCCAGCATACCTGAGGAAGCCTCTCTAGTAATCAAGCAGGTCTCCTTCCCCAGTTTGCTCTCGCGTTCCCCGAACCCCCGAGCAAGCAGGTCTCCTTCCCCGCAGTTTGCAGGGGGGTTCGGGGAACGCGAGAGCAAACCGCGGGGAAGCAGGTCTCCTTCCCCGGTTTGCTCTCGCGTTCCCCGAACCCCCGTGCAAGCAGGTCTCCTTCCCTGCGGTTTGCAGGGGGGTTCGGGGAACGCGAGAGCAAACCGCGGGGAAGCAGGTCTCCTTCCCCGGTTTGCTCTCGCGTTCCCCGAACCCCCGTGCAAGCAGGTCTCCTTCCCTGCGGTTTGCTCTCGCGTTCCCCGAACCCCGCTTGAAGCCGCCCAACAGCGCTGCAGTGTGGCCACATCTAACACCATTTGCAGCGCTGGTTGCTGTAAGTGTGGCCACTCTGCAGTGCTGGCCCTATACAGCTGTACTAATACAGCTGTAACAACCAGCGCTGCAAAATTGTAGATGTAGACATACCCAGAGTGGAGTATGTTCACAGATACCTGGGGACTGGCTGAGATCAACGCTCTGGGATCCATGCTACGTTAATGGGATGGAGGAAAACAGAATGCATTCTTTTTGTGTTGAGAGACCGGAATTGATGCGGCATGTGAGCCTCGTATCTTTCCATTTTCCTTTGACTTAGCTTTGGCGTGCATGAAAGGAGGCAGAGCCACGGAGCAGGGCTAGCACGGATGAGAGCTGGCCAAGACACAATTGCTGGTTAATGGGAAATCCCAAACAAAAATTTGTCTCAGAAACATGGAAATGTGGCCCGAGAGTCTGAGAGCTCTGGGGTCCCTGGCCGTGGGGCTACCCTTTGAGCTGCAGAGTCTGAAAATCTGGGGTCCTTGGACAGCTCATATGGGGAAGCCTGTTCCAGGAGCTTCAGGCTATCAGCTTGATGGCAGGGACCCTGAGAGACCCCAAGATTTCCAGACTCCAGGCTGCGGATCTAGGAGCCAAGTTCGAGTTAGAGTCAGGGCTTTCAAGAGTGCCAGGTTCTTGGCACCATAGCAGAGAGCTTGGAAGTCCAGAGAGCCCGCATGGTCCTGGCTCCATGACATGCAGCCCAGAAGCCCTGACATCGCAGAGCTGCCTTTGAGACACTCGGGTCCCTGGGGCAGCCCACGTAGTGGGGATGCTTTGGGCTTTCCTGGAGCTGGAATTGCCAGCACCAGCGAGAAGCAAGTGCTCAGACTCCTTAGGCCAGTTCCTCAGCTCTGATTTGAATGGAAATCACAAATTTACACAAGGGATGTGGGAGATCCAGGTTAGTCCTACCTGGAAATTCTAACCTATTCAGGCCTTTCTACCACTCTCGTCACTGTAATGTGTGAGCACCTGGCAGTAGGGTGGATTTGATTTAATTCAAATAGTCAGGAAGACTCGAGTTAATCATGGTTTTCTACATAAAAGTGCATTCTTGTTGGTTGTTATAACCCAGTAGTTCTCAAACTTTTGTACTGGTGACCCCTTTTACATAGGAAGCCTCTGAGTGCGACCCCCCTTATCAATTAAAAACACTTTTTATTATATTTAACACCCTTATAAATGCTGGAGGCAAAGTGGAGTTTGGGGTGGAGACTGACAGCTCTTGACCCCTCCATGTAATACCCTTGTGACCCCCTGAGAGTTCCTGACCCCCAGTTTGAGAACCCCTGTTATAACCTTAATACATATTCTTCACAACTCAGAGATAGATGTAGGTTTCATTTTTAGAAGGTACACACTATACATTTTTAAAGTGATTTATTTTGAAAAGTTTTCAGATTAGTTTTGCAGCTATATCAGAAAATGAATGATTGTTTGGTGATTTCATTTGCCAAAGTTAATTGAAGTAAATATTTATGAAGTCATTGGAGGTGAACTATCTCCAATTCAACAGGTTAATCATTAATATTTGGAGGATTTTCTTGCCATGCTGTATTAGGAGGAGAACATCACCGGACAGACATTTGAATTGGTTTATTTAACTAAAACAGCAACGTTATGTATTCTGGATTTTTTTCTTCAACAGCAAACGTATAATATTTTAACAAAAAAGTGTATGTCCCTCGCTTCTCACGTTTATCTCCAGACTTCTTCTCCTTGTTCAGATCTATTCCGCCCCCAATGATCTTCCTCTATTCATTGAACTTTGCACTTTTAGAGAGAGGTAACAGAGGGACAATAAGATTGAGGTCTGTTATTTCTCACCTCTATATATTATTTATTTCAAAACATTTTTGCTGTTAACAAGCATGTTACCTCTGGAGACACAAACCCACAGTTGGAGCACTGCAAAACTAAGCATCTCTGATGGTATCTTCTAGACTGAGCCCGGAGTCCCATTGGGTAGATGGAAAGATTAACCTAAATAATCTATACAGAAGCTCCTGGAACCCCATAAAATTGGGTCCCTAATCCATGAACTATTGGAACTCATTTACAAAACTTTTCTTAAACGTTACATGAATATATTGTCTCATACTATAGAATTAAAATTTATAATCCCTGTTCCATGATGAGCTCTTTGAGCTATGATGTATCTTAATTAAAACTATCTTTAGATAGGCTTTTTCCTCAAAAAGCATTTCATCAAAAAACGCCTATTTAAATTTAAAAAAATCCGATTTTTTTCAATTGATTTTTATCCACCCTACCTTGCAATTATGCATTAAGCGATGTGACTAACATTTGTCCTGTGTTTGGGGTCTCATCCTGTCCCAGGGAGAGGCGTGTGTGTGCAGGGGAGGGGTTTGGTTTGGATGGTTTTGTGGAAACGTACACTCACATTGCTCGGGGTTTGTTAGAGAAGGCAGGTCAAAGCAATGCACCTGGCACCCAGAGTGGGATGGGCCTTACTTCCCGAGGGAGTTCATTCCCAAAGGATCCTGTCCCCACGTCCCCTAACCTAACATCTATCACGTCAAAGTGTGGCGAGCAGGTGGCTCGAATCCCCGAAAGGGTCTCCGCTGGGGACGGGAAGCGAGATGCTAATGGGACAGGTCATGGGGAAATTGGAACCCGTATGCAATATCCCCTGCCTCATCTTGCGCTCCCTCCCCTCAGGTTGAACAATGCGCCAGTTCATGGGTACGAGGCGGACGTGGGCTCCAAAACCACCATGCGCCTGTTTTACCCAGAGTCCGCGCACTTCGACCCCAGACGGGAGAACAACCCGGATACTCTGCTGGTGCTGGTGCCATTTAAACCCATGGATTTCCAGTGGCTGGAGATGATCCTCAATGACAAGAAGCGAGTAAGTGCTGCGAGGGACGATGGCTGGCATCTCCTCTGCCTTGTTTTGCTCTCACCGCTGGATGCAAGCCTGTTGCAGCCCTAGTGGGGAAAGAATAGCCCCTGACTTTCCTGTTGTCCTTTTCCAGATTCGCAAGGGGTTCTGGAAGCAACCCCCTTTAATCTGGGACGCCAATCCCGAGCAAGTGCGGATTCTGAACCCTTACTTTATGGAAATTACTGCTGCTAAATTGCTTAATCTTTCCATGAAGCAACCGCGGAAGATTAAACAGGTAAGGGAGCCGGTGTGCTGGGGACAGAGAGAGCGAGACAGACTCACGGTGCCCCGGATCTAAATCACAGAGCAGTCCCAACTGGAACTCGCTAAGGGGGCATGGTGCCATTCTGCTGCACTGTGTCCACCCTTTTCCCCTTTGTGCCCCATCGACTTATTGACCCAGCCCTGGGCTGCTCAACACGGTTTGGAAAATTACTTCCCTTTTCCAGGTAGGAGGAGATCAAGGTGAAGGCCACTTGGGTGATTCTTACAGTGCTTTGTAGATAAAATGCTAGGTGATCCATCCTCCCACAGTACGGGGCCTCCCGGGTGTGGGGAGATGCTGGCTGTTAAAGTGCTTATTGCTTTGCTCTCACCCTTCCCTGGTCCTTCTCGCATGAACAGAGAGCAACAATCCCCGAAGTCCGAAGGTGCAAACAATTCGATGTTTATTGGGGTGAACTTCCAGCAAGCTTAAATTCAAGTTCCTTTTCCTTATTTTTCAAATCCCAACTTACTTCCTGTTTGCCCTAATTTATATAATAATATTTTCAGCTATGCCTTAAACAATCATTCTACTAAAATTTACCTAACCATTCCTAACATATTGTAACATGATTAGTTAACCAATTATATCCCACCACCTTAATTAGTTTACACCTAGCAAAATTAATAATACAGCAGACAGAAACAATCACAGAACCAGACAGAGACCATGCAAATAAACATACAAAACAATACAGAAGTAAGGATTTCACAACTACATCTGTACAGACATAAGGGTTCTCCAGCTGTGTCTATTGATAAGTGAGTTCTTGCCAGACAGGATGCGATCAAACTAAGTTTCCTTTTACATCTAGGCTCTTCCCTTTCTCTGGAGGTGATAGATCGAATCACCTTCCTAACAGTCCCAGACTGCCTTATTTTAATATGACTAGTTTGGAATGTGAGAACGTGACCATACATTTCCCAGTTTATGGCTGCTAAAGAACCAGGCCTCAGACTGTCATAGTAAGAGAAGGCCACTACACAGACAGTGATTTTTTATTCTTTCTTTTATACCTCTATAACTAGCTAAGTGATAAGAATACACCTAAAGTCTTAAAGTATAGGCCTTTGCAGACAGGCCTGAATATCTATATCCTAACACTGGCCACCAACTCACCTCTGTTTCCCTGTATCCTTGAGATTATATTCACACTGCTTTGTTGGGGGGAAAGTTGGCCACTGCTGGGAAGTGATTGTGGCTCAGGGCTAAACCAGATAAGCTGCTCTTCTGGAGGGAGAACTAGCAAGCGGCTTCTGCTCAGAGATGAAGATCTTTCTGCACCGAATCCTTCTATTGTTTGTTTGGCCAGTGCAGTCAAATTATAAAGGTGTGTGAGAGTGGGTGGGTGTGTGCGCACAAAGCCGGTTTTGAGTTATCCGATTTCTTTTGTTGTTTTAAAGCTATGGATGGCCTTCTGTGTGTGCATCTATAACTCAAGAAATAGCTGAACAGATTTTCCTTGTTATCCGTTACTTGTGAGAAATCAGACAAACCCATAACGTTTGGTGGAAGTTACGAAGGTCTGCAGAGTTCAGAATGGAATTCTCTTCTCATCCTTTTCTGTAGTAGTGCTGTAACACCGTAGCACTTTGCATCTTCAAATCACTTGGGAATGGTTGACTAGTGAATGCCCCCACAGACCTGCAAGAGATGTGGTAGGGTCCTCGTTTATAGCTCGAGAAACTGAGGTGCAGAGGTTTAGATTTCCCAGAGCCAGTCACTGTTTCACAAATAATGTTATAGTTTCATAGACCGTAAGGCTAGAAGAGTCCACTATGATCATCCAGGCTGACCACCTGCATAGGCCAGGCCAGAGAACTGCCCTAAGTTCCTTCCTGTTTGAACTACAGCATATTTTCTAGAAAAACATCCAATCTTGATTTAAAAATGTACCATGATAGAGACTCTCCAACAGTTGTTCCAATGCTTAATTACCTTTAGTGTTAAAAACCTCTGCCTTATTTCTAGCCTTCATTTGTCTAACTTCAGCTTTCAGCCACTGGAGACCTTTGTCTGCTAGAGCGGAGAGCCTACTATTATCAAATTTCTGGTTCCCATGTAGGTAGTTAAAGACCGTGCTCGAGTCACCTTTTAACCTTATCTTTGAGAAACGAGATCATTTGAGCTGCTTGGCTCTATCACTATAAGGCAGGTTTTCTAATCCTTTAATCCTTCTCGTGGCTCTTCTCTGACCCCTCTCCAATTTATCAGCATCCTCTTGAACGGTGGACACCAGAACTGGACCCAGTATTCCAGTAGCAGTCGCACCAGTGCCAAACAAAGAGGTAATAGAACCCCTCTTAGTCAATATTCCCCTGTTTATATATCCAAAGATCGCATTAGGCCTTCGGGCCACAGCATCACATGGGGAGCTCGTGTTCAGTGATTATCCCCCACAACCCCCATGTCCTTTTCAAAATAGCTGCGTCCCGGGAGCAAATCTTTGGCATACACTGATTTCATGTTGATGTTGTTGAATTCTAAGGATGGAACAGCGTATAACTGAGGAGTGAGTAAACCTGTGCAGAGCCACAGTGACTCTAAATCTAGCAATGTGGGGGATCGGAGCGAGCAGATGTCCAAATGGAACAGCGTCATTCGGGGATGGGGGGCTGCCACGGCCAGAGAGGAATAGCTTCCTCTCCCTGGAAAAGAATAGAAGTTGGCTGAAGAGGCAATAAGTTATTCTTCTGTTCTCTGGTCTCTTTCTATCAAGGCTCACATCCTCCCAGCCACGTCAAGCAGAGAGAAATGTCCCAAGCATGGAAATCTTATAGGTTAGGGTAGAAGTAATTCACTAAAAGATCTGCAAAGAGAGATTCCCAGACCAGCTTGGCTAGGGGAAGATCATTTCCAGCTGAGACCAGCTCAGCGTGGCTCGTTCCAGCTTAGCCGGGTGGAAGCTCCTTCCAGAGCAGCTGGCTGCTTGAAGGAAGGTGTGCTCTTGACTGTAGTGTTGCCACATCCAGAGAAACTGTTTGTATGACTTTCTCCTTGTTCCCATAAATGGATTTTCATGCGGGAGTCTCCATTGTCCTCAATGTTGTGTCCAGCATATGCTACTTTGGGAGGGGAGGGTATAATGTCCTAGGGATCATCCCTCCAGGTTCCTTACTGGGGCTTTGGATCAACCAAAGAAGAGAATTTGTCCCAGATTCACACTGAGCCCAGTGCATGCTGGGACAGGAGTTTAAGCAGTGCTGTTTGGACACTCATGCATTGCAGTCACGGGCAATAAAGCCTTCCTTAAATTATCCATTCTCAGTGCCTTGATCTATGGCAGATCCTAATGACCTGGCACACTGTCATAGGGACTCTCCCCATCTGGAGATTTTTCAAGGAGCAACTTGGAAAATCCATGTGTGTTTTGGAGTTCATGACCCAATATTCTCTCTCTAGTCTAGTCCAGATGTATTATACCCCATAAGGCAGGTGGTGATATACGCAGGACCGAGAGTCCCACTTCGTAATGGCAGCAGCCCTATAGCTAACAGCTGCCCTTCCTAAGTAGGGAACCTTCATTCTAAGTCACGCATGTGTGACGAACTGCGTCCATGTATCACAAAGCATCATGGTCATCGGTGAACCTAGATCCAGTGTTCGCACAGCTCTAATGATCATGCATACCAAGCCTCTGTGTTATACACAGGGCCTGTCCCCAAAGAGAGAAGGGGGGAGAAAACCACTCTGAACTGAACCCAGCATGTATGTTGTTTTTTTTTAAATCGCCCTGAGCCCTTTCATCTCTCTCCCTCTAGAAACCAACGACGGGATTATTAGCCATCACCTTGGCATTGCACTTCTGTGACCTGGTACATATCGCAGGCTTTGGATACCCTAATTCTGCCAATAAGAAACAGAGTATACACTACTATGAGCAAATCACACTCAAGTCAATGGCCGTAAGTGACCGTGCGCTCTTTCCCCTCTAGTGGTGATCACGTTTTGCTGTTACACAGCACCTTTCCTGTGCGACTCTCTGGGCTTTACAAACATCACCAGAGGGAATTGTGTTATTAACATATTAGCTGTAAGTAAGGTGACCAGATGTCCTGATTTTATAGGGACAGTTCCGATTTTAGGGTCTTTTTCTTATATAGGCTCCTATTACCCCTCACTCCCTGTCCCGATTTTTCACACTTGCTGTCTGGTCACCCTAGCGGTAAGCTGTCTGGATTCAGTATGTAATAGAACTAAGGGTTATACCGCCCCTCCATATGCTGTGGCCACTACCCTTGGTGATACCCATGAATAGCGTTGATGCATTCCATCCACTAGAGAGCAGTGGTGCATATGACAGTGATGATCCATAAAAACTCTTCCATTCCCTTGGCATTTGGAGTATTTCCCAGAGTAAGTACAGGGGATACCTAGGAAATACTCTAGGTAGTAGCACTATCTGTATTATGGTAGTGTCTAGGAACAGCAAGCAAGGATCAGGGCCCCCATGTGTTAGGCCCTGTACAGACAGCCGAACGCATAATTTCCCATATCCTTGGGACGAGGACTATCTTTTCATTCTGTCTGTACAGCGCATTGCACACTGGGATCTAGGTCCGCAACTGGAGCTCTTAGGTGCTACTGCAATAAAATTAATAAATAGCTAGTGAAGATAGTCCCTCCTCAGAGAGATGGTGTCATCTAAAGCAGGGTTTCTCAACCCATGGGTCGGGACCCAAAATTGGGTCACCAGAACGTTTGAAAGGGTCACGTGGCAGCTCTTGTGGCTCCTGGCTGGCTGGCTGGTTCCAGGCTCTGCAACTCTGGGGTCCCAGCACCACTGTGGTTTGGCCCAGCCGTCATGATGATGGGAGCCCAGGTAGGCCAAATTTGAGGGAGTGGCACTGCAACCCCTTGAACAAGATCACAACTCCACTCACACAAATTTGGTCCAGTGAGAGGGATGGGGCCAAACCAAAGCAGCGCTGTGACCCCACAAGTTGCAATGCTCAGAGTGGAGAGCCAAGCCCAGCCAGCCCCCCAGCACAGGAGGTGCAGGAGCTGCCGCTGTAGGGTGAGTGCCGGGCAGGACCCGACCAAAACCACCCCAGGGCCTCCACCCCCGGACTATTTACTGGGTCCCGACAGGCCATAAACATTTACAAATGGGTCCTGAGCCCAAAAAGGTTGAGAACCGCTGATCTAAAGCACAAGCACAACATGAAGCCAGGCTGAATCTCAGTGGTGTGTTACTAAGCCTGAGTTTCCCTGTGACACAGACACATCTACACAGACAAGAAAGCACACGCCATTCCCCAACCGCCACGTGTTACAGTCAAACAGAAATTCGGAGAACAAGTCTGTGTAAAAACCTCACAACAAGTGTTTTTGCACATAATCCCTGTGCTGCGTAGAGTGCAGACTTGCCTCCTTCCTTTAGCTTGACGAGCACAGACATTTGCAATAACCTAATACACAGCTCAGCTCGAAACATCTCTCCACACTGGGCTGCTCCTAGGGCTCCTCCTTCAGGGCTGCTCAGCTCACACCCTAGATCCTTCATCCCCAGAGAGCTCCCTTACTAACCCCTGTAGATAGGAGTTATCTGCCTCAGGAAGTCAGCCAAATCCACTTACCCCTTTCCCGGTGGGACTAACCTATGCAAACACTGCCAGCCTGGTAGAATTTGTGGGGTTGTAGGTATAACGGCAAAGCTTTCCCCAACCCAGAGAGGAATTTGGTTTGTGAGCCGCTAAGTAGACAAAGGAGGAGACATCGGCCTGTTGAATCAATGCAAAATGAACAATCCCTGTTCTCACTGACCAAGCTTCCAGCTTTCTCAGCCACAAGGTGGCTAATTACTAATGGACCTATTTTATCGGGCCGGGCGGCTTATTGTGTGGATTTCTGAAACGCTGCTTTGCAGTTGTAGGCATTAAATATTAAACTCTTGAAACAATGACAGCCCCTTTTTAAAGCTGCAGCCCCCCCGACCCCAAGCATCACGGAGGGCGAACCGTGACAGGACAGGGTGGAGCGGAGCTGTACTCGCAGCCTTTCCCATCTAGCTAGGCTTTTATCAGGGGGTCTGTCGCCACGGCATCTGGCCTAATGAGCTCTCTCTTGTCTGTCTCGCAGGCATCGGAGCACAATGTCTCGCATGAGGCATTAGCAATAAAAAGGATGCTTGAATTAGGTGTCGTCAAGAACCTTACGCACTTCTGATGGGACGTGGACTAGAATTTCCCTGAATTGCCATGGCCTCCACCTTGGCTGCCTGTCACCCAGCATGTCCCAGCATCCACCGGGCCGGAGACACCACTGCTTCGCCGCAGGGCCCCAAGTGCGCCCCCTGCTCGTGGTGGGGGCTGGCTGCTGGGGACAGCGCTGGTCCTGGAGAAAGTAGACAGAGGGGAGAGGGCTGCGGAGTCCCGCTCGGCCAGACTGAGGTGGCTTTCGGCCACGTCGTGTCAAGGCTCAGAAGCAGAGCATCTGAAATCCTTCCAGTCGTGGGGTGGCTGGATCCCTTTGTGGCCAAGCCAACGCTGACTTGCCAGCCTTCAGGGCGGCGCAGAGGGTGACCCCCGTGGGAGGGGCCCTTGTGGCTTGCTGCTGCGCCCATCTCTTTGGCCTGTCTGCTCCACATAGGGGACAGGGGTTGTTTGGCGCACTCTTGAACTGAACCCTGGACAGCGGAAGAATTGTCAACTTCTCGCCAGATCGGTTTGCTCTCAGTCTGAATGAGGCAGCGGGACTGGTTTGACACCCCCCCCCCCATTACCCCTTCCCGGGGTGGGGCTGGCTCTGGGGGTGCGGCACATGGGAATGCTGCTGTAGATGGAAGCTGTAATGGTGTCCTTTTTTAAACATTTATTGGGGGGGAGGGGTACCATGCAGTATTTTGCTGATGGGGTTTAGACCGACACCCCCCCCCCAGTGCTGCTTCCCAGTGGGAATGGGGAGCTGGCGATCAAAGTGGGGGCAGGGAGGCAGAGTGGTGGGAGCATTAAATTATTCTTGACTGACAGAGCACAGCTGCCTGCCCCCCCCCCCCACTGCAGTGAAGGGGAGGACTTTGAATTCTGTTCTGTAAGATGGCCTAGCATGGGGAGCTAAGGTTGGGAGGAGGAATCGTGGCCGCTCCAGGAATGAGCTGCCCCCAGGGCCGCCTCCGCTGTGGGGCAGAGATTGGTCCGGGGATGCCCTCTGCTCGGCCGCACTCAAGGAACTGAAGTGGGAATAAATAGAGTTTTCTTTTCCTTTTTTAAAAACTTTTGATCAAAGTCTGTTTTGTTCCCCCCACCCCCCTTCAATTGCAAGTGCATTTCTTGCAGGGAAGAGGGGCCAGACTGACAACCTGGGGATTGCAGCCCTCAGTTTATCCATAAAACAGGTACCACCATGGTACCAGGAACAACCCCTTCAGGGAGGCTAGGCCCCAGCCCCGCCCCTTCCTCCCGAGGCCTCCCCCTGCTCCCCTTCCCCAGTCCTCACCCACTAGATCCCCAAGCATGCCTCACCACCAACCACAGCCGGAAGAGCCTCAGCCGCACCGCCCTGACCCACCAGCCCGAGCTGAGCCCCTGGCGGCTTCAGGGAGAGGGGAAGCCCCGTCCAGGGGGCGGCTCGTGGGCAAGGTCACGGCCTGCGTTAGGGGAGGCTTAGCCTCCCCTGGCTTATGACACCCACCACCCATTGGGTACCAGACAGGCTCCCAACCAACGTGTCTTGGTCCTAAACTTGCAGGGCTGAGATGGGAGGTGAGTCTCCACAGCCCGCCCTGCAAGCCGTCTCCTCTCCGCTGAGACTCCCAGCGTTCGGGCTCTGGGCACACGTTCCCTGGGAGCCGGTCCTTGAGATCCTGCAGCGGGGCTGGGGGCATGCATGCTGCTAAAGCCCAGATCTCTCACTGGGGTGGGAGAATAGGGGGAAAGGTTCTTCTTCAAGGTGCTGACCCAAAGGGGCTTGGACTCGGTGGGACAGAGCAGAAATGTCTCTCCTGAGCAGGCAGTGCTGTGGCTCAATGCTAGTTAATTTAACTAATTTAAATGATTATTTATCTGAGACGCGTCGGTGTCTGTTGCAGAACGAGTGTAACGTTGTTTCCATTGAATTGCCCTGTGGGGCAGCTAAGGAGCAGTGGGGTTGAAACTGTATCATCCTTCTGCTTTGCCTGAAGGGGGAGTGACCTTTGGGGATACTCCCTCCTAACCCAGCTCCAATGCAGGGCAAGTACTCAGCCCCTTCTAATCCTCCATAGTGGCCCAGGCTTGGGGTAGCAGCTTTGCGCCCCGGGTGTCTGTAGGGCTTTGACTTCATCACTAAGCATCTAACCCCACTGACGGACTCCCGTTGACTTAGTGAGTGCTGGATCGGGGCCCAAAGCTCTTTGTACCACTGCACCCCTTCTCCCTTGTAGCACAGTCAGGCATGTGTAACATGGCTGGTACCACTAGGGGGCATGGCTAGGGAATGAAGGGGTGTGTGTGTTTGTGTGTGTGTGTGTGTTGTGTCCATCCTTGCTGGAGGTGTGTGTTTGTCTGCCCATCCCTGCTGCCCCCTGCTGGACGGGTGTGTGTGTGTGTCCATCCCTGCCCCCTCTGCTGAAGGGGTGTGTGTGTGTCTCCCTCCCCATCCCTGCTGGAGGGGTGTGTGTGTGTGTGTGTCCGTTCCTGCTGTCCCCTGCTGAAGGGGTTGGTGTGTCTGTCTGTCCGTCCGTCCCTGCTGCCCCCTGCTGGAGGGGTGTGTGTGTGTGTGCCAATCCCTGCTGGGTGTGTGTCCCTGTGCCTGCTGGAGGGGTGTGTCTGTCTGTCTGTCTGTCCGTCCCTCCCTGCTGGAGGGCTGTGTGTGTGTGTACACATACATCTCCCAGGGCTGTTTGGTTCTCAGTACTCACAGCAGCCGGCTATCGCCCGCTGAGGGAAGCCAGGAAATCCCTGCCTGGAAGCGCAGCCTGTCCAATGGGCACAGTGCTGGCTGCCCACACAATAGTGTGTCCTGCCCTTGCCTCCTCGGGAACCCCACCTACAGGCTCCTAATCTGCGAGTCCCAGTCCAAGGGGCCATCGCAGAGGAGGTAGCTGAGCGCTGGGTGTACTGGGGACAAGCGGGGGTAGGTGGGGGCTGATGGAGGGACCAGGGTGCGAAGCAGGCTGGACACTGGGTGTCGCTAGGTGGGGAGAACAGCTCAGCCCTCCCTAGACCGTGGAATGGCTGCAGGGTGACTATGGCAGCCCAATGGCCGTAGCTGCCCTCTGTACCCCTCCAGCACAGTGGGCACTGTGTGGACATGTATGAGGATGGGCACAGAGCTTGCGGTCTCAGCAGAGTGTCCCCACTCTCATTCCTGCACTACATGCACTGCAGAATACTGCAGGGTGCTGCTGAATCCCATGCTCAGGCAGGCAAGGAAGGGGATCCCCCCAGCTCCCTTTGTTGAGCTCTGAAGGGTGGCGGGAGATTTCTCAGCTGCCTCTTTGGGCTTGTCCCTGGTGTCTCGGTGGCCCTTGGCTGCTTCGTACCTTGCAGTGACGGCAGTGGTGGAACCAATGTGCCCCTGCTCCAAAAGTACAGGCCTCCGCTGCTGGGTTTCCAAAACATTTGGCATTTGCAAAGGTTTTTTAGGTGGAGGGAGGTGTGGAAGGGGAGAGGGAGGTGTGGGAGGAAATCACGAGAGACAACTTTTGCCCCTGCTCTCCGAGACCCGTGTACCACAGGAGCGATGGCACAGTGTGGTCCTCCCTGGATCTGGTGGAGCTGTTCCCGAACTTCAGCAAGAACCTCAGCGTCCCGTCTGTGTGTCCAGACCCGATCCCCTGGGGGCAGAACATTGAAATATTTACCGTACGGTATGTGTCAACTCTAAACTCCGTCACGCTCACTGGTCTTTGGAATGCTAGCGATCTCAGAATCCCAGTTTCCTCCGAAGATGACTGACGTATTACACCATGGTTCTATTGTAAAGACTTTTTTTAAAGAGTTTTTTTTATAAAAGAATTCTTGCTCCAAAGACTGTACAGAGGTAAATCTGCAAGATGTATTGATTGTCCCTTACTGTCTAGATTGTATATATTGTAAATCTAGATCGCAGTTTAAAAAAAAAAATCTGGTGTGAAGAATGAAACATATGTTTGAAAAAGGCAAAACAACTTCATTTGTGGATAAAACATTGAAAAAGGCGTTTGGTGGCCAAGTTTCATTTTTCTTTTAAAGAGAGAGAGAGAGAGAGAGTGTGTGTGTGTGTGTGTGTGTGTGTGTGTGTGTGTGTGTGTGTGTGTGTGTGTGTGTGTGTGTGTGTGTGTGTGTGTGTGTGTGTGTGTGTGTGTGTGTGTGTGTGTGTGTGTGTGTGAGTGAGAGAGAGAGATCCCAGGCCACCAGCCCGGTACTTATCCATACGTCGACTTTCAAATTGGTTAGTGGGACACATTTAGCACTGCCTTCTGGATAATAGGAACAGCCAATATGGCTTCAGAAACAATCAAATCACTTAAGAAAATTAGAATTTGTCTATTTCAAAATTGGAATGAAATAATAAAAATACAAACTAATCAATCTGTGAAGAAGGATAGAAATATTTACCATGCTTTTAACCCTCAAAATGTTTTGCAGCTAATCTCAGCTATGTGAGTGTTATCCCTCATACAAGTGGGCAAACTGAGGCAGAGAGGGGCAGATATGTCAAGCTGGTTGGAAAAATGGCAACAAATCCATCATTTTTCCCCATAAAACAGATGTCATCATAATGTAAAATCTTCGCAAACCACTGCCTAGGGGTAGTGCTATGCTGAAGGGAAGCAGCACTTACACTGCCCGCTCTGTGCCTCGGTGGGATGGAGCGTGTGCCCTACACAGGCTATTCATGGGTTAAATGTGGCTGTGAGGCCAATTCTGTTAGGGGGCTGCACCTGGAGGCAGAGCCAAGCTTAATTGGTCATGGGGCCCAGCTGGGCAGAAGCAGCCTGGCTTGTACAAGGAGAAGAAGTTTGCAGCAGAAGGGGGCTATAATGGGGGTGTCTGCAGCCACCATCTGGGAGCAGAGAAGTGGTGAGGAGGAAACCAGGGGGTGAATAAACCCTGAATCCTAGCCCTCGAAGAAGGGCCAACCCAGAGAAGTTGTGGGGAAAGGGAGCCTGGGAGAGGCTGAGTAAGAAGGAGCCCAGGGAAACAGCAGGAGGAGGGGGATGGAGGCAGACCTTGGCTGCTGGTTATAGGCTCCCTGGGCTGGAACCCTATGTGAAGGGAGGGCCTGGCTTCCTTGCCAGCCACTGACCAAAGAGGCATGAGCCCAGAGCCCGGGCTGGAGACCTAACACAACGCCTAGGAATTACTTGTTGGACTTTATCATCAAATGTCGTCGCTTGGCTGGCGGGAAGCGAGGCCATCGCAGCACCGGAACGACCGTCAGCGGGCGGCACCGTACGGAGAGAGATCTGCTACGCCACCCGCGGCTCCTGCGGTGAGTGACTCCTTTGCCGTCAGGGGCTTTTGTTCTCTTGTGGGTTTGGGCAGTGCCCAGTCAGCCCAGTACCCCAGCTTGTGTTGAGTGTGGCAGTGACTGGTGCCAGGGATCTCAGGCTGGGGGGCATTTAGGTAGCTGGCGGGTGGGCCTCTTGCCCCTTCTCTCTGGCTTGGCTAAGCAGCACCCCTAGAGGACTGCACCCCCATTGACTGGTGGCATGAGAGCACCCCCTGCAGTTTAACTGCTGCTGACGTGCCATGCCCTAGCCACGGCCCTGCTCACCTGGCTGCTGAGGTTCCCGGCCAGGGTGGAGGGAGCGGATGTGCATGCAGCATTGCAGTTGTGTGTCTGGGTGGCTGGCCTTGGCCGTTTGAAATGGGGAAAGAGCCAAATGGAACGGCCCGGGCACGGAGCCGGGTGTAAACGCTGCCGCCTTAGAACTACCCTGGGAGTTTGCACGCTGACACCACCGCAACCCCCAGGCCTGCCCCCCAGTTCCAGGCCGTGTGAGTGTGTGACTCTCACTTTAACCGGGGGAGACAACGCGGGCATGGGGCTCCGGAGAAACTCTCTGTGCTAGGAAAGGAAAAGCCCGTTCACCCCACTGCGAGGTTCTCAACCTTTTTCTTTCGGAGCCCCCTTCAGCATGATGTGAAAAACTCCAGGGCCCAGTGGGGGGGCGGGGGAGGGAGACGCTTGGGGTTCTGGGTTGGGGGCGGGGTCGGACACCCTTGGGTATAGGTGTAGTTTGACTTCTATTTTGGGGAGCAAGGGCTGGCGGGGCTTTGGCCAGCTCCACATGGTACGGTCCAGGGAGGGAATGCCCCCCCCCCTTCCCCGACTCACCTCAGCAGACCACGCACCTGTCTGGGTTGCAGGGGGGACACAACCAAAAATCATAATATGAAACTGGGGGGGGGGGAGTGTTCAGCTCATAGAGTTTGAAAACCACTCAGGCTGCAGGGAAGGATAGCTGGAGGTTGTGTGCAGGTGGGGGGGGGGTAGCTCAGGGTGCAGGGAGGGGTAGCTGGGGGCTGTGTGCAGACGGGTAGCTGGGGGCTGTGTGCAGACAGGGGTAGCTCAAGGTGCAGGGGGGGTAGCTGGGGGCTGTGTGCAGGGAGGGGGATAGCTCAGGGTGCAGGGAGGGGGATAGCTCAGGGTGCAGGGAGGGGTAGCTGGGGAATGTGTGCAGGTAGGGGGATAGCTCAGGGTGCAGGGAGGGGTAGCTGACGGATGTGTGCAGGTAGGGGGATAGCTCAGGGTGCAGGGAGGGGTAGCTGACGGATGTGTGCAGGTAGGGGGATAGCTCAGGGTGCAGGGAGGGGTAGCTGGGGGCTGTGTGCAGACAAGGGGATAGCTCAGGGTGCAGGGAGGGGTAGCTAGGGGCTGTGTGCACGTAAGGGGGTAGCTCAGGGTGCAGGGAGGGGTAGCTAGGGGATGTGTGCAGACGGGGGTAGCTAGGGCCATGTGCAGGCAGGGGGGTAGCTCAGGGCACAGAAGGTACCCTAGAGTAGCTTGGGGCTCTGTGCCAGGAGGGCTCCCCCTACGGTGGCTGCTCCCCAAAGGCTCTGCTGACACTAGAGCTGGGTCCCTCACGCAGGGGGCTCTGACTGGCTGCATGAGCAGAGGGAGCTGGGAGCTGAAGAGTAGCCGCAACCCTGGGTACCAGCAGCAGGCAGAGGAATGCTGAGGCTGCCCGCTCCATGGCATCACCCGCCAGAGGAGCAGCTGTCCTGCACTGCCTGGCTCTGGCTTCCCACCTGGCCAGCAGGCTGGACCTGAGGAGTCAGAAGTGATTAATCTTTGAAAAAGAAAAACCCACCTTCCAAGAAAGGGGTCAGGAACAGTCCCTGGCAAAAATATAGCGTATACATCAGATTTCAGTGGGTGCTATGTATGTTGAAATATTTTGATTAAGGCTTGTCATGTGGTGTAATCATGAAAACTTATATCTTCTTACCTATTTGCCTGTATATGTTAGAAATCTTGGTTTGTAAACTTAGTGCCTCAATGACTGTGCTTTTCTTACCCTAGAGTTTTGGAGTTTGAGTATGTTCTGAATTATTTGGCTACTGATTGACAGTCATAAACTCAGCCTTTAAAGGCAGACCTGTCACCTTCTTAGCTCTGTCTCGTCTCCCCCCCGTTTTCCAGTTATTTGCTCCATATTTTCTGCCTTTTTTTTCCACTTCTGTACAGCTTTGAGTCTCCAATCCTTATATGTTTTCCGGGATGTTTCCGGGATCTCTTCTCTGTAAAGATTTCATGACATTGTAACCCTTCTTCCTCTCTGCCCTGTAAATGCTGCTTCTGCGATCTGAAAGTTTATGGGAGGGAGTGCTCAGTGGTTTGAGCATTGGCCTGCTAAATCCAGGGTTGTGAGTTCAAACCTCAAGGGGGCCATTTAGGGAACTGGCATAAAAATCTGTCTGGGGATTGGTCCTGCTTTGAGCAGAGGGTTGGACTAGATGACCTCCTGGGGTCCCTTCCAACCCTAATGTTCTGTGATTCTGTGAGCTGCGGGAGAGGAGGTGGTGTGGGTGGAGCTGACCATGAACTGCCCCTTCTGGGAAAGGCACTGCAGTTTGGCGGGCTCCAGCCTTGTGTGCGCCCCCCACTCCGCCCATGGGTTCATGGGTTCTGCTCATGGGGAAGGCCAGGGCTTGGGGCTCCAGGTTTCAGCTGTGCAACCCGTGAGCCCTTAATTATTTTGATGGGTGTATTTTCTGATGGCGGACCATAGGTTCCCTACCGCTGCAGTAGACTTTTGCAAGGCTGCTTTCGAAGGCCAGCTGTGGGGGACAGGCCCAGAGCTTGCTGTGAAAGGGCATAACAAACAGAAGCCACGTCTTGCCCTGCCGCTTGTGCATCCTTCCTCATTCTCATGTATTTGTAAATGATTGTTGCCTATCCCAGGAAAGCGCTGCCCTGGAGTTATGGCTCTTTAGCTCTTCACAGGGTCTATTCTCTTCCGGCCTGTCTAGTCCACTAAAAATACATTCACCCCTAAGGGAAGGGGTTGGGGCAATGGGACCATCCCCCCCCCCAACCCCCAGTTCATCTCTCCCGTAGAAGCACAGCGCTGTCAATCCATGATCCCCAAACGGAAGAGTCTGTCTTCTCCCTCCTTCCACCCGGCATTAGATCAGTATGCACAGAGTTGGCCAGTTTTCCAATGGTTGGGTAGGTTTTTTTTTTTATTCTTCCACTTCTCCGCTTTCAAAGTAAATCAGTTGGTAGTGACAGATCTGTGGCTGCTTTTCTCTGAGAGGGAGCAAATCTTAGCCCCACTGGCACTAGGATTGGACCTGCCTGCCTTCTGCTCCAACTCTGCCGTATGTCTGTGTGTGAGAGACAGTGTGCCTTTCCCCCTACCTCAGTGCCACAAAGTACCCCGCCACCCCGGGAATAAAAAGTTTAACTAGAGAAAGGCCTGAGACAGCTGCTTGGGATTTTGTCACCAAAACTGCCTCTCCCCCACCCCACCAACAGAAAAAGCAGATTCAGCTAAACCGAAACTTCTCACAGGAAAATGTGTCAGGAATTTGGGGAAGGGAGACTTTTACGCATTTTTTTTTTCAGGCTGAAACAATTCAGCAAAATCAGCACAAATTTGCAAAACGTTTTGGTCGGCCCAAAACTGCATACTTTCAATTGAAATGACGGTTCGTCTTGCTCCACCAGTGAGGGCCTTGAGCAGAAGGTGATTGGCCTCCAAATTGCCCTGTCCCATTCATTCCCTCTGAAGCATCTGGCACTGGCTGCTGTCAGAAGACAGGATATTGGGCTAGATGGACCATTGATCTGATCCGGTGAGGCCGTTCTTATGGCTACTCTGGGCTCACTATGTGTGACATTTAGTGATGCATGTCGAAAACGGCTCCGGTTCATCCTGGTGTGCAGTGGGAAATGTTTGGAAATCTCTCACACATTTGTGGGGTAGGAAAATTGTTGTCTGGCCAGCTGTCCAGAGAATTCTTTTCTATTTTTGTCAAGAAACAAGCAGCCCTCAGCCCCGAGTGCTTGTTTCTCATCTAATATGTTCTCTCCATAAAATCCCATTGCCCCAGTGTTCTGCTGTGATGTCCCTAAGCGCCGCAGCGTGCGAGCATGTTACTGTTGCTCTCCGGGTTGTCGGAGCAGCTCCTTGGATGGTTGCTGCAGTACCATGGCTGAGATTGTTTCCTGGATGCTAGGACATATGATGGCTAGTAGCTCTCTCAGGCTACCATGGCAGGAGGCTGCAGCATCTATCCACCGGGTGGTAGCAATGGTGGCAGTTGGTCTTCCCCTCGGAGCAGTCTGCATTCTGCTCCAATTCCTGCACGTCATGGAGATGCCCCCACCCTGTGTCCCCTGGGCTGAGGCCAAACCTGACCCTAATGAGGGGAGGGGCGGGGAGACTTTGTGGCCTGAGCGTCACATCTGGGTATGGAAATTATATGGCAGGCCATGTATGCTCATGAAATTTGGGGGTTGGGGTGTGGGAAGGGGTGCGGGCTCTGGGGTGGGGAGGGGGATGAGGAGTTGTGGGTGTAGGAGGGTTCCCCAGGCTGGAACTGAGGGGGTTGGAGGGGGATCGGGGCTTGGGCAGGGATTTGGGGCCTGGGAGAGGGTCAGGGTACAGGCTTTGGGCAGTGCTTACTTCAAGCAGGTTCCAGAAGCAGCAGCACGTCCGTCCTCTGGCTCCTATGCAGAGGCACAGCCAGGCAGCTCTGCATGTTGCCCTGTGCGTAGGCACGACCCCTGCAGCTCCCATTGGCCATGGTTCCCGGTCAATGGGAGCTGCGGGGGCCGTGCTTGGGGTTGGGAGCAGCGTGCGGTGCCCCCAGCTTCCCCTATACTTAGGAACCAGAGGGAGGACATGCTGCTGTTTCCGGGATCTGTGCAGAGCCACAGCATACGTGGCAGGGCCAACCCCTGACAAACCAACGGTGAGGAAATGATTGTATCCACTTAATCCAGTGCAATCATCATGCTTTGTGGACAGTCCAAATTTCACCTCCCTCCAAGCCAGGGGTTTCTGTGCTAGGGCAAACTGAGGAGCAGAGCAATGGTGCGTACAGCAGCAGGCTGGAGCAGTGTGGGGTTTGTTCTCGTTTCACGTACTGTGAATAAGACTGTCAGTTCCTCGTGTGTTCTCCTTATCCCTGTTGCTTCTTGCTTAGAGTGGTTAGGGCACTAGCCCCCGCTCCAATTCCCTGCTCTGCCACAGATCACCCAGGTGTGCCGGGCAAGTCACTTGGCCTCTCTGTGCCTCAGTTTCCCCGCTGTACAATGGGGAGAGTAGCCCTGCCCTGCTTCCCAGGGGTGTTGGCAGTTAAATGCATTAAATACTGTGTGGCACTCAGGTGTCGTGATGACGGGGGCCAGACGAATACCTTATACTATTGGTACGACAGCAGGGTGGTAGTGCCTAGTGGCTCTAACTGAAAGGGTGTGCTAGGTGCAGTACAGAGACAGCCCTACCCTGAAGAACCAGTGCCTAGAACAAAGGGAAGCTCATTACCCTTTATGACTCAGTTGGGAAACTGAGGCAGGGAAATGTAAGTGTGGCAGCGCCAGGCCTCGAACCCAGAGTCTCCTGAGTCAGAGGCCACAAGACAGATCCGCCCCACCCCTTCCTTCCCTGGCATCAGTCTCTGGTCATTGAGAATGCTAGAAATAGCCTCCCACTGCGCCTTTCTGCTCCAGCTTGCCGCAGAGACCCGGATCTGGGTCTCAGGGCCACCTCTGCTTAGCACCTTTGGTTTGTGCTAAGAACACAAGTGATAAGAGACAGGAACTTAAGGCAACAGGAATCAGTGCACTAGCTGCCCGCCAGGAATTCCAGCCAGGACTTTTTTGTTTTAAACTGGGCACTTTTGTTACAAACACACATGTCAAACGCCCGGTTCTTTTGGCTGATTCTCCCTGGACGGACTCATTAGTTGTGTTTTGTCAGGAGTATCACGCTGCCCGGTACTCTCTTGTTGTTTCCTTATGCTACCTGGTGTCTGGATCCACTTATAGTCTCTTGCCTTAGACTGTAAATTCACTGGGGGCAGGGACTGTATCATTGTACACCTAGTGTGGTGAAGTGGTCACGACCGGTTAACTGGGTTAGCCAGTGTCATAGGATGGATCTATACTCCACCTCTTCCCATTTTCTGGTTAGGCAATGGGAGTTCCCACTCTCGTGTGACGATGCCATTAGATAAAGCAGCCAGTTCCCAGCCTGCAGTCCTGCCAGGTGACTGACTTATGTTGCACGGAGCAGTCACTTTACAACCCTAGTGCAGTGGCCAATGCCTGGGGCTGCCAGGTGCTAATAAAATACAAATAACACACACAATCACAAAAGCTGTGATCGACAGCTCCAGGTGCTACCAGGGCTCCCCGATACCAACGCGGACCCAGGTGTCTCTCCGGAGCTTGGATCATTGGAAATGACTGTTTTTCTGGGGGAGACTCCACCTCTAGCCAGGCTGTGAGGCGCTGAGCGGCCCAGGCAGGGCCCAGCCTCCGAGCACCACGCCTGGAGTCACGTTTCTTCGGGGTCCTGAAGAATGTAAGGTTTAATGAAACAAACAAGCGCTCAAAAGGCAGCTCCCCAAGCAAATTGGTTAATTTGCAGCCAGTTTAATTGCTCATCACTGTTGCTTGTTACATATTAATGAACAGATGGTTGGAAAAGCTCCTGCCACAGAAAGGCCTCGGAAATATACTGGCAGGCAGCTGGGCCTCGGAACAAATCATTAACTGCTCGCGAGGGGCAATCGGCTGCCAAGTATTTGCATATTAATCAAACTTCATGAATTATGTGTGGGGGATGAGGTGGGGTCCTCCTCAGGCAGCAGCTGTGTGGGCAGGGGGTGTGAAATGGAAAGGGGTGTAACTGCAGTTACAGCACAGGGCCAGCAGGTGGCAGCCACAACATTCCCTTGGAAACGGGAGCGGCATATAATGGCTTTTTTGTTTGCCACTGTGTCAGTGTGAAAAAGAAAATCTCCTGCTCTGCATGTTAAATCCCAGCCTGCCGCTCTTCGGCTGCTGCAGGAGAACGGCCTAAGCCCCTGCAAAGCTGTGCCAGGGAGGTGCCCGCGTTGCTTGCCGGCGGCTTCTAATTTTGCAAAGGTGGGATTGCAAATACTCATCGAAGGTTGAGCCCTAGGCAGAGCTTTTCATCCGCGGCTCTGCGAGCTTATTGACACCCACGCGCTCCTGATTTTTGGCTGGCCCAGGGACTAGGCTTTTCCGTTTCCCAGGACAAGATATGAGACTTGGACTCGGGTCACGTCTAGCGTGACCCCTCCTGCGCCGTCGGGCCAGGGGCCCACCCAGGCTGTCCCTTTTCCAACAAGCCTGGTTAAGTTTCACCCAGCTGGTAGGAAAGATGGAAAGAGCAGACTGGGGCTGGGGGAGCAGGGGGATGTGCCGAGTGTCTGAGGGAGGCGGAAACAGTGACACGTCGAGAGTGTGAACTTGAAGGGAGGAGTGAAGTTAAGAAAGCGGGAGCGAGTGTGTTAATATGGATCTCGGGAACAGTATCCTGGGAGGTCAATGTACTGGGATGGAAACGGGGAAGTCTCATCGCTGGGGGTATCTGACTAGACAAATCACTGGCAATGACCTGACGCTGACCCAGGGGCCAGGCTAGATGGGCCAATTTGGGCTCCTTCCCCAGCTGCTTGTTCGGGGCGGTAGAGATTGCGAGTGCTACAAAAATGCTCAGGAGCATTGTTCTTCCTCGACCTGTGAGTGGGCAGCTCCTGGCCAGCGTCGGAAGGGCTGGTGTATCTAGTAGGATGCATCTGGGTCAGCTCAGTGGCCCAGGTAAATGGGGGGATATAGGGGTAAGAGGGGAAGAGCCTGTTTGACCACCAGGCGGGTCCCTGGGGCTCAGAGGAGGTTGGATTGGCCCATTGCTCTGTGACGTCTGATACCGGGCAGTGTCTGAAAACCCACCCTCCACCTCCACCCATCCCCATGTTTTGCCCCAGGGGAGGGGCTTGATTCCTCCAGCCAGGCCCGGCTCCGGGCACCAGCGCAGCAAGCGGGTGCTTGGGGTGGACAATGGGAAGGGGTGGCACATATGGCTCTTCGGTGGAAATTCAGCGGCGGATCCCTCGGTCCCTCTCAGAGGGAAGGACCTGCTGCCAAACTGACGCCAAAGAAGGAAACGGCAGCAATAGAGCTCCCAAAGTGCCACTGATCGCGGCTTGTTTTTTCTCTTTTGGTGACCGCTTGGGGCGGCAAAATTGCTGGAGCCGGCCCTGCCTCCAGCACCTTGGTGATGTTTAGCTTATGCCACATAGCGTGAGAACATAAGAATGGCCATACTGTATCAGACCAAAGGTCCATCTAGCCCAGTATCCTGTCTACCGACAGTGGCCAGTGCCAGGTGCCCCAAGGGCAACTATCAAGTGATCCATCCCCTGTTGTTCAGTCCCTGCATCTGCCAGTCAGAGGCTGAGGGACTGGGGTTGTATCCCTGCCCATCCTGGCTAATAGCCATTGATGGACCTGTCCTCCATGAACTTATCTAGTTCTTTTTTTGAACCCTGTTACAGTCTTGGCCTTCACAACATCCTCTGGCAAAGAGTTCCACTGGTTGACTGTGTGTTGTGTGAAGAAATACTTCCTTTTGTTTGTTTTAAACCTGTTGCCTATTAATTTCATTGCGTGACCCCTAGTTCTTGTGTTTATCAGAAGGAGCAAATAACACTTCCTTAATTACTTTCTCCACCCCAGTCATGATTTTATAGACCTCTGTCATATCCATGCTCAGTCGTCTCTTTTCCAAGTTGAGCACTCCCAGACTTTTTCATCTCTCCTCATATGGAAGCTGTTCCATCCCCCCGATCACTTTTGTTGCCCTTTTCTGTACCTTTCAATTCTAATATAACTTTCTTGAGACAGGGTGACCAGAACTGCAAGCCGTATTCAAGGTGTGGGCGTACCATGGATTTATATAGTGGCATTATATTTACTGTCTTATTATCTATTCCTTTCCTAATGGTTCCTAACATTGTTAGCTTTTATGACTGTTGCTGTTCATTGAGCAGATGTTTTCAGAGAACTATGAACTCCAAAAATCTTTCTCGAGTGTTTACAGCTAATTTAGACCCCATCAGTTTATATGTATAGCTGGGATTATGTTTTCCAATGTGCATGACTTTGCCTTTATCAACATTCAATTTCATCTGCCATTTTGTTGACCTGTCACCCAGTTTTGTGAGATCCTTTGTAACTCTTCAGAGTCAGCTTTGGATGTGACTGTCTCGAGTGATTGTCAATGGCTTTCTGAAAGTCCAAGTACACTATATCCACTGGCTCACCCTTGTCCACATGCTTGTTGACCCACTCAAAGAATTCCAATAGATTGGGGATGCACGATTTCTCTTTACAAAAGCCACGTTGACTCTTCCCTAGCACATTATCATCTATGTGTCTGATAATGCTGTTCTTTACTATAGTTCCAAGCAATTTGCCTGGTACTGAAGTTAGGCTTACCGGCATGGAATTGCAAGGATCACGTTTGGAGTCTTTTTTTATAAAAACAGCGTTATGTTAGCCACCCTCCAGTCATCTGATACAGAGGCTCCTTTAAGTGATAGGTTACATACCGCAGTTAGTAGTTCTGCAATTTCATATTTGAGTTCCTTCAGGAACTCTTGGGTGAATACCATCTAGTCCTGGTGATGTATTACTGTTTAATTTATTCATTTGTTGCAAAATCACCTCTATTGACACCTCAATCTGGGACAGTTCCTCAGATTTGTCACGTAAAGAGAATGACTCCGGTGTGGGAGTCTCCCTCTCAGCTTCTGCAGTGAAGACGAATGGCAAAGAAATCTTTAAGTGATAGGTTACATACCGCAGTTAGTAGTTCTGAGGAACCACCTGATCAGCATCCTATACAGCAAACAGGAAAACATCAAAAAAGAGCTCTCCAACCTGGAGACTCTCATTAATAACCAAACTTCTATACAAACGGACTTCACTAGAATAAGACAGGAGATCTACATTACTCACTTCACCTCTCTTCAAAGGAAAAAGGACTGTAAGCTGTCTAAACTCCTACCTGCCACATGGGGCCACAACAGTGGTACCCCTAACCCACCCAGCAATATCGTCAATCTATCCAACTACACACTCAGCCCAGAAGAAAAGTCTGTCCTATCTCGGGGACTCTCTTTCTGCCCTGCCACCCCCACCAACATGATACAGTTCTGTGGCGATCTGGAAGCCTACTTTCGCCGTCTCCGACTCAAAGAATACTTCCAGGACAACACTGAACAGTGCACTGATACGCAGGTGCCCTCCCACCAACAGCACAAGAAAAAGAACTCCACATGGACTCCTCCTGAGGGTCGAAATGACAGCCTGGACCTATACATTGAATGCTTCCGCCGGCGTGCACAGGCAGAAATCGTGGAACAACAACATCGCTTGCCTCACAACCTAAGTCGTGCAGAACGCAATGCCATCCACAGCCTCAGAAACCACCCTGACATTATCATCAAAGAGGCTGATAAAGGAGGTGCCGTTGTCATCATGAACAGGTCTGACTATCAAAAGGAGGCAGCCAGACAACTCTCCAATACCAAATTCTACAGGCCACTTCCCTCAGATCCCACTGAGGAATACACTAAGAAACTACAGCATCTACTCAGGACACTCCCTACACTAACACCAGAAGAAATCAACATACCCCTAGAGCCCCGACCAGGGTTATTCTATCTACTACCCAAGATCCACAAACCCGGAAATCCTGGACGCCCCATCATCTCGGGCATTGGCACTCTCACTGAAGGACTATCTGGATATATGGACTCTCTACTCAGACCCTATGCCACCAGCACTCCCAGCTATCTCCGTGACACCACTGATTTCCTGAGGAAACTACAATGCATTGGTGACCTCCCAGAAAACACCATCCTAGCCACCATGGATGTAGAGGCTCTCTACACAAACATCCCACACACAGATGGAATACAAGCTGTCAGGAACACTATCCCTGATGATGCCACAGCACAACTGGCTGCTGAACTCTGTGCCTTTATACTTACACACAACTATTTCAAATTTGATGACAATATATATCTCCAGATCAGTGGCACTGCTATGGGCACCCGCATGGCCCCACAATATGCCAATATCTTCATGGCCGACCTGGAACAACGCTTCCTCAGCTCTCGTCCACTCACACCCCTTCTTTATCTACACTACATTGATGACATCTTCATCATCTGGACCCATGGGAAGGAGACTCTGGAAAAATTCCACCATGATTTCAACAGCTTCCACCCCACCATCAACCTCAGCCTGGACCAATCTACACGAGAGGTCCACTTTCTTGACACCACGGTGCAAATAAGTGATGGTCACATTAACACCACCCTATATCGAAAACCCACCGACCGCTATGCCTACCTTCATGCCTCCAGCTTCCATCCCGGGCACATCACACGATCCATTGTCTACAGCCAAGCACTGAGGTACAACCGCATCTGCTCTAACCCCTCAGACAGAGACCAACACCTACAAAATCTCCACCAAGCATTCTCAAAACTACAATACCCACACGAGGAAATAAGGAAACAGATCAACAGAGCCAGACGTGTACCCAGAAGCCTCCTACTGCAAGACAAACCCAAGAGAGAAACCAACAGGACTCCACTGGCCATCACATACAGCCCCCAGCTAAAACCCCTCCAACGCATCATCAAGGATCTACAACCCATCCTGGATAATGATCCCACACTTTCACAGGCCTTGGGTGGCAGGCCAATCCTTGCCCACAGACAACCTGCCAACCTGAAACATATTCTCACCAGTAACTGCACACCACACCATAATAACTCTAGCTCAGGAACCAATCCATGCAACAAACCTCGATGCCAACTCTGCCCACATATCTACACCAGCGACACCATCACAGGACCTAACCAGATCAGCCACACCATCACTGGTTCATTCACCTGCACATCCACCAATGTAATATACGCCATCATATGCCAGCAATGCCCCTCTGCTATGTACATCGGCCAAACTGGACAGTCTCTACGGAAAAGGATAAATGGACACAAATCAGACATTAGGAATGGCAATATACAAAAACCTGTAGGAGAGCACTTCAACCTCCCTGGCCACACTATAGCAGACCTTAAGGTGGCCATCCTGCAGCAAAAAAACTTCAGGACCAGACTTCAAAGAGAAACTGCTGAGCTTCAGTTCATCTGCAAATTTGACACCATCAGCTCAGGATTGAACAAAGACTGTGAATGGCTTGCCAATTACAGAACCAGTTTCTCCTCTCTTGGTTTTCACACCTCAACTGCTAGAACAGGGCCTCATCCTCCCTGATTGAACTGACCTCGTTATCTCTAGCTTGCTTGCTAGCACACATATATATATACCTGCCCCTGGATATTTCCATTACATGCATCTGAGGAAGTGGGTATTCACCCACGAAAGCTCATGCTCCAAAACGTCTGTTAGTCTATAAGGTGCCACAGGATTCTTTGCTGCTTTTAAAGAAATCTTTGTTTCTCAGCAACAACCTTGTCTTCCTTGAGTGCTTCTTTAGCACCTCGCTTGTCCAACGGCCCCGCTGATTGTTTGGCAGACTCCCTGCTTCTGACGTGCTTATTTTTGTTGTTTGTTTTTGTGTATTTTGCTAGTTGCTCTGCAAATTCTTTATTGGCCTGCCTAATTATACTTTTACACTTGACTTGCCAGAGTTTATGCTCCTTTCTATTTTCCTCAGTAGGATTTGACTTCCAATTTTTAAAAGATGTCTTTTTGTCTCTACTAATTTTATTCTCTTTATCCACGGTGGCATTTTTTTGGTTCTCTTACTGTGGTTTTTTGTTGTTGTTTGGGCGAGGGGAGTATACATTTAATTTGAACTTCTATTACGATGTTTTAAAATAGTTTCCATGCAGTTTGCAGGCATTTCATTCTGGTGACTGTTTCTTTTAATTTCTATTTAATCGGCCTGCTCATATCTGTGATATTATCCTCTTTATTATCCAAGCATGGAATTCCTATCCATAGAGATTCTGTGGTACAGTTTAATTCATTTAAGATTTTTATTATATTTGTCTCTCTGGTTTCTTTCACATCTAGTGCCATTCCCCCACTAGAACGACCTAATTTGTCATTCCTGTATGTTTTATACCTTGGTATTACTGTGTCCCGTTGATTATCATCATTCCGCCCAGTTTCTGTGATGCCTGTTATAACAATATCCTCATTTAATACCAGGCATTCAGGTTCGCCCATATTAATATTTAGACGTCTTGCATTTATACACACACTTACTGAAATGTGTCCATATTTAGCTGTCTGCGTTTGTGTGATGTAACTGAATGGGGCTCTTCAGTTCCAACCTGCACTTCGTCAACGTCTGTCCTCTCTTCTTTACCAGGATATAGAGAATTCCCGGTAACAGATCCTCCCCTAAGGGAGCAAATGGCTTGATTTTTCCCATGTCACGTTTGGCCCTGGAGAAGGGCAAGGTTGTCACTTGGGCCTTTTTTCTCGTCAGCCAGCTTCCATCCATCCCCAGGGCTCTGCCCTGGAGCTGCACTGATGGCATTTGGCCTGTGCGGTGTTAGGTGCGGTTGGAGGTGGGGTGATCTCAGGGGCAGCAGGCTCCAGTCAGTGATGGATTTCACCCCCACCCCAGGGTCTGAGGCAGTGCAGTGGCAAACACCCTAAGGCCCTAGTGCTGCAGTCAGGCTCTGAATCTCAGCAGAAATAATGTGGTTTCTGTTTCCTAGAGGCAGGGAGATTTGCGAGGCTCCTGGGCCACGAGCATCCCCTGGCACCCTTTGAGGGTACGTTTCTGTTACAACACGTGGTACGCGCTGGAGAAACAATACTAATGCTGAGCTCTTCTTGGCTGAGGCCTCAGAGCGCTTTACAGAAGAGGTTGCTCAGTCTCATTATCCCCATTGTACAGACAGTGAAACTGAGGCACGGAGCATGGGAAGGGATTTGCTCAAGGTCATGCAGCAGCAGGTGGTTGCTCTATCCACTAGCTCATACTGCCTAGTGGATAGTAAGAGACTGATGGGTATTCCTTGTCCCAACCACAGAGTTCTCTCGCTGGCCCTGCGGTGTTAGAAGCAGCTACACATTGATGCTCTCAGCAGTCAGTGCTGACGTTTCACAGAAAGGCCAGGGCCTGCCCAAAGGGCTGGTAGTGTGGAGGGGGGGCAGGCTGGCAGGAAGGGGGGAGAACCCTGCGGTCCTCGGCATTCTGCATCTGTTTTCCCCTGCTCAGGTGTGGGATCCTAGCACAGGAACGTACAGACGGCCAGGCGGGGGCAGGCCCCTGCTCCGTCTAGCCCGGTATCCCAACACTGGCCAGCACTGCCATTCCTGTCGGTGCCTGGTTCGCAAAGGCCCTGGGGAAGGAGGCTGCTGCTGGGGCAGGGTGCGATTATTTTAGTGAGGAACCTGAAGCAGAGCACCTGCTTTGAACCCCCCAAGTCTGCTGGATCTGAGGCTGAGTTTTGCGGATAGCCCCTCACTCTGTAACCGGCTGATGCAAAGCCCTGGATCCAAGAAGCCCTCCAGGGCCAGATATTTTAGGCTTTCAGTGTGAGTTAGGCAGCTACATCCTTTTAAAAAAAAAATCTGGGGGCCCAGAGCCTTTGGGGTTTGCAGTCTGGATCCTGAGCCCCATGCTGCAGCTTGAGGTAATAAACTGAGTTGATAAACGACAGCCCCGTCAGGCAGCCTAGCTGAGGCTGCAGGGATCAGGCTAATGATTATGCGGGACAGGCTGCTGGGAAGTTTACACACCATGGGTCCTGTGGCCAAATATTAGAGTACAGCTGCCTCCTGGGAATTCCCCAGCCGTCAGTGTATAGCCCAATCGAGAGCCCTGCAGGTCAGGGGCAGGTGGGTCTGGCTGTAGGAGTCCAGCTGGGTTGGGGCCCGGAGGTCAGCAGCCAGGAACTTCCAGTAGCTGGAATTGCCCTTCTTTGTCATTCAAACACCTTCTCCACGCCACCCGGATGGTGTCCCGTCCCCCTTTAGCAGTGACTGGATCACATACAGCATTTGGGGAGCCTGGCTAACAGAGCCAACCAAGTCCCCTCGCTCAGGCAGCCGGCGCTCCTGCTTTAAGAGCTGGAGGTGCCTGGTTCAGTACCTGCTGCCTATGACGTGCCTCTAGTGCTGTGAGGGTGCCTATCCTCTCATCCCGCCGTCGGCCCCCCTGGTCTTGCTTCTGCCCCCTTCCGCTCCCACACTTCCTGCAATCTGGGGCCTCTCCAGCACGTTTAACCAAGTGGATTCCAGTAGCTGGAAACAAAAGTGCTGTTGATTTCAGAGCAGAGCCAGCTTTGCTATGTCCTGAGGAAGACAACCCAGAGCAGGCACAGCACAGACAAGGGGAGGTAGCGTGTTCCAGAGGATAGAGCACCTGTCGAGGATTCCAGAGACCAGGGCTCTGTTCCTGGCAGTGTCAGTGATCGGCTGTGTGATCTCTGGGAAGTTATTGCCCCTCTCTGTGTCGGATCCTTGGTCTATTTTGATTGCGAGCCCTTTGGGTGGAGGCTGGTGGGCATACATGGCCCAGATCTCCTCGTGCTGCTGTGATACTAGAACGTGGCCCTACCCTGGGCCCCATTTATTGTGCCGCCCCCTGCTCCGGAGGGACCAGCTCCAGGCAGGAGTTCAGTTGCTGTGGCCCATTCAATCCCTGCCTTTCTGCTGAGATGACCAGGAATGGTGCTGTGATGTGAGCACCGGCCCATTGTGTGGTCTCAGACCCATTCCCAGGCTTTGGGCAGTGAAGTCTCTTGGGGGTGGAAGACCCACAATCCATTGCCAAGCCCCTGAGGTATCCAGGCCCTGCGGGGCACTGTGTGGTCAGAGCTTGTTGGGTCTCGCTCGGCAGCGTCTGCCTTCACTGGTGATAAGGAGCTGAGGGATGCAGAGGAAGCAGCAGGACCATCTGTTTCAGTGGAGATTGCTGCATAATCATCTCTCCCACTGGGTCCTGATTGCCCGGGGAAGAGACTCCCAGTGCCTCTCGCTGAGCCATTTAGTTACTCTCCAGCTAACGACCCAGACGGTTGCTGTTGTGGCCCAAAGGCCCCATCCTGGAGGTAGCTGGAGGGCCCCTTTGTGCTGCAATATGGACAGCTGCTACCTGCCATCTCTCCCGTCACCCACCTGGGCCTCAATGCTCGGCTCTGGATCCACGCAGGAGCTGCTGGGAGCTAAACCTGGGTTGGAGTGAGCCATGCTGGCTCCTCTGTGGAGGGCTGGGGGATTTTGCTACTAGGGAGACTGGTCAAGAGACGCCAAGGGCTAGAGCCATGGACACTGAACTGGTCTCTCGCTCCTAGTGGTGGTTTTCTGAGACACTTGGTTAGGGTCACCGTGGAAGACATCTGCTCTGCCCAATGCAGTGTACAGAGGGTGCGTTCGGATTCTCAACCTCCCCTGCCTTCTGGCCATTGAGCTGCTTTTTAACGTTTTCCCTTTAGCTTCCGATTAGCTCTCCCTATGCAGACCGTGTGATCGTGTCTTTGTCTATCTATAGCATCCACTGTATGCCTGCATGCATTTAAAGGCCTTGCCTAAGCAGTGGCTTTACAGAGAGAATGCGGGAGAGAGGCCAGATTTAATATTCAGTTTGCTCTGTTCTGCTGCTTTGGTCGGTCGGTTTGTTTCTTTAACTTTGTCCCCCTCTGTCTTCTCTGGGTGTGGAGATGGTGCCTTGCTGCTGAAATTCTCCCATGCACACCATATTGCCAACCTCAGGCATTCGAAAAGTCATGAGATCAGTTTAAATATCGTGAGACTTTTCAAAAATATCTTTTGGGCTCGTTTTCTGCTTTCTGAGCCTTTTCGGTTGTGTTTTCCAGCTTTTCCCTTTAATCACCAGCGCTCGCAATGTACTTTTTAACAAAAGGAAAGCTAAGATTCTCAGCTAATAGCTCCAGCAGTTGGAGCTTTGAGAGAAATCTCAGACAAAATCATGAGAATTAGCCACCCCGTATACCAGGAAATCAGCAGGAATGAGCCCAGAGTCTCTTATTCCAGGAACTGGGAAACAAGGATATCGCCCGTGCATTTCACATGAATGAAATAGCTGAATAGAAGAATTGCCCGGCTCTTCCACGAGGAAGCACTCCGAGGATGGCCCTTGACACACGGGTCGTCCAGGGAAGCAGGACTGATATGTATGCTTGGGGGTGGGCTGCACCTGTGCATTGCTTTGGACGGTATTAGAATTATAGCCATCGCTGTCCTCTGGGCAAACTTGCAGCCACTCTCGATGCACGAGTCCCATCAGGCCCAAAGCCAGAACTCCCCCGGCACCCAGCCACGCCCCAGGCAGAATGCCACCTGCTAGCTGTCTCTGTAACAGAACCTTTATCAATGGAATTTTGGCCTGCAGCTCCCAAATTCACAAGCCAGGCTGGATTCAGGCAGAGCCGCCCAGAGGATTCTGGGGGCCTGGGGTCTTTGGCGGCGGGGGGCCCCCGCTTTGGTGGTAATTCGGCAGCGGGGGGTCCTTCCGCTCCGGGACCCACCGCCGAAGTGCCCCGAAGACCTGCGGCGGGGGCTGCCCGCGGCCGAATTACCGTCGAAGTGGGACCCCCCGCCAAAGTGCAGCCGGGTCTTCGGCGGTAATTCGGCGGCGGGAGGCTCCCGCCGTGGGTCCTCAGGGCACTTCAGCGGCAGGTTCTGGAACGGAAGGGCCCCCCGCCGCCGAATTACCACCGAAGACTCAGCTGCGCTTTGGCGGTAACGACCCCCGCTGGTGAACACCCGGAGCGGAAGAAGCTCCGGGGGCCTGGGCCCCGTGAAAGTTTTCCGGGGCCCCCGGGGTGAGTGGAAGGACTCTGCTCCAGGGGCCCCGAAAAACTCTTGTGGGGGCCTGGGCCAAATTGCCCTCTTGCCCCCCCCCCCCCGCTCTGGGCGGCCCTGGATTCAGGAGGGGTTTCCAGGGCTGCTCAGAGGAGGACTGGGATTGGGCCATCTCTAGTGGAAGTCAGGGCAGAACATGCCTGTTTGAGGGGGAAAACAGGACAGACATTTGACTGATTGAGGCCACAAAGAGCCAGGAGCCTGATTTTTTTTCAAGCAGTTAGTCTCTTATCAGCTTCAAAATTGCCAGCATCCACCAGAGCCCTGACTCTCCTGCGGCCTAGCCAGGTTCTTCCCATCCAGGTTTACTGGCATTCTCTTCTCTGGACACGGCCCATTCTCACCTGCCTTTGCCTCCTGTCACCTGGGATGCAGCCAAGTTCCAGCTGTGGAACCCATAAAAACTTCTTTAGAACATAGCCACGAGGAGGTCGTGGAAGCTCCTTAAGTGGAGGTTTTCAAAAGGAGGCTGGAGAGCCCTCTGCCTCGGATGGTTTAGATGCAACAAATCCCGCATCATGGCCGGGGGTTAGACTAGATGACAGTTGCCGTCCCTAACTGTAATGATGCACTGTCTGCGATTCCTTCTCTCGGTGGGCTGGCTAACCCTAGAGCTTGACGCTAAGCCGAGCAGGTGACCGGAGTGACTCTCCGGTGTGGGGTGGTGGAAGGGAGACTGGGAAATGCGGAGGCCGTCTCAGTGCTTAGAAAAGGCAAGGGGTGTAAGGTCCTTGCCTCCGCGTGTGAGAGGGAAGTGAGTTTCCCCAGTATTCCCAGAGCTTGTCTGCCGGCTGGCCGGATAGATGCCGAGAGCCTGGTGACAAAAGTAAGGCTACCAGAAGGGCCTGTCGTGGTGACTGAGTGCTTCTCTGGCTGGCAGGGGGGTGGAGACACTAGATCCTCTCCAGCTGTCTCGCCCTGGTGCTGTCCAGGCTTGGTTTGTGGTCGAAGGGTTAGGTCTGGGATAGAAACATGCGTACTCGGGGATAATCCTGACTCACCTCCATAGGGGTCTGGTACAGCTGAACTTGCTACTGGCTGTTTGTAAAGCTGCAAAGCCTCCAAGGCTGTGTGAAGTGTTTCAATCTCTACGGTCGATTGGGCCAGCGGATCCTGAATGCTCCAGCCCAGTGCGTGGTCTACCAGGCGATCGCCGCGGGCCCTTCTCCACTGCAGGCGGGAGCTGCAATTCCCAGCTCGAGGAGACGTACCCGCACTACCTGCACTCAAGCGAGCTCGCTAGACACAGAGCGTAGCCACGGCAGCAGGAGGAGTTAGCTGAGCCCATCCAAGGTCCTAGGGACGTACTCGGGCAGCTCACCGCTCGCACCGGGGCTACGCTCTTTCAGTGCGCTAGTTCGATTACAGGTAGCGTGGGTATTTACACCTCCCGCTCGACGTGTAAATGGCCCCTGTCTGGCGGGCCCCTCCCCTCAGCCACATGGGAAAGCATGTGTGGAGGGGAGGGAATTACTACCCCTAATAGGGTGTAGTAGTTGGAAATATGGGAGGGTGTCTCCACAGACCACCAGCAAATGCTCCACAGGGGGCAGTTAGGAACCATTACTGTAGTCCCTCTGCTTCTCAGGCCTTTATTTTCATTTTAATCCTTCACCCACCACATGCCTCGATCCTCACAGCTCTGACTTGTCCCCGTGGACCGGGACAGGAGCGAATCCTGAGCAGAGAATGTCCCAAAGACATTTACACTTTGTACAAGAAACCGGAGGTGGCCGGACGACTCCTTCAGCCCCGCGCTGCCAACCTGCCCCAGCTCTGGGCTGGGGAGCTGGAGGCAATGGACTTGGTCCCATCGCCTGGCCGCCAGCCACCCAAAAGTCACACGTGCTCTGTGATTGATATAGTAGGGGACAGCAGTGCAGTGGGGTGCGGTGATCCCTAGCTATTGAGAGCCGGTATCCATTCCAGAGCCCCAGGAACGCTCCCAGGTTTCTTTACGCATGAGGATTTGCACATAAAACCAAATTCTCTCCTCGACACCTGTGTAAATCGGGACTGACTCCTCTGAAGCCAAGGGAGTTACTTTGGAGTTACACGGGGGGAACGGAGAGCAGAATCTGGCCTTTTTTACAATTAAAGGGAAACGGACCTGGGATAGTTTAATCCCCAATATAAATGTCCTTGTTTTTGACAAATCCTTTAACGCCCCCTAGGGTCAACTGAACTGTTCCTATGACTTTTATTTCCCAATTTCAGCTAACCCAGGCTTGTGGGGGGTTGGTTTTTAATGGTGGTTTGGATTTAAAGAGTGGCATTTGCAACCCACCAATGAGATGCAGAAAAGGACCGAGGGTAACATTTTTTTAAAAAGGTGCCTAAGTGACTTAGGTGCTTAAATGCCTTTACAGAAGTAACTTAGGCAATTAGGGGCAGATTCGTGCCTAAAGATACAGATAAGCAACTGGATGCTCTTTCAAATCTTACTAGGCACCGAAGTCCCATTGACTCTCAATAACATTTAGGTTCTAAAGTGACTTAGGAGCTTTCGAAAAATTTACCCTTAGCCTGTTCAGTTTGACTTGAGTGATGAAGTACAGGGAC